>NC_090444.1:407881984-409228250 GCF_031143425.1 Pleurodeles waltl
CGGAACGCACCTTCCCCCGTAGGTCGTTCCACCTCTTCCTGATGTCCTCACGATTTCTTGGGTGCTGTCCCACTGCGTTGACCCTGTCCACGATTCTTCGCCATAGCTCCATCTTCCTATCTATGGAGGTGTGCTGCACCTGTGATCCAAATAGCTGTGGATCTACCCGTACGATTTCCTCCACCATGACCCTGAGCTCCTCCTCCGAAAACCTGGGGTGTCTTTGGCGTGCCATTGGGTGGTGTAGGTGATGTGTGGGGTGGTGTATGTGGTGATGAGTGTGGTGATGTGTAGTGGTGTGGGGTTTTTTGTGCGTGGAGGTTGTGTGGGTGATGGTGTTGTGTGCCTTTGTGTGGTGGGGTTGTCTATTGCTGTGCTCTCTTTGTCGCCTTGGTCTCTATTTTTTGGTCGTAGGGGTTTGTGGGTGATCTGAGTGTGCGTTTTATATTGTGTTGGGTGTGTGGGAGTGGTGTTTGTATGTGTATCAGGTGTGTGTATTTTGAATTGTCCAATGTGGCAGTGTTTTGGAGATGTGTGTGTATTTTGAGCGCAGCGGTGTGTACGGCCAATGGAATACCGCGGTTGAAAGACCACCGCGTGGATTCGTGGGTCGTAATAGCATGGGCGTGTTTCTGTTGACGTGACGGTAGAGGTTTTGCTTTCGCCAGTTTATCACTGACCTTTGGTGTGGCGGTGTTGTGTGGGTGTCTGAATTTCGGCAGATTCTGAGATGTGTGTCATAATAGCTGTGGCGGAATTCCACGGCGGTGTATTGGCGGTCTTCTGCACGGCGGTAAGCGTCTTTTAACGCCAATGTTGTAATGACCCCCAATGTTTTATAAATATTACTTAATTTAAAAAGTATACATATTATCATAACATCATTAAATATTTTCTAACATATCAAACAAAAACATTGAGTCATTTATAATTTCTCATTTTCTAATTTAAATCATAAACATTTTACTAACTGTATTAAATCTATATTTTAATGTAATAGTAAAATTAATACAGGAATATTTATAAGTGTATAATATATCAATAACAGACATACTTAACCAAAATACAAAAGATATTTCAAACAGATAGCCACCTAAAACATCAGAAATGACAACCAACAATAAATAATTAATAAATGCATAATTATCACAAGTGATATATATTTTTTAATTTATAACATAAATATCAATAATTTTCCAATACTATTAAAAAGTACAATATTTTGTTGACATTAAAAAATTATTACCCACTGTAAGCCCTTAGATTTCCCAACAAGCTGAAAAAACTAAAATATGAAAAATAAAAATATCGCTAACATTAAAATATAGTTTTTAATGTCATAAAAATAAAGTGCTTTTTTATTTTTCTACTTTTTAAACTATTTTATTTTAAAACACTACCCACCCTGAACTCCAATAATTCTCATCTCCCTGAAGTAAAACTAACTCCCAACTCCCTAATATAAAAAAATCTAAACTTATGTAACTAAGCTGCACAAATTGTAAATAAATATTAACTATGATTTAAAATTTTCATCTTTAAAATCTACCATAAAATTACAACAAACAAATTATAAAATATTACCCAAACAAATAACTACACGCCTAAGAAAACATTTTAACAATCAAAAAAGCCCCATTACAACCATGCAACTCATACAAAGACATTAAAAAGAACATTTTGGTATATGATATTGTAAACTTTAACATTATTATACTAACTAAAAGACAATATACTTACCAATTATATCTCATTATAATGATACTGTTGATATTCTATCTTCGACATTTAGGGGCTGATTTTGAGTTTGGCGGACAGAAACATCTGTGTCCACAAACAAACATTGATTGCCAGGAAAATGGAGCTATGGCAAAAGATAATCAACAGGGTCAATTCAGTAAGCAGACATCCATGCACAAGGGACGACCTCAGAAAAAGGTGGAATGACCTACGGGGAAGGTGCGTTCCATGACATCACTCCACCAGATTGTCATGCAGAAGACTGGTGGTGGGCCCCCACCTCCTACCCCACAGTTCACATCTAGGGAGGAGAAGGTTTTGGACATACTGCATCCAGAGGGCCTGACTGGAATACCTGGGGGACTGGAGTCTGGTAAGTACCCACAACATCCATGTCACACATTTGTCTTGTCCTGCATGCTTCCTCACCAAATATTCCCTAATTAAGTAAATGCCCCACTACACCTATCACCTGATCACCTAATGCCCCTCTCCTGCATGCCACCCCCTAATGGCTAACCTGGCTAATCATATCATTACGACTCCAACAATGCACTAACCCATCCATATTGAAACCTGGCATGTGCACAACACATCTAGATTGTTATAGTGTGTGGACCAGTACATGACAATGACACCAATGCAATGGCACATTCACAATAGCTGCCAAAGCAAAACACACATACAGCTCAGTGACCATTCCTAATGGCCACAGATCCATATCCTCAAGCCTGAAATAGACTGACCTGGTTTGGAAAGTAAGATGGCAGACTCCATGCACATGACAACATACAGAGACGGGACTATTACCCTTGTATACTCACATACTGTCTTCCCACTAGGACATCATTCCGCAATGTGCAGCTATAATGTGTGACATCTAGTAAGTTTGACTATTCACTAGGTAACAGAGCTCAACAGTCAAGTCAATTATCAGACAAAACCAGAACCCATCCGCAGTGCAATATGTACCAGACTTATATGACAGCTCCCACCAGGGAGGATGGAAATGAAGTCACAGAGTTGTATGTACAACAAAGGTATGCTGTGCAGCATCTGTCAATGTCATTGCAGGGAATCTTGGGCCAGATGTATGAAACATTTTTGCACTCGCAAATGGTGCGAATCGCAAAATTCGGCCGTTTGCGAGTGCAAAAAAGTGGTCTGCGATGCATAAAAGGCATTCGCAGACCACAAATAAGAAATCGCTAAAATTTCGATTTCTTGTGTTGCGACCTGGTTTTGCGAGTCGCAATTTGCGATTCGCAAAATCCACATCGCAAGGCGATGCTGCAAAAAATCGCTAATTGAGATTTTTCACAGAATGGCATTTTGCACATGCAAAATACCATGAAATGAAACCAGGTGGTAACCTGGTGCAAAATGTAAAAATGCATTTAAAATGCATTTTTAAATTGAACATGTAAAGCACTCATGCCCTTTTGGCATGTGTGCACCTTACATGCCCCCCAAAACATTTTTGGGGTGCATCAGAGGGGGCCTTAGGCCCCCAGCACCCTGGGCTTTTGCATTTCCAAAATTGCGATTTCTGGTTCAGAAATCGCAATTTTGGAAATGCAAAAAATTTGCAGCTATGGGCCAACACGCCCATAGCTGCGAATGGAGCCGGTATCGCAATTTGCAATTCGGTAATAGCATTTGCGATTTTTAAGAAATCGCTATTACCGAATCGCAAATGTGATACATGGCACTTTGCGAGTCGGAAATAGCGATTTCTTAAAAATCGCAATTTCCGAATCGCAAAGGGCCGTGATGATACATCTGGCCCCTTGTGAAGCCAATGCCTGCATCTCACAAAGAGGTAACCAAACATGAATTGTGAATTATGTGTCTCTCTTCCTCCATAGGTAACCCTGCCATTGCCACCATGGAGAACATACCAGATACTGCCAGTCCCCCTCACGATGAAGGCCCCAGTGAGGACAACATGCCCGGATGTCTGGACATTGACGAACAACCCGGCCCATCTGGGACACCTGGTCAGTCAACGACTCCCTGCCTCACTCTGTCGCAAAGACTGTTCAAACAATTGTGTACCCCACAGTACAGGGATTGAGTCGAACCTTGACACCTTAGACAATGATGATCCGGCTACCACTGAGAGTGGGCACACCATGCCAGGGGCATAGGCACCTGGGGGCAGGGTGTGTGGGAGGGATGCTGTGGGCCAGAGGATGAGGCCTCCAAGGGACTCCACTGACCAGGAAACTATCTCCCAAGTCTTAGGAGCATACCAAAGTTCCCAGGACAGGATGGGCCAAATAATCACCATGTTGGCGGGAAATTAAAGACTGCAGAGGGAATGCCACCAGGAAGTCATGCAGAAGTAGCAGTCCCAAAATGCCCTCATGACTTCAAACTGCAGGGGTGCTGAGGGACATCAACACCACCCTGTGTGGTTTCCCAACACACCGTTAAGCCCCTTCTACTAGCAATGTAACATCTGCTCCATATACATCAGTGGCAGCTAGTGGAATGGACACCCCTACCTCTGTAGCTGAAGAACCTCCCTGCAAATGTAGATGTCCACCCAGATATCCAGCTGGATCAGGTGCCAAGACCACACCCACTGCCAGGAAGTGAACCTCTCCTGATTTGGCCCCCTTGTGTGCGACTGAGACCCCCTGTTGACTGTTCTGAGACATAACTCCATTTCCCATGGTACAAGGACACAGGACCTGTGTAACCAACTGTTGCAGCTGCTACTCTGATGAATCCATCTACCATGACTTCACTCATCACCTTTTTGTTTAATAATGCACATATACATTGGTTTGTTCTATTCTGAAATGCACAATAAATCACATTTGGGCACTACTACTATGTATGTGCCTTTGATAATACAGCAACAATTGTCATGCTTGCCAACTGTGGTCTGGTAATGCCCCCTGAATCGAACAGGCAGTGTAATGGCTATCAGACGGAGGCTCCCTCAGCAGAAGACACATGAAAACAGAAATGTCACAGAGCAGATGTCAGAGAGGTTGAAATCTAGAGAAACACCAGGGTATAGTCAGTATTCCAATCTGCAAAAAGAGCATGACAGCGACTGCCATCAGGATGGAAGGCAGGGTGGCATAGTAAGCACATTTACAGGTAGAAGTCATGCCCATGGTAGACTACGTACAAAGTAGGGTCCCCCATATTGGACCTATAACATCACCAGGTACCGACTCTGCACATAACCATAGCTACATATTCACATATCCCATGGAACACACAAAGATCATCACAGAGGAATACAGTACTCAAACCATACACTAACATAGGCCCCATACCTGTAGGATTGTCACTCACCTTTGTCAGTATACAGTTACTCTACACCTTGGACAGCAATGTCAGTATACAAGCACAGCTAGGTCCCAAGCTCATCACCAAGTACCCCAACCATTGTGAAGCCACAAGCCATGATGCAAACATCAGACATGGGCCACTAACTACAACTGACACATAATAGACCTTTTCACATCCCCCCAACCCCACTGGTAAAAGGAAAGGATTGAGCAGTCACAACTCCACTTGTATGAAGGAAGTACTAACAAAATACCACCCACTGTACATACATCCACATTATCAGCTATTTGTCTGGTACATCTCTCGTGTCTGTCAGCAATTACCACTGCCTAATGACAATGAATACCTCAAGCCTAGTTTGCCGAGCCAAACAGGAAATGGCTGTATCAGGAAGTGGAAGGAAAAGAGGATAGGAGAATACAAGAAACATACCTCAATACTGAGTAGTCCATTAAAGAAATGTATATTAGGATCTGATATAACTATACATGACATAGCAGAGCATAATGCACTGTACACTTTACAATCCGTCAGTCTGCATCCACAACTCACACATAGGCATTGGAGCTCATGACTCCCACACTGAGGAAGCAAGTCAGGAGGTGTAATGGCAGCCATCTACTTCAAGTTATGCTGATTCAACACATCAAAAGGTCCACTCATATACCTGTACGTCAGTTGAAGTACTGATTGATGAGATCTTCCCTAGAATCAACTGACTCTTTTTCCTCTGGCTCTTCATCACGTACCATATCAGCATTTTCATCCACGGGTCCAGCTGCCACCCCCTCATCTGCAATCAATAGTATCTGACGTCTGAGGGCTAGATTGTGGAGCATGCAGCAGGCAACAATAATTTGGCATACCTTTTGGGATGAATAAAGGAGGGCTCCTCCAGAAAGGTCCAGGCACCTGAATATTGCCTTCAGGAGCCCAAATGTTCATTTGATTACATGCCTTGTCCTCCAGTGGGCCTCATTGTAACAGAGTTCCCCTGGCGTGGCTGGGTACCTCACTGGTGCCAACAGTCAAGAACAATTTGGATAGCCGGAGTTTCCTGTGTACACAACGGTCAAACAACTCAAATGTTGTATGTGGGACATTGTGATGACAGGAGACATAACTCACAGGCACACACTAAAGTGCAAACTTACCAAGCAGCCAAGATCTCTCTGCCTGTAGTCGTTCCATTAGGCGTGGGAGATTGCTGTTCTGCATGATGTAGGAATCATGCACAGATCCTGGAAACTTGGCTGTGACTTGTGAGATGTACTGGTCTGCCAGACACACCACCTGCACGCTGATTGAGTGGTAGTTCTTCCTGTTCCTGTACATCTGTTCATTGGCATTGGGAGGGACCAGGGCTACAGGGGTGCCATCAATGGCTTATACCACATGAGGAATGAGTCCCATATCATAAAAGTCTGCCTTCACATAGGCCAAATCCAAACGTTGGGGGAACCTGATGTAACTGTCCAGGTGTTTCAACAATGCACACAGTACATCCTTCAACACCAGACTGAACATGAGCTCAGACATCCCTGCTGTTAAGGTGACAGTATTCTGAAAGGACCCTGTGGCCAAGAAGAGTAGCACTGACAAGACTTGAACAATGGGAGGTATACCATAGGGATTATGAGGGGCAGGCATCAGATTTGGCTCCAACTGAGTACAAAGATCCATTATGGTATGACGATTCAGATGACATGTCTGGATGACATGCGTGTCTTCCAGGATTTCTAGGTCTACTAGTGGACGGTACACTGGTTGTTGTCTCACTCTCCTCATAGCAGCATTACTATGTAGAGAGAAGTGAATCTGCTATGAGCGATGCAATATGCACACATCATTTAAACATTGTATATTACCTGACACCTAACATCTGTAGAGGATGCATAGCACTTCTGACATATACAGTACAACCCGTAGATATGCACAGATTCCAGCCTCAATGCTGCACATTGGCTAACATGTAAATGGGAATGTACATATGAAACTAATGTTTGTGTACATGTGTGTAAGATTTAGCTGTTCGGCACCATTCACACATATATCTTGTAACCCACCAGTAACTACCCGTGGACTATGTATTTCAGAGTTGCTTTACATAGTTCTCACCATATATATTCCCTCATCCGGTCATTTAGTAAATATATGACCATTATGTTGCACATACTTGAAGGCACTCTATATGTGTGTATATATACAGCTCTTTTCTTGGAACAGGTGAATGATGCAGATTAATACACAACTATCAATTAACTGTCCCCAAAATGGCAGGCGTCTGACCTACTGTACTGGACAGTTAGAAGTTACCTAAGTCCAGCGGTGGAAGTCGTCATGGTGTTTGCAACCACAGTTCAACTTGCCATTGGGTAACATTGCTGCCTTTCGGGGACTTGGACCAGTGGCAATGACCGCCGGTGGTGATGGTACTGTACGTGGTGGCCATAACCACCATTCTCTGCAGTATTTTTCACTTGACTCCTGACACTGTTGCCAGCAAGACCTCCACAACGTGAGCTGCTGTGCACTGCCTCTGAGAGCCATCATGCCATGTCCTATAGGCGATAGGGCTCCTGCCTTCACCCCCGAAGAACTTGAGAGGCTGGTGGAGGAGGTCCTACAACTGTTTGAGCAGCTATATGGGTCACCAGAGGAGCAGGTGAGTCCTATGCCTTAGCCACGTGTGATAGAGGTTGTGTGTGATGTTGCATCGGGCATGTGCATTAGTGTGGGTGTAGATGCATGCAGATGGCATGATGGTAGGTGTCTGTGCTGAGAGGATGGATATGTGTGCCAGCTTGCTGTGACTGGTGTGCACTGATCACTCTTATTGGTATGCTGCCAGTGTACATGATTTTCTCCTTTTGTCTGTGTCATCTATGCAGGTGAACGCCCTTCAGAAGAAGGGTATCTGGCGTGCCTTTGCAAAGCAAGTGTGGACCCTGGGGGTCCATGGCGGCGGAGCACCCATTGCAGATAGCTGTGGGAGGACCTTAGAGACTGGACCCATAGGACCACAGAGGCCCTGCTGGGGATGTCCCCCCAACGAGGGAGGGGTGCCCCCGGACCCCGATACCCCTAATGGCCTGCATTTTGGCAGTGGCCTACCCTGAGGTGGATGGGCATTTGAGAGCAGCACAGCTGCCACAATAGGGTAAGTACCTACAGAACCTATGTACTTTACTCTGATAGTTTGGTGCTTGCTGTCACACTTTTGCAGTAGTGACAAAGTGGGAGGGGCTACATGTATGTTGGATACTGTGATTACCTATTGCTCTAATTGCTTGCATAAGAGATGGAGATCTGGCTCTAGGCTAGCGCATTTGTACGTCTAGGTCACCTGTGTCAAGGTACATCTATGTCTGCATGTGGAGTTGGACAATTGACAGTGCCCCATGTGTGATTCCACCCAGCCATATGTATGTAAGCTGCTGGACCAGCCTACCTGTCTAGTATTTCTTGGTCCATAAATCAGAATATCTGAATATGTAGCTTAATGGTGGCAGATCACTCCCATGTACGTACATCACCTGTATTTGCTACAGAGTGCCTGACATAAGTGGTACAGGGCATAGTTACCAGTGGTCCTTGTACAGGTATTGACTCCATGTGAGTCTGGCATCTCATTCAGTCAACAGGTATGAGCAGAATTGGACTGTACATATGGGTTTGTGGTGCTGTCCCCATTGTCCCTCTATATGCTTACTATGGGGTATTTAAAGGTTGTAACCGAAGGACTTCCAACTATGAGTGTCTGATATTGTGTATTTGGGTGTACCATGCATTTCCACTCCATTGAAATGTAGATAAATCACTATTATCCCAATGCCTTTGTTCCAGAGGAGGTAAATGATTGGGGAGTCCTACTCTTAGACAAAGTGCAATGTTCATGCAATATATGCCAATGGCCTACCAATACTAGTGCAACATATGGTATTATCCGCCTATATCATGTCACAATGGTTACTTGGGGTCATATCTAGTGGAGTGGGACAATCCATGTTTCCCTTAGCCTAGCTGATGTGGACAGGTTGGAAAGTTGAAAGGCATTGGTTTTGCTTTACTTCATACTTCGACATGTCATGGCTTGGCTGTACTACTATTTCTCATAAAGGTGTTGTGGCATATGTTATAAGTGCAATGGCAGTTGTGTAGGTCCATGTGTGCATCATGTGTACATGTCTTTTCAGTGGGATATGTGTGTTGTGTGTACCTAGCTACTAGTATTCACACGTCAAGATTGGTGAGTGATGTGGATTCACTCATTTTGACATGTTGTGGCTCTGCATCTGCATGTCATGTGGTAAATAAGTTCCCATAATAGGTATTAATTGGCTGTCCTTTGCTTAGTTGTTGTTACATTGCTCTCTGATTGTCAGTGGATGTATCACGTGTGCTAGGTAGGCCACTGTTGCTGTACATGCATGTATGGTGTGATGTGGAGTTTCTATGTACGGTGACTGCAACTAAGCCTCTAGGATTTGATACATGTAGTGATTTAGCTGGTCTCTAGGCATGTATTCTAAGATTCAGATGGCACCTGAATGAGACTGCCACATGTTGTGTCTTCATCAGGGGTTGTATCCATAGTGTAAGATCTGTACAATGCAATGGCAGGTACCATGTAGTTCGTCAATAAAGTTGTATTTACTTGCATGGTACATTACTTATGGACATGGAGATAAACAGGTCAGGAGTTGAATGTGAACATGCAAGATATAGTATTCTCTGTCAACTGCTGTTCCTCATGGTGATAGGAAAGATAGGACCAGGATTAGGAGGGATTTTCAGCTTTAGCAAGGGTATGATATGCATGCTGACATAGGTTTACATGTGAATTAATAGAAGGTTCCAGTTGTGGTACCTTATATAGATTCTGATATTGGTGATAGATATGACATAAAAGGGTGGATAGAAGTGACATGTTGTGGCATGAATTCGAATTTGTGGTGTTCCATATGGGATTCCCTAGCCAGGAGATGTATAACTACAGTTGTGCATGTTTTCATGTGTGTATGTGAATAATGCAATGTCCCTATCTCTCCCTTTCTACCTTTCCCTCCCTCTCTCTCTATTTGTGTGCATCAGCATTGGCAGGTGAAGAAGATGGGGCACAGGTTAGTGGAGATGCTGCCGGCCAAGTGACCCGAAGTGTTGATACCAGCAACAGCAAAGGACCCAGTGGCCCTGAGGGCAAGGGGAGTGCTACAGGGGAGACCGGATCTTCCACTTCATCATCTTTGGAAGCCTCCTCCTGTGGACACTCCCTGGCGGTCACGACCGACCCCAGCACTATCTCTGTGTGCCACCCCTCTTTCTACCACCTCCCTCCCTGTAGCTCCCACCCAGTTGTCCATTCCCACTCACCTAAGGTGGGCTTTTCCTTCACTGCAGGGACCTCTGTCCCTGCCAGCCCTGCTGTCCTCAGTGAAGGGACTATTGATCTCCTGAGGTCGATCTCTGTGGATCAGTCAACCATTGTGAATGCCATCCAGGGACTAGCAACTCAAGTCCATCAGAGTAATGCGTACCTGGAGGGCATTCACGGTGCACTGGCTGGCCTACAGAGATCGTTTCAGGCTCTGGCCTCCACACTGACGTCCCCCACCACCTTCCTCTTCCCAAACCCAAGCCACTCTTCCCCGACTCAGTCAAAGCACACAGACAGACAAATATGCATTCACCTCAACATCCAAGGGTAGCACTGACAAACACAAGCACCACAGGACCCGCCACCAGTATGCACACAAACAACACCCGCGAGCAAACACAGCAACAGTCACTACCTGCCCTGACACCTCCACCACCCCAGCACCACAGACACTACACCTGAAATACCTGCAGTCACCACACCAGCATTCACCAATACAGCCACAAAACCTATCTTACCCACAGTCATCATGAAAGCAGACCCTCAGACATCCACCTCAGTCACCACATCTGCAGCCACCACAACTACTGACACATCCACCTTGCCTGCAGTCACCACCCTAAAAGACAGTCACTCATCCACCACGACATCTCCATGCACTCCTCCCAAAACACATAAACGCCCACACTCACCCATCCAACAGATGCCCACCACCTACCACAAGCATACCTCACACTCACATGCACCTAAGACATAAACCAAGACACCTCTTACAACCACTACCTCTCCCTCCACTTCCAAACCCTTTTGCTATGACCGTCCCTGCATGAGTAAGACATTTTTACTCTCAGAGGTCTCCCTTTTCCCTACTCCTCTCCCACCCCATCATACCCCTAGATGGTCTGTGTCCCTCCCCAAGTCCAGCCGTTCCACCTAAGAGGCCTCCCCTGCCACCCCTGCAAGTTCCCACGCCTCTCCCCCCCAAGAAGTCAACCCCTCAGAGGCGTTCCCAGCCCTCCCCTAAGTCTCGACCTAAGCTTCCCCAAACCCAAGCCCAAGGATCACTCACCCAACCCTAAGCCCAAACCCTCCTCCACACACCCCAATCCCTGAAGTGTCTGCATGCCCCCTTGATTCCCCAACCTGTAGGGGTTACATGGAAGTCAGGTGTCAAGCTGGGGCACACACATGTGAATATTGTGCATGTTGCACTTGAATATATTGAACTGGCCTCTGCCCTTGGACATTTATTCAGATATTTACATATTTAATACATCAAAGGACCAAACAGTTGCTGGTTTCAAGGTTATATCTTTGTCCTGCATTTCTTTACTTGGGGCAGTTTTGGTCTTGGCTGACATTGTTTGTGTGTAAGCATTTGTGTGAGAGTGATGGTTGTGCTGCATGTGTGGTTGTGTGCATAGCATTTGTCCCCCAGTGATGGGTGTGTTGTGTGATGGGCATGTGTATGTTGGGGGCTTGCTGTTGTGTTAGTGTTGTGTGGTGTTTGTGTTGACGTGTTATTTGCTGTCATGTGTGTCTTTGTGTGGTTGTTCTGTCTGCATGAGTGGCTTGTTGTTTGGATGTGTGATTATGTGTGTTTGCTCCCTGGCATTGCTATGTTGTGATGTATGTATGATTTGTCAAGTGGGGTGTGTATTGTGGGTGCTTAACAGGGGTTTTGTGGTGTTGCAGTTGTGGTGTCGTTGTGTCATTTGACGGTGTTTTGTGTTGTTGTGTGTGACAGTGCCAGTGCTGTGTATCTGGGGGTTGGTGTGTGTGTGTGATGGTCCTATTGTGTGTCTACTGTATATGTGCGTGTGTGTATGTAAGTGTGAGGTTACGTGTGTGTGTCACTTTCGACACTCATCCCAGAAGCGTATGTTGTGTGTGCATTGGTTCATTGGCATTTTGTAACAGTGACAGGCAGGTGTGTATACTCATGGTTTGTGTCGCCACCGTCGTTGTCGCTGGTTCTGGAGTCGTGCGAGCAGGAGCAGAGGGAAGACGTGCAGTTTAGGTTCCAAGGCGGTTCCTGACTGGTATGTGTTCCTGAAGGTGGGTGTCTCCTTTTATAGAGTTGGTTTATGCCAGGGTTTCTGTGGTGGTACGACCCCAGTGGAAACCTTTGCGGTGTGCAGCCTCCTAAGCTGTTAGGCGGGAACATGGTCTCCTCCGGCCTGAAGGTGGCTGTTGTCGTCTGTGGTGGCATGACCGCACTGGCGGTGCCGGCGGTGGATTGGCAGTATTCTGTCATAATTTGGCGGTCCTTTCCGCCATCCTGTTGGCAGTACAACCGCCAACATGGCAGTCTTAAGACCGCCGAACTCGTAACCGCCCCCTATATATTAATGATTCCAACAGTTCAGATACCTTAGGCTCACCTTTACAGAACTGTTGCCTTTTTCCATGTTCCTGATGCTGATCGCCCTACTGAAAAAGACTTTGCTAACTACTGTCATTCTCAGGAGAGGTATAGCCAATGTGCATTTGTGTTTCTTTGCAGGTTTTCCCTTAGAAATTCAACCACATATTTTTGTTAGAGCCATGGTTAGATGTTTTCCAAATAAATTTTTGTCTTATTTTAAAGTTTTGCATGTGCAAAGCGCAGTCCAAAATATGTTTTTCGAACTAAAATTTGGTAGTTAGGATGTCTGACCCAATTATTGAATTAAATATTTATTAATTGATTATGATTAATTATACTGCACAACTAATGAAATCTGTTGCTATTTATCAAATAATTATGTTGTTGTTCTGTATAATTCTGTGGAGTGTTTAATGGTGACTGCTCTTATAAGACGAAGATTTTTCACACATTTTGGACAGCATGTGTTATTTCTATATTGCTATCATCTGTTTTTTTGCATTATTTACGAGACTTTAGCATTGTTAACATAAGGGCAATAAATGCTGAAACTTTACTAAAATTGTGTGGTGATTCATGGCCACATACGTCATAGTGAATGTAAATTATTGACTCCTTATTGCATATTGTTGTTGTTTATGGCTATCGAGTCTCACTGTATGATTTGATGATCTTATTACTCCTTTCTGAGTCAAAAGATTCAAGTCGACCACTGAGGTCAGTAGATGTCATTACCCGATTATGTGTCAACTTACCCTAATTTAGGCGCTCACACACCCACACCATCAACACCAGAAAATAACAAAAATGGAAAATATATATTTGATAATCACAGGATCCTCCTCCTAAAATTGTTAGAGGAACTGAAAGTAATGTTTTTGGCATGACAGAATAGGCCAAATCAGAACACATCGAACAAAGCATAGAGAAATTCAGCTTTTGTGCCCTTCTACTCCTGGAATAGTATCACTACCAAATAGGATAATAAAATTGAAACAAATTCATACCAGACCTTTCTGCCCTCTCCACTTTTTCTCAACTTGCAAAATGTAGTAAAATCAGTGCATACTTATTTATTTTGATTAAACAAAAAGAAAGGGATGCTCACATGAATATTGGGTAGCCTCCAGGCATTTTACTCATCAGAATATCCGATTCAACAGAAGCCAGCCACCAATTATGAAAGTCAGAATGGTATCACACCTGTAAGAAATTGGGTTATTAAATGAGAGAGGTGAAAACCCAAATTTAATATTTACAGTCCTTGTTAAGGTGAACCACAACAGTTACAAAATAAACCTGAGATCAACTCACTAGTAGTTATGACACAAAGGAGACAGGCTTAGCTTTAGAGACAGTCTGTAAATATTTATGCATTATTAAAACAGTAATAAAGGTAAAAACAACACACAAAAAATCTGATCTAAGCCAATTTAGAAAGTGAGTTGAGTTGTTCCTCAATTGTAACTTTATAGCACAATTATGACTAGTCAATGACAAGTGGCAATGTCTTGTGTTTTTGTTGGAGTAACAAGAAAAAATGGTAAACCCAAAAAACAAGTAGTAACTTTGCACTCTTAGAACTCTTTTCTTACAGGTAAATATCCATGCAAATATTTACTCACCTGCAAATCTCCTACTATCCCTAGATGTAACTGTCACCATTTTTTCACATTCAGCATTTCCCAATGGAGATTTACACCTTGGTGTAGCCCTACATGTCTCCAGCCCTTCAAATGAGGGGGTGGGGGAGCTTCCTACAAGACAAGTTACAAGTGTACAGTTACTACTAGTAACTTTTCACCTGTTGCTGGAGATCTTTGCCACTGGGAAAATAAAGGGAAATTTAATTAATTGTATTCTTATTATTTTGAATTAAAAACACTTCAATGTGTATAAATGACACCTAAAATAGTTTAACATATTTGTGATTAACCTGAAATATATGTTCACTATAACTTGCAGACTACGGTAACTATAAATCGTTCCCCTGCCATGCAGAGTCTTTTCTTAAATAATTTATCTTCTGATGTTTCATTGATACATTTATTAGCAGTGCATGGCAAGGGTGCAAGTTCAAGTTACCTTAGGCTGTGAGTTATAGTCACTTGAAATAACTCTAAGTATAACTGCCGATGTTCTATGGCTTTGTGCGAGTAAATTTAGAACCTAACTATAACATCTCCGTAACCTTTGTTTTTTTAAGTGAATTTCTAAGGTTTTTTAAATTCTACTTCCTAGCTATAACATCCCTGCAACCTTTGTTTTTTTCAGTGAATTTCTGGTTTTATTTTAACGTAAAGTAATTTTCTTTACTATACATTAAGTCAACCTCCGGTAGCCTGCAGCCAGGCCCTGCGGCCATCCCTCTAACCATCCAACCCCACACTGTGCACGGTCTTTGGCAATGTCCAGTGGGAGTTGGACATATGACCTGTCTCTCTGGGTGTGAGAATACATGTGAAAGGGTGTCTCTGGGTGTGAGAGTGGCTGTGAGAGTGTTTGTCTGGGTGTGAGAGTGAGTCTGAGAGGGTCTATGTGTGTGTGATAGTATGTGTGAGAGGGTCTGATTGCCCTCTAATAGACAAAAGATGCTTTCACCTCCACAAAGGATTTCAGATTATTTTCAGTACAGAATCGCAAAGTAAAAGTATAATTTGTCCTTTCCAGAAGTGGACCTCCAACTGAGGCACCTACTACATTTATATTTGTATGTGCTTCCTGTTGAGGTTTAATTTCTGTGAAATGAGCATCATAGCCAGAGCGGAAGTTCACCTACTTCTTAATCCAACAACAATCGACTGTTTGCACAAAATGTCTACCCAACTGGAGCACTTTCTACTGGTTAGTTCTCAAGTGCTGCCTCGTTGGGTAAATGTGCAGTGTGGGGGAGGAGGGCTCCGATTTCGGCCCCAGGCACCTACATCCCCTGGGGCGCAGCCTTATAATTTCTTTTTTTGGGAAAGGGGGCTGCGTGGCTCCCCTCCCCCTGCCAATTTTGGCTCCGGGGACCCCTTCTCCCAGAGTCTAGCCTTAATATATTTTTGGGGGAGAGAGGCCATGTGGGAGCCCCTTCCCTGGGACAATCTATTCCCCGGGGACCCTATCCCCTTGGGCCTAGCCATCTGTCCTGGGTTCCTCCCTGGGTACCCAGTGTGTAGCGGGACCATAATTCAGACTCAATGTCCCTGTGGTCCCCACCTCCTGTAGGAGTTGGCATTGCTGTCACAGACAGGGAGCTGCTAAACATGCAGTTTGCTCTCTGTGAGAGCAATTGTTTCCTCTTTCTCTGCCTGCATCTCTTCAGGCAGAGAAACAGAAGAAACCTCCACTTCCAACAAGTGAGAGCTGTTTGATAGCTCTCACTTGCTGGAACCGGAGTGTTTGCTCTGACTTGGTGGGAGCTGTCAAAGTTCCTGCCAAGTCAGGGCAAACAGCTATGTCCCAGGATAGGCACCCCAGGCCGTAACAGGAGCTGGCCCTGGGGGGTGGTGGTCCCCAAGGCCATTATTGGCTCCATGAGGGGGGCGCATGGCCCCCTCCAATGTTAGACAGCCCCAGGGAGGTGGTGGTCCCTGGGGTCTGCAACGGACCCCCTTCATTATTTAAATTCAGCCCCGGGGAGGTGGTGGTCCTCAGGGCTGTGAAGGGACAAGAGCCCCCCCCTTAATGTACATGATAGCCCCAGAGAGGTAGCAGTACCCCAGACTGCAGGGAGGGCAGTGCAGCCCGACCTTAATTTACATAAGTAGCCCCACAGAAGTGGCAGTCCCTGGGGCTGCAGGGTGCTGTGTGGCGCCCACCTTCATTATTTGTTTAGCCCTAGGGAGGTGGCGGTCCCCGGTGCTGTGGGGGGGGCAGAGGGCTTACCCCCCTTAATTTACATGAATATCCCAGGGGAGGTGCCCTGGGGCTTCCAGGGGCCCCACACCTGCCCACATTAATTTATTCTTTAGCTCTGGAGAGGTGGCAGTCCCTGGGGCTGAAGGAGTGCTCTAGGAGGCTGCTTGGCCCCTTCACATTCATTATTTTTTTGCCACAGGGATGTGGCAGTTCCAGTGGCTGCGGGGGTGCACGTCACCCCTTCATTCATTATTTGTTGAGCCCCGGGGAGGTGGCAACCCCTGGGCGGTGGGCGGGGCACGCAACCCCCCCATGTAATTGAAATGAATCCCCAGGGGGGTGGCGGTTCCCGGGGCATAAATCAGCAGAGGAAGGGGGCCCCATGCCCCCCTTCTTTATATTTAGCATGCCCCCGGGAGACAGCACTTTTCTTTTATCACGTACCTGTGACCCTGTAGTGAATTTGCAGTAAAAGTTTTTTTTTAAAGTACTTTTTTGCCCTGAGAGGGTCCCTCTGTGACCCCGGCACTGGATCTAAGGGGTCAGGGTGTCCCTACCCTGGCCCCTTTTCTTCTTTTTAATCTTTTTTTCTGGGACTCAGCTGAAGCCAAGTCCCAAGGTGGCTGCCAGCACTTCCTGTTAATGTGTTGGCAGTCGATCAGATCTCAGCACGAGATTGGGAGGGTTCACGGAGCCTTTGCGTCCCTAAATATACAAATTTGTTATTCTTTAATATTTCAAAAACTACTAAATGGATTTACACCAAATAACAAAAAGGTCTCTTTCTGGACCAATAGCTAGCTTTCTGCCAAATTTGGGGTAATTCCGTCCAGAGGTTAGGCCTCTATTTATGTTCAAAATCCCTATGGAAATTACCAAAGAGAGAACATGTTTTAAGACCTCCCTTTTTCCTGACCCCCGCTTGATGGATCACCCCAAAGCTTTCCAAAAAGCAGCTAAAGAGAGTGTTGTGTTTTTTGGGAAAATTTTGTGAAGATTCATCAACCTGCACCAAAGATACAGGCAAGTAAATACTGCTTTGTCTGTAGAAACTGGGTCCTAACTATGACTACCCAGTAGCTAATGCCACTAGGCAATATGTATATACACATAAATATATTGAAAAAGCAATGTCATCAATGATCTCATTTGAGATGCCTCAGTGGGGATCTCATTAATGATGTAATTTAACATGACATGAGTGACGTAATATGTGAGGTTGTAATCATGGCATGCCGGGTGCAACAAGTTATAGTTAGCTCAGTAAACCACAACTAGTGAGTTTCAGTGTTTTGTTTTTTTGTTTTAAAACATTAGGGGCAGATTTAGCACCCTGCACCCCTTAGCACCCCCTACCATGTGCCCCTTAGCACCCCCCTACCACCACATTGTGTGCGCCTTATTTAAAATACAGCACACCATGGCACAGGGTAGGGAGCAATAGCGTCAGTGTTTATGATGCTATTGATGTACTCTGCAGCAGTAGCGCCAAAATATTGGCGCTACTCCCGCAGAGCACATAAGACCCCTTTTAATGCCTGCTCTTGAGCAGGTGTTAAAAGTGGTGTAAAAAATGGCGTAAGGAAATCACCTAGATTTCGATATGCCATTTTTCCAGCTCCCCTAACAGGAGAATGCCCCTTTTGCATACATTATGCCTGGCTCAGGCATAAGGTAGCATAAAGGGTTACAGGGTGGCGCAATGCATGCATTGCACCACCCTGTAAATAAGGTGCTGGGATTTCGGCCTTGTTGGGCCACATTAACGTCAAAAACAATTACGTTAATGTGGCACAAGGTACTATTACAACACTAACTAGCACCTCACTTTAACCTTTACATTGTTCACTGAGTTTCTAAGGTTCCTTAAACATAAGCTAAAATCTTAATACCTTCCCTAGCTATGATGTGACTTTAACCTTTATATTCTTTCTGTAAAGTTCAGGAGTTTTTTTAGTCATATTCACCCAACAACTTCACTGAGCATAGAGTTTGATGGTGCACAGTAAAGAGTTGGATGCAGGGCCTATCTTTTTCATTTAAACGTTTAATCATATATTGAATTGAATAGTTCATTACAGTATCAATTGTTTAACAGTGTCTGGTGGATGACTTGGTCCAAGGCAGTGTTAAAGTACATTTAAGCTTGTTTTGATACTTTTAGGGTTGTGTTGAATTCAGAAGTGTATTTTATGAATTGCAAATACTTGTAGGTGTGCCTTATGTATTAACATTTCCCTCACAAATGCCTCCTCAAAGTTCCCTTGACCACACATATTTTTTGTCATACTTTCTTTATTAAATTACTATACAGACATGGTGCAGCTGAAAGAAGTCAAGGAACATTATTTCTGAATGTTCATGATATAGACAGTTGCTAAAAGAACATAACAATTCTAGTACAATAACCAAGGTCTCATGCATCTCTGTCAACAGGTTAGAAGTGCATTGAGCATTTTCGGGGCCCAAAGCCCTTCCTAAAATCACAGATAATAATATATCAGTGAGTGTAGTGAATCGTTTGGCGTGCAATAGGTGGGGAGCCCGTGGACACATGGTTTTGTAAGAGTGAACAGATGTCACTGGGGAGTGACCCTCAGGGCCCTCAGGTGGATCAGAACTAAAAGAGGTAAAAATGCTCTTGTGTGAGTGGGACAGGTGGTGAGTGGGAGACCCTCCGACAGGACAGTGACTAGTGGCCCCCAGGGGTATTCAAAATCCTCATAGTTATCCTGCAGAATGTCTGACATTGTTTCCATTGTCAGAGCTTGCCAAAGCCTGGCATGCCATTGTGAGAGTGAGGGTGCCATGGGTCTTGTCCAGGCTATCGCTAAGGCTGTCTTAGATGTTCCTAAACAGAGCCACATAATGGAGTGGTTGCTGGAGGTTTGGCATTGAAGAGTCCCATCCCGCAAACCCAACAGAGCAAAGCATGGGGTAGATGGAAGAGGATAACCCAGTATAGGTTGAATTTGCACTTGCATTTCTGCCCAGAAGGGTCGAATGATTGGACAGTCCCATCAAAAGTGGGCCAGCATAAATCAGATGTAGTGGGGATAGATTGTTTTAAGTTTGGCGTAGTAGAGGCACCAACGGAACATAATTTTATTATGACCCTCCCTCATCCCCAAGGAGTGATGAAATCCGGTGATGTCTCTCCATAGTTTCTGCTACTGTTTATCTAGTATTGGGTCACTCAGAATTTTAGTCCAAAATTGTATATGGCGTGGTGTGGATGAGGGGAAGGTCTTGAGCAGGTGAGAATGAAAGAAGATAGAGCCCTTAGCTCCTCCTGCTCGACGTCCATATTGTTTGATGGGGGAGAAATCCCTAGTAGCCACTAGGTGCATTTCGGGGTGGAGGACCCAGTGTTTCAGTTCAGTATAGTGATATCTTTCAGAGTTGGGTAAGCCAAAATCACAGTGGCAGTTTTCAAAGGTAAGAATGTCCCACCCATTGAACAGGTATAAGATGGTGAGGCAGCCCCTCCCTCGCTCAACAACTCAAAGGGGCCCGGCATTAAGGTCCGAGGGAAGGCAGGGTTAAAGTGAATGGTAGTGTAGGGGGAGGGTAAGAGAGCTCATCCCAGAGCCCAAGTCACAGAGTCCCACACTTTAAGGGTCGTTTGGCTAGGTGTACTTAGGTACACATTAGGGGGTCGCTCAAACTTTGGTTTCCATAAGACATCCCACACATAACGGCCAACTACTGCTCTGTATATATGGAGCTAATGCTTGTCTGATTCCCTCAGAACCTACTTAGATATTACTCTCAGCTGTGCTGCCTTATAGTACAGTAGAAAAACAGGTAATGTCAGGCCACCAGCCTCTTTTGGCAGTCTCAATTGTTTATAGCAGAGACGGGT
Organism: Pleurodeles waltl; assembly: GCF_031143425.1. Classification (NCBI taxonomy): domain Eukaryota; kingdom Metazoa; phylum Chordata; class Amphibia; order Caudata; family Salamandridae; genus Pleurodeles; species Pleurodeles waltl. The sequence goes on from NC_090444.1 coordinate 407,902,493, forward strand.
TCTCCAGTCCTGCCAAATGAAGCGTATCACCACGGAGTGGAGTTCTGAAAAATAATTAGAGTGCAATTCATTGGGGAGGCCTTAGAAGAGATATAGAATCAGTGGTAAGATGGTCATTTTAACTGCATTAATGCATCGCAACCACAATCGGGCATGGGTGCCCATCGTTTAAGGTCTGTTTTGAGTTGATGGAGAAATGGGTGAAAGTTGATACCATAGAGGTCGGAGACGTTGGGAGTGATTTTAACCCCTAAATAGGTGATGTCCTTCTTTGCACAGTGAAAAGGAGTCATAGTCACTAGTGCCTCCATCTCTGTTGTGGGCAGAGTCAGGTTAAGAAGGAAAGATCTGTGCAGGATTATGCAATAGCCTGCAATATTTTTATAGTGGGCTAAATCTTGTTGTAAGGCTGTCAGTGATTTGCAAGGGGAGGTAAGAGAGGCTAACACATCATCAGCGAAAAGCAAAATTCTATTCCTACAGAGCTAAAGGGTTTGTCTCAGATTTCAGGAGTGGCCCTTCTTTTGGCAGCAAGGGGTTCTTTACTGAGCGCAAAATAAAAGTGGTGAAAGTGGATGCATACTGCGTTCTAGTTTAAAGAAATCTGATCCCATAACATCACCTGCGAAAGAGGATTTTCATAGTTCACCTGGACCTTGATTGTGAAGCATTCGCTAATGCTGAATTTGTGGAGTGAAAAAGAAAGGAACAGTCCACCCGGTCAAAGGCTTTTTCATCATCTAGCACCAGATGTGGCTGGGATCTGTTTTTTTGTAGCCTTTTTGACCAGGTGGACCACCCTCCTTAAGTTATCATCTGGTTGCTTCCCCTGTTTGAAGCCCGACTGGTCTGGGTGGACCAAGTCAGGTAGAATGCCTTCTAGTCTAGTAGCTAGGATCTTGGTGTAGGTTTCAACATCCAGATTAAGCCGGGCTTAAGGCCCATAAGAAGTGCAGTAATGAGGGTCTTTCCCTGGTTTAGGGATAACCTAGATTAGTGCCTTACTCATTGAAGGAGCAACCATTCGATTCCATGTGGTTAAATGGCCGTGTGAGGTGGAGTATTAGTTTGGCACTGAAGATTTTATAAAATTGGGATGTAAACCCATCAGGTCCCGAAGATTTATGGACTTTGAGAACAGCAATAACCATTGTCCTCTCCAATTGGGCTACCCAGCTCCTCATTTTGGTCTGCCGATACCTGGGATAGCTCGACCCCTTCTAGATGCTCAAGCTGTGCAACCTCTCTGGGAGCCTCATATGTGTACAGGGTTTTGTGATGGATGTGCCCATCTCCCCTGCCTGTTTGTGGATGTGGCCAATGTAGTCTATCTCATGTTTGACCCATAGCTGTTGCACCAAGTGAGTACCCACCTTGTTATTCTATCTTATGTCATGCGTTTGAGGCTTAGCAAGGTCAATTCTGCTCTATTTGTACGTATCACATTCAGTTTCTCTCTCAGAGCTGTGACCTTTCTCTGCATATTCCAAAGATTGGCCAATAAAAGTGTAGCTCAGCGATGAATAAGAGCGATGGGAGTGTGAAAAGAAAGTTTAATCCCTAGTGGCAGGAAATGTCGTCCGCCAAGCATCTATTAAGCCAGCAGATTGAATGAATTGTTTGAGAGCTTTTGTGAAGCTTCCTGTGCTGGGCATTGTGGGTGGGTGCTATCTAAGTCTGGATCCCAGGTTACAGTCTCCCATACATATAATTTTACTCTCTGCAGAGCCCCCTAAAGAGTGAGGAATCAGTGTAGAAAAGTAGCCTGTGCAGAATTCACGGAGCAGTCTGATGTGATTGTGCACATCCTGTCCAGTATTTTCCCCTTCACCATTATTATTCTGCCTTTTTGGACCTATTTACTGTCCACGGTTTGAAATTTGAGAGAGGAGGAAAGGAGTGGAAGAGGAGGGCAATCCTATTATGTTTGGTGTGCGCAGAAGACCGATTTATCATTGAGGAGGCCTTATGGCATAATCTGTGCTCGTCACTGCATTGAGGTGGGTCTCTTGCAGCACCACTATATCATATCTCCTATCTGAAAGGTATTTCCACAATTTGTGCCATTTGGCCAGAGATTTAAGCCCTTTAATGTTCCACGTCAGTGTAGTCAATGCCATGATAGTGTTAGGTGGTCAACTGTACTTAGGGGCTTTCGCTGTGTCTCTCCCACCGAAACACTGTTGCACCCCCTGGCCAGACCCCCCCCCCCACACTTTCCCAAGCCCCCTCTGCTCCTCCCCCATGTCACCGATAAAATCTCACTCATGGGATAAGATGTAAATAACAAAACAGAAGCAGGTGGGAACCTGGTTCCCCACCAGTTGTGTAACAATAGGGTAGGCACATAACATATTTGTGCTAAAGTAGCATAAGCTCAAGGTAAAAAGGATACATTGGAAGCATAAAGTATGTGTTAGATTCTCAAGGCGCAATAAACACTATTTACATTAAATATTATTTACTACCATAATGTGTGCCAAGTATGGTATACATCCTCAAAGAACATTTCCAAAATTGTGGTCTACCATATAACTGTGTAACGGGTAGGGTAGGTACTTAAGGTGGAGTCAATATATCAGACCAACCATCTCCTTAGTTTCAAAAGCGAGGAAGGATGCTTCAGCTAGGAGACCAGTTTTCTTCTTGTGAAAGCCATTGTCTTTGATCTGTACCAGTCTTGGAGCTTGTGGACGGCCCCTCCACGTGTCCTTCAGAGTGTTCTGATTTGGAGATGGTCACCTCGAGCAAAGCTGCCACTTCCTGAAGATCGGAGAAGTGATACTCTTTGTTCTGATATTGGAAGGCTAAGCCAATAGGGTAGGTCTATCCGTATTTGAAGCTGTCATGACACAGTTTGTTGGTGACTGGCTTGAATTGTAGTCACTGGGCTAAGGTTGCTGGGCCAATGTCCTGGTACACTGAGCATGATACGCCTTGAAAGGACACCTCTTCCTCTTTCCTTGCCTCCTGCAGAATTGCACCTTCACCTTGTAAGAGTGCAGTTTTGCCAAAGCATCTCAGGTGCATCTCCTCTCTATGGATCAGTGGACCCACTCTGTGGACCTGGTCTAAATTCCGCAGCCAAATGTTGTTGCGCCCTTAGTGGTTCTCTAAGTATTTGCTTTTCAAAAGAATGGTCAAAAGGGGCTCTTTAAGGTGGTTGGAGGAGCTCTCCAGGTGGTCCAATCTCTGTGTAAGCGTTGGCAGGTACGATTGAGGTCAAGTGCATGCGCCCCAGTGGAGACCATGTCCTGTTGTAGATGGGTGAATTTGGAGGTGAGGTATGACTGGAGAGCCTCCGGAGAGGTAGCAAGGTCGTCCTTAAGCTCTTCATGCAATTTTTGCTTGAAGTCCTCTAGGGAGGAAAAGAGTTTCCCCTTAGTTAATGTCATTTCGCCTTCTGTGGGTGCAGGTGGGTGTGAGTCTTGTACTTCAGTCAGTTAAAAATAGCTTGACACTCTGTTCTTTTGAGGCTTTTTATGAGGCACATGGAGTGTGGCTACTGATGTAAATAACATTTCTGCAAGGTAGCACCCCAAGGCACTCTCAGGTACATTGTAAGGAGCTAAACAGTGGGTGGGGGTCCCCTTAGGTGTCTGTGTGTACACTCCTAGGTTGCCGGGAAGTATTTATTCGAATATCGCATGGTCTGTATACTCCCTTCGGTAGGTTAGGCAGACTGGAAGGCACTGAGCACCGGCATTAGTGGGGGTGTAACATTGGTGTACTCTGGAGGGGGGCACTGCCAAGATGGGAGGGTTGGTAGCTGATGGGCCTGCGTGGACCGGAGAGGGCTCTTCGTAGCACATAGATCATGCTGGGCAAGTGTCACTGGCACTTAGGCCCAGATTTAAGAGGGCCTAGCACTTCCTTGTGCCACATTAGCATCATGCTAATGTGGCTCAACAAGGCTAAATTCACTGCGCCATATTTACAAAGTTGTGCAATGCATGCATTGTGCCACTTTGTCACCCCTTGCGCCAAATTATGCCTGCGCCAGGCATAATGTATGCAAGGGGGTTCTTCCCCTGTCAGGGGGCCTGCAAAACTGGTGCAATGGAATCTAGAAGATTCCACTGCATCATTTTTAGCGCATTTGTAATGCCTGCACAGAGCAGGTGTTAAAAGGAGGCACACCATTATTTACATTGGGCCTCTAAGTACTTTTCAAGATTAGTGCCAACATTTTTAGTGTTAAACCTGAAAAGTACAACAATAGCATAAAATTTTTTGATGCTATTGCCCCTACCCTGCAACATGATGCGCTCTATATTAAATATGGTGCGCACATGGTGGTGGTAGGGGGGCGCAAGGGTACGCAAGAAAAGTGGTGCTACATGCAATGTAGCGTCACTTTTCTTAAATCTGGTCCTTAGTTGGAAGTACACAGGAGAAGAGGGTGAGATTGGCTACAGCACGGCAGGCCTGGCATTTACTTTGAAATCCCCCAGGAGGGCCAGCAAGGGGCCCTCTGATACACGCTCTGTATTTCATGGAGTATCTTCTACTGCACCTCCAAGTATTGTTTCTGGGCACCACCGGCCGCAGAGCACAAGGGGAGCTTCGGGCCTCAAGAGTAGGTGGGGAGGCAAAGTTATAGGACAGCTAGTCTTGGGAGAATCATCCAACAGTTGATGAGCAGACCCCCCCAATGGTGGTATCTGTGCTGACTTCCTCCCCCTCATGCCAGTACTTGAGTGGTCTTTAGGTGAAAGGGGGTGCAGTGCCCATGCTCAGATCATGCCTCAAGACCTTCAGTTTGGCGGTAGTAGAGTTCGTCGGAGCACCCTATGGCGTGTCCTCCATTTTCTGAGTAGACCTTGGGGCCTTCCCCAGAATCACAAGGCCTCCCTGAGGCACAATGCAGCACCATCAGGGGCCCGACAGCCCCCACATCCACATCCTCAGCCAGCGGGGTAAGTGTGAGTGGGAGTGGGTGAAGACACATTGGCCCCCTGGGTCCCTAAGCCCCCTAAAGGAACATATGGCAATCTTTGTGCGCTGTTTGCACACATGTGGTGCTGTGTTGCGGTGAAGTTGGGGGAGCTCAGGAGGGGCACAGCACCTACATTAATGTTCTCTGACCACCCCCTTGCCCATATCTTGAGGGGAACATTGTCTGACATTACCCTTTCAATCGGCAGACAGCCACACTCCAACCGGGCCCCGTGCAATTGGCAGCTCTGCTGTAGTCGGTGCCTGCAGGGTCCCTCCTCAATGCTTCTAGGGGTTCATTTGCAGCCCCCTCATCACCCCCCTCCCTTCTCGGCATCCTCCACATCATTAGCACTGGACTGGTCATCTGGAAGTGCTTATTACCCCAATTTTCCAAACAAATGCAGAGGAGCTCGTATGGATCACGTCCATGTGGGCATGATGTTTGGCCATGTCCCCCACCACACCTATTTTTGAGTAACTTTTCTCCATTTTCCTACCACTTCCCCTGGTTCTCTTCACCTTTACCTTCATAAGTGGAGATCTCTATCACAATGGCAGAGATCCCCATCTACGTGAAGAGATAGAAGAGACGGAGATTTCTAGCCATAGGTTTGTGAATTGCACTTTGTAGCACATAAGCAGTACTGCTGTAATACTGCTTTATGTACTAAATAGCGCAGTTTGTGAATCAGCCCATAGAGGTACATGTATGCACAAGCATAGATTTACCAAATTTTTGAATTCACAAAAGATCTCATAAATTCTACAAGGAAATCTCCGCCATACGCAGGATTCCAGGTGTACTCCTGGGAAGGTCATGTGACATTCCCATTGAGAGCCCAGTCCCACTGTGTAGAGGTCTCCAGAGCAGAAAACTAGGCACAGGGGAATATAATTAAATGTACAATGATGCACTTTTGTTTTCGCCACGATTAAGTTAGTTTTCCCCTTGGAGAAAGTACTTCCCCTACACCCTGGAAAGGAACTTACCATTTCCATGATGGAAAGTGAAATGAGAGACATTTGTAAATGGCCACAAGTATACCTTTTGTCGGTGTTCACAAGCTTCCCAAAAAAGTTGTGCCTTAGAATACTCATATTGCGACACTTTATGTGGGAATTATGGGTGCGCAGAACTCCACACTTGTAATGAATGTCTATGGACCCGTACATTGGTTTACTCCTGCAAGGAGTTCCTTGACATTCTGGCAGGCATATACCAAGTAAATTCGTTGTAAGTTTAGGTTCATGATCGAAGTTACCTTTGTGAATATGACCCAATTGTATTTTCTCAGTTGTAAACCTCTGATGGGGCAACAGTAATGCAACATCTAGAATCAACGAGTGTAAAAAGATCAATGATTCCAGGCGTTTTTGGGCACCACCTCTACAGAGCATACTCACTTTTCCAATGACCTTGAGACTATAACTAAACCCAGAAATTAAATTAAACATAAATGTTCAAGTCAAACACCAGAATACCTTTCAAGTGTAAAAAAATGCTACCACCTGGACAAGAAAGCTCTGACATCCTGCGAGGTTTGTCTTGTATTCACATTGACATGTTATCCACAAAGAGTTAAATATCAATTTGTAAAGGAAGCAAAGGACGTAAATATTTAAAATGAAACCCTCAAAATGTTCTTCTAAATATTCATGTGACATTCAGTTTAGAAGAACACATATTCCTGATCAATAATTAAAAGCTTTGTCTGAAGGAAAAGACCAATGCTACAATGTTCGTAGTCTCAGGGAAGGATAGTTAAATATTAAACCATGGGTTCAGCCTGAACATTATCACTCGAGTACTCGAAGAACCATAAGTGAAGGAGACTGAATTTATTAACACTATTGAAGTCAAACTAACAAAATGCTAGGGGAAGCGGAAGTGACATCACTGTGACTGCGATGAAATCAAAAGGTTGACCTCGTTGGCCTCTTATTTGCCCTATTTACTAGTGCGGGGCTAGGGAAAGGACTAGAGTGGAAAAGGACTCATTTTACTTTCTGTTCCTGTTCTTTTCTTTAGAACCAGTAAGAACGGGTATAGCAACACCAGTGTTAAGAGAACCAAGAGGCAAGCCAAGGACAGGTATGCCTAGCTTTTTCTACATTTAATTGATATCTATGATGAAGATGTGCTGCTACAGCTTTGTTGCTTTTCCTTTGAAAGCACATATGATTTGGAATTACATTTCGCAAGCACAGCTAATTCTAGCGGAAAATAGCACTTCGCAAAGAAACAGTACAACCTAAAAAATAAATAATAAGGAAAGGCCGCATATTCTCCATGCATTCTACCTAAGGGAGTGAAGGGATGTTTTTTAAATATAACTGATGCCAAATAAAAAGAAATTGAGTATTCAACATTAATTAATTAATCTTTATTAAAAAGGGTTACAGTTTTTTTAAACAATACAACAACTTCAAATGTTGACAAACATTAGCTTCAATAAATATAGAACATTAGATAAACAAAGATTGACAGTGCCAATAGGTATAGCTTCTTATAAGTGAAAGTGTTTCATCTATGATAGTAGAGTTTGTTTGGGTGTGCTTTGTGTGAAGAAGTATCAAAACAGATGAATAGCTAGGAAGTATATGCTTTAGTGAGTACCTGAAATGATGAATGTTGAGTGTATCAATGAGTATGTACATGAATGAGTGTCTGAATGCATGAATGTTTGGATGGATAAGTAAGTGAGTATATGGTTTACGTAAGCATAGCAAGCTGCTGCCCCACATACAGACAGGTAAAGCATGGCCATCAGCAATGTAAGCGTCCCTCTTCCAGAGATGTTTCTACATGAGCTTCAGCAGCATAGTAATACCTCGCTATCAAGACGAATGGGAAAGTATTTTATGTCAAGATCGAAGGCTACCATTATTAATAAAGGGGCATATTTATATTTTGTTTGTGCCGCATTTGCATAATTTTATTTACGCAAATGCGGCACAAACTTAACTCCATATTTATACTTTGAAGCTAGACACGTCTAGCGTCCAAATATTTGAGTTAGTGCCATTTTTTAGATGCGCCAACCCACCGTGCGTCAATGAGATGCAAAGTAGGTGTTCCCATCCAAAAAATGACGCTATCCCCTTAACGCCATATTTATCCCCCTTGCTAAAATGACGCACTGGTGGGAGGCAGACCCAGGTAATGGCGCTAAGCTTGCTTAGCACCATTATTTAACTCCTGTGTCAGACCAGGCGTTAGGGGACCTGGGGACCAATTTCCATGGGCAAATGCCATGGAATGCGCTGAAAGGTGCCCACCCAAGCCTCAGGAACACCTCCACCCACACCAGAGGGACACCAGAGGATGGGGACTCCATCCTAGGTAAGTAGGGTAAGTATGGGTAAATATTATAGATTTGTTATTTAAAGTGGCATTGGGGGCCCTAACATGGGGCCCCCAGCATGACACTGAGTGCAATGGCCATGTCCAGGGGACACTGGTTGCCTGTGCTGGACACTGGGGTGGTGGGCATGACTCCTGTCTTTGCTAAGACAGGAGTCAAGTTTTTGGATGGTTGTGCGACTGAAAATGACACCAGGCTAGTGTAATTTTTTGATGCAAAACCCCCTTCACCCCTACCGCCACCCCCACTCAGCTAGCGTCTTTTTTTTTTTCGCTAGCCCAAGCTTAACACAGGCTTGCAGCATTCCATAAATGTGGCACCCGGCTGGTGCTTTGGAATGACGCAAAATGACGGTAAACTTTTTGACGCAAAACTGCATTAGCGCAGATTTGCACCAAAAAGTTTAAATATGGGCCCAAGTCTTTTTTATTACCACACCAATTAAAAGCTCACAAAGAATGCTCTGAAAAATTCCAAAATAAAAACACTGCAACACACACTAAAACCACCCTTCTGGGAGCGTGGCCAAGATGGCGGCGTGCTAGGACACGTAAGTCCATGCTCCGCCGCCCTGGCCCTCTGAGGAGCTGTTTGGTCCGGTGGGGAGGTCGCGTTGAGGCCCCCCAGAAGCAGTGGATATTGCCGCGAGTCGAGAGCGGCCCCTGTGGACCCTGAGGTGCGCCGAGCGGCTCTCGTTCCTTTTTGGGAGCTGCCGAGCGCGGAGCCAGGGCCTTGGCTGCGGTGCGGCGTGGGTGGCAGCCTGAGTCGGCGGGAGGATCTTTCCCCGGCGCCTCGCTTGCTTCTGCGCCGGGGGTGCTGGGCGGTCGGGCCTGTTCTCCCTCTTTGTTTTTTTCTTTTTTTTCTTTCCTTTTTTGGCACATGGGCCCTGGCTCTGATGGGACAGAGCGGAGGGCCGGGACCCTAAGACCTCGGATCTGAGGTCGTTGGGAGGTACCCATGAGTGCCTGGGCTGGTTGGGGCCCGGGGGCTGGTTCCCCACGCTGGTGTATCCCCTTTGGGGACGGAGGTGAGACCCGGGCTCCCGGAGCAGTCGGGGGGGCTGATCCGGCCCCTTGATCCACCCGGCGGCCCCCAGGACAGTAAGTGAGAGCGGGCCCAACTAAGAATCTCAATTTGGAACGCCACAGAGAAGGAGAGCCGAGTGCGGGTTTTCACTTTGACAACGACACTTGGTTGCCCCCTCGATTGCCGGGGTCAGCAGGATTACACAGGTCGGCAGAGGCCCTAACATCCGCGAGTTGCAAGAGGTGATTTTAGGGCGCGGAGCCCGGACGGAGAACCTGTTGCACAGTTTTGACCACATTGCTGCAAGTTGAGGGGCTGTAGCGACGGTGGAAGCTGCACTGGAAATTCACGAAGGGGCCTGTAAAGATGGCGTCGTCCAAGACTAAGCGTGAGCGGTCTGTGAAGGACATGCTGGCAGGCACCCGCTCGACATTTGGTGGCAGGGCGGAGGAACCGTCGGCGAAAAGTCTCCCAGAGGGTCGACTGAAGGAAGACTCTGATGGAGGCTCGCCGGTTACGAAGGGTTTCTTGACCTCCCTGTTTGACTCGCTTCGCAGTGACATACAGGATTTGAGACGGGACATCTCCCAGGAGGTGAAGGAGCTGCGGGGCGAGGTGACCTCTCTGGGGGAGAGAGTTTTGCAGTTGGAGGAGGGCGAGATTCCTCGGGGCGAAGAATTGGCGGGCTTAAAGCAGGAGGTTGTCCGTCTCTGAGAACAGTAGGATCATCTCCAGATAACCGTTGAGGATCTGAAAAATCGCTCGAGGAGACAAAACATCCGCATCAGGGGGGCCCCAGTGGGGGTCGAGAAGGAGGACATTGGGGATTATGTGAGGGGCCTCTTTCGCTCTCTACTGGGTCCGGATGAGACGCAGGAGATAACCCTGGATAGGATGTATCGAGTGAGCCGCGGTGGTGCCCCCGGAGATCACCCGCCAGATATTTTGGCCTGCCTTCACAACTTCGTCCTCAAGGAACGGATTTTACAGCATGCCCGTACCCTTCAGAAGGTACTCTTTCAGGGACATGAACTTCAACTATTCCAGGATCTCTCTGTGCGTACATTACAAAGGAGGAGAGAATTTAGACCGATCACGGAACACTTGCGGGCGCACAATGTTTCCTACTTTTGGTGTCACCCATTCCGTCTGGTCTTTCGCTGGGAGGAGCAGCTTCGGCAGGTGACATCTGTTTCTGAGGCGGCCCGGATCCTGGGCTTGGAGGATGTATCCCGGATGTCGAGTGAGGTGTCGGACGCGTTGGCGCCGAAAGGAGAAGAGGCGGAGGCTGCGGCGTCCATCGGCCTCAGAGCTACGATTGAAGAGGGAGTCTGCTTTGAGCAGTGTGGCGGCCGGGACCTCGGCGTAGAGAGAGTGAGCCCGGGGATGCTCTGAATTATGATGGACCTTGCTGCTAACGGCATGTCGGCCGTTGGAGAGGGTCGGGGCGGCGGAGGTGAAGGATGTGGATCACTAATCATGGCTGGTTCTACTGACCCCTGGAGACTTTTCCTCATAAGGATGGATGTGCGAGGACTTAAATGTGTTTGGCACCTGTTGTGCGTAATGGTTGACTTTTGTTGGTTTCCCGGTGAGGATGGCATCTATGTGAAGATTCTCCCAGGGCTCAATAATCCCACCAAGAGGTTGGCTGTTTTGTCCGCTCTGGAGAGGTCAGGCTGTCACATATGTTTGCTTCAAGAGACGCATTTCATCTCGAAAGACACCTTTCGCATGCGTTCTAGGTGGTTCCCTAGGCAGTTTTGGTCCTCGTCTACAACAAAGCACACGGGGTGGCGATATTATTAGCGCGCTCATTCACAGGGGAAGTGGTGTCCAAACTCCATGAGATTCCAGGGAGGCTTTTGGTCCTGCGATTGAGGTTGGGGGGTTTCTCCTTCACTATTGCCTCTTTGTACGCGCCTAACTTTCAGCAGGAGGCCTTCTTAAAACGAGCATTGACCCCGCTGTTGCAGTCCCCAGATGGCGCTATTCTGGTCGGGGGCGATTTCAATTTGGTAATGGATGGAGGCTTGGACCACTCAAGTCAAAGGTGGGGGCAGACAGGGTCTATATCCGAAGCTGGGCGTAATTGGCTGAGTGAGTGTGGCCTGGTGGATGTGTGGCGTAGGGCTCACCCCACGGTAAGAGATTACTCTTTCTACTTGGCTGCGTCCAAGACATATGCCCGCCTAGATCTTTTCTTGGCTTCGCAGGAGCTTCTATCCCGGATCAGGGATTCCCTGATTGAACCCCGAACTCTTTCGGACCACGCCCCGGTTACTGTTGTGGTCCATACAAATATGGAGCGGGTGGTCGCTTGTGGTTGGCGGTTTAGGGATTCAATGCTACAGAGCGATGTAGCAGTACAGGAGATCCGCAAGGTTATAACAAATTATCTCGCCTGGAATGACGATGGGTCCGGTGCTGTGGCGACGCTGTGGGAGGCACTGAAGGCTGTCGTTCGGGGGGAGGTCATGTCGCTCTCGGCTAGAGACAATAAAGCAAGGAGATTCCTCAGGGCGGAGTTGGAGAAGTGCGTGAGCTAGTTGGAGCGGTCACATAAACGCACGGGGCGCCGAGAGTCTGGCGCGAGCTGGAGAAAGTAAGGACACAGTTGAGAGGGTTGGACTGGGATAGGGCAGAATACGCGTTGGCGCGTCTCAAACACAAGTACTATGTGGGAAGAAATAAGTGTGGGACGATGCTAGCACATAGGTTGCGAGCGCAGCGAACTGTGTCACAGATACAAATGGTTCGCTCTTCCTCGGGAACGGAGGCTCGCACAAGTGATCAAATAGCGGAAGCCTTTGCAGAGTTCTATCAGGCATTGTATCAGGTAGAGGAGTCCGGTACTTCTTCTCCGGAGGCCTTTCTAGAGGGTGTAGCAGTTACGCCCCTGTCTGAGAGACACTCAGATTCTCTTGAGCAACCTATTAGGGCGGAAGAGGTTATATCAGCAATCTCGCGCTTGCAGGCCGGGAAATCACCTGGGCCGGATGGCTTCTCTGCACTCTTTTATAAGACTTTTTGTGTGGAGTTGGTGCCAGTTCTGGTGCGACTTTTTAATTCCTTTCGACTCACGGGGGCTCTCACGCCTAGCATGCTTGACGCCACTATTGTGGTAATTCCGAAACCGGGGAAGGATCCCAAGGATTGTGCATCATATAGGCTGATCTCGCTCCTTAACATTGATGCCAAATTGTTCACGGGCATTTTGGCGCACCGTCTGAATTACTATATGCCAGGCTTGGTCGATCCTGATCAGGCGGGATTTATACCGCATAGACAGTGTAGCGATAACACCAAACGATTGCTCCACCTATTGGATAAAACGGAGCGTTCTCACGGTTGCAGCTGAAAAGGCGTTTGACAGGGTCCATTGGCCATACCTGTTTAAGGCATTAGAGCGCTTTGGTCTGGGCCCCGGTTTTATGGCTTGGATCCGATGTATTTATCGAGCGCCTCGCGCGGCGGTGCGGGTTAATGGGACGCTCTCTTCCCCATTTCCGGTCCAAAGAGGAACAAGGCAGGAGTGCCCCCTCTTGCCCCTCTTGTTCGCTTTGTATATGGAGCCTTTAGCTCAGTGTCTGCGTGATGACCCTAGGATTATGGGTGTTAAGTTTGGGGGAGAGGAGCACCTCATCTCACTATATGCGGATGATGTTTTTCTTACTTTGGCGGAGCCCACGGCCTCGCTGCCTGCGCTAATGACTGTATTGGAGGAATTTGGAGAGGTCTCGGGTTTCCGAATCAATATGCTAAAGTCTCAGGCCATGGGTGGATTCCTCAGTGCGGAACATGAGCTGGACTTGAGGGATCGCCTCCATTTCATGTTGTCTACTTCGAGGCTTCCATACTTGGAGGTTGAATTGGGCCCCACGGCTGCACGGACTGCTACGTTGAATTATTTGAAATTGACGCAGGAGGTACAGCGTGATCTGGAGAACTGGGGGAGGCATAAACTGTTGTGGTTAGGTCGGGTAGCAGCTGTTAAGATGTCCATCCTGCCGCAAGTATTGTACGTGTTTCTGGCACTGCCGGTGGAACCCCCGCCTCGAGCAATATCAGACCTTCAAACGGCAGTCCTAAGATTTATATGGGAGGGGAAGGCGGCGCGGTTACAGAGGTGACTGATGTATCGCCCTAAGCGGGAAGGGGGATTGGCTGTCCCCTGCCTCCTGAGATACTTTCAAGCGGTACAATTGCGTTTTATAATGGAATGGAGTCGCCAGTCCTCTGAGAAACATTGGTGTTTCATGGACCAGGCGGTGGTTGGCTCTCATACATGGAAGGAGCCCTGGCTTAAGTGACGCCATAGAGCCCGAGGGCTGTACGTATCCCCGGTCACGGAGGTATCGATGAGGGTGTGGGACCGTGTGGCTAGTCGATTGGGCCTGATGACCTTTCCGTCTCCAATGACCCCCTTGGGGGCGAATCCTGATTTTGGTCTGGGTCTGCTGGTCGAGGCGCTCCGTCACTGGTATGAAGGGGGCTGTAAAAGGGTTGGTTGCTTCTTTGATGAACAGGGGGTTATCCCCTTTGATCAGATGAGGGAGACATATGGCTTAGCTGAATCAGATAGGATGATGTACTACCAGATACAACATTGAGCTCTGCTACCAGCCAATAGAGTTTTAATAGATAGGCCCCTAACACCGTTTGAAAAATGGATCATAACGAAAAAGGATGACAAGCGATTGATCTCCAAGGTGTATGCTCTCCTGCAGTGGGGGGGTTCCGACCACCCAAATCTAAGGGTCAGCTGAGATGGGAGAGGGAGCTGGAGAGAGAGCTCTCTGAGGAGGAGTGGGAGAGTATCTTCCACAGAATACATCACACAGCTTATAATGCAGCAGGAACAGAATCAGCTTATAAGGTGGCATCTTATTGGTACTATACGCCGGCGAGGATCCATGCCTGGGATCCTGCTAAGTCTGATTTGTGTTGGAGAGGATGTGGAATGATCGGATCGCTTGTACATCTCCTATGGCACTGCCCTAAGCTTCATAGATACTGGGGGAGCATATTAGACACTCTTGACTCGGCATTTGATACACATATCCCCAGATTTCCTGCGTACATCTTATTGGGCCTACCTAATGCGCTCACCTTCCCTTTGAAGTCAATTAAAGGTAGATAGATGGCCTTAGCACTAAATGCAGTCACTCAGTTGTTGTTGAGCATGTGTGGGGTCTGATCAGATCCCGACCCTAACATTATGGCTCCATGAGCTATGGTTTATTCTCGCCATGGAAAAGCTTACCCTGTCCTCATTAAAGTGTGGTGAAGATTGCAAAGAACTGTGGCAACCATTCTTACAGATACTGTCTACGGAGTTCACGGAACTAACATGTCCAACCTACCTGAGGGTTTTGAGGCTGATTTGAAGGGGGAGAATAGGGTGTGCAACGATTACTATTACCCGGGGCAGGGTTTGCGCTGGTACAAGTCCTGGGAGCTTATGATATTGATGTAATTCTGTATGTCAACTGTGGGAAATATGTTTGAAGTTTTATTTCATCCTTTTGTTCCTTGTCTTAACGTCATGCATAGAGCACATTGTTTAGCATTGCTATAGTCTTAATATGTACAGTTGCATATGCATTGTTTATATTTGAAATTAAAAATAAACAGATTTGATCCATAAAACCATCCTTCTTTTTACTGCTGCTTCTTGACAGATAAGTACTTTTTTATCTTTGATCCTTGGGATACAGCAGGTATATTTTATGTTGAATGTGTGGATAAATGTCAGTCACAACTAATTTGTGGAACTTTTTATTGTTAGAAATGTTTTTCAATGTGATTTCATTATTTAATATATCGTGGTGTGAGTGTATATTTAAAAAGTATTTTTGTTTTAAAACTGTCCTTTTGAGTAAGGATGTGTTCCTTGAAAAGTGATCACTTTTAATATTAATCAATTTAATGGCGAAAATATAATTTATAGAGACCTTTAAAAGGAAATAATTTAAGAATGCATATTTTAAATTTAGAAATTAGTGTTAGGTCATGAGCACCTATTCTAATGCGGATGCATTAAGCGCTTATACTTGTAAAGGTGATCCAATGCGTCTCTTTCTGAATTCTGTTGGTGGACCTGAATTCAAAACAAGAGAAAGAATTGAGAGCCATTTTGGTTTGGAGAAAAGTCAATTAAGGTACTGAATTGTGTAGGCCGAACAAGATTTGAAATCTGGATTTTCTTTGGGCACCATTTTAAGTTGGGACATTCCTAATTCGAATACATTAAGGATAGGTGCAGCTCCTACGCTATGGAGGAGAAGCGTCGCCACCCGCCAGCAGCAGCAGCTGCAAACCTTTTACTATAAAACATTTTTTATTATTGTTTTATATTAAAAGGGGCAGATAACCCCTCAGTGCGCACGCATGTTTGGCAGGCCGTCTCGGGCCGGCCAAACACAAATGTGCACTGGGCTCTTTCCAACCGGGGTTGGAGAGAGCAGGCAGAGACTTTCACTCTGTGGCGGAGCGCCCTGACTGGGCATTCCAGCCAATCGAAATCCAGCTGCAATGGAGGAGTGGGGCTGTGGTGTCAGCGGTGGCAAGAAAGATAAGTGTTTTTTTCTTAAGTAATACCCCTCATGAACACGCCACCCCTTTGAAGTGCCACAAGATGCTCCAGATTAAGTATTTGTTGGATTTCATTGCACAAATCGCACACTGTGGAAACAACAGTTAGACTTTGAGGTACACACAGCTGGTATCACAAAAGTAAGATCGAGGTTTTCAGAAATTTCTTTTGAGTTCACAAAGTCTAAGAATGAGGTAGGTTCACCTGCTATGGCTAGTGAAAAGTGCCATGAGGAGATTATTAAAAAAATAATAGACATACAAGTGGAGCAACCAGCTAAAGGGGCTTTTTACTCTGTTATGAACAAAGGAGAGCAGAAAAGCTTTCTGATGTGGAATATTGGTCACTAAATGAAGGTGAGAAGAAAAAGTTAACTGATGGTTAGAGAAAATTTGAGACGGAAACCTTTAAGGGACAAAAATTTGGCTCCAAAGAAATATATGAACTTAGCACTGTGGAATGATCTGTCGCAATGAATGGCACAAATGAAGGTGTCCTTTGCATCACAAATAGCAAACAGGGCAATCCTGTGAAATGGGCTTGCTATAATGACAGAAAACATTTTATGGATGAGGTTGCTGAATACGTTTTGGACCTCTCAGAAGGTGAAGGATGGAATTTTAGTTTGGAAGGAAATCTCAGTGTCATGGAGGACAGCCTTATGGACAAGAAGGATATGAGAGATCCATCAGGTGAATTAATGATTAACTTAAGTGTAATTACACACCCACAAATCAGGATTGGTGACTATTGGATCATGTAAGAAACTATAGCTTAGTGAATGAGGAGGCCTATGGATTGGGATGTTAGGAATGTCATTAGGACTGAGCACTCTAAGAGGTGGTAAATAATAAAGCTTCTAAGACACCAGGGGCCAGATGTAGTAAAGGCTTTTCCCCATTCTGTGTCTATGGGAAAAAGTGTTTGTACATATGGCCCCAGATTTGGATCCCAATGCGGTAAGTTTTTTATTTAAACCAGGAATGGATCTAAGGAAATGTTTGGAGAGAGCAATGAAGCAATGTGAGGACAGTGTTAGAGGTATCATAGCAAAGATCCTCTTGCAATGATAATGGATATGGCAGAAGAGGCCTATTGCAAAAAGAGTAGAGGTTGATGGATATCTTCTGCACAGTTGGAGTCAAAGAGCTATTTGTTTATTAGGGGCTGCAAATGTGGCGTTAATTTCAGAAAGAAGGAGCTACCCAGAAACATTGGTCTGAAGACTATGCCATTTTCTGGACAGTTGATGTTGAAAAACAAATGACTTGTAGGGTGTTACAGACAATAGGGTGTTATATAATTCAGTTTGTAGAGATTCTCTGGCAGTAAAAAAATAGTAAAAGTATTCTTACAAGAGAACATAAAATTGGTGAATTTAGTGTCACACTGACAACGCTTGAGTAGATGTCGTAATCTGTCTATAAATCTGGACAGTCTGATCTACACAAACTTTGTCTTCCAAGCCTGAGGTAAGGGCGAACTCTTCCTGCACTCAGGTTACTGCAGACACAGGATGATGCCTAACAGTTGGTTCAGAAGGAGCACCAAGAAGGAAAAAGTAGACCGGAGACAGGGAGTGAAAGATCATTTGACAGCTCCATTAATGTTTGGGAAAGTCCTTGTTAGTAAATGGTAGTGACCAAATTGGATTGAAAACATTTTTATCTTCTCAGATCTCCTACCATAGAAATTCTGTGAAGAAGAACCAGAGTGCCACCAAGCCCGACATTGCTTTCCACAGGAAGAGGATTGCTGTGGGAGAGAGCTGCACTGGTGAGGTGGACCCGCAAGGTAATTAATGGAAGGGAACACTGAAGCCCACAAGCACTGCAGAGGAATTCCCTACACATGAAGTGCAAAGGGAGCTGTGTGTCTGTTGGAAATTGCCCTTTCTGCAGGGTCACCCCTAAACTTTTTGCCTTCCTCCTCCACTTTTCTGACCTTGTTTTCCTGGCTTTAGGAATCTGTGCACATTGCCACTGCTACTCAGTGCTAAGTTCTCGTGTTCTTTCCCCTAAACATGGTAATATTGTCTTATCCCCAATTGGCATATTTAATTTACTTATAAGTCCCTAGTAAAGTGCACTAAATTTGCCCAAGTCATGTAAATTCAGTGCTACTTGTTGGCCTGTAGCATTGATTGTGTAACTTCAGAGGCCCTTTAGCCATGTCTCCGGCCTGCCATTACAGAGCCTGTGTGCAGGTTTACAGTGCCATGTCGACCTGGCAAAATAACTCTTTGCCAGGCCCAAACCTTCCCTTTTTAAACATATAAGTCACCTCTAATGTAGGCCGGGAACCACACATGAGGCAGTTTGCAATGTATTTAAAGGGCACAACATGTACTTTTAAGTTTTACATGTCTGACAGTGAAAAACTCTCAAAGTCGTTTTTCACTACAGCAAGGCCTATCTCTCCCATAGGATAACATTGGGATTACTTTATTACAGCTTATAAATGTAATTCACAAACTGTAAGAGATACATTTTTTGAGTTTGGTGTCTGTGGAAAATGGCCTGCTCCAAGTGGAGACATTTTTTAATCAGAAATCTTTATCTCTTCAAAATCTATACATATCATCATAACCTCCAGATTCTCAGGGATAGGTAATGAAGGAACAGTCGACAAAGCTGTGGGGCTTATTTTTTCAATCAGTATGATTTGTATATATCTCACTCCATAGCTGATCCTCTCTCACTGAGCTATCCAACCTGTCCATCCACCTTTGATCAGGCCAACCTTTCTTCACAGAGAATCACTGGCGTAGCACAATCTTTTCTTGAAAGAGTATGAACAGCTTTCCAATGTCTCCAAGCAACAATAGGATTTGTTTCAAGGGTAAGTATGCAAAAAGGAAAACTCATATTTAGGGGAAAACCATGGACAATTTAAAGTCACAAGTTGGATTTTAAACTGTAATTTTGAAAATGCCACGTCCTGGCAGGGTGGGAGGGAGGAGCTGGCCACAGCCTCACTTACACCTAAGGAGGCCGTGTCTTGTTCCCACACAAATGGCTGCATAGCTCTCTGTAGTACACCTGGAGCCAGGGCAGGTAGATCAGGGACCCTGTGCACAGGGACCCTGTGCACTTCAAAGGCCTGTCTTTGAAGTCTCCCCCACTTCAAAGCCCCAGCTAGGTATACGTGCTGGATCTCTGACACCACCAACTCAGTATACTTCTGGAACTGTGACTACTCTTCCAGGAAGAAGGACTGCTGTGCTTCTGAAGGACTGCCACTCTGCTGCTGCTTTGCAGAACTCCCGCCTTGCTGTGGTGTTGGTTGTCGCCCTGCCTGGTTGAAGAGGACTGGACCAATATCACTTGAAACCAGGTGACTTCAAGGACCAGCCGACTACTCTCCTGATCTGAAGTCGCAGGGACATAAGACTTTCAACCAACCTACTGCTACACCTGGACTCTGCCATGTGTGAGTCTGCCCTGCCAAGTGGTGCCACCCCAGTCCTGGACTTTTAGAAGTGAGCTGAAGGTGCTTGATCCAGCAGAACTCCTGCATCTCTGCCATTGAATGGATAGAACTGGTGCATTTCTGCCTTTGCGTGGACAGAGCCTGCACATCACTTTTGGAACCAGCACTGCGATGTCTCGTTCTGCAAAAGGCCCATGTTTCCCCTTTGACGACAGCCTCGATGACTTTTGACTCCTGTTAGACCCTGTAGAACTGTGACATAACTGTTAGAGTGTGGTAAAGTCAATGCAGGTTTAGAATGTTGAGTTCCGGGTTACACGCAGACAAGTATTGACATGCAATACAAAGCTCCGTGCGTGGAGGTCATTGGCAGGAACACAGGCTGGGGAAGATGCTTCAACTAGCAACGAGGTAGAGGATAAGTAACCCGAAGATAGACACTCCTCTCCGAGAGAGTTTGCCATGGTCCAAGTAACTGCTCATTCTCCGTCAAAGTGCAGAATCAACATTTGGCATATGTGGAGTAAAAGCGCAACTCCAGCCGGTGTGAAGCATTTGCCGATAAACAAAAGCTTCATTGAAAAGTCTACACATCGTTGGTCAAAAACCTACTAGTAAAGCTGTAAAGGGAGGTACAGCACTGCTACACAACATAAGTCTAGAAATCATACGGAGTGATAACACTGTAGGCGGATAAGACCAGGTTTTGAAAGTACAGCAAATCGCGGCTGCAATTGCAAGGTAATGCTGTGATTAGAAACACTCTGAGGCAGAAAGCAACAGGTGTCAAACAGTACAAAAGGACACCTGAAAGCACAGCAACTCAGATAAAAGAAAAGGTCACCTGCTTACCAGAACCAATTAAAGAGTCATCATACTGCAGCACTGGGAAGTGGCCCAATGAGATATTACCCTGCTTCTGCTTATGGAGCCATCCAAACCTGAAGTGGCACACCACCAAAACTGCTGAGTGGGGGCTCAGCACAACTCCAAAAGTCTCCAGAAAAGTGGAGAACTCCAATGGAAACCAAGAAAAAGGTCAAAGTTCCACAGACTGGCCAAGGTGACTCAGAGGCAAGCACATCACAGGGCCTTAGAGATGGTACAGAGGAAAGGGGTCCTAGTTGACAGCAGACAGCATCAGACAGAACTCCATTCTCAGTGTCAGCCAGTTCCATAAACAGTTATAATGCTGCCACCTTCCTGAAACCACCATTTGACACCACTGAAAAGGCGAATATTGATGATAGATGGACTGCTTGGATAGAGACATTTGATGATTTCATTGATGCACTAGAAGAAATGGATCACAAGAAGATTATCAAATACCTTAAGAATCTTGCTGGTGAGGGTGTAAAAAAAAGTCATAAAGAAAATGCAGCAAGCTGATGAAGTTGCATACAAAGAAGCCTCGAATCTCAATTTCAATCAAATGACGAATGTAGATTACAAAAGGTACATTTTCACTCAAGAAAGGAAAAGAGTCGGTGAAATCATAGACCAATTTCTTGACAGACTGGATACGCTCATCAAACACCATAAGTTCAATGAGTTTAATGATGAGAAAGCAATGTCTCAGAGTTATTGATGGATGCCTGCCTGCATTCAGACGATGAATGCTGAGAGAAACTTAGGGCGTCATTCCAACCCTGTCGGTCATCGAGCGCCAGGGTGGATGACCACGGAAGCACCGCCAACAGGCTGGCGGTGCTTCCCTGCCCATTCTGACCGCGGCGGTAAAGCTGCGGTCAGAAAAGGGGATCCGGCGGTTTCCCGACGGATTTCCCCTGTCTGGGCTGAATCTCCATGGCGGCGCTGCAAGCAGCGCCGCCATGGAGATTCCGACCCCCTTCCCGCCACCCTGTTTCTGGCGGTTTTTACCGCCAGGAACAGGATGGCGGGAACGGGTGTCGTGGGGCCCCCTAACAGGGCCCCAGCATGATTTTCACTGTCTGCTTGGCAGACAGTGAAAATCGCGACGGGTGCAACTGCACCCGTCGCACCCCTGCAACACCGCCGGCTCCATTCGGAGCCGGCTTCTATGTTGCAGGGCCTTTCATGCTGGGCCGGTGGGCGCT
The DNA here is from genome assembly GCF_031143425.1 of Pleurodeles waltl. Taxonomy (NCBI): domain Eukaryota; kingdom Metazoa; phylum Chordata; class Amphibia; order Caudata; family Salamandridae; genus Pleurodeles; species Pleurodeles waltl. Next base: position 407,923,933 of record NC_090444.1, read on the forward strand.
CCTTTGGCGGGCGCCTGCCGGCCCAGCGGGAAAGCCAGAATGAGCGGCCAAATGGCGGTGACCGCATGGCGGGCGGCTACCGCCGCCCGCCGCGGTCAGAATGACCGCCTTAGTCTGGAACAAGCTGTCATGGCCACTGGAGCTGAAGAGTGTGCCGATTGACAAGCTTCTAGCATGGAGGCCAGAGGTGTCGAAGGTAAGTCAGTCATGAACATGAAAAACAAGCAGAAGCACAAGGCTGAAGGACACAAAGTGATGTCTCCAAGGAAAAAGAAGTTGTGTTTCAGGTCTGGATTGTTGTTTCTACACTGAAGGTGAACGGTATGCAAGACAAAGGAAAAAGTAAGTGTGTTATGGGTAGAAGATAAAATGTCTACCCAAACGTTCCAGAAGCGATGTTCGACGAATGCCCACAAGGCCAAGCGACAACACCAATTGAGACAATTCAACACCAAATGAAGTCAATCTTCATCTAAATCATTGTCAAAAAGTACTTCAGTATCAAGATCAATCGAAAGTGAAGAAGATAATTGTGCAATGTGTACCTCAGAAAAATGTGCGCAGGTTGGGCTGGCTACATGTGAAGAAAAATACAAGTCAAAGAAAAGTTGACCTGAAAAAGCACCAAACTCATTCACACATTGTCCAAAGATTACACTGAAAGTAACAGCTTTTCAATACCTTCCATTATCGTCAGTGGTGCATCAATAAACATTATGCCTGAGGAGAAAAATAATGAGTTGTCTTCATTGCCATGACTGATGTCATCGGAAACTAGAGTATATGCATGGGCTGTATTAACAGCTGCGAAAAGTCAAGTTTCATTCATAGCAATGATAAAACACAAGAAGACAAAAGTGCAAGCACCCACTTGTATCTCAAGGTACAAGTGCCTGTTTACTCGGTTTCAGCATGGCTGCTTATGTGGGATTAATTTCAGTGAACTACATCATGAATGCTCATCACAAAATAGTAAGTTGGTTCCCTTTGTTGTTTCATGGGTTAGGAAAGCTTAAAATTATGAAAGTACAATTGCATATTAATGGGGATGTCCATCCTGTTGCTCAAAGACACATACAAATTGTATTTCATTTACATGAAGCTGCTGAAAACGAACTTGAATCATTACTGAAGCATGATATCATTGAGCGTTATACAGGTCCAATGCCATGTGTTTCTCCCACAGCAGTAGTACCTAAAAGGACAGTGAAGAAGTTGTACTCATTTGTGTGGATGTGCATTAAGCAAAGAAGGCAATTGAAAGAGAAACACATACCGACTGGTACATTGCTGACATGATATCTCAACTGAATGAAGCGAAAGTCTTCTCTCACCTTGGTTTAAAGAAAAAATATCATCAGTTGGAACTCATGGAGAATTGCAGGTACTTTACAACCTTTTCTACTCATATTGGTCTATTTCTATATAAAAGATTATGGGACATATTTGCAAGGAGATTGTGCTGCCACTGTGTCCTTTTTTTTAACACAGAGGTGGCACATTCAGTGCTCCTTATTTGTAAAGTGATGCATTAGGCATAATGTGTCACTTTTCTCTCTCCAGCATCATTTTTTTACCTGAGCTACAAAAGAACGCATCATGTTAAGTTAATTATATGCAAGGTTGGTGTCCCTTCTTAAAATCCCATGCAGAACTGACACATCAATATTTACAAGTTTTTAGAGAAGCGACGCATCGGTTGCAAATGATGCACATAGTCCAAAATGCATCCAAATTCCTATGCCTCCTGTGCTCAGGTCTAAAAATTACTCATTGGCTTTGGAGTAGGAATCTGATCAGCTGAAGTCACTTTACACACTGAAATATGTCAGTATTTCACTTCCCCTCTACTAGTAGTTGGTCTGCACTTGTCACCATCATGTTGTATGACCACTTGACCAAGCTGGGACCATGGCACCTTTGATTGCATCATCCACTGCAGCAAGGCTATGTGACGCTGTGTATTCTTTGCAAGGGACAGGCCAGGAATGTAATTTCTCCATGGAGGAAGGGGTCACCAAGTCTAGGTCTGCGTACTACAAAAGGACAACAGGTAAGTACACACATTAAGTAGGTAATACGTATATTACCATTTCACATTCCAACATATACCTGGGTTCACTTACATCAAACTGTCACTCACTATGTCACAAATCCTCAGGGTTCTATATACACATAAGTACACCATGTCCACTGTAATGTGACAAATAGACATACTGCATGCATACCCTCCTACATCTAGGGCCAATGTCAAAGTGCAGGAGGTGATATTCCACCATTTTACAGTCTTTTACATTGGTCCTAAACATTAGGCTACTTGCATCATTTCAAACTGACACAGCAACTCTAAATTTTGATGCATCTCTGAAGTTGTGTCAATTGTGAAACCAACTTCAGTGATGCACCACTTTTGGGGCTGAATCATTACGGCAGAGTTTCCACAGATGCATCAGGATTTCTTATGCACTTTAGCTCCTTGCGCCGTGGTGCCCCATATTGTAAATACAGCACATCCATGGCAGAACAGATTCCTGCACATGGTAAATATTTTTGACTGATCGCTGACTCAATGCAGCTATGCATTATTCTTTGTAAATATGGCCCTAAGTTTTGGTGAGTCATCAGCCGCAGAGATTTTTCAAGATGTCATTGACGTATCATACAGCCTGTCATGAAGGCTTTCAAATATTCCAACAACATATTCGTTTTAGGAGTTGCACAGAGGGACCATGATAAAGCTCTCAAGCAAGTGTGTCATTTACTGGATGATGCAGGTATAATTTTGAATACTGAGAAATGTGAATTCAATAAGACAAAGCTAAAGTTCTTTGGCCATATCTTTTCTGATGGGGGTATGACACCTGATCCAGTTAAAGTACAAGCGTTGTCCACTGCCAATCCCCCGCAAGATGTTTTCATGTTACATTAATTCCTTGGCATGACCAGGTACTGGTCCCGATACATACAAGACTTTGCTACTATGAGTGCTCATTGAAAGACTTGACAAAAAAAGAGTCTTACATTTAATTGGTCACATGAATGCAAGCAAAACTTTAACAGAATAAAACAAGCCATTGAAAATGCTACCGAAATGGCATACTTTAATCCAAAGCTTCGTAGTGAAGTTGTTGTTGATGCAAGCTTAGTCGGGTTAGGTGCAATCCTTGCACAGCAGGCACCCAAAGGCTCCAAGACATATTGTGGCATATGTAAACAAACGTTTGATACAAACTGAACATACTTATTCACAATCTGAGAAAAAAGTTTAGCAGTGGTGTGAACATGTCCACCTGTTCTTATACTGAAAGCCTTTTACACTTCTGACAGATCATCAAGCGTTGATGACCATCTTTGGCAATCCAAAGGCCAAGATTGCCAACATTTTGATCTACAAGTATACAAGTACTCAATTATGCACCGTCCAGAGAAAGATCAAAACCCTGAAGTCTACTTCTCCAGAGTGCCTTTACAGTGTCATGGTACCCCTTCCAAGACGGCTGAAGCCTCCATAAACTTTATTGTCAAATCAAGCCACCAGCTGTCATTTCATTGTAGAAAATTGTCACTGCCATTAGTCAAGACAGTAACATGTCTACACCTCAGTCTTGGAACCAGCACACTCGACCTCTTGCCAGTGACAGTGAATACCAGAAGTTCAAGAGTGTCAAAGATTAGCTATTTATGACTCAGGAAGGTATTATCCTGAGGGGTTTGAGAATTGTTATTCCAGAGACTCTGCGACAACAGATAGTTGAGGTGGCCCTTCAAGTACATTGTGTAATTGTTGCACACAAAACAAGCTCTCCAAGACCAAGACTGGGTTCCTTGTCTCAATGAAAGAGTTGAAAGAGAGGTGAATACCTTTCAGCTATGCAACTGCCTGTCATGAAAACCACTCACCACCCCTTAAGCATGTCAGAGCTGCCAAAGCAAGTATGGGAAAGAATTGATGTTGCCTTTTTTGATCCTCTTTATAATGGACATCACCTGATGTTGATTATTGATGAGTACTCCTATTTTCCATTGATGGAAGTACTCCCATCTGTTACTCAAGAGGGAGTTATCAAGAGATTAGAAGGCATCTTTGCAACGTGTGGCAATCCTGCAACATCTTTCAATAGTCGAGAATTCAGAGACTTTCTCAGTCATTTTAATGTAACCCATCAGACCAGCACACCTCTTTGGCCACAGGCTAACGCTAAGGCCCAAGGTTTAATGAATACATTAAAGAAAGCTGTTCAGCGTGCTGCTTTGGAAAAGCTCGTCCATAAACTGTCTTGAATTCTACTCTGCAAGCTTACCATTTGACTCTTCACTCGACCACAGTTGAAAGCTCTACAACTTTGATATTCAAGAGAGCAGTGATGGCCAAGTTACCTCAGTGGACCAACACAAGATCAAATACTGCGGAAGAAACTAATATCAAAGACTTGGACCGTAAAAGGAAAATGAAGGTCTATACGGACAAGAGAGGACATGCAAAATACATTGTCTTCACTAGAGGAGATCGAGTGCATGCCCGTCAGCAGAGAAAAATGTAAGTCTGAAGCTCCATTCAATGCTGAACCATTCCATGTCGTAACCAGAAAAGGACACATGGCGCCTGCCCACAGTCCTGGGAAGTCCATTACACAAGATTCCTTGCATTTCCGACATGTAGCTCATCACTTGTCAGATACCACAGTCAACATAGAGACTAGTTCTGAAAGGACAATTGAAAAACCCCTGACTGAAGTTGCTCCTGCATCGCTAGTGCAGATCATGTACACTCCTATTGCCAGTTCCCAGTTTCCAAAGACACAACTGGGACAAGTAATTAGAGCACCACAAAGGCTCAAGGAAGTTTGTGTACATATTTGCAAAACAATTGTAGGTTTTTTATTTAATAGAAGGAGAGATGTGGTATTGTAGGTGTTCTTTATGACAGAACCCTTTTGGCTTCCGATAGACTCAATAGAACTGTGACACAAGTGACATAAGTGAAGTCAACATTCTACAGCTGCATGGTGAAGTGAATGCAGGTGTAGAATGTTGAGTTTGCGGTTCTTCATCATACTCCCTCCTTGCCCTATTTAGACTAAGGGGGTCATTACAACATTGGTGGTAAAAGCCGCTTACCGCCGTGCAGAAGACCGCCAATACACCACCGCGGCAGCGGAATTCCGCTACAGCTATTATGACCCACATCTCGGAATCCGCCAAAATTCAGACACCCACACAAGTCCGCCACACCAAAGGTCAGTGATAAACTGCCGAAAACAATTCCTCCACCGTCACGCCAACAGAAACACGCCCATGCTATCACGACCCACGAATCCATGTGGCGGTCTTTCAACCACGGTATTCCATTGGCGGTACACACCGCTGAGCTCAAAATACACACACATCTCCAAAACACCGCCACATTGGACAATTCAAAATACACACACCTGATACACATACAAACACCACTGCCACACACTCAACACAATTTAAAACACACACCCACATCACCAACAAACCCCTACAACCAGACATTTTGAGGAAGCCGACAGACAGAGAGCACAGCAATTGAGAACCCCACCACACAGAGGCACACAACACCATCACCCATCCAACAGTCCACGCACAAAATACCACACACCACTACACATCAACACACACCACCCCACACACCACCCCATGTCACGCCAAAGACACCCCAGGTTTTCTGAGGAGGAGCTCAGGGTCATGGTGGAGGAAATCCTCTGGGTAGAGCCACAGCTATTTGGCTCACAGGTGCAGCACACCTCCATAGCCAGGAAGATGGAGCTATGGCGCAGAATCGTGGACAGGGTCAACGCTGTGGGACAGCATCCAAGAAATCGGGAGGACATCAGGAAGAGGTGGAACGACCTACGGGGGAAGGTGCGTTCTGTGTTCTCCAGGCACAACATCGCATTACAGCGGACTGGCGGCGGACCCCCACCTCCTCCCCCACAACTAACAACATGGGAGAAGCAAGTTTTGACCATCATACATCCAGAGGGCCTCGGAGGAGTCAGTGGAGGAATGGACACTGGTAAGTCAAATCTTAACTATCATATACCCCACCCTACCTGCATGCTATCACATACCCCCACCCTCACCCCCTCCCCTATCACTCCAACTCCTCCCTAATGTACTAATAACACAAACCACCCATCCCAACACCAAGCCCTGCATGAAACAACTAAGCATGGTCACCCCTCACTAAAGCATGCTCACTGCACATACCCATAACAACCCGCTAACCATCATCACACAAACCCCCACACAGGAATGCTTGCACTGGGGTACAAGCACACCCACCCATTGCACACCATGACACACACAGATGCAATAATCATGCTCTTATACCCCTGTAGGACCACTACGGAACGTCACCACACAGGAGGGTCCAGACATCTCCACTACACCCAGAGGCCCACAGTGACGACAGCAGCTCTGGTCAACTGGATCCAAATGACCAGCCCGGACCATCGTGGGCCTCGGGACAGTCGGTTCCCCTCGCACAGGCACAGCCCAACACTGACCTTCCACCCTCTGGTAACACCAGCACAACACCCACCCAGCGGGCCCATACCTCCGTACCCAGGACACGTCAATCAGCGGTGTGTCCACCACTACAGGGAACCCAGGATAACCCACCACCCCAACAACAACAGGGACCTGGGGGCAGTGGTAGTGGGCACACGGTCCAGGGGACGGAGGCACAGGAACACAGGGGAACTGGGAGGGCTGCTGTGCGACAGGGGACGGACAGGCCAAGGGAACCCACCCTCCACGAGGCCCTCTCCTCCATCATGGGAGCATACCACCACTCCCAGGAGACGATGGCGACGGTCCTGGCCAAGTTTCAGGAGACCCAGCGCCTGCAGGAGGAGCAGTATTTGTGGTTCAGGGAGGAGCTCAGAACCATCAGCTCCGCCCTGGGCACCATCGTAGGGGTGCTGAAGGACATACAAAAGACCATGAGGGACACCGTGGCACTCCAAGGGGCCCCTGACACTAGCATGGACGATGAACTGCCCACCACCTCCGCCGGCGCTTGTGGACAGGACGCCCCGCCACAAGACCACCACACCAGCACCCCACCCCCTGTAGACGGAGAACCACCCCGCAAGCGGTCCCTGAGATCCAGGAAAAGGACAGAGCAAGATGGCAAGACCCCCGCCAGGAAATGAGACCACCCTGATTGTCCTCCCACTGTCCCACTTTGTTACCCTGTCCAGATTGGAACTGGCCCAGCTCCACTTCCTATGCCCATATGGGCAAAGCACCTGTGAGACGAATAGACTGGACTCTGCCATGGACATTCCTCCACCATCACCATTTTACAATCCCCCTCCATTTTTGAGCACTTAAATAAACACCCTTGAAGCACAAAACAATCTGGAGTCAGTCTGTGATTGGTAATTTTGTATTATCAATGACAGTGTCAAAATGCGTTTTCTATTGTAATGCCAACTACCTATGTCACACATCACAAGTCCATGAAGGATGCAAGCAGATGACTCACGTTGGTAACCACACCTGTGAAACCGTAATGGAAAGGTACAACTCAGTTACCAAATACTGCTAATAAATGACAGACAGGATAGAAGTAGAAGTGTGAAAGTGAATGTAATAGTAAAAAAAAATGTTCTCACCTGTGTGTCACTGGAAATATTGCTGTATGACTGACTCCCTGTTTTCTATGTCTTCTTCCTCAGCTTCCTCCTCATCACTGTCCACAGGCTCCACAGGCTCCACAGCTGCCACAACACCGCCATCTGGACCATCCTCCTGCAGAAAAGGCACCTGGCATCGCAAAGCAAGATTGTGAAGCATCGAGCAGGCGATGATGATCTGGCACACCTTCTTTGGTGAGTAGAATAGGGAACCACCTGTCATATGGAGGCATCTGAACCTGGCCTTCAGGAGGCCGAAGGTGCGTTCGATCACCCTCCTAGTCTGCCCATGGGCCTCATTGTAGCGTTCCTCTGCCCTGGTCCTGGGATTCCTCACTGGGGTCAATAGCCAGGACAGGTTGGGGTAACCAGAGTGCCCTAATAGCCACACCCGGTGCCTCTGGAGTTGACCCATCACATACGGGATACTGCTATTCCGCAGGATGTAGGCGTCATGCACTGAGCCAGGGAACATAGCATTTACCTGGGAGATGTACTGGTCTGCCAAACATACCATCTGTACATTCATGGAATGATAACTCTTCCGGTTCCTGTACACTTGTTCACTCCTGCGGGGGGGACCAGAGCTACATGGGTCTCATCAATAGCACCTATGATGTTGGGGATATGTCCAAGGGCATAGAAGTCACCTTTCACTGTAGCCAAATCCTCCACCTGAGGGAAAACGATGTAGCTCCTTACGTGTTTCAGCAGGGCAGACAACACTCTGGACAACACGTTGGAAAATATAGGCTGGGACAAGCCTGATGCCATGGCCACTGTTGTCTGAAAAGACCCACTTGCAAGGAAATGGAGCACTGATAGCACCTGCACTTGAGGGGGGATTCCTGTGGGATGGCGGATTGGTGACATCAGGTCTGGCTCCAACTGGGTACACAGTTCCTGGATTGTGGCACGGTCAAACCTGTAGGTGATGATTAAATGTCGCTCCTCCATTTTCAACAGGTCCACCAGCGGTCGGTACACCGGAGGATTCCGCCATCTCCTCACATGTCCCAGCTGACGGTGCCTAGGAAGGACAACAGCGACCACAGAGTCAACAAATTCCCAGGTATGTACCCACAGCTACACAGAACACGACACCAAATACATAACTCTTCCTGTATGTGTGTTGAGTGTAGGCCTAGGTATTTGTGACGCAGTAGTAAATGAAGCCATGTGAGCCCCTGAAATGGCGGCTGCCTGACCTCTAAAGTGGGACAATGGGATGTTAGGTATCTGCGCTGGCGTTGTACACATCACGGTAGGCGGTCGTAGACTGCGGCGCAATGCTGCATTGGTTAACATTGGACCCTATGGGTCCCAGGAGCCAATGATGAAGTGCGCCAGCGGTGATGATACGCACCGCCGCGGACGTCACCGCCGCGGACGTGACCCCCATTTTCTATCTGTTTAATCACTCGATACCTGATCTTCGACAGGAGAGGACCTACACTGCAAGTGCTGCTGTGACCTCGGTCTGGAAGAGACAATGGCTGCTGCGTCTGGGGAAAGGGCCCCTGCCTTCACTGCTCAGGAGTTGGAGAAGCTCGTGGACGGGGTCCTCCCCCAGTACACGCTACTCTACGGTCCTCCAGACCAACAGGTAAGTACCCAGGGAGCACGTTGTATGGGCTATGCCTGGGTGGAGAGGGCTGGATGTCAGTAGGAAGGGTGCAGAGGTCAGGGAACATGAAGGACTGTGAATGCATGTGCCACATGGGAAGGGTAGGGATGGGGGCCACCCACTTCGACGGTGCTGTTGTTAATGACTTCTCTTCTTCCCCTGTACATGTCAGGTAGGTCAGCGCCCACCAGAAGAAGGACATTTGGCGTGCCATCACCAAGGACGTCCGGACCCTGGGGGTCCACCAGAGACGGGGCACCCACTGCCGGAAAAGATGGGAGGACATTCGCCGCTGAAGCAAGAAGACGGCGGAGGCTCAGCTGGCGATGGCATCCCAACGTGGGAGGGGTGCCAGTCGAACCATGACCCCCCTGATGTTCCGGATCCTGGCGGTGGCCTACCCTGAGTTGGATGGGCGCTTAAGGGCATCACAGCAGACACAAGGGGATGAGTACACTATCATTCAGCTGACTTTGCGTGCAGTGGAGGGGTCTGGGTGGGGGAGGAGGGCTGTGGGTTTCCCTAGGCCAGGGCGAGTTCCGTAGGCTAGGCCCCTCCGTAATGCAGGCCATGTGGCACTCAACCCGACCTCAATAGAGTGCCAAGTACAGGTATACATGACCCTGTGTCAACTATGTGTGCAGGTGACCACCATAGCCATGTAGGGCAGATCCCAGGAACTGCATCTGTAGAGGCCAAGAGCACAGCGTAGTGCAGGGGGCTGCTGCGTCTGTATTGTCCGCCAACGGTAGCGGTAAGCCATGCACTCAACCTGTCTTTCTTCTGTCACCCCCCCCCCCTTTTTGGTGCTCTCCCTGTTCTTGTGTGCATCAGCATCATCAGGCGGAGGTACAGTGGCACCGGAGCACGAGGGAGCTGCATCCCACATGGCCATGGAGGGCCACAACACAGACTCTGAATACACCATTGGGACGGAGGGCGAGGGGAGCTTCACGTCGGTCACCGGATCACCAAACAGTGACACAGACTCGTCCGCCAATGGGAGCTCCCTTGTGGTGGCGGCACCATCTGTGCCCCCCACTTCTACAGGTACAGCCGCCACCTCCCCTACCAGCACCACCCTCCCAGCAGCCGCTCAGCCTTCGCCCCGTGCCCGCTCACCCAGGAGGGTGGGCATCACCTTCGCCCCAGGCACCTCAGCCCCTGCCCCTGTCACCCCTGCTGCCCTCAGTGAGGAGGCCATTGACCTCCTCAGGTCACTCACTGTTGGGCAATCTACCATTATGAATGCCATCCAGGGTGTAGAAAGGGAGTTGCAACACACTAATGCATTCCTGAAGGGCATCCATTCTGGTCAGGCTGCCTTTCCTCGAACCCTGCAATCTCTGGCCTCAGCACTGATGGCAGCCATTGTCCCTGTGTCTAGCCTCCCCCCTCCAACTCCCTCCACCCAGACCCAGTCCCCTGTACCCCAGCCTATCCCAAGCACACCATCAAACAAGCATGCATACACCTCAACACACAAAAGTAGCTCAGGCAAACATAAGCACCACACAACCCACAGGCACTCAAACAAGCATCACCCACATACAGACACAATAACATCCACTGCCTCCACTGTGTCCCCCTCCTCGTCGTCTCCCTCCTCCCTCCTAGTGTCATCTACACTCTCACTTGCATGCACTACATCTACAGGCACTAGGACTCGCACCAGAACACCCAGAACCACACCCCGCTCACCTGCACTCACCACCCCCACTACCATTTACACGTCCCCTGTGTCCACTCCCAGTGTGTCTGTGACGCCACCTCCCAAAGTACACAAACGTGGGCACCCACACACCCAAAATCCATCCACCTCACGACAGCCCCCAGTACCTGCACCTGCACCCAAATCACCTAAAGTTACACCTCCTACAACCACCTCCTCTTCCTCCACTCCCAGACCCCCTCCAGCTACCCATCCCAGTCTTCGTCAGCAACTCTTCATCAGCAATGTTGACCTCTTTGCCACCACCCCCACCCCTCCAATTCGTAGGTCCCGTAGTAGCACCTCAGCCAAAAAAAGTCCAGTACCAGTGGTGCGTGTTAAAGGTGTGTGGAGTGCACCGGCCACCAGGGCAGCCAGTGTGACACGGAGCCAAAGCACTGCCAGTCCACCCCCTGTAAAGCACCTTTAGTTGGAAAGTGGCCGACGGGACAGGGTGAAGACTCCTGGTGGCAAAACTGCTCACAAGGGTCCCAGGGGGAGTGCCGAGTCAGCTGTGACTCCTCCAAAGGTGGTGAAGGGCCAGAAGAAGTCTGCACAGTCTGGGAAGAGCAGCACAGCAGAGAAGGGAGCCATCCTCCCCGGCGGCCGGGATGCCACCGCCAGCACAATCGTCACTGGTCAGGAGACCACTGCCACAGTCAGTGCCCAGGAGGGTAGCACAATCGTCACTGGTCAGGAGACCACCGCCAGAGTCAGTGCCCAGGAGGGCAGCACAATCGTCACTGGTTCGGAGACCACCGCCAGAGTCAGTGCCCAGGAGGGCAGCACAATCGTCACTGGTCCAGAGACCACCGCCAGAGTCAGTGCCCAGGAGGGCAGCACAATCGTCACTGGTCAGGAGACCACCGGCAGAGTCAGTGCCCAGGAGGGCAGCACAATCGTCACTGGTCCGGAGACCACCGCCAGAGTCAGTGCCCAGGAGGGCAGCACAATCATCACTGGTCCAGAGAGCACCGCCAGCATCAGTGCCCTGGAGGGCCCCGGCAGCCACAGCCCCGCTGTGCAAAGAGGGACCGTCATGCTACACACCAATGCACAGGTCAGACAGCAAAGGCAAGCACCGCTGAACAGGTCAGAGACCGCCATGGTGAAGACCGCTGAACAAGGCAAAGCACCGCTGAACAGGTCTGAAACTGCAAAGGCAAGCACCGCTGAACAGGGCACAGACCGCCATGGCAAAGCACCGCTGAACAGGGAAAAGACCGCCATGGTGAAGACCGCTGAACAGGGCAAAGCACCGCTGAACAGGTCAGAAACTGCAAAGTCAAGCACCGCTGAACAGGGCACAGACCGCCATGGCAAAGCACTGCTGAACAGGGAAAAGACCGCCATGGTGAAGACCGCTGAACAGGGCAAAGCACCACTGAACAGGTCAGAAACTGCAAAGTCAAGCACCGCTGAACAGGGCACAGACCGCCATGGCAAAGCACCGCTGAACAGGGAAAAGACCGCCATGGTGAAGACCGCTGAACAGGGCAAAGCACAGCTGAACAGGTCTGAAACTGCAAAGTCAAGCACCGCTGAACAGGGCACAGACCACCATGGCAAAGCACCGCTGAACAGGGAAAAGACTGCCATGGTGAAGACTGCTGAACAGGGCAAAGCACTGCTGAACAGGTCAGAAACTGCAAAGTCAAGCACCGCTGAACAGGGCACAGACCGCCATGGCAATGCACCGCTGAACAGGGAAAAGACCGCCATGGTGAAGACCGCTGAACAGGGCAAAGACCGACATGGCAATGCACCGCTGAACAGGGAAAAGACCGCCAAATCAAGCATCGTTAGCCCATGTGCAGCTGGGACAGTGACGGAACAGGAACCGTCACGGGGAGCCTGATGCAGTCTGGGCACCAGTCCCCCTCCAGAACCAGTGGAGACTGTTATCCACTTGAGAGACTGTGGCTTTGCACTCCCCAGGATGGTACAGTGGGCAAGCCACCCACTGTAGAGACTTGAGAGACTGTGGCTTTGCACTCCCCAGGATGGTACAGTGGGCAACCCACCCACAGTAGAGACTTGAGAGACTGTGGCTTTGCACTCCCCAGGATCATGCAGTGGGCAACCCACCCACTGTAGAGACTTGAGGGACTGTGGCTTTGCACTCCCCAGGATGGTACAGTGAGCAAGCCACCCACTGTAGAGACTTGAGAGACTGTGGCTTTGCACTCCCCAGGATGGTACAGTGGGCAAGCCACCCACTGTAGAGACTTGAGAGACTGTGGCTTTGCACTCCCCAGGATGGTCCAGTGGGCAACCCACCCACTGTAGAGACTTGAGAGACTGTGGCTTTGCACTCCCCAGGATCATGCAGTGGGCAACCCACCCACTATAGAGACTTGAGAGACTGTGGCTTTGCACTCCCCAGGATGGTACAGTGGGCAAGCCACCCACTGTAGAGACTTGAGAGACTGTGGCTTTGCACTCCCCAGGATGGTACAGTGGGCAACCCACCCACTGTAGAGACTTGAGAGACTGTGGCTTTGCACTCTCCAGGATACATCAATGGGCATGGAGCCCCGTTGTGGATCTGGCGTGGTGCTGTAATCTGGCTGAGGTGCCCCCCCTTCCGTTCCCCCTGAGGTGCCTGTTGTATTTCTATCTGATGCCCCTGCAGTGCTCTCTCCGTTTGTGGACAGGTATCTAGAGTGGGCCTCGCCCATGCATTTTGGGCCCAGTGGTGCACCGACATTGATATGTGCATACCTGCACTACTAATCGTAATGTATCAATTCTGGAATGTAAATATATATCCGTATATATTAGCTTACTGTATTTTGATACATTACAATGTTTGAACTGATTTCCTTTTGTCTTTGCATTCTTCCGGGGGGGGGGTGGGTTGTTACTGTGCTGTTTGGACATGCATTGGTGTGTGTGTTGTAGTGGGTGAGGGTCGGGTTGGGGGTGGGGGTGTTGCGTGTGTGTGTCCCTGACTTTTGCCTCCCCCTCCCCTATGTCACAGGTGCAGTACTCACCATTGTCTTCGGCGCCTACGTAGATGGTGATCGTAGAGGAGCAGAAAGAATAGCGCAGGGAGTATTTGTAGTTCGGTCTCCATGGTGGCCTCCTTCCTCGTGGAGTGTGTTAAGGTGAGCGTTTTCCCATTGCAAAAGCTGTTTCCGCCGTGTTTTTAGCCACGGTGAATCCGCCCCGGAAAAGGTGGCGGATTGGCGGGTTGTGATACTGTGGGCAGTACATTGTCTTCCGCCTGTCTGTTGGCGGTGACCGCCGCGCTGCTTGTCTGTACCGCCGTGGCGGTCGGAGTGTTAAAGTGGCTGTCTATGTTGGCGGTTTCCGCCATGGCCATAATTCCCTTTTTTTGTCTGCCGGCCTATTTGCGGTATTACCGTAGCTTTAACACCGTCCGCCAGGGTTGTAATGACCCCCTAAATTTGATACTTTTAGAGTGGCCTTCCCAAAGCAATGAACCTGGCAAAAAGTGCTCCCGAATTGTCCTTGTGATACTTTTTCTAAGCAAAGTACATGTCACTTTGTTCTATTTAGTTCCCTTTATTCTGCTCCCAGACATATTTTTATATTGCCCCTTCTACGTAAATTACGAATTATTTCTCATAAGGATGCATTGATTTGTGTTAAAAAATTGTCATCTATACAAACTTGTTACTCTGTCTTAAATTGTATCAGACCTGCTACTGCTATTAGGAAACGATACGAGCTGGTGGAAGCAGTCGTATATTAATTCAAGTAGAAATAGTACAAGATTTTAAATTGATTTCACAACGCTTATTTTATGCCATTTATTGAATTGATTTTTTTTGCTGTTTATTTATGGTGTTCTTACATACCATTCTGGTTCCGCCACTGTTTGTTAGGTACTATCATGGATATGCTGATATAAGTAAATGCAATAAGTTTTGTATATTGGTTATGTGAAAAATGCTCTGTTATTTTTGTCTTATATTTTTTGCACTCTCTTTTAACTATCTTTAATCTTATGTATTATGAATTTGTACTTTAATGGCATTCTGCCGAATAAAGAAATTTGACTGACTGACTGAGTTTGCTGTTACATGCAGATGAAGAAAGATGTGTAATACACAGCTCCATGAGTGGCGTACCCATTGGCTGGTACCCAGGTTGGGGAAGATGGTGCAATCAGATCAAGCACATCTCCTCGACGTGGCTGACACTTGCACCAGAACTCCATCACATCTCGGCTCCAACTCACCGTCACCCCTGCATGGGGAACTTCGATGCATCTAATCGACTGGGGAAAATTTACACATTTTCTCTGCCGTGGGGATCAACACTGACGCATCGCTTCTGCTGCACCCCTCATCTTCAACGCCGATGCAACCGGGATTAAGGTACTTTTGTTCAGCAGGCTTCACTGGATCCCTACATCTGGCCCATGCTCCATCTCAGTCAGCCTAAACTATTGACGTTATCCCGGTCCGCCATGGTCAACTATCCCCCATTGGCACGTCTTGCTTCCAAGCACTATTTTAAAAATTCATACCTTTAGTTCTACTTATTGGATTTTTGTCATTTTGCACTTGTTTTATTTATTAAATTAAGTTATATTTTAATAACCTATGGTGGAATCATTGCACAAATACTTTACACATTGCCTCAAAGTTAATCCTGACTGCTCTGTACCAAACTACCAGAAGGTGAGCACAAGTTAATTTAGGGTTTGCCTGCATTTACCCTGGCCAGGATTGTGGTTCCTGCTTGATCAGGGGGCTTACTTCTGTCAACCACGAACCCAATGTTTCACAGCATCCCCCCACCTAACGCCAAGTTGGGGGTAGGTGGTGCAGTGGTCTATGACCATTGCAGCAGTAGCAGCACAATAATAAATATGCCCCCTCCCGAAGCACCAGGATTGTTCAGAAATTGTCTAAAAAAGCACTATACCTTCAGAATTTGAAGCCATTTCACAAAGATTTGAGGATCGCAAGTTTTCTGCAACTCATATTCTGGTACATTGTTCACCCAAACGGGTAGAATCAGAGAGACAGGTGTTGAAAAGAATCCACACAGTAAGGCTTCATTTGGGAAGAAAGAAACACAGGATGAATCGTCCAATTCAATAATAACTGAAGTTTGAAGGTCACTAGGTTTATGTTTGAACAATCTTGAAAGGCCCATAGAACTTGAGGTTTCAATTTATTCAAGAAGAGATGAGCAGACAAAAAGTTAGAGGACAACTAAACATTATCCCAAATCCTTTAAATAGGAGTAGCATTACAGTGGGCATCAGCACAGTGTTTCATTCTTCACATAGAATCCTGAAGTTTAGACAGAATCTTATGTCTAATGGTTTATAACATTGTAACAAAACTATCAGCAGCAAGTACCATGATAAAGACTTAAACACCAGAAGGGAAAGTTCTAGGGTGAAGGCCATGTAGACAGAAGAATGATGAAGATTGAGTAGCTCTATGGATAGAGTTGCTATAGGAAAATTAAGCCAAGACTAATAATGAAGACAAGTCACTCCCAGTGGAATTGCAAAATCATCAAAGATATTGTTCAAGACCTTGATTCAGCCGGTGGGTCTGACCATTATCTTGATGCAGCTGGTCGGTCTGAACATTGGTTTGAGGATGAAAACTGTAAAGTAAGGCCACATCAATGTGAAGGAATTTACAAAAATACTTCCAAAAACAAGAAATGTACTGGTACCTTTGCTTATAAATAATGACCATGCAACTGAAAAATTCCATACAAAAAACTGTCCTAAAGACTTGACAAAGGGTAATTTCTTGAGGCATTAAAATGAGCCACCTCAGAAAAAGAATCATGGGTGGCCATAATGACCTGGTTTTCTTCAGATCGAGGCAGAGCAAGAATGAAAGCAGTAGAGATCATATGCCATGGTTACAGTAGCACGAATAAAGGCTGGGGGAACCCTGGTGGTCAAGATTGAGAAGCTTGTTCTTGAGCACAAACAGTGCAGGAATTTATGTAAAGTTCTCTGTCTTATCTAACAGATGGTCACCGAAAAGAAAAAATAATGAGTTCCAAGTTTTGACACCCCTGTGGCCAGGAACTGGAGAGTCATGGCACATCTTAAAAACCTCAATTCTCAGCTCTTTAGAATGGTTTTCCACTAAATATGAGTTTTCCTTGTTTGCATTCATGCCCTTGTAACAAATCCCATTGTTGCTTGGAGACATTATAAAGCTGTTGGTACTCTTCCAAGAAAAGATTGTGCTACACCAGTGATTCTCTGTGAAGAAAGGATGTCCTGATCAAAGGTGGATGTATAGTCTGGATATCTCAGTGAGAGAGGATCAGCTATGGAGTGGGATATATACAAATTATACTAACTGAAAAAATAAGCCCAACAGGTTTGTCAACTTTTCCTTGATTAAATATTCCTGATAATCTGGAGCTTATGTTGTTATGGATGGATTTTGAAGGGATAAAGATTTCTCAACAAAAAATGTCTCCACTTGAAGCAGGCCATTTTCATAGTCAGAAGTTCCCTCTCTAAGATATCCTACCTTGGCCTGATCTTAGGCACATTGGTCTGGACAAAAGGCAAAGCGCACTGTCAAGGAATCCAGGAAGTCTTTCAATCTATATGCATTCTTCAGAAATGTAGGGAGTGGCCGATGATACCATTGAAACATCTGTAGCTGCGGCTACGGGGGCTTGAAGCAAGGTCAGCTTTTCATTTCAAAGCTGTTGAAGTTTTTGTGGGTGTTGTTAGAGCATGTGGGTCAAATCTGATTGATTTCTGTCTCCTCTGTGGCTAGAAGGTGGGTGTTGCAAACTGTCATCATCATCATCATCATATTAACTTTATTCGATCAAATTAGACCATAAAAGTACATAATAACTAGGGCCACTGTAATTATGCTGCAGGAGATGGCCAAATTATGTGGCACGGTTGAGCAAATTATGTGGAAAGGAAAGGCAAACTATGCTGCATAATGAGGCACATTTTGTAATAGCATTGCTTCATTATTTTGCCATTTTGTAACTTGGTACTACTGTCTGCACTTTGGCTGTACCTCAGAAGTCCCATTTTAACACCACATTACAGCAATAAGCAACAGAAAAGTGCTTAGTCCAACTCAGTTAGGCTTTCCACTACGTGGCAATGTGCTGCATTTATAGTAACTTTTGAAGCGTTTGAGATAAAAACGTTTTTTTTGTAAAATATGTAGATAATGCAGCAGATGATGGATTGAGTTGCAAATGTGGCAAATCTATAAGTATGCAAAAAATGCTGCACCCGCACAACCACATAATTCCAGTGGCCCTGATAATAACATCCTTAAAACAAACTTCATAAAGACCCATAAAATTGTCAGTAAAAAACAGAGCAAACTTTAATGCAGTCTGAGATTGGGGCCCCACTACATCCATAAACTAAGCATTATTAAAAACAGGATAAAATATAATATGGGAATTAAACAAATAGATAGTTAAAACAGAGCTCGCTTAATAAGTCCCAACATTACAATGGCATAAAACAGCAAGTCATGCTTAAGTACATTGCATTGCATCCGGCAAAAAGATCAGACCTAAGCTGTACATGGGTAACACAAATAGAAATAATGTGCAAGATAAGCAAGTATATAAGCCATCCAGACTATTCAAGGTCATGACAAAATGTGCTTGTTCAGTCCTTTTAAGATGCTAAAAATAAGAGGAAAAGCAGAAAATCACAATAATGTGCATTACGTTCCCCCGCTGGGCCGGCAGGACAGATAATCAAACAGTGCAAAATAGGCAAATATATCATTAAAAGTATATAAGAGAGCGTTTAACCTTGACAAAATTCAGACATTTCAGAAGAGGTAATAAAACGGCCCGCAAGAAACATCATAAAAACCACAGAAAAAAACAAAATTCTAAAGATCCTGGACAGAGAAATTGTCGCAAGGCCTCAGCTTTGCATTTTGAATACTGGGCTTTGGGCGAGCTAACAACAGAGGAAATTGGTTAAACCTAAATCTGGTAAGAAGAAATCGATGATGACAGTTGGACACATTAAGCAGACAAGGCTCAGCCACAGGCCCTGTTATGACCAGAGGGTGTCCTCACACCAAGGGCCTCAAAAGTTCCCCTCTCTCTGCTTTCCTCCATCGTAAAAATTAATCTGGGTCCAAGGGATGTTTGCCTTCAGGATATTATAAGGTGAGTCAAACAAGACAGCTCTGCCTACCTTAAGAAATGTGTCCCATATATATGCCAGACATTTGATTGACCTCCACCCTTGGAGCTGTAAACAGTCCATAAGTCTCTGCCTGGTACGGAGATTCTCAGGTCTCATTCAAATGGTGAGCCACCTAATCAGGGGACACAGAGCAAAAAGGTCTGACAGATAGGGAATTCCTAATTCCTCATGAACCATAAAAGTAGATAATCCTGCTGTGACTGTGCCAAAAAACATCTACAGAACCCATTCTCCTTTACCTGGAGCTCCCCTGAATCACTGTACTTCCACAACTCTCTACCAAATGTGGTCACTGTGATCAATTTTGCCTGGTAGATCTTGGTCATTGCTCCCAATGGTTTGATATCTATGCTGGAAGAAAAGGAGAAAACTGAGCCAATAGTATGAGACAAGGCTAGTCTTTTTGATCTATTAAATGGGGCCCAGGTAGATGGATTGTCAAAAAGCACACCTAGGTAAGTATAGGTCTGCACCCTGAACATCTCATGGACCTGAACATGACAGGATATCGACTTGGTCCCCCTAGGGCCCAGAACCATTCCCTATGATTTACCATGGTTAATTGAAAGGTCCAGACTACTCATATACCTAACAAAGCCATACAACAAAGTCTGGAGAGCTAAGGCAGTTCTCGCCAACAAAAAGGTATCATCCGCATATAACAGGGCAGGGATCTGATGGGTGCCTACTTGCAGACAATCCACCTGTTTGTCTAACAACTTGGCCCCCAAATCGTTCATGTACAAAGTGAACAGAAAGATGGCTAGTATGCAACCATGTCTTACCCCACTCATCAGACAGAACGAGATAGTGCAGGACCCATCTGAGTTGTATCAGACCACTGCTATTATATGCCTCTGCAACTCACTAAGAAAGTGGATGATGTCAATGTCCATACCCAGGTCTAAAACTTGGTTCTGCTCACTTTTACAAAGGTAGAGGGCAGATCGATAAATGCGAGAAACATCAACCCTTGTTTAGCCACAATATATTTATTAATTAGCAGGAAAACGTTCAGGCATTACAAACGGGCGAAACCCATACTGGAGATCTGACAGTATGGAACCGTCCTCTGCCCAAGAGATAGCCCTCTCCAAAATAACCCTTCCCATCACCTTGACTACTGAATCTATCAAACAAATAGGCCTTTAACAGTTCTGTAAGTCTCTGGAACCCTTTTTAAAAAAAAAGGAATAATAGAGTGGAACCACAAAAACGGGAGACCAGAATAGACAGTCAGATTCAAATACAGGTTAAAATTGAAGCCCAAAGCTCAGGTGAAAATTTAAACAGGTCCTTGTGGCCTTTCATAGAACCAATAGCTAAAACACCTCATCCATATTAAATGTTAAGTTACATTGATGAGAGGTTACTGATAAAATCTCACTGGGAGATCCACTATCCAAAGTATTATAAATACCCACTTTTTGGGGAGATGTATGAAGAGATGGTTTGTGCCCTTATATCATTAAATAAAGGGTAATTAACTACCTCCTAGAATTTTCAGGTATCAGCCCTAAGTGAGGCCTCCATAAGATCATCCTACGCTTCCTCTTTAAGTCTTTTCGTCATTAGCTGTAAGACCATTTTATAGCCAACACAACTATTGGCTATTAAACACTGATCTCTAGGCTGCTCTTTAGGTGCAGCCATTAACAATTTGTGTGCTCTTGAACAATTTTTTTTAAACCCGCTGGGGTTGAAAATTACTGCCAGTTTAGAGGGGAGTGACAGCCTACATTTTGACCTCAGCTCCAATCTCCATATAGGTGTTCAAAGAAACACTGCCACACAAACATAAATCAAATCCTCTGCATCTAGCTGCCACAAGGCATCCCAAGAGGTCCTCTGCAACAACCTTCACTCACCTCAGTCACTGCTCCATTCAATTGTATGGGTGCCCTCTGTGCAGAAACTCATACAAACATATCATTAACACCAACAGAAATACAGTAGTGGTCACTAAAACTGGAGACCCTATGTCAAAGTGATCTTAAAAAACCCTCAAAGGCACAGAAACAAAAAATAAAATAAATTGTACACTACAACTCACAACCGGTAAAAGTGGGAACAAAACTGACGTCTGAATTTTGAAACATTTTGGTCATGACACATTCCCCATTGAATTCAGCAAGGATGTTGTTCACAAAGGCACCCACTATACTATGTTCCATGTGCAGGGACTCCTCATTATATACTTGATCACAAGAAGTGAAAGAAAGTGAGCAGGGATGGATATTAAAATCTCCCACAAAAATAAACCTAGCCTTTGCATTAACGATTGAGTCAATACTCATCAGCTGCTCCCTAAGACTGGAGTAAAAGAGTTACAAGATATTATGAAAATGTAATAAAACAAAGCCTCCAAACACTGGGGAAGTAACTAGATAGCTTGGACGTTGGATGAGTTTGTTACCATGTGCATAGTTCTACAGCACAGGGAAAGAAGAACCAGGGTCACCAGACCCTCCTTTGGATGGTACCTTGACGATTGCACAGTGAGACTGAAGTAAGATTTATAACCTTCCCAAAAATTGCAACCCTCTGTATCCTATGTCTCTTGTAAACATGGCTAACAATCTAAGAGACGCCAACCAATCAGGGTCCTGTCTTTTACTATTTATGCCTGTCACATTCCAGGAGGCTAACCTGAGGGGGTAGCAAGGACATCTTCATTGGTAGTATAGCAAACAATATTATCAGGAGAATTGGCCTAAACTCCCCCCCGAGGTAAGGTTATCTATATTAGGAGCAGAGTTCCTGGTGACTGGCGGCTTAACATCATCATGGATCAATCAATCAAAAAAAATTGTATAGCGCGCTACTCACCCGTGAGGGTCTCAAGGCGCTGGTGGGGGTGGGAGGGGGCGTTCGAATAGCCATGTCTTGAGGTTTTTTCTGAAGAGCAGGAGGTCTTGGGTCTTGCGGAGGTTGGTGGGGAGGGAGTTCCCGGCCTTTGGGGCGAGATATGAGAAGGATCTGCCCCCTGTGGTGGTGTGTTGGATGCAGGGGACTGTGACGAGTGTGAGGTTGGCTGATCGGAGGTGGCAGGTGGGGGTGTGAAAGTTTATTCTATCGTTGAGGTAGGATGGGCCGGTGTTGTGGAGGGATTTGTGGATGAGGATCTTGAAGGTGATCCTTTTGTCTATAGGGAGCCAGTGAAGGGATTTGAGGTGTGGTGAGATGTGTTAATGGCGGGGGAGGTCCAGGATGAGGCGTGCATCTGTGTTCTGGATTCTCTGGAGTTTGCTCTTGAGTTTGAGTGTGGTTCTGGCGTATAGGGCGTTGCCGTAGTCTAGTCTGCTGCTGATAAGTGTGTGAGTGACGGTCTTTCTGGTCTCTGTGGTAATCCATTTGAAGGTTTTTTTCAACATGCGTAGTGTTTTGAAACAGGAGGAGGTGACCACATTGATTTGCTGGGTCATAGAGAGGGAGGGGTCGAGGATGATGCCAAGGTTTCATGCGTGGGTTGCTGGGGTAGGCGCGGGGTCTAGGGCGGTGAGCCACCAGGAGGTGTCCCATATGGATTTGTGGGAGCCGAAAATGATGATCTCGGTTTTGTTTGAGTTGAGCTTGAGGTGGTTAGCTGTCATCCAGGCAGAGGTGTCAGGGAGTGCGGCGTGGAGGTTGTTTTTGGCAGTAGTAGGGTTGCGGGTGAGGGAGAAGATTAGTTGGGTGTCGTCTGCGTAGGAGAGGATGGTGATGTAGTGTGGTTGGAGGGTGTTGGCTAATGGGATCATGTAGACGTTGAAGAGTGTGGGGCTGAGGGAGGATCCTTGGGGGACTCCGCAGATGGTTTTGGTGGGAGTGAATTGGAAGGGTGGGAGGCAGACTTTTTGGCTTCTGTCGGTGAGGAAGGAGGAGATCCAGTCTAGGGCTTTGTGTCGAATCCCATTGCTGTGGAGCAGTGTACAGAGTGTTTGGTGGCATACAGTGTCAAAGGCTGTGGAGAGGTCCAGGAGAATGAGTGCGACGGTCTCGCCCCTGTCGACTTTGGCTCTGATGTCGTCAGTGCATGCGATGAGGGTGGTTTCCGTGCTATGGTTCTTACGGAACCCAGATTGGGAGGGGTCGAGTGTGGGGTTTTCCTCGAGGAAGTGGGATAGACTGGCGTTCACTAGTTTCTCAGCGACCTTGGTGGGAAAGGGGAGGAGGGAGATGGGGCGGTAGTTGGAGAGGTCGTCTGGGTCAGCTTTGGGATTTTTTAGCAGTGCAGTGACTTCCACGTGCTTCCGGGGGTCCGGGAAGGTGGCGGTGTCGAATGAGCTGTTGATTATGTCTTGAAGTTTGGGGGCAATGGTTGGGCTGGCTTTGTTGTAGATCCAATGGGGGCAGGGGTCGGAGGGTGATCCAGAGTGGATGGAATTCATTGTTTTTTCTGTTTCTTCATCAGTGGTTGGGGCCCAGGTGGTAAGTAGGCTGGCAGGGGTATGAGGGGGGTCTGTGTTGGACGGGTGGGGGTGTGTGTGGTGGGTGTGTGTGGTATGAAGATGTTGTGTATGTCCAGGATTTTGCGGTGGAAGTGGTTTGAGAGGGCGTTGCAGAGGGTCTCTGTGTGTGTGGGGGTCTAGGTTGCTGGCTTTGGGTTTGGAGAGCTCTTTGATGATGGTAAAGAGTTCTTTGCTGTTTTGGGAGTTGATGTCTATGCGTTCCTTGTAGTGTGCTCTTTTGGTGGTGCATATGAGTTGGTGGTGGTTGCGAGTGGAGGTTTTGAGGGTGGAGAAGTTTGTAGTGGAGGGTTCTTGTCGCCAGGCTGATTTGCAGCACTTGCGCTTGGAGTCTTGGAGTTCGGCAGTGAACCATGGGGCATTCTTGATGTTGCAGGTGGTAATGTTTTTTCTGAGGGGGGCGAGTGAATCTGCGCAGGTGGTGATCCATTTTGTGAGGTTATGTGCTGCAGTGTTGGGGTCGTTGATGTTGGAGGCGGTTCTGTGCCAGTTGGGAGTTCAGGCGTTCTGTGGGGATCTTATCCCACATGCAGTAGGGGGTGGTGGGTTGGCAGTGGTGTGTGGGGGGTTTGGCGAAGGAGAAGTGGACGCAGTGGTGGTCCGTCCAGTGGAGCTCGGTGGTGTGGGTGTAGGTTATGTGTTGGCTTGAAGTGAAGATTGCATCAAGTGTGTGTCCTGCTGATTGGGTGGGTGGATAGGTGTCCCACAACATATTTCCCCGCTAGACTGGCCTCCAGGGCAACCCTCTGTAATGGAACAATCTCCAGAATCATCCATCAAGAGACGGGTGCACTTTGCCTCCAAGTCGCAATTGACAGTGGTCTGCTAAACCCTTTGAGTTGCTGCCTTAATTATATCCCTTCTAACCCCAGTCCCAAAACTCTTCCTGATTGTCTTCTTTCCCATTTTATGAACAAGCTTTCAGTTTACTGTGTTAGTTCCTAAACCTCAAATCAGTCTGATGTGTTTACAGCACAATTGCTAGCTAATGGTGGTGTCCTAGCACCATTGGAGGAACATATAGGACTGCCACTGTTCCCTGAATGATTTTGGGTTTCCAGCAGGCCATAAAATTATCCAAGTGAAAAGGCCTGAATTGAGCCGGTATAGGGAGACTGCCTAGTCAAATGCAAAATCACAGATACAGCCCCTGAGCAGCTAAAATTGATAACCCGTGAGGGGTCTTTCGGGTTGAGCCCACCAACTTCACCCTCCTGGCCATTATAAGCCTATCAGTCAACAAGTACCCCACTTCACTCAGTTGAGACAGCCAAAAAGGAACATTGTTTCTAAGGCTGGGATAGCCTTCTCTTGCCCCCATTTAAAAGCAATGACCCCCAAGTAAGTTGCACTTTATAAGGGGCCAATGCAGAGGAAAGGTAAAAAACAATTTGCGGGGATACAAGGCCAACTTTACTTCCTGGCTCCTCTGGAATAGCTTAGTAGCTAAATCCTTTCCAGGGTCGATCTACTTGGGACAACAACTCCGACTCCATGTGCCTTACCACACTGGTCTGCGCTGGTAGGATCGGTGGGATTTCCTGACTATAGGGGAGCAGGTTGAGGATCAAACAAGTCTTGCCATTAGAAATATCTGGCACACCTATAGAAGCTGTATCACCTGTGGAACGCTACACAGGTTCCCTCAGTATCTTTGACCCAGGCTGCCATACTCCCTGGGTGCCTAACTCACTGGACCAGGCTCAGAACCTGATGAAGACAAATTGTCTCTACAAAACAAAATTAGACTATTTAAGCTACCCTCAGTGGATGACAGTTTCTCTAGGCATTTACGTACAATGGCCTCAATCTTCGACTGAACCATATGAACAAAGTCATCAGGATTGATAGAAGCAGTATGATCTTTGTGAATTGTATGGCCATTGTCCTTTATAGTAGGTGATGGGGCCAATCCGCCTTGACCTTGGACCCCGTCTGCGCTGCCACAGCTGTGTCAGACTTTGTGGTTCTAAAATTTCTGGACCCATGTAATTTACTTTGCCACAGCAGTACGATTTTAGTATCAAAAGACCGATAATGACTAGTACACTAAGCATGAGCATTTTCGCTCAATTCCAGCAGCGTTTTCACCTCGAAATCGCCATTTTCGTCCTGCACTCGTGGCTCCCATTTTATACACGGCAGCCATTTTAAAAGTTGCCCTCACATAGGCTTATAATACAGTCAGATTTGATTCCAAGGACACGTACACCTTGATTGACTTTTCTCTGACCTGGGCAAGCTGGAACCATTGCCTCAGGCCAAACCTGTTTGGTCAGTCCCTCTCCCAGTGGCCGAATCAGATAGCATCAAGGCACACCATGCCATAAAACCCTTATTATCGCTCACACACCCTGCCTAATCTTGCTCACACCTGCACCTGCTCTTTTCTTCTTCTTACTTTACGAGGGGGAGGTGCCCGTTTTTATTGGGGGTCCACACTTATCTGATGTAAAATACTAGGCCTTGCCGGGTAATTTATTATGGGTTGGATGACATGAAATATAAGGTTTCATCATGACACTGTTTTTTCCTTTGTAGTGAAAACATGTGAATGACCAACCAAAATGTCAAGAATGTTTGCCTGAAGCTTAAAAAACTGTATATAAGGAAACCTGACTTTGCATTGAAACACAGTCTCCTGAGAACATACAAATCGTGCTGTTGTACTTCTAGGACACTTGTCAATTGGTTGCAGCCAATAAATTCGATCTTTGACTTCACCTAGAAGACTCTGAGTTTCTGTAGTCTGAATCAGGAAAGTACCCGAGGTCTTTGGGTGTACCCTGGCACCGCTGGGTTACCGGATCAGTACCGGTTCTGAAAAACCCAGTACCTCAGTTGGCGCCCAACGTGGGGCGATACCAGCGGTACCGATCCAAGCCTGAGGTCCGTGGGGAGCTTTGTGTGAAAATTCTGGAGGAAGGCCGCCACTTCATCGACCCCTGCATGTCGACGTGGTCCGAAAGTCTTTGTTGCGAGGTTCCCCGCTTCCCGACGGCTATGAAGGACTGCTGCCCTGGCTATCGCCCTGATTTGGACCCTTGATTTTTGGTAGAGCGAAACGATAAGACGAGTCTTCTGGTGACGTCATTGATATTTTCAGTTAAGTATAAGTGGAGCGTCTCCCAGTCCTTAGTTGGACACTTGGTTTGGTCCTTAGTTGGACACTTGGTTTGGTCCTTAATTGGACATTTGGTTTGGTATCCCTTTGGGATCACTTTGATTTGGAACTTGCAAGTACCAAAGCCGAAGGACTCGTGTATTCACGAGACTATCGTAAACGATAATCCTTTGAAGTTTGAAGCTAGACTAGTGAGCGAAGATGCCTGGTCTTAGCAGACTTGGAAATTTGTTTTGTCTTGGTTGTAAAAGGGACTCCCGGTTGGAGGACTCATGTCCGGTTCCTCCGATTGGAACTCCAACCTATGAACTATATGTGAAGCACGGAGTGGGCCCCATCACGTTTAATAAAGTATGGGTTCGCTATTCTTGGAAATAATTGAGAAAAGTTTTTTTTTTTTTTTTTTCTTGTAAATATGACTTACAACTAGGATCTGCAAACGGTTCCTTAAGTAAATTGCGACGGCGCTATTTATGAAAAATGGCTAAAGCGCGCTGTATTGTGTGTACTGAGTGTTTTCTGTTTATATCTGAAATGAGCTGTGTGTGTGTTTGTGGGTCTTCTTGATGTTTACAGTTTGTTAAGTAAAATGTTGGTTAATTAATATTAAGTAGAAACTTAGAAAAAATCCAGAAATGAACCATGTGATGTGCTAACATAGCTATATGTTGCTCTTTAATTTATAGAATGAGCAATTGTGCACATATACAAAACTGCCGTTAAATGCTTAATAAATTAGAAAACACATTCAATAGATATAAATAGGGCCCCCCAAAAAAAAACGAAATTATCTATTTTCAATTCAGCCAGCACTTTCCCAGTTAAACATGGGTGGAATTTTGCATAACCTTCCTTTTAAATGAAAGTGGCGCAAAAATGTGACGCATTTCAAGTTAGGCTTATGCGCTTAGGCTTGTGAGGTAATGTATCCCAAATAATAGGCAAGGGATGCAGCATGATTTTATATGTGGAATTATCACAAAAAAAAGATTTTTTTTTTTTTTTTTTTTTAAAGAAAATTATTAATTATGGAAAAATTATTAAAAAAATAAGTGCCTTTCAAAATCGTTTTTTAATATTTATAAAGCTTAATACCTATACTATGACCTCCTAACATTAAAATTTCATTTAAGTTATGTTGCACCGCTAAAATGACATTTGTATGTGCAATTTTCCCTTGGCGCAGGAGCAAACAAGCTCATTTCTATAAAGTATAAGTTAATATTTTCAATGGCTGACTCATGGATTGTGTAATAGACATTCTGGTAATGCATATTATGCAAGAAAATTGTAGGATATTGATTTTTTAATGCCTAAAATATCAAAGTCGATTTTGGGCAAAAGCACTGTTTAAACTGCATTTTCTTTCATTCAGAGTACTTTTTAAAGTGTCTCAGGCTTCAGTAAATGCATACATTTAGGTTTGATATATATTTGCAGGTTGTGCCTTCTTATGATTCAATGAGTCAATGTGCCAGTACAAAGGCTTGTTTTAATATCGAGGTTGAAGGTTCTAACTTCAGCTGGGCCTACTGAGACGTTCATTCATTCGAGGTTGATGAAATATGTACCATTGCATGGGATTGCAACAAGCATTTATTCTAACAACTGGTATGTGTGTTATTAAGGTTTGTGAATTATTCACAGTAAATGTAGTTTAATAATCTGGAAATAGAGATACATTTTTTTAGCGCCTAAAAAGGAATTTTTTTTTTTTTTAAATAGAGTGAATTATTGCAGGTTAGAAGGAAAATAGAAAGGCCTACTGTCTTTGACAGATTCAGAGTGGCAGAAGCTAGGAGAGCTACAGAGGCTGGCTCAAGTCATGCTGCTGAGATGCTATCTTTAGTTTTCCCATAAACAATAGAGGAGGCTGTCATGTTGACACTTGTGACCTTTTAAATTAGGGCCTTGTCTCTGTGAAATGCAGAATGACCCTACCGGGCCTCTAAAAGTGGGATTTCTGGTTTCTCCAGAAGAACATCAATACAATTAAAGAACTTAATTCCAAAGGGAAAATATAAAAAAAGGGGTTTCTTCGAAAGTCCCAACATCATGTTAAATGCTCTGCAGAACTGATACATTTGCGTCTCCACTCTAAAAAAATAAAATTATGCCTGCTAGTTGCTTTTATTTGACAGAAAACGAAGTGTTGCATTAAGTCTTAGACAGAAAATAAGATGCAGCCCTTTTCTAAAATTTTGAAGGCTACATGCCTTAATGAGAACGATTTGCCAATTAAGACTTATTTTTCACAGTGGAAATTGTAGGTGCCAAATTAATATGGAGTGTCAGTGTAACAATTTTTACTTTTAGAAAGGTAAAACTAAGGTGGCTTGATGTTGCGAAGTAACTGACAAGAGGGTAACAGTTAAGTAATGGAAATTTATTTTCATGTATTTGGTCCTATCATGAATTTTTCTTGCTGGTCCTGTATGTTAGAAGAGAAACAGTAAAGTTATATTTGACAGCAGATTTCCATTGCCTGGTGATCTACTGTCAAAAGGAGGGTAAGGATTTTAAACCTGACAAATTAAACAGGCCCAAATATTGGGTTTTGGGCTGCAGGTTTACAGTGCATAAAGTACATGACATGGTGTTGTGTGTCACCGCTTATTCACACATGCTATTGTTTTGTCTATGCTTTTTGTGCTTGATACACAGCAAGTATATCTGATGGCTTGACGTTTTGTGCGTTTTTATTATTTTTTTTATTAGTTTTTTGCATGTTTGTTGCTGCTTTTGATACTATTACAAGCTCCCCTGTGTTGTGAGGGGATGGTCATGACGATGCCCATCGCTACGCAACAGTTGGTTGAACTTGTTCTGGTTACTAAATTCCACAGATAATGATATTTCATGCTGTGAACATAAAAGACAACACTTCACCAGTGAATGTCTATTTGGCTATAATGGTATTGAAGGAAAATAAAAAGAGATAAACAGGATCAAAGTGTGTCACCTGCAGTTAGTCACGTTACTGCCCCTTCCCTTAAAGGAACAGGCAGCCCTACATTTATGTATCCTTGATTGGACCTAAGGATGAAATTATAGATCTGTGACTCAAGGTGGCCTAATTTCTATATTACATTAGTTAATGATGTTCTGTTTCCTAAGTAGCATATGGCTTTCGTTCCTTAAAAGAAAACCAGGTTTTAATTTTTTCCTGAAGAAGGAACTGAAACATTAGCTAGGAGTACCGTATATGGTGTAGTCGCCAACGGTAGAGTTAAAATTTGTGTAACTTTGGCCTTTGTGTATCACCCGTACTCTTGGTGTTGTGTCACATGCCTCACTATCACCCAAATAATTTGTTTTGTTCTTTCTATAGATTTTTTCTTTGGTTACTTCCCCTGACCAATGTCGCACCATGCTTAGTTATTGAGATTTTAGCTATGTCCTAGTCCCATTTCTCTTTTTCGAATTCCTTTCACCAGTCAGCCCTTTTATTATTATTGATGTATTGTTCAGGTTCACATTTCCAGACTGCAGTGATGTACCAGGGACCCCCATGTTATGTATAATTCCCTTTGGTATGACCAGACTGGTTTTCAAGAATTTGCCCGCTTCAATGTTTTCCAGCCTGACTGTCAGGGTAGCGATAGACTGGTTAACTGACTCAATATTATAGTAAGACAAGTTTTCCATCTCAATAGGAGATATCTTATGTTTACCTTTTTGAACATGACGAATTTTCAATGTCTATTTTAATTTGGTTTTCGGTTCCCTTCTGTTCCTGCTACTTTAATTTTTGGTGGGATCAGATGTGTCCTAGTCATGCAAATATCAGGACCCTCTAGTTCTTGTCTTTTTGTTTGCACATTTGACTATTAGCCTGTGTATTGCATAGTGCACCTGATGCACAGTTTTTAAAGGAAGGTTTCTACATGTCCCTGATAATCGGTTTCATGTGATTTCTCTATTGAGATGTTCTAAGGTAAGGAGGAACACCTAGACTTAATCATTGAGGCAAATATGTGTTTACCCCATTAGACAATGCCACTGTGTGAGGAAATCCATTCAGATAGAATTCTCATGTAGCTATATATGTCAGAGAATAATGGAGAGAACTGAATTAAAGATGCTACAGACCCTGTTTTGCCCTTCTGCCTTTGTCTTTGTATTTTATGCCCATGGTGTATGGCTACTCCTTTGAAGATTGCAGACCACCTGCTTGCAGTCCCCTTGTTAAAAACCATGAACTGTTTTTGTACTAAATTGAAGGAAACTAACAGCTGTGGCACACTTCCTACGTCACTAGATTCTGCGGGTATCAAGTCATAATAACCTGCAGGACATTGATTTAAGCCTAATTCCCATCAGTGACAGCTACAGATGAAAGACGGACGTCTTGGCCCTACAGTCTCAGCACCCAGGAAGTAGCAAAGCTGGACAGCGATCGCCAGCGCATGGTATTGTACTTGCTCCATCAGACGGCGTTGGACATCACAAAACCAAAGTTTCAGTGTAAAAGAGCTAAAGAGAAGGATTCCTGTTGTTGATGGCAGAGCTGTTTTGAGGTTTCATTTCTCTACCTGTCATGTGCTGGTAACCTCTGACAGTGTGCAATCCCTTGAGCCCCTTGGCCTGAGTTTTGGCCACACACCCCCTTTTCTTTGCTCCAACGGAAGAAGGGCAGTGCACCGGAGATTTCAAGTTTGGAAAAAGGCACTATATTTTGGTGCCCATGAAAGAGCAGCTTGAGCGTCCTCTGACACTAAATAATGAGTGTTGGAGTCTGAAAGTGCTGCTGAGCTTGAGCTATTTCCCAATTAATGGTGCTTGGGTCTGCACGAGATGATTTGTGCCCTTGATCAATGAAGAGCACATTGTTTGTAGTATCTGCCACAGAGGAGAGACACTGGTGCATTGCTTTAAGACATTGAGACTTTCGAGTGAGCTGTGGGTGTTTGCCAGGAGGGCACTCCAACTAAGCAGTACTTTTCTCACGAAGAGGCCTGAATTGAGAGGCCCATGCGAAAGAAAACAACAAAAGAAAATTTGATGGACAATAGAAGCCTGCCAGAGAGGCTTTTTGAACGGACTCTGGGCATAGTTGGTTTCACAAGAGGTTTCCGTGTGATTGTATAGACTAGGTGTTAGGAGACTGATTGTTTTGCTGGCATTGTTTTAAAGTACTATTCTGTTTAGTAAAAGCAGAATAAAGTCCATTTTCTGTGGAAAGAGTACCCCCTTTTCACCTTAGAGCATTGATGAGAGTCACCACTGTTCCACCTGAACATACAAAAATTACTGAAATGCAGAGGAGCCCTAAAAATGTTACTAGATAATTTTAGGATTTGCTTTTTGGTTAGGGTTGTGAAAAATTATTATTTCATTTGTAAATAGTGGTCACTACTTTCTCCCGTTGTCTATATGTTCTTAATAACGTGTTTTCTAGTGTCTTTTAAACATGACGTTGTCATTTATGGGTGGGATTGTTTTTCTCTACTCAATTGACTTCTGCACCCACTTCCCAACCTATGTCTTTTCCTACTATTGTTTCTTTGCACTCTTTTCACCCTTTTCCTGAACATGAGCAGGTTAGAAGATCAGAATTTGTAAGCAATTCTTTTGTACAGCTTCTGCATCAACACTAGTTAGTAGTGAACATCACTAATTGTTGGGTGTGTGATCTTATGCCACCTACTGCAGATAGAGGTATTCCTTATTTTGTCCTGGCATATGTGGCCTTTTGTGCTACTTCATGTTCGAGGAGACCTGTCCAGAGAGAGTTACCAAGTACTAGAATTTTGCTCCAGCAACATCTCCATGGCCTTATAAACATAGACCTGGACTCAGATTAGCATGAGAATAGGTTTATTGCCTATGTAAGGGCAAAAGGAGGGTTTGTGGTTCTAAAAATTCTGGACCCATGTAATTTACTTTGCCACAGCAGTACGATTTTAGTATCAAAAGACCGATAATGACTAGTACACTAAGCATGAGCATTTTCGCTCAATTCCAGCAGCGTTTTCACCTCGAAATCGCCATTTTCGTCCTGCACTCGTGGCTCCCATTTTATACACGGCAGCCATTTTAAAAGTTGCCCTCACATAGGCTTATAATACAGTCAGATTTGATTCCAAGGACACGTACACCTTGATTGACTTTTCTCTGACCTGGGCAAGCTGGAACCATTGCCTCAGGCCAAACCTGTTTGGTCAGTCCCTCTCCCAGTGGCCGAATCAGATAGCATCAAGGCACACCATGCCATAAAACCCTTATTATCGCTCACACACCCTGCCTAATCTTGCTCACACCTGCACCTGCTCTTTTCTTCTTCTTACTTTACGAGGGGGAGGTGCCCGTTTTTATTGGGGGTCCACACTTATCTGATGTAAAATACTAGGCCTTGCCGGGTAATTTATTATGGGTTGGATGACATGAAATATAAGGTTTCATCATGACACTGTTTTTTCCTTTGTAGTGAAAACATGTGAATGACCAACCAAAATGTCAAGAATGTTTGCCTGAAGCTTAAAAAACTGTATATAAGGAAACCTGACTTTGCATTGAAACACAGTCTCCTGAGAACATACAAATCGTGCTGTTGTACTTCTAGGACACTTGTCAATTGGTTGCAGCCAATAAATTCGATCTTTGACTTCACCTAGAAGACTCTGAGTTTCTGTAGTCTGAATCAGGAAAGTACCCGAGGTCTTTGGGTGCACCCTGGCACCGCTGGCTTACCGGATCAGTACCGGTTCTGAAAAACCCAGTACCTCAACTTTCTGCCCTTTTTTTGCTTGCATGATGGGGGACCACAGTCAAATGGGAAGTTCCTGATCTCAGACTCTGCATCCGTACAATGGACATCTGCAGAGACAACTATGTGGGTGGAACCATCTGGCTGCATCACACTGCTCTTCTTCATGATGACACTCCTTCATGATGACACTCCTTGTGGGATCGAGGAAAGACAGAGGAGCAGCAACAAGTTGGGATGGGGCAGATCAAATGCCCAACTTCTCCTTAACAATGCTAATTTCAGAATTTAGAGCTCCCACTGCAGTAGTTAGATAGGAAAGGATTGATGACTTGGAAAGATCATTGGGGGCTAACTCCTTGAGAGCTACACCCAGTTATAAGCCACCCATGTCTGGTGAAGTGATTTTTCATTTTCCAATCCTCACATAGCGAAAAATGAGACCCAGGAGATAAAAAAAGGGGCAGGGTACTCCCAGCAGCTAGCAAACTGTCCTTCTGAGAACACTTGGGTGGATCTCAGAGTATCCTTCTAAATCTGGATGGTCTGGTCTTCACAGAATTTGCCAGAGGTAAGGGTGAACCATTCTAGTTGCCATAGTTTCACTGACACAGGAAGACACCTAGCAGTTGGTGCTTCCAAAAGCAGCCCGGAGGAGGAAAAAGTCAGCAAGGCAAAAAACCTTCTGAAATCTGGTGGAGCTGGCTTCAGTACGCGTGGATGACCTGAAGTTGGTGAAGGGTGCTGGACAGGAGACAAAGTTTGAAGGTCTGGAGTCCAGGAAGATAGAGCAGTCTGGAGGAGAGAATGGGGTGGGAAACCAATGCTAGCAGTGAAAGGCAAGAGTAGCTGGTAACACACAAGAGAAAACACCGGGATAGTGCCAGGTGCAAGGAACATGATGGGAACTGCTTGAAGCACTGTGATGCAAAGAGTAGCAAGGTAACTCCCCTTAAGTAGGCCGGATATAGGAGTGAAAAGGGGTGATCATGTGACAATTCCATAAAGAGTTGGGAAAGCCTATGTAAATAAATGGTGACAACCGTCTTGGATTAGGGAAGTTATTATCTCCTACCAGAGGAATTCTGGGAAGAAGAGCCATAAAGCTACCAAGGCCTGCTTTACTTCCCCCAAGGAAGATGACTGCTGTAGGACAGAACTACAGTGGTGGGCCAGCTACCAAGAAATAAGCAATGCAAGAGAAAATGGCAGCCCACCAGCGTTGCAGAGTGACTCCATGCATGTGAAGTGCAAAGGGGTCAGCAGGTCCTGCCCCACTGAGGGCAATTTTATGGTGAATGGCAGGTGGGACAGCGATTGCCACAGTAATAGTAGTGCAACATTTGGAGGTGCCTTAGATGCTAGACAAAGGACCATCATTTGGATTCAGAAAGAATCAAGGAATTTTGTGAGTTTAGCTTTTTGTAAGTTTTCTTTTCTTTATACAGAAGAAGGAGGCAGGGTGGCGTCCCATGATAAATTTGAAAAAACTGAAAAAATGTGTACCATATTAGCATTTCAAGATGGAAGGAATTTATTTTTTGAGAAATATTCTCCAAGAGGATAACTGGCTAGTAAAACTAGATTGTAAAGATGTTTATTTCACAGTTCATATGGAGAAGTGTAGGAAAGTACCCTCTTTCTTGGCCTGGTTACCCCCTTTTTCTGCCTGATGTCAGTGTGCTTGACTGTGTTCACTGGGATCCTGCTAACCAGGACCCCAGTGATTATGCTCTCTCTCCCAAACGTCTGTATCTCACCCACAGTTGGCATACTGGTGCCCCCTTATAAGTCCCCTGTATATGTTACATAGGAACCCAGGGCATTGGATTTCCAGGGTTTCCCTGTGGGCTGCAGCATATATTTTGCCACCCATAAGGAGCCCATGCAAAGGCGTCTGCAGGACTGCCATTGCAGACTGCGTGAAAAGGTGCAAGCACCCTTTCACTGCCATTTTTAACTACACCAGGTCACTTATAAGTCACCCCTATGGCAGGCCTTCCAGCCCAGAGGGCAGGGTGCAAAGTACTTGTGTGTGAGGGCACACCTGCACTAGCAGAGGTGCCCCCATGAACTCCAGGCCCATTTTCCCAGACTTCATGAGTGTGGGGATGCCATTTTACCCATGCACTGGACATAGGTCACTACCTATGTCCAGCTACATAACGGTAACTCTGAACATAGGCATGTTTGGTATCAAACATGTTGGAATCATACCCCAAGGCTTTTACAAGCATTGGTTTTATAATTCAATGCACTCTGGGGGCTCCTTAGAGGACCCTCAGTATTTTTATTACAGCTTTCTGAGGGTTTCCAGGCAGCCCACGTTGCTGCAACCTCACAGACAGGTTTCTGCCCTCCTGTTGCTTCAGAAATATGAGCCCAGGAAGGCAGAACAAAGGATTTCCTTCGGGAGAGGGGTGTTACACCCTTTCTCTTTGGAAACAGGTGTTACAGGTTAGGGAGGGGTAGCCTCCCCGAGCCACTGGAAATGCTTAGAAGGGCACATTGGGTGCCCTCCTTGCATAAACCAATCTGTGCCTGTTCAGGGACCCCCAGTCCCTGCTCTGGCACAAAACTAGACAAAGGAAATGGGGGTGACTACTCCCCTGTCCATCACCACCTAAGGAGTGGTGCTCAGAGCTCCTCCAGAGGGTCCCTGGAATTTGCCATCTTGGATTCAAGGTTGGCTCTGGGAGCATCTGAGTGGCCAGTGCCAGCTGGTGACGTTAGAGCCCTCCCCTGATAGGTGCTTACCTGGTTAGGTGACCAATCCCCCTTTCAGGGCTATCTAGGGGCTCTCCTTCGGGTGGTTCCTCAGATTTGCAAGCAGGAATCCTCTGCATCCTCCACTTCGACTTCTGACCAAAGAAACTGCATTTGAACTCTTCAGGACCCTACAAGCTGCAACAAGGAAGCAAGACGCCTCCTGCATCATTGTATCTCCAGCTCCTTCCAGCAACTGCAACAATTTCCTGGTTGTGCATCCTCTGAGGACAGCACGTCTTCAGCCTGCATTGGAAGAAAGAAGGAATTTCCCTAGGGGTGAAGGAGTCACTCTCCTGCTTCTGCAAACACAACCGCACAACGACTGGCTGTGTGGATCCCCTCTCCTGCTGAGCTGCGTGGATCCTGCATCACGGGTGGTGGACTGAAGTGGTCCCAATGGTCCTCTCTTGCAGCTGTCCAACTTTGGTGGAGGTAAGACCATGCCTCCGCACACAAGGCAGTATCCCCATGTACTGCGTCCTTTGCAGATGCCAAGGCTTGTTGGCATCCTTCCTCCAAGATCTTCATGCATTTTGAAGGTCCGGCCCCAGCACTCTATCCTGCGACACACAGCTTCCTGAGTGGTTCTCTGGTGGCGCGGGAGCCTTTGTCGTAGTGCTGCGTGGGCCTCCTGCAACAAACACCTGTCTGCGCTGCTTGGTCTTCTGTGGGCTCTTTGAGTTGCTGTGGGACCCCTCTAATTCCCCCTCCTGGGTAGAGTCCACCTGGTCCTTCCTGGTGCCCAGCAGCACCATTTTCTGCTAACCGTGAGCTTTGCGTGTGCCAAGGCTTGTTGGCGGACTGCAACGATGCAAACCCAACTGCAATCCTCCATCCGGCGTGGGACATCACTTTCAGCCTCCAGGGACCCGACTGCGTTGTCTTGAGTGCAGAGCTGACTTTTCTTCTTCACCAGTGGTACACTTTTTGCACCTTCATCAGGGTTAGCAGGGGCTCC
The DNA here is from genome assembly GCF_031143425.1 of Pleurodeles waltl. NCBI lineage: Eukaryota > Metazoa > Chordata > Amphibia > Caudata > Salamandridae > Pleurodeles > Pleurodeles waltl. Next base: position 407,961,131 of record NC_090444.1, read on the forward strand.
TGCTCTTTCTGAACTCTTCTGTGCTTCTTGGACTTGGGCCCCTTCTTCCACAGGTCTTCTTGTCCAGGGATCCACTGTTGGTGTCTTGCAGTCTCTTCTGGGTTTTGTATAAATCTTCTTCACGTTACTGTGTGTGTTCTGGGACAGTTACTGTGATTTACTCCTGTTTTCCTGGCTGCTGGTGTAGGTTGTGGTACTTACCTTTGGGCTTTTCTCCTACTCCCAGCTCCCCTCTACACACTACACTTGCCTAGGTGGGTGACCGACTTTTGCATTCTACTTTCTTAGTATATGGTTTGTGCTCCTTCTAGGCCCATTTCTAACTATTGTGATTTTCACGAATTGCACTGTTTTCTAACTGTTTTTATGCCTATTACTGCTTACTAGTGTATATAATTTGTGTATTAATTACCTGCTAAGGGAGAATTGTCTCTAAGGTTTGATATTTGTGTCACCAAAATAAAGTACCTTTATTTTTGTAGTACTGACTGCTTTCTATCATGTGTGTAAGTATGACTACAGTGGTATTGCATGACCTTTGCATGTCTCCTAGATAAGCCTTGGCTGTTCATCCACAGCTACCTCTAGAGAACCTGGCTTCTAGACACTAACTACACTAATAAGGGATACCTGGACCCGGTAAAAGGTGTAAGTACCATAGGTACCCACAATACACCAGGCCAGCCTCCTACAAGAAGACAAGGTTTCCTTCAGTTTCAGTGGAGAGGAAATTTATTCCAATTTCCTTGGCCTATGCCCCAGCATCAGCACCATGGTACTGCACTAAAGTTCTAAGGCCAGTGGCAGTTAGGTTGAGAGGAAGAGGGGCATGTTATACTATGTATTTAGAGGATTTTTTAATTGTGTGACAGGATTAAAAGGAGCTGGAAAACAATTTGAAAATGACAGTGCATTTTTTAGAATTTAGAAATTCTGATAACTCAGGAGAAATCAACTATGATGCCAATCAGATCTTTGGAACTGTTAGGGTTTCAAAGACATACCTTGAAAGCTACAATGAGCTTTCCAAGGACAAATGTGAAATGATAAAATCAGAGATAAATAGTTTGTTCAGCAGGGATAAGTATTCATTAACAATGCTTTCTTCGATTTTGGTCATCATCCATTTAGTTTTCCCAAGTCCCTTATATTATTGATGTCTTCAGTGAATAAAAGGGCATCACTTTTGGAAAGGAGGTTGGTATGGAGATTCAGGGGCAGATTTAAGAAAAGTGGCACTACACCCAGTGCAGCGCTACTTCCCTTGCGCCCTTAGCACCCCACTACTGTCACCATGTGTGCGTCGTATTTAAAATGTGGCGAACCATGGCACAGGGTAAGGGGCAAATAGTGTCAGAATTTTTTTATGTTGGGGCATTGTCTAACCACGGGAATGGTGGCTGCCTGAAAGGTGAGCTCCGTGCCCCGAAGCTAACAGGTCATCGGGGAGCCTCATTCCTCTTCTCACCTCTCCTGACCAACAAGGACCAAACCAGCTGACCCGGGAGCACCCTCGGCGGGCCTATAACGTGGCATACGAGCCCGCAGTCTGCAGTCTGCAGTGCCCTTCTGCCTTTGTCTTTGTATTTTATGCCCATGGTGTATGGCTACTCCTTTGAAGATTGCAGACCACCTGCTTGCAGTCCCCTTGTTAAAAACCATGAACTGTTTTTGTACTAAATTGAAGGAAACTAACAGCTGTGGCACACTTCCTACGTCACTAGATTCTGCGGGTATCAAGTCATAATAACCTGCAGGACATTGATTTAAGCCTAATTCCCATCAGTGACAGCTACAGATGAAAGACGGACGTCTTGGCCCTACAGTCTCAGCACCCAGGAAGTAGCAAAGCTGGACAGCGATCGCCAGCGCATGGTATTGTACTTGCTCCATCAGACGGCGTTGGACATCACAAAACCAAAGTTTCAGTGTAAAAGAGCTAAAGAGAAGGATTCCTGTTGTTGATGGCAGAGCTGTTTTGAGGTTTCATTTCTCTACCTGTCATGTGCTGGTAACCTCTGACAGTGTGCAATCCCTTGAGCCCCTTGGCCTGAGTTTTGGCCACACACCCCCTTTTCTTTGCTCCAACGGAAGAAGGGCAGTGCACCGGAGATTTCAAGTTTGGAAAAAGGCACTATATTTTGGTGCCCATGAAAGAGCAGCTTGAGCGTCCTCTGACACTAAATAATGAGTGTTGGAGTCTGAAAGTGCTGCTGAGCTTGAGCTATTTCCCAATTAATGGTGCTTGGGTCTGCACGAGATGATTTGTGCCCTTGATCAATGAAGAGCACATTGTTTGTAGTATCTGCCACAGAGGAGAGACACTGGTGCATTGCTTTAAGACATTGAGACTTTCGAGTGAGCTGTGGGTGTTTGCCAGGAGGGCACTCCAACTAAGCAGTACTTTTCTCACGAAGAGGCCTGAATTGAGAGGCCCATGCGAAAGAAAACAACAAAAGAAAATTTGATGGACAATAGAAGCCTGCCAGAGAGGCTTTTTGAACGGACTCTGGGCATAGTTGGTTTCACAAGAGGTTTCCGTGTGATTGTATAGACTAGGTGTTAGGAGACTGATTGTTTTGCTGGCATTGTTTTAAAGTACTATTCTGTTTAGTAAAAGCAGAATAAAGTCCATTTTCTGTGGAAAGAGTACCCCCTTTTCACCTTAGAGCATTGATGAGAGTCACCACTGTTCCACCTGAACATACAAAAATTACTGAAATGCAGAGGAGCCCTAAAAATGTTACTAGATAATTTTAGGATTTGCTTTTTGGTTAGGGTTGTGAAAAATTATTATTTCATTTGTAAATAGTGGTCACTACTTTCTCCCGTTGTCTATATGTTCTTAATAACGTGTTTTCTAGTGTCTTTTAAACATGACGTTGTCATTTATGGGTGGGATTGTTTTTCTCTACTCAATTGACTTCTGCACCCACTTCCCAACCTATGTCTTTTCCTACTATTGTTTCTTTGCACTCTTTTCACCCTTTTCCTGAACATGAGCAGGTTAGAAGATCAGAATTTGTAAGCAATTCTTTTGTACAGCTTCTGCATCAACACTAGTTAGTAGTGAACATCACTAATTGTTGGGTGTGTGATCTTATGCCACCTACTGCAGATAGAGGTATTCCTTATTTTGTCCTGGCATATGTGGCCTTTTGTGCTACTTCATGTTCGAGGAGACCTGTCCAGAGAGAGTTACCAAGTACTAGAATTTTGCTCCAGCAACATCTCCATGGCCTTATAAACATAGACCTGGACTCAGATTAGCATGAGAATAGGTTTATTGCCTATGTAAGGGCAAAAGGAGGGTTTGTGGTTCTAAAAATTCTGGACCCATGTAATTTACTTTGCCACAGCAGTACGATTTTAGTATCAAAAGACCGATAATGACTAGTACACTAAGCATGAGCATTTTCGCTCAATTCCAGCAGCGTTTTCACCTCGAAATCGCCATTTTCGTCCTGCACTCGTGGCTCCCATTTTATACACGGCAGCCATTTTAAAAGTTGCCCTCACATAGGCTTATAATACAGTCAGATTTGATTCCAAGGACACGTACACCTTGATTGACTTTTCTCTGACCTGGGCAAGCTGGAACCATTGCCTCAGGCCAAACCTGTTTGGTCAGTCCCTCTCCCAGTGGCCGAATCAGATAGCATCAAGGCACACCATGCCATAAAACCCTTATTATCGCTCACACACCCTGCCTAATCTTGCTCACACCTGCACCTGCTCTTTTCTTCTTCTTACTTTACGAGGGGGAGGTGCCCGTTTTTATTGGGGGTCCACACTTATCTGATGTAAAATACTAGGCCTTGCCGGGTAATTTATTATGGGTTGGATGACATGAAATATAAGGTTTCATCATGACACTGTTTTTTCCTTTGTAGTGAAAACATGTGAATGACCAACCAAAATGTCAAGAATGTTTGCCTGAAGCTTAAAAAACTGTATATAAGGAAACCTGACTTTGCATTGAAACACAGTCTCCTGAGAACATACAAATCGTGCTGTTGTACTTCTAGGACACTTGTCAATTGGTTGCAGCCAATAAATTCGATCTTTGACTTCACCTAGAAGACTCTGAGTTTCTGTAGTCTGAATCAGGAAAGTACCCGAGGTCTTTGGGTGCACCCTGGCACCGCTGGCTTACCGGATCAGTACCGGTTCTGAAAAACCCAGTACCTCAACTTTCTGCCCTTTTTTTGCTTGCATGATGGGGGACCACAGTCAAATGGGAAGTTCCTGATCTCAGACTCTGCATCCGTACAATGGACATCTGCAGAGACAACTATGTGGGTGGAACCATCTGGCTGCATCACACTGCTCTTCTTCATGATGACACTCCTTCATGATGACACTCCTTGTGGGATCGAGGAAAGACAGAGGAGCAGCAACAAGTTGGGATGGGGCAGATCAAATGCCCAACTTCTCCTTAACAATGCTAATTTCAGAATTTAGAGCTCCCACTGCAGTAGTTAGATAGGAAAGGATTGATGACTTGGAAAGATCATTGGGGGCTAACTCCTTGAGAGCTACACCCAGTTATAAGCCACCCATGTCTGGTGAAGTGATTTTTCATTTTCCAATCCTCACATAGCGAAAAATGAGACCCAGGAGATAAAAAAAGGGGCAGGGTACTCCCAGCAGCTAGCAAACTGTCCTTCTGAGAACACTTGGGTGGATCTCAGAGTATCCTTCTAAATCTGGATGGTCTGGTCTTCACAGAATTTGCCAGAGGTAAGGGTGAACCATTCTAGTTGCCATAGTTTCACTGACACAGGAAGACACCTAGCAGTTGGTGCTTCCAAAAGCAGCCCGGAGGAGGAAAAAGTCAGCAAGGCAAAAAACCTTCTGAAATCTGGTGGAGCTGGCTTCAGTACGCGTGGATGACCTGAAGTTGGTGAAGGGTGCTGGACAGGAGACAAAGTTTGAAGGTCTGGAGTCCAGGAAGATAGAGCAGTCTGGAGGAGAGAATGGGGTGGGAAACCAATGCTAGCAGTGAAAGGCAAGAGTAGCTGGTAACACACAAGAGAAAACACCGGGATAGTGCCAGGTGCAAGGAACATGATGGGAACTGCTTGAAGCACTGTGATGCAAAGAGTAGCAAGGTAACTCCCCTTAAGTAGGCCGGATATAGGAGTGAAAAGGGGTGATCATGTGACAATTCCATAAAGAGTTGGGAAAGCCTATGTAAATAAATGGTGACAACCGTCTTGGATTAGGGAAGTTATTATCTCCTACCAGAGGAATTCTGGGAAGAAGAGCCATAAAGCTACCAAGGCCTGCTTTACTTCCCCCAAGGAAGATGACTGCTGTAGGACAGAACTACAGTGGTGGGCCAGCTACCAAGAAATAAGCAATGCAAGAGAAAATGGCAGCCCACCAGCGTTGCAGAGTGACTCCATGCATGTGAAGTGCAAAGGGGTCAGCAGGTCCTGCCCCACTGAGGGCAATTTTATGGTGAATGGCAGGTGGGACAGCGATTGCCACAGTAATAGTAGTGCAACATTTGGAGGTGCCTTAGATGCTAGACAAAGGACCATCATTTGGATTCAGAAAGAATCAAGGAATTTTGTGAGTTTAGCTTTTTGTAAGTTTTCTTTTCTTTATACAGAAGAAGGAGGCAGGGTGGCGTCCCATGATAAATTTGAAAAAACTGAAAAAATGTGTACCATATTAGCATTTCAAGATGGAAGGAATTTATTTTTTGAGAAATATTCTCCAAGAGGATAACTGGCTAGTAAAACTAGATTGTAAAGATGTTTATTTCACAGTTCATATGGAGAAGTGTAGGAAAGTACCCTCTTTCTTGGCCTGGTTACCCCCTTTTTCTGCCTGATGTCAGTGTGCTTGACTGTGTTCACTGGGATCCTGCTAACCAGGACCCCAGTGATTATGCTCTCTCTCCCAAACGTCTGTATCTCACCCACAGTTGGCATACTGGTGCCCCCTTATAAGTCCCCTGTATATGTTACATAGGAACCCAGGGCATTGGATTTCCAGGGTTTCCCTGTGGGCTGCAGCATATATTTTGCCACCCATAAGGAGCCCATGCAAAGGCGTCTGCAGGACTGCCATTGCAGACTGCGTGAAAAGGTGCAAGCACCCTTTCACTGCCATTTTTAACTACACCAGGTCACTTATAAGTCACCCCTATGGCAGGCCTTCCAGCCCAGAGGGCAGGGTGCAAAGTACTTGTGTGTGAGGGCACACCTGCACTAGCAGAGGTGCCCCCATGAACTCCAGGCCCATTTTCCCAGACTTCATGAGTGTGGGGATGCCATTTTACCCATGCACTGGACATAGGTCACTACCTATGTCCAGCTACATAACGGTAACTCTGAACATAGGCATGTTTGGTATCAAACATGTTGGAATCATACCCCAAGGCTTTTACAAGCATTGGTTTTATAATTCAATGCACTCTGGGGGCTCCTTAGAGGACCCTCAGTATTTTTATTACAGCTTTCTGAGGGTTTCCAGGCAGCCCACGTTGCTGCAACCTCACAGACAGGTTTCTGCCCTCCTGTTGCTTCAGAAATATGAGCCCAGGAAGGCAGAACAAAGGATTTCCTTCGGGAGAGGGGTGTTACACCCTTTCTCTTTGGAAACAGGTGTTACAGGTTAGGGAGGGGTAGCCTCCCCGAGCCACTGGAAATGCTTAGAAGGGCACATTGGGTGCCCTCCTTGCATAAACCAATCTGTGCCTGTTCAGGGACCCCCAGTCCCTGCTCTGGCACAAAACTAGACAAAGGAAATGGGGGTGACTACTCCCCTGTCCATCACCACCTAAGGAGTGGTGCTCAGAGCTCCTCCAGAGGGTCCCTGGAATTTGCCATCTTGGATTCAAGGTTGGCTCTGGGAGCATCTGAGTGGCCAGTGCCAGCTGGTGACGTTAGAGCCCTCCCCTGATAGGTGCTTACCTGGTTAGGTGACCAATCCCCCTTTCAGGGCTATCTAGGGGCTCTCCTTCGGGTGGTTCCTCAGATTTGCAAGCAGGAATCCTCTGCATCCTCCACTTCGACTTCTGACCAAAGAAACTGCATTTGAACTCTTCAGGACCCTACAAGCTGCAACAAGGAAGCAAGACGCCTCCTGCATCATTGTATCTCCAGCTCCTTCCAGCAACTGCAACAATTTCCTGGTTGTGCATCCTCTGAGGACAGCACGTCTTCAGCCTGCATTGGAAGAAAGAAGGAATTTCCCTAGGGGTGAAGGAGTCACTCTCCTGCTTCTGCAAACACAACCGCACAACGACTGGCTGTGTGGATCCCCTCTCCTGCTGAGCTGCGTGGATCCTGCATCACGGGTGGTGGACTGAAGTGGTCCCAATGGTCCTCTCTTGCAGCTGTCCAACTTTGGTGGAGGTAAGACCATGCCTCCGCACACAAGGCAGTATCCCCATGTACTGCGTCCTTTGCAGATGCCAAGGCTTGTTGGCATCCTTCCTCCAAGATCTTCATGCATTTTGAAGGTCCGGCCCCAGCACTCTATCCTGCGACACACAGCTTCCTGAGTGGTTCTCTGGTGGCGCGGGAGCCTTTGTCGTAGTGCTGCGTGGGCCTCCTGCAACAAACACCTGTCTGCGCTGCTTGGTCTTCTGTGGGCTCTTTGAGTTGCTGTGGGACCCCTCTAATTCCCCCTCCTGGGTAGAGTCCACCTGGTCCTTCCTGGTGCCCAGCAGCACCATTTTCTGCTAACCGTGAGCTTTGCGTGTGCCAAGGCTTGTTGGCGGACTGCAACGATGCAAACCCAACTGCAATCCTCCATCCGGCGTGGGACATCACTTTCAGCCTCCAGGGACCCGACTGCGTTGTCTTGAGTGCAGAGCTGACTTTTCTTCTTCACCAGTGGTACACTTTTTGCACCTTCATCAGGGTTAGCAGGGGCTCCTGCTCTTTCTGAACTCTTCTGTGCTTCTTGGACTTGGGCCCCTTCTTCCACAGGTCTTCTTGTCCAGGGATCCACTGTTGGTGTCTTGCAGTCTCTTCTGGGTTTTGTATAAATCTTCTTCACGTTACTGTGTGTGTTCTGGGACAGTTACTGTGATTTACTCCTGTTTTCCTGGCTGCTGGTGTAGGTTGTGGTACTTACCTTTGGGCTTTTCTCCTACTCCCAGCTCCCCTCTACACACTACACTTGCCTAGGTGGGTGACCGACTTTTGCATTCTACTTTCTTAGTATATGGTTTGTGCTCCTTCTAGGCCCATTTCTAACTATTGTGATTTTCACGAATTGCACTGTTTTCTAACTGTTTTTATGCCTATTACTGCTTACTAGTGTATATAATTTGTGTATTAATTACCTGCTAAGGGAGAATTGTCTCTAAGGTTTGATATTTGTGTCACCAAAATAAAGTACCTTTATTTTTGTAGTACTGACTGCTTTCTATCATGTGTGTAAGTATGACTACAGTGGTATTGCATGACCTTTGCATGTCTCCTAGATAAGCCTTGGCTGTTCATCCACAGCTACCTCTAGAGAACCTGGCTTCTAGACACTAACTACACTAATAAGGGATACCTGGACCCGGTAAAAGGTGTAAGTACCATAGGTACCCACAATACACCAGGCCAGCCTCCTACAAGAAGACAAGGTTTCCTTCAGTTTCAGTGGAGAGGAAATTTATTCCAATTTCCTTGGCCTATGCCCCAGCATCAGCACCATGGTACTGCACTAAAGTTCTAAGGCCAGTGGCAGTTAGGTTGAGAGGAAGAGGGGCATGTTATACTATGTATTTAGAGGATTTTTTAATTGTGTGACAGGATTAAAAGGAGCTGGAAAACAATTTGAAAATGACAGTGCATTTTTTAGAATTTAGAAATTCTGATAACTCAGGAGAAATCAACTATGATGCCAATCAGATCTTTGGAACTGTTAGGGTTTCAAAGACATACCTTGAAAGCTACAATGAGCTTTCCAAGGACAAATGTGAAATGATAAAATCAGAGATAAATAGTTTGTTCAGCAGGGATAAGTATTCATTAACAATGCTTTCTTCGATTTTGGTCATCATCCATTTAGTTTTCCCAAGTCCCTTATATTATTGATGTCTTCAGTGAATAAAAGGGCATCACTTTTGGAAAGGAGGTTGGTATGGAGATTCAGGGGCAGATTTAAGAAAAGTGGCACTACACCCAGTGCAGCGCTACTTCCCTTGCGCCCTTAGCACCCCACTACTGTCACCATGTGTGCGTCGTATTTAAAATGTGGCGAACCATGGCACAGGGTAAGGGGCAAATAGTGTCAGAATTTTTTTATGTTGGGGCATTGTCTAACCACGGGAATGGTGGCTGCCTGAAAGGTGAGCTCCGTGCCCCGAAGCTAACAGGTCATCGGGGAGCCTCATTCCTCTTCTCACCTCTCCTGACCAACAAGGACCAAACCAGCTGACCCGGGAGCACCCTCGGCGGGCCTATAACGTGGCATACGAGCCCGCAGTCTGCAGTCTGCAGTGTGGGAAGCAGCCGCGGGCTCGATTTGTCAGTAGACAGAGCCTTGGCAGCACGCAGCAGAGACCCGTCGGAGAGGTCCAACGAGCGGCTGCCGCAACACCAAAGATATAAATAGAGACCACTCCCCGCAACAAGGGAAGCAGCCGCTGGCCTGATTTCGACCTCGCTTATGATTTAATTACGCCTCACAACCAACAGCGCCTCGGCCGCAACTTCTGAATCTCAGGACATTACCAGAGCCCGCGGCTTGTACATCGAAGAGCAGCTGCAGGACAGATTTCTTCCGCTCACCCCCCCAAGACTGCCAGCATATGCAGCATCATCAGCACTTTAAGCGTATTATAGGCTCTTCAGGACAGATAGGGTATTTTGCTCCTTCCAATACTATGCCATGTCCAGCACTAGTTTGGATTCTTCAGCGGCGGCAGTGAATGTGAGGTGAGTCTTGCCGGAGGGGTCTCGCACACGGCTATTCGGTCCCTGGACTCACGCCGCACCCTGCCTCCCACCCTCCCTCCCCCCTTTATTAACATTCTCTTGCACCTGGAGGGGCACGCTGGATGCTGCCTTTACCCAGGGTGGACACCAGCAAGGAGAGTGACAACCGGAGGGGCCGACTGACAAGTGGGAATACCCTCCACCCTCTTCTCAACCCCACCCAGTGGGCCCCATTGATCAATGGACTACCGTGCCGACCTTCCTGAGACTGCTCACCATAGCCCTGAGTCAACGGGGATGCACCCTTCCTGGAACACCCCCCCTTCCCCACCCTGCACCAGGGACACGAGAGCTACTCCAATGGTGGCCTTGACGAAGTGATTGGCAGATTATCTACATCAGGATACACCCCAGAGTAGGGTTTCCTTATGCCCTCCTTCTATCTTCCACCCACGGAAGAAGGCGCTAAGCTCTGCTGGTCTCTGGGAGAACCAAGGGTGGCTGCTCTCTTCCCAAGAATACTCATCCATCATTGACCTTTGGACCAATGACCCTCTTATTCAGGATCTAGGTCTGATACTTACACTGCCCTGCCAATTATATGATCCTCAGTACCGGTGAGCCAGCTTACCCTTCCTTCTAGAGGCGGGACATATACGGCTGGGCGACATGGCTGTGCTAAAAAGAGAAGGAAAAGCTGGGGTACTTACACAAACCTAAGGTCCCTCCACTGAAGCTGCTGCCCCTACGACACTGGGCCTCTGGCTCAGGGCTCCGCCGGCTCTATTGCCGCCCTTAATCCTACCCCCTCGATGAGATGCCCTCCAGCAAACCATCTGGCAACCCTAGACAGCAGCTGCCATTCTCAGAGGCTGTTTCACAACCGTGACCAATGTCCTCATCCACCGTCACTCTTCGCCCCAGCTCTACGGATGCTCCAGTAGACTCTCATCCAGACACTGCCATGGAGTGTATTCTGCAGGAAATCTCCACAGTAGGCCGTCGCCGGGAGTCCATGGAATCTAAGATCATGGACTATCTGCAGACTCCAAGTCCATTTGGGCGGATTTTGTGTCCAGGACAAAGTCACAGATCTGGATCGTTGCCTGCTCACCGTTGAAAGTAAGGTAGCGGCCCTCCCGGATAATGAACCAGAACTGTAATTCCTTCAACACAAACTCAAGGACCTAGAAGGCAGGAGCTGCAGAGACAATATCTGCATTTTTGGCTTGCTGGGGAAAATTGGAGGGCGCAGATCTGAGGGCCTTCTTTCAAGTCCTCATTTCTACCCTCACAAGCCTTACTTTTTCTCCCACGCTGGAATTCCAGAGAGCCCATAGGATTGGCCCACTCCCCAAGAATACTGCCGGGAGGCCCCGTCCCATTATAGCATGCTTTCTACGACATGAACAGGTCTGCAAGCTGTTAACGACTGCGAGGGCCCATGCTGCCACGAAGGCCAGGAGATCTGTTTTGCTGCTGATGTCTCCCGAGAGACAAATGAAGAAAGAAAGCTGATCCTTGCACTTAGACCCCAACTACGTCATCGGAACAATTTAATTTGGACTCTTTGAGCCGACCAGAATGTGGAAAATGATGGATGGTAAATCCAGAGACTTTTTTGAACCTACGGACCTGTGTTCTTTCTTAGATGGCCTTTCCTCCTAACCCATGGATCATGAGTCCGTGGACCTAATGACAAACCCCTCCTTGCCAAGTGACTATCCTACCATGGACGCCAACCCTAGCGGGTTCCGCATCTACTCTGCAGCACAGAAAAGAGGTAGATTTCTGGACTGCCCACTGAGATCTCAGGTTGGAAGAGACATGGCCCTCCAGGTGGTGGCAGACATCACCCAGGGGCTGCACAGAGACAAATCGAGGTCCCCTTTGAAGCCCCCACCCCCTGCTGACTGATTAACTGACATGTTCTCAGGGGATACTTGCTGGAGCACCTACTACCCATCAATTTCTGTTCTTCTTTTTGTTGTTGTTACTGATGTTATAGCCACATCGCTTGTCCTGCTGGGGACGCCCCCCACTCCATCTCTGGACACTGTCAGACACAGCACATAGTGGTAATACTGGATCCACCATTTTTTCTGACACAACCCCACTGTTTATTATTGTATAATTTCACTGCTCTCATATCCGTACTAAACACTCCTATGATTATGGTTCTGCTTTCCTCAGTAGAGGGAATAAACATTTTATTTTAAAAAGAAACAGGATGGTACTCCCTGCTCCGTTCTGCTGGGCTATTTATCCCATTGTCACACATGGCAGGCAGCTAGTGAGTGCTCTTTCTCCCCCCCCCCCACCAGATTCCCAATAATCTATTTCCATGCCTCTGCTGTCTACCCCTATCCGCCACGCCAAGAGTCTATAAGTGCATCTCTGCCATCTGGGGTGCACCCTTCGGTACACTTCTTTTTTCATCCAGATCTCACTTCCCATCCATTATCATTTAGACCGAAGGGCATGCCTGTGCTCAAATCAGGATCCTTCCCTTTAGCCCCCCCCTTTCATTCTGGTTATGATATGTCCTAGCTTTCTTCCCGTCGGCTCTCTGCCTTCTTCCCCCCTCATGCGTGCCTGGCTGCAGGTTTCACAGAAATAGACCCAAGGTCTTACAGAGTTAAGCTCACACGAGGTACCCCTCCTGACCCCAAAACAAACCTAGATTACCTCCTCCTCTCTCTCTGTCAGCCTCATACCTTTCTGCCTTTTCTTTCTCTCTCTCCTTTTCTCTTTGCTTCTTTCTTCCTTCTCTCCCATTCCTCCCCTCTCTTTTCTTTATTTTTTTTGCTTAGTTCTTCACTCTTGAGCGTGACAGCAGACCATCCCACCCCCTGCTCATCCTCCCCCTCACATTCTTTCTCCCTTGCACCCAACCCCAACATAGGCAGTCCGAATCGCCACACCATGCCTCATAGACCTGAAGGTGCCTATCTTGCCCCTACAGACCCACACAACAGTTCCAAGAATGGGGACTGAACTCCCATTGACAACAATATTGTGGAATGATCATGGCCTTATATCAAAAGAAAGAAGGTCCTTTCTTATTTACAATCCAAATGTACAGATATTGCCCTCTTGTAAGAAACGTGCCTGTCTTCCTCAGAATCTGAAAAACTACGCAGGGACCGGATGGGCCGAGTGTTCTATAGTGGTAGTCCACTGTCCACATCGGGGGGCTCAAGCTCTGGCTCCATGTGCAAATGCGGGGTCGCAATTCTTGTCTGCCGATCCTTACAAATCAAGGTGCTCAAGTCCTGGTCTGACCTGGAGGGTCGATTTATCGTTATCAAACTCAAACTCAGGGATAGTGCACTCTGCGTAGGGTCCGTATATGCCCCTACGGGCTCTAAACATTCATTCTTTTTACCTTTTAATTGTCTTTTGACTTAGATCGGAGCCTCTCAATATCTTATCGGAGGAGATTGGAACTTGTCTTGCGACACGGCTCTTGATCGAAGAGACAGATTGGATATTGGTAACAATGCGGACAGAGCACTGTGGAGGGACGTACTGGCGGATCACTGGTTGGTAAACCACTGGTGCCTTTCACACCCGCTCGATCAGGAGTACACCTTTATATAGCCATCCACGGAACACAGTCCCGGCTGGACTACTTCCTCATTTCCCATAAACTGGTTCCCACAGTTAGGGACTCCTGGATTCTGGAAGTAGCACTATCTGATCATGCCCCGGTGCTCTTAGCGCTAGATATGGGTCTTGTTTCTCCAGGCTGCATGCCCTGGACCCTGAATGTATTGCAATTTCACACACCACAGTGCAAGGATCAACTTTGTGTCCACCTCTCTACCTATATGACTAAAAATAAAGGCTTGTCTCGTCTCAATTTTTCTAGGCTGCAGCGAAGGCAACAATCAGAGGACAACTTATGAAAGATGCAGCTCTCACTAACGCCCAGAGACATTCCCATCAACATGACCTGGAGGAAATAATAGCAACATGCACTCACGGCTACACTGCGACCTCCTCCCTGTTCATGCCCTGTTGCCCTGAAAAGGCGAAAATGGAGCTCAATGCCATCTATACCTCCCAGGCAGAGTACGCACTGCAAATGATGAAGGGCAGGCAATATGAGCAGGGAGAAAAGGCAGGCCAACTGTTAGCAGCCCAACTGCACCAGCAAGAGGCAGCGCTAGCCATTCCTGCCATACAAGATACTGATGGTATGCTCCTCACACATCTACAGGACATAGCTGGTGAATTTTGGCGCTTCTATCGGACCTTTTACAACCCCAAAACGGCACTGGATCAGGGCCGACTTGCTACGTTATTCGAGGAGGCCCATGTACCCAGTCTCACAGCAGAGGGAAGGGGACTACTGTAGGGAGAGATTAGTGAAGAGGAGATTATGCAGGCCATTTCCAATTTACCCTACCATAAGGCCCCTGGGGAGGACAGCTCTTTGAACCATCTCTCCAATAGGGCATTCTTAACTGTCCCACTAAAACGGTCATCTAGAAATCATCTTCGCACCCTAGCACATATACTCTGGACTACTAGAGACTCTGGAGAAGAAGCCGTGGCTCTCTCCCTTGATGCTAAGAAAGCCTTCAATAGAATAGAATGGTGGTATCTCTTTGAAGCCTTGAACCGCTTCGGCCTAGGGGATGGCTTCATTAAAAAAGTCCATTGGCTGTATGACTCACCTATGGCGCAGGTCAACTGCGGGGGATTCCTCTCCGATGTGTTCCCCATTAACTGAGGAACGTGGCAAAGCTGTCCACTATCGCCACTGTTATTTCTTCTGGCAGTTGAGCCCTTGGCATCGCTTATACAAAAATCCCCATCCATAGCGGGTGTCCCCATTCCGGGAGGCTGCTCCGTGATCTTTTTATATGCCGATGACATATTACTTATGCCCCTAGTCCTTACTCGCTCCCTCCCAGCCTTACTTGCTATCCTGACGAAATTTGAAGCGATATCGGTATTTAAAATCAATTGGGACAAAAGTGAAGCCCTGCCCCTATCCCCTATGACTATGAGCACAGCTATAACAGCCCTCCCAATTTCATGAAAACAATCGTGCCCCAAATACCTAAGAATCCTTATCAGCAAGGGCTTGGACCAGATGGTGCAGGATAACCTAGAACCTCTGTTAGCTTGCTTGGGAAAATGTAGGCCATCTGCATGCCACGATACACATATGTCATTTGGATGTTGCCGCTGCTGGTACCTCTGCCAATGCTCAGGAAAGTAGATACCTGCATACATACATTTGTATGGGGCTCCATGCGACCACGGCTTTCCACAGCTAAACTCATTGCATGAAGGGAATGTGTAGGCTTGGGATTTCCTTCTGTGGAACACTATGCGCTGGCACTACATCTGTCTCAATTGACCTTCCTGCTCCCGGGTATTTCAGACCCACCCCTGTGGGTACAGGCAGAATGCACATTCTCGCGTATGCCACTGGCCTGGATGTGCTTTATGGTGTAAAAGCTACCTCACCTCATTCCACCCACCTAGTGATGCAGGCAATGCTACACTCTTGGTGCTGGACTCACTGTCTTCTCGGTGTGGACCCTCGGATTCATAACCATGCGCCACTTTGGGGCAATGCTGGTTTATTGATAGGAGAGGAGGTGGTTGACTGGGAGGGCTGGCGGACTAAGGGCATTCTAACCATCGATCAACTCCTTGCTAATGGGATGCTGAAGACGTTCCCGAAATTACAAGTCGAATTTGGGCTCCATAGTCACTATTTCTGGCAATACCAACAGCTCTCACACTCCATAGCTGTATCGGGACCCACCTCTGGACCCTGCAGCACTCGCTGGTGCTTGATTATTTATGAACCTGGGGCTCCTTTTGAGGAGTGACGCCAGGTCTGCACAAGCTACTAAACCAACATTTATTCTCTCTACCCTTCTAACCTCCCTCAAGGCTAAATGGCAAAACCTCTTATAGGTAGAATATGAAATGGAAGAGTGGGCTACTTTATTGGAGACATGGGAATGAGGCATCTGAGAGGCAAAATGAAATTCTGTCTTTTCAAAAATGTGCACGACTGATACTGGCGCCTCCCCCACCCACATTGTGACCTATTATATATACTCTGTGACTGTCCATATATACAACCGCACTGGGAGACAGCTGGGGTTACGCTGTGGGAAGTATTGCCATTACCTCTTTCTCTTCCAAAAACCTTGCTCCTTCTGCACGATACTGGTGATACTCAGGGCTTGTCCCTCACACAACTCCACCTCTTATATATGGCACTGACCAAAGTTAAGCTTTATATTCTACGACACTAGCGAGTATCAACACGCCCCTCACATGATGAATGGTTGTTGACAATGCTCCAAACAGCTGCCCATGAACACATTATTTATAGGATGGAGGTCTTTCTGAAAACTTGGGCCCCTTTCCTCCGGCTCGCGGATAACTGATTCTTCCACCCATTACCCCATCTTCCCTCTCTTCCTTGCTTCCCCCCATCCTGCCCCCCTTTTCATTTCCACTCCCATCCACCCCGCGTTCTTCCCCCCCTTCTGCCCTCCTATAGTCCCCCTCCCAAAGTCGCTCTCTCTCTCCTTCTCTTTTCCCCCCTCTCCCTCCCTTTCTCACCCTCTCTCTCCTTTCTTCCCCTCTCTTTATTTCTCGTTCCCTTCCTTTCTATCTATGTCCTTCTCTTTCTCTCTCTCTCTCCCCCTCTTTCTCTCTCTTTCTCCCACCCTTTCCCTTTCTCCTTTCTCTTATTTCTTTCTTCCTGATCCCTTAGCTAACTTCCTTTCCTCTCCACTTCTCTATATCTACCCCCTTCTCCTCCCACTTCTCTACATTCTTTCTTCCACAAATCCTCTTTTCTCCTACCTCTTCTCTTCTTTTCTTCTCTTTCCACAATAGAGATTATAATCCTCATCTCTCCCCACCTTTCATCTGCTGCATGACATTCTCTTCTCTCTCCATAATAGGTTAAGAGTTCCCATCGATGGATACTGCCCTTCTGACACACCCACCCCCTTCTTCGTACTGTTGAACTTTGCCGCAATCCCCACCTACCAGGGGTCCTAAACCTATCAGTGTCACCTCCTCTTATTGGGAAGGCAGAGACCGCTATAGATACGAGTCCCGGCACTGAGCCTTATTCTACCTCCCGCCACCATCTACAACCGGCATTGACATCTTACAGATCTCTGCCCTTTCTTTAGTTGGTAAAACATAGGGCCCGGTACACGCAGACATATGCACTCATGCTCACACCGCTCAGATTTTGTAAAAGTCTGGCACGGTATTTCACTGATGTGGTTCTGGATATTGCTAAGCTTCTAGGTGCACTGTACTGAAGGAGAAAGCTCATTATGGGCCTGATTCTAACTTTGGAGGACGGTGTTAAACCGTCCCAAAAGTGGCGGATATACCACCTACCGTATTACGAGTCCGTTATATCCTATGGAACTCGTAATACGGTAGGTGGTATATCCGCCACTTTTGGGACGGTTTAACACCGTCCTCCAAAGTTAGAATCAGGCCCTATGTTCCTTTGTAATGTCAATATCATGCATGATGCTGTTTCCCTGTTTATGATCTTCAATAAAGATCTACAAAACAAAACAAAAATAATTTTTGATGCAATTGTTGTATTGCTCAGGGTTAGTGCCAAAATTGTGGCGCTAATGCTGAGCAGTACACAAGGGCCCATTGTAACCAATTAATTGTAAACCCTTTAAACGCCTGCTCGCAGCAGGCATTAAAAATGCTGAAAACAATAACACAAAGAATTCATTTAGATTTCTTTGTGTCATTTTTTTGTCCCCGCTAATGGGGGGAACACTCCCCTTGCATACATTATGCCTGGCACAGGCATAATGTGGCAGAAGGGGTTACAAAGTGGCGCAATGCATGCATTGCGCCGCTTTGTAAATCTGGCATGGCGTTTTTGAAATAATATTGCCACATTAGCGTACAAAAATGATGCTAATGCAGTGATATTATGGCACAAGGGGCAATTAAATCTGCCCCTTGATGTCTAAAATGGAACAAAGACAGGAACTGGTTTGGTGTTAGTCAATTCGGAAGCATAGAATGGCTGAGTCATTTTTGGTGTATGACAAAAGTATGTAGTGGATTTGGATGCAATCCAACTATGTTGGAGTGCCAGATTAGACAGGTCTCAAATTGGAAGGAAAAGGACAAAGGAGGAAAAATAACCCCATATAAATTGTCTGGAGTTAAAAGCAGGACTTTTGCAATCCACAGCTTTTCAGAGAAGAAATTAGAGAAATGTTCAGTCCTTTTAAGGATGAACAATATTTCAGAAGTTCATTTTATAAATCATTATGGGCTTTATTACGACCATGATGGAGAGGTTTCCTCCATCACGAATGTGACGGATATCACGTCCGTCATATTACGATCTCATTGAATATAATGGGATCATAATACGGCGGATGGGATATCCGCCACATTTGTGATGGAGGAAGTCTTTGACATATCCTACCAGCATTATTCTGTGTGAGCATTAGACAGGTGTAACTGGGTGACCTTATGGCAGCAAGCAGCTACCAGGTATCATTCCCATGTCAAGTAAAAGAAGCTGGTTGGGTCACAGTTGCAGCATGCACAGGATGGTCTGTCCTGGTCTTTTCAATGAAGGGAGCTAGGGGAGTAGGGCAGCCTGTTCAGGAAGGGAAAGTGAATTGGTTTGTTCCGGTAGTTGACAGATACCTTCTTTTTCTGGAGACAGCAATACATACACATTGCTGTGCTAATGTCCTCTACTCTGTCATGTTTCCATCTCTTCAGTATCCTATTATCAGTATTTTAGAAGGAATCAGTGTACACTTTAAACACCCTGGAGATCTTATTTCTTCCACTAGGATTTTGCAACATTTGCCTGAAGGGGGCAAACTCATTGTAGCCCTGGGGAACGATGGCCATCTAGCAGACGTTGTGTGCCAAATTCTAAAATAGTCAAACATGACTATGGGTGCTGCATCTCTACCGTCTATGAACTGCTAATGGGCTATGAACATTCTATCTCTGTATAAATACCTCAATCTCTTTCTATCAGTAAATATGGCACCTTACATTGTGGGTCAAACCAGTATAATGCATAGTGTGATTGGGCAGCAAGGTAATATCTCTTGAGATCACAAACCTCAAATTCTTCCCTGTTATATTTCTTGGTATGAGTATCCCAATTTAAACTGGGGCTACGTCCCCCAAACCAGTCTTGCAGGTAGAGTTTCCAGACTTCCGAAAAAGGATCAAGATTGCCAACAGTTTCTGGCCATTAGCGGTTTTTAACCTTTTCACTTCTGCTGACCCCTAGTGAATCATTACTTGACTACAGGAACCCCAATTTAGTCATTACTAGAAGTTGGAACCCCCAGCATAAGCAATTGCTATGATTTGGACCTCAAAACAATTCATAAAAATACAAAAACAAGTGCACATGAAACATAGTCTGAGATGTGGAAATATTGGTGGTCATTCTGACCCTGGCGGTCTTTGACCGCCAGGGCGGAGGACCGCGGGAGCACCGCCGACAGGCCGGCGGTGCTCCAATGGGGATTCCGACCGCGGCGGTAAAGCCGCGGTCGGACCGGCACCACTGGCGGGGTCCCGCCAGTGTACCGCGGCCCCATTGAATCCTCCGCGGCGGCGCAGCTTGCTGCACCGCCGCGGGGATTCCGACCCCCCCTACCGCCATCCAGATCCCGGCGGTCGGACCGCCGAGATCCGGATGGCGGTAGGGGGGGTCGCGGGGCCCCTGGGGGCCCCTGCAGTGCCCATGCCACTGGCATGGGCATTGCAGGGGCCCCCGTAAGAGGGCCCCTACATGTATTTCACTGTCTGCTGCGCAGACAGTGAAATACGCGACGGGTGCAACTGCACCCGTCGCACAGCTTCCACTCCGCCGGCTCGATTCCGAGCCGGCTTCATCGTGGAAGCCTCTTTCCCGCTGGGCTGGCTGGCGGTCTGAAGGCGACCGCCCGCCAGCCCAGCGGGAAAGTCAGAATTACCGCCGCAGTCTTTCGACCGCGGAACGGTAACCTGACGGCGGGACTTTGGCGGGCGGCCTCCGCCGCCCGCCAAGGTCAGAATGAGGGCCATTGTGTTTAATCCACTATCAACTATGGAAAAAATGTTCACTGTTTCAATTGTTTCTTTAATTGTGTTAGACCTGCCAACCGCAGGATGATCTTCCCCCAACTTTTTGCCTACCTCCCCCCATTGTTCTGT
Organism: Pleurodeles waltl; assembly: GCF_031143425.1. NCBI lineage: Eukaryota > Metazoa > Chordata > Amphibia > Caudata > Salamandridae > Pleurodeles > Pleurodeles waltl. The sequence goes on from NC_090444.1 coordinate 407,981,257, forward strand.
TCTCACTTTTTCTGGTTTTAGGACTCTGTGCACTTAACCACTGCTGACCAGTGCTAAAGTGCTTGTGCTCTCTCCCCTAAACATGGTAACATTGGCTTATACCCAACTGGCATATTTAATTTACCTACAAGTCCCTGGTATGTGCACTAAATGTGCCCAGGGCCTGTAAATTAAATGCTACTAGTGGGCCTGCAGCACTGATTGTGCCATCCACATAGGTAGCCCCTTAACCATCTCTCAGGTCTGCCATTGCAAAGCATGTGTTTGCAGGTTCACTGCCACTTTGACTTGGCACGTAGAACTACTTGCCAAGCCTTAAATTGCCCTTTTATTAAATGTAAGACACCCCTAAAGTAGGCCCTAGGTAGCCCATGGGACAGGGCGCTATGTAAGTAAAAGGCAGGACATGTACTTATACGTTTTACATGTCCTGGTAGTGAGGAACTCCCAAAGTCATTTTTCACTACTGTGAAGCCTGCTCTACTCATAGACCAGCATTAGAAATTCCCTTATATGCTTTTAAGTGGTAATTTCTGATCTGAGAGAAATAGCATTGTCATGTTGGGTATGGTTGTAATGGTAGTGAGAAATCCTACTTACTGGTGAAGTTGGATTACACATTTTTATTTTAATGAATGCCACTTTGACAAAGTAGGCATTTGTCTGCACTTAGGCCCTCATTCTGACCTTGGCGGGCGGCGGAGACCGCCCGCCAAAGTCCCGCCGTCAGATTACCGTTCCGCGGTCGAAAGACCGCGGCGGTAATTCTGACTTTCCCGCTGGGCTGGCGGGCGGTCGCCTTCAGACCGCCCGCCAGCCCAGCGGGAAAGAGGCTTCCACGATGAAGCCGGCTCGGAATCGAGCCGGCGGAGTGGAAGCTGTGCGACGGGTGCAGTTGCACCCGTCGCGTATTTCACTGTCTGCGCAGCAGACAGTGAAATACATGTAGGGGCCCTCTTACGGGGGCCCCTGCAATGCCCATGCCAGTGGCATGGGCACTGCAGGGGCCCCCAGGGGCCCCGCGACCCCCCCCTACCGCCATCCGGATCCCGGCGGTCCGACCGCCGGGATCTGGATGGCGGTAGGGGGGGTCGGAATCCCCGCGGCGGTGCAGCAAGCTGCGCCGCCGCGGAGGATTCAATGGGGCGGCGGTACACTGGCGGGACCCCGCCAGTGGTGCCGGTCCGACCGCGGCTTTACCGCCGCGGTCGGAATCCCCATTGGAGCACCGCCGGCCTGTCGGCGGTGCTCCCGCGGTCCTCCGCCCTGGCGGTCAAAGACCGCCAGGGTCAGAATGACCACCTTAGTGCCATCTGTCCCTTACAGCCTGTCTCCAATCCATGTCTAGTCTGTGCTGGTTGACAGCTCCACTTGTGCATTCCCACCAAAACAGCCATAAACACAAGACACTCAGCTGCCTCTGCATTCATCTGCATACTGATGGCTCTTCCTGGGCAGGAAGATTGGAAGGGCTCTCACTCACACTTCAAAGGCCAGTGGCCAGGACTGATAACCCCCATCTCCGAGCAGACAGAGCTGAGGTGAAAGGGGAACATGTGCACTTCAAAACCACTCTTTGAAGTTTCCCCCACATCAAAGGCACTTTTGGGTATATATGCTGGATCTGTGACCCCATCAAATCAGACACTTGTGGACCTACAACTGGACTATGTCAGAAGGGCTGCTGTGCTGCCCGAGGGACTCATCTGGACAGCTTTGCTGGAAGGACTGCTGTCCTGCTTGTTGCCCTGCTGCCTGTTGCCCCCTGACTATGCTGGAAGCACTCTGTCTGCCCCTACAAGTGCTCTACAGCTTGGACTGAGCTTGCCTCCTGTTCTGAAGTCTCAGGGCCATCAAAGACTCCCCCAAAGAGAACAAAATCCAGCGCATCAGAAAATCAAAGCAACGGCTGCAAAATTTGATGCAACACCTGCTGGATGGACGCAGCCCCTGTCTCACGGTTGAATTATTGCTGCATCGCCTGCTGGATCGAAGCAGCACCTGTTTCCTCTTCACAACACGTTCTGGATTTTCGATGCATCGACCCTGGGTTTCAAACTATCCCTGCATTGTAGCAAGGAACCAAGTTTGCGCTCCTGGAAACCAATGCATCATCTTGCGGCATGAAAAGAAACAAGCATCACCTTCGCTGTGCCAGAAAAACTGATGCATCACTCTACTTTCCGACACATCTCCTCCTCTTCAGCCCTCTGTGTTGTTATTTTTTACGCATCCCAGGTACTGTGTGTTAAAAGAATACAACCACTGATTCTTAAGGATTGAGACTCATCTAATACTTTAAAAAGTGATATCTTGACTTGTGCAGATTGGATTTGTGTCTTTTAGGTCTAATATTATTCAGATAAATATTATCTATTTTCCTACACTGGTGTGGAGTACTTTTTGTGGTGTTTTCACTGTGTTACTGTATGAGTTAGTGCACAACTACTGCACACATTGCCTTCTAAGTTAAGCCACCTGCTCTGTGCCAAGCTACCATAGTGTGATAATTTAGGTTGTGTTGTGACTTACCCTGACTAGGATTGTGGTTCCTATTTGGACAGGGTGAATACCTCTGCCAACTTGTATATAATTTAATAATCTTAATTGATTGTTTTTAATATTATTTAAATTTGTAAAACAGTCCCGGACTCCCTGAGTAGGCCTCATGGAGCACTAGTGGTCCTTTGATCGCAGGTTAAGAACCAGTGATTTTGTAGACTGATGGACAGCTTAATGTTGTTAGAAAGACCACCAAAGTTGATGTATTACTTTCTTTGGGATGTGAATTTGGTGTTGTTATTTTCATAATGGTCAGCATAATAGGTATTTTAGTGTGACGCAATTAAGTATGAGACTGGTGACTTTGTTTTGTTTGATGTCTTTTAGAAGGTTGTCAGATATTCATGCATTAGAGGTTAATAATACAATTTATGTCCTAAGATACATTTGTATCATATTACAAAGAGAAAAAAGAGCATGTTTTCTTAAATTTTCAACCCTTGTTTCAAAACACATCCTAAATCGTGTGTGGTGTCTTGTTTAAAACAGTGAGAGATTAGGGTGGGTGAACATCAAAAGGAAGGTGAGAATTAATTGTTAATTTCTTATGTGAAATCTTTTAAAGCAGTGTTGACCCCCTACAACAGGAAGTTGGGTTTGCGTGGTGATGTGTAAGTCTGGGGTGGACATGTCCACATTTAAAGCCCATTCAGTTGGAGGGTCAATCACAATAAAAAGGGTTTTACAGAGTGACTGTTTGGAGGATATAAACGATTGAGCATGTGTCTTGTGCTTCATTCGGAAGCATTGGACATAATGGTAGCCTCCAAACATGGTGTCTCCAAGAGCAATGTTGAGGGAATCTGGATTTGATGAAGGACACTGAGGCTAACATTACCCTCCCATGGTAAAATAAAAATAAAAATTGAATAAAACAGTATCTTTCTCTACATATTATAAGGAAAAGTTGCAATGATATTGGCAATGGAATGAAGCACAGAATATGTAGCACAAGTGGCAACAGTACGCACAGGATTATGAACCTATTTCTTACAGGTAATCTTCATTATCCTGAACTATTTTGTTTGTCCTGGGAGTGAGTGCAAGGGGAGGATATGTTGAAGGGGTGTGAGGGTTAAGATGAAAATAGTAGAAATAATTTTTTTTTTATGTTTCACCTGAGACAGTGTGCATGTACTGTCAGCTAAATCAATTGTTAACAAAAAAAGCTTACAACATGCTTACAACCTGCCCATTAATTGCCATTACTTATCATTGGTTGTCTTCCCCTCCATTCTTGTTTCCTAGCTTTTTATTGTTCGGCATCTCTTCCCTTGCCTCCTGCTTTCTCCTGGAACTTCAGCGTTGTCTCTGCCATGGAACGTGAACCTAGTACAGCTTCCTATTTGCAGACATTGTCATTCCTCTCTGAGGGCACATTGAGTGCTGCCCTCCTGTTGTATGTCCCCTTCCTCCTGTAGTCTGTTGCTACTGCTTTTTCCACCTATGGCCTCCTTCCTCTTTCCCTTGTTGTTCCCTTCCTCCTCCCTCACAGCCCTCTTGTGTTGCTCTCCCCTGCCCTCCTCCCGCTGTCCGTGACTGCTCCCTTCCACCTCCCACGCACCTTCCTCATGTTGCTCCCCCTACCTTCTCATTGCCCCTTGTTGCTCCCTTACTCCTCCCTTCACCTCCCTCATGTTGCTTTTCTCACCCATGTCCTCCTCCCTCTGTCCATAGATGCTCTCCACCTCCTCCCCTGAACCTCTCTCCTGTAGCTTGCCCCTTCGCCTTTTTTGGACAAATTGCACAGCATAGCTGAAAGTAAAAAAAGTGGTATGGCAGAGTCAATGCAGGCCACGTCATAGCACTTTTTTATCTTTACTTTAAGCCATGTTGCACAGCAGCCCGTGCTGCTGTGCAACATATCTAAAAAAACATTATAAAAACTAATTTATCACTCATAGGCAAAATCTATTGGTTTTTCTGGTGCTTGTTGATTCTTGAACAGGGTAGGTGTTATGACAGGCGCACTGCCTAATATGGTGAGCACTGTGACAGGAAGACAGATACATAGCTAATGACTTCTAAATGCATGCCAGCCTAACCTCTAACTTCAACATCAGCCTTGGCCTTGCCCTGTTGCTCTTCTATTCTCTACATGCTATCTCACAACGAAAATAACTTTGCTATGGATAACAGTCCCACAATCCCTATCACATCCTATAAAACATGTAGGGAAAGTAACCATAATGGTGGTCGGTGATGCAGAGTTGATCTTGCATAAGGGCCTAGCTTAAACATCTACAGTACACAAATGATAATGTCTCCAAGCCATGCATGTACCCAACTTCAACATCTATCTTGGGACCTGTTCCTCCTCCTCGCTATAACTACATATATTGACCTAACAAACCAAAAAGTCTCCACTAAGCCACAGCCAGTCCCTTATGTCTACTCAACTTACCGAAATGGTAGGGAGAACAACAATGATGTGGAAAGTATATAGAAGGCCTGGCACGTGGAACTGCAGTACATAAACAATAGCAGCTTTCACCTTCCAAGCATAGCTAAGATCCAACACCATCGTCCTTTCTGGGCCCTGTTGTTCCCTTCTCACCACTGGCATGAGCTTCCAAAAACAGAAAGTGACCCCTCAAAATTAAAAATCTAAATAATTTATTGTCAATAGCCTGTCATGCTCTACCAAAGCCACCCTACCCAAATGACAATAAAGATGAGGAAGAGGGAGCCTGGAGGCCCAAGACAAATGACTACAGTTAAATAACTGTCAAGGTCCATATTCAACCAGCATCCAATTCCAGAATATACCTGGTCCTTATCCTGCAGCAAGCCTAGCTTGCACGACCTTGTAACAGAAAATGGCATAAATTACTTTTATGATCAGGCTACAACCTATGTAGTAAATTAAAATAACATGTATTTTGATATTACCAATTGAGTAGCATAGCAGAACAAAGGACACTTAAGAAGGGTTCTAGTGCCACCCACCCATAAGGATGTCAGTTCTGCGTTAATGTCTCTTTCAGTCATGAGCAATGGTACAACTTCATAGATGACCTAACACAACCGCTGCACAGAAGTAGTACCATTGCTCATGACTGAGAGAGACATTAAAACTGACCACAAATCAAATAAAGTAGGAATGGGCTGTTTTTGCTTTAAAGCTGTCAAATGTACCATGAATGGTTTAACATTGTGAACTTTGAGAAATACAACAGGAAGGGAGTTCACATTGTAAATTCCATGATAGGTAACATATGAAGGCACTTTTCTTTGCTAAACGCAGAGAGACCTGTTTACACATATCTATTCTTCAGGAGGGGCCACTGACCTATGGTTTTCATTGTGTACATTTGTAATTTTATATTTGATTTTGAATTGTGTAGGAATTATGTTCATGTTTCTAAACAGAGACTGGTCGTTGACATATTAAATGTTGTTGTCTGCTTTGCGTAATTCTCAGTTTTTAACCTACACCTCCCTGAGGAAGCCTGCAATACTTTGCACTAATGAAGTGTACTGGGTTCTCAGTTTCAATCCAAAAGTAAGGTGCCTCAAGGGTATCAGAGGTAAAAGACTTCAACTCTTACAACTGAAACCCAATAACCCGTAATAACCCTGGGTCCTCCCCCACTAAAACCTGTTCCCAAATTCTCATATGAACTGCGGCAGAAGTGCACTTTTGTTGCTGACTGTCCCAGAGGAAACCAGCCTGCTCCTTTCCTCACCTTCTCACCAAGCACCACGCTGTGGTACAACAAGCTCCATCAGGAAGAAATGCTTACTGCTGCTGAAAAGATTGCATAGGACCATCATTCAGTGTGTGCCAGCCGCAGCAAGGCTGGTACAGCACGACATGATGCGTTGTGGTTTCCTACTCTTATGATTGCCACTGCATCCAAATGTAATGACACCACAGCATATGGTGTTGGCAGGTGGGCGGTCCATTTTGCTGCAATTAAACAAAACAATGCCACTGTGAAGTGGTTCCCTCCTAGTACCAGTGGTTGCTGTATTATATATCACTTTCATGGCTGTCAGGCTTCCCCCCGAGCTAACAGCCCTCCAACCCAGTGGGCAATGATGGCACACAATGAGTTCTTTACTGCACTGTGCTGTGTCACGTGCACAATTATGACCCTTTTCAGTGTTTACACAAACATTTGGGCCCTCATTACAAGTTTGGCGTACTGCCGCCTGACCGCCAGTGCAGCTAGAACACCGCCGGGCCTATTGCGAGTTCAACACAGTGTTTCTGCCCGCCGGCACTGCGGTGAACAGGGCCTTAACATTGATGCCAGCTCATAATCTATTCAGCAGCTATGTGGCAGTGCGGCAGGTGCAACAGCACCCGTTACGCTTTCAACTGCCAGTAATTTGGGCAGTGGAAAGCGCAACAAGGCTGTCTATCGGGGCCCCTGCACTGCCCATGCCAAGTGCATGGGCAGTGAAGGAGCCCCCATGGGGCCCCTTGCACCCCCTTTCTGCCAGCTTTTGCATGGTGGGGCTACCGCCATGCAAAAGCTGGCAGAAAGGGGACTCATAATCCCCAGGGCAGCGCTGCAATCAGCACTGTCCTGGCAGATTGAGACCCCTAGGCTGGCAGAAACCTGGTGGTGTCGGCAGCTCGACTGTGGTGGCTCTGCCATGGTTGTAATGGTCTGACCTCCACCGTGGCCCTGGCGGTCTCATGACTGCCAGGGTCATAATGAGGCCCATTGTCTTTGCAACATATGTAAGATAATGACAGTTGCCTGGTGGTGATCGAACTGCTCCAGGCTAGCACATCGTACAATCCTATGCATGAAGAGCACTTCGCTGCACATGTGCCTGGTCTGCGCGCACATGCAGGGGAGTTGCAGCAGCATCATGGTTTGTGCACTGAGTAAAGGCTTCACCCCTTGAAAGCTGCTGCTGAAAACAGCTGGTGGGCTATTCATGATGGGCAAGAGTCAGAGCCTTGAGCTAGAGAGAATGTGGCTGCAAGTGTTAAGAGGTTTGGCGAAGGGACTGACACTGTGCTTAGTAATGTAAGTGGTACTCAGTGATGACACAGTCAAGTGTGGCATTACGTGGTGTGTCTGTGATCTGTTCACAGAGAGTTTGGAGGTGGAAGTGGCTGTCAGCCATTACTGGGCTAAGATTCTCAAAAGTAAATGAATGGATAACTTGGGTCACTGCTCGTGTCATCACAATTTTAGGCCAGCCTCATTAGGGAAAGCAGACCAAAAAGGCTAAAAAATGGAGGAAGATAATAGTTGCTATACCTTGGGGCAGATTTAAGAAAAGTGATGCTACATCTAGTGCAACTCTACTTTACCTTGCTTCCCTTAGCACCCTCCTACCGCCACCATATGTCCGATGTATTTAAAATATGGCGCACCATGGCGCAGGGTAGGGGGCAATAGCAAATTTATTTTTACGTTATTGATGTACTCTGCAGGAGGAGCACCAAACCTTTAGCGCTACTCCACAGGGGCCCATTATGGATAATGGTATGTCGCTTTTAAACACTGTAAGGAAATGCCTCCTTGGCATGGTTACCCCCTGACTTTTTGCCTTTGCTGATGCTATGTTTTGAATTGAAAGTGTGCTGAGGCCTGCTAACCAGGCCCCAGCACCAGTGTTCTTTCCCTAACCTGTACTTTTGTTTTCACAATTGGCACATCCTGGCATCCAGGTAAGTCCCTTGTAACTGGTACCCCTGGTACCAAGGGCCCTGATGCCAGGGAAGGTCTCTAAGGGCTGCAGCATATCTTATGCCACCCTGTGGACCCCTCACTCAGCACAGACACACTGCTTGCCAGCTTGTGTGTGCTGGTGAGGACAAAACGAGTAAGTTGACATGGCATTCCCCTCAGGGTGCCATGCCAACCTCACACTGCCTATGTATAGATAAATCACCCCTCTAGCAGGCCTTACAGCCCTAAGGCAGGGTGCACTATACCATAGGTGAGGGCACCAGTGCATGAGCACTGTGCCCCTACAGTGTCTAAGCAAAACCTTAGACATTGTAAGTGCAGGGTAGCCATAAGAGTATATGGTCTGGGAGTCTGTCAAACACATACTCCACAGCACCATAATGGCTACACTGAAAACTGGGAAGTTTGGTATCAAACTTCTCAGCACAATAAATGCACACTGATGCCAGTGTACATTTTATTGTAAAATACACCCCAGAGGGCACCTTAGAGGTGCCCCCTGAAACCTTAACCAACTACCCGTGTAGGCTGACTGGTTTTAGCAGCCTGCCACACTCGAGACATGTTGCTGGCCACATGGGGAGAGTGCCTTTGTCACTCTGTGGCTAGTAACAAAGCCTGCACTGGGTGGAGATGCTATCACCTCCCCCAGGCAGGAGCTGTAACACCTGGCGGTGAGCCTCAAAGCCCCATTGTTCCAGCACCACAGGGCACTCCAGCTAGTGGAGTTGCCCGCCCCCTCCGGCCACGGCCCCACTTTTGGCGGCAAGGCCGGAGGACATAATGAGAATAACAAGGAGGAGTCACTGGCCAGTCAGGACAGCCCCTAAGGTGTCCTGAGCTGAGGTGACTCTAACTTTTAGAAATCCTCCATCTTGCAGATGGAGGATTCCCCCAATAGGGATAGGAATGTGACCCCCTCCCCTTGGGAGGAGGCACAAAGAGGGTGTACTCACCCTCAGGGCTAGTAGCCATTGGCTACTAACCCCCCAGAGCTAAACATGCCCTTAAATTTAGTATTTAAGGGCTCCCCAGAACCTAGGAACTCAGATTCCTGCAACCTAAGAAGAAGAGGACTGCTGAGCTGAAAAACCCTGCAGAGAAGACGGAGACAACAACTGCTTTGGCCCCAGCCCTACCGGCCTGTCTCCCCCCTCCGGAAGAAAACTGCTCCAGCGACGCTTTCCCCAGGACCAGCGACCTCTGAATTTTCAGAGGACTGCCCTGCTCTAAAAGGACCAAGAAACTCCTGTGAACAGCGGCCCTGTTCAACAAAGACTGCAACTTTGTTTCCAGAGGAGCAACTTTAAAGACCCCTGCAATTCCCGCCAGAAGCGTGAGACTTGCAACACTGCACCCGGCGACCCCGACTCGATTGGTGGAGAAACAACACTTCAGGGAGGACCCTCTGGCGACTCCGAGACTGTGAGTAACCAAAGTTGTCCCCCCTGAGCCCCCACAGCGACACCTGCAGAGGGAATCCCGAGGCTCCCCCTGACCGTGACTGCCTGACTCTCAGATCCCGACGCCTGGAAAAGATCCTGCACCCGCAGCCCCCAGGACCTGAAGGATCGGAATTCCAGTGCAGGAGTGACCCCCAGGAGGCCCTCTCCCTTGCCCAGGTGGTGGCTACCCCGAGGAGCCCCCCCCTTGCCTGCCTGCATCGCTGAAGAGACCCCTTGGTCTCCCATTGATTTCAATTACAAACCCGACGTGTGTTTGCACACTGCACCCGGCCGCCCCCGTGCTGCTGAGGGTGTACTTTCTGTCCTAACTTGTGTCCCCCCCGGTGCCCTACAAAACCCCCCTGGTCTGCCCTCCGAAGACGCGGGTACTTACCTGCTGGCAGACTGGAACCGGGGCACCCCCTTCTCCATTGAAGCCTATGTGTTTTGGGCACCACTTTGAACTCTGCACCTGACCGGCCCTGAGCTGCTGGTGTGGTAACTTTGGGGTTACTCTGAACCCCTAACGGTGGGCTACCTTGGACCCAAATCTGAACCCCGTAGGTGGTTTACTTACCTGCAAGAACTAACAATTACTTAGCTCCCCTAGGAACTGTGAAAATTGCAGTGTCTAATTTTAAAATAGCTATATGTGTTTTATTTGAAAAGTATATATGTTATTGTGATTATTCAAAGTTCCTAAAGTAATTACCTGCAATACCTTTCATGCAAAGTATTACATGTAGAATTTGAACCTGTGGTTCTTAAAATAAACTAAGAAAAGATATTTTTCTATACAAAAACCTATTGGCCTGCAATTGTCTCTGAGTGTGTGTTCCTCATTTATTGCTTGGGTGTATGTACAACAAATGTTTAACACTACTCCTTTGATAAGCCTACTGCTCGACCACACTACCACAAAATAGAGCATTAGTATTATCTCTTTTTGCCACTATCTTACCTCTAAGGGGAACCCTTGGACTCTGTGCATACTATTCCTTACTTTGAAATAGTGCATACAGAGCCAACTTCCTACATTGGTGGATCAGCGGTGGGGTACAAGACTTTGCATTTGCTGGACTATTCAGCCAATACCTGATCACACGATAAATTCCAAAAATTGTCATTAGAAATTGATTTTTGCAATTTGAACTATTTTTCTAAATTCTTAAAAGACCTGCTAGGGCCTTGTGTTAGTCCCTGTTTAGCATTTCTTTTAGAGTTTAAAAGTTTTGTGAAAGTTTGAATTAGATTCTAGAACTAGTTTTAGATTCTTAAAAAGTATTCCAACTTTTAGAAGCATAATGTCTAGTGCAGAGATGAATGTGGAGGAACTCGACCTCACACCTTACCTCCATCTTAAGAAGAGGGAGCTAAGGTCACTCTGCAAAATAAAGAAAATCACAATGGGCTCCAGACCTTCCAAACTACAGCTCCAGGAGCTTTTGGCAGAGTTTGAAAAAGCCAACCCCTCTGAGGATGGCAACACAGAGGATGAAGATAGTGACTTGGTGGAGAATTCCCCCCCTCCAGTCCTACTTAGGGAGAACAGGGCCACTCAAGCCCTGTCTCCAAATATACTAGTCAGAGATGCTGTTTCCCTCACAGGAGGGACCAGCACCTCTGAAATCACTGAGGATAACTCCAGTGAAGAGGACATCCAGTTAGCCAGGATGGCCAAAAGATTGGCTTTGGAAAGACAGATCCTAGCCATAGAAAGGGAAAGACAAGAGATGGGCCTAGGTCCCATCAATGGTGGCAGCAACATAAATAGGGTCAGAGATTCTCCTGACATGTTGAAAATCCCTAAAGGGATTGTAACTAAATATGAAGATGGTGATGACATCACCAAATGGTTCACAGCTTTTGAGAGGGCTTGTGTAACCAGAAAAGTAAACAAATCTCACTGGGGTGCTCTCCTTTGGGAAATGTTCACTGGAAAGTGTAGGGATAGACTCCTCACACTCTCTGGAAAAGATGCAGAATCTTATGACCTCATAAAGGGAACCCTGATTGAGGGCTTTGGATTCTCCACTGAGGACTATAGAATTAGATTCAGGGGGGCTCAAAAAACCTCGAGCCAGACCTGGGTTGATTTTGTGGACTACTCAGTGAAAACACTGGATGGTTGGATTCAAGGCAGTGGTGTTAATAATTATGATGGGCTGTACAATTTATTTGTGAAAGAACACCTATTAAGTAATTGTTGAAATGATAAACTGCATCAGCATCTGGTAGACCTAGGACCAATTTCTCCCCAAGAATTGGGAAAGAAGGCGGACCATTGGGTCAAGACTAGGATGACCAAGACTTCCACAGGGGGTGACCAAAAGAAAGGGGTCACAAAGCCTCCCCAGGGGAAAGGTGTTGAGACATCCAAAAACAAAAATAGTAAAGAGTCTTCTTCAGGCCCCCAAAAACCTGCACAGGAGGGTGGGCCCAGAGCCTCTTCACAAAACAATTTTGGGTACAAGGGTAAAAACTTTGATCCCAAAAAGGCCTGGTGTCGTAGCTGTAATCAGCCTGGACACCAAACTGGAGACAAGGCCTGTCCCAAGAAAAGTACCACTTCTAACTCAACTCCAGCTAACACTGGAATGGCTAGTCTCCAAGTGGGATCAACAATGTGCCCAGAGCAAATCAGGTGTCACACTGAAGCTACATTAGTCTCTGAGGGTGGGGTGGATTTAGCCACACTGGCTGCCTGGCCTCCTAATAGGCAAAAATACAGGCAGCAGCTCTTAAGTAATGGGACAAGTGTAGAAGGCCTGAGGGATACAGGTGCCACTGTCTCAATGGTGACAGAGAAACTGGTTTCCCCTGGTCAATAACTGGCTGGACAAACTTATCCAGTCACCAATGCTGACAATCAAACTAAAGTACATCCATGGCTATGGTAACTTTAGAGTGGGGAGGGGTCAATGGCCTGAAACAGGTGGTGGTCTCCTCAAATATCCCAGTAGACTGTTTGCTTGGAAATGACCTGGAGTCCTCAGCATGGGCTGAGGTAGAACTGAAAACCCATGCAGCCATGCTGGGTATCCCTGAACTGGTGTGTGTCAAGACAAGGGCACAGTGCAAGGCTCAGGGTGAAAACGTAGAGCTGGAGTCTGGAAAAAGGGCCCAGCCTACCAAGAGGAAAGGAAAGACAACTGGGAAACCAGCTGCAACACAACAACAAAAAGAGAACCTCTCTTCTCAGGAAGACGTTCTGCCTTCTGAGGGAACTGAGCCTATGGAGTTAGAACCTTATCAGGTTGAGTTCTTAGGCCCAGGGGGACCCTCAAGGGAGCAGTTGTGTAAGGGGCAAGAAACCTGTCCCTCTCTTGAAGGCCTTAGGCAGCAAGCTGCTGAAGAGTCAAATGGCAAGAAAACTGGAACACATAGGGTCTATTGGGAAGATGGGCTCCTGTACACTGAGGCAAGAGATCCCAAACCTGGTGCCACTAGGAGAGTGGTAGTGCCTCAGGAGGTCAGAGAGTTCATACTGACCTTAGCCCATGATATTACCCTTGCTGGGCATTTGGGACAAACCAAGACGTGGGAAAGACTAGTCAACCACTTCTATTGGCCCAACATGTCCCAGAAAGTTAAGGAGTTTTGTGTCTCCTGTACCACCTGTCAAGCCAGTGGTAAGACAGGTGGACATCCAAAGGCCCCCCTCATTCCACTTCCAGTGGTGGGGGTCCCCTTTGAAAGAGTGGGTGTGGACATAGTGGGTCCACTTGAACCTCCCACAGACTCAGGAAATATGTACATACTAGTAGTAGTGGATCATGCTACTAGGTATCCTGAAGCTATTCCCCTTAGGTCGACTACTGCCCCTGCAGTAGCTAAGGCCCTCATTGGTATCTTTACCAGAGTGGGCTTCCCTAAGGAGGTGGTGTCTGACAGAGGTACCAACTTCATGTCAGCATACCTGAAACACATGTGGAATGAGTGTGGAGTGACTTATAAATTCGCTACACCCTATCATCCACAAACTAATGGCCTTGTTGAGAGATTCAACAAGACATTAAAAGGCATGATCATGGGGCTCCCAGAAAAACTCAAAAGGAGATGGGATGTCCTCTTGCCATGTCTGCTTCTCGCTTACAGAGAGGTGCCTCAGAAGGGAATAGGGTTCCTACCCTTTGAACTTCTGTTTGGCCACCCTGTAAGGGGACCACTAGCTCTTGTGAAAGAAGGCTGGGAGAGACCTCTTCATGAGCCTAAACAAGACATAGTGGACTATGTACTTGGCCTTCGTTCAAGGATGGCAGAGTACATGGAAAAAGCAAGTAAAAACCTTGAGGCCAGCCAACAGCTCCAGAAGTTTTGGTATGACCAAAAGGCTGCACTGGTTGAATTTCAACCAGGGCAGAAAGTCTGGGTTCTGGAGCCTGTGGCTCCCAGGGCGCTCCAGGACAGATGGAGTGGCCCTTACCCAGTGCTAGAGAAGAAGAGTCAGGTCACCTACCTGGTGGACCTGGGCACTAGCAGGAGCCCCAAGAGGGTGATCCATGTGAACCGCCTTAAGCTCTTCCACGACACGGCTGATGTGAATCTGTTGATGGTAACAGATGAGGATTAGGAAGCTGAGAGTGAACCTCTCCCTGATCTCCTCTCATCAAACCCTAAAGATGGTTCAGTAGATGGAGTAATCTATTCAGACACCCTCTCTGGCCAACAGCAAGCTGACTGCAGGAAGGTCCTGCAACAGTTTGCTGAGCTCTTTTCCCTAACCCCTGGTCAGACACACCTGTGTACCCATGATGTGGACACAGGAGACAGCATGCCTGTCAAAAACAAAATTTTCAGACAGTCTGACCAAGTTAAGGAAAGCATCAAGGTGGAAGTCCACAAGATGCTGGAATTGGGAGTAATTGAGCACTCTGACAGCCCCTGGGCTAGCCCAGTGGTCTTAGTCCCCAAACCTCACACCAAAGATGGAAAGAGAGAGATGAGGTTTTGTGTGGACTACAGAGGACTTAATTCTATCACCAAGACAGATGCCCATCCCATTCCTAGGGCTGATGAACTGATTGATAAATTAGGTGCTGCCAAATTTTTAAGTACCTTTGACTTAACAGCAGGGTACTGGCAAATCAAAATGGCACCTGGAGCAAAAGAAAAGACAGCATTCTCCACACCTGATGGGCATTATCAGTTTACTGTTATGCCCTTTGGTTTACAGAATGCCCCTGCCACCTTCCAAAGGTTGGTGAATCAAGTCCTTGCTGGTTTGGAGTCCTTCAGTGCAGCTTATCTTGACGATATTGCTGTCTTTAGCTCCAGCTGGCAGGATCACCTGGTCCACCTGAAGAAGGTTTTGAAGGCTCTGCAATCAGCAGGCCTCTCTATCAAGGCATCCAAATGCCAGATAGGGCAGGGAACTGTGGTTTACTTGGGACACCTTGTAGGTGGAGGCCAAGTTCAGCCACTCCAGCCTAAGATCCAGACTATTCTGGACTGGGCAGCTCCAAAAACCCAGACTCAAGTCAGGGCATTCCTTGGCTTGACTGGGTATTACAGGAGGTTTGTGAAGGGATATGGATCCATAGTGACAGCCCTCACAGAACTCACCTCCAAGAAAATGCCCAAGAAGGTAAACTGGACTGTAGAATGCCAACAGGCCTTTGACACCCTGAAACAAGCAAAGTGCACAGCACCAGTTCTAAAAGCTCCAGATTACTCCAAGCAGTTCATTGTGCAGACAGATGCCTCTGAACATGGGATAGGGGCAGTTTTGTCCCAAACAAATGAAGATGGCCTTGACCAGCCTGTTGCTTTCATTAGCAGGAGGTTACTCCCCAGGGAGCAGCGTTGGAGTGCCATTGAGAGGGAGGCCTTTGCTGTGGTTTGGTCCCTGAAGAAGCTGAGACCATACCTCTTTGGTACTCACTTTGTAGTTCAAACTGACCACAGACCTCTCAGATGGCTGATACAAATGAAAGGTGAAAATCCAAAACTGTTGAGGTGGTCCATCTCCCTACAGGGAATGGACTTTATAGTGGAACACAGACCTGGGACTGCCCATGCCAATGCAGATGGCCTTTCCAGGTTCTTCCACTTAGAAAATGAAGACTCTCTTGGGAAAGGTTAGTCTCATCCTCTTTCATTTGAGGGGGGTTGTGTAAGGAAATGCCTCCTTGGCATGGTTACCCCCTGACTTTTTGCCTTTGCTGATGCTATGTTTTGAATTGAAAGTGTGCTGAGGCCTGCTAACCAGGCCCCAGCACCAGTGTTCTTTCCCTAACCTGTACTTTTGTTTTCACAATTGGCACACCCTGGCATCCAGGTAAGTCCCTTGTAACTGGTACCCCTGGTACCAAGGGCCCTGATGCCAGGGAAGGTCTCTAAGAGCTGCAGCATATATTATGCCACCCTGGGGACCCCTCACTCAGCAC
Organism: Pleurodeles waltl; assembly: GCF_031143425.1. Lineage (NCBI taxonomy): Eukaryota > Metazoa > Chordata > Amphibia > Caudata > Salamandridae > Pleurodeles > Pleurodeles waltl. Next base: position 407,997,316 of record NC_090444.1, read on the forward strand.
AGACACACTGCTTGCCAGGTTGTGTGTGCTGGTGAGGACAAAACGAGTAAGTCGACATGGCACTCCCCTCAGGGTGCCATGCCAAACTCACACTGCCTATGCAGTATAGATAAGTCACCCCTCTAGCAGGCCTTACAGCCCTAAGGCAGGGTGCACTATACCATAGGTGAGGGCACCAGTGAATGAGAACTGTGCCCCTACAGTGTCTAAGCAAAACCTTAGACATTGTAAGTGCAGGGTAGCCATAAGAGTATATGGTCTGGGAGTCTGTCAAACACGGACTCCACAGCACCATAATGGCTACACTGAAAACTGGGAAGTTTGGTATCAAACTTCTCAGCACAATAAATGCACACTGATGCCAGTGTACATTTTATTGTAAAATACACCCCAGAGGGCACCTTAGAGGTGCCCCCTGAAACCTTAACCAACTACCCGTGTAGGCTGACTGGTTTTAGCAGCCTGCCACACTCGAGACATATTGCTGGCCACATGGGGGGAGTGCCTTTGTCACTCTGTGGCTAGTAACAAAGCCTGCACTGGGTGGAGATGCTATCACCTCCCCCAGGCAGGAGCTGTAACACCTGGCGGTGAGCCTCAAAGGCTCACCCCCTTTGTTCCAGCACCACAGGGCACTCCAGCTAGTGGAGTTGCCCGCCCCCTCCGGCCACGGCCCCACTTTTGGCGGCAAGGCCGGAGGACATAATGAGAATAACAAGGAGGAGCCACTGGCCAGTCAGGACAGCCCCTAAGGTGTCCTGAGCTGAGGTGACTCTAACTTTTAGAAATCCTCCATCTTGCAGATGGAGGATTCCCCGAATAGGGATAGGAATGTGACCCCCTCCCCTTGGGAGGAGGCACAAAGAGGGTGTACCCACCCTCAGGGCTAGTAGCCATTGGCTACTAACCCCCCAGAGCTAAACACGCCCTTAAATTTAGTATTTAAGGGCTCCCCAGAACCTAGGAACTCAGATTCCTGCAACCTAAGAAGAAGAGGACTGCTGAGCTGAAAAACCCTGCAGAGAAGACGGAGACAACAACTGCTTTGGCCCCAGCCCTACCGGCCTGTCTCCCCCCTCCAGAAGAAAACTGCTCCAGCGACGCTTTCCCCAGGACCAGCGACCTCTGAATTCTCAGAGGACTGCCCTGCTCTAAAAGGACCAAGAAACTCCCGAGAACAAAGACTGCAACTTTGTTTCCAGAGGAGCAACTTTAAAGACCCCTGCAATTCCCGCCAGAAGCGTGAGACTTGCAACACTGCACCCGGCGACCCCGACTCGATTGGTGGAGAAACAACACTTCAGGGAGGATCCTCCGGCGACTCCAAGACTGTGAGTAACCAAAGTTGTTCCCCCTGAGCCCCCACAGCAACAGCCTGACTCTCAGATCCCGACACCTGGAAAAGACCCTGCACCCGCAGCCCCCAGGACCTGAAGGATCAGAACTCCAGTGCAGGAGTGAGCCCCAGGAGGCCCTCTCCCTTGCCCAGGTGGTGGCTACCCCGAGGAGCCCCCCCCTTGCCTGCCTGCATCGCTGAAGAGACCCCTTGGTCTCCCATTGATTTCAATTACAAACCCGACGTGTGTTTGCACACTGCACCTGGCCGCCCCCGTGCTGCTGAGGGTGTACTTTCTGTGCTAACTTGTGTCCCCCCCGGTGCCCTACAAAACCCCCCTGGTCTGCCTTCCGAAGACGCGGGTACTTACCTGCTGGCAGACTGGAACCGGGGCACCCCCTTCTCCATTGAAGCCTATGTGTTTTGGGCACCACTTTGAACTCTGCACCTGACCGGCCCTGAGCTGCTGGTGTGGTAACTTTGGGGTTGCTCTGAACCCCCAACGGTGGGCTACCTTGGACCCAAATCTGAACCCCGTAGGTGGTTTACTTACCTGCAAGAACTAACAATTACTTACCTCCCCTAGGAACTGTGAAAATTGCACTGTCTAGTTTTAAAATAGCTATATGTGTTTTATTTGAAAAGTATATATGTTATAGTGATTATTCAAAGTTCCTAAAGTACTTACCTGCAATACCTTTCATGCAAAGTATTACATGTAGAATTTGAACCTGTGGTTCTTAAAATAAACTAAGAAAATATATTTTTCTATACAAAAACCCATTTGCCTGGAATTGTCTCTGAGAGTGTGTTCCTCATTTATTGCCTGGGTGTATGTACAACAAATGCTTAACACTACTCCTTTGATAAGCCTACTGCTCGACCACACTACCATAAAATAGAGCATTAGTATTATCTCTTTTTGCCACTATCTTACCTCTAAGGGGAACCCTTGGACTCTGTGCATACTATTCCTTACTTTGAAATAGTGCATACAGAGCCAACTTCCTACAAACACCTTCTCTGAGCAAGCGTTAAAAGTACTGAAAGTGGTGCACCATTTTTATGCCCCCTCCTAGTGGGGGAATGCCCCCCTTTGCATACATAATGCCTGGTGCAGGCATAATGTGGCGCAAGGGTTTACAAAGTGGCTCACTGCATGCATTGCGCCACTTTGTAAATATGGCGAGGGGAAAATGCCACTTTAGCGCCACCTTAGTGTCAAAACAATGATGCTATGGTGGTGCTAGGGGCTCTTAAATTTTCCCCCTTGTTTTTAGAGTGACTCCCGATATACCAACAGCATTCACACCCCTCACAGGCTCCCAGTCATACATTACGGGAAGCACTCTCACACCCCTCACAGTGTAGAAGTCACGCACTACCTATGCCCTAACATGCTTGAGGTCTTGCACTATGGACAGCATTCCAATACCCATCACACAAGAAGCCGCACACTACCAAAAGCACTTGCCTTACAGAACAGTAGTTAATCACTACCAAAAGCACAAACAACTCTGCGTAGACAAGCATGCTGGACATCCTGAAAGCAGGCTCACACATGCAGTACTCTAACAGCCACACAGTACCAAAAGCACTCACACCCCTTACAGAGTAGCAGTTTAACATCACTGACAGCACTCTCATACCCTTTGTAGGATAGCAGTCTCACACGCTAGACACTACTACGCCCCCAACAGATGTTTAATCACATAATGCCAACAGCACTCCTACACCTATTACGCACTAGCAGTGACATACTGATAATCCCTCTCACACCCCTCGCAAACTACTAGCGAAGCCAGTAGGTCTGGCTGATAACAGAAAATTCCTCTTCATTGATTGATGAATTTGTGGGTGTTAGGTGTGTGGGTGAATGGAAGGATGAGCGAATGGGTGGTTGGAAAGATGTGTGATGACAAGGGTGAGTGACCACATGGAGAATGAGTGATTGTCTGCCTAGAGGAATGAACAACTACACGGATGGAAGCATCCAGGCACTTTGAGTTATAAACTGCACCATATGGCTTTGCCAGTGCTTGTCAGCATTTGTGCTGATTTCTCAAGGATTGAAGTGGTATTGGAACTGAAGCCCAATTATGTGCACTTCATTGTTTACATTACTTTTCTATTTACAAACCCTATTCCATTAGAAAAAACTGAAAAAGAGAAACATTCAGAGCACACCAATAGCTGCACTTCACAACCATAGCTAATGTGTTTTCAGTGCTTCGATCTGAGGTAAATTCCTTGTGTTGTACTGAGCATTTCCTGCAATAAAAAACAAAAGCATCCATAGCGGAAGCCGGCCTACTGAGTAATGATATGCATTTATTAATATATTAGACATTTACTGCCTCTCCTAATGTAAACTGCGCTCCAAAATGAATTGTTCAGGGGATGGTGTAATCGTGGGAATTTTAAATACAGTTAAGAGCTTGTGAAACTGAGTAATAACTGAGCCTGGAAATTATTCCTCTCATTTCCTCTTGCCAAGGAACAAAAAATTCATTATTGCTGTTTGTTGTTGTTCAAGTCGCTCTCAGGCGGCCTGCCAGCTACGCTTGCCCATCAGAGAATAATGTGCGCAACGCCAGATTCATAAGTCGTTGTCTACGAGAGTCCAGATAAACATCAATCCATAAGACCATCCTCGGTTGTCTCTCTCTTTCGAGTCCCTGATAATGAACTCTTCGAATTACACTGAGCAGGCAGAACATGATATTTATCCGTATGCGATTCCACTCGACAGCAAAGCACAGCCAGGCAACTGGCAGAACTCACACACAGTTTTGTTGCCAAGTGATGCCCTGGGGGCGCTGCTCTGCAATTGGACGCAGAGATGACGTTCATGGTCTGGAAGTGGGTGAGGAACAGAAATCAATCACAGCTACATGTCTGTTACTCTGCCATTTTGTCTGGGTACGGCTAGGTGTGCCAGTGTGCTGTAGTTAGTTTAAAAAACAGGGATTTTAAATAGCAGATTTCTCAAATTCGTGCCAAAAGTTGGAGAGTTGCACGAAGCAAGCGTAAAGATATGTTTGGTCATTGGACATATTTCTTCATGTTTCTTTAGCTACGAGTTATCGCTTAAAGAAAATAATTGATCCCAAAAATAATAGAAAAAAAAAGTAAAATGACAGGTTCGCATAAGAAAGATATTCTGTATGCCTGTGTACAGCCCTTCCCGGACCTGGTAACCTAAAAGAAGAAAGCATAATAGAGGTCTGGTGAGCCGGCTTCTCCTCTGCTGTTTTACAAATCACACAGTTAGGAAGCTAGAGACCTGTAGCTCTACCTTGCTGTGGTAGCTCTTCCGCAACACTCATTCTTACCACCACCAGTTCCATCTACACTTCAAGTGAGCAGGTGCGCCCGTCCTTTAGGGCAGAGGGGCCACGCCCCCCCACCTTTTGCCCCTCATGAAGAGTGTCTGTTAGGATGAACAAAGGTCAGCCTGACAGGCTCTCTTTATTTTCATTTCAGACTCCTGGCTGCCTGAGCTGAACTTTTGTGGGCTGAGGAGGTCACAGCTCCTACGGGCGTGACCTCCTCAGCTCAGCAAAGGTGCCTCGAGGCCCTCTCCTGGGTGACGAGGAAAGCGTCACCAATTGACTTCGACCTGGGTGCTTCAGGTTTAAGCTCTGAAGCACCCAGGGCGAGAGTCAATCAGTGACACTTCGTCACAGAGTGGGGTGGGGTCAGCAGTCTCACTGACCCATTCCACTCTGTGACGAGGCTGGGACTGCTGCCTTCCCTCATTGGCTGACCTAAAGTCAGCCAATGAAGGAAGGTATCCGTCCCAACCCTCCTGGGACCTTGAGGCTGAAGGTAAGCCTGTGTGTGTGTGATGTTTTAAAATGAACGTTTGGTGCGTGCGTGCATGCCTGAATGTTATGAGTGTTGTTAATAGATGTGCGTGTGTGTGTGTGTGAAAGAATGAGTGTGTGTGATCTTTTAAAATGAATGCTTGGTGCGTGCATGTTTAAACGTTATGAGTGTTAGTGGATGTGCGTGCATGTGTGAAAAAATGAGTGTGTGATGTTTTAAAATGAATGTTTGGTGAGTGCGTGCATGTTTGAATGGTATGGGTGTTAATGGATGTGCGTGCGTGTGTGTCTGAAAGAATGAGTGTGTGTGAACTTTTAAAATTCATGTTTGGTGCATGCATGCAAGTTTGAATGTTATGAGTGTTGTTAATGAAAGTGCATGCAAGCATGTCTATGTGTGAAAGAATGAGTGTGTGTGTGCTTCCTGCCCGCCCCCTCCCTCCTAAAGCTGCTGGCCGCCACTGCAAGTGAGGTTCCAAATTTCTAGGAAGGGATCCATGTAGAATGAAAGTATAGGGTGGTCACTTTTCTGTAATTAGTCCTGTCTGCCTCCTGCTGATGTTTATGGCAAAAGGAACAAGCATTTGCAATGCAATGGGTCTCGCATTTGCTTGAGATAGAGCTAGTGGTGTTAGTGGTCACATAATTCCAGTGGCCTTGCATATAACTAACACACTTCCATTTACCTTCTTCCTCTATCTGCAGCCAAAAATGAAAATGTTGCCAGTTAGCATCCTAATTTAAATCTGACATGCTAATTCTAATAGAATACCACTTTCACCATCCCACCATCAGAGCTGCTGGCTGGCTAACACAATTCCCACAAAAAAGACACACGAGAGACACGGATTAACAAGAGAAATAAACTAGAAGGGTCACCAGAAATATATCAAGATTGTTCAAACAGTCATAGTGTAATAAGGATAGTAAATTGGCCTGAATCATGGCCATAACTGCAAAAGGGAGAGATTAATAAAACATATACAATTATCATATAAACCCAATAAAAACTTCTATCAGAAATAAACATTTGGCATCCGACTGTAATGTTCCGAACAGCACCTAGAGAACACCACAATGAAAATAGCATTTGTAAGAAACATGGTCATGTAACCATATATTTAGCCCCTAGCGGACATAATCACATGAAAAGAAAATGACTAAAAGTAACAGTGTAACCATATATTTAGACCCTAGAGGACATAGTGCATTGCACATTTTCAGGGCTAACAGGCCTACTGCAATGATATTATAAACAAGGCTCTTAAAACACAAATTACTCTCAGCTATAAAACAAATGTTACAACCATGAGAGAGGCTAAAAAGACACTGAATGGTGGGAGGGTTTATTATTTTGGGATCCCCACTAACCTATGTATTCCAAGGCACTCGTATCAAAAAAGTATGGCCATTATCCGTGTCTTTGTGTTCAGCAAATCCACTTGTTTTTATTGAATATATTCTTCAATTCCAGCCAGCCCAGCCAACACGTCTTTCGGCATGCGAACAATACTCGCTTCGACTTCGTCAAGGCTGTAATTCAACATAATTCAATCCAATTGTAATTCCAAACATATCTAAGATTTATATTAAAAATAACCAATCTCCATTTCAAAGATGACCAAAATTCCATGATAATTACTTAATATAAAAAAAATCAGTTAAAGTGCTTTCCCCAAAATTCCAAAATAGATGTTGTAAGTGGAATTCAAATAGCAAAAATTTTTGAACAAGAGATCAGCAAGCTTATGGGAACACACAGAAATGCTAGTGGCAATGACTGAATTGATACTACATAAACATTTAATTCTGTTCAAAACTGAATGGTACAGACAGAAACAAGGAGTAGCAATGGGTTCGAGATTTTCTCCCTCATATGCTAATTTATTCATGGGACATTTGGAGCAGGAACTAACTTGGGGTCCAGGAGAGATAGAATGGAACACCCATATCCTACACTGGGGTAGATATATTGATGATTGTTTGGGATTTGGACTGGAACTACTATGGAACTAAATAGGTTTTGTGAATATTTTAATTCCAATGTGGCTAATATTAAGTTTACATGTGAATACAGCACTACTAGAATTGCAGTTTTAGATGTGGAACTTTATATTGAGGACCAGAAAATTCAAAGTAGATTATATTGAAAAAGTACCACGTGCAACTCTTTACTACATGCAACCAGTGCACATCCAAAACATCAAATTTTGGCAATACCATATGGAGAAATGATGCGAGCGAGGCGTAATTGTAGCAAAGATTTGGATTTCCAGTAATGTATTAAAGACATGGAGACACGTTTTACCCAACGTGGATATGAACCGCATATTATTAAGAAAGCCCAAGATAAGATCATGAAACTTTTTTAAAAAGACACTCTAAAACATAACTATAAGACAAAGTGTGATGAGATACGATGTATAGTGGATTACACACAGGCATCAGGCCTCCTACTTAAATGTATGCGTAAACATTGGCATGTGTTACATGCAGATAACAGTTTGAGTAAATATATTTCGGATCGTCCGCACTTTACTTATCGAAAAAGCAGGAGTTTGAAGAACATCTTATGTCCCAGCTATCCTACCAAGAAATCTGTTACTAACTGGTTAACAACTCAAATGAAAGGCCTTTACAAATGTGGGCATTGTGGGATGTGTAGATGGGCCCGGAATGGGACTTGTACCTTCAATAATAGCATTGGAGAAAAGTTTCAGATACTTACGAATATCACATGCAGTAGTAATTATGTGGTCTATACTATTATATGTAAATGTAATCGCATGTATTTGGGGAGTACTATCAGATCCTTAAGATTAAGGATCAGTGAACATTATAGAGCCTTGAGACAGGATGATACCAGGTATCCTATTGTTTTACATGTGAGACAATGTTCGGGGCAAGGACTTATTAAAAACTTTGAATTTTTTGGCTTAGAGCAAGTTCAAAAAGACACCCCGTGGGGGCACTAGAGAATTACATTTGAGAAGGAGAGAATGTATTTGGATTCTGAGATTAAGAGCAGTAGAAGAGGGCCTCAATACTAACCATGAACTAGAATTCTTTTTGGGAGAATAAGTCAACAGACAAGTGGGTATCTTATGTACTGATCTACGATTTTTATGGAAGTGAACATATAGATCATAAGGATCAAACATTTATTGAATGTGATCCAATTCGAATACTATATATAGAAGAAGAAAAACTCTAGTTGAGTCTATTGTATAATTTACCATGACTATCCTATTGGAATTAATTACTACGAATAGAGTTTCCAAGCGTGCTGGTTCCATATTACGTGGGGTCACACCCATGTGATAAAACAATGATGTATAAGCCACAGTTTATCTTGAGGCTATTGAGAATATTGCCTGATTCTGTCTCTATATATATTAATTTCTTGGGGCATAGTAATAAGATTCAATAGGACATCTTGGTGTAGTATTATAAAATACATTGACCTATTTCGGGGCATTGTTAGCAATTAATTCAATATTGATAATTAAAATATTTTATGAATTTGATAGCTCAGACCGCATAGTTGAATGAATACGAACTTGATAAATATACAATGCGAGTGAGTTGAGAATTAATTAAACTCGTCTCGCTACTTTTTGATGGTGGATATTTACAATCAAAACCATTGCATACAACACGATTGGATTATACCTCCAAGATGGCGGACACCCTATGACTTTATAGTCCGTTGTCTACGTAAATTCTCGATATATTTATAGGCTAGGTAAAGATGGAGTCTGGTTAGATGATTCAACACGTACACGGAACTCTGATCCACATGCTAATATAACGAGATACTGGCAAGCGCATTACGGGTGGAACTCGTTTCCCACAATTACGTTTTCCATACAGTAGTCATTATAAGCCATTGTTTCTCTCAGGATATTGCAATATTCTGGCTGTACCTACATGAGGTGTATAGTTGTATTTAAACAGGAGCTGGAAAGGGATTGAATTGATGAGTACGATATAGGTGTACCTAAGAGGTGTGGGAGATTTGTTAGTTCCGAACTCGCCTTGTGATTCTCTATGTTGGCTCTGTGTCTAAAATGAATTGTAGGCAGTTCAAATGGATCATACTTTTAATATGGCAGAGATGTTACAACATTATAGTTCTATGTTTATGTTTGCTAGATAAATGAGCAATGTGGATGATGTGAACTTATTAGAGGAGTGCTTGGAACGTCACTTTACATAAGAACACAACATGATACCGGTAAGGGGAAAACAAGTGGCTCTTGTTTTCCTATAATTTTGCTACACGCGAAGAGGATCCTATATTAGAATAAGTGCAGTTGTTTCAAATATTTTGTTTTCTTGTTTTCTTTATCTATTTCTGTTTCTATAGGAAGATTATGAGGACTTTGTGGCAAATTTTGAGAGGATTGATCTCTTGATATTTTGAATGAAGGCAAGTAATAGGCTGTAGGGCATAGTCGGTAGTACTATAGTAACATTATTATAGTTGCACATAAGGTGATTGGATTATACACTTGACTGTTATGGATACAGCATGATTGGAATATTTTCATTGGTTAGTGTTAACTAGTAATCCTCTTCTGTTGACACTATAGGAGTGATCTGCTTGTACACTACACACCATTTTATGTTTGCTATTTTAATTCCACTTGCAACCTCTATTTTCGAATTTTGGGGAGAGCACTTTAACAGATTTTTTTATATTAAGTAATTATTATGGAATTGTGGTTACCTTTGAAATGGAGATTGGTTATATTGAGTATAAATCTTAGATATGTTTGGAATTACAATTGGTTCAAATTGATTTACAGCCTTGACGAAGTCGAAGCGAGTATTGTTCGCATGATGAAACACGTGTTGTCTGGGCTACCTGGAATTGAAGAATATATTCAATAAAAACAAGCGGATCTGCTGAACACAAAGACACAAATAATGGCAACACTTATTTGAGACAAGCGCCTTGGAATACATATGTTTGTTTTTAATTTAGGAAAAAAACGTGTGGGGGAGTGGATTGGGTCCTCCTTCCAGGAGCACTGTGGAGACTTTGTTGTATTTGAGATTAGGAGTGGGATATTGTGAGCACCATTCCTTTTAAACACCCTGTCAGATTCTTCCCCACTAACCTAGTGTGGGGACCCAAGGAGTATCTAGACACAAAGTAAAGGTTGTGGTGAAAATTTTGAAAGTGGTCCTATTATCCTAGGACCACCACAAGCTAAATTATGAGCAAAAATGTTTTGTAAAAGAATGCCCTGCAAAGCATTATGGGACAAAGAAGTGCACAGAATATTGTACTATGTTAACAGAAATTCTCAGAACAGCCCCTAGAGAACACCACAAGAAAAATAAAATTTGTAAGAAACATAGTTATGTAACCATATAGTTAGCCACTAGAGAACATAACTAAGTAAAAATAAAATGGCAGAAAGTAATGCAATGCAACCATTTATTTAGTCCCTAAAGAGTACAGTGCATTACATACTTTCAGGACTAGCAGACCTACTGCAATACTAAGCCCCCTAACACACAAACTACCCCTATCTGTAAAACAAAAGTTCCAGCTTTAAGAGAGCTTAAAAAGAGAGTGAACGGTGGGAGGGGTTATTATTTTGGGGACCCAGAGATGACATAAACTGAAAGAGTGTGTCATGCTTAACAATTTGATGGTGGTCCTATTATCCTAGTCCACCACAGGCTGAGTTATGGACAAAAATATTGTGAAAAAGAATGCTTAAAAAGCAGTATGGGTCGAGTTTTCCCGGGTGCAGTAAATATTATAGTATCAACTCTTCCTCTGTGCCGGGAAAGCCGCTTTTGCTTTGAGGATTTCTGTTCTATATAAAGCATTTAACAATTCCAAGTGCTTTAAGGGGTGAGCCACAAGAAATGACTCTGACTAGGTAACTGTGAACAATGTGGCCAGTGCTCCAATACCGCCAATCAAGTTCACGCTGTGGTGCCTGTTCGCACTGTGAGCACCATGGCCACCATGCAGCCCAAAGCGAAGAGACAAAAGAAAAAAATAGTTCGCCTACACTGAAGTATATCGGCAATCAAGCAATAATCCATGTAACAAGGACAGTCTGCAAGGCGTGACAAAAACAGCCTCAAGGCGGATCAAACATAAAGCATTTACCAATGACATCAAGTGATTTTTGAAAAGCAAGCCCAGGAATGAATGAAAGTGTTGGGTGTGAGATGGGCGTGGTTAAAACCCCACAACACTTACAACAGGCCAAAGTGCTTGCATGACTGACCTAAAAAGGAAATCCTTCTTGAAACAAGCGTTTGCAATGCAATAGGTCTCACATTTGCTTAAGTTAGAGATATTGGCTTTGTAAATTCATAACTGGACTTTTCTTGCCATATAAGTTGGTCAACCATGCCTCATAATTTTGTCTTTTCCTGCCATATAATTCCAGTGGCCCTGCATACAGCTAAAGCACTTTCATTTAGCTTCTTCCACTATCTGGAGCAAAACATGAAAATGTTGCCATTCAGCATCCTAATTTAAATCTGACATGCTAATTCTAATAGAATACCACTTTCACCATCCCACCATCAGAGTTGCTGGCTGGCTAACCTAACACAATTCCCCCAAAAAAGACACAAGTCAGCCACAGAGGAGAAATAAACTAGAAGGGTCATCCAAAAATATGAAGCGTGTTCAAACAGTCATAGTGTAATAAGGATGTTAAGTTGGCCTGATTCATGGTCATACTTGTAATAAAGAGAGATTATTAAACATATACAATGATCATATAAACCTTTATCAAAAATAGGCTTTTGGCATTAGACTGTAATGCTCAAAACAGCGCCTAGAGGGCACCATAACAAAAGTTTCATTTGTAAGAAACATGGTCATGTGACCATATTGTTAGCCACTAGAGGGCATAACCTCACAAAAAACAAGCATTGGCAAAGGCAATAGGTTTTGGCTATGCAAGTTCTAATTTTTTTTAGGTATATGCTTTAGTTATGTTGCAGACCAATAAGGGTGGTGTTGAGTGTAGCTAATACATAGCAGTTTTGAGCTGTTTTTGTTGGGTTGTTGTAATTTGGAATGGTGTAGATTGTGTGAGAGCTAATATGTTGCTTGGGGTAGAGGAGAGTGAGATATATTGTAGTAGGGGTGTAGTAACGCATAGTGTGTTGTACTATAGTAGATTTGAGTGTGGTTGTTTGGAGTGATGTTCTGTATTGAAGTAGGCTAAATCGTTGTTTTTTATGTAATGACTATTTTTTTACTACTAAAAAGCTAGTTACAAGTAGAGGTACTTTGCAGGCATTAGGGTCATGATTTGAAGGGTGCAGTAGGTGCAGTGGCACTGTGGGCACAAGGTTTTAGAACCCTTTTGAATACAGACGTGTGACAGGGCACCACAACAAAGGAAGCACGGGCCGATGTTTGAGTCCTCGAGGGGGACTCCAAAGAGAATAATGGCAGCACGCAAGGAGGAGCCTGCATACGTCACCAGGACCAATAATCCCACAGAGCGACAGGAAGGGAGAAGAAGGGACGCTGGAGAGGAAGAATATAGAGGACCAAAGGAAGAAGATGGATGACCAAAGGAAAAGACAAGAGAAGACCCAGTGGAGACGGGGCCACGCCGAACCAACCTTGGACCAGAGAACGAGAGCCGAGGAGCAGTGGAAAGGTTCGGGAGAAGGGGAGAAGCCAGCCATGTCCCTGGAGGGACATGGCTACACCAGGTAGGTGACCACCTGTGCAGTCAGCTCACAAAACTGGTGGGGATGGTTGAAAGGGAACGGGGAGAGAGAGGGTGGGCAGAAAAGGGAAGGGAAGTCCTGGGGCACCTAATGTTTCAACTTGAAGCATGCTGAGACCCGTAACTATAAAGAAACGTGATGGGAATTTTTGGGCACTTAATTTGCTAAACACTAAGCACGGTGAAATACACATCAAAAAGAAAAGGGAAAATAAAAGGAAGACATCCCACAAGTAAACAGCAAAGGATCAACAACTTTCCTTCCCTCACCCTTTTTTCCTTTGGCAAATGGGCAACATTTAGCATGTGTATATAGTTGTGCTTCACAGAGGGACTCTTGCACAACCTCTCCCCTATTTGCATGCAAATAATTATAAAAAGAAAAAGAAAAAAAAAGTTAAAAACACTTACCTGACAACAGCTTGTTCTTCTTGTTTTTTCCCCTCCTCTCGCTGGCTACCTGAGCGGATACCTGTAAAATCCTGACGACCTAAGGGACTAATAGAACAAAAGAAACTGTAATTCCAAGGAGGAAAGAGGAGAAAAAGAAAAGGACTAGACTTACAAGAGATATACATATACACAACTGTATCGACTGAATAGGATTCTGTTTGGAAATTTAAATAAAGACCATTTGAATAGTCATCCCTAGTTGGCCAATTCTTAGGGATAAACAGAAGCCCAGTGACCTCCCTATGAAAACCCTATGACAAGACGATTGTTAATTTATACTACTAAACAGGCAGCCATAACTGCAGTTAATTTGCAGGCAATAGGGTCATGATTTTAGTGGTGCAGTAGGTGCAGTGACAGCAAGGCCAACATTTGTCATATCTCCTCTAAACCCCAGATATTACTTTATTTTAACACTAATCATGCAGTCACAAGTGTAGTTATATTGCGGTCACTAGTGTTAGGATTTGAATGGTGCAGCATGTGTAGTGACACTGGGAACCAAAGTTGTCTGAAGTTCTGTAATCCGCAAATATTGCTATATTTTACTACTAAACAGGCAGTCACATGTGTAGTTATCTTGCAGGCACTATGGTTATGCTTTAACTGTGCAGCAGGTGTAGTGACACTGTGGCCCAAAGATGTTGGAACCTCTCTAAACACTAAATATTGCTATATTTACTACTAAACAGGCATGTACAGTTACCTTTCTGGCCAATAGGGTTAGGAATTGAATGGTGCGGCAGGTACATTGGCCTTGAAGCCAAACGATGTTATAACTCCTCCATGCCCTAAATAGTTTTATATTTTATTGCGAAACAGGCAGCCACAAGTGCAGTTACTTAGCAGGCACTAGGATCGTGATTTGAATATTGCTGCCGGTGCAGTTGCACTGGGTCCAAAAGTTGTCAGAACTCTCCTAAACTCAAAAATTGCTATATTTTACTACTAAACAGGCAATCACAAGAGCAGTTACTTTGCACGCGTTAAGGTTATGATTTGAATGCTACAGTAGGTGCAGTGTCACTGGGGCCAAAAGTCTTCATATCTCCTCTAAGCACCAAATATTGCTATTTGTAGTAGTAAACAGGCAGGCACAATTGTGCTTACCATACAGTAAAAAGCGGCATGATTTGAATGGTGTAATAGGTGCAGTGACACTTTACTAACTTTAAATTACTTTTACATTTTTGTAACTTTATTTGTGATATTTACTAACCTCTTAGTAGGATAGAATGCAAAAGAAAAAATAAAGGTGAAACTTGTTTTTGCTAATGTTTGTTTATTTTTAAATGATATTTTGTGTTTATTATTTAGTAGAGAGCTGCGTGAGTAAGTTGAACAGGCAGGAAGTGGCTTTAAATAGAGTAAACGGGGGCCATCCTTGTTTCTGCTTTTGCCTGGTCATGGTTATGTACTTCTCTGCTCTTTACAGAATTAATTCTGTGTCTGCTTGTACTGCCAGAGGGCCTAAGCTATTGTAGTACCCTACATGCTTCGATGAATTATGAGGAGAGGCTTATGGCTTCGCTCTTAAGTAATAAAAAACATCAGCACGCTATGTAGAGTAACATCTTATTTAGAGAAGGCACACTTTGTTTATAAGCACTGCTTAATTTGAGGCAGTATTTGCCTCTACGGGGCAAAAATCGTTTGTTTGAAGTGTCGGCATTTATGTTTCTGCATCAGGTATTTACTGTGATAAAAATAGAAACTTGGTGAAGGCATTTTAACAAAGCAGAGAGCTGCATGAGTAAGTTGAACAGGCATGTATTGGTTCTAAATAGAGCGAACTGGGCTGAGATGGCTTTAGGATCAACCTGCCTTAGTATTCAGTACTCGCACTTCCATATGCAGCAGCCATGTATTTCAAAACAGAGTTGTAGGCACCGGCACACTTCATTTAGATGCCAAATGTTAGTTGTGTTTTTTTTTCCTTCTTTCTGTTTTTGACTCGTCATGGTTATATATTTCTCCGTGCCTTACAAAATGAATTCTGTGTCTGCTTGTACTGCTAGCGGGCCCAAGCTTTTGTAGTACCCAACATGCTTCTATAAATCACAAGGAGAGGCTTATGGCTTCGCTCCTAGGCAAAAAAAAGCATCAACATACAATATAGAGTAACATCGTATCTAGAGAATTCGAAGTAGTCTTTGCTGATACGGGGCAAAAGTAGTTTGTTTGAAGGGCTGGAAATTTAGGGGCATATTTTAGAAAAGTGGCGCTGCACACAGTGCACCGCTGCTTTCCTTGCTCCCCTTAGCGCCCTCCAAACAGCACCTGTCTGCACCGTATTTAAAATATGGCACACCATGGTGGTAGTTAGGGGACTGGCGTCAGAATTTTTGACGCTGGTATGGTATGGTGTGCCTCTTTTTAACACCTGCTCTGAGCAGGCGTTAAAAGTACCGAAAAAAATGACACAAAGAAATCTCTGAGATTTCTTTGCACCATTTTTATAGCCCCCGTAGCACCGAAATGCCCCACTTGAATACATTATGCCTGGAGAAGGCATAATGTGGCGCAAGGGGTTACAAAGTGGTGCAATGCAAGCATTGCGCCACTTTCTAAATATGGTGCAGCGCCTTTGCCCTTCTAACACCACATTAGCGTAAAAAAAATGATGCTAATGTGGAGTTGGAATGGCGCTAGGCCACCATAAATCTGGGCCTTAGTTTCTGCATCAGGCATTTACTGTGATAAAAATAGAAACTTGATAAAGGCATTTTAATGCAGCAGAGAGGTGCATGAGTAAGTTTAACAGGCACTACACACTTTTAGGGGAGGCTGTTCAATAGCAATGATATTACAAATAAGACCCTTCAAACACAAACTATTCCCAGCTGTAAAATAAATGTTTCAGCCATGACAGTGCCTAAAAAGACACTTAGGCCCTCATTACAACCCTGGTGGTAAATCACGCTTACCGCCGTGCCGAGGGCGCCAAGATACCGTGCCCGCAGCGGTAATCCGCCACGGGTATTATGACCCACACAGAGAATACCGCCACAATACAGACACCCACACAAGTCCGCCAGACCAAAGGTCAGTGATAAACTGGCGATAGCAAAACCCACACCGTCACACCAACAGGAATACGCCCACAGTATCACGACCCACGAATCAACGTGGCGGTCTTTCAACCACGGTAAACCATTGGCATTTCACACCGCCACGCTCGAAATATACACACACATTTACAAAACACCACCACATTGGACAATTCAAAATACACCCACCTGACACACATACACACACCACACCCACACACTCACACCACTATAAAACACACACCCATAATACCCACAACCCCTTCCAACAAAAAAAAAAGAGACCAAGCACAGAAAGACAAGCAAAGAGCACACACTCAATCAGAGGCACAGAACACCATCACTCATACACCATCCACGCACATCACAGTATACACCCCAACATATCACCCCACACATCACCTCACATATATCATTCACACCACATCCATGGCACCCC
The DNA here is from genome assembly GCF_031143425.1 of Pleurodeles waltl. Classification (NCBI taxonomy): domain Eukaryota; kingdom Metazoa; phylum Chordata; class Amphibia; order Caudata; family Salamandridae; genus Pleurodeles; species Pleurodeles waltl. Next base: position 408,014,157 of record NC_090444.1, read on the forward strand.
AAAGACGCCCCAGGATTTCTGAGGAGGAGCTAAGGGTCCCGGTGGAGGAAATCATCCGGGTAGAGCCACAGCTATTCGGATCACAGGTGCAGCAGACATCCATTGCATGGAAGATGGAGCTATGGTGGAGAATCATCAACAGGGTCAACGCCGTGTGACAGAATCCAAGAACCAGGGATGACATCAGGAAGAGGTGGAACGACCTATGGGGGAAGGTGCGATCCGTGGTTTCAAGACACCAGATTGCTGTACAGAGGACTGGCAGTGGACCCCAACCTTCTCCCCCACAACTAACAATATGGGAGGAGAAAGTCTTTGCAATAATGCATCCGGAGGGTCTTGCAGGAGTAGCAGGAGGACTGGACTCTGGTAAGTCAAATCTTGACCATTATATCCCCCACCCTACCTGCATGCCATCAAAAACTCCTACGCCTGCCCTCACCCCCATCACTCCACCACCTCAAATATACCCCACTTACACAACCCACGCATCCCAATACCAAGCCCTGCATGCAACAACAATGCATGGTCACCCATCACAGCCCTGCATGAACACCCATCACCACTGCATGCCCTTTAGAGAGACTCACCCAGCCCACACAATCAGCAATCACACAAGGCCAAGGCGACAGGGAAAGCACAATTATACAAGGGAAACACACCCATTGCACAAGATGGCACACACATATACAATAACAATGCATTTGCATCCCAACAGGACCCCTACCCAACGTCACCGGAGAGAAGGTGCCACCAACATCCAGTCCCCCCACAGAAGATGCCCACAGTGATGACAGCAGCTCTGCATGCCTGGATCACGATGACCAACCTGGCCCATCAGGGACCTCTGGACAGTCGGTTCCCCTGCCACAGTCTAAACCCACCAAAGAGCCTCCCCCTCAAGAAACACCACCACAGCATCCACCCAGCGAGCCCATGCCACTGTCCCCAGGACACGTCAGTCAGCAGTGTGTCCACCACTACAGGGACCACAGGCAACCCCACTAACACAGGACGATCAGTGGCAGTGGGCACACGGTTCAGGGGACAGAGGCACAGGACAACAGGGAAGCTGGGAGGACTGCTGTGCGACAGGGGGAGGACAGGTACAGGGAGCCGACCCTCCACGAGGCACTCTCCAACATCATTGGAGCATACCACCATTCCCAGGAGACCGTGGGCACGGTACTGGCCAAGTTACAGGAGGCCCAGCAACTGCAGAAGTGACAGTACACGGGGATCAGGGAGGACCTCACAAAAATCTACACCACCCTGGTCACCATAGCAGGGGTGTTGGCTGACATGGGCAAGACCATGAGGGAGGCAGTGGCACAACAAAGGGTCCCTGACACTAGATAAACCGGGGAAAGTCTTCCATCTCCGCCGGCGCTAGTGGGTAGGAGACCCGCCACTGGACCAACAGGCCACCAGCACCCCAGCCCCCGCAGAAGGAGAACCACCCCGCAAACAGTCCCTGCGATCCAGGCAGAAGACAGAGAACATTGCCAAGATCCCCGCCAGGAAATAGGACTCTCCTGATTGTCACCCTTCTGTCCCACTCTGTCACCCTGCCCACCTTGAACTGCCATTATTCCCCTTCCTATGCCCCATTGGACAATGCACCTGTGATACCAAGAGACTGGACTCTACCATGGACCTTCCTCCACCATCACCTCAGCTCCTTGCACGTACCCCCATACTATTTATCACAAAAAATAAACACCATTGAAATATAGACCATACTGGAGTCAGTGTACTGATTGGAAAGATGTATTCTTAATACATTCTCAAAGCAATGGAACGTCTATATTGATTGAATTATACCAATGTATGACAGTTGGTGGGCAGCGGTACACATTGCAGGAGCCAGAATGGGGTACACAGATCTGAAAAAAGGAAATCCAAAGGGAACAGTCAGTGGCCATAGACAGAGGGTAAGAGGCTGCCATGTACAATGTCCTAAAGTATACTGATATGTGAAGAGGAGTTACAGACTCTTAGCTGTGTGTCCCCTTTAGTACTGCTGTATAATGCTTGTTCTGTTCTCCACATCTTCTTCATCTGCCTCCTCTTCCTCACTGTCCACAGGCTCCACCACTGCCACAAGACCATCACCAGGCTCATCCTCCAGCAGAAAAGGCACCTGGCGTCTCAGGTTGTGCAACATACAGCATGCCACAATGATCTGGCACACCTTCTTGGGTGAGTAGTACAGGAATCTACCTGTCAGATGGAGGTACCGGAACCTGGCCTTCAGGAGGCCAAAGGTCCTCTCAATAATCCTCCTTGTTCACCCATGTGCCTCATTGTAACGTTCTTCTGCCCTTGTCCTGGGATTCCTCACTGGGGTCAGTAGCCATTAGAGGTTGGGGTAACCAGAGTCACCTGTAAATATTGAGGGGCAACTGTTAGACACACACTAACCCTTAGGGACAACCACATACCCAGCCACATACTTATACTGTGTGGGGACCTTGGGCTCACCTATTAGCCATACCGTTGCCTCTGGAGTTGGCCCATCACATAAGGGATGCTGCTATTCCTCAATATATAGGCATCATGCACAGAGCTAGGATATTTGGCATTCCCATGGGAGATGTACTGGTCCGCCAAACACACCATTTGCACATTCATCGAATGGTAGCTTTTTCTATTCCTGTACACCTGTTCATTTCTGCGGGGGGGGGACAAATGCCACATGTGTACCATCAATGACACCAATGATGTGGGGATATGTCCCAGGGCATAGAAGTAAGCTTTCACTGTGGTCAAATCCTCCACCTGGGGGAAGACGATGTAGCTGCGCATGTGTTTCAACAGGGCAGACAAGACTCTGGTCAACACGTTGGAGAACATTGGCTGAGACATCCCTAATGCCATGGCCACTGTTGTTAGAAAGGAGTCACTTGCCAGGAAATGGAGCACTGACAGGACCTGCACTAGAGGGGGTATTCCTGTGGGCCGGCGGATAGCTGACATCAGGTCTGGCTCCAATTAGGCACACAGTTCTTGGATTGTGGAACGATCAAGTCTGTATGTGATGATAATGTGTCTGTCCTCCATTGTCGACAGGTCCACCAGGGGTCTGTACACTGGAGGATGCCACCATCTCATCATCTGCCTCAGCAGTTGTAGCCTATGGAGGAGAACGGTGAGCAGAAGGTCATTTATCACATAGATAGCACAACTGTGTTTCAATTAATGTCACAGAAGCAGTGTGTGAATTTGAGAGTCATTATATGTGCCAATATGTGCTGTGACGCATTTAGGTGCCATGCCATGTGCCCCCCTGAAATGGCGGATGCCTGACCTGTGAGGAGGGACAAGGGGAAATGAGGTAACTGCGCTGGCGTTGTGCTGCAACGCGGTAGGCGGTCGATGACTGCAGCGCAACTCCTCATTGGTTATCATTGGGCCCTATGGATCCCAGGAGCCAATGGCAATGTACACCGGCAGTGATGGTACGCACCGCCTCGGACGTCACCACATTTTCTACCTATCCACTCACTTGCTACCTAACCATCAACAGGAGAGGACCTACACTGCAAGTGCTGCTGTGACCTGAGTCTGGAAGCGACAATGGCTAGAGTCTCTGGGGAAAGGGCCCCTTCCATCACTGTGGAGGAGTTGGAGAAACTGATGGATGGGGTCCTCCCCCAGTACACATTATTCTACGGTCCTCCAGACAAACAGGTGAGTACCATGTGAGCATGATGCGTGGGCAATGCCTGTTTGGAGTGGTGTGGATGTAAGCCACATGCTGTGGGGTGCTATGGCGTCCTGGCCTGAATGCTGCATGAGAGGTGGTCACTGTATGTGCATCAGGGCATGGGTGGGAACTGGTGGGCAATGAGTATGACGGTCTGGACGGGTGAGTAATTACATTTTCCGCTGTCTTTTCCCTCTAGGTCAGCACCCACCAGAAAAAGGGTATTTGATGTGCCATTGCCAAGACCTAGGGGTCTATCACAAGCAGAGCACCCACTGCTGCAAGAGATGGGAGGACCTGCGGCGCTGGACCGAGAAGATGGTGGAGGCCCAGATGGGGCTGGCCATCCAACGTGGAAGGGGTGCCCGTCGCACCATGACCCACCTGATGTTCCGCATCCTGGCGGTGGCCGATCCGGAGTTGGATGGGCGCTTGAGGGCATCACAGCAGCCACAAGGAGGTGAGTACATTTCAGAAAGCTGACTTTGCGCGCTTTAGGAACCAGCTGGATGGGGGATGTGGGCTGTGGGTGCCCCTAGGCCAGGGCGATCATGGCAGGGTAGGTCCCTTGTTTTCAGGCTCTGAAGCACCCCTACACCAGTCGTACAAGTGGCCAACTACTACTGGGCAGGGTCCTGTGGGTGTCATGTGTGCAGATGCTGGCATTAGGCATTGTACCCCATGGGCTGGTGACTACCTTAGTGACGGTTGGGCATGGCCTAGTGAATAGGGCAGCTGAGTGTGTGTTGTGTACGCCAACGGTAGTGGTGTTGCTGGCACTGACCATGTGTATGCTCTGTCTATGCCCCCCTTCTTGTTTTGTCACCCTGTCCTTGTGTGCATTAGCATCATCTGGCGGAGGAGCAGAGGCACCGGCGACGGAGGGAGCTGCATCCCACATGGCCCATGAGGGCGAATCAACTGAGGGTGAAGGCAGCAGTGGGATGGAGGGCAAGGGGAGCTCCACGACGGGGACAGGAGGGAATAACAGTGACAGCGACTCCTCCTCCGATGGGAGCTCCCTGGTGGTGGCGGACACCTCTGTGCCCACCCCAACAACAGGTACAGCCGCCACCCCCCCCCCACCAGCAGCCCCTCAGCTTGTTTCCCGTGCCCTCTCACCCAGGAAGGTGGGCATTTCCTTTGCCCCAGGCACCTAAGGCCCTCCCCTAGTCATCCCTGCTGCCCTTAGCGAGGAGGCTATTGACCTCCTGAGATCCCACACTGTTGGGCAGTCAACCATTCTGAATGCCATGCAGGGTGTCGAGAGGCATTTGCAACAAACAAATACATACCTGGAGGGCATTCATTCTGGCGTGGCGGCCCAACAGAGAGCATTTCAGGCTCTGGCCACAGCACTGATGGCAGCCATTGTTCCTGTGTCCAGCCTCCCCCTCCAACTTCCACTACCCAGACCCAAACCCCTCTACCTCACCCTATCCTAAGCACACCTTCAGCATGCACACACATCAACACACAAAAGTGGCTCAGGAAAACATAAGCACCACACATCATCACATAGGCACTCACACAAGCACCATACCCATGCACACATACCAACATCCACTTCCTCCACTGTGTCCCCCTCCTCCTCTTCATCCACCTCCCTCCCAGTAGCGTTTCCACTCACACCTGCATGCACTACATCATCAGCCACTGCCTCCATCACCAGCACACCCATCACAACATACCCCTCATGAGCAATCACCACCCGCACAACCATGCACACGTCCCCTGTGTCCTCTCCTGGTGTGTCTGTGAGTCCTCCTCCCAAAGTACACAAACACAGGCACACACCCACACAACAGCCATTGACCTCACAACAGCCTCCAGTCCATGCACCTTCACCCAAACTCAGCAGACGTACACCTTCTACAACCACTACCTCTTCCTCCAGTCCCATACCCCATCCATCTTTCCATCCCAATGTGTCAAAAATCTTTTCCTGGCTAACTTTGACCTCTTCCCTACGCCTCCCCCCTATCCTTCCCCTAGGGCCAGGATGTCTAGATCCCAGGCCAGCACCTGAGCTACCAAGTCGGCATCCGCTGTGGTCCCTGCAAGTCCGAGAGGATCGAAGGGGGCACCCGTCAGGCCTGGCAGTGTGCCACCTACCGATGCTAAAGACCACCCGATTCCACCACCTGCCAAGGTTAAGAAGGGGCCGGCATGCAGCACGGACAAGACGCACCACCCACCCAGCAAGGCCTCATCCAAAACAAAAGAGGACAGTGGCAAGGTCCCAGCAGCATCTACCAAGGTGGGGAAGGGACACAAAAGCAAGGGCAGGTCACTTCAGGGCTCAGAGCCCTGAGGGACTGGTGACCACCATTTGTCCTGTCTGGCCAACAACCTGTACCATGGTAAGCACCGCCGCAATGACCGCTACCTGCACCGCCAGCTGCCCCGCCATCTGCACCGCCCCCTGCACCACCGCTGCCACAATGACAGTCACCAGCATCATCCCCAGAGGGTAGCCGTCTGAGGCTGCTGGAGACGGCCTGGTGTCTCCCTCCACTACTATAAGCACCTGCACCACGGGCATTACCAGCAGCATCTCCGCCGCAGACACTGCCGCAGGCACCGCCACCTGCACCGCCAAATGCACTGCCACATGCCCAGCCGGTGCCACTACATCAGACACAGCAGCATCCCCAGTGGGCAGCATTCCGAGGCTGCAGGAAACATCCGGGACCCTGCACACACCACTTGAGGCATCACCCCCAACACTAGCACTACCAGCAGTTTGCAACCTATGTCGCCGCAGTATGGAGTTTGGCTCTGCCTCCATGGAGTATCATGCTACCTGTTCCCTGCACATCTCGTGCCTCAGACACCCAGGTGAAGGAATGGGAACTGCCACACCCCAGGTACAGCATCACTGGGCACAAAGCCCCCTCCAGAACCAGTGGGGAACTGCATCCACTCACCCAATTTTTGGCAGGATGAAGCAGATTGGGCACAAGGCCCCCTCCAGAACCAGTGGAGATATGCATCCAATCACCCAATCCTTGGCAGGATGAAGCAGACTGGGCACAAAGGCCCCTCCAGAATCAGTGGAGATATGCATCCACTCACTCTATCCTTGGCAGGATGAAGCACACTGGGCACAAAGCCCCCTCCAGAACCAGTGGGGAACTGCATCCACTCACCCAATTTTTGGCAGGATGAAGCAGATTGGGCACAAGGCCCCCTCCAGAACCAGTGGAGATATGCATCCACTCACCCAATCCTTGGCAGGATGAAGCAGACTGGGCACAAAGGCCCCTCCAGAATCAGTGGAGATATGCATCCACTCACTCTATCCTTGGCAGGATGAAGCACACTGGGCACAAAGCCCCCTCCAGAACCAGTGGAGAACTGTGTCCACTCACCCAATCCTTGGTCGGATGAAGCAGACTGGGCACAAGGCCCCCTCCAGAACCAGTGGAGAGATGCATCCACTCACCCAACTCTTGGCAGGATGAAGCAGACTGGGCACAAGGCCCCCTCCAGAACCAGTAGAGAGATGCATCCACTCACCTTATCCTTGGCAGGATGAAGCAGACTAGGCACATGGCCCCCTCCAGAACCAGTGGAGAGATGCATCCACTCACCCAATCCTTGGCAGGATGAAGCAGACTGGGCACAAGGCCTCCTCCAGAACCAGTGGAACATGCCACCCACTTGAGAGACTGTGGCTTTGCACTCCCCAGGACCAAGCAGTGGGCAAACCACCCACTTGAGAGACTGTGGCTTTGCACTCCCCAGGACCAAGCAGTGGGCAAACCACCCACTTGAGAGACTTGAGAGACTGTGGCGTTGTACTCCCCAGGACCAAGCAGTGGGCAAACTACCCACTTGAAAGACTGTAGCTTTGCACTCCCCAGGACATCGCCGTGGACATGTTGCCCCTCGAGGAGCAGTGGCATAGTACTATCTTCCGGCTGAGGTGCCCCCCCCCTTTACCCCAGAAGTGCCTGTGTTTTCGACCTGATGCCCCTGCAGTGTTCTCTCCATTTTGAGGCAGGATTCAAGAGTGGGCTTCGCCCATGGTTTTTTGGGCCACTGGTCCATGGACATTTACAAAGGACAGTGTACAGCCTTCTGTACATATTGTAAATATTTGTATATATTATTTTTTAATATTTGTTAGCTATATCTGCATGTTCCAAAATATCACTGATTGAACTCAATTCCTTTTGTCCTTGCATTCTTCCAGGGGGTAACGGGGTGTATTTGTAATGTTGATGGATGTGTTAGTGTGTATGGTGTTGTGGGTGAGGGTATGGGGTGGGGGTGTTGCATGTTGTGTGTGTGTGTCACTCTCTTTTTCCATCCCCCTCCCCTGTGTGCTAGGTTCAGTACTCACCGTCGTCGTCACCGCCGCCTTCTTTCAAATTCCTGGTGTATTAGTAGATACACCAACATGGGGAGGACCTGCAGTTCAGGCTCCATGGCGTCCTGGTTCTTCATTGAGTGTCGGAAGGTGAGTGGTTCCCCTTCAGTGTACTGTCTCCGCTGTGCTTTTGATGTTGTTGGTACCACCCCGGAAAAGCTGGTGGATTGGCTTCTCATAATAAAGTGGGCGGTACATTGTCTTCCGCCTGTCTGTTGGTGGTGACCGCAGCAGTGTTTGTTGCTAACGCCCTGGCGGTCGGAGCGTTAAAGTGGCTGTCTATGATGGCGGTTTCCACCGTGGTTGTGATCCCATTTATTTGTCCACCAGCCTGTTGGCGGTATTACCACTGCTTTATCTCCGACCGCCAGGGTTGTAATGAGGGCCTAAATGGTGTGAGGGGCTGTTATTTTGGGGTCCCCATTAACTAAGTGTGGGGACCCAGAGATGACTGTGACAGAAAGAGAATGTCATTGTGAATGTTTTGTAGGGGTCCCATTGTCCTAGGATGACACAGGATGAGTTATGAGCAAAAATGTTTAGTAAAAGTAATGCCCTGCAAAGCATAATGGGTTTTCAGAGTGCAGTGAATATTGTATGATCGGCTCTCCCACTGTGCCGGGAGAGTCGCTTTCACTTTAAGGATTTATGTTTTTACGTAAAGTAGTTACCAATTTCAAGTGTTTTAAGGGGAGACACACAAGAAATTACTCTGATGAGGTAATTGTGAACAATGTGACCAGCACTCCAGTGCCGCTGAGTGGGTTCACGCTGTTATGCCTGTGAGTGCTGTGAGAGCCAAGGCCACCATGAAGCACGAAGGGGAAAGACAAAAGAAAAAAATTGGGGCATCTGTATACTCTGTGTGCATCATTTTAGCGTCATTGTTTTACAACAAAATGACACAAACTTAGCTCCATATTTATATTTTGAGACTAGACACGTCTAGCCTCAAAATATTGACGTTAGCACCATTTTTTGGATGCGTGAACCCACCTTGCGTCAATGAGATGCAAGGTAGGCGTTCCGTCCAATAAATGACTCTAAGCCCATAGCTCCATATTTATACCCCCCATGCAAAAATGGTACGCGGGTTAAAGGCGAACCTAAACAATGGCTCTAAGCCCGCTTAGCACCATTATTTAATGCCTGGGTCAGACCAGGCGTTAAGGGACCTGTGGACCCATTCCCGTGGCCAAACACCGTGGAAGAACCCATCCCACAAGGCCATACTTCCACTCTTTCCAAAATGGTGATTGTATTTCACTCTCCCTTCCTCCTAGATCTGCTCAGAACCAACCCCTTCCAGCCCTACTTTGCCAATTAAACACATTCTCATCAGCCCTATGGTAAATTCCTTATGAAGCAAGGCTCCTGGTTTCTGTGTGACCTTTTACCTTCAAAAGGATCCACTGGATCTGTTCCCCTTTGACATCTCTCTGTGGATCACAGGGCAGGGTGGATTTGGCTTTGAGGAACTATCAAGTATCCCCCCTCTTGTGGCTCCCACAACAGAAAGCAGAGGCTGTCATTTCTTTGACTGGAAGGTCTTTTTACCAGCGGCATTTTGTTCTGATCAAGACTTGACATTGAGATTAGGCTAAAGAAAGCTATTGTCAGTAGGAGAGTCTGACATATGGAAGCCATTTGTAGAATAATATTATGAACATTAGAATTGCTAAATTATAACTAGCGACATAGTTTAAGTCACAGTAACAAAATCCTCCTGCATGCAACGTTTGGAATGATAGCTTGAAGGAAGGAAAATTGCCCGATAGTTACCTACGTGGCACTCTAAATGCACAGGAAGATAAATCACCCCATAGTTCCCTCACATGCAAGATAAAGTTATGGCCAACCACCAGAACACCATGGCAGCAGAGCTGCTTTTACCACGAGCAAGGAACAGCTGTGAATGGGGCCAACTGCAGAACTGATATGCCAGAAGCGAGCACCCGGGCCTGTGGTCGTGAACGATAAGGAGAATATACTTACAGCAGCAACATTATTCAGTCTTTATAGAAAGGTCAGGCATAGCCCTACACCAATACACAGATGAAAACCATTGGCAATATCACCATCCAACAAGTTGCCTATAGAAACTACTATTATGGATGCATAACCCTAATTAGCATAGTTAATCTACCTATTATTCCATAGTATATTGTAAAAAGTGCACTCAGGGCCTGTAAGTTAAATACCACCAGTAGACTGCAAGACCTATTATGCTATCTTCTACAGTAGCTGTGCAAACACGTCTTCAAGCCCACCATTGAAGCCTGACTAATGCAGTTTATAAACTACTGTTCAACTTGTCAAATAAGCCCTTTTAAATCTTCCTTTTAAACATGAACAAGTCACCCTTAAGTAGGCTCTATAGCTCATAAGGCAAATTGCATCATATTTAATAGTTTAATAGTAGGACATGTAGAAATACGGGAACAGATGGAGTATTGCTCTGCATATGCATGACGCATGACGCAAGGTAAAGCAAGGGCAATGCAACACTAAAGTGAGTTTTAACAAGCCATGCAGGGCCACCTTGCGTGGCCTGGTGGTGCTTGGTAAATATGTAGTAATGCAAGGCAGCTCAAGTCACTGACTTACATTACCCTGCCCCAGGGAGGCATACTATGGATGCACCATGGGTGTTTCCACGCATCCATCAATGGATTTTGACGCATTCCCAGATTTACCATGAGTGGTAGACCTGAGAAAGCCTCAAATTTGTATGCCTTCCCAGGGAAGCAATGACAAGGAGAAATGCCTTCATTTCTCCTTTGTTTTGTTTGTGGTGCATTCCGCAGCACACATAGAAAGAGGAAAAACTTCAGCAGATTGCTTTTGTGCATGGAGGGGTCACTTCTTGAACAAAAGCAATCCTGCTGGCAATGTGGACACCCTTTCACCATAACACAAGGGTGCTTGCATAGTGCCAGCCAGCCAAAAGTGCACCAGTTCCGGGAGAGGACAGGGATGCCATATAATGTCATCACATGAGCCAGTAATGGTTTTTTCAACAACAACAGAGCACAACCAGCAGTAAGGAGGAGAGCAGCATTTTGCAAATATCATTGTCTAATATTAAGTGCTCTGAAAGTGGCATTCTGGGGCTTTGTTGACAACCTTAGGGCCTGTGTGAAGTGGTGAAAATGTTATCATGTAATTAGAAGTGTTTATTATTAGAACAACTTTTTGTTGCACATTGATCATTTGGACATTTCAGCTGTGCAGTCTGAGCAGGTTTGGCATGAGCTAGAGGCTGTAAGGCAGAAGATATATTTAGTTCTGCAACTGAGCTTGTCATGGGGAAAATCCATGTGACTACCCAGTCAAAGCCCAGTCCACCTCCCTCCATTCACCTTTTGTAAGAGTGTGCACCTGGTTATCTTGCATTTGATGTTCAATTAAAGAAAGTTTACTTTTAGAGTTCAGATTCCTTTTCTGGCAGTTTCTATCTCTGCTTCAAGATATGGAAGCAACGGGGTAGATTCCTTCTGCAATAAATCATATTTTCTTGAGAAGACAATATTTTGGTGCAGGGCAGCACCACAAGGCTTCTTGCGGCGCTGCCTTGCATAAAAAAAGGAATGAGCCGCATCTATGAGAAAAGCATAGTCCTGTCCTTTTCCACTGCAATGGCGCACAATTGGCTGTCATGGACCAACGCAGACAACTTTGCATCATAGTGCAAGGGTGTCTATGTTGTAGGAATTATTGCTTTTGTGCACCCAGGGGCACAAAAACAATCAATGGAGGGGTTTTACTCCTTCTATGTGTGCTGCCGAAAGCAGCACACAAAGAAAGAGGACAAAATGAGGAGAAATAAAGTTATTTCTACTTGTTACACCTCCTCCGGGGAGGCTTAGGCTTTTGATGCATTCCTAGGTTTACAAATCCTTGTAAATGTGGGAATGCATCAAAATCCATGGGTGTTGCGTGGGAACACCAACCGCAATGTCCATGGAATGTCTCTTTGATGCAGAGTAAGGCAAGGCAGCAACCTATGCTGCTTTGCCTTACTCCATATCTACAACGCCATGAAAAGCCAAACTAAGTGACTTTGCGTGGCCTTGTGGATATGGATCTTCCGCACAAAAGTGATGCACCAATCGCACAAGCCACTTGTAAATATGCCCCTAATTTTCTTTCAGCTCTACCTTGGCATTAAAATTCATGGATCACCAGTGGAGTTGCTGCACAGATTCTTTAAAACGTTTGCTATTTGGAGCATGAATGCTCCTTACTCAAATGCTTGATGTTCTGTCACTGTCATGGGTTGCTTATCACTCACACATTTGAACTCCTAGGTTGATTGTTATGCTTCTTGCCAAATTCCAGCTGATGATGTTCAGAAAAGTGACCTAATTCGCTGCTGTGTCACATTCTCTTCTGTTGTTAGTCACACTAACTTCTGGGCATCATTAGCACCAGTGAAGATCTCATCTTTGCACAGTATGCTCTACATAGCACCAGCAGAGGGCAAACACATCCATTGCTGAGCACTGTGGGTATGATACCTCCTAAGTTAGGCTTAGATGACATGTAATAGGGAAGTGACATTTACTACCCTGAGAGGTTTACTTGAATCTTTTGACTCAGACAGGAGTAATAAGTTTATCCAATCAGACAATAAAAACCAATAGCCATAAACAACAACAAAATGTATTAATGAGTCAGTAATTTTCACTCACCCTGACTTAATCACCACCGCGATTTAGTAAAGTTTAAACATTTATTGCTGTTATCTTAAGAATGCTAAAGTCACATAAATAATACGCAAAACCAGATGATAGCAATACAGAAACAATACAGGCTGTTCAAAACATCTGAAGAATCTTAGGGCCTGATTACGACCTTGGCGGGAGGGAAACTCTGTCACAAATGGGACAGGTTACCTGTCCGCAGCATTACAAGTTCCAGTTTATCCAACTGGACTTGTAAAACAGCGGGCAGGATATCCATCATGTTTGTTACGGAGTATCCCATCCGTCAAAGTCGCAATCAGGATGTTAATCTGACAAGAGCAATTACCATTAAACACTTCAAAAGAATTATAAAGATTAACAACATTATTTTTTAAATGGCAACATATTTCATTAGTTGTGCAATTGAATCAATCATAATCAATTAATAAACATTCAATTTAATTATTAGGTCGGACATCATTGCTACCAAATTCTAATTGGAAAAGCATGTGTGGGGCTGGGCTTTATCACATGCACAAATCTAAAAATAATACAAAAATGAATTTGGAAAACATTTAAACTATGTCTCACAAAAATGTGGTTGGATGCTAAGGAGAACACCTGTAAAAGGAAACAAATGACCATGGGTTATACCTCTCCTAAATGAGACAGCAGTTAGCAGAGTCTTCATCAGCAAAGCACATGAAAACAAGTTCTTCAGTGATCAGCATTCAGAAACATGAAAGGGCAACAGTTCAGTAATGTTGGGCATCAGGTATCGCACTGTTAGAATCATATGCAACTGTCAACTGTAAGAGAACTAGACATAACAGAACTTAACTGAACTGAACAGAACTATTTCTGAAACGATCTCAACTTACATTATCCAGAACTTTGCCTAATTAAAGTCCCCAAAATCACTAACTAGAGTCCCATTGGACAAGACCATGAGGTGTGACAGTGAGCAACCAATTGTATTTCATGCTTTCTCGAGTTTGTATCTTTCTTCACTCTTCTTCAAGATAGGCCCATGTTGACACTCCTCTCTGGTCTGCAGTTTCCACAAAATATTCACATTATAGAAAACAGCACAGAACATGACAATTTAGCTAACATTACTTTCTACCAGAAACTAAGACCCATTTTTAAAACTTTCCATAGATATCACAAATAAGTACAGAATGAACAGAGTGGAACAAGACAGTAGATTTCCAATGTGAGCTTTCAAATGGAATAGTTAATACACACAATTTACAAAAAGAATGTAAATGAAGCCAGCATAACATCTCTAACACTGTACTGTGGAAAAATACTAAAACTTAGGCCTTTTTATTAATGCCAATACAGGAAGAATAAAATAATTGTAATATTCAAAACATATTTAATACATTATTTAATTAATCAATACAAAATTTCAAACCATTAGTTTGCCATCAACATTAATCATGTTTTGTCAGTTTAAATGGACCTGGCCTGGCAGTTCGGGCTGGACTGTTCCCATGGGGAACAGGGTCAAGACTGATTTGCATATTGCTGGGTCCAAACTGGGGTGACGTGGCGAGCAAAATAGCGATGGATTAAACCCAGGTCTGTGACTGGGGGTGAGTGTTTGAAAAGTTTCAACACTCGGTCCATCATTTTATTTTGTTTTGTGATGTTGCTTTTTCAGAAGACACTGTGGGTCATTACAACCCTGGCGGACGGTGTTAAAGAGGCGGTAAGACCGCAAACAGGTCGGCGGAAAAAAAAAGGGAATTATGACCGTGGCGGAAACCGCCAACAAAGACAGCCACTTTAACACTCCGACCGCCACGGCGGTACAAGCAGCGCGGCAGTCACCACCAACAGACAGGCGGGAGACAAAGTACCGCCCACAGTATCACAACCTACCAATCCGCCACCTTTTCCGGGGCGGATTCACCGTGGATAAAAACGCGGCGGAAACAGCCATTTCAATGGGAAAACGCTCACCTCAACACACTCCTCAAGGAAGGAGGGTACCATGGAGCCGGAACTCCAAATACTCCCTGCGATAGTCTTCCTGCTCCGCTATGATCATCAGCAACGCTGGCCCCGAAGACAACGGTGAGTACTGCACCTACGACATAGGGGAGGCAAAAGTCAGGGACACACCCACGCAACACCCCCACCCCCAACCCGACCCTCACCCACTACAACACACACACCAATGCATATCCAAACATCACAGTAACAACCCCCCGGAAAAATGCAAAGACATAAGGAAATGAGTTCAACCATTGTAATATATCAAAATACAGTAAGGAAATATATGTATATATATATACACATTCTACAAAATATACATCACGATTAGTAGTGCAGGTATGCACCATTCAATGTCCGTGGACCACTGGGCCCAAAATGCATGGGCGAGGCCCACATCAGATACCTGACCAGAAACGGAGAGAACACTGCCGGGGCATCAGATAGAAATACAACAGGCACCTCAGCCGGATGAGTGCACCACGCCAGATCCACGATGGGGCTCCATGCCCATTGATATATCCTGGGGAGTGCAAAGCCACAGTCTCTCAAGTCTCTACAGTGGGTGGTTTGCCCACTGCTTTATCCTGGGGAGTGCAAAGCCACAGTCTCACAAGTCTTATCAGTGGGTGGTTTGCCCACTGCTATATCCTGGGGAGTGCAAAGCCACAGTCTCACAAGTCTTTTCAGTGGGTGGTTTGCCCACTGCTTTATCCTGGGGAGTGCAAAGCAACAGTCTCTCAAGTGGATGACAGTCTCCAATGGTTCTGGAGGGGGACTGGTGCCCAGAGTGCTTCATCCTGTTAAGGACTGAGGTAGTGGATGCATGGCTCCACTGGTTCTGGTGGGGGACTGGTGCCCAGAGTGCTTCATCCTGTTAAGGACTGAGGTAGTGGATGCTGTTCTCCACTGGTTCTGGAGGGGGACTGGTGCCCAGAGTGCTTCATCCTCTTAAGGACTGAGGTAGTGGATGCATGTCTCCACTGGATCTGGAGGGGGACTGGTGCCCAGAGTGCATCACTCTCCCCGTGACGGTCCCAGTTCTGTCACTGCCCCGGCCGCACATGGGCTACCGGTGCTTGACTTGGCGGTGCTTGCCCTGTTCAGCGGTGCTTCCCATGGCGGTCTTTGCCCTGTTCAGCGGTTATTGACTTTGCAGTTTCTGTCCTGTTCAGCGGTGCTTGCTATGGCGGTCTTTTTCCTGTTCAGCGGTGCTTGCCATGGCAGGCTTTGCCCTGTTCAGCAGTCTTTGCCCTGTTCAGCGGTGCTTGACTTTGCTGTCTCTGACCTGTTCCGCGGTGCTTGCCATGGCGGTCTTTGCCCTGTTCAGCAGTGCTTGCCCTGTTCAGCGGTGCTTGACTTTGCTGTCTCTGACCTGTGCAGCGGTCTTTGCCATGGCGGTCGCTCATTGCCCAGCGGGGCTGTGGCTTCCGGGGCCCTCCTGGGCATTGACTCTGGCGGTGGTCTCCTGACCAGTGACAATGGGACTGCCCTCCTGGGCACTGACTCTGGCGGTGGTCTCCTGACCAGTGACGATCGGGCTGCCCTCTTTGGCACTGACTCTGGCGGTGGTCTCCTGACCAGTGACGATGGGGCTGCCCTCCTGGGCACTGACTCTGGCGGTGGCGTCCTGGCCAGTGACAATCGGGCTGGCGGTGGCCTCCTGGGCAGCGGGGATGATGGCGGCCTTCTCCTCCGTGCTACTCTTTCCAGACTTTGGTGCTTTCTGCTGCCCCTTCCCCACCTCGGTAGGAGTCACAGCTGAGTCGACACTCCCCCCGGGACCCTTGTGAGCGGCTTTGCCGGCTGGAGTCTTCCCCCTATCCCGTCGGGCACTGTCCAACCTGTGGTGCTTCACAGGGGGGGGACTGGCTGTGCTTTGGCTCCGTGTCACACTGGCTGCCCTGGTGCCTGGTGCACTCCACATACCTCTAACAGGAACCACTGGTACCGGAGATTTTTTGGCTGAGGTGCTAGTACGGGACCTATGAATTGGAGAGGGGGGGGTGGTGGGAAAGAGGTCAACGTTGATCAGGAAAAGTTTCTGACGAACACTGGGACGGGTAGCTGGAGGGGGTCTGGGAGTGGAGGAAGAGGAGGTGGTTGTAGGAGGTGTAACTTTTGATGATTTGGGTGCAGGTGCATGTTCTGGAGGCTGTCGTGAGGTGTATGGATGTTGGGTGTGTGTGTGCCCGCGTTTGTGTACTTTGGGAGGGGGCGTCACAGACACACTGGGAGAGGACACTTGTGTGAGTGCCTGTGGGATGTGTGGTGCCTATGTTTGCCTGAGCTTCCCTTGTGTGTCGACGTGTGTGCAGGCTGGTCTGATGGTGTGCTTGGGATAGGCAGAGTTACAAGGGATTGGGTCTGGGTGGAGGAAGTTGGAGGGGGGAGGCTAGAGACAGGGACAATGGCTGCCATCAGTGCTGAGGCCAGAGATTGCAGGGTTCGATGATGGGCAGCCTGACCAGAATGAATGCCCTCCAGGAATGCATTAGTGTGTTGCAACTCCCTTTCTACACCCTGGATGGCATTCATAATGGTAGACTGCCCAACAGTGAGTGACCTGAGGAGGTCAATGGCCTCCTCACTGAGGGCAGCAGAGGTGACAGGGGCATGGGCTGAGGTGCCTGGGGCGAAGGTGATGCCCACCCTCCTGGGTGAGCGGGCACGGGGCGAAGGCTGAGGGGCTGCTGGGAGGGCAGTGCTGGTAGGGGGGGTGGCGGCTGTACCTGTAGAAGTGGGGGGCACAGATGTTGCCGCCACCACAAGGGAGCTCCCATCGGAGGACGAGTCCATGTCGCTGGTTGCTGATCCGGTGACCGCCGTGAAGCTCCCCTCGCCCTCCGTCCCACTGGTGTATTCAGAGTCCGTGGTGTGGCCCTCCATGGCCATGTGGGATGCAGCCCCCTCGTGCTCCGGTGCCACTGTACCTCCGCCTGATGATGTTGATGCACAAAAGAACAGGGAGAGCACAAAAAGGGGGGGGAACAACAGAGGAAAGACAGGTTGAGTGCATGGCTTACCGCTACCGTTGGCGGACAATGAAGACACAGCAGCCCCCTGCACTACGCCGCGCAGTTGGGCTCTACAGATGCAGTTCCTGGGATATGGCCTACATGGTTATGGTGGACATCTGCACACATAGATGACACAGGGGCATGTATACCTGTACTTGGCACTCTACAGAGGTGAGGTGGAGTGGCACATGGCCTGCATTACTGAGGGGCCTAGCCTACGGAACTCGCCCTGGCCTAGGGAAACCCACAGCCCTCCTCCCCCACCCAGACCCCTCCACTGCGCGCAAAGTCAGCAGAATGATGTTTGACTCACCCCCTTGTGTCTGCTGTGATGCCCTCAAGCGCCCATCCAACTCAGGGTAGGCCACCCCCAGGATCCGGAACATCAGGGGGGTCATAGTGCGACGGGCACCCCTCCCACGTTGGGAGGCCATCCCCAGCTGAGCCTCAGCCGTCTTCTTGCTCCAGCGGCGAATGTCCTCCCATCTTTTAGGGCAGTGGGTGTTTCGTCTCTGGTGGACCCCCAGGGTCTGGACGTCCTTGGCGATGGCACGCCAAATATCCTTCTTCTGGTGGGCGCTGACCTACATGACGTACAGGGGAAGAAGAGAAGTCATTACCAACTGCACCGTCGAAGTGAGTGGCCCACATCCCTGCCCTTGCCATGTGGCACATGCATTTGCAGTCCTTCATGCTCGCAGAACTCTGCCCCCTTCCCTCTTACAACCAGCCCTCTCCACCCAGGCATAGCCCATACAACTTGCACCCTATATACTCACCTGTTGGTCTGGAGGACCGTAGAGTAGCGTGTACTGGGGGAGGACCCCGTCCACGAGCTTCTCCAACTCCTGTGCAGTGAAGGCAGGGGCCCTTTCCCCAGACGCACGTGCCATTGTCTCTTCCAGACCGAGGTCACAGCAGCACTTGCAGTATAGGTCCTCTCCTGTCGAAGATCAGGTATCGAGTGATTCAACAGATAGAAAATGGTGGTCACGTCCGCGGCGGTGACGTCTGCGGCGGTGCGTATCATCACCACCGGCGCACTTCGTCATTGGCTCCTGGGACCCATAGGGTCCAATGTTAACCAATGCAGCATTGTGCCGCGGTCTTCGACCGCCTACCGCAACGGTGTACAACGCCAGCGCAGTTACCTCACATCCAATTGTCCCAGTTTAGAGGTCAGGCAGCCGCCATTTCAGGGGCCCACATGGCTTCATTTTCAACTGCGTCACACATAGCTAGGCCTGGACTCAACACACTTACAGACAACTTTTTGGATTATGTTTCGTGTTCTATGTAGCAGTGGGTACATACCTCTGAGTAGCTTGACTCTGTGGTCGCTTTTGTCCTTCCTAGTCACCGTCCCCTGGGACATGTGAGGAGATGGCGGAATCTTCCGGTGTACCGACCGCTGGTGGATCTGTTGACAATGGAGGAGCGACATTTAATCATCACCTACAGGTTTGACCGTGCCACAATCCAGGAACTGTGTACCCAGTTGGAGCCAGACCTGATGTCAGCAATCCGCCATCCCACAGGGTTCCCCCCTCCAGTGCAGGTGCTATCAGTGCTCCATTTCCTTGCGAGTGGGTAATTTCAAACAACAGTGGCCATGGCATCAGGGATGTCCCAGCCTATGTTTTCCAACGTGTTGTCCAGAGTGTTGTCTGCCCTGCTGAAACACATGAGGAGCTACATCGTTTTCCCTCAGGTGGAGGATTTGGCTACCGTTAAAGGTGACTTCTATGCCCTTGGACATATCCCCAACATCATAGGTGCCATTGATGGGACCCATGTAGCTCTGGTTCCCCCCCCCACAGGAGTGAACAGGTGTACAGGAACCGGAAGAGTTATCATTCCATGAATGTACAGATGGTATGTTTGGCAGACTAGTACATCTCCCAGGTAAATGCTATGTTCCCTGGCTCTGTGCATGACGCCTACATCCTGCGGAATAGCAGCATCCCTTATGTGATGGGTCAACTCCAGAGGCACCGTGAGTGGCTATTAGGGGACTCTGGTTACCCCAACCTGTCATGGCTATTGACCCCAGTGAGGAATCCCAGGACCAGGGCAGAGGAACGCTACAATGAGGCCCATGGGCGGACTAGGAGGGTGATCGAACGCACCTTCGGCCTCCTGAAAGCCAGGTTCAGGTGCCTCCATATGACAGGTGGTTCCCTATTCTACTCACCAAGGAAGGTGTGCCAGATCATCATTGCCTGCTGTATGCTTCACAATCTTGCTTTGCGACGCCAGGTGCCTTTTCTGCAGGAGGATGGTCCAGATTACGGTGTTGTGGCAGCTGTGGAGCCTGTGGACAGTGATGAGGAGGAAGCAGAGGAAGAAGACATTGACAACAGGGACTCAGTCATACAGCAATATTTCCAGTGACACACAGGTGAGAACACTTTCTTGACTACTACAAGTACTTTCACACTTCTACCTCTATCCTGTCTGTCAATTTCAACCAGTATATGGTAACTGAGTTGTACATTTCCATTACGGTTTCACAGGTGTGGTTACCAACGTGTGTCATCTGCTTGCATCCTTCATGGACTTGTGATGTGTGACATAGGTATGTTGACATTACTATTGAGAACGGATTTTGTCACTGTCATGGCTAATACACATTTTCTAAATCACAGACTGACTCCAGATTATTTTGTGCTTCAAGGGTGTTTATTGAAGTGCTAATTATTGGAGGGGGTGGTAAAATGGTGAGGGGTGATGGTGGAGGAATGTCCATGGCAGAGTCCAGTCTATTAGTCTCACAGGTGCACTGCCCATATGGGCAAAGGAAGTGGAGCTGGGGTAGTTCCAATATGGACAGGGTTACAAAGTGGGACAGTGGGATGACAATCAGGGTGGTCTCATTTCTTGGTGGGGTCTTGCCATCGTGCTCTGTCCTGTTCCTGGATCTCAGGAACCGCTTGCGGGGTGGTTCTCCGTCTGCAGGGGGTGGGGTGCTGGTTTGGTGGTCCTGTGGTGGGGCGTCCTGTCCACTAGCACCGGCGGAGGTGGTGGGCAGTTCATCATCCATGCTACTGTCAGGGGCCCCTTGGAGTGCCACGGTGTCCCTCATGGTGTTCTGTATGTCCTTCAGCACCCCAGCGATGGTGCCCAGGGCGGAGCTGATGGTTCTGAGTTCCTCCCTGAAGCCCAAATACTGTTCCTCCTGCAGGCGCTGGGTCTCCTGAAACTTGGCCAGGACCGTAGCCATCGTCTCCTGGGAGTGGTGGTATGCTCCCATGATGGAGGAGAGGGCCTCGTGGAGAGTTGGTTCCCTTGGCCTGTCTGCCCCCTGTCGCAAGGCAGCCCTCCCAGTTCCCCTGTGTTCCTGTGCCTCCATCCCCTGGACCGTGTGCCTACTACCACTGTCCCCAGGTCCCTGTTGTTGTTTGGGTGGTGGGTTATCCCGGGTTCCCTGTAGTGGTGGACACATAGCTGATTGACTAGTCCTGGGGACGGAGGTATGGGCCCGCTGGGTGGGTGCTGTGCTGGTCTTACCAGAGGTTGGAAGGTCTGTGTTGGGCTGTGCCTGTGCGAGGGGAACCGACTGTCCCGAGGCCCATGATGGTCCGGGCTGGTCATCCGGATCCAGTTGGCCAGAGCTGCTGTCATCACAGTGGGCCTCTTCTGTGGTTGGGGTAGAGATGTCTGGATCCTCCTGTCTGGTGACGTTGGGTAGTGGTCCTGCAGGGGTGTAAAAGCATGATTATTGCATGTGTGTGTCAGGGTGTGCAATGGGTGGGTGGGCGTGTACCCCAGTGCTAGCATTCCTGTGTGGGGGCTTGTGTGATGATGGTTGGGGGGGTGTTATGGGTGTGTGCAGTGGGCATGCTTTATTGAGGGGTGTCCATGCTTTGTTGTGTCATGCAGGGCTTGGTGTTGGGATGGGTGTTTTGTGTTATTAGTACATTAGTGAGGAGTTGGAGTGATAGGGGAGGGGGTGAGGGTGGGGGTGTGTGATAGCATACAGGTAGGGTGGGGGATATGATAGTTAAGATTTGACTTACCAGTGTCCATTCCTCCACCGCCTCCTCCGAGGCCCTCATGATGCATAATGGTCAAGACCTGCTCCTCCCATGTTGTTAGTTGTGGGGGAGGAGGTGGGGGTCCTTCGCCAGTCTGCTGTACCACGATGTTGTGTCTTGAGACCACGGAACGCACCTTCCCCCGTAGGTCGTTCCACCTCCCCCTGATGTCGTCCCAATTTCTTGGGTGCTGTCCCACTGCGTTGACCCTGTCGACTATTCTTCGCCATAGCTCCATCTTCCTAGCTATGGAGGTGTGCTGCACCTGTGATCCAAATAGCTGTGGCTCTACCCGTATGATTTCCTCCACCATGACCCTGAGCTCCTCCTCCGAGAACCTGGGGTGTCTTTGCCGTGCCATGGGGTAGTGTAGGTGATGTGTGGGGTGGTGTATGTGGTGATGAGTGTGGTGATGTGTAGTGGTGTGTGGTGTTTTGTGCGTGGATGTTGTGTGGGTGATGGTGTTGTGTGCCTCTGTGTGGTGGGGTTGTCTATTCTGTGCTCTCTCTCTGGCCTTCGTCAATAATTTTTGGTCGTAGGGGGTTGTGGGTGATTTGGGTGTGTGTTTTATATTGTATTGGGTGTATGGGAGTGGTGTTTGTATGTGTATCAGGTGTGTGTAATTCAGATTGGCCCAATGTGGCGGTGTTTTGGAGATATGTGTGTATTTTGAGCGCGGCGGTGTGTACCGGCAATGGAATACCGCGGTTGAAAGACCGCCGCGTGGATTCGTGGGTCATGATAGCATGGGCGTGTTTCTGTTGGCGTGATGATGGAGGTTTTGTTTTCGCCAGTTTATCACTGACCTTTGGTGTGGCGGACTTGTGTGGGTGTCAGAATTTCGGCGGATTCCGAGATGTGGGTCATAATAGCTGTGGCGGATTTCCGCGGCGCTGTATTGGCGGTCTTCTGCACGGCGGTAAGCGGCTTTTACCGCCAATGTTGTAATGACCCCCACTGTCTTTATTTTCCAATCAAACCTTCATTGACACTCTTCCCAGTACTAGACAATTTGGCAACAGCCCTGATGTTTGCTGGTACAGCTGTGCGGATTGATGAGTGCTTTCAGTTTGCAGTGTCCAGTAGACCAGGATCCAGAACTGTCTCTTTCAGAATGTGTGTCACTGCTGAGTTCAGCAGGATTGGAATTGAAACACCGGGCTGAGACAAACAGTTGACCAGCCACTAGCATAGCAAGGATGCCTTGGTCCCTGGTGCAAGCAAGGGAAATAGTGCCTTTGAATGCTGTTGGGGTAGTAAAATAAAGCAATTATCAGGGTTCAATGGGCCCCCTAAGGACTCTGGGTCACGGTTCCACTGTACCTGTCGCACCCATGGTAGCAGCACCTCTGTGACTAGTGAGAGCATAGGCTGGCTAGAAGGCTGCATATGAAGTTGTCCATATATAGCTGGCAGCTCAGGGTCCAAATTGTTTGCCAAGTGAGAATGGTAAATACAAGTTACAACTATTGATTGTCATGCACTTTCAGGTTGCAGGGCCTTGGCTGCCATATTCCATGTTCTGTCATCCAAATGGCTCAATGTAATCAGTGGCAAAGAACATATTTTGATCCATGATGAGTGTGGAATTCTTGAAAAGCTTGCTGTCAGCTGAGCTCAGCTGATCTGTGTGACAAATGTTTGAATTTAAGGTGAAACTAGGGAATTTCCAAAATATGTTTTTCTAACACGAGATGAGTTACCGTGAAGTGCCTCTCAAATATTATTGGATTCTTATAAATGAAAGCGAAATAGAAAGAAAATCAAGAACTTATTGGAGTTGTATAATGGATAAATCACTTGATTTGGATAAATGGCTAGTGCTCTTAGAGAGGATTCTCTGTTGGGAGAAAAATAACATCTATCAATGACTGGGTAATCAGTAAGGCGAAATTGGGCGCCAAACTTTCTTAAGGTCATATTGGTAATTTAGTTCCTGATGCTCACTCCCGCTATCAAACCACCTACTCCTCAGACCCATTTAGGGGCAGATGAACCCCTGACTAACTGGTGTTTAGTCCACAGTTGGCCATGCCAATGGTCAATGTTGGACTTTTTTGCTTATGCAGGGTCATCCCCAATCTTTTTGCCTCCTGCCTCCTATTTTTTCTGACCTGTTGCTGTTGGCTTTTGAACTCTGAGCACTTTACCACTGCTAACCAGTGCTAAAGTGCATATGCTCTCTGTGTAAATTGTATGTAATTGGTTTATCTATGATTGGCATATTTGATTTACTAGTAAGTCCCTAGTAAAGTGCACTAGAGGTGCCAAGGCCTGTAAGTCAAATGCTACTAGTGGGCCCGCAGCACTGGTTGTGCCACCCACATAAGTAGCTCTGTAATCATGTCTCAGACCTGCCATTGTAGTGTCTGTGTGTGCAGTTCTAATTGTAAATTCGACTTGGCAAGTGTACCCACTTGCCAGGCCTAAACCTTCCCTTTTCTTACATGTTAGACACCCCTAAGTTAGGCCCTAGGTAGCTCCAAGGGCAGTTTGCAGTGTATGGTTAAGGTAGGACATGTAGTAATGTGTTTTATATGTCCTGACAGTGAAATATTGCTAAATTCGTTTTTCACTGTTGCAAGGCCTGTCCCTCTCATAGGTTAACATGGGGGCTACCTTTAAATCTGATTAAAGTGTAGATTCCCTTTGGGAGCGGATGGACATGAGGAGTTTGGGGTCTCTGAGCACACAATTTAAAAATACATCTTTTAGTAAAGTTGATGTTAAGATTGTGTGTTTGAAAATGCCACTTTTAGAAAGTGAGCATTTTCTTGCTTATACCATTTCTGTGACTCTGCCTGTTTGTGGATTCTCTGTCTGGGTCAGTTTGAAAGTTGGGCTGGTTGCACCTCACACTAGACAGTGACACAAAGGGAGCTGGGGTGTAGCCTGCATATCCTGATGAGCCATCTGTGCTAGGAGGGAGGGGAGGAGTGGTCAATCCCACCTGAAAGGGCTGTGCATGCCCTCACACAATCCAGTCTCCAACCCCCTGGTGAGTGTCTGGGGCCTGGGCAAGGCAGGATTCCACATTCAAAAGAGACTTTACTTTGAAGTAGGCCTACTTCAAAGGAGAAAATGGGTATAAGAAGGGCACCCAAAACCACAGACTTGAGAAACACTTCTGGAACCAAGAAGAACCACTGCCTGGAGAAGAGTTGAATAGCTGAGGAAGAAGAGCTGCCCTGCCTGTGACTGTGCTTTGTGGAGCTATCCTGCAGTTGCTGCTTCTGCCAGAGTAAGAGGGCAAAGACTGGACTTTGTGTGCCTTCCATCTTGAGAAGAAATCTCCAAAGGCTCGATCTAGAGCTTGACTCCTGTTGTTTGAAGTCTCAGGGACAGCAAAGACTTCTCTCTGCCAGCACCTAGAGTCTCTGGAGAGACTCCTACTCTGCCCTGTAGTGCCCATCCAGTTTCTGGGGCCCTGAAAGGAGAAGCTGGCAGCCTTAAGACAAGAAAATCCACGCACAGAGCGCCGTGCGGGGAAAAGATTGACGCGACTCCGATCTGCGGCTGAAAAAATGACGTGGCTGAGAAAGCACCGTAGCTGAGAAAATGACGCTCGCAGGAAGTGCGACCGAAGAATCGACGCACAGAGCAGGAGAAACAACGCGCAGCTTCGCTGACGGAGGCTTGGAGATCACAACCTGCACTGCGGGGGTTTCGGATCATCGTGCGGCCGGATTTCTGTTTCTATTTTTGACGCACACCCGCCCGTGCGGGGTTATTTTTGACGCACACCGGGTAAATTTTCACGCTAGCAGCGCTAGTGTGTGTTTAAAACTACTTAAAGACTCTTTTTGCATTTTTATTGATAACTTCACTTATGTATGGTGGATGTTTCTTGTTTTGGTCTTGTTTTGTTTACATAAATATTTCCTATTTTTCTAAACCTATGTTGTGTCATATTGTAGTGTTTTTCGTTAAGTTACTGTGTGTGTTGCTACAAATACTTTACACCTAGCACTCTGAATTTAAGCCTACTGCTCTGCCAAGCTACCAAGGGGGTATTCAGGGGTTAGTTGAGGGTGATTCTCTTTTACCCTGACTAGAGTGAGGGTCCTTGCTTCAACAGGGGGTAACCTGACTGTCAACCAAAGACCCCATTTCTAACAGTCAATGTTTGACTTCCCATCTCCCACAGGACCAATATCTTTCAGTGTTCAAATAAGCAACCTGTTTAGGAGCAGGTCTCCCACTGCCCTGTTCCAACCACGCAAGAGAAATTACCAATGGCTCCCCTGATCAGGAAGAAAATGCCATGTATGGCGGGGAGATTGATTTTTATGATTTTCAGAAACATCCCCTACCTTTGGGGTTTGTTTCTCAAAAACCAAACTAATGATATGGGGACTGCCATGACACACCCTCTGCCTGGCATAAAATTTCAGGCGATGTTGTTCATTATGTGTCTGCAGAACCACATTCATTGGAAATATTCAGCTGTTGCAACTGGTAACTTTAAGTATGGTAGACAAATTTTCATTGGGCAGGTGAAAGCAAGACGCCCCCCTACTTTGGCAGCCTAGTTTAATGGTCCATTTTTAATTAAATAACCATCCCTCCTAACCTCTCCTTTATGTCTAGCTGCAAAATAAGCTTTAGAGACTATCTCAATGTGTTTGTCTCTTTATGAGATATAGGCCCTCATTATGACATTGGCGGTAAATCCCACTTACTGCCACGCTGACTGCCACCAACTTACCGCCGGGGATATCTGTTCACCATATTATGACACGCATACACCAATCCGTCACTATTCAGCCACAGACACAATTCTGCCACACCAAAGGTCAGTGATAAACTGGCGGTATCAAACCCTCACCGCCAATAGAACAACGTCCACCACATTATGACTCACAAATCACGACGGCCATTATTCAATGGCAGTAAACCATTGATGATACATACCCCAGCACTCAAAATACACACACACATACAAAACAACACCACATTGGACAATTCAAACAACACATACCTGACACCCATACACACACCACACACACCACACACACACACCCACACAACTGTAAAACACCCACCCACAGTACTCACAACCCTTTACTTCTACAAAGCATTGGCACAAGACAGACACCAAGACCAGAAACAAAACCAGAGCCACACACTACTTACACCTATACACCACTCACGCACCCCATAACACACACCCCAACAGATCACCCTACACACCCTCACCTACACGCCTGACACAACGCCCATGGCACCACAAAGACACCCCCGATTCACAGAGGAGAAGCTAAGGGTCATGGTGGAGGAAATCATCAAGGCAGAGCCACAGCTATTTAGAGCACAGGTGCAGCAGATATAGATAGCTAGGAAGATGGAGCTATTGTGGACAGGGTCAACTCCGTGGAAGAGGTGGAACGACCTAGGGGAAAGGTACTTTCTATTGCAGCAAGACACCAGCTCGCTGTACAGAGGACTGGCGGTGGACCCCCACCTCCTTCCCCACAACTAACTACATAGAAGGAGCAAGTCTTGGCAATCATGCATCCTGAGGGCCTGGCCGAGAGTAGGAGGAGGACTGGACTCTGGTAGGTCAACTCTATACTACTACTACCCCCCTTTCTGCGTGCCATCACATAACCCCACCCTTACTCCTATCACTACACCACTTCCCACACACCCCACCATCACCTCTCACTTATCCCAATGCCAAGCCCTTCATGCCATACCAATTCATGGACACTACTCACAGACCTGCATGGACACCAATCACTAAAGCATGCACACTAGAGAGAATCAGCTAACCCACCATATACCAACTTACACAAGTGAAAGCTGCCAGGGTATATACAACCAAAGAGGGCCAGCCACAGATGCACAATATGTCAGACACAGAAACAATATCACAGCATTTACATCCCCACAGGTACCCCAGCCAATGTCAGTAGAGAGGAGGTGCCAGCAATATCCAGTCCCCCAACAGAAGAGGCCACAGTGATGACAGCAACTCTAGTCTTCAGGATCTGGGTGACCAACCTGGCCCATCAGGGACCTCTGGACAGCCGGTTACCCAGGCCCAGCCACACACCACCACAGAGCCTCCCCCATCAGGAAACACCACCACAGCACCCACCCAGCGTACCCGCACCTCTGTCCCCAGGACACGTCAATCAGCGGTGTGTCCACCGCTACGGGGACCCCAGGCCACACCTCATACCCAAGACCATCAGGGACCTGGGGTCACACAGTTCAAGGGACAAAAGCACAGGGAAACTTGGAGGAGTGCTGTGCATCAGGGGGAGGACAGGCCCAGGGAACTGACTCTCCAGGAGGCACTTGCAGAGATCCTGGGAGCCTATCAACATTCCCAGGACACAATGGGCCAGATCCTGGGCAATGTGCAGGAGAACAGGTGGCTGCAGGAGGGACAGTACCAGGGGACAAGGGTGGACTTGCAGGCCATCAACAACACCCTGATCTCCATAGCAGGGGTGCTGGCAGACATGGCCAATATTATGAGGGAGCAATCTCACACCAGCGCGCCCCTGCCACTAGCCAGCTATCTGAACAGCCCTACACCTCCACTGCTGCTAGGCCAACAGCACTCCCCATGCAGAAGGTGAACCATCCCGCAAACGTTCCCTGTGATCCAGACAGAAGCCATAGACACTTGCCAAGACCCCCACCAGGAAATGAGACTCTCCTGATTGTCACCCTTTTTTCCCACTCTGTCACCCTGTCCACCTTGAAGTGCCATTGCTCCGCTTCTTATGTCCCCGTGGACACTGCACATGTGCTACAAATAGACTGGAACTATACCCTGGACTTTCATCCATCATCACCACATCATATTGCACTTGCCCCTCCATATTTTAGCACTTCAATAAACACCTTTGGAAAAAAAAGAGTTTTGGAGTATGTCAAATTTTTAAAGTATGTATTAATTTCAACAGGTACAGACGTTGCAATTCAACCGTACAGAAAATGAGCCTAGGTGTATGACCTGTAGCTGGCCGCAGTGAACACACCAGGAACATATAAGAGGTCACCAACATCTGTAAAATGAATTGCCAAAGGGTACAGTAAGTGGGCATAGAAGTGGGAAATAACAGCATGCCAGTGCCACAGAAATTCCAAAAAATGTATTTGAAATGTGAAGTAACACTGTCTTACCTGTGTGTCATTGGAAGTACTGTCTGATGACTGATGTTCTGTTGTCCTCATCCTCATCCTCTGCCTCCTCATCCTCACTGTCCACAGGGCCCACTACTGACACACAGGCATCTTCAGCCTCCTCCTCCTGCAGAAAAGGCACATGGCGTCTCAGGGCAAGACCTTCTTGGGTGAGTAGCACAGGGATCCGCCTGTTAGATGGCGGCACCTGAACCTGGCCTTCAGGAGGCCAAAGGTCCTTTCTATTATCCTTCTGGATCACCCATGTGCCTCATTATACCGTTCTTCTGCCCTTGTCCTGGCATTCCTCACAGGGGTCAGCAGCCATGAGAGGTTTGGGTAACCAGAGTCACCTGCAATATTGAGGGACAATATTTAGCCACACACTATCCTATATGGCCCACACCATACCCATACACCAACATATATTGGGTGGGGACCAGGGCTCACCTACCAGCCACACCCCATGCCTCTGTAGTTGGGCCATCTCATTTGGGATGCTGCTATTCCTCAGGACAAAGACATCATGCACTGACATAGGATACTTGGCATTGACGTGGGAGATGCACTGGTCCACCAAGCACACTATTTGTACATTCATAGAGTGGAAACTCTTACGATTTCAGAACACCTGTTCATTTTGACTGGGGGGACAAATGCAATATGTGTTGCATCAATCGCCTAAATTATGTTGGGTATATGTCCCATTACATAGAACTCGGCCTTCTCTGTGGCCAAATCTTCAACCTAGGGGAAGTCAATGTAGTTGCACATGTGTTTAATCAGGGCAGACAACACTCTGGTCAGCACGTTTGAGAACATTGGCTGTGACATTCCTTCTGCCAAGCCCACTATCACTTGGAGAGAACCAGTTGCCAGGAAATGGAGCTCTGACAGAACTTGCACAGGAGGGGAGATCTCAGTGGGGTGACGGATAGCAGATATCAGGTCAGGCTCCAATTCTGCACACAGCTCTGTGATTGTGGCCCTGCCAAGTCTATAGCTGAGGATGATGTGCCTGCCCTCCATTGTTGCCAAGCCCACCAGGGGTCTGTACACGGGGTATATTTCCATCTCCTATTCATCCGCAGTGGTAGCAATCTATGGGGCAAATGAGTGAGGAGCCTGTCACAAACTAAACAATGGGGCTACAACAGAACTTTGCATGCTGTTAACATGTAATGGGTAAGTGTGATTTATATAGTATGTCCAATTTGCAACAGTGATGCATCAAATATCCAGGGACTGCCTGCCACTCCCACTGAAATGGCGTCCGCCTGTCCTGTGTGGAGGGACAGGTGGAAGTGAGGTAATTCCACTGATGTTGTGTGTGGATTGCGGGAAGCGGTCGGGAACTGCCATGCAGCTACTCATTGGGTACCATTGGGCCCTATGGGGTACAGTGGCCAATGGTGATCTACGCTGACGGTGACAGTATATACCGCGTGGACGTGACCGCCATTTTCTATCATATTCCTCACTTGCTACCTGATCATCCACAGGAGAGGACCTACACTGCATGTGCTGCTGTGACCTGTGTCTGGAACTTACCATGGCCGTGTGACTGGGAAAAGGGCCCCTACCTTCACTTCAGGGAGTTGGAGAAACTTTTGGATGGGGTTCCCAGTACAGACTGCTGTATAGGCCTCCAGACCAACAGGTGAGCACATATTGGGCACGATGCATGTGGCATGAATGCATGGAGTTGTATGTGAAGGCCTCAGGTAAGGGGGGTCGGTGGATGTCCTCTGTGCGGCATATTGGTTGTGTGCTGGGTCATGTGTGTGTAAATGGTGATGTGAAGGGGTATGGTGGGCCATAAGTGTAACAGGCAGGACTATTTGACTAATACTATTTTCCTGTGTGCATTTCCTCTGCGGTCAGCGCCCATAAAAAAGAAGGGGATGTGGCGTGCCATCGCCAAGAACGTGCGGACTGTAGGGGTCTATGGCAGGCAGAGCACCCATTGTTGGACACGGTGGGAGGACCTGAGACGCTGGGCACGGAAGGCAGTGGAGGCCCAGCTGGGGATGGCCTCTCAACAAGGAAGGGGTGCCCGTCGAACCCTAAACCCCCTGATGGCCCGCATACTGGTGGTGGCCTATCCTGAGCTGGATGGGGGCTTGAGGACATCACAGCAGCCACAAGGGGGTGAGTACAGTGCCCATCATTACAAATTACGCATGGTAGGGTGGTATCTGGGTGGGGGATGTGTGTCAGTGGGTGCCCCTAGGCCAGGCCTGACATTGCAGCATAGGTCCCCTGGTGGCTAGAGTTCCAAGGGGATAATCCTGCTACCTAGCTTGTAAGAATCCACTACTGGTCAGGGCTGCGGGGGTCCCAGGTGTGTGCCCCTCCCCATGCCTTGGATGCTAACTTTTTCTCTGGTACTGCTATGACATATTGCGTAGGCCTGTTCCCTGTGTGTAAGGGTGCTGTGTACACCAACCGTGGTGCAGCCATTGACCAAGTGTATCCTTTGTCCCTTCCCTTCTTTATTGTTTTGTCATCCTGTCCTTATGTGCATTAGCATCATCTGGCAGAGAAGCAGAGGCACCGGCGATAGAGGGAGCTGCATCTCACAGGACCCAGAAGGCAGAGTCCACTGACACTGAGGGCACCAGTTGGACGGAGGGCGAGGGGAGCACCATGGCGGAGACTGGAGGGGACAGTTCAGACACAGATACCTCCTCCGATGGAAGCTCCCTGGTGGTGGCGGACATCTCTGTGACCACCCCAGGTACAGCTGCCACCTCCATACCAGCACCGCCCTCCCAGCAAGCCCCTCAATGAGTTGCCCATGCCCACTCACCCAGGGGGGTGGGCATCTCCTTCACCCCAGGCACCTCAGGCCCTGCCCCAGTGAGCCCTTCTGCCCTGAGTGAGGAGGTTATTGACCCCCTGAGATCCATCTCTGTAGGGCAGTCAACCATTGTGAATGTCATCCAGGGGCTGGCAGCCCAGATGCAACAGACTAATGCATTACTGGATGGCATTCACAATGGATTGGCGGCCAAACACGGATCGATCCAGGCTCCGGCCTCCTCTCTGATGGCAGCCATTGTCCCTGTTTCTACCCTC
The DNA here is from genome assembly GCF_031143425.1 of Pleurodeles waltl. Lineage (NCBI taxonomy): Eukaryota > Metazoa > Chordata > Amphibia > Caudata > Salamandridae > Pleurodeles > Pleurodeles waltl. The sequence goes on from NC_090444.1 coordinate 408,046,217, forward strand.
CCCCTCCAACTTCCACTTCCTAGACCCATTCTTCTCAACCTAACCCATCCCAAGCACACAGGCAGAAGAGCATGCACACAAGACAACACACAAGCGTGGTACAGGCAAACATAAACACCACACTTCATCCCACAGGCCCTCACACAAACACCATCCAGATGCAGACATACCAAAATCCACTATTTCCACTGTCTCCCCCTTCTCCTTCTCCTTCCCCTTCCTCCCAGTTCGGACGACACTCACACCTACATATACTACATCATCATCCACTACCAGCATCCCCACCACACCAAGCAGAACACATACCTCATTGGCAGACTGTCTGTTCCCCCCTCCTAAGGTACACAAAAGCAAGCACTCAGACACCCAACAGCCATCCACCTCACAACAGCATCCAGCCCATGCACCTACACCCAAAATCAGCAGAGAGACACCTCCAACAACCACTCCCTCTTCCTCCACTCCCAAACCTTCTCCCTCTTCCTGCCCCAGTGTCCCTAAAAAACTGTTCCTATCCACCATTGACCTCTTCCCTACCCCTCCCCCCATCCTGCACGTCTGCCCATGGTGGGAAGAACGCAGCCAAGCACCGCAGCCACCCAGTCCACGGGCACAGTCGTCACCACACCTGATTGTGGTGGAAAAGGATCCAGGGCACATGTCCTGATGGTGAAGGGCCCTGCCCAAGCTGCTGCCAAGAAGGGAACAGAGCCTGCCCTAGCTGCTGCCAAGAAGGGAAAGGAGCCTGCCCAAGCTGCTGCCAAGAAGGGAAAGGAGCCTGCCCAAGCTGCTGCCAAGAAGGAAAAGGAGCCTGCCCAAGCTGCTGCCAAGAAGGGAAAGGAGCCTGCCCAAGCTGCTGCCAAGAAGGGAAAGGAGCCTGCACCAGCAGGCAGGAAGAGCAAAGGGCCTGGGTCAGGAACTGTGATGGAGCCCACTCCACCAACCATGGTTGTGCAGCTGTCCGACATTGCAGGGGATGGGCAGAAGCCTCCCCCCACCAGCAGCACGACCACCGCCTCCAGTGAGCTGCCATCACCGCCAGCGGACGGTATGTAATCCTGCCTCAATGGGCTGCTGTGCGGCCTGCCCCCTGCAAATTCAGTGGGTATGACACCCATCTGAGAGACTGTGACCTTACACTCCCCAGGATCAAGAGCACAGGGCATGATGCCCCCTCCAGAACCAGTGGGTAAGACACACACCTACCCCAGACTTGCTAGGATCAAGAGCACGGGGAACAATGCCCCCTCCAGAACCAGTGGGTAAGACACCTACCTACCCCAGACTCGCTAGGATCAAGAGCACAGGGCATGTTGCCCCATCCAGAGCAAGTGGGCAAGTCACCCACTCGAAAGACTGTGGCCTTGCACTCCCCAGGACCAAGCACAGGGCATATTGCCCCCTCCAGAATGTGGCAAGTCACCCACATGAGAGACCGTGGCCTTGCACTCAACAGGACCAAGCACAGGGCGCATTACTCCCTCCAGAACCAGTGGGCAAGTCACCCACTTGAAAGACTGTGGCCTTGCACTCCCCAGGACCAAGCACAGGGCATGTTGACCTCTCCAGAACTAGTGATATTGTTCCATCTCCCGGCTGAGGTGCCCCTCTTCCTCTATCCTTGTCTTGCCTCACTTATTTATCTTGATGTGTTTCTCTCATTACATTCACTTTCTCAAAATCGTTTTGTCCTTGCATTATTCATCCGAGGTACGGGGAACAAATGTTTTGGTAATGCAACTGAATGTGTGTATGGTGTTGGGGGTGTGTGGTGCGTGTGTGTGTCACTCTCTTTTTCCTCCCCCCTCCCTTGTGTGCTAGGCATCTGTACTCACCATTGTCGTCTTCGCTTGCGTTGGTGTTCGTGGTGGAGCAGCGCATAGAAAATCATGGGGAAGACATGCAACTCAGGCTCCATGGTGGCGTGGTTGTTCCCTGTGTCTCCAATGGTGAGTCCTTTCACTTCTGTGCAGTGTTTCTGCCAGGCTTTTGATGTCGATGGTACCGCTCCGGAAAAGGTGGTGGAATTGTGTTTCCTAATATGGTGGGCAGAAAATTGACGTCCGCCTGGCTATAGGCAGCTACCGCTGTGTGGGCTATTGTTTCTGCCCTGGTGGTCGGTGTGGTGGATTGGCTGTCTATCGGAGATAACACCGTCATGGTCATAATTTAGCAGTAATTACCGCCGGCCTGTTGGCGGTATTACCACCACTTTAACACCAACCGCCAGGGTTGTAATGAGGGCCATAATGTTTCAGCACGAATAATCCTTCAATCTAATAAGTATGTGTAAATCACTAGCCTGTTTTTTTAAATTAGTTAAATAATAATAAAGAATGACAGACAAAGCAGAACCGTATAAATGATGCAGTGTCTACATTAATGAGGTAATAGCAGAGACTTCTTGTGTGATGGAACTATGATCAGGGATCTATCATTTGACTATTAAGCTATACTGGGGGAAAGTAAGTAGGAGGATAGCGAAGATGTAGATATGAAGGACAGAGGCAGCAAGTGTTGGATTTACCTACAGAACAGTCTGGCAGTGCCAGAACAGCTGGCTTGGCAAGTCTGTGCGTGGGCCGTATTTCCGCTGTTTTATGGACTGGTAGGTCGGTTTTACTGTTCGTTTGCCTGATAGCACCTATGAAATTGCCAGCGGCAAGCACAAATGCATGCATTCTACCTTATCTTGGAAAACACTTAAACAACATGTCTTTACAAGTTTTAAACAGCCCTGGTTTGCAGAATGTGGGCCCCTTTTTAGTCATCTGATTCACTAATGTGGGAACACTTTTATTTTGTTGTCCTGGCCTATTTTCAGTACCAACCCAAGCTGCCCCCGAGCATACCTTTCCTGCATTATGTCTGTTTTCTGACTTTTCCTAAACCATTTGTGCTAGTAGAGCATAATGTGTGATTATTAGAAAGACCCAGTCATTCCTAACTGTTCAATTATGAATGCAAATAAACGTTTTTCTTGTTAAATTACTCTTTCCTGGATTTCGTGCTTTAAATAGATAAATCATGCAAACAAATTGAAGCGGAATCGAAATCATGTGAATTTAAAGAGTATCACATGTGTTAAAGGCAAATCTGCAGCTATCCAGAAATGTCATGATCCTGTTGCATAACTGCTCACAGGTACTGACTGCACCGTGGTTTCATCGTGGGGGGAAACAAGGCAATGAGTTGGTGGATTGGGCTGGTCTGTCACTTGAGTAGGGATATTCAATCCAGATCTGATAAATTCAGACTCTCTGTGCAGCCATCTCTAGAGTGTGACAAAGCCAAGACTGCCTAGGCCTGTTGGGGTTTGATATGTAGGAGGCAGAAGTACACTCCCTTGTGTTTGCATTGGAAATGCAATTAATAAAATATATCCAGACAAAATTTCTCTGAGATGCAGAGAGGTCTTTGATAGGATTCAGCAAGGGTATGTTAAATGCTGGATCAGCAGTGAAGACCTGTCTGCAAATTGGTGATTTAATTATGACTCAGGGGTCAATTATGACTTCCCGACGGGCAGGTTGCCACCAGTGCGGCTGCGTCCCCGCAGACCTCATTATGAGTTTTCTGCTGTGTCAGTGGGCAGAAACAGAGTTTTCACCTGCTGGCCCAGGGGGAAACGGCCTACAGCATTGTCTCCGGCTCATAATAGAGCCGGCGGCAATGCTGTAGTGCTTAGGGTGCACCAGCACCCGTCGCAATGTTCACTATCTGCTAAGTGAACATCACAATAACGCTGGCCGGGGGTGGCCCTGCACTGCCCATGCCAAGTGCATGGGCAGTGCAGGGGCTCCCCAGCACCCCATCTCTGCCAGCTATCACCATAAAACTTCTGGCAGAGAGGGGAGTCGTATTCCCTAGAGGAGTGCTGCTTGCAGCGCTGCCCTGGCAGATTAGGACCGCCAGCACAGCAAATCCATCCTGTGGCAGAAAAGTGGCAGTGCTGGTAGTATGACTGCGGCGCTACCGCTGCGGTTGTAATGTGATGTGGGACCGCCACATAATGAGCCCCTCAGTGTTTAAATTAATGATTAGTAGTTGAAACTTGGATGGATATGAAAAACGTACCCCATGGAACAGAGCATGTGCCTTTAGGTTTGATGCTTTAGTTAAAGACAGGAATTAATAGCAATATGCATGACTCCACCTACTTACATTCTACTCCTTTTTTATTAATCAACAGACCTCGGATCATGAATGGTCCGTGTGGGGCAATATTTTAGATTTAGTAACTGCGCCAGCAATTGAAAATTGATTGACATAATCTCGTAGGATTTTAATGTGTTGACCAAGTTTAGGAATGGGGATGACTAAAAAAAGGGCTATCATTTAGACAGAAAGTTTAAAGGGCCTACTCATGTAACAAGCCACTCATTAGATTTGCTGTTAGGTAAGGAAGATATGAAGCAGCACCATCGCCTTATTCAATTTGTTAAGCTAAACATGGAGCTTAGAGGACATGACAAAGCCTCAGAAAATAGTTAAGTAGCAATGGGATCACATTGACCCAGAGGCTCTGTTACAGACTAACCAGGATTACTGCTGTCTTCTAGATTACATGGAATGTGCTACAATGTACATGAATAGACAGAAACAGAGCTAGGTAAAAACTAAATTAGACAAAAGTATGGCTAGAAGAAATGTTCAAAAAGAGGCAGATTCATGTTATGCCTGGGCAAAATTGTAATTATCCCAGAATAATCAAAGTATTTTCAGTAATTTTGTGTTATTCTTGTAACATGAAATTAATAAAAATTACCCGATCATGCCCACTTGCATGATTTAGAGTAATTTGGGGCAAGAAAACACCTACCCCACAGAGCACAGGAACAGAGCACATGTGGCTACTGCTCTTTGTGTTATATCTAGAACCATTTTGTTAGTGCAAAATGCATCCTTGGGTCCATTTTGAACGCAAGGGTGGATTTTGCACTAGGAAAGTATTGCTACATGAAGGGTTACACTTCTTCTGTAACTCTCCGTAATCTCATTGAATTTTGCTGTAATTTCACATATTTGTGCTTCAGCCAATTACACACATTATGCCTATCACTAGTTGATTCACGTCAGAGATCACATAGCTAGCGAGACACAAGAGGGACGGAAGGCAAGGTGAGGCTATCAAGTTCCAAAAAATGAAGATTAGTTACTAGAAGACTGTGAGAAAGTCTAGTAGCAAAGCAACCAGCGTATGTCACTTATTTTGACAACATGATTTTAACAGTTAGTACATCGCAAACTAGAATATGTTGAGTGAATTGTGGAAGCCAAGGAAAATCAAAATTGAACCTATTCCATTAAAAGATTTATTGGTTCAATAACATTCTATTTTGATAATTTAATTCTAAGCAGTTATGTAGAACTACAATTGAAATACACAGAGGAGCAGTCGAGACTTGTATTCATGGTTTTGGTCAAATGAATATTGCAGGTGAATAATGATCTTTCAGAACAATTAGCTACTTGGTCAGGAAGAGGAAACTATCATGCCTATGTTATGATATCTATGTTCCTAAAACCTTTATACAACAGGACATGTCCGCAAAAGTTTAGAGATTAAGAGAGAGAAAAAAGTGAAGACATCCAATGGTGTGGAGGTCATTCGTGTTTTTCAGTAACAAATTTCCTCTTTGGTTATTTGTTTTTGAAAAAGAAAACATGTTAAAAGTATGGTGGATGGACATCAAAGCCTTTGACGACCAGGGCCAGCTTTAGGGTGGTGTGGCTGTGGTGCGCTGACGTGAAAGGGAGGGCATTGACCTCAGGGAGGCACTGTGTTTAACATTAACTTACAATTTAGAAGCACCTGCTTGTGCATCCAGCCTTCAGGCAACAATAAAAATGTCAAGAAAACTCTTGTGATTAAAGTTCCTGCTACAGTGAGAGATCAGAGTTTTGTCTAGAGGCAGTTTTGACTTCCCATAAAGATGTTTAATATGCCTGCTGGAAAGGACATATCTGTATTTTATGTGGATAGCTGAGTGAATTAGTAAGGCCAACCTTTACAGCACTTTAAAACAAATGAAATGAATGTGAGAGAGTGGCTATGGAGAGATGAGGGGCACTTTTGCAGTGTGGTGTTAAGGAAATCCAAGAGGAGTTTATTGGGGGGGTGCAAAATATGATTGTTGCACCAGACAGCACCAGCGCAAAAGCTAAAGCCGGCCCTGATCAACAAAAAGTCACCAAACTTTATGTACCTCGAAGGAAACCACCATGATGGCAGATTCCTTTCAACTTACACAGATGACTGCTCAAGTCATCCCTAAAGAGGATGGACTGCCATTAATCAGAATGACAAACATTAAGGAGCAGATTTAAGAGCCCCTTACGCCATATATCACCACATTTGCATTATTTTTTTACGCTAATGTGGCAATATTATGGCAAAAATGCCACCTCTTATTTACAATGTGGTGCAATGCATGCATTCTCCCACTTTGTAACCCCTTGTGCCATAGTATACCTGCGCCAGACATAATGTATGCAAGTGGGGCGTTGCCCCTTTAAGGGGGGATGAAAAAGTGGTGCAAAGAAACCTAAAAGATTTCTTTGTACCATTTTTTTGCAGCACTTTTAACTCCTGCACAGAGCAGGTGTTAAACAAAGGAACACCATTATTTATAATGGGCCTCAATGTGCTTTGCAGGATTAGCGTCAGGATTTTTTACGCTAATCCTGAAAAGCACCCAACTAGCGTAACTACTGCCATGGCGGACACATGGTGGAACTAGGGGCGTGCTGAGGGGTACAAGAAAAGTGGCGCTGCACTGAGTGCAGGGCCACTTTTCTTAGATCTGCCCCTATGTTCTCTCCCAGCCAGGTGGACTGTACACCATCGGCCAAAGGGTAAATCAGGCGATTAGTCTATTGCTTCCAGCTCTTATGATATGAAATCAGACGGAGAGGTGCTGATTTTGATAGACGTGTTGATGTGTTTTTAAGGCTAATTGGATAAATCAACATGAGGACCAGGAATTTAAGTCGCTTTCATCAGTCTAACTAGATTGTGCTCATAAAATTGTACTACCTCCCACCGTCTCTTAAAAGGTCTGCTTATGGTGTGAGGTACTCGAGGGATCAGAAATGTCACCCTCACTTGTTTAGTTGCCTCATTTGTTTGACATAGATTGTTAGTATAACTATGTAGGCAATAAGGATCTTGCCAAAAGCAAGGACCCAGGAATGAAACAAGATATTGAATCTTTATCATTGTTTGGCACTAACAGACAAATGGACAGGAGCTCAAAACAGGGTTTATGTTAATAAGGGCCCGAATAATATCTTTAATAACTAGTAAGGCCTGACCATAAACCTAGGAACCTACTGTTCACAGCTAATGTGAGAGGTGAAAATTCTAGTATTGATTAATTATGATGATTTCACCTTTTCTGAATTTTTTAATTAAGGCTATTTTTTCTATTTCCCAGAGCTCGGTATACAATTCTGACTTCATAATGGTAGTACTGTAAGACTAGAAAATGAAAAAGAAATCTTCTCTGGTTCATCAGCCGGACTGGTGCATAGCCTCTGAGCCCAGAGGATGGTGGTGCAAATGCTACTATGCTTTGCTTTCAGGGCTGAACACCTACAGCCTTGGAGAAGCTAATACGAAAAAGCATTTCATCTAAAGATTCTCCGAGAGCAAATTACTAAGCTTTAAAAAACCCAGTAACATGACAGCACATAGCAAAATGCATGGAATTTTTGTATTAAGCATTAGTAATTATTTGTCATCGGGTATTGAACTTTATCACCCTACAATTAAACTATTTGGATGCATCCTAAGCCAATACCTTCACACACTATTTGATGTTCAACTGAAAAGTAACTAAAATATTTAGTTCTCTACTCCCTGTTCGCTGACAGTTTGAATATATAATATATGCTTTAAAGTTCAGGTATATGCATAGAAAGTCCAGTCTCAATTTTAAAAGGCGTGATTTTACGGCACATCAAGTATGTCACTGATGATGCCATTAGTGATGTCACATGTTTTCATAACTCACCATACAACTGGTCAGTTTTAGTAGTTTCAACATAGATGTAATTCGTAAAGATAACGTCCCTTCAATTGAGAATTTTTCAGGTATTTATGTACATTTATAATGTAGATTAATGTCTTGGCCATAACCGTGCCCCAATGTACCAAATGACCATAGGCTGCTGGCGTGCTCTGCAGTAATGTGTCTCAAACATAGTCTCGAGCCTTATCACGTGCCCAATATTCATGCCACCTACTCATCATGGACAATAGCAGATCAGGCACCAGGAACAAAGCAATGGCCTCTCATTATGGGAACAAAGCAATGGCCTCTCTTTATGCCCTTCACTAATGGACCATGTCCACGTTGCTTGTTGAGCATAGGCTGGTTGTTATCGAGCTTTTACCAGGTACAAGGTGTTGCATTTGCCAAGTCCTTGTTCCACATACATCTTGCTAAATACACTGTTGAGCATAGCCTGAAGCTGTATCCGGCAGTCACAATTTCTAGTACTTCTTTCAACTGGTATCTGCTAGGCATGGCAAGCAGATGTGCCCAGGTAGTATGAGGATATAGAAGTTTGCCACAGTATGTAGCCAGTACTCTTGCCTGCAGAGTCGGCTTGGCAGTGCCTTTACCCAGTGGGCACTGAGCTGTGGGTGTGGAATTTTACCTTGCAACGTAGCAAGATCAATGCCCAAAACGCACAATAGGAAGAGGGACCTTAACTAATTACCTTATTTAATTCATATGTTTGCAGCATTCACCAACCACTTGAAACTAACAAGGACAGCTTAAAATAAGTTGAAAGCAATAATAACCCGCATATATTGAGGAAATAGTTGTGAGCCACTTTAACCAAGTGGAAAATAAGAGCCAGTGGCAGCCAGCAGGAAGCAGGTGGAGCGAGGTCCAATCCAGGTAAATTCTGCTTCAATGAGGAAGAACCAGTTATAATTAAGAACAGACATTCCAAGTCACAAAGAAACAATAAGAACAGCTAAACTAGTGAAGTTAATTTACTAATGATTACTCAGAATCATCAGACTATTGATAATTGCACATCTGATCCTTAAGACTTACAAAATTAAACGTAATCAAAATAGAGCGTAGGGAATAGTTCCATATAACGTCTGTAAATGCAGCTGGAATGGGTAACAATGAATACCAGATATTTGGAAACAACTATAACCAGTTAAAAAAGTAAAGGCTGGTAAGAATCTGTTAAATTAGTTGAAACAAACAAACACCAGTAAGACCAGCGTAAGCATTTAACTGCAAGAACTAACAGCCAAATGTAGACGCCATTTAGAAGTTGCTTAGGCTGCAATTCACTATATCATATGTTTACGCCTAATAAATGGCTTTTTAAATTTACTAAACCATTGGGTGATTCGGTGAATGCATACCCAATCGCAAAATGTGTTTAGAAATGCATAACAAATCATAATTAGGAAGGGGCAAGCTTAGGGATTGCCTTTCAAATTGCAATTCAAAATGCTATTTATCAGTGGTTTGCAACTGTAATTGTGGTCGCAAAACATTTAGAGTTTACTGACTCCTGAAAGGAGTGGTCCTCTTGGGGCTCTTTCTCTATGATGAATGAAAAAAGGTTTGCTTAGGAGTGGGTAGCTGTGCATTAGACCACTCGCAACTCTTAAACAAGCTTAAGAAAAAGGTTCATTTTTTCTTAAACACAGAACGGTTTTATTTAAGGAAAACTGGATACATTACAAAATAGGCCATTTAAAGGTGATCACAGACATGGTGGAGTGCTGACCCCAATAGGCTACTATCCTTTTGATGCAGCCTATCAGAGTAAATCACAGTTTGCAATCGGACTCATGAATATTGAGTAGTAGGTCTAATTGCAACCCACTCGAAATGGTGATTTTGCAAATCAACCTAATAATAAATTGGTTGCTTTGCAAAATCAGAGTCAACTTACATAAGGTCAATTTGCAATTTGCAATTTGCAAACAATTTTTGTGAATGTCATAGCTAGTAGCATTTATTTTCGGATGAAACAATTCAGAATAATTGGAACTAATTGAACACTGTGAGAATCTTTTGAAATTGATATGGACGAGCTAGAACTAGTAACTACCTATTAAACTAGACAAAATCAATTCAGTAAAAATTATTGAAACACTTGAAAGGTAAAGATATACATTTGGAAACTATTAAAGTAATAGCATCATAAGTGGGTTTACCATTAACTAAATGTCAAATTATACAGGTCTGATGCAACCAGGCAACTAGCAAGTACTCTGCATGACTGATCTCACAAACAATAAAAGAAGTTTAGCTGTGCTCATCACGTCCACAACTTTATTTATAATCACTTGAATTTGCCATAAGCCACTAGCCTGTATCATTACCTCTTCCCAGTCCACAGGGGTAAGAGAGGCATTGCTCCTTCTTCCGAATGTTGTTGACAGGACTTGCAGATGATAGTTCTTCCAAAAAGAGACAGTCTTGTTGAACAAGAAAATGTTAGGAAAATGAGTCTTAGTCTAGTGATTGTAAACTGAGAGAACTCAGAATAACCATGAAAAGCTGGGCTGTAGTTAACAAAAGGGCAATCATGTAACTCTCCCTGAAACATATCAAAGTGTTCACCCAGAATGACTCTCTAAATATTAAAAATCAACAGGGTTACCAAAGTCCCTCCCATCCAAAAATGAATCAGCACTAGGCATTCATTAATGCAAGGTACAAGTCCAAGAGTGGTATAATCTATGGAAATCTTTTCCCCTGGAAGTGACATACATAAGCAGTGCAATACTTCAAATCCTCACTGATAGCTGAGAACGAAAGGTTAGGCATTAAATGTGTCATGTTCTTTCTGATTGTAGGAGTCCATTCTATTCATAGATTCATTTTTTCACTGCAAAGTTTACTGTGGTTTGACCCTAAGGTAGTATTAGTTTCTTTTCTTTCTTTTCCACCCTTCACCTATCAGTTAACAGGCCAAAATGGCTGGGTCCTCTTTGATATCTGTCTGCAGTTTGGTACAGGCCCATTTATGTGTATTTACCTTAGGAGCACACCGAATAAAAGCAGTTATTTTTTACCTTTTGTAATACTGTTATGCACTTTTTATTTGAACTCAGAAGATACAGTTCATCTTCAAATTCAGGGAGGTCATCTGGAGGATGATCACTCGTCATACTTATGATGTCCAAAAGTTGCCATTTCCATCTGGTGTGTCTTGTAGAACCCTAGGCTCTTTGGGTTTGAAATGTGTATTCATTTGATCATTACTAGTCTCTCTGTGGTTTGCTGTGGTTTGAAGATAGACACTGATCCTTTTGAAAGTGACAATTGCTACAATTGCACAGAACACCACACCAAGGATACACCGGCTACAGGACATGCTATATACTTTGTACGTTTTCTCTATTATCATAATTTTTGACAATGTCTGAGTTGTCTGCTTCCATGCACTCTTGATTTAAGTCCTGGAATATTCATAAATATGAATACTCATAAACCAGCCCATTGAAGTTGTTAAAATTGTAAGCAAAGTGATTGTGTTTTACGTTTAGTCGCAGGTGATTTTGTTACTTCTGGTGCTGTTGCAGATGCAATATACTTCTGAGCTTGGAGAAACCACTGCCCTCTCCAAAGGTTAAAGCCAGCACTCCAGTTCTTCTATATCCTTGAAGTTGCAAGCTTTTATCCTCCAGGCCACTCGCTTACTTGGCAATACAAGTATTATAAAGGGAGCCATCCACTGTTGAAAGGGGAATAAAAGCAACTAGCCCTCTTTTGTACCATTGATCCAGAATCGTATCACAAACTTGCTCATTTACTTCTCAAAAAGGCATGAAGAAGGTGGACTCCCAAATGGTTGGGCCTTCCGGTATAAGGACTTTACAGAGACTCCATGAACATGTTAAATGCAGCATGCTTAGATTGCTGTGAGTGATACACCAACAGCAAAAGGGCTGCTTTGTGGGTAATACATTACGAGCAAAAGGGCTGCTTTGCAGGTAGTGTTACCATTCTTAATCCAGGACTGATCCTCCTTGCAGCATTTTTATACCCAAGAAAGGTGCTCAGCAGTTATGCCTCAATGCTGGAAAAAGGATGAGGGCTTGATGCTATTGGTGGCAGAGACATATAGGGCCATATTTATACTTTTTGACGCAAAACTGCGCTAACGCAGTTTTGCGCCAAAAAAAGTAGCGCCGGCTAACGCCATTCTGAAGCGCCATGCGGGCGCCGTATTTATTGAATGGCGTTAGCCGGTGTTAGCCGACCGGCGCTGCCTGGTGTGCGTGAAAAAAACCCACGTACACCAGGCAGTGCCGGCGTAGGGAAAAATGGCGTTTGGGCGTCCAAAAATAGGGCAAGTCAGGCTGAGGCAAAAAAATCGTCTTAACCTGATTTGCGCCATTTTTTTTTGGGCGCCCAGGTGCCATTAACATGACTCCTGTCTTAGCAAAGACAGGAGTCATGCCCCCTTGCCCAATGGCCATGCCCAGGGGACTTCTGTCCCCTGGGCATGGTCATTGGGCATAGTGGCATGTAGGGGGGCACAAATCAGGCCCCCCTATGCCACAAAAAAAAAAAAATAGTAATACTTACCACAACTTACCTTTTCTTCCCTGGGATGGGTCCCTCCATCCTTGGGTGTCCTCCTGGGGTGGGCAAGGGTGGCAGGGGGTGTCCCTGGGGGCTTGGGAGGGCACCTCTGGGATCATTCTGAGCCCACAGGTCCCTTAACGCCTGCCCTGACCCAGGCGCTAAAATCCGGCGCAAATGCTGGTTTTTAAGTCCCGCCCACTCCCGGGCGTCAGTTTTGCCCGGGAGTATAAATACGACGCATATGCATCGCAGTCATTTTTTAAGACGGGAACGCCTACCTTGCATATCATTAACGCAAGGAAGGTGTTCACGCAAAAAAATGACGCTAACTACATGAACTTTGGCGCTAGACGCGTCTAACGCCAAAGTATAAATATGGAGTTAGTTTTGCGTCGAATTTGCGTCGAAAAAAACGACGCAAATTCGGCGCAAACAGAGTATAAATATGCCCCATAGTCTCTGGCCACTTTCTTCATCGGAGTCTGCTTTTGTGGGGCCATCTTTTTTACTGTTTTTATTGTTTGTCAGCAGTACAAGCAGAAATCGTCAGACTCTATAGTCAGCTAACTCACCTCATTCACCTGCAGGCATGAATAATAAAGAGTAGACAGTGAAATGTGATCATTCTAGTCAATGCAATACAAGTCATTCCCATTAACAATTATAACAACATTGTATACACACGCAATTTTGTTAGCCAGGACCCTATGTAATTTCAGGAAAAGCTGCACAATACCCTGTTTTCCCTCTAAGGTTCATGGGGCCACTATGGGAGCCAAAGGGAGACTGGCAAAAATCAGTTACATTAACTAACAAATACTGGTTACTGGCACATAGAACCCGTATGCAAGTCAGGAGGGCAGGCAAAAACTGATTCAAATAAATATAAAAAATCGTGGTGTTCTTTCAGGGTCCATGTGACCTTATGAGAGGTGGAGAGCAAGCACAAATTGATGAAACTAATCAGAAAATATCTGATGTCCCTCAATAGCCCATGGGATCCTTGTGAGATTCAAGCAAAGTTGATTAAATTAACTACAAACAGCATATATATGCTGTAGAATACTACAATTAGCCACATGCACAAACTATTATAACAGAAAAATATATTAAGAAAACTAAAAAATAAATAATAAATAACGTAGGCTCCAAAGTGCCATAACAATCAATGCTCCTATCAAACAACTTTCAAAAGTGGGATAAAGTAATGATGAAAAAGAGGAAATGAAATGGTGGAGGCCCACATGACAAGCAAAGAAGGAGGTATGGAAAGCAAAGACTTTATGGCTGCCTATGACTCACAGACACACACATTGGTTCCATAAAATGGAAGCCATGGAGGTCTGCAAAGAAAGGGGCATGGAGAATGAAGCCAAAAAATATCCTAAGGCACACACACACCTGCACACACAATAATAGATACATGCACATTGACTCCACAAAATGGTGGGCGCCCACAAGGCAACGAAAAAGGAGGCATGGAGAACAAACAGAACATTGCTGTTTTACCTTTGCTGAATCTAACCTAGCAGACATTAAAGGCACAGTGGAGAATCATTTTAGCATTTATGACATAAAGTTCAAAATGGCAGCGTTATAGTCAGGCCCACCGTTTTTATGAGGCAGTAGGCCAAATTATGCAGCAGAGTAGAATAAATTATTGTTCACCAAAAAATTGATACATAATATATGTACATAAAAGTGCTTTTTGTCAGCAGGCTTCATCTATTGCCCTATTGAATTGTCATTCAATTTTTGCTTCCACCCACAACAAGATTCAGCAATGGGCCATAGACTAGCTCACTTTTCCCGATGGCTTCCTTCACTGTGAGTGACTCCCCAAATCTTGTGTACACTGTTTACTTTTATTTAAACATAATTCTCTGTAGTGACAAAGCTCTTTCAATGTCTGCTTCATTAATTTTATTTTTGTATATCATATTTATTTTGCTGGCAATTCAGATACCCACGTAGATAGGGATTTTTCCTGTCTCATTTTTAAAGTTGCTGTTATAATGTTTTTAAATGACACTGTTACCTTGTAGTGGCCTGTAATTTGAATGCTTGATGGGATGATGATTTTTTTCTTGCCGACCTAATAAAAAGTAATGGTAAAATGCATGGGACAAAAAAAGGATTGTTTTTTTTCAAACATCATTAAACATCAAACAAGGCACAAAAGTAAATGATTTTTACATTTAACACTTTTATTGGAAACATATGTTGGGCACATTTAGGTGATGGTTCGTTTTCTTTTCTACTTTTTATTTGGTGTATTTGCTTACAATAAAACATGTAAATAAAAAATGACAACGATTGCATTAGAATGTGAAACCCAAACTATACCACCGCTTGTTTTGTTGCTTTTTCCACATAGTACAGAAAACACAATGTGAATCTGTGAAGTGAAACCCAGATTAGAGGCTACAGTGGAGTGAGGAAATGCACTGAATTAATAAACTGCTTGCACGGAGCTGTCATGAGGAAGAGAAGAGACTACAATGAATAGAAGATGAAAACGAAATGGAAAACGAGATAAGGAGGAAGGCAATATAAGAAAAGAGAGGACAGCAGTCCTCAAATGCTAAAGGTTGAATGTTTTCTATAACCCGTTTACGGAAGGATGTTCAAAGCCAATACATAAATTGATTAACAGAATAAAAAGACACATATTTAGGCTTGACATCAGCTTTACTAATAATAGCAAACCAGCTCTGCTACTAAATACTGCACCGTAAGAAATTATGTTTAGCTGAATGCAAACAATACAAAGAGGCAGAGTACAGTCACGTAAAGTAAAGGGAGCCAATCACTAAAGTGGGCTAACCCATTGTCCCATATTTTTATGATGTGGTAGGAGGAATCAAAACATGAATGACAATTTACAAAACAAATGGATGAAGAGCGCTGACCTCAAGGCCATCTTTGAGTAATATACATAAATGTTGGGGAAAAAATAGCCTGGAGAGACAGCTAAAATTTACGGTGGGTCACCTCCTCCGTCAGCCTTTATTTGAGATTTTAAATCATTGCTGGTAAGATGGTCAGTGAGGTAGGTGCACAATGCTAAGAGGTAGATGAAGATTGGGATGTGTGCTGAGCCAACTCAAAGAGTTGTTCTTACCTCCGAAAATAAGTAGAGCACCATAAATTTGGGCAATAATAACTGCTGCTATTTACAGCTCTACAGGACAGTGTAACTTAAGCAGGAAGAGCTATATGAAAAGGGATCTATTCTTGCTGAGACTTAAAGGCTTGCAGAAACATGAAAGTGTGACTGTGATATGTGCAATTTATTCAGGTCTGCATTGTCTACCAGTGAAAAAGAAAGCGATCTTGAAGATGTTGGGTCAAGATCACAAAAAAGTAGCAATTCTGCACCTTTAAAAGTATGTCTGTGGATGAGGTACAGAATTACTACTTTTGGGAATATATTCACAGCAGTACCCCCGGGAAGCTGGTCCTGGTGCAGGTTTCAAGGCATACTACAGGAAATGTCTTTCAACATATTGCCCTGGCCTATTTATACTATGAATAATTCTACATAGCATACAATTACCCGCAGGAGAGTAGTAACTGCAGTGCAAAAACACTTTTATGTTTTTTTCCTCTTCGTGGAAAACATATTTCCTTTTGAAAAAAACTTTCCTTACTACCCCAACAAATCTGTGGTGATCAATTACCGTTTCCATAATGGAACGGAAAGTTATTGCGAAGTAATCGGACGAGCACAAATAGAAAACAAGTTTTACTTTATTTTCACGTGTGTGGGTATATTTCCCTATCTTGTCCACTTGGTGGTGCTATAGTCACCCTATAAGCTAGAGTTACATGTAATTTCTGACAACAGAGCCAGCACGATTATAGCAGAGGCTTTAACAAACACCACACGGTCCCCAGCACCACCAAAGCATACAACACATAACGCCTTTGTCAGTGAATGCGATTTACATTTGTACGTGTATAAAACACATTTCTGCACGTTGTATGACACTGAACTGGACAATGTTACTTTTTCAGTAATAGGGTCCTTTGACATGGTGTGGTTTTGCAGCCATACCCCCTACAATGGTGCACAATTACTCTATCAATGAGCATCGTTGTAAACAAGCTAGCTGCTGTACCTCATACCAGTGCAATTAAGCACTGACTCATCAATATGAGCTGTACAATATGTGACTAACAGAGACTGTCTTAAATACTATCAGGGGTTACCTCACAATATTTTGAGGCAACTTTACGCAGGCATATGACCGTTCATCATTTGCCTCTTCTCTGAGTACATTTCAGGACATTTATACATGTATGACGTAAGTACCTTTATACATTAGACTTAACTGTTGCCAAAACCAGTAGGTTTGGCATGGAATTGAAAATGCATCTTTATTCGTTGGCAAGTTTATGTGAGAATTGAGTAAGAGATGGCAGCGTGACTGAATGCTAGGATGAGGCAATGCGTGGATGACTGGTACGATGCGTGCATGGAGTACATTAATGGTGAGTAAAGGACTGCATGGTAATTGCAAGGGTAGGTGAAAGCAGTAAAGGATCACTTCATTCGGTAAACGTACGCTAACAGATTGAATACTTTAAAAATAATGATGTTATTTGTAAATACATGACAACCTCTTACTGCCTTAAATGCCTTTTCACGTCGCCACCATGCCTTGCCATACATGCAATAGACCCCTGATCCACCACACACCACATCAGTTTCTACTTCCATATAACGCAGAATTCCTTGATTTACACGTACAAGGACTGTGAAACCTACCTCGAGTCACCTCATGCTACACGCAACCCTTTCATCACACTGGCACGCAACACACGATTAGAACCTCGGAGTCACAGGCAGTATATTGTAAATGTTAAACACCTTAAACATGTGTGGCAGGCGATATCACACCAGCTCTGCTTGCCATTACATTACAAAAGTAGGGAAATCATCATCAAGGTTAAGTCAAGGCAAGACCGGGCATGAAAAAACTGCAAGATTCACGTCACTCCTGGTTCCCCACGTGGTACAAAATGCAAATCTCATATAGCGAGCCAATCAGAATCTTGTCCTCCTACCCCAGGCTCCAGGGGGTTACTCCCCCATCCCTCCTTCTTATCACAGTCGGGCGAGACTGTGACAAAATACCACGCGCCCTCTGTCCTATGGGAGATCAGGGCCGTTGTGCGCGGACTGGGAACCAGAAAGTACTGCCAAACTTTGACTCAGACTTACAAAGAAGGTCTACCACAGACCTGTAAACCTGTAGGAATCCGGTAAATAATCCACCTGTGTCTGATGCTCCTCATGATCTAAAATCATCATCAACAGTGCAAGAGGCACTGAGTGGTACACGTTGACTGGCATGGGTCCTGGAACTAATATGCGAGACTGAGAGGGCATGACAAGTTCAATGAGGTGCACGGATAGGACACTAACATCATAATTAGCGATTGAGTTGTGTGAAACATGGGTGGGACCCTGTGTAGCCGGTGGGCTGGCGACGCATGTGCTCGGCTCATGTCCCTACAAACAGTGCTCTGGCTAACTCATTCCAGCTGATGCTGCAGCCACTAGGGAAAGCAGTGTCTGCAACAAGCGAGCACTTTCAAGTCAACTGTCATCCATTGCAGTATTCCAATATAAATGTAGACAACTAAATACATATTTGTCAATGCAAAAAATCATATGGATAGCTTTTTGAGTTGCCAATAAATCATTAATTCAGATGCTATTAAATTACTCAACGAATTTCGTTTGAAAAAAAAATAGTACGTACGTAATGTGTTTATTTTCATAACCTATTGCAAATAATAAAACCAACTACTATGTATTTTCTATACAAAAAGGAGCTGGTAGAGCAGAGTTCGCGGATGCTTGCTTAAGCAGACAAACAGAATTGCGAGTTAGCCAGCTTTGAAAATAACCATGGCAGAACCACGGATTACATTATACACTGCTAAGGGACAGTGCGGAAGAGGCCTACAAATAACAATTTTGAAACTTGTGAAAACGGAAAACAAAACCTATCAATAGTGGATTAATACGTGAGAAAAAAACAAAAAACGTGTGAAAAGGTCAGCAAGAAAAATCAATCTATGAGAGAGTTTCTAGTTCAGCTGCTGCTAAGGTCGATTAAGTCTACAGGTGCCACACATTGCAAGCACAAGGATGAGAGGCAGAAGAACACAATGCGATGAGTCTGCTGGAAAAAGAAAGTATTGTTATTTTCTCTGCACTAGCTCTCCTGGATGGTAACAAATGATGGCACATGTGTCCAAAATTCAATCAGAGCTGACAGTCTGAGGGTCCCTCGGCTCTCCTTGTGGTCGCCCAGGCTGGTCACTCTTAAAAATGAGCTTCTAACCCGACACAGAATATGTTTGTTTTAATTGCAATCCCCGCCCATCAAAACTCGCCATTCTGCATCAGCACAGGACCTCCGTTTGTTTTGTGTCTTACAGTCTTTTCCAGATTGATTGGACAGATAAATTGGTGTTTTTGGTTCTTGCCATATTCACGTATGCTATGTTTTGTATCATAAATGTTTTTTTCCGATAACTTAACCGGGGCATTGGTGGTCTCAGTTCTCACACATTCCCTCCCTTTTTTGTCTCATACAGTCTTGTTTAAAATTATTGTATCAAGGCTATCTACTTGCCCTCAGGTGCATAGCCTCCTTCCTCCAGAAAGAACACAAAGGGCCCACATGCCACCCTTCACCTCAGAACCTAAAACCATAATTTACGGTGTACCTTAAGGATCCTGCTTCAGTCCAACACTATTCAACACCAACATGACCCTGCTAGCGGATCTCGTCAGATCCCACAGACTAAGCATCATTTCCTATGCAGGCGACACACAACTCATCCTCTTGCTCACCGAAGACCACTGCATCATCCAGAACTAATTTCCGTACTAGCATGCCCAGTGTCGCTGACTGGATGAGAACCAACTGTCTCAAGCTAAACTGGGACAAGATGGAAGTGATGATCCTAGGGAAAAACACATCCAAATGGGACAACAGTTTGTGGCCATCCGAGCCAGGCCTACACCCACCCCGAAAGACCACGCTCGGAACCTCAGCTTCATTTTAGACAGCAAACGTCTAATGAAACACCAAATCAATGCAGTCTTCAACTCCTGCTTTCCCACCCTCCCTGTGCTCTGGAAGATCTTCAGATGGCTCCCCACTGACACCAGGAAGGCCATCACTAAAACCCTCATTACTAGCCAACTTGACTAGAGAAATGTACTCTATGCTGGCATTTCCACCCAACTCCTCAAGAGACTCCAGGTCATATAGAACGCTGCCACTAGACTCACCATAGACCTCCCCAGACAATCCCACATCACCCCTGCCTCAGGAACCTCCACTGGCTCCCCATCCAGAAGAGATGCCAGTTCAAGATTCTCACACACGCCTACAAAGCCTTGCACAACCAGGAACCAACTTACATCAACCACTGCATGAACTTCCACAAACTCTCCAGACACCCGAGCTCCACCTCCCTGACCCTAGCACACATCCCCCACATCCATCACAGTCACAGTGGAGGCTGCTCCTTCTCTTACACTGCCCCAAGACCTGGAATGACCTGCCCCTTCACCTACAAACACCATCGTCCCAGCCTGACTTCAGGAAGAAGCTCAAGACCTGGCTCTTAGACTGAGACCATGCATCCTCAGCGCCCAGATATCCTCAGGGTGCTAGTGCTGCACTATGCAAATACTGATTGATTGAATGATTGAGGATATTGGTGCTCTTGAGGCTCACCACAGTCCTGAGAACTGGGCACAGCTGACCATGTCTCGACGTTGAGAGGTATGAGGAGTATGTTGGATCATGCATTCCAATTTGTATCATAGCTTCTAATCAGTCCTGGCAAACACATTTGCGCACCAAGATTACTGATCACACTAATTTGTTACATTACAATGTATTTCACTGAATCTTGTGTCTGGAGTCAAACAGAACACCACTGAGCCAGGCAATTATTTTTGGGAAAGCATAAAATGTGGAAACATTCTTAGAGAGGGACTATGCAGAAGACATTGTCAAAGCAGAACAAAAGCTAGACTCCATTGATAGAAGCTCTCTTAAATGAGAAACACAAAGAAAATAATCACACAGACCAGTTATGTTAATCAAATATTGCTGCCAGAGTTGACTATACTGATGGTTTTAAAGAAAAACGATTAACTTTTTGAGGCAGAGAATGAATTAAAGTAATTTCGAGGAGAACCCCCACATGTTGGTCTAAACAGGCAGCAAGAACATTTTGAAATGAATAATTCAGAAGAAAGAGCGAACGGTCAACTACAATATCTTGAAGCGTGCAAGGCCTCATCTAAATTGCTGATACTGAAACAACAATATCAAAGAACCCATTGTGCACCATCAAAGCACTGGAGAGGAAATTATGTTTAAAGTCAATGCCGCTTGTGTGTTTCTATTTAAATGTCCATGCAGCATGGGATATGTGGGCAAAACTGAGAAAAGTATTTAAAAAAATGACTAACTGACTGCAAAAGGATGATCAGGGCATTGCACTGATAAATTCCACAATGTACCACAACTAAGATTTCACGTATAGAAACAATCCTTGCAATGGATCTACTCAAAGGGCAAGCCGGTTGCTTCTTTCAGGGGACAGCCTAATGGGTCTAAAACTTTAGCCACCATGCAGCCCACAGGTATGAATGACAGATGGGAATTCAACTTCTATCTTTGAATCAGTCTCTTTTTCATATTTGTTCACCAAAACAATTTTACAATTCCCCACAGTGAGTCCTATTACAAGGAACTTGGCTTGTGTTTGGTTTACCTGACAGAGTCATTTCTTTGAACCTGTCCACAACACTTGAAAACTACCACACCAGATTTTACTCTCATATGAAGGTGTGCACTGGGCACAAGCTGCATAACATGCAATCTGGAACTGTGATGTAATTTTCTTCACCTTGCGTAGGTAATTCAGTCAAAAACCTTTTTGCTGCATATGAGGCAAACTGCCAGCTCATCAAACCAGCAATAGAATTTCTTAGGGACTATGCCCTCTCATTACGAGTGAGTGGGATATTTTTCTGTTACGCAAACAGTGTCTCTTCACAGAACTCCTCATTACTTCTCAGTCACATTTCACCTTCCCATGATGGTGCTGAATGAGCCCCAACCAAGAGAACCAGAGCACAAAATGTGGGTGCAAAAAGGTACCCCAACATTTAGACACCCCAACATTTTATTTCAATCAATCTTCCCACAATTTCCTGAATGAGAGATGGCGCTAAACCACAATTTCATAAGGCAGTGTGTCCCCTCATTAAGGCACTTCCTAAAACATTAAAACTAATTAAATACAATTCTTCAAAAAAAATTAGATTGAGGGAGTTCAATAAAGAACTGAGTTCTAGATCATTGAAAAGATAACAGGGTTTATTACTGAATTCACAGAATCAATGCCATGAAGGCTATCAGATGCAGATTTATACGGTGTATACAAAAGTCAGTATATAGTCCCAATGGATAGCAAAATCATGAGAAAAAGGACAGCATCCCTAGCAGCATCAAGAAAAGCCCCTAAAATCTTGCTCACCCCCAAAATCAAGGAGTTGTAATATACAATTCTTGCATAGACAATCATAACTTTACAGAATCATTGTGGTGTGAGTTAATGTATCATTTCTTCAGAAAATCAGAGAACAAGAAAAATAAGCGTCATTACTTTAGAACCATAAGCAGTATCCCATTTTCTTGAATAATTATCTAATACCCACTGTGCTAATTTCATCCGGAAATGTTTGAACAAATATCAAACATTGGCAATCGAAGAAACCAAAACTATAGTTACATCCTTCAATTTATATACGCGGTATACAAGATTCACAGTGAGCAGAACAACAGTGTAAATAAACTGCCATAGCCTCATATTAATTTTGTTCTACAGAACCTGTGGGGAGAAGATTGCGGAGTAGGGTAGCACAACAGAGTAACAGAGATGACATCCATCTTGTTCAAGATAGTGTTTAACACATAAATGTGGACTAACTAAAAAATACTAATAAATAGACTTCTAGATATCATAAGTAATTAGTTTCAGAAACAGTGTGTTAATTCAGCCCTTAAATATAAAACCATGTATAAAAATGCATACCACCATTAGAAACATAAATCCTCCGGCAACCTTATCTCCACCTCAACGCTCATAAGTCTCTCATCCACACATAAATGTACGTCCCAAAGGGTAATATTTAATCATTTTTTATTTCATCTATTTATGTCTTTAATCAACCATTCGAGTGTTTCATCAGATATTTCTCAAAATGCATAGTTTGTATGTATAAACATTGACATTTATCCTCAATATTGCGAATTCAGGTCTACAATGGGAAAGCTACTACTCCATTTAAAACATATTCACTCCATACTCACTCAGACAAACTGTTCCATACAGCCCACACACGTATCAATCATCCCTATGCACACTCAATCATTATCCTGAAACTATAACAACATTGGTCTTGTGCACTGACATAAAATAATTCAATATTTGAACAGTTCACAAAGTTTCACAATGCATCTATTCCTTTATATATATTTGAATGTAATTGCACCAGCTCTAATAAATGAAACACAAACTGTCACCAATAGTACACTCATCCTTTTCCGTGATTACTCAAACTCTTTCTGTTATCTGCATCACTTATATGCTGCTTACTTGCCAACCCTAGATATATGCGAACCGTTAGCTCCAGTGTCTAACAGTAGGGAAGAAGTAGGGTGCCAGCCAGAGTTGTAACTAAAAGAAAACATATAGGGCTAATGAGGAACGTTCATATTGTCACCAATTGGTCGTGAATTTAATTCGGAGGAAGTAAGCACTACATGAGAGATTCTATAAGTATAGATGAAACTGTATTTCAAAGTCTCTTTGTTTTCATATAGTTGTGGCACTGTTTCTATTCAAGGAACTTGTAGAAATAACTTCCCAAGATATGAAGCAATGCATATAGATTAGTTGTAAAGCTCTCACTTACCACCTCAGTGCAGTCCTGGAACACACAAGGCTTACACTGTATGTACAGTGTAGGAATGAACCCTGAGTGGTCAGTTGCTCCTTAATGTAACATCCTTGGCCATGGCCAGCCATGGGGTTGCATGCTACGTACAGGCATCATACATATGATCCATGTGGCTAACTTAATTCCTTCCCTTGAATCCTGTCCAGGTGATCCTCCACGCTCTTGTTGCAACCAAAATACATATTCACACTAGGCATGGCTTAGGGCATGGTTTGGTTATAGATCATATGTCTGACTATGGAGTACATACACACTGGTGACCTGAGTTCTTCATTTCCGTGCTCAAGAGGGTCACCAGGCTTTCTCTCAGCTCCCACAAGATGCATTATTGTTGCATGGTAGTCATCTCTGCTTATCAAATTTCCGCCAGGTCATCCCCAAACACTTCGGGGCATGGGGATCTTCTTAAACAAGGAAACATATTGTGTCACCCCTTCTTCCTTTCACCCCACCAACTCCATAATGGCTTGTATTCTCTCCACAGTCCCTGGCCTGCTCTCAGTGTCCAAAATTTCCACCCTGTTAGTCTATCTCAAAAAAGAAAAATAATCCCCCACCTAAAACGTCGACTCTCCAAGTGATGCAGTGGTTTGTTAACTGCCTTAGCTTCAATAAGTAATCTACATACTGCAAATATTTTCTCCATCACTTGGCATACTTTTGCAAATGATAGAGATGCTATCTCACCCACAGGGAATTTTGAATCACTGTCCATCCTGAACATTGTTATCCGCACATCTGGGTAGCTGCCAAAGTCCATACTTATCTTGGTCGAGGGTACTTCACACAGAACATCCAACACAATGGGGAAGGGGTTAGGTGCCCCTCCTGTCATCTCCCTACGGTTTCCTTTACTGATGTGTCCATTCCTGGGAACCACTGCTTTTCGCAGAGGAGGCCTTTCGTTTTGGCAGCTGCTAGGTGCCCTTGATGAGTTAGCTAAGTCACGAGCTTCCACTGTGTATCTGTCATCAGAATGTACTGTTCCCGAAGGAGGAGATCATCCCCTGCTGAGCTGAGTTCCTAACACTCTTTCTCCAGCGCTAGCACAGCATTATCCATTCAGTCTGCCCCTTCTTTTGTAGTTGCTCGCGTTTTTCCACTGATTATGTCAAAGGGTAGAGATATCTTTCTTTATGCATTCAGTTCCCGGGGATGCTGCTGTTATGCCTTCCAGGCTCCTTGCTTTTGTGCATTCTCCTTGTGTGCCCAGCTGGTCAAAGACCTCTGTGTCCCTTTCATGCTCAGCCCTGCTTTCATTCTTTGGCAGAGATAGGGAGTCAGTGGTATTGTTATAAAGTGGTCATAATCAGTGACATCCTAAGCATTTGAGGGCCAAGGGTAAAGCATATTTTGGGGTCTCTGGTTTAGGACATTTTTGAATTTTATTACTAATTTTATGCTAAATCAAACCTATTTGATACCAAACAATACCTAATCTTTTGTTAGACGTTCAGTAAAAGGATCACACAAAACAGTTAAAAAATGCTTTGCCCAGGGCACAAAAATCTTCAGCATGCCACTGGATAGTGAAATACAGGGTAGAAAGAGAAGAGGGAAACACATCAAGATAGGGAAAAGGGTGAAAAAGGTGGCATACTTACAGTTCACCTTCTAAAGGCATCCCTCTGAGGAGAGAAAAGGGGTCCCACGGGCCCCTTAGACATCCCCTTGCAGGTGAGTGCAGCTCACTGCTCCGCCTGCAAGGGGATTTCTAATCCCCCTCAAAGTGCACGCGGGTGCCACCTGCATAAAGAAACATGGAGCAGCTTTTAAACAGCTTCTCCGTATTTCTCCTAAATACGCTTCCCTGAGGGAAGCACGAGTTGGAAGCTGCTGTGGGGGCAGCATATTGACGCACTCTGCTTGTTTTGCGCCAGGTGCACCTTTTGAAAGATGTCCCCGGCTCAAAGAAGTAGAGTGCACCTTATTGTGTAGTGCGGCCTCAAGTTGGTGTTGCCTGGGTGCAGTGACATGTCACAGGCTACACATGACGTTGCCTTTGATTTTCTGCTCTTGCCTGCACCTTATGTGGTTTCTCAATTACCAAATACTTGTGCCACTACTTTAGGTGTGATGGGGTGGGGGGTCACAATCATCCCTCCTCACCAATGTAGAACACCACCTCAGCGCTGTACATAGAACACACAAGGCTTGCACTGCATTTACTGTGTGTTAGTGAACACTGGGGGGATCAGATGCTTCTTCATTTAACCCCTCAACTGTGTCTGGCCTTCAGTGTGCATGCTATGTACAGGCACCATCAGTATGATCTACGTGGCTCACTAAACGAATCTAAAACAGCTTTATAAATCCCTCTTCATGTTTTTATGTTGCTAAAGCAATATACTTTAGTTTTACCCTCTTCGTTTACATAAAGCTCCTGCACTGCTTTGGATCAGGTATGTTAGTCAGCACTTCTCAAGGTATGGCGCAATGTTAACAATGTAGTTAATAATAACTTTATGAAAGCTCTTTGTGCATTGTGATTTTAAACACCAATTAATTTGTTTAACGGTTGCAGTGAATTCAGCCCTCTGAAGAGCAGCGAGCAGCGACAAGCTCAAAATGCACCGGGGTTTGTTACAAAATATTGATGATGAACAATACATTTTGAAAACCCAGCACACAGCCTCAAATGTTATTAAAAAATGGAAGCAATTTCAGAACATATTCTAGCAACCGCTCTTGTAGTTCCATGCTTTGGGAGATTGGATGATGGCATACTTCCTTGTAACTTGCTAAAGGCACCTAGCCAAGTGGTGCTGAGTATCAGGCACACATCATCGTTTTAATCTCCTGAAACATGCTAGCTTGAACAGAAGGTATGCCTTTAAAGTAGGAGGGTGTTTCCCTGCATCATATTTGCACAGGACTCAGACACGCCTAAGGAAGTATTCTGCAATTATTACAGCTTGTTTACGAGGCTAGTAAGAAGCCCAAGGGAAATTGCATAATGCAGTGGGCAAGACTGCGTGCACCCAGCACTGTTGAGTGAATTCACGCAAGTAGAAAAGAAACATTTTACAGCAGTCTAAAATTCAACATCTTTCAAGGTTTGTGTGAGGGTTTGGCTGTGCAGCCTTACTGTGGAATCACAAAAACTGTCTTGGGTCCAGTCAGACTAATTTGAACAACCTTAAGCTCAACCCTATGTAGTTATGGCTTCGAAAAGCAAGGCCTGCACAAAGGAACTAAGGGGGTCATTCCAACCTTGGTGGACGGCGGGACAGACAAACAGCGCGGCGGTCACCGCCAACAGGCAGGCGGCAGACAATGTACCACCCACCCTATCACAACTCACCAATCCGCCACCTTTTCCGGGGCGGGAGCCCCACCGATAAAAACACGGCGGAAACAGACTACGAACGGGAAAACGCTCACCTCTATACACTCCACGAGGACGGAGGACAGCATGGAACCCGAATTAAACATCCTACCAGCTCTTGTCTACCTGCTCATCTACCACGAGTACGAACTCCGGCGCAGAAGACAACGGTGAGTACTGCACCTACGACACAGGGGAGGGGGGAGGACGAAAGGTTACGGGCACACACATACGCCCCCCCCCAACTATCAACATACCAATGCAGAGCAACAACTGAGTGACACCCTCCAAACCCCCCTGAAAAATGCAAAGACACAATAAAATGTTAATTCAAATTTATGTATAAATTAGGTTCATTGAAGTCATGGAAAATTATCGTCATGAAAAATCAAAGCAAAAATCATGAACAGTGCGAAAGCTATGTACATAGTCAATAAGTCCTGCTCAGTGTGTCAAATATCCACAGTCTATGGGCCAATGTCTACCAAGCACATGGGCAAAGCCCACACAGGAGACCTGAGTCCTTTGGAGAGAACACTGCTGGGGCATCAGATGACAAAACTACAGGCACCTCAGGGGGAAGGGAAGGGGGGCACCTCAGCCACAGGAGTCCACGACGCCAGAACCACGAAGGGGCCACCATGCCCACTGTGCCATCCTGGGGAGTGCAAAGCCACAGTCCATCAGGTGGATTACAGACTCCACTGGTCATGGAGGAGGCAGGGTGCCCAGAGTGCAGCGTGAACACTAGCTCGACACAGAACCAGCACTGTCAATGGCCCAGCGGAGCGGTGCTTGAGACGGCGGGGCCCAGCGGAGCGGTGCTTGACAGGAAGGGCCCAGCGGAGCGGTGCTTGACAGGAAGGGCCCAGCGGAGCGGTGCTTGACAGGAAGGGCCCAGCGGAGCGGTGCTTGAGACTGCGGGGCCCAGCGGAGCGGTGCTTGACAGGAAGGGCCCAGCGGAGCGGTGCTTGAGACGGCGGGGCCCAGCGGAGCGGTGCTTGACAGGAAGGGCCCAGCGGAGCGGTGCTTGAGACGGCGGGGCCCAGCGGAGCGGTGCTTGACAGGAAGGGCCCAGCGGAGCGGTGCTTGACAGGAAGGGCCCAGCGGAGCGGTGCTTGACAGGAAGGGCCCAGCGGAGCGGTGCTTGAGACGGCGGGGCCCAGCGGAGCGGTGCTTGACAGGAAGGGCCCAGCGGAGCGGTGCTTGAGACGGCGGGGCCCAGCGGAGCAGTGCTTGACAGGAAGGGCCCAGCGGAGCAGTGCTTGACAGGAAGGGCCCAGCGGAGCGGTGCTTGACAGGAAGGGCCCAGCGGAGCGGTGCTTGAGACGGCGGGGCCCAGCGGAGCGGTGCTTGACAGGAAGGGCCCAGCGGAGCGGTGCTTGAGACAGCGGGGCCCAGCGGAGCAGTGCTTGACAGGAAGGGCCCAGCGGAGCGGTGCTTGACAGGAAGGGCCCAGCGGAGCGGTGCTTGAGACGGCGGGGCCCAGCGGAGCGGTGCTTGACAGGAAGGGCCCAGCGGAGCGGTGCTTGAGACGGCGGGGCCCAGCGGAGCGGTGCTTGACAGGAAGGGCCCAGCGGAGCGGTGCTTGAGACGGTGGGGCCCAGCGGAGCGGTGCTTGACAGGAAGGGCCCAGCGGAGCGGTGCTTGACAGGAAGGGCCCTGTTCAGCGGTGCCTGTCTTCACGGCGGGCCCTGTTCAGCGGTGCCTTTCTTCTCGGCGGGGCCCTGTTCAGCAGTGCCTTTCTTCTCGGCGGGGCCCTGTTCAGCGGTGCCTTTCTTCTCGGCGGGGCCCTGTTCAGCGGTGCCTGTCTTCACGGCGGGGCCCTGTTCAGCGGTGCCTTTCTTCTCTGCAGGGCCCTGTTCAGCGGTGCCTGTCTTCACGGCGGGGCCCTGTTCAGCGGTGCCTTTCTTCTCGGCGGGGCCCTGTTCAGCGGTGCCTGTCTTCAAGGCGGGGCCCTGTTCAGCAGTGCCTTTCTTCTCGGCGGGGCCCTGTTCAGCGGTGCCTGTCTTCACGGCGGGGCCCTGTTCAGCGGTGCCTTTCTTGTCTATCAAGGGAGCCAGACCTGGCCAGGACTCCCTGCTTAGTCGCCCTCCGACCGTGCAGTTGATGGACCCTCCTGTGACGGAGTCCTGGGCCCGTGGGTGTCCTCCGTCACACCCGAGATGGGGCTTGTGGGGCCCTCCTGGTCCGCGCACCTGCTGGCTGACTTCTCCGCCCTGCTGCCCTTGCCCTCCTTCGATGAGGCTCTCTGGCCCTTGCCTGCCCTTGATGTTGTGGCAGGTGACGGGCCACGACTTTGCTCCTTGGGGGCAGCCGTGTCAGCCTTCTCACGGCGGGCCTTGGTTTTACGGGTTCTCTTCCCAGGGGGAGGCTGGCTGTTCCCTTGCTGCTGGCCGATGTATCTGTGCTGGGAAAGGGTGGACTCCAAAACCCGTGCACAATGGTCAGACTTGATGCAGGGCTGGTGGTGGCTGAGGTGCTCTTCGGACTCTTACCAGATGGAGGGGGTGGGTCAGGTGGTGCAAAGAGGTCAAGTTTGGAGAGGAAAAGTTTTTTAGGAGCAATGGAAAGGGTAGGTGCAGTGGGTATGGGAGTGGAGGGAGAGGATGTGGTTGTAGGAGAGTCAGGTGTGCTGTCTATGGGTGCAGGTGCTTGTGACGTAGGCTGTCGTGTGGTGGTTGGCTGTTGTGTGGGTGGCTGCTTGCGTTTGTGTGTTTTGGAAGAGGGGGTGACAGACACAGTGGGAGATGACACAGGGGACGTGTAAATGGCAGTGGGGGTGGTGACTGCACGTGTGCGGACTGTACTGGAGGGTGTGGTGGTGATGGAAGTACTGGCTGATGGTGGTGTGCATGCAGGTGTGAGTGGAGACGTCACAGGGAGGGGGGAGGGAGACGAGGAGGAGGGGGACACAGAGGTGGTAGTGACTGTTGCCATGGCTGCATCTGGATGTTGCTTGGGTGAATGCTTGTGGGATCTGTGGTGCTTATGTCTGGATGAGCTGCCCTTGGGTGTTGAGGTGTGTGCAGGCTGGTCTGATGTTGTGGATGGGATAGGCTGAGGAACAGGAGACTGGGAGATGGTGGAGGCAGTTAGAAGAGGGAGGCTGGAAACAGGGACAATGGCTGCTGTCAGTGCTGAGGCCAGAGCATTGAACGATCGTTGATGGGCAGCCTGACCCGAATGAATGCCCTCCAGGTATGCATTGCTCCGATGCATCTCCCTCTCTACCCCCTGGATGGCATTCAAAAGGGTAGACTGCCCAACAATGATGGTCTGTAGGAGGTCAATGACCTCCTCACTAAGGGCAGCAGGGGTAACTGGGGCAGGGCCTGAGGTGCCTGGGGCGAAGGAGATGCCCGCCTTCTTGGGCGAGCGGGCACGGAGCGAAGGCTGAGGGGCTGCTGGGAGGGCGGAGCTGGTGCGCTGGGTGGCGGCTGTACCTGTTGAGGCGGGGGGCACGGATGTTGCCACGACCGCTAGGGAGCTCCCTTCCGAGGACGTGTCAGTGTCGCTGGTGTCACCACGGGTCCCCGTTGTGGAGCTCCCCTCGCCCTCCGTATCACTGGTGACCTCGGTGTCTGTAGCATGGCCCACCGGGGCCTTGTGAGTTGCAGCTCCCTCGTGCTCCGATGCCAATTCTCCTCCGCCTGATGATGCTAATGCACACATGCACAAGAAGATAAAGAAAAAGGGTGGGGGGAGAAATAAAGACAGGTTGAGTGCATGCATTGTCAACAACATTGTCGGAGAGGACAGACACAGGTGCCTCCAGCACTACGCCACGCAATCGGGTACACTACTCAGTACTTGTGACTAGGCCTACAGGTCTATGGACAACAAATGCACACATGGGTGATGCTAGACCATGGATTGCTGTACTTGGCACCCTACAGAGGTGGGGGGCGGGGGCACAGGGCCATGCCTAAAGGAGGGGACTACACTACAGAAAGCGCCCTGGCCTAATGTCACCCACAGCCCTCCTCCCCCACCCAGGCACCTCCACTGCGCGTAAAGATAGCAGAATGTGCTGGTACTCACCACTTTGTGT
The DNA here is from genome assembly GCF_031143425.1 of Pleurodeles waltl. NCBI lineage: Eukaryota > Metazoa > Chordata > Amphibia > Caudata > Salamandridae > Pleurodeles > Pleurodeles waltl. Next base: position 408,077,266 of record NC_090444.1, read on the forward strand.
CTGCTGTCATGTCCTCACGCGCCCATCCAAATCGGGGTAGGCCACCGCCAGGATCCGGGACATCAGGGGGGTCAAGGTACGACTGGCACCCCTCCTACGTTGGGAGGCCATCCCCAGCAGTGACTCAGCGGTCTTCCTGGTCCCGCGGCGGATGTCCTCCCACCTCTTTTGGCAGTGGGTGCCCCGTCTGTTGTGGACCCCCAGGGCCCGGACTTCCTTGGCGATGGCACGCCAAATTTCAACTTTCTGATGGGCGCTGACCTATTTGACATGTACAGGGTTGGAAAGGAAATTTCAACATTTTTCTGCATGTTAGATGTGATTGCCCCTCCCTCCCCAACCCTGCCATGTGGCACATGCTCTCATCTGTCGTGCCTTGCACTCCTCATTCGCTCCCCACCCCACCATCTTACATCCACCATACACAACCCAGGCATAGCCCATTCAACGTGCACCCAGTGTACTTACCTGTTGGTCTGGAGGACCGTAGAGTAGCGCATACTGGGGCAGGACCCCATCCACAAGTTTCTCCAACTCTTCTGAAGTGAAGGCAGGGGCCCTTTCCCCAGTCGCAGCAGCCATTGTCTCTTCCAGACCGAGGTCACAGCAGCACTTGCAGTATAGGTCCTCTCCTGTGGATGATCAGGTCTCGAGTGATTAAGCAGATAGAAAATAGCGGTCACGCCCGCGGCGGTGCGTACCGGCGCGGTGCGTACCGCGACCTCCGGCGCACATCGTCATTGGCTCCTGAGACCCATAGGGTGCAATGTTAACCAATGCGCCTTCGCACTGCTGTCTTTGACCGCCTACCGCCACGGTGTGCCACGCCAGCGTGTTGACCTCACATCCCACTGTCACACTTCTCAGGTCAGGCAGCCGCCATTACAAGGGCCCACATGGCTTAATTGCTACTGCGTCACACAGGCCTAGGCCTTGCATTGCCACTCATACAAGCCTTTCAATGCATAGCGATTCGTGTACTGTGCAAGCTGGGTGAACGTACCTGTGGGTTGCTTAACTCTGTGCTCCATGTTGTCCTTCCTTGGCACCGTCCGCTGGGACTTGCGAGGAGAAGGATGAATCCTCCCGTGTACCGACCGCTGGTGGACCTGTCGACAATGGAAGAACGACATATTATACTTCGATACCGACTTGACCGAGCCACTATACATGAACTGTGTGCCCAGCTGGAGCCAGACCTGATGTCCCCCATCCGCCAACCCACAGGGATTCCCCCTCTGGTGCAGGTTCTGTCAGTACTCCATTTTTTGGCAAGTGGGTCTTTTCAGACAACAGTGACCATGTCATCAGGGATGTCTCAGCCTATGTTTTCTAAGGTTTTGTCCAGAGTGTTGTCTGCCCTGATGAAATACATGCGGAGATACATTGTTTTCCCTGAGAAGGGTGATTTGGCCACTGTGAAGGGTGATTTCTATGCCCTTGGACATATCCCCAACATCATTGGTGCCATTGATGGGACCCATGTGGCTTTAGTACCCCCAAAAGACAATGAGCAGGTGTACAGAAATAGAAAAAATTACCATTCGATGAATGTCCAGGTGGTCTGTTTGGCTGACCAGTACATCTCCCATCTAAATGCCAAGTTCCCTGGGTCAGTGCATGACGCGTATGTCATGCGAAATAGCAGCATCCCTTATATGATGGAACAGCTACAGAGACACCGTGTGTGGCTAATAGGTGACTCTGGTTACCCCAACCTGCCTTGGCTATTGACCCCAGTGAGGAATCCCCGGACCAGGGCAGAGGAACGGTACAATGAGGCACATGGGCGAACTAGGAGGATTATAGAACGGACCTTCGGGGTCCTGAAGGCCAGGTTTAGGTGCCTGCATATGACAGGTGGATCCCTAATGTACTCACCAAAGAAGGTGTGTCATATCATCGTGGCCTGCTGTATGCTTCACAATCTTGCATTGCGACGCCAGGTGCCTTTCCTGCAGGAGGATGGTCCAGATGGTGGTGTTGTAGCAGCTGTGGAGCCTGTGGAGAGTGAAGAGGAGGAAGACGATGGGGACGACACGGACAACAGGGACACAGTTATACAACAGTATTTTCAGTGGCACACAGGTAAGAATCACCCACGCCATTTTACATTTACTTCTGGCCTCCTGCATCTCTACTTTCTGTGTTTCCCCCCAGTTCCTTTTAACTGATTTTTGACTTTCCCTTCCCTTTTCAGAGCTGTATGACCCACAGCGTGACTTCTGCTTTGTTTGCCCATGGACTAATGCTTATTGACATTGGTATGTTGTCATCACAATGTAACCGAACATTATTGCACGGTTATGTGTAATACATTTGTAAAGAATGCAAGCAGACTCCTGAAATTTGAAGTGCAATTGGTGATTTATTTTAAGTGCTGCATATAGGTCCATGATAGTAAAACGGTGATGGGTGGGGGTGGAGTAATGTCCATGGCAGAGTCCAGTTCTCAGTAGCACAGGTGCATTGTCCATATGCCTGTGGAAGGATGGAGCAGGGGCAGTTCAAGGTTGGACAGGGTGACAATGTGGGACAGTGGGATGACATCAGGGGGTATCTTAGGCTGGCGGGGGTCTTGGCATCCTACTCTGTCTTTTTGTGTGATCTCAGGTTCCGCTTGCGGGGTGGTTGATCTTCAGCAGGAGGTGGGGTTCTGGTGGCCTGTCGTGGTGTGGGGGCCTCCTGTCCACTTGCGCCGGCGGAGGTGGTAGGCTGTTCGTCGTCCGGGCTGGTGACAGGGGCCCTTTGGGGTGCCACATGGTCCCGCAATGTGGTGACTATCTGGTTGAGGGCCAGGACGATGGTCTCCATTGCGGTACCGATGTTCCTGAGTTCGTCTCTGAACCCCATGTACCGTTCCTCCTGCTGTGCATGGATCTCCTGGAACCTGGCCAGTACTGTCGCCATCGTCTCCTGGGAGTGGTGGTATGCTCCCATGATGGTGGTGAGGGCCTCTTGGAGAGTGGGTTCCCGGGGCCGGTCAACCCCCTCTCGCACAGCAGCCCTCCCAGTTCCCCTGTTTCCCCGGGCCTCTGTCCCCTGGACGGTGTGCCCACTACCACTGCCCCAAGGTCCCTGTTGTTGTTGGGGTGGTGGGTCAGCCTGGGTGCCCTGTAGTGGCGGACACACCGCTGATTGACACGTCCTGGAGACAGAGGCATGGGCCCGCTGGGTGGGAGCTGTGCTGGTATTCCCAGAGGGGGTTGGGTCTGCTGTGGCATGTGTCTGTGTGTGGGGAACCGACTGTCCAGAGGTCCCCGATGGTCCGGGCTGGTCATCAGGTTCTAGGTCGACAGAGCTGCTGTCATCACTGGGGGCCTGTTCTGGGGGCGGGATGGACAAATCTGGACCCTCCTGGCCGGTGTGTTGGCGTTCGGGCCCTGCAGGGGTAAAAGAGTATGGTTATTGCTTCTGTGTGTGCCATGGCGTGCGATTTGTGGGTGCCCTTGTCCCCCAGTGCTGGCATTCCCTTGTGGGAGGAGTTGTGAGGGTGGTTTGTGGGGGGGATGGGTATGTGCAGTGGTCATGCTTAGGTGATGGGTGTCCATGGTTTGTGTTGGCATTCAGGGATTGGTGTTGTGTTGGGTGGGTTGTGCTGGTGAGACATTGGCAGGGAGGATGTGTGCTGGGGGGTTGGGGGTGAGGGTGGGGGTGTGGGTTGGCATGCTGGTGGTTGGGGGGGTGAAGTAGTTGGGATTAGACTTACCAGAGTCCATTCCTCTGCCTACTCCAGGGAGGCCCTCAGGATGCAGGATGTTCAAGACCTCTTGCTCCCATGCTGTGAATTCGGGTGGAGTGGGTGGGGGTCCGCCGCCAGTCTTCTGCACAGCGATGTTGTGTCTTGACACCATCAACCGCACTTCCCCCGTAGGTCGTTCCAGCGCTTTCGGATGTCTTCCCGGTTTCTGGGATGCTGTCCCACAGCGTTGACCCTGTCGACGATCCTTTGCCATAGCTCCGCCTTCCTGGCTATTGTGGTGTGCTGCACCTGTGTGCCGAATAGCTGGGGCTCTACCCTAATTATTTCCTCCACCATGACCCTGAGTTCTTGGTCCGAGAACCTGGGGTGTCTTTGGGGTGCCATGGGGTGGTGTGGGGTGGTGTTTGTGGTGATGAGTGTGGTGTGTGTGGTGGTGTGTGGTGTTTTGTGCGTGGATGTGGTGTGGGTGATGATGTTGTGTTCCTCTGTGTGTTGGGGTTTTCGATAGCTGTGCTCTCTCTCTCTCTCTCTCGCCTTCTCTCCGAATTTTTTGTAGTGGGGGTTTGTGGGTGATGTGGGTGTGTGTTTTATAGTTGATTGGATGTGTGGGAGTGTTGTTTGTATTTGTATCAGGTGTGTGTATTTCTAATTGTCCAATGTGGCAGTGTTTTGGTGCTGGGTGTGTATTTTGACCGCAGCGGTGTGTACCGCCAATGGAATACCGCGTTAAATGACCGCCGCGTGGATTCGTGGGTCGTAATGGCATGGGCGTGTTTGTGTTGGCGTGACGGTGGAGGTTTGATCATCTCCAGTTTATCGCTGACCGCTGATGAGGCGGCCTTCCGTGGATGTCGGGTTTTTGGCGGTTTGGCAGTTGTGGGTCAGAATGACCGTGGCGGTTTACCGCGCCCGCGGCGGTAGAATGGCGGTCTTCTGACCGGCGGTAAGAGCCTTTTACCGCCGAGGTCAGAATGACCCCCTAAGTGTAAAGTATTTAACAGTACCAAACAACAAAATAAGAAAGCCACAGAACTTGAAACAAACACAACACCAATTTATAAAAAATAGAGTTTATTTGAGAGTCAAAGATGAGCAAAATCCACTGGAGGTTTCCAGAAATACAGATTTGTAAACACTTCTCACTTTTTTATTCAACCGCAAACAAATATTGTTCAATTTAATGTTTGCAAACTTTTGAAAAACTTGTAACAAGTTAGTTTGGCTACTCTGGCCCTGCTTGGGTGACCAAATCCGTCAGGATAGAGTTTAAGGGAGCCAGTAAGGAAATGCTTGACAGTTACCTGTCCACCGCAGCACTTTCCAGTCCAGTTCCACCCTCTAGGAAACAGCAGCCATAGACTTTAGTTGAGGGGTCCGGTTGCTGGGGATGCAGGAAGAAAAGATGCTCATTGATGCTCTGGATGCTGTGCAGTCAACAAGGGTGCCTTGGGGGTGATTCCTTGGTCCATGGGTCATGTGGAACAAATTAGGTCACAGAGGTCTGGGTCGTAGAAGGCTACCTGCTGCGGTCACAGGAGCCACAGCAAAATCCTTTACTGGAGGCTAATGTCCCCCTTGGGCAACCAATCTGGACTCTGATGCCATTCCCGGGTCCTGATGACTCAGGTGCATCTTTTGGCCATCAAGGATTGGTCTCTTGGGTCACTTAGCGGAACTCAGCGGGGATTCCTCTGAAGTGGCCACCAACTTGCCGGTGTGGGCTTCTTCAACTTTAATGTGCCTGCTGCTGGTACGCATGACTAGCCAACGGACCCTTGGTGTCATGCTTTGGTCTGAGGCTGGGGCATGGCTTTTCCCCCACCCAGGAGCCACAGACACATTCTTAACTTCACTAGCCCATGGGATAGCAGTGTCACAGTGGCCTTTCCTCAGGAGCTGCACGTCGCTGAACAAAAGGCCCACCTTACGGCATCACCAACTCAGAAAGCTATTATAGCACAAAGTTATGATGAAGCCAGTCAGGGGGAAGGAAATTAGGGTAGGGAACAGCAGGGAGAGAGATCTGAAAAGAAAAGGTTAGAACAAATATGCATTTACTCATTCATAGAAATGTAACACATCAATAGACTCTTGACTAAATGCGTCTCCGAGATATCAGATGGAGAATCCTTTTGAAATGAGGGCAAAGCCCCTTCTTTGAAACATGGAACAAGAATAAACTACAACCTCAGAAACAAGAGATGGCAAGAGCTTTGGACTATGATTACACTCAGAATATCAATCCTGTAACATCTATGCATTCACAACATAAACCTTTGATCATGACCTAGAAAATCTCAAAGAATTAAATATGCTTTTCACATCTTAAGCTTTTCAAAGAGCAATGAAAACTATGATTTGCGTATCTCCAAAAATACTTTCACATTCACAACTATAAAGGCCAAAAAGTTTTTACTCATTGAACTTGAAGCGCTTTACTTATAATACCAGAAGAGCTTTTACTTGTCTTGCCTTAAAGCGCTACGCTCATTATGGAGGCCTTTTATTCAAGTGACCTGAATCACTTTGATTGTTGTGCCAAGAACATTTTACTCCTAAGAATTGAAGCGCTTTGATTGTCCTACCAGGAGCGCTTCACACCTGTGGACTGAAGCCCTTGAATTGTCGTGCCATGAGCGCTTTACACCTGTGGACTGAAGTGCTTGGATTGTCGTGCCATGAGCGCTTTACATCTGTGAACTGAAGCGCTTGAATTGTCGTGCCAAGACCACTTTACATCTATGAACAGAAATGCTTGAATTGTCGTGCCAAGAGCGCTTTACATCTGTGAACTGAAGCGCTTGAAATGTCATGCCAAGAACGCTTTACATCTGTTAACTGAATGCATGAATTGCCGTGCCTAGAGCGCTGTACATCTGTGAACTGAAATACTTGAATTGCTGTGCAAAGTGCACTTTACACCTGTGCTCTGAAACAACTTTGATCGCTGTGCCAAGGCCGCTTTCTCTGGAAACTGAAAACACCTTGCCCGTTGTGCTAAGGGGCACTTTACCTTTTGGAAGTAACGACTTCCTCCAAACTTGGATTCATCAAGGCCTTACCGCTACGAGTTCGACCTACTCGTTTTTTAATGCACAATGGAAACAAGGATACTTCAGTTGGATGTCTCTCTGCCATTCAGGAACTCTGCTCTTCTTCAGAGAAACCCCCACAACGTCTGACTGCCTCGAAGTCTTCAAAATAGTGAGCAACGTGCTTGGGTATGGCTGGGCTTTATAGGCCTGCCACACCCCAAGATGGTTGCTGCCTCTAAAAACATGGGAATTGTAGTCCCTTCATGGAATAGCACTGATAAGTGCATCTTGACCACCACTGTCCTGAACCTGCAGCTCTATGAGCTTTGCCACAGGGCAGACAACGCTGATGACCACCTTTGGAACAAGAGGGGATGACAAGTGGTGCGCATAAAGCGCTGCAGAGCCGCACAGCGGAGTTTCGGGCGAGACCTGGACCGCGCATGGCCTTATTCCTGACATTACACCCCTCTCCCAAGCGTGGTCCAGGGCCTAGTTTATCAGGATGGAGAAGGTGAAATCGTCGCACCAAATGTGGTGCATGAATATGTCTTGCAGGTTCCCAGGAGTCATTTTCCGGTCCGTATTCTTTCCAGGACACCAAGTACCGAAGGGGAGACCCCCTATATTTAGAGTCTAGAATAGATCGCACCTCATACTCCCTATGACCTTGGATTAATAGAGGAGCAGGTTGTGTGACGCTTGAGGGCGAAGCAGGTTTAAGAAGCGAAGTGCGAAACAACGGATGAATTTTCAAAGACGATAGTAATTTTAGCTTATATGTTACTGGGTTCACTTGTCGTAGTATTTCATAGGGCCCTATGAATTTTGGATGAAACATATTTTTTTTATTTTTGAATACAAAGTTTTTTGTGGATAACCAAACTCTATCTTTGTATACTGAGGACCAGGCTGGTGTTTGTTGTCATAATGCATTTTATTTTATTTTTTGCTTGATGAAGATTTGTTTGTAATTGTGCATGTATCTTTTTCATGTGTGCTAGCATGCCCATGACTGCTGGAGTGGTTTGAGTAGAGGCAGGTAACGTAACTGGCAAAAGGTGCGGATGATGCCCATATAAACCATAGAAAGGAGTTGAGTTTATTGAAGAGTGGTGAGAGTTATTATAAGCCAGTTCTGCAAGCCACAAAAGATCCAGCCAGGTTGTAGGAGACTTTGTTGCATAACATCGTAAATATTGTTTCAGAGTTTGGTTTAGTCTCTCTGTTTGACCACCCGTTTGTGGATGATAACTAGTAGATAAAGTCAAATCAATTTGTAGAGCCTTGCAAAATTGTAGCCAAAAACACACAGAAAATTGTTTTCCTCTATCAGAGAGGAGAACTCTTGGAAGTCCGTGAAGACGAACTATATTTTTTAAGATGATAGTTGTAAGGAAATGCCTCCTTGGCAAGGTTACCCCCTGACTTTTTGCCTTTGCTGATGCCAAGTTATGATTTGAAAGTGTGCTGAGATCTGCTAACCAGGCCCCAGCACCAGTGTTCTTTCCCTAACTTGTACCTTTGTTTCCACAATTGGCACACCCTGGCATCCAGGTAAGTCCTTTGTAACTGGTACCTCTGGTGCCAAGGGCCCTGATGCCAGGGAAGGTCTCTAAGGGCTGCAGCATGTCTTATGCCACCCTGGGGACCCCTCACTTAGCACAAACACACTGCTTGCCAGCTTGTGTGTGCTAGTGGGGATAAAACAACTAAGTCGACATGGCACTCCCCTCGGGGTGCCATTCCAACCTCACACTGCCTATAGGTATAGATAAGTCACCCCTCTAGCAGGCCTTACAGCCCTAAGGCAGGGTGCACTATATCATAGGTGAGGGCATAAGTGCATGAACACTATGCCCCTACAGTGTCTAAGCAAAACCTTAGACATTGTAAGTGCAGGGTAGCCATAAGAGTATATGGTCTGGGAGTCTGTCATGCACGAACTCCACAGCACCATAATGGCTACACTGAAAACTGTGAAGTTTGGTATCAAACTTCTCAGCACAATAAATGCACACTGATGCCAGTGTACATTTTATTGTAACATACACCCCAGAGGGCACCTTAGAGGTGCCCCCTGAAACCTTAACCGACTATCCGTGTAGGCTGACTAGTTTTAGCAGCCTGCCACACACCAGACATGTTGCTGGCCACATGGGGAGAGTGCCTTTGTAACTCTGTGGCTAGTAACAAAGCCTGTACTGGGTGGAGGTGTTTCTCACCTCACCCTGCAGGAACTGTAACACCTGGCGGTGAGCCTCAAAGGCTCACCCCCTTTGTTACAGCACCCCAGGGCACTCCAGCTAGTGGAGTTGCCCGCCCCCTCCGGCCACGGCCCCACTTTTGGTGGCAAGGCCGGAGGAGATAATGAGAAAAACAAGGAGGAGTCACTGGCCAGTCAGGACAGCCCCTAAGGTGTCCTGAGCTGAGGTGACTCTAACTTTTAGAAATCCTCCATCTTGCAGATGGAGGATTCCCCCAATAGGGATAGGGATGTGCCCCTCTCCCCTCAGGGAGGAGGCACAAAGAGGGTGTAGCCACCCTCAGGGCTAGTAGCCATTGGCTACTAACCCCCAGACCTAAACACACCCCTAAATCGAGTATTTAGGGGCTCCCAGAACGCAGCAAGATAGATTCCTGCAACCTAAGATGAAGAAGGACTGCTGAGCTGAAAAACCTGCAGAGAAGACGGAGACACCAACTGCTTTGGCCCCAGCTCTACCGGCCTGTCTCCCCACTTCTAAAGACACTGCTCCAGCGACGCATTCCCCAGGGTCCAGCAACCTCTGAAGCCTCAGAGGACTACCCTGCATCTAGAAGGACCAAGAACTTCCGAGGACAGCGGCTCTGTTCCCCAAAGACTGCAACTTTGCAACAAAGAAGCAACTTTGAAACAACACACGTTTCCTGCCGGAAGCATGAGACTTTGCACTCTGCACCCGATGCCCCCGGCTCGACTTGTGGAGAACAAATACCACAGGGAGGACTCCCCGGTGACTATGAGACCGTGAGTAGCCAGAGTTGACCCCCCTGAGCCCCCACAGCGACGCCTGCAGAGGGAATCCCGAGGTTCCCCCTGACCGCGACTGCCTGCTTCAAAGACCCGACGCCTGGTAAAGACACTGCGACCAGGACCTGAAGGATCCAACCTCGAGTGCAGGAGCGACCCCCAGGTGGCCCTCTCCCTTGCCCAGGTGGTGGCTACCCCGAGGAGCCCCCCCCTTGCCTGCCTGCATCGCTGAAGAGACCCCTTGGCCTCCCTTTGAATCCTATTGCGAACCTGACTCCTGTTTGCACACTGCACCCGGCTGCCCCCGTGCTGCTGAGGGTGTACTTTCTGTGTTGACTTGTATCCCCCCCGGTGCCCTACAAAACCCCCCTGGTCTGCCCTCCGAAGACGCGGGTCCTTACCTGCTGGCAGACTGGAACCGGGGCACCCCCTTCTCCATTGAAGCCTATGTGTTTTGGGCACCACTTTGATCTCTGCACCTGACCGGCCCTGAGCTGCTGGTGTGGTAACTTTGGGGTTGCTCTGAACCCCAAACGGTGGGCTACCTTGGACCCAAACTTGAACCCTGTAGGTGGTTTACTTACCTGCAAAACTAACAAACACTTACCTCCCCCAGGAACTGTTGAAAATTGCAGAGTCTAGTTTTAAAATAACTTATTGCCATTTGTGTGAAAACTGTATATACTTTTTTGCTAATTCAAAGTTCCTAAAGTTCCTAAGTGAAATACCTTTCATTTGAAGTATTACTTGTAAATCTTGAACCTGTGGTTCTTAAAATAAACTAAGAAAATATATTTTTCTATACAAAAACCTATTGGCCTGAAATTGTCTCTGAGTGTGTGGTCCTCATTTAGTGCCTGTGTGTTTACAACAAATGCTTAACACTACCCTCTGATAAGCCTAAAGCTCGACCACACTACCACAAAATAGAGCATTAGAATGATCTCTTTTTGCCACTATCTTACCTCTAAGGGGAACCCTTGGACTCTGTGCATGCTATTTCTTACTTTGAAATGGTACATACAGAGCCAACTTCCTACATTGGTGGATCAGCGGTGGGGTACAAGACTTTGCATTTGCTGGACTTCTCAGCCAATACCTGATCACACGACTAAATTCCAAAAATTTTCATTAGAAACAGATTTTTTAAATTTGAGCTATTTTTCTAAATTTTTAAAAGTCCTGCTAGGGCCTTGTGTTAGTCCCTGATAGCATTTATTTTAGAGTTTAAAAAGTTTTGTAAAAGTTTGAATTAAGTTCTAGAGATAGTTTTAGATTCTTAAAAAGTATTCCAACTTTTAGAAACATAGGTGATCATTACAACCCTGGCTGTCGGTGTTAAAGCGGCGGTAATACCGCAAACAGGCCAGCGGACAAAAAAAGGGAATTATGACCGTGGCGGAAACCGCCAACAAAGACAGCCACTTTAACACTCCGACCGCCACGGCGGTACAGACAAGCAGCGCGGCGGTCACCGCCAACAGACAGGCGGAAGACAATGTACCGCCCACAGTATCACAACCCGCCAATCCGCCACCTTTTCCGGGGCGGATTCACCGTGGATAAAAACACGGCGGAAACAGCTTTTGCAATGGGAAAACGCTCACCTTAACACATCCCACGAGGAAGCAGGACACCATGGAGCCAGAATTACAAATCCTCCCAGCCCTTGTTTTCCTACTCATCTACGAACACCAGCGCCTGCGGCGGCAAAGACAACGGTGAGTACTGCACGTACCACATAGGAGAGGCAAAAGTCAGGGGGACACAGACGCAACACCCCCACCCCGACCCTCGTACCTTACAACACACACACCAATACATTTCCAAACATCACAGTAACAACCCACAACCACCCCGGAAGACTGCTAAGACAAAACAAAATCAGTTCAAACATTGTAATGTATCAAAATGCATGTACCAAATATATACAGATAGATATAAACACATTCAAAAGTACATACATTACGAGAAGTAGTGCAGATATGCACATCTCAATGTCCGTGCACCACTGGGCCAAAAATGCATGGGCGAGGCCCACACAAGATACCTGTCCACAAACGGAGAGAACACTGCTGGGATATCAGAGAGAAATACAACATGCACCTCAGTGGGAAGGGAAGGGGGGGCACCTCAGCTGGATTACAGCACCACGCCACATCCACGACGGGGCTCCATGCCCATTGATGTATCCTGGGGAGTGCAAAGCTACAGTCTCTCAAGTCTCTACAGTGGGTGGGTTTCCCACTGTTACATCCTGGGGAGTGCAAAGCCACAGTCTCTTAAGTCTCTACAGTGGGTGGGTTGCCCACTGTTACATCCTGGGGAGTCCAAAGCCACAGTCTCTCAAGTTTCTACAGTGGGTGGTTTGCCCACTGCATTATCCTGGGGAGTGCAAAGCCACAGTCTCTCAAGTCTCTACAGTGGGGGGTTGCCCACTGTTACATCCTGGGGAGTGCAAAGCCACAGTCTCTCAAGTCTCTACAGTGGGTGGTTTGCCCACTGCATTATCCTGGGGAGTGCACAGCCACAGTCTCTCAAGTCTCTACAGTGGGTGGGTTGCCCACAGCATTATCCTGGCGAGTGCAAAGCCACAGTCTCTCAAGTCTCTACAGTGGGGGGTTTGCCCACTGTTACATCCTGGGGAGTGCAAAGCCACAGTCTCTCAAGTCTCTACAGTGGGTGGTTTGCCCACTGCATTATCCTGAAGAGTGCAAAGCCACAGTCTCTCAAGTCTCTAAAGTGGGTGGGTTGCCCACTGCATTATCCTGGGGAGTGCAAAGCCACAGTCTCTCAAGTCTCTACAGTGGGTGGTTTGCCCACTGCCATATCCTGGGGAGTGCAAAGCCACAGTCTCTCAAGTCTCTACAGTGGTTGGTTTGCCCACTGAATTATCCTGGGGAGTGCAAAGCCACAGTCTCTCAAGTGGATAACAGCCTCCACTGGTTCTGGAGGGGGACTGGTGCCCAGAGTGCTTCATCCTGTTAAGGACAGATGGAGTGGATGGATCTCTCCACTGGTTCTGGAGGGGGAATGGTGCCTAGACTGGATTAGGCTCCCTGTGACAGTTCCTGTCCCGTCACTGTCCCAGCTGTACATGGGATAACGATGCTTGATATGGCGGTCTTTTCCTTCTGCAGCGGTGCTCTGCCCTGTTCAGCGGTGCTTGCCCTGTTCAGCGGTGCTTTGCCATGGCGGTCTCTGGGCTGTTCAGCGGTGCTTTGCCATGGCAGTCTCTGCCCTGTTCAGCGGTGCTTGCCCTGTTCAGCGGTGGTTTGCCATGGCGGTCTCTGGCCTGTTCAGCGGTGCTTGCCCTGTTCAGCAGTGCTTTGCCATGGCGGTCTCTGGGCTGCTCAGCGGTGCTTGCCCTGTTCAGCGGTGCTTTGCCATGGCGGTCTCTGGGCTGTTCAGCGGTGCTTTGCCATGGCGGTCTCTGGCCTGTTCAGCGGTGCTTGCTCTGTTCAGCAGTCCTTTGCCATGACGGTCTCTGACCTGTGCATTGGTGTGTGGCATGACGGTCCCTCATTGCCCAGCGGGGCTGTGGCAGCTGGGGCCCTCCTGGGCACTGACTCCGGCGGTGGAGGTGGTCTCCTGACCAGTGACGATACTTGTGCCCTCCTGGGCAATGACTCAGGCGGTGGTCTCCTGACCAGTGACGATACTTGTGCCCTCCTCGGCACTGACTCCGGCGTTGGTCTCCTGACCAGTGACGATACTTGTGCCCTCCTGGGCAATGACTCCGGTGGTGGTCTCCTCCTGGGCAATGACTCCGGCGGTGGTCTCCTTACCAGTGACGATACTTGTGCCCTCCTGGGCAATGACTCCGGCGGTGGTCTCCTGACCAGTGACGATACTTGTGCCCTCCTGGGCAATGACTCCGGCGGTGGTCTCCTGACCAGTGACCATGGTGCTGACGGTGGTGTCCCGGCCGCCACGAAGGATGCAGCCCTTCTCTGCCGTGCTGCTCACACAAGGCTGTGCAGAATTCTTCTGGCCCTTCCCCACCTTTGGAGGAGTCACAGCTGACTCTGCAATCCCCCTGGGACCCTTGTGAGTAGTTTTGCCTCCAGGAGTCTTCACCCGGTCCCGTCGGCCACTTTCCAACTTGAGATGCTTTACAGAGGGTGGACTGGCAGTGCCTTGGCTCCGTGTCACACTGCCTGCCCTGGTGGCTGGTGCACTTCACACACCTGTAACACGCACCACTGGTACTGGAGTCTTTTTGGCTGAGGCGCTACAACAGGACTGATGAATTGGAGGGGTGGGGGCAAAGAGGTCAACGTTGCAGAGGGACAGCTTCTGACGAACACTGGGATGGGTAGCTGGAGGGGGTCTGGGAGTGGAGGAAGAGGAGGTGGTTGTAGGAGGTGTCACTTTAGGTGTTTTGGGTGCAGGTGCAGGTCCTGGAGGCTATCGTGAGGTGGATGGATGTTGGGTGTGTGGGTGCCCGCGTTTGTGTACTTTGGGAGGGGGCGTCACAGACACAGTGGGAGAGGACACAGGGGACGTCTAAATGGGAGTGGGGGTGGTGAGTGCAGGTGAGCGGGGTGTGGTGCTGGGTGTTCTGGTGCGAGTCCTAGTGCCTGTAGATGTAGTGCATGCAGGTGAGAGTATAGACAATACTGGGAGGGAGGAGGGAGACGACGAGGAGGGGGACACAGTGGAGGCAGTGGATGTTGTTGTGTCTGCATGTGGGTGATGCTTGTGTGAGTGCCTGTGGGTTGTGTGGCGCCTATGTTTGCCTGAGCTACTTTTGGGTGTTGAGGTGTATGCATGCTTGTCTGATGGTGTGCTTGGGACAGGCTGGGGTACAGGGGATTGGGTCTGGGTAGAGGAAGTTGGAAGGGGGAGGCTAGAGACAGGGACAATGGCTGCCATCACTGCTGAGGCCAGAGATTGCAGGGTTCGATGAAGGGCAGCCTGACCAGAAAGAATGCCCTCCAGGAATGCATTAGTGTGTTGCAACTCCCTTTCTACACCCTGGATGGCATTCACAATGGTAGACTGCCCAACAGTGAGTGACCTGAGGAGGTCAATGGCCTCCTCACTGAGGGCAGCAGGGATGACTGGGGCAGGGCCTGAGGTGCCTGGGGCGAAGGTGATGCCCACCCTCCTGGGTGAGCGGGCATGGGGCGAACGCTGAGGGGCTGCTGGGAGGGCAGTGCTGGTAGGGGAGGTGGCGGCTGTACCTGTAGAAGTGGGGGGCACAGATGGTGCCGCCACCACAAGGGAGCTCCATTCGGCGGACGAGTCCGTGTCGTTGGTTGGTGATCCGGTGACCGACGTGTAGCTCCCCTCGCCCTCCGTCCCACTGGTGCATTCTGAGTCCGTGGTGTGGCCCTCCATGGCCATGTGGGATGCAGCTCCCTCGTGCCCCGGTGCCACTGTACCTCCGCCTGATGATGCTGATGCACAAAAGAACAGGGAGAGCAAAAAAAGGGGGAGGGGACGACAGAAGAAAGACAGGTTGAGTGCATGGCTTACCGCTACAGTTGGCGGACAATACAGACATAGCAGCCCCTGCACTACTCAGTGCTCTTGGCCTCTACAGATGCAATTGCTGGGATATGGCCTACATGGCTATGGTGGACATCTGCACACATGGATGCCACAGGGGCATCTATACCTGTACTTGGCCCACTACTGAGGTGGGATGGAGTGCCACATGCCCTGCATTACGGAGGGGCCTAGCCTACCTATTTCTGCCTGGCCTAGGTATACCCACAGCCCTCCTCCCCCACCCAGACCCCTCAACTGCGCGCCAAGTCCCCCGAATGAGAGTGTACTCACCCCCTTGTGTCTGCTGTGATGCCTTCAAGCGCCCATCCAACTCCGGGTAGGCCACCGCCAGGATCCGGAACATCAGGGGGGTCATGGTGCGACGGGCACCCCTCCCACGTTGGGAGGCCATCCCCAGCTGAGCCTCCGCCGTCTTCTTGCTCCAGCGGCGAATGTCCTCCCATCTTTTCCGGCAGTGGGTGCCCCGTCTCTGGTGGACCCCCAGGGTCCGGACTTCCTTGGCGATGGCACGTCAAATGTCCTTCTTCTGGTGGGCGCTGACATACATGACATGCACAAGGGAAGAAGAGAAGTCATTACCAACTGTACCGCCGATGTGAGTGGCCCCCATCCCTACCCTTGCCATGTGGCACATGCATTCATCTTCTCTGAACTCTGCCCCCTTCCCTCTTACAACCAGCCCTCTCCACCCAGGCATAGCCCATACAACGTGCTCCGTGTGTACTTACCTCTTGGTCTGGAGGACCGTAGAGTAGCGTGTACTGGGGGAGGACCCCGTCTACTAGCTTCTCCAACTCCTGAGCAGTGAAGGCAGGGGCCCTTTCCCCAGATGCAGCAGCCATTGTCTCTTCCAGACCGAGGTCACAGCAGCACTTGCAGTGTAGGTCCTCTACTGTCGGAGATCAGGTATCGAGTAATTGAACACATAGTAAAATGTCAGTCACGTCCGCGGCGGTGACGTCCGCGGCGGTGCGTATCATCACCGCCGGCGCACTTCGTCATTGGCTCCTGGGACCCATAGGGTCCAATGTTAACCAATGCAGCATTGCGCCGCGGTCTACCACCGCCTACCGCAACGGGGTACAACGCCAGCGCAGTGACCTCACATTCCCATTGTCCCAGTTTAGAGGTCAGGCAGCCGCCATTTCAGGGGCCCACATGGCTTCATTTACTACTGCGTCACACATAGTTAGGCCTACACTCAACACACATACAGGAAGGGTTTTGTGTTTGGTGTCGTGTTCTGTGTATCTGTGGGTACATACCTGGGAATTTGTTGACTCTGTGGTCGCTGTTGTCCTTCCTAGGCACCGTCAGCTAGGACATTTAAGAAGATGGCGGAATCCTCTGGTGTACCGACCGCTGGTGGACCTGTTGACAATGGAGTAGCGACATTTAATCCTCACCTACAGGTTTGACCGTGCCACTATCCAGGAACTATACCTGATCCAGACCTGATGTTACCAATCCGCCAACCCACTGGAATCCCCCCTCAAGTGCAGGTGCTGTCAGTGCTCCATTTCCTTGCTAGTGGGTCTTTTCAGACAACAGTGGCCATGGAATAAGGGATGTCCCTGCCTATGTTTTCCAACGTGTTGTCCAGAGTGTTGGATGCCCTGCTGAAACACGTAAGGAGATACATTGTTTTCCCTGAGATGGAGGATTTGCCCACAGTGAAAGGTGACTTCTATGCCCTTGGACATATCCCCAACATCATAGGTGCTATTGATGGGACCCATGTAGCTCTGGTCCCCCCCCACAGGAGTGAACGGGTGTACAGGAACCGGAAGAGTTATCATTCGATGAATGTACAGATGGTCTGTTTGGCAGACCAGTACATCTCCCAGGTAAATGCTATGTTCCCTGGCTCAGTGCATGACGCCTACATCCTGTGGAATAGCAGCATCCCTTATATGATGGGTCAACTCCAGAGGCACCGTGTGTGGCTATTAGGGGACTCTGGTTACCCCAACCTGTCCTGTCTATTGACCCCAGTGAGGAATCCCAGGACCAGGGCAGAGGAACGCTACAATGAGGCCCATGGGCAGACTAGGAGGGTGATCGAACGCACCTTCGGCCTCCTGAAGGCCAGGTTCAGGTGCCTCCATATGACAGGTGGTTCCCTATTCTACTCACCGAAAAAGGTGTGCCAGATCATCATCGCCTGCTCGATGCTTCACAGTCTTGCTTTGCGACGCCAGGTGCCTTTTCTGCAGGAGGATGGTCCAGATGGCGGTGTTGTGGCAGCTGTGGAGCCTGTGGACAGTGATGAGGAGGAAGCTGAGGAAGAAGACATAGACAACAGGGAGTCAGTCATACAGCAATATTTCCAGTGACACACAGGTGAGAAAAACTTTTTTTCACATTACATTCACTTTCACACTTCTACCTCTATCCTGTCTGTTATTTAATAGCAGTATTTGGTCACTGAGTTGTACCTTTCCATTACGGTTTCACAGGTGTGGTTACCAACGTGTGTCATCTGCTTGCATCCTTCATGGACTTGTGATGTGTGACATAGGTATGTTGGCTTTACAATTGGGAACGCATTTTGACACTGTCATTGATAATACAAATTGACCAAATCACAGACTGACTCCAGATTGTTTTGTGGTTCAAGGGTGTTTATTTAAGTGCTCAAAAATGGAGGGGGGTTGGAAAATGGTGATGGGGGACACTGGAGGAATGTCCGTGGCAGAGTCCAGTCCATTGGTCACACAGGTGCACTGCCCATATGGGCAAAGGAAGTGGAGCTGGGGCAGTTAAAGTATGGACAGGGTAACAAAGTGGGACAGTGGGAGGGCAATCAGGGTGGTCTCATTTGCTGGCGGGGGTCTTGCCATCTTGCTATGTCCTGTTCCTGGATCTCAGGGACCTCTTGCGGGTGGTTCTCCGTCTGCAGGGGGTGGGGTGCTGGTGTGGTGGTCCTGTGGCGGGGCGTCCTGTCCACTAGCGCCGGCAGAGGTGGTGGGCAGTTCATCATCCATGCTAGTGTCAGGGGCCCCTTGGAGTGTCACGGTGTCCCTCATGGTTTTTTGTATGTCCTTCAGCACCCCTACGATGGTGCCCAGGGCGGAGCTGATGGTCCTGAGCTCCTCCCTGAACCCCAAATACTGCTCCTCCTGGATGCGCTGCGTCTCCTGAAACTTGCCCAGGACTGTTGCCATCGTCTCCTGGGAGTGGTGGTAAGCTCCCATGATGGAGGAGAGGGCCTCGTGGAGGGTGGGTTCCCTTGGCCTGTCCGCCCCCTGTCGCACAGCAGCCCTCCCAGTTCCCCTGTGTTCCTGTGCCTCCGTCCCCTGGACTGTGTGCCCACTACCACTGCCCCCAGGTCCCTGTTGTTGTTGGGGTGGTGGGTTCTCCTGGGTTCCCTGTAGTGATGGACACACCGCTGATTGACGTGTCCTGGGTACGGAGGTATGGGCCCGCTGGGTGGGTGCTGTGCTGGTGTTACCAGAGGGGGGAAGGTCATTGTTGGGCTGTGCCTGTACAAGGGGAACCGACTGTCCCGAGGCCCACGATGGTCCAGGCTGGTCATCAGGATCCAGTAGGGCAGAGCTGCTGTCGTCACTGTGGGCCTCTTCTGTGGGTGGAGTGGAGATGTCTGGACCCTCCTGTGTGGTGACGTTCCTTAGTGGTCCTGCAGGGATATAAGAGCATGATTATTGCATGTCTGTGTGTAATGGTGTGCAATTGGTGGGTGTTTGTGTACCCCAATGCAAGCATTCCTGTGTGTGGGTTTGTGTGATGATGGTTAGGGGGTTGTTCTGGGTATGTGCAGAGAGCATGCTTTGGTGAGGGGTGACCATGCTTAGTTGTGTCATGCAGGGCTTGGTGTTGGGATGGGTGGTTTGTGTTATTAGTACATTAGTGAGGATTTGGAGTGATAGGGGAGGGGGTGAGGGTGGGGGTGTGTGATAGCATGCAGGTAGGGTGGGGGATATGATAGTTAAGATTTGACATACCAGTGTCCATTCCTCCACCGACTCCTCCGAGGCCCTCTGGATGCATGATGGTCAAGACTTGCTCCTCCCATGTTGTTAGTTGTGGGGGAGGAGGTGGGGGTCCGCCGCCAGTCCGCTGTACCGCGATGTTGTGTCTGGAGACTACTGAATGCACCTCCCCCGTAGGTCGTTCCACCTCTTCCTGATGCCCTCCAGATTTCTTGGATGCTGTCCCACTGCGTTGACCCTGTCGACTATTCTGCGCCATAGCTCCATCTTCCTGGCTATGGATGTGTGCTGCACCTGTGAGCCAAATAGCTGTGGCTCTACCCGTAGGATTTCCTCCACCATGACCCTGAGCTCCTCCTCGGAAAACCGGGGGTGTCTTTGGCGTGACATGGGGTGGTTTGGGTGATGTGTGGGGTGGTGTCAGTGTTGATGTGTGCGGTAATGTGTAGTGGTGTGTGGTGTATTGTGCGTGTAATGTTGTATGGGTGATGGTGTTGTGTGCCTCTGTGTGGTGGGGTTCTCAGTTGCTGTGCTCTCTGCCTCTCTCGCCTTTGTCTATAATTTTTGATCGTAGGGGTTTGTGGGTGATGTGGGTGTGTGTTTTATATTGTGTTGGGTGTGTGGGAGTGGTGTGTGTATGTGTATCACGTGTGTGTATTTGGAATTGTCCAATGTGGCGGTGTTTTTGAGATGTGTGTGTATTTTGAGCGTGGCGGTGTATACCGCCAATGGAATACCGCGGTTGAAAGACCGCCACGTGGATTCGTGGGTCGTAATAGCATGGGCATGTTTCTGTTGGCGTGGAGGTGGAGGTTTTGTTTTCGCCAGTTTTCCACTGACCTTTGGTGTGGCGGACTTGTGTGGGTGTCTGAATTTTGTCTGATTCCGAGATGTGTGTCATAATAGCTGTGGCGGAATTCCGCGGCCGCGGAGGTATGTTGGCGGTCTTCTGCATGGCGGTAAGCGGCTTTTACCTCCAATGTTGTAATGACCCCCATAATGTCTAATGCAGAAGAGAATGTGATGGAACTCGACGTCACCCCTTACCTGAATCTTAGGATGTCAGAGTTAAGGTCTCTCTGAAAAACAAAAAAGATTAGAACTGATTCAAACCCTACCAAAATACAGCTCCAGGAGCTTTTGGCAGAGTTTGCCAAGAACAACCCCTCTGAGGATGACCTCCCAGAGGGGGAAGCTGGTGAATTGGAGGAATTCCCACCTCCAGTCCTAGTTAGGGAGGCCAGTGCTCCTTAAACCGTGACTCCAAATGTGATAGTCAGAGATGCTGCTTCTCTCACAGGAGAGTCCAGCACCTCTGGAATCACTGAGGACAGCCTCAGTGAAGATGACCTACTGTTAGCCAGGTTGGTCAAAAGATTGGCTTTAGAGAGACAGCTCCTAGCCATAGAAAGGGAAAGACAAGAGATGGGGTTTGGTCCCATCAATGGTGGCAGCAACATAAATAGGGTCAGAGTTTCTCCTGACATGTTGAAAATCCCAAAAGGGATTGTAACTAAATATGAAGATGGTGATGACATCACCAAATGGTTCACAGCTTTTGAGAGGGCTTGTGCAACCAGAAAAGTAAACAGATCTCACTGGGGTGCTCTCCTTTGGGAAATGTTCACTGGAAAGTGTAGGGATAGACTCGTCACACTCTCTGGAAAAGATACAGAATCCTATGACCTCATGAAGGCTACCCTGATTGAGGGCTTTGGATTCTTCACTAAGGAGTATAGAATTAGGTTCAGGGGGGCTCAAAAATCTTCGAGCCAGACCTGGGTTGATTTTGTTGACTACTCAGTAAAAACACTGGATGGTTGGATTCAAGGCAGTGGTGTAAATGATTATGATGGGCTGTACAATGTATTTGTGAAAGAACACCTGTTAAGTAATTGTTTCAATGATAAACTGCATCAGCATCTGGTAGACCTAGGACCAATTTCTCCCCGAGAATTGGGAAAGAAGGCGGACCATTGGGTCAAGACTAGGGTGACCAAGACTTCCACAGGAAGTGACCAAAAGAAAGGGGTCACAAAGACTCCCCAGGGGAAAAGTGTTGAGACATCCAAAGGGAAAAGTAAAAAGTCTTCTATAGGGCCCCAAAAACCTGCTCAGGAGGGCGGGCCCAGAGCCTCTTCACAATCCAATTTTGGGTACAAGGGTAAAAACTTTGATCCCAAAAAGGCCTGGTGTCGTAGCTGTAATTAGCCAGGACACCAAACTGGAGACAAGGCCTGTCCCAAGAAAGGTTCCACTTCTAACTCTACTCCAGCTAACACTGGAATGGCCAGTCTCCAAGTGAGATCAACAGTGTGCCCAGAGCAAATCAGGGTTCACACTGAAGCTACATTAGTCTCTGAGGGTGGGGTGGATTTAGCCACACTGGCTGCCTGGCCCCCTAATATACAAAAATACAGGCAGCAACTCTTAATTAATGGGACAAGTGTAGAAGGCCTGAGGGATACAGGTGCCAGAGAAACTGGTTTCCCCTGGTCAATACCTGGCTGGACAAACTTATCCAGTCACCAACGCTGACAATCAGACTAAAGTACATCCCATGGCTATGGTAACTTTACAGTGGGGAGGGGTCAATGGCCTGAAACAGGTGGTGGTCTCCTCAAATATCCCTGTAGACTGTTTGCTTGGAAATGACCTGGAGTCCTCAGCATGGGCTGAGGTAGAAGTCAAAACCCATGCAGCCATGCTGGGTATCCCTGAACTGGTGTGTGTCAAGACAAGGGCACAGTGCAAGGCTCAGGGTGAAAACGAGGTGTTGGAGCCTCGAAAAAGGGCCCAACCCTCCACGAGAAAAGGAAAGGAGACTGGGGAACCAGCTTCAACACAACAAGAAAAAGAGAACCTCTCTTCCTAGGAAGAAGTTCTGACCTCTGAAGGAACTAAGCCCATGGAGTTAGGACCTTCTCCGGTTGAGCTCCTAGGCCCAGGGGGACCCTCAAGGGAGCAGTTGTGTAAGGGGCAAGAAACCTGTCCCTCTCTTGAAGGCCTTAGGCAGCAAGCTGCTGAAGAGTCCAAAGGAAAAATAACAGGAACACATAGAGTCTACTGGGAAGATGGACTCCTTTACACTGAGGCAAGAGATCCCAAACCTGGTGCCACTAGGAGAGTGGTAGTGCCTCAGGAGTTTAGGAAGTTCATTCTGACCTTAGCTCATGATATTCCTCTTGCTGGGCATTTGGGACAGACCAAGATGTGGGAGAGATTAGTCAACCACTTCTATTGTGGCCTCATATGGCGGCCGCTGCGCGACAGTGGTAGCGACCCTTGACCCAAGGGTAGATCGCTCCCCCTGCCGCTGCAGCTCCTCCAGCTCCTCCAGGTTCCTGAGTTCCTGAGACCCACCTCACAGTAAGTACCCCCCACCTCCCTGCCCCTCGCCCTGCCCCGCGCTACTCAGCCTCTCTCCTGCTCCTGCTTCTTTTCTTCTTTTCTTCTTCTCTGTTCTTCCTCCTCGCTCCTCCTCTGTAACCTTCTTCTGTACTCTTCTTTTCCCAGTCTGCTCTCTTCTTCTGGGTGCTTCTCTGCCTCTCCTGTTCGCCTCTCTTCTTCTTCATCTTCTTCTGTGGTCTTCTGCCTGTCTTCTGCCTTCTGTTCTTCGTATCTTCATCTGTGATCTTCTGGACTCCTGTTCTTCTGTTCTTCTGTTCTTCTGTTCTTCTGTTCTTCCGGTCTTCTGCTCTCCTATTCTTCTGTTCTTCTGTTCTTCCGGTCTTCTGTTCTCCTGTTCTTCTGTTCTCCCGGTCTTCTGTTCTTCCGGTCTTCTGTTCTTCTGTCTTCTGTCTTCTATCTTCTGTCTTCGGCTCCTCTGCCTCCTCCGTCTTCTTCTCCCCGCGCCTGCCCTTCTGTTCCTGCCTCATCCCCCTCCCTCACTCGCCTCCCCCTCTCTATCACCCCTACCTACCCGTTCGCTATCTACCTCCCTCACTCCTCCTATCTACCTATCTCTCTATCTCTCTATCTCACTATCTAACTCCCTCACTCTCAACCTCCTCCTATCTCCCTATCTCTCTATCTATTTCTCTATCTATCTATTTCTCTATCTACTTTCTCTATCTATTTCTCTATCTCTCCCCCCCTTCCCGCCACCCCCTCTATTACCTATCTTCCTATCCTCTCACTCTACCTCTCACCCTCACTCACCTCTATAACCCCCCTCCCCTATCTTCACAACCCTACTCCTATCTCTCTCCCTAATCTCCTAAACCTCCTAACACTCACCCCCCTCCACCCTTAAACCCCCCTCCCCCAGCTCTTCTCACTCTACCTGTCCCCCCCTCCCTCGCGCTTTCCTGCCGCGACCTCCTGCACGCCCCCGCCCCCCAGCTCCCATTCGACCCCAGCTGACCCCTCCCCCCCTCCTACCTCATATGGCGCCCGCTGCGCGACAGTGGTAGCGACCCTTGACCCAAGGGTAGGTCGCTCCCCCTGCCGCTGCAGCTCCTCCAGCTCCTCCAGGTTCCTGAGTTCCTGAGACCCACCTCACAGTAAGTACCCCCACCTCCCTGCCCTTCGCCCTGCCCCGCGCTACTCACCCTCTCTCCTGCTCCTGCTTCTTTTCTTCTTTTCTTCTTCTCTGTTCTTCCTCCTCGCTCCTCCTCTGTAATCTTCTTCTGTACTCTTCTTTTCCCCGTCTGCTCTCTTCTTCTGGGTGCTTCTCTGCCTCTCCTGTTCGCCTCTCTTCTTCTTCATCTTCTTCTGTGGTCTTCTGCCTGTCTTCTGCCTTCTGTTCTTCGTATCTTCATCTGTGATCTTCTGTACTCCTGTTCTTCTGTTCTTCTGTTCTTCTGTTCTTCTGTTCTTTCGGTCTTCTGTTCTCCTGTTCTTCTGTTCTTCTGGTCTTCTGTTCTCCTGTTCTTCTGTTCTTCCGGTCTTCTGTTCTTCTGTTCTTCCGGTCTTCTGTTCTTCTGTCTTCTGTCTTCTATCTTCTGTCTTCGGCTCCTCTGCCTCCTCCGTCTTCTTCTCCCCGCGCCTGCCCTCCTGCTCCTGCCTCATCCCCCTCCCTCACTCGCCTCCCCCTCTCTATCACCCCTACCTACCCCGTTCGCTATCTACCTCCCTCACTCCTCCTATCTACCTATCTCTCTATCTCTCTATCTCACTATCTAACTCCCTCACTCTCCACCTCCTCCTATCTACCTATCTCTCTATCGATCTATTTCTCTATCTATCTATTTCTCCATCTATCTATTTCTCCATCTATCTACTTTCTCTATCTATTTCTCTATCTCTCCCCCCCTTCCCGCCACCCCCTCTATTACCTATCTTCCTATCCTCTCACTCTACCTCTCACCCTCACCCACCTCTACAACCCCCCCTCCCCTATCTTCACAACCCTACTCCTATCTCTCTCCCTAATCTCATAAACCTCCTAACACTCACCCCCCTCCACCCTTAAACCCCCCTCCCCAGCTCTTCTTACTCTACCTGTCCCCCCTCCCTCGCGCTTTCCCGCCGCGACCTCCTGCACGCCCCCGCCCCCCAGCTCCCATTCGACCCCAGCTGACCCCTCCCCCCCTCCTACCTCATATGGCGGCCGCTGCGCGAGTGCGCAGCGGGCGCGCCGAAGGCGCGCCAGAGGCGCACCAGAGGCAAGCCCGTCTGCGCCTGGCCCGCGCCCAGCGCCACGACCCCTGGTCCCCAGCTCTCCCAAGCCCCGCTGATCCGCTACGACCCCACCACCCTCCACGCCCTCAACCCAGGGCGCTCCAACACCTGCTTCCAAGCTCACCCCAAACGCACCCATGGACCCTTCACGTGCAACTCCTGCAAACGCATCTTCCACCACGCAACTACCACGACCACAAGCCCACGCGCCATCAACCACCTCAAGTGCATCCTGGTCAACGCTCGTTCCGTCCACAAGCACGCCGTTGAACTCTGGGACCTCCTGGACTCCACAGCACCGTACGTCGCCTTCATCACGGAGACCTGGATGAACGCCTCCTCTGCTCCAGACATCGCCACCGCCATCCCCGAAGGCTACAAGATCCCCAGAAAAGACCGCACCAACCAAGTAGGAGGAGGTATCGCCATCGTCTTCAAAGACTCCATCAGCGTCACCACCTCCACCAAAGACACCCCTCTCGCCGCTGAACACCTGCATTTTCAGATTCGCACCGACCCCAGGACCACCCTCAGAGGATCCCTCGTCTACCGTCCTCCCGGACTGCGCGCCCCTTTCAGCGACACCATCGCCGACTTCATCTCCCCGCACGCCCTCGCCTCGCCGGACTACATCCTCCTAGGCGACCTCAACTTCCATCTGGAACAAAACAACGACCCCAAACCACCACCCTGCTCGACAACCTCGCCAACCTCGGCCTCAAGCAACTGATGAACACCGCCACCCACATCGCCGGACACACGCTTGACCCCATCTTCTCCACCAGCAAACACGTCTTCTTCAGCCACACCTCCGCTCTACACTGGACCGACCACAGCTGTGTACATTTCACATTCCGACGCGAGACCCGCCACCTCCGCACTCAACCCATCCCTCGTCGACAGTGGAACAAAATCCCCGAAGAGCAACTCTTCTCCGCACTCGCCGCCAACCAACCCACCCTCACCACCGACCCCAACTACGCAGCCCTCAGCCTCACGAACTGGATCTCCAACTGCGCAGACAACCTTGCTCCCCTCAAACGCACACATCGACAGGCCAACACCAAAAAACCTCCCTGGTTCTCTGACACCCTCAAAGAATCGAAGAAAACTTGTCGCGCCCTCGAGAAGGCCTGGCGCAAGGACCACACCGCTGACAACATGACCGCCCTCAAGAACGCTACCCGCGAACACCACCACCTGATCCGCGCTGCCAAAAGGAACTTTTTTACCGACAGACTGGACAAAAACAGCCACAACAGCAGAGAACTTTTTAGCATCGTCAAGGAGTTTTCCAACCCCAACGCCAACGCCAACGCCGTCACGCCCTCACAAGCTCTGTGCAACTCCCTCGCCATCTTCTTCCATCGCAAGATCAGCGACCTCCACGACAGCTTTGGACACCAGACCCAACCAAGCATCACCGAACCCACACCTCCGACCATCACCCTCAACGACTGGACCCACATCAACACCGAAGAAACCAAAACCACCATGAACTCGATCCACTCCGGCGCTCCATCGGACCCCTGCCCTCACTTCATCTTCAATAAAGCCGACTACATCATCGCCCCGCACCTCCAGGCCGTCATCAACTCCTCTTTTTCTTCTGCTACCTTCCCCGAATGCTGGAAACTCGCCGAAGTCAACGCACTACTAAAGAAACCTACGGCTGACCCGAGCAACCTGAAAAACTTCCACCCCATCTCGCTCCTCCCCTTCCCCGCCAAGGTAATAGAGAAGGCCGTCAACAAACAGCTGACCACCTTCCTGGAAGACAACAACCTGCTCGACCCTTCACAAACCAGATTCCGAACCAACCACAGCACTGAAACCGCCCTCATCTCAGTCACAGAGGACATCAGAACCCTGATGGACAACGGTGAAACAGTCGCCCTCATCCTCCTCGACCTCTCGGCTGCCTTCGACACCGTCTGCCACTGCACCCTAATCACCCGCCTCCGCTCCACCGGGATCCAAGGCCAGGCCCTGGACTGGATCGCCTCCTTCCTCTCAAACCGATCCCAAAGAGTCTACCTCCCTCCGTTTCGCTCAGACCCCACCGAGATCATCTGCGGCGTACCTCAAGGCTCATCACTCAGCCCGACACTCTTCAATGTCTACATGAGCCCCCTCGCCGACATCGTACGCAAGCACGACATCATCATCACCTCCTACGCCGACGACACCCAACTTATACTCTCCCTCACCAAGGACCCCGCCAGCGCCAAGACCAACCTACAAGAGGGCATGAAGGACGTCGCAGATTGGATGAGGCTCAGCCGCCTAAAGCTGAACTCTGACAAAACGGAAGTCCTCATCCTCGGCAACACCCCGTCCGCTTGGGATTACTCCTGGTGGCCCACGGCCCTCAGCACTGCACCGACCCCCGCAAACCACGCCCGCAACCTCGGCTTCATCTTGGACCCTCTTCTCACCATGACCAAGCAAGTCAACGCCGTGTCCTCCGCCTGCTTCCTCACCCTCCGCATGCTCCGCAAGATCTTGCGCTGGATCCCCGCCGACACTAGAAAAACGGTGACCCACGCCCTCGTCACGAGCCGCCTGGACTACGGCAACACCCTCTATGCTGGGACCACCGCCAAGCTCCAAAAACGCCTGCAACGTATTCAAAACGCCTCGGCCCGCCTCATCCTCGACGTACCCCGCAACAGCCACATCTCCGCACACCGGAGACACCTGCATTGGCTCCCAGTCAGCAAAAGGATCACCTTCCGACTTCTCACCCACGCACACAAAACCCTCCACAACAAGGGACCGGATTACCTCAACCGTCGCCTCAGCTTCTACGCCCCCACCCATCTCCTCCGTTCCTCGGGCCTTGCGCTCGCTGCCGTCCCTCGCATCCGCCGCTCCACGGCGGGTGGGAGGTCCTTCTCCTTCCTGACAGCCAAGACCTGGAACTCCCTCCCCACCAGCCTCAGGGCCACCCAGGACCACTCCGCATTCCGGAGACTCCTAAAAACCTGGCTCTTCGAGCAGCAGTAACGCCCCCCCTTTTTTTCCCCTAGCGCCTTGAGACCCGCACGGGTGAGTAGCGCGCTTTATAAATATTAATGATTTGATTTGATTTGAGATCCCAAACCTGGTGCCACTAGGAGAGTGGTAGTGCCTCAGGAGTTTAGGAAGTTCATTCTGACCTTAGCTCATGATATTCCGCTTGCTGGGCATTTGGGACAGACCAAGATGTGGGAGAGATTAGTCAACCACTTCTATTGGCCCAACATGTCCCAGAAGGTCAAGGAGTTTTGTGCCTCCTGTGCCACCTGTCAAGCCAGTGGTAAGACAGGTGGACACCCAAAGGCCCCCCTCATTCCACTTCCAGTGGTGGGGGTCCCCTTTGAAAGAGTAGGTGTGGACATAGTGGGTCCACTTGAACCTCCCACTGCCTCAGGGAACCAATACATACTAGTAGTAGTAGATCATGCTACTAGATACCCTGAAGCAATTCCCCTTAGGTCGACTACGGCCCCTGCAGTAGCCAAAGCACTCATTGTTATTTTTACCAGAGTGGGATTTCCTAAGGAGGTGGTGTCTGACAGAGGTACCAACTTTATGTCAGCATACCTGAAACATATGTGGAATGAGTGTGGGGTGACTTACAAATTCACCACACCATACCATCCACAAACCAATGGTCTTGTTGAAAGATTTAACAAGACATTGAAAGGCATGATCATGGGGCTCCCTGAAAAACTCAAAAGGAGATGGGATGTCCTCTTGCCATGTCTGCTTTTCGCCTACAGATAGGTGCCTCAGAAGGGAGTAGGGTTTTCCCCCTTTGAACTTCTGTTTGGCCATCCTGTAAGGGGACCACTAGATCTTGTAAAAGAAGGCTGGGAGAGACCTCTTCATGAGCCTAAACAAGATATAATGGACTATGAACTAGGCCTCGTTCAAGGATGGCAGAGTATATGGAAAAGGCAGGCAAAAACCTTGAGGCCAGCCAACAACTCCAGAAGTTTTGGTATGACCAAAAGGCTGCTATGGTTGAGTTTCAGCCAGGGCAGAAAGTCTGGGTTCTGGAGCCTGTGGCTCACAGGGCACTTCAGGACAGATGGAGTGGCCCATACCCATTGCTAGAGAAAAAGAGTCAGGTCACCTACCTGGTAGACCTAGGCACTAGCAGGACCCCCAAAAGGGTGATCCATGTGAACCGCCTCAAACTCTTCCATGACAGAGCAGATGTGAATCTGTTGATGGTAACAGATGAGGACCAGGAAGCTGAGAGTGAACCCCTCCCTGATCTCCTCTCCACAGACCCTAAAGATGGTTCAGTAGATGGAGTGATCTATTCAGACACCGTATCTGGCCAACAGCAATCTGACTGTAGGAAGGTCCTGCAACAGTTTGCTGAGCTCTTTTCCCTAACCCCTGGTCAGACACACCTGTGTACCCAAGATGTGGACAAAGGAGACAGCATGCCTGTCAAAAACAAAATTTTCAGACAGTCTGACCAAGTTAAGGAAAGCATCAAGGTGGAAGTCCACAAGATGCTGGAATTGAGAGTCATTGAGCACTCTGACAGCCCCTGGGCTAGCCCAGTGGTCTTAGTCCCCAAACCTCACACCAAAGATGGAAAGAGAGAGAAGAGGTTTTGTGTGGACTACAGAGGACTTAATTCTGTCACCAAGACAGATGCCCATCCCATTCCAAGGGCAGATGAATTAATTGACAAATTAGGTGCTGCCAGATACTTAAGTACCTTTGACTTGACAGCAGGGTACTGGCAAATCAAAATGGCACCAGGAGCAAAAGAAAAGACAGCATTCTCCACACCTGATGGGCATTATCAGTTTACTGTTATGCTCTTTGGTTTAAAGAATGCCCCTGCCACCTTCCAAAGGTTGGTGAATCAAGTCCTTGCTGGCTTGGAGTCCTTT
Source organism: Pleurodeles waltl (assembly GCF_031143425.1). Taxonomy (NCBI): domain Eukaryota; kingdom Metazoa; phylum Chordata; class Amphibia; order Caudata; family Salamandridae; genus Pleurodeles; species Pleurodeles waltl. The sequence goes on from NC_090444.1 coordinate 408,107,019, forward strand.
AGTGCAGCTTATCTTGACGATATTGCTTTCTTTAGCTCCAGCTGGCAGGATCACCTGGTCCACCTGAAGAAGGTTTTGAAGGCCCTGCAAGCAGCAGGCCTCTCTATCAAGACATCCAAATGTTAGATAGGGCAGGGAACTGTGGTTTACTTGGGATACCTTGTAGGTGGAGGCCAGGTTCAACCACTCCAACCTAAGATCCAGACTATTCTGGACTGGGCAGCTCCAAAAACCCAGACTAAAGTCAGGGCATTCCTTGGCTTGACTGGGTACTACAGGAGGTTTGTGAAGGGATATGGATCAATAGTGACACCCCTCACAGAACTTACCTCCAAGAAAATGCCCAAGAAGGTAAACTGGACTGTAGAATGCCAACAGGCCTTTGACACCCTGAAACAAGCAATGTGCACAGCACCAGTTCTCAAAGCTCCAGATTACTCCAAGCAGTTCATTGTGCAGACTGATGCCTCTGAACATGGGATAGGGGCAGTTTTGTCCCAAACAAACGATGATGGCCTTGACAAGCCTGTTGCTTTCATTAGCAGGAGGTTACTCCCCATGGAGCAGCGTTGGAGCGCCATTGAGAGGAAGGCCTTGGCTGTGGTTTGGTCCCTGAAGAAGCTGAGACCATACCTCTTTGGTACACACTTTGTAGTTCAAACTGACCACAGACCTCTCCGATGGCTAATGCAAATGAAAGGTGAAAATCCAAAACTGTTGAGGTGGTCCATCTCCCTATAGGGAATGGACTTTATAGTGGAACACAGACCTGGGACTGCCCATGCCAATGCAGATGGCCTTTCCAGGTTCTTCCACTTAGAAAATGAAGACTCTCTTGGGAAAGGTTAGTCTCGTCCTCTTTCGTTTGGGGGGGGGTTGTGTAAGGAAATGCCTCCTTGGCATGGTTACCCCCTGACTTTTTGCCTTTGCTGATGCCAAGTTATGATTTGAAAGTGTGCTGAGGTCTGCTAACCAGGCCCCACCACCAGTGTTCTTTCCCTAACCTGTACCTTTGTTTCCACAATTGGCACACCCTGGCATCCAGATGAGTCCCTTGTAACTGGTACCTCTGGTACCAAGGGCCCTGATGCCAGGGAAGGTCTCTAAAGGCTGCAGCATGTCTTATGCCACCCTGGGGACCCCTCACTCAGCACAGACACACTGCTTGCCAGCTTGTGTGTGCTAGTGGGGATAAAACGACTAAGTCGACATGGCACTCCCCTCGGGGTGCCATTCCAACCTCACACTGCCTATAGGTATAGATAAGTCACCCCTCTAGCAGGCCTTACAGCCCTAAGGCAGGGTGCACTATATCATAGGTGAGGGCATAAGTGCATGAACACTATGCCCCTACAGTGTCTAAGCAAAACCTTAGACATTGTAAGTGCAGGGTAGCCATAAGAGTATATGGTCTGGGAGTCTGTCATGCACGAACTCCACAGCATCATAATGGCTACACTGAAAACTGTGAAGTTTGGTATCAAACTTCTCAGCACAATAAATGCACACTGATGCCAGTGTACATTTTATTGTAACATACACCCCAGAGGGCACCTTAGAGGTGCCCCCTGAAACCTTAACCGACTATCCGTGTAGGCTGACTAGTTTTAGCAGCCTGCCACACACCAGACATGTTGCTGGCCACATGGAGAGAGTGCCTTTGTCACTCTGTGGCTAGTAACAAAGCCTGTACTGGGTGGAGGTGCTTCTCACCTCCCCCTGCAGGAACTGTAACACCTGGCGGTGAGCCTCAAAGGATCCCACCCTTTGTTACAGCACCCCAGGGCACTCCAGCTAGTGAAGTTGCCCGCCCCCTCCGGCCACGGCCCCACTTTTTGCGGCAAGGCTGGAGGAGATAATGAGAAAAACAAGGAGGAGTCACTGGCCAGTCAGGTCAGCCCCTAAGGTGTCCTGAGCTGAGGTGACTCTAACTTTTAGAAATCCTCCATCTTGCAGATGGAGGATTCCCCCAATAGGGATAGGGATGTGCCCCCCTCCCCTCAGGGAGGAGGCACAAAGAGGGTGTAGCCACCCTCAGGGCTAGTAGCCATCAGCTACTAACCCTCCAGACCTAAACACACCCCTAAATCGAATATTTAGGGCCTGCCAGAATGCAGCAAGATAGATTCCTGCAACCTAAGATGAAGAAGGACTGCTGAGCTGAAAAACCTGCAGAGAAGACGGAGACACCAACTGCTTTGGCCCCTAGCTCTACCGGCCTGTCTCCCCACTTCTAAAGACACTGCTCCAGCGACACCTTCACCAGGGTCCAGCAACCTCTGAAGCCTCAGAGGACTACCCTGCATCTAGAAGGACCAAGAACTCCAGAGGACAGCGGCTCTGTTCCCCAAAGACTGCAACTTTGCAACAAAGAAGCAACTTTGAAACAACACACGTTTCCCACCGGAAGCGTGAGACTTTGCACTCTGCACCCGACGCCCCCGGCTCGACTTGTGGAGAACAAACACCACAGAGAGGACACACACACATGCAACACACAACACGCAACACCCCCACCCTCACCCTCAACACAACAACATACACACCAATACAGGCAGCAACATTACAAATACAGCACCCCCACCCCCTGGAAGAATGCAAGGACAAAAGGAAATGATTGTAACCATTGTAATCATTAAAAATCCATTAGTCAAAAGTCAGAATTCAGTATATACAAATATGTACACCAACTACACAAGTCCGGATAGTGTACTAATCATTGTCCGTGGACCACTGGGCCCAAAATGCATGGGCGAGGCCCACACATCATACCTGACTGGAAACGGAGAGAACACTGCTGGGGCATCAGATCGAAAATAAACAGGCACCTCAGGGGGAAGGGGAGGGGGGCACCTCAGCCTGATGAACGCACAACACCACTGCTGCACAAGGGGGCTTCATGCCCATTGAAGTATCCTGGGGAGTGCAAAGCCACAGTCTCTCAAGTCTCTCCAGTGGGTGCTTTGCCCACTGCTTTATCCTGGGGAGTGCAAAGTCACAGTCTCTCAAGTTTCTCCAGTGGGTGGTTTGCCCACTGCTTTATCCTGGGGAGTGCAAAGCCACAGTCTCTCAAGTGGATAACAGTCTCCACTGGTTCTGGAGGGGGCATGGTACCCAGAGTGCTTCATCCTGCCATGGATTGAGGTAGTGGATCTGATACTCCTCTGGTTCTGGAGGGGGCATGGTGCCCAGAGTGCTTCATCCTGCCACGGACTGAGGTAGTGGATGTGATACTCCACTGGTTCTGGAGGTGGCATGGTGCCCAGAGTGCTTCATCCTGCCAAGGACTGAGGTAGTGGATGTGATACTCCACTGGTTCTGGAGGGGGCATCGTGCCCAGAGTGTTCCACGTGCAGTGGGGCTGGTACAATTCCCTCACCTGGGTGTGCGTGCCACGAGATTTGCAAGGTTCAGGTAGCATGATACGCCATGGAGACAGCAACACACTCCACAATGCTGCGGCTGCGCCTTCCACCTGCAGGTGCAAACAGTGATGGAAGAAATGCCTCATGGAAGCTGCCCAGGGTCCAGGAACTCTCCTCCACCCTCAGACGACTGACCACTGGGGATGGTAGCCATGTCAGCGGTGGTGCCTGTGTTCAAGGACGCCGCGGGGCCGATGGCAGTGTCTGTTGCGGCGGTGCTTGAGGCTTTAGATGTGCTTGGGTCAGTGCAGGTGGCGGTGCAGGTGACAGTGCAGGTGACGGTTGTGGTGGTGGGGCAGCTAGCGGTGTTCGCCTCCGTATAGGTTATCGTGGTCCTGGATAGAAAGTGTGACACTGGTCCCTCAGTCGGTGCCACCATGCCCTCTCCTGACCTGCTCTTCAGCTTTTGGCCCTTTCCCAGCTTTGATGGTGCCGCAGTTGTCTTGCCACTATGCCCTTTGGTTTTTGCTGAGCCTTTGGTGGCTGGTACTTTCGGCTTCTCCCTCCGGGATGTGGGCACCTTTTTCACCTTGGCAGGTGGCGGAATGTCCTTGCCCTCGCTATGTGGTACACTGGCAGCCCTGATGGGTGGCGCACTCCATGACCCCGCAGTTGCTGGCACCACTGTGCCTGGGGATTTGGTGGCTGAGGTGCTGGGCTGGGACCTGGAAAGCCTGGCCCTAGGGGAAGGACGGGGGGAGGTGTAGGGAACTGGTCAATGTTAGCCAGGAAGAGTTTCTTAGACACACTGGGAGGGGAAGATGGAGGGTGTTTGGGAGTTGAGGAAGAGGTAGTGTTTGTAGGAGGTGTACGTCTGCTGAAGTTGGGTGAAGGTGCATGGGCCGGAGGCTAATGTGAGGTGGATGGCTATTGGGTGGGTGTGTGCCTGCGTTTGTGTACTTTGGGAGGAGGGCTCACTGACACACTGGGAGAGGACACTGGGGATGTGTGAATGGTAGTGAGGGTGGTGAGTGCACGTGAACGGTGTGTGGTGATGGGCGTGTTGGTGATGGAGGCAGTGGCTGAGGATGTAGTGCATGCAGGTATGAGTGGAGACAAGACAGGGAGAGAGGAGGAAGACATGGAGGAGGGGGACACAGTGGAGGCAGTTGATGTTGCTGTGTCTGCACGGGGATGGTGCTTGTGTGAGTGCCTGTGGGAAGTGTGGTGCTTATTTTTGCCATGTCCACTCTTGTGTGTTGATGAGTGTGCATGCTGGTCTGATGGTGTGCTTGGGATAGGCTGAGGTACAGGGGATTGGGTCTGGGTGGAGGAAGTTGGAGGGCGGAGGTTGGACACAGGGACAATGGCTGTCATCAGTGCTGAGGCCAGAGCCTGAAATGCTCTCTGTTGGCTGCCTGCCCAGAAAGAATGCCCTCTAGGTATGCATTTGTTTGTTGCAAATGCCTCTCTACACCCTGGATGGCATTCACAATGGTAGATTGCCCAACAGTGAGGGATCTCAGGAGGTCAATAGCCTCCTCACTGAGGGCAGCAGGGCTGACTGGGGCAGGGCATGAGGTGCCTGGGGTGAAGGAGATGCCCAACCTCCTGGGTGAGCGGGCACGGGAAACATGCTGAGGGGCTGCTGGGAGGGCGGTGCTGGTAGGGGTAGTGGCGGCTGTACCTGTTGATGAGGTGGGCACAGAGGTGCCCGCCACCGCAAGGGAGCTCCCATCAGAGGAGGAGTCGCTGTCACTGCTGTCTGCTCCTGTCCCTGCCGTGGAGCTCCCCTCACCCTCTGTCCCACTGGTGGCTTCAGACCCTGTTGTTTGAGGGCCAAATGGGTTGCAGCTCCCTCCTGCTCCGGTGCCAATGCTCCTCTGCCTGATGATGCTATTGCACACAAGAACAGAGAGACAACAAAAAGGGGGGGGAGACAGATAAAAGACACATTCAGTGCATGCAAAACCACTACCGTTGGCGAACACAACACACATGGAGCAGCCCTCTGCACTACGCCATGCACTAACAGTTCCTAGAAATTTCAGCTGACCATGGGGTACGAGGCCTAAGACCAATAGCTGGATACCTGGAAGTCACAGGAGCCTGACTATGTGTAGTTGGCTCTTACCACTGGTGGGGTTGGGGTGCCACATAGCCTGCCTCACAAGGGACCTTGCCTACCAAGTTCACCCTGGCCTAGGGGAACACACTGCCCACCTCCCCCCCAGACACCTCGTACTGCGTGCAGAGTCAGCTGAATGAGAGTGTACTCACCCCCTTGTGGCTGCTGTGTTGCCCTCAAGCGCTCACCCAACTTGGGATAGGCCACCGCCAGGATCCGGAACATCAGGGGGGTCATGGTGCGACAGGCACCCCTCCACCATTGGGAGGCCATCCCCAGCTGGGCCTCCGCCATCTTCTTGCTCCAGCGGCGCAGGTCCTCCCATCTTTTAAGGCAGTGGGTGCTCTGTCTGTGGTAGACTCCCAGGATCCGGACGTCCTTGGTGATGGCATGCCAAATACCCTTCTTCTGGTGGGCGTTGACCTAGAGGAATGGTACAGGGGGAAAGGAAATTACTTACCCATCTAAACCGTCATACTCATTGCCCCCCAGTCCCCACCCTTGCCCTGACGCACATACACTCACCATCCGCACATGCAGGCCTCAGCCCCCCATTCTATCTTCCATCCACACCACTCAAAACAGGCAATGCCCATGCAGCATGCTCACAGTGTACTTACCTGTTTGTCTGGAGGACCGTACAATTGCGTGTACTGGGGAGGAACCCATCCACTAGTTTCTCCAACTCCTCCGAAGTGAAGGCAGGGGCCCTTTCCCCAGACACATGAACCATCGTCGCTTCCAGACTGAGGTCACAGCAGCACTTGCAGTGTAGGTCCTCTCCTGTTGAAGGTCAGGTATCAAGTGAGTGAACAGACAGAAAATGGCGGTCACGTCCGCGGCGGTGCGTATCGTCACCGCCGGCGTACATCTTCATTGGCTCCTGGCACCCATAGGGCCCAATGTTAACCTATGCAGAATTGAGCCGCGGTCTTCGACCGCCCACCTCTGAGAAAATGTAAATAAAGTTAATCATACACCATAGCTGCTAGGCATCTGTTAATCTTTATTATGTTGCCATGTGCTCGACAAACCTCCTGAACTTTGACGATTGACCTTGTGCTCGCAGCCAATCTGCTTATCGCTGCCATATTACTTTTTCCAATTACAGTTCAGAGAATTGTCGTGCTTAATCAGTAACTGCAGAACAGGTTTGTACAGGTCGTTGCCACTTCCTGCCAGCTGCATCTGTACCTTCTCCCACCACACGTGTATCCCTGAAATATTCTGAAGGCCGCAGAGGACCTTGAATACGTTAGGGGTAGAGTTGTCCTCTGACTAAGCAGTTTTGTGTGTATATAAGGTTGGGTGCCCCAGAGTGAAGGGGCAGCCTCCGTAGGATAGTCACTTGACTGTCCTGGGACTCTGTATTAGCTCGAGCTATAATCCATGTAATAAACTTCTCTTTATTCCTCCAGTTGGTGACTCCGCTTGATTTGTGTACTCTCTGCTAAACTGACCCTGAGGACAAGGGTGTCCCTCCCCCGCTGGGAAGAAGACCTCGGGTGGGGGTCTAATCTTTCCTGGTTCCTCATTTGGAGCCCGAACAGGGACCCGAGTCAGGAATCCAGGGGACCGACCAGGTGACGGAGGACTCAAGATTGGATTTCCAAGGGAGGCGCCCCACACCAGATTCTGAGCTTCGTTCTCTGTCATGGACCTGCGGATCTCCACTGTGTGTCTTCCAGCCGGCTCGACTTCTCCTGGGGCTGTCTGAATTCGGGTCTCTGTTTTCCGTGAACTACTGGAGTCCCCAACTGTTAGACTATAACAGAAGTGTCAGGTAAGGACGGGAGTTGAAAGATTCTTGTCTAAAAATAGGTCTGTGAGTATTGTACGTTTTCTATCGCTCTTTGCAAAGACCGACGTCAGTGGTAAGACTGACCTCAGTTGTCATTTAAGTATATAGGAAGCAAAAGGCATATTTGCCACTCATTTGGTGTATTCAAACCACTGATGTAAGATTTTTTTTTTTTTTTAAATATACTGGAAGAATGCCAGCGTTCAGTTGTTTCAGGAAATTGTGTTGTTGTCTTTGCAGGTGGGACTCCCGCCTAAAGGAAACATGCCTGCTCCTCCGGCCGGGACTCCAAATGATGATATATATGTTAAATATGGCATAGGTCCGATTATTTGGTCTGATATATGGAGAAAAAGAACCAAAGGTAGTTATGATTTACAATGGCCTATTCACGGGACATTTGATAAAGATAAATTAGACTATTTACAGGAACGTTTGTTTGTGACAAAAAGTAGACCAGGGATGTTTGATTCACTACGGACTTGGCAGAAAGAAGCAGACCAAAGACGTAGGAAGGCAGAGAAATAATTACAGAGACTTAAGACCAGGACGGTGACTTAAAAGGTATATGACTCTGACGTAGCTGAACATCAACAGAAAATTTTAGAACATGACCGAAGGCTTCACTTACAAACTGATAAGTGTTACCCTTCCAGGACAGTAGTGGATAAGCCACAAAAGGAAGACCCCCTTTTAAACGATATGTTAGATAAACCCCCGTTATATACTCCACCAATATATCCTACACTACATCCTCAACCTGCACCAGGTGACCCTATTGTGCCACCCCCGGTTGGATCTCAGGCGAGTGCTCCGCCACCCACCACCACCCCTCCTGTCACCAGACCTATAGAGGATACACCCCGCCCGACTGTACCCACCCCTCGACTGGCCCCTGTTTGGCCCACCCCTGACTCCTGTTTAGACACCACACATACCCTCTGCCCCATGACCCCACGAAAGAGCACCCTGCGCGCGGACACTTGTTCTCTAATTCACAAGAGGAAGATGTCATTGAAGAAATGACACGGAGGTGGATGACTAATTGGAATGACTATGGGGTCAGGGACATTGTCCACACTATGAAACAATGGGATAGTTTAGTTCAGTTACATGCAGCCACCCTTATGTGCAACATTATAATACAAGAATATGAGGATGATGGTTCCTCAGCTTCCCCGGGACTGGTGGACCTCCGAAAACGCACCTCTACTGGGCTGCCGTTTGGTTCTGGTCTACATGATTATGTTGTTACTCTTCTTGTATATAGGGACCGCCTGTGGACATGCAGCCCTTCTATAAGGGCATCCATGTTTCCCATGAGAGAGGTTCTGCCGGTTTTGCGAGAACCGGTGACGGGTGACGCTGGCCAAGTTATTACCGGAGGGCATTTTCAACAAATGTGGGTACACACCCCATGGAAAAGATCTGAAACATATACCCTAAAAGCCGCCTTACCTGACCCCTGTAAGAACCCTGCAGGATATTATAAAGAATTGCAACAAATTTTTGAATCATGTACTATGACCTTGTCCGACATTGACATGTTAATGGCAGCAGTAGTCCCACAGGAAGTATGGTCAAAAATACGGAGGCATGACCATGCTGAACTAGGGGGCACGTGGGACCAATTGCAAGCAGCAGAAAGAGACAGGGTTGGGGGAGCGAAACCAGACCCACTTATATTGGCTCTCCCACTGCGTATTTTGGATTTAATGAAGACCATACTTGCACCACACAGGATAAATTGGGATAAATTGGCCGCCTGTAAACAGAAAAAGGACGAGGGTGTTTCAGACTTTTATACAAGGTTTCAGGGTGTCTTTTCTGATTACAGCGGCCAAGACATGACTGCTGAAGGGGGGATAAGACTCTTTGTTGACAAATTCGAGGACAATTTATTACCAGACATAAAGGGAAAATTTAAATTGTGTGAAAGTACGAGGCCAGTCTCTACTGCCACTGGAATACTGACAATGGCCCAATATTATGAGAACAGGGAGATAGAAGAACAAGAAAAGAACGAGAAAAAAACGAAAGAGTTGAAAACAAAGGTGTTATTTCAGCAGGCCTACCCTCAGCCCCCGTCAACAGCAGTCCAGATCAAGGTCACAAGGACCTCCCAATGACAGAAGGCAGCCCCAACGCCCTCCCCGTTCTTCCCTCTCCTACAATCAGTGCGCCTATTGCAAGCAGGAGGGCCACTGGAAGAATGACTGCCCCAATAAGGACAACTCCACAGGCCGCCCCATGCCCCCACCGCAACAGGACTACAGACCACGCGGTAGGTCTGGTCCTGCAGACAAACCCCGCCAGCAGGCCCCTTCACAGTCCCACAGTACCCCCCGCCCGAATTATTTTGATGCTTCATCCCAGCGTCAATATTTTAATGACGACTATGATGCGTATGAAGGTCAGGGGTCCTCCTTTGACTAGGACAGCCTTCGACAGAGGGGGGTGGGACCAGTTTCTATTCCTGTTAGGCAGAATGGCCCTCACGTTGAGGTACAATTAGACGGTACTCCACATGATTTTTTGGTAGATACTGGGGCCACCAAAAGTTCTGTTATACAGGAAGAGGTATAAGGGGTCCCTCTGTCTGGCAATATTAACGTCTCTATGGGTTTTTCTGGTGTTCCGGTGGCTAACCCCGTCTCCCAGCCGCTGCATGTTGCTATAGGTCCTTACACCATTAGCTCCCCTCTCATTCTTACTTCGGCCTGTAGTGAGAATTTATTGGGTTTGGACTTATTAAAGAAATTGTACGCCACCATTTATTGCTCTCCGGATGGAGTTCATGTCACTCTAGGTCCAAGTATTTCCCCATCACAATTTTTGTCAAAACCACTTCCACCTGAACTTCGAGATTTGCCAGACATTTTATGGGCCACACATAAGGACGATGTTGGATGTCTGGACATACCACCGTATGTCATACGCTTGAAAGCCAATGCCAAATTGCCTCGACTTCCCCAATACAAATTATCCCAACACATTGAACAACAACTCAAAAATATTGTGACCCAGTTGATTGATTTGGGTGTCATTGAAGAAACGCGTGGTAATGATTGTAACAGTCCTGTCCTTCCTGTTCATAAACAATTATCTGATGGCACTGCGTCTCCAGGACTCAATTTGTTATTGATTTACGGGCGGTCAATAAGATTGTAATACCCCAGTTCCCTGTTGTTCCAGACATTACGACATTATTAACAATGATACCTGCCTCCGCTACTTGGTTCTCTGTTATCGATCTTAAGAATGCATTCTTTAGCATTCCCATTCATCCAGATAGTAGACACATCTTTGGGTTTTCACTGGGTGGTCGCAGCTTCCGGTTCTGTCGCGCTCCACAAGGCTATACTGAATCACCTAGCATTTTTAGCCAGGCCCTCAAGGGTCAATTAAATGCCCTTGTTTTTCCTTGCTCCTCGACGCTGGTTCAATATGTGGATGACCTTTTAATAGCATCCACTTCAGAACAAAATTGTAAAAAAGATACTGTAGCCTTATTGAAACATCTAGCACACCATCAACATAAGGTCTCCCTCTCCAAATTACAATATTGTAGACAGGAGGTTATATACCTAGGACACCTCCTATCTAAGGAGGGATGTACGTTAACGGCTGAGAGAATACAAGCTATACGAGACATACCGGTTCCAAGGACACAGAGAGACGTTAGGGCCTTTATAGGTATTACCTCCTTCTGTCGTCAATGGATTCTTAATTATTCTCTTTTGATAAAACCATTTTTGCATCTCACCCACAAAGATTGTCCTGAAAAGTTTGAATGGAATGATGATTTTCAGTCTGGTTTTGATGAATTGAAAAATACACTCTGCACAGCACCTGTACTGGGTACGCCTGATTATCGCAAAGATTTTCAGTTATATGTGAGCGAGAGAAATGGATGTTCACTATCAGTGTTAACCCTAGAGCATGGCGGCAAACAACACCCCTGTGATTATTTTTTGGCCCTACTGGATCCAGTGGCCCGTGCACTCCCGAGCTGTCTACGGGCAGTAGCCGCTGCAGCGGTCACAGTGCGCCAGTCGGCCGGGATAGTCATGGATTCACCCCTCACCCTGTTGGTCCCACACAGTGTTGACGCACTATTAAACAAAACAAAAACACAGCATCTTACTAATGCACAATTAACTACTTATGAACTGACACTTTTAGCTAGTCATATAACATTAAAAAGGTGCAACACGCTCAATCCTGCCACTTTATTGCCAGTTACTGAAAAAACAGAAGATTCTTATGATGACATACATAACTGCATTCTCCGGACGGAGGATGAAACAAAAGGGAGAGTGGACTTACAGGACACTCCACTGAAAGACCCTGATGGCATATTGTACGTAGATGGCTCATGCATCAAGCTACCCGATGGCACTACCTCTGCAGCCTATGCAGTTACAACAGCTACCACTGTAGTTAAAACAGCTAGAATATCACATAACTCTGCTCAGGCCGCAGAATTAATAGCTCTAACATGAGCCTGTGAGTTAAGTAAAGGACTTAATGTGAATGTTTACACGGACAGTCAGTATGCATTTAGCGTAGCACACAATTTTGGTCGCTTGTGGGCAGAACGAGGATTCCTCACTTCACATGGGACACGTATTCAACATGGGACCCTTATAACTAACTTACTTTCTGCCCTGGCATTGCCCAAAACAATGGCTATCATGAAGTGTAGTGCACACAAAAAGGTGACAGATGAAACTGGACGGGGCAACGCCCTAGCCAATCAGACAGCAAAAGATACAGCGTATGCAAAGACAGGACACATGTATGTGGTAGATAGTACAGAGAAGGTTCGTCCCCATGAAATATTTGGGAACACGGTAGAGAGTGTCAGGAAGATACAGGATGAGGCAACTGAACAGGAGAGAAAGGAATGGGAAGAAGGGAAGGCCAAGTTAGATGAAAATACGCTGTGCTGGACAGATCTGTCACAGAGGGAAAGATGGATGTTACCCGATGCATTCGTTCTGCCAGTAGTGACTATGGCCCATGGTCCTGCACACGTTAGTGCGAAAAGCATTTGTGATTTACTTGATCCGGTTTGGTCTAATAAAAATATCAGAAGAGTAGCTGACCAACTGGTTCAATCCTGCATGATTTGTTTACAACATAACATAGGGAAGGGTGCCTCAGTCCCCGCTGGGCATTTTTCCCCACCAACGTATCCCTTTGAAGTACTACAAATGGATTATATTGAGATGGAAAGGTGTAACAAATTGAAATATGTCCTAGTTGTGGTCTGTATGTTTAGTAAGTGGGTAGAAGCTTAACCTATTAAAGATAATACTGCCCTTACCACTGCAAAGGTACTTCTGAAGGAGTTCTTCCCACGGTTTGGGGTCCCAAGGTGTGTCTGGTCAGATAATGGGAGTCATTTTGTAGGGCAGGTGATGAAAAGGGTGTGTGAAGGGTTGGGCCTCCGCCAGACGTTTCATGCAGCTAACCACCCCCAGTCAGCAGGACTAGTTGAAAAATATAATGGCACACTTAAATTGAAGATGTCAAAAATATGCGCAGAACGCGGTATACGGTGGCTGGACGCGTTGCCCCTGGCTTTAATGTCTGTCAGGATGACGCCTCACTCTAGATCAGGGTTGTCACCCCATGAGATAGTGATGGGTAGGCCAGCAAATGTCTGGGGGGTCCCTCGACCTCACAAGTACTCAGAACTAGAACATCCTCTTTTGATGGACTATTTAAATGAACTCACTAATTCTTTGCGTTCTATTCACCAACAGGTGCGTGAAGCACTCCCATCTGTATCCACTGATCCAGGCCACAAGATACTACCTGGAGACTGGGTCCTCACAAAGAATTTCCAGCAGAAAAAGAGTCTCGAACCTCGATGGAAAGGTCCGCGACAAGTCCTCCTTGCTACTCGAACAGCAGTTAAAGTCGAGGGAGCTAAGAATTGGATACATGCATCCCACTGCAAGAAAGTACACCTACTCGTACCCTCTGATGAAATAAAAAGTGGTGACCACCCGACGACTGAGGACCATTTCAGCAACACTACGCGGAGTGATGAAAAACAGAACGACAGTGCGCTGCAGGAGGTTCCCTCAGATTTTGGTCACACTGAACAATTGTTTCCTGACCATACCATACCACAGTCCACAAGATACGATTTCCGCCCACGAAAATAAGAAAATGAACAATGAACTGATTGCTTGTCCCCTGTATTAAGTCTGACGATAGCTGCAGGGCCGTGATTTTGACTGTCCGGGCGGACCAGAGTGTGTCAATAGGACTGCTGGAATCACCCCACAGTGAAGCAACCACCAGTCAAGGGCAGCACCTAGGTTGGACTGAACTGCTAGTGGGACAAGCAATAAAGAGAAATGGATGTTATACAAGAAGACAAGAGGAAAAATAAGAAAATAAGTAATTTAAAAAGACTATTAGGCCCACGTATCGCTTGTCTCACCATAACAATACTATTTTTGGTACTTCTGTCTTGCATTGGGTGGGTAATACATGATTCTGACTCAGAGGTCTCACCAACTACGCCACTGCTTCCAGAACACAGCCATGTTTCCTTTCCACTCCATGAGGAAGGACGAGATAAGGAATATGAAAACAATACCTTCATATCTATGTTACATCAACATCAGCTGGCTGTAAATAGAACAAATTGTTGGATGTGTGGCTTGCTACCAAGTTCCGTGCAAAGAAGGTTGCCATATATTGCATTCCCTTTTTCTTTTGATGGCTCCTGCAGCGCCTGGTATGAACTATCAGCCATTTGGGCTACCTCAATGGATGCTACTAATTCCGGACTATTGGTCACCCACCTGTACCGGTTATGCTGGCCCACTGGAACGAGAGTTTATGGAACAAAGGAAGAAAAGTCAGAATATGCTGACCGACGAAATAGGTCTACTGACATATATTTTTTATCCTTTAATACCACACCCCAGATTGGCCGAAGATTTTTTGTAACACAGGTCAAGGCTCCACTTTGTTTTCAGAAAAGTGGTAATAGAAGTGTAAGTGCCAGTAACTGTAATGCTACAGTAATATTGAATGGAACTAATTGGCCTACCATGATACCATCACAATACTCGTATTTTGTTTGTGGTAATAATGCCTACACCTCTTTGGTACCCACCTGGACCGGCACGTGTTACATTGCTTGGTTACTACCACCAACTTACACAGCTGGCCCTCAACACAACATGACTCGGAGAGGGGTAATATCTGCAGAAGATACCTCAGCACAAGAAGCATTGGACTACTTTAAAGGAGTCCTTCCATTTTGGGGCCCTATGATGAACAGTAGGGATATCAGACATCTCACACGAATCGTGGAAGCAACAATAAATGAAACAGCAGGAGCTCTGAGTAACATCACTGCAGAGCTCGCTGCTGACCACCTTGTTACTCTTCAAAACAGAATGGTTTTTGACATTATCTTGGCAGACCGTGGTGGAGTGTGTACTTTGATCTGATCGAGCTGCTGCATTTGGGAAACATCCTGAACAACTAGGTCTAAACCACTACTTGCCTGAACCACTACTGCTAAACAACTAAAAAGTCTCTACAACTAAGTACTGAACAACTACTGTCTAAACAACAATTGTGCCTGAATTACAATTGCCTGAACAACTAATTTTAAGGTAAGGTTTTTTTTTTGTTTTTTATGGTTTATTAGTTGTTTAGAATTTATATTAAAATTAGTTGTTCAGGCAATTGTTATTCAGGCACAATTGTTGTTTAGACAGTAGTTGTTCAGTACTTAGTTGTAGAAACTTTTTAGTTGTTTAGCAGTAGTGGTTTAGGCTATAGTTGTTTAGAACCTAGTTGTTCTGTCACATATTCGCTGCATTTATACACCAGACAATGCCCCTTCAGTGTATAAAGCTATTCAAAGGTTGCATATGATAGCTTCCACAATACACCAAGACGAAGGAACATGGTCCTTGACCGACTGGTTTTGGGGCTTGATTTCCCAATGGGGCTGGAAGATACTAATATTCCTTTTTGTGCTTGCTGCTGTATTCCTCACCTGTTGTCTTTGTGTACAGTGCCTACCTGCTTTGTGCGGTTGCTCTATGGCATCCCTTGCCCCCTGGCCTGTTTGCCCTCCTCAACACACGGCTATGCTGTCCCTTGAGCAGGAGATAAAAGACCTTATGTCCATTAACATAGACACTGAATGCATTCAAACTTGCCTCACAATGGCAAAAGGAGGGATTGAGAAAATGTACATAAAGTTAATCATACACCATAGCTGCTAGGCATCTGTTTATCTTTATTATGTTGCCATGTGCTCAACAAACCTCCTGAACTTTGATGATTGATCTTGTGCTCGCAGCCTTGGGTTGCAATCTGCTTATCACTGCCATATTACTTTTTCCAATTACAGTTCAGAGAATTGTCGTGCTTAATCAGTAACTGCCAGAACAGGTTTGTACAGGTCATTGCCACCTCCTACCAGCTGCATCTGTACCTTCTACCACCACACGTGTATCCCTGAAATATTCTGAAGGCCGCAGAGGACTTTGAATACGTTAGGGGTGGAGTTGTCCTCTGACTAAGCAGTTTTGTGTGTATATAAGATTGGGTGCCCCAGAGTGAAGGGGCAGCCTCCGTAGGATAGTCACTTGACTGTCCTGGGACTCTGTATTAGCTCAAGCTATAATCCATGTAATAAACTTCTCTTTATTCCTCCAGTTGGTGACTCCGCTTGATTTGTGTACTCTCTGCTAAACTGCCCCTGAGGACAAGGGTGTCCCTCCACCGCTGGGAAGAAGACCCCGGGTCGGGGTCTAATCTTTCCTGGTTCCTCACCACGACGGTGTACAACGCCAGCGCAGTTACCTCATATCCCCTTGTCCCACCTTACAGGTCAGGCAGCCGCCATTTCAGGAGGCCACATGGGATGGATGATAACTGCGTCAGACCTATCTAGGCCGGGAATATAGACAGATACCGGCACATTGCGGATTAATAAAATTTCTCAAAATAAGACATTGTGATACATCAGTGTTGGATGACTCTCTGCTCGCTGTACTCCTCCATAGGGCACGTACGCTGGGGCAGGTGTTGAGATGGCGGCATCCTCCGGTGTACAGACCCCTGGTGGACCTGTCGACAATGGAAGAGAGACACATCCTGGTCACAAACAGACTTGATCGTGCAACAATCCAGGAACTGTGTGCCCAGTTGGAGCTGGACCTATCCGCCATCCCACAGGAATCCCCCCTCTAGTACAGGTCCTATCGGTACTCCATTTCCTGGCCAGTGGGTCTTTTCAAACAACAGTGGCCATGGCATCAGGGATGTCCCAGCCAATGTTCTCTAACGTCTTGTCCAGAGTGTTGTCTGCCCTGCTGAAACACATGCGCAGCTACAGCGTGTTCCCTCAGGTGGAGGATTTGCCCACAGTGAAAGGTGACTTTTATGCCCTGGGACATATCCCCAACATCATTGGTGCCATTGATGGTACACATGTGGCATTTGTACCCCTCCGCAGAAATGAACAGGTGTACAGAAACCGGAAGAGCTACCATTCTATGAATGTGCAGATGGTGTGTTTGGCAGACCAGTACATCTCCCATGTCAATGCCAAGTATCCTGGCTCTGTGCATGACGCTTGCATTTTGAGGAATAGCAGCATCCCTTATGTGATGAGGCAACTCCAGAGGCACCGTGTGTGGCTAATAGGTGAGGCCAAGGTCCCAATACAGTTGACATCGGTGCCTGGGTATGGGGCTGTTCCTAAGGGTTAGTGTGTGTCCAACAGATATCCCCCGATCTTTGCAGGTGATTCTGATTACCCCAACCTGTCATGGCTACTGACCCCAGTGAGCAATCCCAGGACAAGGACAGAGGAACACTACAATGAGGCACATGGGCGAACTAGGAGGGTGATTGAACGCACCTTCAGCCTCCTGAAGGCCAAATTCTGGTGTCACCATCTGACAGGTGGCTCCCTATACTACTCACCTAAGAAGGTGTGCCAGATAATCGTGGCCTGCTGTATGCTGCACAACCTGGCTTTGCGACGCCAGGTGCCTTTTCTGCAGGAGGATGGGCCAGATGGTGGTCTTGTGGCAGCTGTGGAGCCTGTGGACAGTGAAGAAGAGGAGGCAGAAGAAGAGGATATCGACAACAGAAACAACATCATCATGCAATACTTCCAGTGAGACACAGGTAAGAAGATGTCACTGCTTTCCACATCTCATACTATTGTTTGAGCTAGCATAAGTCTGTCATTTTCTTTTCGTGTATGGACCCTGACTTGTCACTTTGCCTTTCCATTTCACAGATCTGGGTCCCACTTTGTGCCCTCTGCTATGTTCACTTCTGGCCTGCAGCTGTGTTACATTGGTATGTGAACAAGTAAATTGACATTGCTATATTCCATAGATATTGAAATTACACATTTGTGAAAGCACAGACTGACTCCAGATTCTTTTGTGATTAAAGTATGTTTATTCCTGTGCTAATAAGTGGAGGGGGTTGTAAAATGGGCCGGGGTGATGGTGGAGGAATGTCCATGGCAGAGTCCAGTCTATTTGCTTCACAGGTGCATTGTCCAAAGGGGCATAGGAAGTGGAGCAATTGCAGTTTAAGGATGGACAGGGTGACATAGTGGGACAGAAGGGTGACATTAAGGGGGGGTCTCATTTCCTGGTGGGGGTCTTGGCAAAGTTCTCTGCAGTGGTCCTGGATCTCAGGGACCATTTGCAGGGTGGTTCTCCATCTGCAGGGGGTGGGGTGCTGGTGTCCTGTTGTTCCTGTGGCGGTGCCTCCTGGCCACTAGCACTGGTGGAGGTGGATGGCTGTTCATCGTCCAGGCTATTGTCAGGGGCCCCTTGTTGTGCCACTGTATCCCTCCTGCTGTTGACAAGGTCTGCCAGCACCCCTGCAATGGTTACAAATTCAGAAAAAGAGCAACCAGGGCACTCCAAAGAAAAACGAGTCCAAAGTTGAGTGGCTTTGTGTACAACACTTTATTCCTTTGTGATCGGTAGTCGAATCGCAGTTCTAAGATGTTCAAGTCCACAGATGAAAAGATATATACGAGTTTAACAAATGTCTGAATCCTCAGAATTAACAGGTATATAAGAGTAACAAAAAACAGCCAACACGTGTTTCGTCCTCATGGACTTTTTCAAGGCTGCGAACAGAGACAAATGAAAACTAATTACAATTAGTGGCACTACCATCCGGTAGGTACATTTAGGGAGTACAAATATCAAAGGTGATCACGCAAAGAGTTAGTTAGCCTCAGCGTGAAGAAAGATTCAAAAATAGAGAACACCCTTTAATCTGAAACGTTGCATATATTAAAAAAAGGGGAAGAAAAAAGGGAAGGATAGGAGGTCACCGTGAGTGCAAAAGAGAAAAAGTCTGATTGTACTAAGGGGATATTTAGAGAAGCCTTAGAAGAGTTCTCTAAATGTACTCTCTAAATGTACCTACCGGATGGTAGTGCCACTAATTGTAATTAGTTTTCATTTGTCTCTGTTCGCAGCCTTGAAAAAGTCCATGAGGATGAAACACGTGTTGGCTGTTTTTTGTTACTCCTATATACCTGTTAATTCTGAGGATTCAGACATTTGTTAAACTAGTATATATCTTTTCATCTGTGGACTTGAACATCTTAGAACTGCGATTCGACTACCGATCACAAAGGAATAAAGTGTTGTACACAAAGCCACTCAACTTTGGACTCGTTTTTCTTTGGAGTGCCCTGGTTGCTCTTTTTCTGAATTTGTAACTTACAGCGCATGACATATGTGTTTTTTATATCCACCTCTGTTTATGTGCACCGCGAAACCCTTGGTGGTTGTTTTTTTTTTGCACCAGGCTGGCACTCGCCACAGGACTCATTGATGATATGTTATTTTTGTTGTTACTGGTTTCAGATGTGCGTCGTTTAGCATCAACCACCTTTCTTTAGTGCCCCTGCAATGGTGACCAGGGTGGTGTTAATGGACTTCAAGTCCTCCCTGATCCCAAGGTAGTGTTCCTCCTGCAGCCCCTGGGTCTCCTGAAACTTGGCCAATACTGTTGCCATCATCTCCTGGGAATGATGGTAAGCTCCCATGATGTTGGAGAGTGCCTCATGGAGAGTGAGTTCCCTGGGACTGTCATCCCCCTGTTGCACAGCAGTCCTCCCAGTTTCCCTGTCATCCTGTGCCTTTGTCCCCTGAACCGTGTGCCCACTGCCACTGCCCCTAGGTCCCTGATTTTCTTGGGTTGGTGGGTTTGTCTGGGTTCCCTGTAGTGGTGGATACACTGCTGATTGACGTGTCCTGGGGACAGAGGGATGGGCCCACTGGGTGGGTGCTGTGCTGGTGTTTCCTGAGGGAGGAGGCTCTGTGGTGACTTGTGACAGTGTCAGGGGAACCGACTGTCCTGAGGTCCCAGATGGGCCGGGCTGGTCATCTTGATCCTGGCGTGCAGAGCTGCTGTCATCACTGTGGGCCTCTTCTGTGGGGGGACTAGATATGTCTGGCACCTCCTGTCCGGTGACATTGGGTAGGGGTCCTCTGTGTGTGCCATCGTGTGCAATGGGTGGTTGACCCTCTACTCCAGTGCTTGCATTATTGGCTTGGTCCTTGTGTGATTGGTGATTTTGGGGCATGAGTGAGTCTCTGTAGTGGACATGCTTGGGTGATGGGTGTCCATGCATTGGTGTTACATGCAAGGCTTGGTTTTGGGATGTGTGGGTTGTGTTGGTGGGGTATCTGTGGGTTGTTGGGGTGATGGGTGTGAGGGCGAGGGTGGGAGTATGTGATGGCATGCAGGTGTGGTGAGGGGGATAAGGTAGTAAAGATTTGCCTTACCAGAGTCCACTCCTCCTGCTACTCCTGCGAGGCCCTCAGGATGCAGTATTGCCAAGACTTGCTCCTCCCATGTTGTTAGTTGTGGGGGAGGAGGTGGGGGTCCACCGCCAGTCCTCTGTACAGCAATCTGGTGTCTTGAGACCACGGAACGCACCTTCCCCTGTAGGTCGTTCCACCTCTTTCTGATGTCATCCCTAGTTCTTGGATGCTGTCCCACTGGTTGATCCTGTCGACAGTTCTGCGCCATAGCTTTCTTTCAATGGATGTCTGCTGCACCTGTGATCCGATTAGCTGTGGCTCTACCCGGAGGATTTCCTCCACCAGGACCCTGAGCTCCTCCTCAGAGAACCTGGGGTGTCGTTGAGGTGCCATGATGTGGTGTGGGTATGTGTGAGGGGGTGTCTGTTGTGATGTGTGAGGGGGTGTGTTCGTGTGTTTTGTTGTTTGAGGGGCGCTGATGTTGTGTAAGTGATGGTGTTGTGTGTCTGTGGATGCTGGTGTTATTTTAGGTCATGTCTCTCTCTGGCCTGCTTTCAAATTTCTGGGTAGTAAGGGTTTGTGGGTGATGTGGGTATGTGCTTTACATTGGATTGGGTGTGTGGGTGTGGTGGTGTGTGTATGTGTATCAGGTGTGTGTATTTCGAATCTTCCAATGTGGTTGTGTTTTGTATATGTGTGTGTATTTTGAGCGCGGCGGTGTGTACCGCGAATGGATTACTGCGGTTGAAAGACCGCCGTGTTCATTCGTGGTTCATGATAGTGTGGGCGTATTCTTGTTGGCGTGATGGTGTAGGTTTTGATATCGCCAGTTTATCACTGACCTTTGGTGTGGCAGACTTGTGTGGGTGTCTGTACTGTGGCGGATTGCGGGCTGTGGGTCGTAATACCTGTAGCGGAATTCCAGGATTTACCGCCAGGGTTGTAATGAGGGCCTATGTCTTTGTCCCCGTACAGACATTTGTACTAAGATTCGGAAATGTTTGACATAGCGATTTGTGCAAGAGCATACTGAAGGGATTGTCAATTTGCCCAAGAGGTCCCCTTCGTTTTTTCTTGGGCACTTTAGTTTTCCTGTGAATTTTCCAAAGCAACCGCTATCTTTTTCTTTGTCACAACTGTTGGATCAATTTTACCTTTGGGTTTCTTTTGGCATTCTTTTACAAAATTACCCTCTTTCCCCACAATACAGACACTGACCATTTTTTCGTCGCATTTCTTTCTCCTCTTTGGTCAGTGGTGGGCGAACAGTTCCAATATCCATCGGTTCTATCATAGAATCTGAAGACAATTCAACGTGTCTGGATCTTTCCATTCGCCAGTTTGTTTTTTCCTATTTTTTCCTCACTCCTTTTCTTTCAGAAAGTCTGTGATCTATCCGTATGGTTAGATTAATTAAATCAGTGCAAGTTTCTGATTGTGGTTCAACTTGGGCCAATACATCTTTTAGTTTGTCATTTAGCCCTTGATAAAATACTGCTGACCTTTTTTCCTCAGGCCAAGCGGTTTCCACCACTATCCGGTTGAAGCGTGACAAATACGTTATCAGGTCTTTATTTCCTTGACGTAATTCTAGTAGCTCTTTGTCTGCAGACATAGTGATTGCACGTCTG
The DNA here is from genome assembly GCF_031143425.1 of Pleurodeles waltl. Classification (NCBI taxonomy): domain Eukaryota; kingdom Metazoa; phylum Chordata; class Amphibia; order Caudata; family Salamandridae; genus Pleurodeles; species Pleurodeles waltl. Next base: position 408,128,762 of record NC_090444.1, read on the forward strand.
TCAAAAACCTTTACGAATTCTTCTACAAAAAGACGCCAGTTATATAAAAGAGGACTGTCCAATCGGACTAATGACACTGCCCAAGTAGCTGCATCACCATTCAGATATACTATAAGGAATGCAATTCTAGATTGTGCATCCGGAAAGGCACTAGGCGGGCACGTAAAATGTAGTTCTTCCTGTGTCAGAAAAATTTTAACCTTATTGGGGTCCCCAGAAAACCTCTCTGGTGCAGCTAAAGGAATCAGTGTCGGCACATTCACAGCTATGTCAGTAGGTGTGGGAGGCGTAGTATGAGACTCAGATTCAGAACCATCCACCTTACTCTTTAACTGAGTTACTTTATTCACTAAATCAGCTTTAACATTTTTTTAGTCTGTCAAATCCCTTTGCATCTGAGTGACTACTTGCATAAGGGTATCTAGGGTGGCCATTTTGCGCCGCTCACGTACAGACCAAGAGGAAAGTATAAAACACGTGGGCTCACTATTCTGTCACAGTGGCCTTTCCTCAGGATCTACATGTGCCTGAACAAAAGGCCCACCTTCCAGCGTCACCAACTCAGAAAGCTACTGTAGCACAGAGTTATGATGAAGCTGTCGCGTTGGCTCTCATTATCCGAATGAGACTACTGGATTTTTGGGTGACAGGGTCGTTCTCAGTGCGGGGGACTAAGTCTAACCCACGGAGAAGGACCCTTGCCACCCTCAATCCGGTTTTGCTGCGGCTAACTAGCAGTGCCTCATCTCTCCCAAAGGGAAGGGATGATTGGACAGCCGAGCGCATGACATCTTAGAGCTTTTCAGGGAAGTCGTGGTCACTCAGATCCCGACCAGTTCTCTCATACCAAATGTGGTCTCATATACAAATGACAGAGGCAGTTTAAGTTTTACAGATTGATTTAATAAAACGACTGCATTTTAGATAACAAGGCGTGAGCCGCAATAACCAGAACCATACAACACAGTAGGATTGAAATAGTAACGAGGAGAGTAAAACATAAGAATAACGCTATCATAGTGCTATCAGATTACGTTCTCTCTTCTAAGTTCTATTTTGGGCACAGCATGTTAAGCTCTAAGCTTGCCTTTCAGGTTCCCCGGGAGGACATCAACCCTCATACCTGAGCAAAGGCCTGTGATCTGGATCAGCATCTGCAACAGGGCAGTCAGCGTCTAGTTGTGGTTCCCTGGTCGGAATCTCCCTCTTGCGTGTACTAGGACTAGGAAGTGCTTTTATAATCAACACACTGGTGTTCTGAGAAACGTCCCTACGTAAGAATGTGTACTTTCTACGAACCCTAAAGACTAAGGGGGTCATTACAACCCTGGCGGACAGTGTTAAAGGTGCGGTAATACCGCAAACAGGCCGGCGGACAAAAAAAGGAAATTATGACCCTTGTGGAAACCGCCAACAAAGACAGCCACTTTAACACACTGCCCGCCACGGCGGTACAGACAAGCAGCGCGGCGGTTCCCGCCAACAGACAGACGGGAGACAATGTTCTGCCCACACTATTACAACCCGCCAATCCGCCACCTTTTCCGGGACGGATTCACCGTGGATAAAAACACGGCGGAAACAGTTTCTGCAGTGGGAAAACGCTCACCTTAGCACATCCCACGAGGAAGGAGGACACCATGGAGCTGGAATTACAAATCCTACCTGCCCTTGTTTTTCTGCTCCTTTACGACCAACAGCTACGTAGGCGCAGAAGATACCGGTGAGTACTGCACCTATGACACGGGGAAGGGGGGAGGCAAAAGTTAGGGGGACACCCACCAAACACCCCCACCCCCACCCTCGCATTATACAACATACACACCAATGCAGTCACAAAAATCACAGTAACAACACACAATCCCCCCGGAAGAATGCAAAGACAATGCGAAATTCGGGCAAACATTGCAATGTGCCAATATACATGTCATACAAAAATATACAGATATATATCTCAAAATCACTCTTATTTACACATACAATCCGAGAAGTAGTGCAGATATGTACACAACAATGTCCGTGCACCAACAGTCCAAAAATGCATGGGCGAGGCCCACAATAGATACCTGACCAAAATCGGAGAGAACACTGCCGGGGCATCAGATAGAAACACTACAGGCACCTCAGGGGGAAGGGAATGGGGGGCACCTCAGCCAGATGAATGCGAAGCCAGATCCACGACGGGGCTCCATGCCCATTGATGTATCCTGGGGAGTGCAAAGCCACAGTCTCTCAAGTCACTACAGTGGGTGGGTTGCCCACTGTGCCATCCTGGGGAGTGCAAAGCCACAGTCTCTCAAGTCTCTACAGTGGGTGGGTTGCCCACTGTGCCATCCTGGGGAGTGCAGAGCCACAGTCTCTCAAGTCTCTACAGTGGGTGGTTTGCCCACTGTGCCATCCTGGGGAGTGCAAAGCCACAGTCTCTCAAGTGGATAACAGTCTCCACTGGTTTTGGGGGGGGCTTGGTGCCCAGACTGGATGAGTCTCCCCGTGAAAGTACCTGTCCTGTCACTGTCCCAGCTGCACATGGGATAAGGATGCCTGATGTGGTGGTCCATTCATTCCTACACAGTGCATGCCCTGTTCAGCGGTGCTTTGCCATGGCGGTCTTTGCCCTGTTCAGCGGTGCTTTGCCATGGCGGTCTATGGACTGTTCAGCGGTGCTTTGCCATGGCGGTCTTTGCCCTGTTCAGCGGTGCTTTGCCATGGCGGTCTTTGCCCTGTTCAGCAGTGCTTTGACATGGCGGTTCTGGACTGTTCAGCGGTGCTTTGCCATGGCGGTCTTTGCCCTGTTCAGCGGTGCTTTGACATGGCGGTTCTGGACTGTTCAGCGGTGCTTTGCCATGGCGGTCTTTGCCCTGTTCAGCGGTGCTTTGCCATGGCAGTCTTTGCCCTGTTCAGTGGTGCTTTGCCATGGCGTTCTTTGCCCTGTTCAGCGGTGCTTTGACATGGCAGTCTATGGACTGTTCAGTGGTGCTTTGCCATGGCGGTTCTGATACGGACATTGGTGTGTGGCATGACGATCTCTACACTGGGCATTGGTGTGTGGCATGACGATCTCTGCACTGGGCATTGGTGTGTGGCATGACGATCTCTACAATGGGCATTGGTGTGTGGCATGACGTTCCATCATTGCCCAGCGGGGCTGTGGCATCCTGGCCCCTCATGGGCTGTGACTCCGGCGGTGGTCTCCTGACCAGTAACGCTACTTGGGCCCTCCTGGGCACTGACTCTGGTGGTGGTTTCTGGACCAGTAACGATACTTGTGCCCTCCTGGGCTGTGACTCCAGCGGTGGTCTCTGGACCAGTGACGATACTTGGGCCCTCTGGGCTGTGACTCTGGCAGTGGTTTCAGGACCAGTGACGATACTTGGGCCCTCCTGGGCTGTGACTCTGGCGGTGGTCTCAGGACCAGTAACGATACTTGTGCCCTCCTGGGCTGTGACTCTGGCGGTGGTCTCAGGACCAGTAACGATACTTGTGCCCTCCTGGGCTGTGACTCCGGCGGTGGTCTCCTGACCAGTAACGATACTTGGGCCCTCCTGGGCTGTGACTCTGGCGGTGGTTTCTGGACCAGTAACGATACTTGTGCCCTCCTGGGCTGTGACTCTGGCGGTGGTCTCTGGACCAGTGACGATATTTGGGCCCTCCTGGGCTGTTACTCTGGCAGTGGTTTTAGGACCAGTGACGATACTTGGGCCCTCCTCGGCTGTGACTCTGGCGGTGGTCTCAGGATCAGTAACGATACTTGTGCCCTCCTGGGCTGTGACTCCGGCGGTGGTCTCCTGACCAGTAACGATACTTGGGTCCTCCTGGGCTGTGACTCTGGCGTTGGTTTCTGGACCAGTAACGGTACTTGTGCCCTCCTGGGCTGTGACTCCGGCGGTGGTCTGTGGACCAGTGACGATACTTGGGCCCTCCTGGGCTGTGACTCTGGCGGTGGTTTCTGGACCAGAGACGATACTTGTGCGCCCCTGGGCTGTGACTCTGGCGGTGGTCTCTGGACCAGTGACGATACTTGGGCCCTCCTGGGCTGTGACTCTGGCGGTGGTTTCAGGACCAGTGACAATACTTGGGCCCTCCTGGGCTGTGACTCTGGCGGTGGTCTCAGGACCAGTAACAATACTTGTGCCCTCCTGGGCTGTGACTCTGGCGGTGGTCTCAGGACCAGTAACGATACTTGTGCCCTCCTGGGCTGTGACTCCAGCGGTGGTCTCCTGACCAGTAACGATACTTGGGACCTCCTGGGCTGTGACTCTGGCGGTGGTTTCTGGACCAGTAACGATACTTGTGCCCTCCTGGGCTGTGACTCTGGCGGTGGTCTCTGGACCAGTGACGATACTTGGGCCCTCCTGGGTTGTGACTCTGGCGGTGGTCTCAGGACCAGTAACGATACTTGTGCCCTCCTGGGCTGTGACTCTGGCGGTGGTCTCCTGACCAGTAACGATACTTGGATCCTCCTGGGCTGTGACTCTGGCGTTGGTTTCCGGACCAGTAACGGTACTTGTGCCCTCCTGGGCTGTGACTCTGGCGGTGGTCTCCTGACCAGTAACGATACTTGGGTCCTCCTGGGCTGTGACTCTGGCGTTGGTTTCCGGACCAGTAACGGTACTTGTGCCCTCCTGGGCTGAGACTCCGGCGGTGGTCTCTGGACCAGTGACGGTACTTGGGCCCTCCTGGGCTGTGACTCTGGCGGTGGTTTCTGGACAAGTAACGATACTTGTGCCCTCCTGGGCTGTGACTCCGGCGGTGGTCTCTGGACCAGTGACGATACTTGGGCCCTCCTGGGCTGTGACTCTGGCGGTGGTTTCTGGACCAGAGACGATACTTGTGCCCTCCTGGGCTGTGACTCTGGCGGTGGTCTCTGGACAAGTAACGATACTTGTGCCCTCCTGGGCTGTGACTCCGGCGGTGGTCTCCTGACCAGTAACGATACTTGGGCCCTCCTGGGCTGTGACTCTGGCGGTGGTTTCTGGACCAGTAACGATACTTGTGCCCTCCTGGGCTGTGACTCTGGCGGTGGTCTCTGGACCAGTGACGATATTTGGGCCCTCCTGGGCTGTTACTCTGGCAGTGGTTTTAGGACCAGTGACGATACTTGGGCCCTCCTCGGCTGTGACTCTGGCAGTGGTCTCAGGACCAGTAACGATACTTGTGCCCTCCTGGGCTGTGACTCCAGCGGTGGTCTCCTGACCAGTAACGATACTTGGGTCCTCCTGGGCTGTGACTCTGGCGTTGGTTTCTGGACCAGTAACGGTACTTGTGCCCTCCTGGGCTGTGACTCCGGCGGTGGTCTGTGGACCAGTGACGATACTTGGGCCCTCCTGGGCTGTGACTCTGGCGGTGGTTTCTGGACCAGAGACGATACTTGTGCCCCCCTGGGCTGTGACTCTGGCGGTGGTCTCTGGACCAGTGACGATACTTGGGCCCTCCTGGGCTGTGACTCTGGCAGTGGTTTCAGGACCAGTGACAATACTTGGGCCCTCCTGGGCTGTGACTCTGGCGGTGGTCTCAGGACCAGTAACAATACTTGTGCCCTCCTGGGCTGTGACTCTGGCGGTGGTCTCAGGACCAGTAACGATACTTGTGCCCTCCTGGGCTGTGACTCCAGCGGTGGTCTCCTGACCAGTAACGATACTTGGGACCTCCTGGGCTGTGACTCTGGCGGTGGTTTCTGGACCAGTAACGATACTTGTGCCCTCCTGGGCTGTGACTCTGGCGGTGGTCTCTGGACCAGTGACGATACTTGGGCCCTCCTGGGTTGTGACTCTGGCGGTGGTCTCAGGACCAGTAACGATACTTGTGCCCTCCTGGGCTGTGACTCTGGCGGTGGTCTCCTGACCAGTAACGATACTTGGGTCCTCCTGGGCTGTGACTCTGGCGTTGGTTTCCGGACCAGTAACGGTACTTGTGCCCTCCTGGGCTGTGACTCTGGCGGTGGTCTCCTGACCAGTAACGATACTTGGGTCCTCCTGGGCTGTGACTCTGGCGTTGGTTTCCGGACCAGTAACGGTACTTGTGCCCTCCTGGGCTGTGACTCCGGCGGTGGTCTCTGGACCAGTGACGGTACTTGGGCCCTCCTGGGCTGTGACTCTGGCGGTGGTTTCTGGACAAGTAACGATACTTGTGCCCTCATGGGCTGTGACTCTGGCGGTGGTCTCTGGACCAGTGACGATACTTGGGCCCTCCTGGGCTGTGACTCTGGCGGTGGTTTCTGGACCAGAGACGATACTTGTGCCCTCCTGGGCTGTGACTCTGGCGGTGGTCTCTGGACAAGTAACGATACTTGTGCCCTCCTGGGCTGTGACTCCGGCGGTGGTCTCTGGACCAGTGACGATACTTGGGCCCTCCTGGGCTGTGACTCTGGCGGTGGTTTCTGGACCAGAGACGATACTTGTGCCCTCCTGGGCTGTGACTCTGGTGGTTGTCTCTGGACCAGTGACGATACTTGGGCCCTCCTGGGCTGTGACTCTGGCGGTGGTTTCAGGACCAGTGACGATACTTGGGCCCTCCTGGGCTGTGACTCTGGCGGTGGTCTCAGGACCAGTGACGACGGTGCTGGCGGTTGTGTCTGGACCGCCGGAAATGATGGCGCACTTCTCCGCCGTGACACTCACAACAGGCTGGGCAGACTTCCTCTGGACCTTCCCCCCTTTTTTGGAGTTACAGCTGACTCACCAATCGCCTTAGATCCCATGTCACTTGTTGTCCCACCAGGAGTCTTAAGACGGTCCCGTCGTCCACTCTCCAATTTCAGAGCCTTTACAGGGGGTGGGCTGCCAGTGCCTTGGCTTCGGGTCCTACTGCCTGCCCTGGTGGCCGGTCCACTCCAAAAACCTGGAACACGCACCACTGGTACTGGAGGCTTTTTGGCTGAGGCGCTACGACGGGACTGATGAATTGGAGGGGGGGGTGGGGGCAAAAAGTCAATTTGACATAGGGACAGTTTCTGATGGACACTGGGATGGGTAGCTGGAGGGGGTCTGGGAGTGGAGGAAGAGGAGGTGGTTGTCGGAGGTGTCACTTTAGGTGTTTTGGGTGCAGGTGCAGGTACTGGAGGCGGATGGATGTTGGGTGAGTGATTGCCGGCGTTTGTGTACTTTGGGAGGGGGCGTCACAGACACATTGGGAGAGGACACAGGGGACGTGTAAATGGCAGTGGAGGTGGTGAGTGCAGGTGAGCGGCTTGTGGTGCTGGGTGTCCTGGGGCGAGTCCTAGTGCCTGTAGATGTGGTGCATGCAGGTGTGTGTGTAGACGAGACTGGGAGGGAGAAGGGTGAAGAGGAGGAGGGGGACACAGTGGAGACAGTGGATGTTGCTGTGTCTGTATGTGGGTGAGGCTTGCGTGAGTGCCATTTGGTGTGTGTGGTGCCTATGTTTGCTTGAGCTACTTGTGTGTGCTGACTTGTGTGCATGCTGGTCTGTAGGTGTGCTTGGGATGGGCTGGGGTACAGGAGATTGGGTCTAGGTGGAGGAAGTTGGAGGGGGGAGGCTAGACACAGGGACAATGGCTGCCATCAGTGCTGAGGCCAGAGATTGCAGGGTTCGCTGAAGGACAGCCTGACCAGAATGAATGCCCTCCAGGAATGCATTACCGTGTTGCAACTCCCTTTCTACACCCTGGATGGCATTCACAATGGTAGACTGCCCAACAGTGAGTGACCTGAGGAGGTCAATGGCCTCCTCACTGAGGGCAAGCAGAGGTGACTGGGGCAGGGCCTGAGGTGCCAGGGGCGAACGTGATGCCCACCCTCCTGGGTGAGCGGGCACGGGGCGAACGCTGAGGGGCTGCTGGGAGGGCGGTGCGGGTAGGGGAGGTGGCGGCTGTACCTGTAGAAGTGGGGCGCACAGATGGTACCGCCACCACAGGAGAGCTCCCATCGGCGGACGAGTCCGTGTCGCTGGTTGGTGATCCGGTGGCCGACGTGAAGCTCCCCTCGCCCTCCGTCCCACTGGTGGTCTGTGGTGTGGCCCTCCATGGCCATGTGGGATGCAGCTCCCTCGTGCTCCGGTGCCACTGTACCTCCGCCTGATGATGCTGATGTACAAAAGGACAGGGAGAGCAGGAAAAGGGGGGGAGACAGAACAAAGAGAGTTTTAGTGCATGGCATGCCGCTACCGCTGGCGGACAAGACAGACGCAGCAGCCCCCTGCATTACGCCGTGCTCCTGACCTCTGCACATGCAATTTCTGGGATATGGCCTACATGGCAATGGTGGAAATCTGCGCACATGGATGCCACAGGGGCAACTATACCTCAACTTGGCACTCTGCTGAGGTGGGGTTGAGTGCCACATGGCCTACATTATGGAGGGGCCTTGCCTACCTAACTCGCCCTGGCCTAGGGACACCCACAGCCCACCTCCCCCACCCAGATCCCTCCACTGCACGCAAAGTCCGCAGAATGAGGTTGTACTCACCCCCTTGTGTCTGCTGTGATGTCCTCAAGCGCCCATCCAACGCCGGGTAGGCCACCGCCAGGATCCGGAACATCAGGGGCGTCATGGTGCGACGGGCACCCCTCCCACGTTGGGAGGCCATCCCCAGCTGAGCCTCCGCCGTCTTCTTGCTGCAGCGGCGAATGTCCTCCCATCTCTTACGGCAGTGGGTGCCCCATCTCTCGTGGGCCCCCAGGGTCCGGACCTCCTTGGCGATGGCACGCCAAATGTCCTCTTCTGGTGGGCACTGACCTACATGACATGCACAAGGGAAGAGGAACAGTCATTACCAATTGCACCGTCAATGTGAGTGGCCCCCTCCCTACTCTGGCCATGTGGCCCATTCATTCCAATGCATTAATGTTCTATGAACTCTGGCCCCTTCCCTCTTCCACCCAGCCCTCTCCACCCAGGCCTAGCCCATACAACGTGCTCCCTGTGCACTAACCTGTTGGTCTGGAGGACCGTAGAGTAGTGTGTACTGGGGGAGGACCCCATCCACAAATTTATCCAACTCCTGTGCAGTGAAGGCAGGGGCCTTTTCCCCAGACGCAGCAGCCATCTTCGCTTCCAGACCGAGGTCACAGCAGCACTAGCAGTGTAGGTCCTCTCCTGTCGAAGGTCAGGTATCTAGTGATTGAACAGATAGAAAATGGCGGGGACGTCCGGGGCGGTGACGTCCGCGGCGGTGCGCATCATCACCGCCGGCGCACCTGTTCATTGGCTCCTGGGACCCATAGGGTCCAATGTTAACCAATGCAGCATTGCGCCGCGGTCTACGACCACCTACCGCGACGGTGTGCAACGCCAGCGCAGTTACCCCACAATCCCATTGTCCCAGTTTAGAGGTGAGGCAGCCGCCATTTCAGGGGCCCACATGGCTTCATTTACTACTGCGTCACACATAGCTAGGCCTATACTCAACACACATACAGGAAAGGGTTTTGTCTGGTGTAGTCTTGTGTGTAACTGTGGGTACATACCTGGAGGAATAGTGACTGTGGTTCTTCGCTGGTGTCCTTCTTAGGCACCGTCAGCTGGGACATATGAGAAGATGGCGGAATCCTCCGGTGTACCGACAGCTGGTGGACCTGTTGACAATGGAAGAAAGACATGTCATTGTCACCTACAGGTTTGACCGTGCCACAATCCAGGAACTATGTACCCAGTTGGAGCCAGACCTGATGTCACCAATCCGCCATCCGACTGGAATCCCTCCTGACGTGCAGGTGCTGTCAGTGCTCCATTTCCTTGCAAGTGGCTCTTTTCAGACAACAGTGGCCATGGCATCAGGGATGTCCCAGCCTCTGTTTTCCAACGTCTTGTCCAGAGTGTTGTCTGCCCTGCTGAAACACGTAAGGAGATACATCATATTCCCTCAGGTGGAGGATTTGCCTACAGTGAAAGGTGACTTCTATGCCCTTGGACATATCCCCAACGTCATAGGTGCCATTGATGGGACCCATGTAGCTCTGGTCGCCCCCGCAGGAGTGAACAGGTGTACAGGAACAGGAAGAGTTATCATTCGATTAATGTCCAGATGGTCTGTTTGGCAGACCAGTACATCTCGCAGGGAAATGCAATGTTCCCTGGCTTTGTGTATGACGCCTACATACTGCGGAATAGCAGCATCCCTGATATGATGGGTCAACTCCAGAGGCATCGTGTATGGCCATTGGGGGACTCTGGTTACCCCAACCTTTCCTGGCTATTGACCCCAGTGAGGAATCCCAGGACCAGGGCAGAGGAACGGTACAATGATGCCCATGGGCAGACTAGGAGGGTAATCGAACGCACCTTCGGCCTTCTTAAGGCCAGGTTCAGGTGCCTCCATATGACAGGTGGATCCCTATTCTACTCACCGAAGAAGGTGTGCGACATCATCGTTGCCTGCTCCATGCTCCATAATTTGGCATTGCGACGCCAGGTGCCTTTTCTGCAGGAGGATGATCCAGATGACGGTGTTGTGGCAGCTGTGGAGCCTGTGGAGCCTGTGGACAGTGATGAGGACGAAGCTGAGGATGAAGAAAACGACAACAGGAAGTCAGTCATACAGCAATATTTCCAGTGACACATAGGTGAGAACATTTTCTGGTTTAAAATTACATTAACTTTCACACGTCTACCTCTATCCTGTACCTACATTTCAGTCACTATTTGTTAATTGAGTTGTACCCTTCCATTTCAGTTTCACAAGTGTGGTAACCTACGTGCCAACTGCTTGCATCCTTGAAGGGCTTGTGATGTGTGACATTGGTATGTTAGCCTTACAATGGGTAACCCATTATGACACTGTAATTGATAATACAAAGTTCCAAATCATAGACTGACTCCAGATTTTTTTGTGTTTCAAGGGTGTTTATTTAAGTGCTAAAAAAATGAAGGGGGGTTGTAAAATGGGGATGGGTGATGGTGGAGGAATGTCCATGGCTGAGTCCAGTCTATTATTCTCACAGGTGCACTGCCCATCTGGTCATTGGAAGTGGAGCTGGGGCAGTTCCAATCTGGACAGGGTGACAAAGTGGGATAGTGGGTGGACAATCAGGGTGGTCTCATTTCCTGGCGGGGGTCTTGCCATCTTGCTCTGTCCTGTTCCTGGATCTGAGAGCCCACTTGCGTGGTGGTTGTCCGTCTGCAGGGGGTGGGGTGCTGGTGTGGTGGTCCTGTGGCGGGGCGTCCTGTCCACTAGCGCCGGCGGAGGTGGTGGGCAGTTCGTCGTCCTGGCTAGTGTCAGGGGCCCCTTAGAGTGCAACAGTGTCCCTCAAGGTCTTTTGAATGTCCGTCAGCACCCCTACGATGGTGCCCAGGGCGGAGCCGATGGTCCTGAGCTCCTCCCTGAACCCCAAATACAGTTCGTCCTGCAGGCGCAGGGTCTCCTGCAACTTGTCCAGGACCGTCGCCATCGTCTCCTGGGAGTGGTGGTATGCTCCCATGATGGAGGAGAGGGCCTCGTGGAGAGTTGGTTCCCTTGGCCTGTCCTCCCTCTGTCGCACAGCAGCCCTCCCAGTTCCCCGGTGTACATGTGCCTCCGTCCCCTGGACCGTGTGCCCACTACCACTGCCCCCAGTTCCCTGTTGTTGTTGGGGTGGTGGGTTAGCCTGGGTGCCCTGTAGTGGTGGACACACCGCTGATTGACCTGTCCTGGGTAGGGAGGTTTGAGCCCGCTGGGTGGGTGCTGTGCTGGCGTTACCAGAGGGTGTAAGCTCGGTGTTGGGCTGTGGCTGGGCAAGGGGAACCGATTGTCCTGAGGCCCACAATGGTCCGGGCTGGTCATCAAGATCCAGTGGGGCAGAGCTGCTGTCGTCACTGTGGGCCTCTTCTGGGGGTGGAGTGGTGTTGTCTGGACCCTCTGGTGTGGTGACGTTCCTTCGGGTTCCTGCAGGGGTATAAGAACATGATTATTGCATGTGTGTGTTTCATGCTGTGAAATGGTTGGGTGTGCGTGAACCCCAGTGCAGGCATTCCTGTGTGGGGGCTTGTGTGGTGATGGTTGGGGGGGGTGTTCTGGGTATGTGAAGTGGGCATGCTTTAGTGAGGGGTGTCCATGCTCAGTTGTGTCATGCAGGGCTTGGTGTTGGGATGGGTGGTTGGTGTCATGGGTAGATTAGTGAGGATCCGGGGTGATAGGGGAGGGTGTGAGGGTGGGGTGTGTGATAGCATGCAGGTAGGGTGGGGGATATGATAGTTAAGATTTGACTTACCAGTGTCCCATCCTCCACCGACTCCTCCGAGGCCCTCTGGATGCAAGATGGTCAAGACTTGCTCCTCCCATGTTGTTAGTTGTGGGGGAGGAGGTGGGGTTCCGCCACCAGTCCGCTGCACCGCGATGTTGTGCCTGGATACCGTGGAACGCACCTTCCCCCGTAGGTCGTTCCACCTCTTCCTGATGTCCTCCCTATTTCTTGGGTGCTGTCCCACGGCGTTGACCCTGTCCACTATTCTGCGCCATAGCTCCATGTTCCTGGCTATTGATGTGTGCTGTACCTGTGAGCCAAATAGCAGTGGCTCTAACCGTACGATTTCCTCCACCATGACCCTGAGCTCCTCCTCGAAGAAGCGGGGGTGTCTTTGGCGTGACATGGGGTGGTGTGCATGATGTGGGGGTGGTGTATGTGTTGATGAGTGTGGTGAGTGTAGTGGAATGTGGTGTTTTGTGCGTGGATGTTGTGTGGGTGATGGTGTTGTGTGCCTCTGTGTGATGGGGCTGTCAATAGCTGTGCTCTCTCTCTGGCCTTCTCTCAGATTTCTGGTTGTAGGGGTTTGTGGGTGATGTGGGTGTGTATTTTATATTGTGTTGGGTGTGTGGTGTGTGTATGTGTCTCAGGTGTGTGTATTTGTAATTGTCCAATGTGGCGGTGTTTTGAATATGTGTGTGTATTTTGAGCGCAGCGGTGTGTACCGCCAATGGAATACCGCAGTTGAAAAACCGCCGCGTGGATTCGTGGGTCGTAATAGCATGGCCGTGTTTCTGTTGGCGTGGAGGTGGAGGATTTGTTTCCGCCAGTTTATCACTGATCTTTGGTGTGGCGGTGTTGTGTGGGTGTCTGAATTTCGGCGGATTCCGTGATGTGTGTCATAATAGCTGTGGCGGTCTGCCGCGGCGGTGTATTGGCGGTCTTCTGCACGGCGGTAAGTGCCTTATACCGCCAATGTTGTAATGACCCCCTAAACTCCTACCACTTCTATCGGCAATGTACCAGACTGTATCCTTGACTGAAGCACAGAGCGAGCAAGAATGTATTGTTTGAGAACTCCGGTGCTGAAGTAAGCTAAACAGTGTGATAGAAGAAAATAAAACAAGACCGTGAAACTGGTTATTGAAAAATAACAGTACGAGGCTGAATAAAATGCATCTAGAACAAAGTGCACAGAGGCCTAATGCTTTAAGCAAACGTGCAAAGGCTACATTAAAAATGGCTACACTACACCCTCCCCTTGTCGTTAGAAAGTGGTTCTAATCTAATTTAAAAAAATGCCCTATGTTAAAAAGGATTACTTAAACCTTATATAATTTCAACAAGTTAAGAGGACATTAAAGCACAATAATCCTAAATTTAAAATTAAGCATGCTGCTAAGAGCCATATTTATATAACAGTGTCAATTTAGACCAAATCCAATTTAAACGGTGGTCAGTGAAAGCAGGAGGTTCTCCACTTCGCTAGATGACAAGACCAGAAAATCCACGCCAAAGACTATTAAGGAGCAGGTGTGTTCCAGAGCCTCAGAATCAACCAAGGCGGCATCCCGTGCAGGGCCTATGAATGAATTGATATCGACTTCCTCCAGGAAGGGTAACTCGTAATCAGCCTCTCGAAGCAAACGCAGCCGCAGCGCGCATGTCTGGGAATGAGCCCTCATCGAGAACATCAACAGATCAGCATCAACCACTGGGGGGCGTTGCCGTGAGAGACAGATGACAAGTGCATGTTCAAATGAGCACCAACGGCACCGAAACACGGGCTTCACACAATCCAAAACCAGTCTGAATGACAGAGACCAGTCACACCCCAAATGTTCCAGGAGTGTTGCTCCGAAGTGCTGCATCATGCGTTCACGACACAGCTGCGCTGTTGGAAGCGCCCACATTCGTTCTTGTTGCGGCGGGACAGCCATTGCGGAAAAAAACCAGCAACAGCAAAACGCCGGCTAATAAGGCCAAAGTGATTGGAAAACCCCCCAAAATGCTTCTGAAAATTGAATGAATAGCCGAAGGTATCAAACCGAATATAGAAGAGAAGGTGTGAACGAAACCAGCACCCACGGCTTAAAAAAAATGTGCCAATCCAGCTGTGCTGGACGCATTAAATATACGTTCCACGAGTTCACCAAAGTGGCTCGGAAAGTTGGTATTCAACAGGGACAGTATTTCCGCTGATGACCTTGCCACCTGAAGTGCGTAGGTCTTGCGTGCAGATGTAACGGCCACATGCTTTTGAAACAATAAAGCCTTTAGTCTACTTAACTTGTCCAAATTTACCTTGGAAGTAGCAATGTGAGGCCAGATATCCGCTACCTCCCTTGATTTAGTGGGGGGAAACATCACATTCCCGCAGCAAGTAACGACCTTGGTGACCGAAACAACGTAAACTATTCCAGCCCGCATGCCACAACAGTCTTCACTATTGAGGAGGACGTAGATGCCGTTTGAAAGCACCTGGAATGTGCCTTTAATCAAGGGGACCGGAACTCCCTTCAGATAGCAAGCCAAATTTGCAACCGAGGCATTACATGCCCCATGCAAGGACAGCTGCTTACAAACCATCGAATGGCTGACTAATGTCTCGCATGCAGTACCGCTAAGAAAACCTCTCTCATGCCATTAAGACATTTGTACAAGAAGGGAAGTTCCCACACCTCATCTATATAACTGTCTCCCAGCTTTTCATATCTGCCTACCGGAACATGTTTTAAACAAGAAGTGAATTTGTACTGTAGAAATAGGCAGATTAATAACCCTGTGTATCAACCACTCAGCGGAGGGAATCTCGGCCACGGTAAAAGGCAATCTTTCAAATTTTTCAGTGTTTAACATGACATAAGTCGCCTCCTTCTTAGCCATCAGTTGTTGTTGACGTGTCAAATTAAAGGAAAAAAATATCTCCCTGGCTCTGATGTGCTGCCACGGAACACTACCCGCCTTCAGTGTCTGAAGTGTCCAACCCAACTGCATAATGGACCGTGTTTGACTTTGTCCATGATATAATGAAGACATGTCAGATCGTATAATGTCTATAGCAGAAGAAACAATGTTGTCAATGGTATATATTCGGTCGGACAGGGTGTGAATTCCATTATCTACAACAGCTAATGCCTTTTTCAAATTTTCCTGATCTATCTGCCTTAATCGGGCCGCAGCCTCTTGTTGGGAAAGTTTCCATATTTCATTGTACACTTCGTAAAAAAAACGTTTCCTACGTGGTGTCTTCGGGCCTGACAAAAAATCTTGCAAGTCAGTGTTATTAGACAGGAGAGTGAGATGTGTCTTAACTGCATCTAGCGTAGATGATTTTAACCATTATTGGCACAATTTTCCCACGCTATATGTAGTTATAATTTCAGCATGTTCAGGTGATATGTAGCGAGGGTCTGCCCTACTCGTCCTGAAAACCCCCGAGGAGGTGACAAAACGTTGATGACACCCGTTGGTGTCTATGGGACACAATAACCACCCGCCAGGGCGTGACAATGAAGTGTTAAATGTACCATTCTGGACCCACTCTGTAAGTTCACTAAAGGTGGCATTGATATATTTCTGCCAATCCTTCATTTTGGTAGGGACAGGTATACCAGGCATATTCAATTCTCTAATCGTTGCTAAGCCCAAACAGCTAGTCTGTTGCATAGTTTCATTTTAAAAAAAACATCTGGACAGGAATGAGACATGCTCTAAACAATGTTTCTCTACCCTGTGTTTGCCAATGTTTTGTTCCCCAAACACTTTTCAAATCAACATTGTTTGACCAATATTCATAACCTTCAATTGACAGATGGGAAACCAAAGAATCCGAGTATATGAATTTCGTATTAGTCAACAACATTTGCTTATCTTTATACAGAGTTAACTTAAAATAATATGACTTAGCATTCATTTGATAATGCCCAGAAAAATACGCAAATTTGTCAGAATATGTTTTAGAACTCCCTCGCGGGGGAGTTGGGCAATGCTCCCATTGCGTGTAGTCAAATATTGTTTTTGGACTACTGGCTTTATGTATAAAGTGGTGCCCATAATAATTATAACAAAACATGTCACCATAATTGTTTCTAAACTGGTAAACATCTTCATTCTCATAGACAGTATAATATTGTAACTCAGTCATCATGGAATCAACTGTCTTCACGTCCCAATCATCAGAAATAATGCCTGGTATTATAATATCATTCATGGATAACTTTAGAACGTATGGTATTTGAATTATCTCAGTGGGACCGTATACATCAAACATTACTTTATCCCACACAATTCCATCCGGAATTGGCACTGAAGAAATGTTCACAAAGGACAAGTCTCTTCGAACCTTATGTGATGAAAAATGCGGCTTCAACACCTCCTCCACCTGTTCAACCGCTGATCTCTCTGGAAGAAAATGACCATGTATCAACAGAAAAAAGGTAACGACAAACCCTATCCACAGAAGAAATGTTATCATAGTCAGTAAGAGCCACAGATAGTTCCAAGGAAAAATAAAATACGTATTTTTAAGCCAATAAATCAGCTTACGTGGACCTGGGTCAGGTGATGAAGAGACAAATGAGTCCGACAAATCATCGTCATTGTTGGCAAAGTACCCAGAGGCAGTTCTTGCAAAAGGTGCCGCCGTATTCAATGGAGGAGTAGGTGTCTCTCGCGGTGGTACACTGTAGATAACACCACCCGCAACATCAGTAGTCATTGTGACTCGATCAAATGTTTCCAAATTATTCGTTGTCAGTGGAACTATCGCAAGATCGTCTTCCACCCTCCCCAAGCTCGGAGAGGCAACAGTGTTGGTGTATATGACTTGGAGCGGAACATCTTCCCCAGTAGTGAGAGGGATTCGGGAACTACTGGACGTTCCTCTTGGTCTGCTGTGCAGAATCGGCCACATGTTGTAACTTGACATTGTCGATGGAGACCAAGCGATTTTCTTTGGCACCTGGCAACGGTGGTAAAATAACAGTTCTTGTTCCGTGTATCCCCAACACAGGGACTGGTGCTCGATATGAAGGGCCAAATTCTTTTTTTCACTGCGACCTTTTCACGGACAAGATCCCCAACTCTGGGAATCCAACCAGTAGGCGTTACTGGCACATCCTTAATTCCTGTGGAGGCAGCACTTTTAGAAGAGTTATCTTCACTGAACTGTTGTAATTCCTGCAAAACAGTGACAAAATCATTTATGTCAAAAGGCGTTTCCGCCGCTTCCACACCAGGACCATCTAGATCCGGAACAAACATTTGTGTTCCGAACAGGCACTCATATGAAGTATGACCCCCCCAGGGACCTTCTAGGCAAGTTATTCAGTGCTCTCTGTACTCCAAACAGGTGGGTTAGCCAACTACGACCCGTACCTAAGACTCTAGCCGTTAAGGATTGCCTTAAATCGCGATTTAAACACTCCACAACAGAATTTCCCTCGGGATGAAATTGAGACGAGAACTGGAGCTGCACCCCCAACGAAGCCATGGCGTCCCTGAATGCCCTTGAGGCAAAAGCAGGGCTCTGGTCCGAATGGAACGCCGCAACTGCATATGTATCGACAATGACACGCAAATCTTTAATAACAGTTCGAGTGTCAGCCGAGCGTTGTGGCCATACCCACACAAATCTGGAGCAAGAATCAACAGCCACCAGGATATATTTGTATGCACTGTCTGGTGTCAATGGACCGCAATGATCCAAGCACACACAGTGTAATGGTCTGTTTGATATTAAGAGGGGCGTCTGCGGCGGGCGTTTAGCCGTTGAAACTTTAATTTGTTGACAGATGTCACAACAAAGGACATGCTGCTTAGTCTCCTTATAGAGACCACGCCACCAGTAACGGGCCTGTAATAGCGAAATTGTGGCCGCCACGCCAGCATGTGCAGATGACACCCCCTCATGCGCTGTATTAATCAATTGAGGTCTTACAACTTTATTGGGGATCTCGCTTACGCCTACGCCTGTAATCTTAACCTCAGCATTCAGCATACTGCCCATAAAGTATTGATATTTGGTTGGAAATCCTTTAGGATAAGGCATGCCATCAACCGTAGCTTTTATGGCAGCCAGAATCTCTGTGTCTGGTTTGGAACTCGACTGAGTAACTGCGGCCCCAGTGGCAACCGCCACTGCAGACTTTGCGGCTTCATCACCCAAAGTATTTCCAGCAACGTGTATTCCAACGCGCTGGTGTCCAAGAGTATGTACAACATGGACTTTAGGTAGCATCTCTTTCATGTCCGCTACCTTCCCCCACAGTAGTCTGTGCTTTATGGTGTTGCCCTTTGAATCTCTGAACCCATTCTACCGCCAGTAATGTAGGTATTCATTAAAAGACTGGACACAGTAATATGAATCACAAACTATTAGTGTAAACTGTACCGGATCCGTATGTTCCAGTGCCAGCAACAGGGCTTTCAGCTCAGCCAACTGTGCCGTACAGTCCCCTAATGTGTGTGTATAAGTATGTTGGGGGCAGAATTTCTCCCCCTCCATATGTCCGCTCACTACTGCACATGCAGCTGAATATTGGTGTTTTGTCCCCACCGCCAGTTGAGCAGAGCCATCGGTGTACATGACTACTTGATAGTGATCAATATGCAACGTGTCAGCGGGGACTGGATATTCAATCTCATATTGCAGAAATTCCTGTGTTTGTAACTTTGGGTCAAAAATGTAATCTACATTAGTGGCTGTTAAAGACGTAGCCTATTGTATCCAACGCGGGTGTAATGCTTTCGCGTTAGGAACACTTGCTTTCGTAACAGCCTCTAGGGCCGGAATAGGGAAAACGACTATAATGCGTTTGCCCTGGGCAAGAGGTAGTTCTTTAATAACAGCCATCTGTACAGCAGTGAGAATTTTCTCTGTTTGTGCGAATCGTTGTTCAGCAGTCGAATACAAATGAGACTTGTATTCTATCAGGACTGTCTCACCTTCATTAAAGGTGACATACGTAAACCCAATGGCCCCAGCCATTACCCTGATGACCAACTGTGTCTTATTGTCTCGTGTATGTAGATGTTTTGCAGCTAGTAGATCTGCTTGCAACTCTCGAAGAGTACATGTATGCTCAATCGTCCAAAATTTACTTGAAAAATTAGGACGTATTAATTCATATAATGGTTTTATGCGTGTAGCATAATCAGGAATGTACGTTCTGCCAAAATTTAGAAAACCCAACAATGATTGGAGTTTCTTAATTGTATTAGGAGGTTGCAATTGTGCACATTTTTCTAAAAATTGTGGCGCTAGGTGAAAGTAGCAGAAGAAAAAGAAGAGTTGATGACGGCCTGGAGGTGCGGGGCGATGATGTCGTCGGCTTTATTAAAGATGAAGTGAGGGCAGGGGTCCGAAGGGGCGCCGGAGTGGATAGAGTTCATGATGGATTTGGTTTCTTCAGTGTTGATGTGGGTCCAGTCGTTGAGGGTGGTGGCCGGGGGTGCGGGTTCGGTGATGCTTGGTTGGGTCTGGTGTCCGAAGCTGTCGTGGAGGTCGCTGATCTTGCGATGGAAGAAGGTGGCGAGGGACTCGCACAAATCCTGTGAGGGCGTGACGGCGTTGGCAGTGGCGTTGGGGTTGGAGAACTCCTTGACGATGCTAAAAAGTTCTCTGCTGTTGTGGCTGTTTTTGTCCAGTCTGTCGGTGAAAAAGTTCCTTTTGGCAGTGCGGATCAGGTGGTGATGTTCGCGGGTAGCGTTCTTGAGGGCGGTCATGTTGTCAGCGGTGTGGTCCTTGCGCCAGGCCTTCTCGAGGGCGCGACAAGTTTTCTTTGATTCTTTGAGGGTGTCAGAGAACCAGAGAGGTTTTTTGGTGTTGGCCTGTCGATGTGTGCGTTTGAGGGGAGCAAGGTTGAATTGTCGTGCCATGAGCGCTTTACACCTGTGGACTGAAGCGCTTGAATTGCCGTGCCAAGAGCGCTTTACATCTGTGAACTGAAGCGCTTGAATTGCCGTGCCAAGAGGGCTTTACATCTGAGAACAGAAACGCTTGAATTGTCGTGCCAACAGCGCTTTACATCTGTGAACTGAATCGCTTGAATTGCCGTGCCTAGAGCGCTTTACATCTGTGAACTGAAACGCTTGAATTGCTGCGCAAAGAGCGCTGTACACTTGTGCTCTGAAATGCCTTTGATCTGTGCACCAAGGCCGCTGTACTCTGGAAACTGAAAACGTTTAAACCCGTTGTGCTAAGGGGCTCTTTACCTTTTGGAAGTAACAACTTCCTCCAAACTTGGATTCATCAAGGCCTTACCGCTACGAGTTCAACCTACTAGTTTTTTAATGCACCATGGAAACAAGGATACTTCAGTTGGATGTCTCTCTGCCATGCACGAACTCTGCTCTTCTTCAGAGAAACCCCCACGAGGTCTGACTGCATCTAAGTCTTCAAAATATTGAGCGACGTGCTTGGGTGTGGCTGGGCTTTATAGGCCTGCCACACCCCAAGATGGCTGCTGCCTCTAAAAACATGGGAATTGTAGTACCTTCATGGAATAGCACTGATAAGTGCATCTTGACCACCAATGTCCTGAACCTGCAGCTCTATGAGCTTTGCCACAGGGCAGACAATGCTGATGACCACCTTTGGAACAAGAGGGGATGACAAGTGGTGCGCATAAAGCGCCGCAGAGCCGTGCAGCTGAGTTTTGGGTGAGACATGGACCACTCATGTCCTTATTCCTGACAAGCAGGTGCAGTCAAGCAGATGGTGCAGAATCTTTTTGTGTAGTCTAGGGGGCAGCAAGGCAGTCCTTCTTCAGTCCTTGTTCCAGTTCCTTATGTCAGCTAAGGTTCAGGGTGCCACGGGTGCCATATTTATCCCAGGGAAGTGCCCTGAGGGGATGATGCAGTCACTACCTAGTGGGCTACCAGGTCCCCTCCCTGTTAGTGATGTCTTTCCTGCAATGAGTGGCATCTGGCAGTCCCAGAGTGCACTATTCTGGGCACTCTCAAGACATCTGAACCTTTCCTTGACTTTTGAGGAGCTTGTTAGCTCATCCTAGAAGTGTGGCTGCCTGTGGGCTACACATTCATGGGAAAACTGGTTTGGCCACTTGTCTTCCCTTTCTGTCCTTCTTTCCAGCCTGTCTACCTCAACAAAGGACAGCCACTTACCTACCAAAGGTGGCTTGGCCTCTGAAGCTCACCTTTTGGGCTAACACTCTGAGTGGCTACCTGGAAGGTGGAGGTGAGTCCTCTCCTTGCAATTGTTTTTAAGCCTGGGAGTCATTCACACTACTCCTCAGGCAGGCAGAAAGCTGTCTCTGGGCTAGAGCCTGTGTGAGGCTTCTGGACCAGCTGGATGCAACTTTCTAAAAGTTGTGTTCCTTTAATATTGGCATTAAATTCGATCTGGCATCAAGTCGGGTTTAATGCCATGGTTATTTGATACCTTATAGTACCCAGTGAGTTAGTGCAATCCAGAGGTTAGCCAGGCTGAGGTGCCAGCCGATAACCCTGTATTAATTAGCCAATGGGGCTACTAACTTTTCCACAGCAAAACATCATCTTTAGGAGTTTTGCTGCTAAGACACATACAAACATGCATGTCCTACTTAATAATATACAGCTCAATGCGTTTGGGCTCTAGAGGCCTTCCTTATCCTCAGGGAAGACTTACGTATATTGTTAAAGGAAGTGGTGGCTTTGTCATTAGATAATTTTGGCAAAGTTGAACTGGCTGTGTGACAACTGCCCTTCCAGTCTGCAGTGGCAGACTGGGAGCTATTTTGTACCTTGTCACACACAGGGTGGCAGAATTAGTGCTGTAACCCTGAGCAGACACTTTGCCTTACATGCCATTGGTACCATGGGTATCATATACTCGGGATATATAAGTAAATCAGTATTTGCCAATTGGGGATAGCTAATTCGACATACACTTTTGTAAGAGGTAGGAACTCTCGCACTGAGGTCTGGTTAGCAGGCCTCAGTACACTCTCAGAGTTGAAAAACCGGCATCTAGTAGTCCCAAACAGGGGCAAAATTTGGGGGAAACCTGCACAAAACCTGTTTCCTTACAGTTGGTACCATAATATAATTGACACAATTTTATTGTATTTAAATATTGTCTTCTAAATCTAGTTTTCAAAAATATTGCTCATTGGAGTTAGCCATAGAAAATCTGCACCCAATTTTGTAAACAACATTTAGAAAATAATATTTACATAAGCTAAAATATTTATGTAGACTTTAATCTGACATACAATCTGGTACATACCACACTTTGTGCAGCAAGATGTAAACAGCTGAGTCCTAATCAAACAAAGTGCTCTGTTTTTTAATTACAGGAATGAGGACATTCAAAAGGCTCCAATGTGGAGGCCGCAGCATGGCCAGCCAGCAGGAGGTGTTGTTGCCAATAACCAGGATCTCAGCCTTTTCACTATTTACATTAAGGTAATGTTTCAACATCCAATTTTGAACTTCCAAAATGGATTGTCCTAGCTAAATCTTAGTAATAGCTGGTTGTTATCAGCATAGGAGAAACATTTGAAACCAAAAGAAGGCACAGGCAATTCCCGAGAATGAATATAAAGTTTAAACAAAATGGCAATGAACATAGTGGCACCTCTAGGTATGATTGTTAGGGGGAATCAGAAGGAGTCAGCTACAAAACTGTGGGTCCACCTACAAATTGCAAACAGTTTCTGTGCCTTCTCACATACACACAAACATGAGTGTGTGTGTGTGTGTGTGGATAGATAGATAGATAGATAGATAGATAGATAGATAGATAGATAGATAGATAGATAGATAGATAGATAGATAGATAGATAGATAGATAGATATGTGGATCCAAGAGATATAGGGCCACATGTACAAACACATTTTCCCATAGACACAGAATGGGTAAAACCCTTTGATAGATCTGGCCCACGGTCTTTAATCCTGGCCTTCCCATTCGCCTCATTGTGTGCTCTTGGGCAATCACTCATTAAATCATTCCTATACTCCTTTTTTGGCAAGACTGAAGATATTTAGTAGGGGTAGGCGTAACTCATAATTAGCACAAAATATTTTGTTTATGCATAATTACGTAAGAACCATAATCCAGCATTTAGCTCTACTTTCTTTGTGTATAATGCAAGCTTGATTCCACGAGGATGCCTTTTGCACTAATAAAATAGCACTACGTGTGACAGGACAAAAACAGCAGTAGCCAGTACCCATTCACTTTCTTTTTATTGTTTGTTATCTCTGTGTGCTGTGGCAGGGTTTTTGCCCCAAAGTACTCTTAATTACTCAAGCTGACATAATCGCATGATTTCAATAAGTTTGAATCACAAAAGTAATGCATAATTACTGCAATTACTCTGACTACACTGGCATAATTAAAATGAATCCATGCCTCATATTTATAATCATTGTAAAAACTGTTAGCAAATGTGTTTTCCAAAAACCACTGCACTGGCTATTGCCTGCGGGAGGTGGGAGATTTAACAATGTCCAATCCCATGGTATAGATACCCAAATGCAATATGGTGGTAAATTTATAGGCTTTGGAGCAAGTGTCATTGTGCTATAGTCTCTGGTCTCTACTTTACCGAACTGCTTGATCCTGGGCAAATGATACAACCCATGTGCCTCTATCCACTAATCAGACATTATGGACCTGATTTAGAACTTGGCGGAGGGAATACTCCACCACAAAAGTGACAGCTATAGCATCCGCTGTATTATGATCTCATTTGATCCTATGGGGAACGTAATATGGCGGAAGGGATATCGGTCACATTTGTGATGGAGTATTCCATCCGCCAAGTTCTAAATCAGGCCCTATGCAAGCACCTTGAAACAGACTTAAGGGAAGAAGTAAACACGAAAAGTATTTTCCTAATGAAGGACCCTCGTATGGTTTTCAGTCGCACACACTCAGGGCTGTTTAACAGCTAGTGACTGTATATGCCGGTCCATAGTGGAAGGACTTGCTATAGTTGCATTGTCCAGTACCCCTTCTATGCTGCAGCACCTCCCTCTTAGCTGCCAGCATGACGCTCTTTTACAACCCCCAAAGGGTTGAAAGTGTGAGAACTGGTGTCCCAGAGTGCCTCTGTGCAGGCAGCAGGTAAGAAGTCAGGATTGCGAGTAAAGTTGCAGGTGTATAACGTGAACCCAGCAGCCCTTTTGGCACAGAAGGCCCCTAACGTTTTAGGGGGGCCCGACCCTTTAGGAGACCACAAATGAGGCCCAGGCCAATACATATCTATGATATATTGGCGACTAAGGGGCCCCAGTAATGTTCTGCAGGGAGGCCCCATCATTTTGTGTTTTGCCACTGGAACAAACTTGAAAAATGCAGGACAGTTGGCTGCCAATGTGTACGTCTTAGTTGGAGTGGGGCACAGATGGGGACTGTAAGAAATTGGCTTATTAGTTGAGAGGAGTGGAAGTGACACTCAAATAATAAACACAATCCCTGTCAGGGTGAATAGTTAAAATAAAGATACACTTAAGAAAATACAGTTCCAGAAGAGAAAGAACAATAACACTGAAGAAATAGTATCAAAAGGTAAAAACAATACTGGACTTTAGGCTAAAAAGGGTTTAAATCATCACCTAAGTACAGACTTAAGGGACATTGAATCTACACAAAATACTAGGGATGCATTCTGATGCAGTGAAAGAAGGTTAAACTGACCTTTATAAAGGAAGTTAGAGGAAACAGAAAGTGATAACGAGTCATGTAACTGAAGAGGTCATCTTGGATAAGATTGAAACCTTAGACAATAACATATTCATGGCATCTTGGATTGCTCTGAATAATGAAATAAAAGCTCTGTCCAGGAATCTCATGACTGACAAAAATAATTATACCTTTTCAAGGCCGACCTCAGTGTTTTCACCAGCAGTCCACAGAGCCTTAAGAAATGGACCCTCTTCACTTCAGCCATTGCTGCTCTTGGGGAAAAGTCCCTGTCACCTCACTCCACTGTCCCAAGAAGCAACACCCAAGAAAGAGGAAACCATAGGTTCTGACACGCTACAGGGTTCAGACCTGAGAAATCATGTAAGTGCTATAAAACAGATTGTGTCTTTCTTACAGGTATGCAAGCCAAGCGGGTGACACGGACCCCACAATGTTAAGAGATACCCCTGTGCAGAGCAAGTACAACAGATTCCTTTATTAAGAAGCCATCTTAAGGACAATACAAAGTTCTCGTGTTCTTCCATACTTGAGGAAACTTTTTGAAGCTGTGCTCTTGCTTCATTCAGAAAATAACCTTCTTAGTTTCTGTCCTCTCTGTTGTAATGAGAAATACATATTTTATAGCATTGATGATGCTCTCAATATTCTGAATGATTGAGGTGCCCTTCTAGCTTGAATACTCTGCAGCATTTAATACGGTCAAAAAGGGTGTCTGCCTAGATGTGGGTGGGAAATAATGTTATGAGATGGTCCTTCTTCTTAATTATTGGTCAGATCCAGTTTATTAAATGTAAAAGCCCCTAGTCCTTACCCATTTCCTTTTGATGCTGTGTGCTTCAGGATTATGGACTTGGTCCCAACTTCGTGTAGCATCTATTTGAAGTCACTTGGAGATCTGCTGGTAGAGGGTGGCACCTCGATCCACCAGTATGTGAATAATATACAGCTCAAAGTGACTCTCCATGCTGATATTTTGCATCTCACTTTTTCCCTTGCCTTACATTAGCTGTCTTCTTTCCAGGTGAAACTACCAATTTCTCCTGTTTTCCAACTGCCATTTTTTCTGTCCTACCTGTTTATGTTTGCAGTGAGAAGAATGGCCCCCTGTTTTGTGTCAGGAACAAAGGGGACTTTTAATCCTGTAGAAAAGTTCAACAGATAATAACAAATGTTCTATGATTCTTTGTGGTTTCCGCACTTCTCCTTATAAAAATGGTACCTAACATAAGTGATGGGCCTAATTCAAGAGACAGGCATTGATCAAAAACACACCATGGCCACATCAACATTTTTTATTTAAATGATATTGCCTCTCTGGGTGGGTGGAGCTGAGCTATTTGGGCCTGCCGGTGCCAAGTCCCAAGATCACCTACCAATCCCAGACCCTTTTGAAAACGAAACTCTTGGTGAGTCCAGGGTGTTGTGGCTTCAATGGATCCCTCTACCTTTTTCTTACTCAGAATATCGAACAGATGTCAAATTCACAAATGTGACAAAATGTCACATTTTTTTAAACAAAAGTTCAAGAATCTGCAGGGATAAACTAAAGTCTTAACACCCAGCTTTTAAAACAAGTTTCGCAATAAAAACATTATCCCACTTGTTTGAGTGAACATGTTGCAGGCAGCAAAAAAGGCCCCAAAATGCATTGTAGAAACATCAAGAATTTTCCTTTGATTTTCAATCATTCTGAGGATGTGGGTGTCTGTTTTAGCTGGGAACGGGGCCAACTAGCACTCACGGATACCTACCAATTCGACACATTTCATAACACTAGATTCCTGGGGATGCAAGGTGGTGTGGTTAGTATGGATGCCACTTTATTTTCTTACCCAAAATACCCTGTAAACTTCAAACGTTGGCTAAAATTACAGAATTTCCTCATATTTCTCGGGTAAGTGCTGTTGCGGGTTTCAACGTGTTCTCTGCACTGCAGAAGGAACGCGGGGAATGTTCTCTGCACTAAAGGGACAAAACCCACCCGCTGGGGAAGCAGGGGGCCTATATCCAGTCATTCTATTTCCCACCTTACTCAAAGTTACCCGCCATAGCAGCAGAGCAATAATAATGAAGGTGTTTCCAGCAAAATGGAAGGAGCACTTCCAACAAAAATGTAATTCCGAAACTGATTTCTGGATAGTATCACTTGTGGTACTTGTAATACTTTGATTATTAGGAGACATTTTTATGTGAGGAAATTAGCACTGGTGTGTTTTTTAGGGAGCGTGTGTTTTCGTGTTAATATCTGAGGCTCAGAAAACTCTAACATTGCCATCAAAATTCCAAATTCATTACAAAGTGATGCAGAGATTAAGGTACAGGAGAAATGTGTAACAAATATTAGCACTAGCAAAATGAAGATGTTAACATTTGCTAACAGAACAATGCTGTTGCCAGTTACCTACTAGAATTAGAATAATTATCAAAAAAGTATGCACAACCTTGCCAATTATTCAAACTGCCGAACACATTTCTTATATCAAATTGTGATAAGATGCAGACGGCAACAGATGTACACACGACGAAGCCAACAGCAATCTACCACATTCATTCATACATGTTAATTAATAAGGGCGGCCTCTGAATAGACAACATTCCAAAAAGGTGCATGACGATGAATCTCACACAACACAACTTTGCTAAAAAAGACACTTTGCTCCAGCTGTTACTTGTATTATTACATAATTTGCTCTTAGAAGAGGAGAACTGAAAGGCAACCAACAACCCAAGGCAAAATGCAAGAAACCACAGAAGGAGCAGCCTAGGGATATACTGCACCATACTGAACCTCCATCAGGATGAGATGCATTACAAAATCATGGACATCATTGGTGAAGGCATTAAGGCAAATATTACCAACCCCACATATTCCCTGTGCAATTGCTTTCAGTCCTGCAAGCTTGAGTCTGTGAACCACTTCAGCGTACGGTTGCACTGGCGCATGGGATATCCCTGTCCCTCTTTTTTTTTTTTTTTTTTTAAATATGAACGAGTGTACTCCTGCAAAAGAAGAAAAACAAATTTCCTTTTGCAACAATCAGTGTTTTGTCAATTATGTGATGGCAAACTGTTATACACTTACCTGTTTCCAAAATGTGTAACCCTACCCCAAAGGCTCACACATACTGGGCTACGAGAAAGGCAATTGAATAATTATACAGGAATCAGAAAATGCAGGACACACATAACATTTATGGAGGCCCAGTCCTTAATGTGAGAGGTGGTTGTCGGTGGGGGAACCCAACACTTATTTTAAGGGACTGCCACTTATTTTTCCATATCAGATATGCACCAAGAGCAAGAGATGGAAAACACACATTTCAAAAGGACGAGGAAGAAAAGATGGCAAAACCATCATAAACAGAGCAAGAAGGAGAAAAAGGGAGAGGCGTCTAGTATTTAATCAATAAGTACTGGCCATGGTATTCGGCATGCCAACGTTTAATTGCATGGAATAGCTCTGCACCCTTTTTGTAAGTAAAGTGGGAATGGGTTCACTCCCGCAAAAGAAGAAAAGCACATTTCCTTTTGCAGGGATAAGTGTTTTGTCAATTCTGTGAATGCAAATAATTATATACTTACTGGTTTCCAAAATGCGCTGAGGACATTTGCCATCAATCAATCAAATAATTTCTTAAGCACACTACTCACTTGGTAGGGTCTCAAGGCGCGGGGGGCGTTTACTGCTCGAAAAGCCATGTTTTTAGGTGCTTTCTGAATGTTAGGAGGTCCTGGGTCTTGCCTAGGTTGGTGGAGAGGGAGTTCCAGGTCTTGGCAGCGAGATGAGAGAAGGATCTGCCACCGGAGGTGGTGCGTTGGATGCAGGGGACTGTAGCGAAGGCAAGGTCGGCGGAGCGGAGCTGTCGAGTTGGTATGTGGAAGTTTACTCATTCGTTGAGGTAGGCCGGTCCATTGTCGTGGAGGGCTTTGTGAGCGTGGACGAGGACTTTGAAAATGATCCTTTTATTGATGGGCAACCAGTGTGGGCATCTGAGGTGGGTGGATATGTGTTTGTGGCGAGGGAGGTTGAGGATGAGATGTGCGGCTGCGTTCTGGATCCGCTGGAGTTTTCTTTGAAGCTTGGCGGTAGCTGGGTTCCTGGTGAGGGAGATGATAAGCTGGGTGTCGTCAGCATATGAGATGATGGTGATGCCGTGGGGGCAGAGGATGTTGGTGAGAGGAGCCATGAAGATGTTGAAGAGGGTGGGGCTGAGGGAGGATCCTTGGGGGACCCCACAGATGATCTAGCTGGCTGTAGAACATAACGGAGGGAGGCAAACTCTTTGAGGAAGGAGGTCAGCCAGTCCAGGGCCTTGTGGCAAATTCCAGCGTCGAAAAGGCGTGCGCAGAGGGTTTGGTGGCATACAGTGTCAAAAGCTGCAGAGAGGTCTAGGAGGATGAGGGCGATGGTCTCAAACTTGTCCACTCTGGTCCTGATGTAGTCTGTGCAGGTGATGAGGGCGGTCTCAGTGCTGTGGTTCTTGCGGAATCCAGACTGGGAGGCGTTGAGTATGTTGTTTTCTTCTAGGAAGCGAGACAGTTGTGCGCTTACTATCTTCTCAGCGACTTTTGCGGGGAAGGGGAGAAGAGAAATGGGTTGGTAGTTTGTGAGATCTTCAGTGTCTGCTTTGGGTTTTTTGAGAAGAGCGTTGACTTCAGCGTGCTTCCAAATATCTGGGAAGGTTTTGTGTTGAAGGAACTGTTGATGACAGCACGGAGCTGGGGAGCAATGATTTGGCTGACCTTGCTGAAAATGTGGTGGGGGCAATGGTCTGATGGGGAGCCTGCGTGGATGGAGTTCATGGTTTTGCCGATTCCTTTGTCGTTGGTGGGGGTCCAGGTGTTCAGTCGGTTGGTGCAGCAGGGTGTTGTGGTGTTAGTTGTGTCAGTGATGGTGATAGTGGGTGCTGATGATGTGAAACTGTTGTGCATGTCTGCAATTTTGCGGTGGAAATAGTTGGAGTGGGAGTTTCAGAGGTCTTGGGAGTGTGGAGGGTCGATGGTGCAGGATTTGGGTTTGGTGAGTTCTTTGATGATGGCAAAGATTTCCTTGCTGTTGTGTGTGTTGTTGTCATTGTGTTCATTGTAG
Organism: Pleurodeles waltl; assembly: GCF_031143425.1. Lineage (NCBI taxonomy): Eukaryota > Metazoa > Chordata > Amphibia > Caudata > Salamandridae > Pleurodeles > Pleurodeles waltl. The sequence goes on from NC_090444.1 coordinate 408,158,627, forward strand.
AAGGACCGTTTGGTGGTCTGGATGAGTTGGTGGTGTTTGCGCATGGCTGTCTTGAGGGCAGAGAAGTTGCCCATTGAGGGTTCTTGGTGCCAGGCTTTCTCAATTTTTTGGCATTCTCGTTTGGAAGACTGGGATTCTGTGGTGATCCAGGGGGCAGTCTTGATGGTGTTGTTGTTTGTTTTCAAAGGGGCGAGGGAGTCTGCGCAGGTTTCTAGCCATTGTGTGAGGTTGTGGGTGGCGGTGTTGGGGTCGTTGGTGATGGGAGGTGGAGCTTGTGCGAGGTTGGAGATCAGGTGTTCTTTGGAGATCTTGTGCCACTTGCGGTTGGGCGTAGTGTGTTGTTGGTGGTGGGTTTCATGAAGGAGAAGTGGACGCAGTGGTGGTCAGTCCAGTGGAGTTCGGTGGTGTGAGTGAAGGTGATGTGGCTGCTGGAGGTGAAAATGGTGTCTAGCTTGTGTCCCGCTGAGTGGGTGGGTGAGGTGACCAGTTGCTTGAGTCCGAGGTTGGTGAGGTTGTCCAGCAGGGCTGTGGAGTTGCAGTCGTGGGTGCTTTCCATGTGAAAGTTGAGGTCACCAAGGAGTATGTAGTCTGTGGAGGTGAGGGTGTGGGAGCTGATGGTATCAGCGATGGTGTCACAGAAAAGGGGGCGGGGTCCTGGTAGTCTGTAGATGGCATAACCCTTTCTCAAAGGCACAGTCTGACTGAGCCAAGTGGCAGGCATTTGAATAATTGTACAGGAATCAGAAAATGCAGGGCACACATAACATAATTTGAGGTGGTGGTTACCGGTGGGGGAACTCAAGACTTATTTTTAGGTATTGCCATTTATTTTTCTATATCAGATAAGTACTGAGTGCAATAGAAGGAAAAATACACATATCAGAAAGACAGAGGAAGAAAAAGATGGCAAAACCATCATAAACAGAGCAAGCAAGAGAAAAAGGAGTAGGGAGTGTCCAGTATTGGATTAAAGGCTACTGGCCTTGGTATTCGGCGTGCCAGCATTCAATTGCACCAGCTGGCGGCTTTTGAGCAGAGCTTCAGGCAGCCGCAGTCTTTGTTTCTCAAATTAAGCATTGTGGAGGTCTATACATAACATACTGCCATATGCAGTCTCCCAAATCAACAAATAATACCTTAATTCTGAGGAGTTGCATAATTCCCACTCTATAGTAACCATGCACCCTCATAGGTCCTGTGATATTGATATTTATTATCCACTCCGATTCTTAAACTGACTCACAACTTGCAACACCTGTAAATCAATATCCAGTCTCTAATAGCTGCATGCCAAACGCCACACCATCTTGTTTCAGGAACAAGAGCAAACCCTTGAAACATTAAATGCAGCATCAAGCTTGTTTAGTAAAGTGTTTCTTTAAGATAATTAATTCTCATGTACGTCTGTACTTCCTGCATGAAAAAAGTAATTGAAGCTTCTTGGAACATACATGTGTGGGAGAAAAACTATACCCCAAAATATACCTCATTGGGTTCTCCCAAGGGTTACTGCATCAGACATGGTGTTAAACCTCATTTCATGAGACAATGTGTTCCTCCTTTAAGGGACTTCCCTAAATATCAAAGGAGCAGGGTAAACAATTTTTGAAGTGATATGCTCTCCATTCAGAGACTGAATTCTAGCTCACTAAAACATTAAAGAGTTTTATTCCAAGTTTTAAAAAATAGCGCAAAATAATGATGGGCTGGAATGCCACCTGAGCGACTTCCAGAAGTTATACTTATTGCAAGCATCCTCCCATCACCTTTTGAATGTTTCATTTATATACTGCACCAAGACTGACTTACTGGGCAGCATACATTTTTTAAATCTTTCTACAGGATTTGACTAAAGATTTCATGACTTTCAGTATACACTTCAGGGATCCTACACCAAACGAGAACTCTATTCTGCAACTGAAATGCAAATATAAACTGTCTCTTCTCATGGGGCTGATCTGCCCCCCCAAGGGGGGTAGAAACCACTAGAGCGCCAGGGATTTTTTAATATATGTTTATTTATGTGGGGGGGGCGTCCCCTTGGGCAAGGGGCGCCCCTCCAAGGGGGGCATTGAACTGTTGGCCATTTCTGCCCTGAAGGGGGGCAGAAGCCACTTAGACACCAGGGAAAGTGTTTGTTAGTGGATGGGGGGTGGCCCCTTGGGCAAGGGTCGCCCCCCCCCTTTGGGGCACGTGTACCAAGGCCATTTCTGTCCCCCTTGGGGACAGATCGGCCTATTATTTTTAGGCTGATCCTCCCCCAAGGGGGGCAGAAACCACTAGAACGCCAGGGATTTTTGAATATGTTTATTTATGTGGGGAGGCGTCCCCTTGGGCAAAGGGGGCATTAAACTGTTGGCCATTTCTGCCCCTTGGGGGCAGATGGTCCTATTTCTTTTTTTGACCCATTGTCCCCAAGGGGGTAGAAGCCACTTAGGCACCAGGGATAGTGTTTGTGTGTGTGTTTTTTTTTTGTTTAGGGGTGGCCCCTTGGGCAAGGGTCGCTCCTCGTGGGGAAACACTACTAAAGGTATTTTCTGTCCTCCTTGGAGTAGATAGGCATATTTTTTAGTAGAATCCACTTAGGCACCAATTTCTAAATGCTTGATGGTTGGATGTTTGTCAACTGACAAAGTATTTGCATTTGTGATAATTTCTTTCCTCCTTTTTGTTCTAGTTCAAAGCTTTTGCTTTTTTTGCTGTGGCTCCTTGCGGTTTTGGTGGTGGTTGACCTGCGGTTTGCATAGGTGCATTTTTTAGGTAAGTAAAAACAATTTACTCCAAAGGAGTATTGTTGCCATGCATGAATGACATGTTTGTAGGTGGTGTACTAAATGCAGGTTTGTGTGTGAAATTGTCCTTAGATTTGTGCACAATGATATTTGTGTTGTCTTATTTCTAATTAGCTTTTCTTCCTTTCTTTTTAGTGGGATATCATTGGTGATTGCTGTGTCTGTGCAGAGTAGTTGCTGGTGAGTCAAGCTTTTTCAGGCAAGTGAGCGGTATAGTTTTTGAGTTTATAACTCTTACTGATAAAGCTACAATTATTTCTTATCTTACACAGTGCTGGTTGTTGGTGGTGCATTTGTCCAGTTAATTTTCATAGGAAAGATCATGGCTAGCTGCAGGATGACTGCTCAGCAGGTGGTTGGTATGCTTTTTGAGTCATTGTCTGATCATGATTATGAGACGGACTCTGCATCTGAGGCAGAGGAGGAAGTGAGAGATTCTGGCCTGTTTTAGCGGAGAACACTGATGTGCCATTAGTGCAGCAACCTGGGGCTGAAAGGTTTCCCGTTAGAAGACCTGAACTCTGGGTTGCCCCAAACATGGAGCAGCCAGAGTTGCCTGCCTTTACTGGTCTCCCGGGGTGTAGAGTCAATACAGAGAACTTTTTGCCTGTCAATTTCTTTGAGTTACTTTTGGATGATGTGTTTTTGGAAGAGATTGTTGAGCAGACTAATTTGTATGTTGAGCAGTATTTGAGGGACAACACTGCTAGACTTAGGCCACACTCCAGAGCTACCCTGTGGATTCTTACAAATTTGGAGGAGATGAAAAGGTTTTTGGGGTTGGTAAGGAAGCCGTCACTGGCTTCCTATTGGTCTACTAGTCCCTTGATGGCAACAGCTATATTTCCTGCAACCATTAGTTGTAATCGGTATTTGCTTCTTCTTAGGATGCTGCATTTTATTGACAATGCATTAGCCTTGCCACGAGATCACCCTGATTCTGACCGTCTTTTTAAGATTAGGCCTGTCCTTGATCATTTTGTAGATCGGTTTTCAGAGGTCTATGTTCCAGGCAAAGAAATAGCTGTGGACGAGTCTTTGGTCCTCTTCAAGGGTCGTTTGGTTTTTAGGCAGTACATTCCTAGCAAGAGGGCACAATATGGAATTTAATTGTATGTGCTGTCTGAAAGTAGTACAGGATATGTGTATAGTTTCCATGTCTACACTGGTAGGTATTCCAGTATTAACCCCACTTGTTGTCCTCCCACTTTTGGAGTTACTGAGAAAATTGTGTGGGAACTTGGTAGACGACTGTTCAACAAAGGTCACCATTTGCATGTAGATAACTTCTACATTGGAGTGCAGTTGTTCAAGAAATTGTTTAGAGTGGACACTGTTGCTTGTGGCACAATTCGTTGTAACTGGAAAGGCTATCCAAGGGAGCTTGTCTGTAAAAAACTTGAGAGGGGACAGTGCAGTGCCTTGCGGAATGATAAGATGCTAGCTTTGAAATTTTCAGACAGGAGGGATGTCTACATGCTAAGCACCATCCATGATGAGAGTACTTCCCCGTGACTGTTTGGGGCCAGGTTGCTGAAGTGCGCAAACCTGTGTGCATTTTAGATTTTAATAAGCACATGGGAGGTGTAGATAGAGTTGATCAAAGGTTGGAACCTTATACTGCTATTCGTAAGTCTTACGTCTGGTATAAAAAGTTAGCAATTCACCTCTTCCACTTAGCAACGTTTTATGCTTTTATTGTGTTTAAGGATAGGTCTCCAGAGTCAAAGATGACATTTGTGAAATTTCAGGAGTCAGTGATGGAGAGCCTTATTGTGGTGGTACAGGCCAGAGTTCCTAGAGAAGCAGTGGTGGAGGATGTGGCTAGACCGAAAGATCACCACTTTGCTGAGCACATTCCTCCCACACCCAAAAAAAGACTTTCCAGCTAAGAAATGTAGAGTGTGTTTTCGAAGAGGTATCCGGAGGGAGACTCGAATGTACTGCCCAGATTGTCCTTCAAAGCCTGGGCTGTGTGTGGGTGGTTGTTTTAAGAATTACCACACCCAGAAGAATTACTGGGAACAACCATGAGTGTAAACTGCCTGTTTTGTATTTTCATGTGTTCAGTTTCATGGTTGGCATTTCTGTCATGTACTTAGTTAGAGCTTTTGTGTTTGTAGATTTGTAATTATTTCTATTTAGTTTGTGGTTTCTTTGTTTAAAAAAAAAGTGATGCCATTGTGTGTGGAGTGGCCCTTGGCTGACGGTGTACATATTGACTTGCTGTTGGCTACTGCAACACACTGCCAGCCAAACACCAGTCAACACACTCCCATCAGCAGGTGTGATTGCTGTATCAGGCATGTAGACGTATGTAAGTGATGGACCCTTGAGTGGCGCTGTCTGTCGATGCGAGTGTTGTAATGTGCTGGGCCAGTGGCTGGCGGTGTGAATGGTCTTGTGCATGTCATGTATGAAAGGTGTGTGAATGGACTGTAAAGCGGTTGGTGCCTTTCCGTGGCTTTACAGCTCACGAGCTGTGACTCATTGGTTCAGTTTTTTGGCCTTTCAGTTATTAACAGTGTATTTCATTTTTGTGAAATCTCTTGTTAATAAAATTTGATCCGCTGAACCATCACTCACCCTTGTGCCAAATCCAACCAGTACGTGTGGTAAAAATGACAAAACCTGCTCCGCTGTAATCAGGCATCGCAGCACACCTGTGACACGCTAGGTGCCTCGGGTAGGACCCCGATGATGAAGCATGCCACCAACTTAGTTGGTGAGTGAGGGGTCTTTTTAACATAACCTAAGTGTGTTTCTTTCCAGCTAAGAAATGTAGAGTGTGTCTTTGAAGAGGTATCAGAGGGAGACTCGAATGTACTGCCCAGATTGTCCTTCAAAGCCTGGGCTGTGTGTGGGTGGTTGTTTTAAGAATTACCACACCCAGAAAAATTACTGGGAACAACCATGAGTGTAAACTGCCTGTTTTGTATTTTCATGTGTTCAGTTTCATGGTTGGCATTTCTGTCATGTACTTGGTTAGAGCTTTTGTGTTTGTAGATTTGTAATTATTTCTATTTAGTTAGTGGTTTCTTTGTTTAAAAAAAAAAGGGATGCCATTGTGTGTGGAGTGGCCCTTGGCTGACGGTGTACATATTGACTTGCTGTTGGCTACTGCAACACACTGCCAGCCAAACACCAGTCCACACACTCCCATCAGCAGGTGTGATTGCTGTATCAGGCATGTAGACGTATGTAAGTGATGGGCCCTTGAGTGGTGCTGTCTGTCGATGCGAGTGTTGTAATGTGCTGGGCCAGTGGCTGGCGGTGTGAATGGTCTTGTGCATGTCATGTATGAAAGGTGTGTGAATGGACTGTAAAGCGGTTGGTGCCTTGCCGTGGCTTTACAGCTCACGAGCTGTGAGTCATTGGTTCAGGTTTTTGGCCTTTCAGTTATTAACAGTGCATTTCATTTTTGTGAAATCTCTTGTTAATAAAATTTGATCCACTGAACCATCACTCACCCTCGTGCCAATTCCAACCAGTACGTGTGGTAAAAATGACAAAACCTGCTCCGCTGTAATCAGGCGTCGCAGCACACCTGTGACACGCTAGGTGCCTCGGGTGGGACCCCAATGATGAAGCACGCCACCAACTTAGTTGGTGAGTGAGTGGTCTTTTTAACATAACCTAAGTGTGTTTCTTTTCACAATTTTTGTGTTTGGAACATCACATAGGTATGTGGACACATCAAAATGATATACTGCAAAACTACCTGTGTTTGGGGGGGGCACCTATGGTTTTGGTCTCGGGTGTGGCCTTCATCTAGGGAAACCTACAAAACCCAGACATGTTTTAATAATAGACACCCCAAGAAGACCAAGGAGGTGTGGCTTGCCTGGATCCCCCAACATTTTCTTACCCAGACTCCTCGGCAAACCCCAAAACTTGCATTAAAAAATCATATTTTCCTCACTTTTCTTTGTAGGATCATTGCTGCGGCACAACTTTCCTACCACCCAGGGTTTCCCCCAGTCCCCCAAGTAAAATAATACCTCACTTGCATGGGTCCCCAAAGCAGAGTCAGCCTAAAAGATGTATAAAAGAAGAATATGTGCTTATCAACTCGCTGTGCTATCCCCTCAATCTCTACAAGTTTTGGGCCTTTTTCTGTTGCAGGCACCTGGTCCACCCCCACAAGTGAGGTAACATTGTTATCGGGAGACTTGGGTGAACCCTGGGTGGAAGGAAATTTGTGGCTCCTCTCAGATTCCAGAACTTTCTGTCACCGAAATGAGAGGAAAAAGTGTTTTTTTGGCCAAATGTTGAGGTTTGCAAAGGATTCTGGGTAACAGAACCTGGTCAGAGCCCCACAAGTCACCCCATCCTGGATTCCCCTAGGAGTCTACTTTTCAAAACTGTGCAGGTTTGCTAGGTTTCCCTGGGTGCCGGCTGAGTTACAGGCTAAAATCCACAGCTAGGCACTTTGCAAAAAACAGCTCTGCTTTCTTTGTGAAAATGTGATGTGTCCACATTGTGTTTTGGGGCATTTTCTTTCACGGGCGCTAGGCCTATCCACACAAGTGAGGTACCATTTTTATTGGGAGACTTGGGGGAACGCTGAGTGGAAGGATATTTGTGGCTCCTCTCAGATTCCAGAACTTTCTGTCACCGAAATGAGAGGAAAAAGTGTTTTTTTGGCCAAATCTTGAGGTTGCAAAGGATTCTGGGTAACAGAACCTGGTCAGGGCCCCACAAGTCACCCCATTTTGGATTCCCCTATGTGTCTAGTTCTAAAGAATGCACTAGTTTGCTAGGTTTTCCCACGTGCCGGATGAGCTAGAGGCCAAAATCCACAGGTAGGCAGTCTGTAAAAAACACCTCTGTTTTCTGTGGAAAAATGTGATGTGTCCATGTTGTGTATTGGGGCATTTCCTTTCGCGGGCGCTAGGCTTACCCACACGAGTGAGGTACCATTTTTATCAGGAGACTTGGGGGAACGCTGGGTAAAAGGATATTTGTGGCTCCTCTTAGATTCCAGAACTTTCTGTCACCGAAATGAGAGGAAAAAGTGTTTTTTGGCCAAAGTTTGAGGTTTGCAGAACCTCACAAGTCACCCCATCTTGGATTCCCCTAGGTGTCTAGTTTTCAGAACTATGCAGGTTTGCTAGGTTTCCCTAGGTGCCGGCTGAGCTAGAGGCCAAAAGCCACAGCTAGGCACTTTGCTAAAAACAGCTCTGTTTTCTTTGTGAAAATGTGATGTGTCCACTTTGTGTTTTGGGACATTTACTGTCGCGGGCGCTAGGCCTATCCACGCAAGTGAGGTACCATTTTTATCAGGAGACGTGGGGGAACACAGAATAGCAAAACAAGTGTTATTGCCCCTTGTATTTCTCTACATTTTGTCCTTCCAAATGTAAAACAGTGTGTAAAAAAGACATCTATTTGAGAAATGCCCTGTAATTCAAGATGCTAGTATGGGCACCCCGAAATTCAGAGATGTACAAATAACCACTGCTTCTCAACACCATATCTTGTGGCCATTTTGGAAATACAAAGGTTTTCTTGATACCTATTTTTCACTTTTTATATTTCAGCAAATTAATTGCTGTATACCCGGTATAGAATAAAAACCCATTGCAAGGTGCAGCTCATTTATTGGCTCTGGGTACCTAGGGTTCTTGATGAACCTACAAGCCCTATATATCCCCGCAACCAGAAGAGTCCAGCTGACGTAACGGTATATTGCTTTAAAAAATCTGACATCGAAGGAAAAAGTTACAGAGTAAAAAGTGGGGGAAAATGGCTGTTTTTTAAATATTTTCTATATTTCAGCTGTTATTTTCTGTAGGAAACCCTTGTAGGATCTACACAAATGGCCCCTTGCTGAATTCAGAAGTTTGTCTACTTTTCAGAAATGTTTAGCTTTCTGGGATCCAGCACTGGTTTCTCACCCATTTTGGTCACTAACTGGAAGGAGGCTGAAAGCACAAAAATAGTAGAAATAGGGTATGTCCCAGTAAAATGTCAAAATTGTATTGAAAATGGGGGTTTCTAATTCAAGTCTGCCTGTTCCTGAAAGCTGGGAAGATGGTGATCTTACCCCTGAAAACCCTTTGTTGATGCTATTTTCAAGGGAAAAAACACAAGCCGCCTTCTGCAGCCCTTTTTTTCAATTGTTTTAAAAACAAAACAAAATGATCACTGTATTTTGGCTAATTTCTTGGTCTCCTTCAGGGGAACCCACAAAGTCTGGGTACCTCTAGAATCCCTAGGATGTTGGAAAAAAAGGACGTAAATTTGGTGTGGGTAGCTTATGTGAACAAAAAGTTATGAGGGGCTAAGCACGAACTGCCCCAAATAGCCAAAAAAAGGCTTGGTTCTCAAATGGAAGTACTATAGAAAGGGCCAAAATTGAATTTTAGGTCCACTGAAAGGTCTCTGCACTGAAATTATGAGGTACATGATGGAAGCGCAAAGTTGGTCTGACGGTCTAAATTTTACATGTCAATTCATCAAAAACACAAAGTGGAAGCCCAAGCCAAGGTGGATTGGGAGAGAAGCAACCATGCACAGCTCAGTTATTAGTAAGCTGGGGTGTGTATGACCACCAGACGCACGTCCAAATAACTGAATACGTAAAGGTAAAACAAATTCTTCTCAACAATTTTTATCCGGAGGCTATGTGAAGAAAACCTATGAAAATGTAACTTCAGTTGTATTGAAGCATAACACTTGCATAGAGCACATACTTAGAGTGGCTATTTCTTTGATCAACAATCTTCATGTGAACTACAGAAACCAACAAATGACCAGACCGACTTGTCTGATAAAGTATATTCTTAAAAATATTCAACAAACTATAAACGGTTTTGCTACAATGGCTCGTGATCTAATCTTGCTACCTTGTGATCTAAGTTCATTCCAGTGCACGCTTGGGGCTTTATCACGATAGAGTCTGCAAGCTCAGAGCAGTGTGACTGTTATTCTTTGCCTGCAGTGGGTAAAGTCAATTAATTTAATCCTGAGTTGGTGAATTATTTTAGACAGCCAGCTCAGAAACAGAAAGAGGCAAACCGTATTTACTGTTGTACTGTCTAAATATGAAGTTCTACCTCGGGTCAGTCTCATTTTTGGGATTTTGAGGGCCTACGGCAAGACACACTTTGAGGGACCCTGCATATAAGAGCTTTGAATGTTATTACTAGTTTCTTGCTAATTCAGACCCACACCATGCCAACCATTTAAATTATATGTTAATCTTTGTTGAAACATGTTTGGGACATGAAAAAGCCCTAGAGAAAGTGTCAGACCTAAAGGTAGGCTGAGAAGTTTACATAAAGAAATCAAATAGATAGAAGTCAAATAGAGAGGAAATTCACTTTCCCAGGGGAGCCCTTTGGAAGCTGGGGGCCTTGGGCAATTGCTCACATTGCCAATGCCTTAAAACGTCTCTGGATTAAATTAATTCACTTCGTGCACAGCAGAAAAAGAAGTGCTCAGCTCCGGGCTGAGGCCCTGAAGCCTATGATAATACAGCTCCTGGATGTGCCTCGACAAAGAGTATAGTTAAGGAGATTGAGGGTATGGGGTGAAGAAGGCATTCAAAGAAGCCTACCAAAAAGCCAGATTCAAGAGTACATGCACATTTACTTCTATATAATTGTAATAACCCACTGATGCCAAGCAGTGCATACTTTTTAGATTGAGGCATCGATCAGGGCCGACAAGAACTTCAGTTAATATTTAACAACAGTCTTCAATACTTACTTTGCACTTTCCCAAGAACAGATGTTTGAATAAATTAAAAGAAATGACAATGTGGACAACAGAAACTAATTTTGTGTTTCACATAGATGTACGTTAGGAAGAATATATTCAGTTATTTGAAAATAAAGATCAGTGCTATCTATAAATAACAGGGAGCAAAGGAGGTTTAAGTATGCAAAAGCTGTGTCACACACAGACATTCACGCACCATCCTGGAAGACATACACATGTTCTTCAGATACTTAAGTGAATGATAGAGGTGGGCATGCCATTGAAAGTTCAAGCCAGGCTCGAGTCTGAAGCCTGGCTCTGGTTCAGCTTGATGTTCTTTTGGAACCCTGAGCCCAAAACATGCCAAACTTTCAAACTTCCATGTGGCCTCTGTGTGCCAGATGTAAAACGGAACCACGCATGTGTTCACCACACATGTCTTTACAACAAATGTTTTTCCACGCATATGCCTTTACCACGAACATTTTGTTGTAAAGACATGGTTGGTAAAGGCATATGCTTGGTAAGAAATAAAGTGGTACGTATTACCCACATATATGTAAATGTAAATACATATAAAATCACCCTGGTACCCAAAAACCCATACCCACCCTAAATTCCAAAAACCCTAACCACCCTAAAATCCATACCCATCCTAAAGCCTAAAAACCCCTTAAAACCCAAAAACCCCTACCCACCCTAAACCCTAAAAATACCCTTCCCATTCTAAATCCCATACCCACCCTAAACCCTCAAAACACCTTACCACCGAAAAGCCATACCCACCATAAACCCAAAAAGCCCCTCACCACCCAAAAATCCATGCCCACCCTAAAACCTAAAAATACCCTTAAAACCCCAAAACCCATAACCTCCCTCAAACCTAAAAAACCCTTACCACCCAAACCCCATACCCACCCTAAAACCTAAAAATGCCCTTACCACCCAAAAAAACATACCAACCCTAAAACCTAGAAACACCTTACCACCCAAAAATCCATACCCAACCTAAAACCTAAAAATGCTTCTTACTGGAGCTCCTCACCACTTAAACCTGGGAACTACCCAGAGTGATCTCTTCTATTTTGCATAATGTATGTGTCACTCTAACCCTGAAAGGGTGTTGTTTTAATTTATACCAGGTGCTCCCTTTTGTCTGGACAAAGTTAAATCTCTCCAAAGGGATGTAATGACATCAGAACACATGTCAGGGGTTGATGTAGCTCATTCCAGCTTGGATTGGGTGGTATTTTATCAGTCCAACGATGTAATACTGTTCCTGGAGTGGTGAAACGCTTTCGTCATTTTACAGCTCAGCAAGGATACCCCAAAACCCATCACCTCCCTCAAACCTAAAAACCCCTTACCACCCAAACCCCATACCTACCCTAAAACCTAAAAATGCCCTTACCACCCAAAAAAACATACCCACCCTAAAACCTAGAAACACCTTACCACCCAAAAATCCATACCCAACCTAAAACCTAAAAATGCTTCTTACTGGAGCTCCTCACCACTTAAACCTGGGAACTACCCAGAGTGATCTCTTCTATTTTGCATAATGTATGTGTCACTCTAACCCTGAAAGGGTGTTGTTTTAATTTATACCAGATGCTCCCTTTTGTCTGGACAAAGTTAAATCACTCCAAAGGGATGTAATGACATCAGAACACATGTCAGGGGTTGATGTAGCTCATTCCAGCTTGGATTGGGTGGTATTTTATCAGTCCAACGATGCAATACTGTTCCTGGAGTGGTGAAACGCTTTCGTCATTTTACAGCTCAGCAAGGATACCCCAAAACCCATCACCTCCCTCAAACCTAAAAACCCCTTATCACCCAAACCCCATACCCACCCTAAAACCTAAAAATGCCCTTACCACCCAAAAAAACATACCTACCCTAAAACCTAGAAACACCTTACCACACTAAAATCCATACCCAACCTAAAACCTAAAAATGCTTCTTACTGGAGCTCCTCACAACTTAAACCTGGGAACTACCCAGAGTGATCTCTTCTGTTTTGCATAATGTATGTGTCACTCTAACCCTGAAAGGGTGTTGTTTTAACTTATACCAGGTGCTCCCTTTTGTCTGGACAAAGTTAAATCTCTCTGAAAGGATGTAATGACATCGGAACACATGTCAGGGGTTGATGTAGCTCATTCCAGCTTGGATTGGGTGGTATTTTATCAGTTCAACGATGTAATACTGTTCCTGGAGTGGTGAAACGCTTTTGTCATTTTACAGCTCAGCAAGGATGGCAATGGGCCAATCCTATGCTTAATGATATTGCTATAAAAATGGCAAAAGACTTTGTCGCTTTCTACCTTGGCATGGATGGCACTGTGCCAATCCTATGCTTATCAACTTTGCTAGAACAACAAACATTAGAGGTGAGCAAATGTAGAGTGTTGCTGGTGTTGCAGAGTGCTCCTTACTGGTACTGCTCCCTGCCTAAACATGGGAAATACCCAGAGTTATCTCTTCTGTTTTGCATAATTTATGCATCACTCAAACCCTGAAAGGGTGTTGTTTTGACTTATACTGGGTGCCTCTTGTTTCTGGACAAAGCTAAACCTCTCTGAAGAGGTGTAATGATATCGAAACATGTGTCAGGGATTGCTTTTGCTCATTCCAGGTTGGCTCGGATGGTATTTTACCAGTCCAAAGCTTTAATACTGTGCCTGGAGTGGTTAGAGGCTTTTGCCGTTTCACAGCTCGGGAAGGATGGCAATAGGCTAATCCTACACTTAAAGATATTGTGTTACAAATGGCAAAAGACTTTGTCACTTTCTAGTTCGGTGTGTATGGCACTGTGCCAAACCTACGCTTAAAATCTTTGGCAGAAAAACAGCCATTAGAAGTGAGCAAATGTAGAGTGCTGCAGGGTGCTCCTTACTGGCAATGCTCTCCACCTAAACGTGGGAACTACCCAGAGTTCTCCTTTCTGTTTTGCATAATTTATGAGTCACTCTAATTCTGAAAGGGTGTTGTTTTGACTTATACTGGGTGCTCCCTTGTGTCTACACAAACATAAGCCTCTCTGAAGAGATGTAGTGACGTTGACACACATGTCTGGGGTTGCTTTTCTACATTTTAGACTGGCTTTGATGGTATTTTACCAGCCCAAAGCCATAATACTGTGCCTGGGGTGGTGAAAGGCTTTTGCATTGTACAGTTTGTCAAGGATGGCAATTGGCCAATCCTATGCTTAAAAATATTGCTCTAGAAATGGCAAAAGACTTTGTTGCTTTCTAGCTCGGCATGGCTGGCACTGTGTTAATACTATGCTTAAAAACTTTGCTAGAAAAAAATACATTAGAGGTGAGCAAACGTACAGTGTTGCTGGTGTTGCATTGTGCTACATACTGGAGTTGCTCTCCACCTAAACTGGGGAACTACCCAGAGTTCTCTCTTCGTATATATTGATATATCGCATATATTGTATATATCTGTATAAAATCCCCTTGACACCCAAAAACTCATACCTACCTTAAATTCCAAAAAACCCTTACCACCCAAAAAACCCACCCTAAAGCCTAAAAACCCTATGACAACCAAAAACCCGTACCCATCCTAAAACCCAAATACGCCTTTAGGACCCAAAAACCCATGCCTACCCTAAATCTAAAAATGCCCTCACCACCCAAAAACCCATACCCACCCTAAAACCTAAAAATGCCTTTGCCACCCAAAAACCCACACCCACCCTAAAACCTAAAAAACCCTTACCACCCAAAACCCCATACACACCCTAAAACCTAAAAATGCCCCACCACCCAAAAACCCATACCCACCCGAAAACCTAAAAATTCCCATGCCACCCAAAAACTCATACTCACTCAAAAACCTAAAAATTCCCATGCCACCCAAAAACCCATACTCACCCTAAAACATAAAAATTCCCTTATCCCCAAAAAAACCATACCCACCCTAAAACTGAAAAAACACTTACCACCCAAAAAAACATGCTCACCCTAATACCTAAAAAGCATTACCACCCTAAAAATCCATACCAACCCTAAAACCTAAAAATGACATTACTACCCTCAATCCCATACCCACCCTAAACCCTACAAGCCAGTTACCACCCAAAGCAAATAACCAGCTTTAACCTTAAAAACCTCTTCCCACCAAAAAACCTATGCCCACCCTGAAACCTAAAAATGCCCTCACCAACCAAAACCCCATACCTGCTTAAAACCTAAAAAAAAACCTTTACCACCCAAAATCCATATCCACCCAAAAAACTAGCAATGCCCTAACAACTGAAAAATATATACCCACCCTAAAGCATAAAAACCCCTTGCCACCCAAAAACACGTATCCACCTTAAACCCTAAAACACCTTACCACCAAAAAGCCCATACCCACCCTAAAAATGCCTTTACAACCCAAAAACCCACACCACCCTAAATCCTAAAAATGCCCCTTGCCACTCAAAAACCCTCACCCACCCTAAAACCTAAAAAACCCTTACCAACCAAAAACCCATATGCACACTAAAACATACAAATGACCTTACCACCCAAAACCTCCTACCCACCCTAAAACCTAAAAACAACTTACCACACAAAAACCCATACCCACCCTAAAACCTAAAAATGTTCTTACCACCCAAAAACCCAAACCAACCCTAAAGCCTCAAAGCCCCTCCCTTACCGCCCAAAAACCCATACCTACCCTAAAACCTAAAAATGCCCTTACTACTCAAAACCTGATATTCACCCTAAATCTTAAAACACGCTTACCACCCAAAAACCCCTACCAACCCTAAAAACCCCTTACAACCCAAAAATCAATACCTACCCTAAACCCTGAAAAACCCTTCCCACCCAAAAATCAATACCCACCCTAAAAACAATAAATGCCATTACCACCCAAAAACCATACTCACGCCACAATCTGAAAATTCCCCTGCCACCCAAAAACACATATCCACCCTAAAGCCTAATACTCCTTACCACCCGAAAGTCCATACTCCCTAAAACCTACAAATGTGGTTACCACCCAAAAACCCACACCAATCCTAAAAACTAAAAATGCCCTTACAACCCAAAAACCTATACCCAACCTAAAGCCTAAAAACCCTTACCACCCAAAACCCCATACCCACACTAAAACCTAAAACGGACCTTACCACCCATACACCCATATAAACCCTAAAACCTGAAAATGTCCCTACCACCCAAAAAACGATTCCCACCCTAATATGTAAAAATCCTTACCACCCCAAAAACCATACCCACCCTAAAACCTAAAAATACAATTACCTCTCTCAATCCCATACCCACCCTAAACACTGAAAACCTTTTAGCACCCAAAAACACATATTCACCTAAAATCTAAAAATGCCCTTACCACCCAAAAACCCGTACCTACCCTAAAACCTAAAAATGCCCTTATCATCCAAAAACCTATACACAGCCTAAAACCTAAAAACCCCTTACCACCCCCAGAAAATCCCACCCTAAAACCGATAAAAATGCCCTCACCACCCAAAACATACACCCATCCTAAACCCCAAAAATGCCCTTACCAACCAAAAAACCCTACCCACCCTACCCACCCTAAAAACTAAAAAACCCTTGCCACCCAAAAACCCATACCCACCCTAAACCTAAAAATTCCCTTGCCACTCAAAAACACATACCCATGCTAAAATCTAAAAAACCCCTACCACCCTCAAACCCATAAACCACCCTAAAACTTAAAATGTCCTTACCACCCAAAAATTCATACCCACCCTAAACCTCAAAAACACTTACCACCCAAAAACCCATCCCATCCTAAAACCTAAAAATGCCCTTACCACATAAGAACCAATACCCAGCCTAAAACCTAAAAATGTCCTTACCACCCAAAAATCAATGCAGACCCTCAGACCTAAAAACCCATACCAACCCTAGAACTAAAAATACCTTTATCACCCTCAAACCCATACCTACCCTAACTCCTAAAAACCTGTTACCACCAAAAAACACATACCCACCCTAAACCCTAAAAACCCTTTCCACCCAAAAACCCATACCCACCCTAAAACCTGAAAAACCCTTACCATCCAAAAACACATACCTAGTCTGAAACCTAAAAATGCCCTTACCACCTAAAAGCCCATACACACCCCAAAATCTAAGAATGCACTTACCACCCAAAAACTCATAACCACCCTAAAACCTAAAAACCACTTACCACGCAAAAACCCATACCCTCTCTAAAACCTGAAAATGCCCTTACCACCCAAAAACCCAAACCAACCCTAAAGGCTAAAAACCCTTCCCTTACCACTCAAAAACTCATACCCACCCTAAAACCTAAAAATGCCCTTACCACTTAAAACATGATATTGACCCTAAAACGTAAAACACCTTTACCACCCAAAAACCCCTACAAACCGTAAAACCTAAAAAACCCTTACCACTCAAAAAACAATATCTACCCTAAACCCTAAAAACTTGTTACCATCCAAAAATCAATACCAACACTAAAACCAAAAAATTCCATTACCACCCAAAAAAACATATCCACCCCAAAGCCTAAAACCCTATACCACCCAAAAGTCCATACCCACCCTGAAACCTACAAATGCCCTACCACCCAAATCCCACACCCACCCTAAAACAAAAGTGCCCTTACACCCCAAAAACCTATACCCACCCAAAAGCCTAAAAACCCTTACCACCCAGAAACCCATATCCACCCTAAAACCTAAACATGCCCTTACCACACAAAAACCCCTATCCACCCTAAAACCTAAAATGTCCTTATAACCCAAAAAATGATGCCCACCCTAATATCTAAAAACCCTTACCACCCCAAAACCCATACTAACCCTTAAACCTAAAAATACCCTTACCACCCTCAACCCCATAGCCATCCTAAACCCTGAAAATCTTTTACCACCCAAAAACACATATCCACCCAAAAATCCAAAAATGCCCTTACCACTCGTAAACCCGTACGCACCCTGAAACCTAAAAATGCCCTTATCATCCAAAAACCTATACACAGCCTAAAACCTAAAAAACCCTTACCACCCCCAAAAAATCCCACCCTAAACCCTAAAAATGCCCTTACCACCTAAAAACCCATACCCACCCTAAAGCCTAAAAACCCCTTACCACCCTGAAACCCATACCCATTCCAAAACCTAAAAATGTCCTTACCACCAAAACTCACACCCATCCTAAAACCTGAAAAATTCTTACCACCCAAAAACCCATATACACCCTAAAATATAAAAATTACCTTACCACCCAAAAACCCATACCCACCCTAAAACCTAAAAATTCCCTTGCCACTCAAAAACACATACCCACGCTAAAACCTAAACAAAAAAAAAACCTTACCACCCAAAAACCCATACCCACCCTCAACCAAAAATTCATACGCACCCGAAACCTAAAAAACACTTACCACCCAAAAACTTAAAATGCCCTTACCACACAAGAACCCATACCCAGCCTAAAACCTAAGAATACCCTTACCACCCAAAAACCAATGCCCACCCTAATACCTAAAAACCCATACCAACCCTAGAGCTAAAAACACCCTTACCACCGTCAACCCCATACCCACCCTAACTCCTGAAAACCTGTTACCACAAAAAACACATATCCACCCTAAACCCTTAAAACCCTTTCCCACCGAAAAACCCATACTCACCCTAAAACCTAAAAATGCCCTTCCACCGAAAAACCCATACCCAACCTTAAACCTAAAAATGCCCTTACCACCCAAAACCCCATACCCAGTCTAAAACCTAAAAATGCCTTTACCACTCAAAACCCATACACACCCTAAAACCTAAAAATGCACTTACCATCCAAAAACACATAATCACCCTAAAACCTAAAAAACACTTACCACACAAAACCCATACCCTCTCTAAAACCTGAAAATGCCCTTACCACCCAAGAGCCCAAACCAACCCTAAAGCCTAAAACTCCCTTCTTTAACACACAAGAACCCATACCCAGCCTAAAACCTAAAAATGCCCTTACCACCCACAAATCAATGCCAACCATAATACCTAAAAACCCATACCAACCCTAGAAATAAAAATACCCTTACCACCCTCACCCCCATACCCACCCCTTACCACCAAAAACACATACCCACCCTAAACCCTAAAAACCCTTTCCCACCCATCAACCCATACCCAACCATATACCAGAAACCCCCTTACCACCCAAAAACCCATACTCAGTCTGAAACCTAAAAATGCCCTTACCATCTAAAAACGCATACACACCCTAAAACCTAAAAATGCACTTACCACCCAAAAACTCATACCTACCCTAAAACCTAAAAAACACTCACCACACAAAAACACATAGGCTCTCTAAAACCTGAAAATGCCCTTACCACCAAAAAACCAAAACCAACCCTAAAGCCTAAAACTCCCTTCTTTACCAAACAAGAAACCATACCCACCCTAAAACCTAAAAATGCCCTTATCACCTAAAAATTAATGCCCACCCTAATACCTAAAAACCCATACCAACCCTAGAAATAAAAATACCCTTACCACCCTCACCCCCATACCCACCCTAACTACTGAAAACCTGTTACCACCAAAAACACATACCCCACTAAACCCTAAAAACCCTTTCCCACCCAAAAACCCATACCAAGTCTAAAACCTAGAAATGCCCTCACCACCCAAAAACCCATACCCACCCTAAAACCTGAAAACCCCTTACCACCCAAAAACCCAGCATAAAACCACTGACCACCAAAAACACATACCCACCCTGAAACCTAAAAATGCCTCTACCATTCAAAAAACGATACTCCCCCAATACCTAAAAACTCTTACCACCCCAAAACCCATACCCACCCTAATCCATGAAAACCTGTTACCACCCAAAAACACATACTCACCCTAAAACCGAAAAATTCCCTTACGACCCAAAAACCCGTACCCACCCTAGAACCTAAAAATGCCCTACCCACCCTAAACCCTAAAACTGTATATATATAAAAAAAATGACCCGACAGTTCCCGAAATACTGAGGCTCATAAATGTGGCGGTCCGACCATGGATTCGGGAATTTCCATTACAAAACCCAAGCATTTCCTTATAGTTAAAGGAAAGGTCAGGACACTTCCAGCCAGTTGTAAGAAGGTTTACTATTACACAAAAGGTGCATCCCAACGCGTTTCGGCCGTAGCCTTGATCACAGATGGGGGAAAAGAGCACATTAGTCACTGAAATACCTTAATCCATTAACACAAAAACAGGCTACTTGAATAAACCCAACAAATTACTCAAAATGGCGGTGGCCATATTGAAATGGTGTATAGTATCCATGTTAACTCAAACCACAAAATCATAGTTAGAGAGCTTTATATTTTTTTGTGCATTTTTCTAGGAACTTATTAAAGGACTCTTTAAAGAATTCCAATATTTGACACTATCAATCTACATAAATAGCATTCTTCATATAGGGGGTGATTCTAACCCTGGCGGTCGGTGATAAAGCGGCGGGCAACCCGCCAACAGGCTGGCGGTCCAAAAAATGGAATTCTGACCCTGGCGGGAACCGCCAACACAACCCGCCAACTTAACACTCCGACCGCCACGGCGGTACAGACAAACAGCGCGGCGGTCACCGCCAACAGACAGGCGGCAGACAATGTACCGCCCACACTATCATAACTCACCAATCCGCCACCTTTTCCGGGGCGGGAGCACCGCCGATAAAAACACGGCGGAAACAGACCACGAACGGGAAAACGCTCACCTCTACGCACTCCACGAGGAAGGAGGACAGCATGGAACCCGAATTAAACATCCTACCTGCTCTCGTCTACCTGCTCATCTACCACGAGTACGAACGCCGGCGGAGACGACAACGGTGAGTACTGCACCTACGACACACAGGAGGGGGAAGGAGGAAAGGTTACGCGCACACACATATGCGACCCCCACCCCCCCAAACTATGTACACACCAATGCAGAGCAACAAGTCACAGTGACACCACCCAAACCCCCCGGAAAAATGCAAAGACATAATTACATTTTGAAAAAATATTTATGTACAAAATAGGCTTTGAAAAGTATTGGTCAACTAGCCTAAAAATCAATACCAAAATAATTATATATACAGTGCAATGGATAACCGAGGCAATGAGTCCTGCACATCAAAAGAAAATCGAAGTGTCCGTGGGCCAAAGTGTAACAACACAAGGGCAAAGCCCACACAGGAGACCTGAGTCCTTTGGAGAGAACACTGCAGGGGCATCTGATGACAAAACTACAGGCACCTCAGGGGGAAGGGAAGGGGGGGCACCACAGCCACATGAGTCCACGACGCCAGATCCACGAAGGGGCCACCATGCCTACTGTGCCATCCTGGGGAGTGCAAAGCCACAGTCTCTCAAGTCTATACAGTGGGTGGGTTGCCCACTGTGCCATCCTGGGGAGTGCAAAGCCACAGTTTCTCAAGTCTATACAGTGGGTGGCTTGCCCACTGTACCATCCTGGGGAGTGCAAAGCCACAGTCTCTCAAGTCTATACAGTGGGTGGCTTGCCCACTGTACCATCCAGGGGAGTGCAAAGCCACAGTCTCTCAAGTCTATACAGTAGGTGGGTTGCCCACTGATCAATCCTGGAGAGCGCAAAGCCACAGTCTCTCAAGTCTATACAGTAGGTGGGTTGCCCACTGATCAATCCTGGGGAGCGCAAAGCCACAGTCTCTCAAGTCTATACAGTAGGTGGGTTGCCCACTGATCAATCCTGGGGAGTGCAAAGCCACAGTCCATCAGGTGGATTACAGTCTCCACAGGTCAAGGAGGAGGCATGGTGGGCACAGTGAACCGTTAACAGTGCTTGACAGGAAGGGCCCAGCGGAGCGGTGCTTGAGACGGCGGTGCCCAGCGGAGCAGTGCTTGATAGGAAGGGCCCAGCGGAGCGGTGCTTGAGACGGCGGTGCCCAGCGGAGCGGTGCTTGACAGGAAGGGCCCAGCGGAGCAGTGCTTGAGACGGCGGTGCCCAGCGGAGCGGTGCTTGACAGGAAGGGCCCAGCGGAGCGGTGCTTGAGAACGCGGGGCCCAGCGGAGCGGTGCTTGACAGGAAGGGCCCAGAGGAGCGGTGCTTGAGACGGCGGGGCCCAGCGGAGCGGTGCTTGACAGGAAGGGCCCAGCGGAGCGGTGCTTGAGACGGCGGGGCCCAGCGGAGCGGTGCTTGACAGGAAGGGCCCAGCGGAGCGGTGCTTGAGACGGCGGGGCCCAGCGGAGCGGTGCTTGACAGGAAGGGCCCAGCGGAGCGGTGCTTGAGACGGCGGGGCCCAGCGGAGCGGTGCTTGACAGGAAGGGCCCAGCGGAGCGGTGCTTGAGACGGCTGGGCCCAGCGGAGCGGTGCTTGACAGGAAGGGCCCAGCGGAGCGGTGCTTGAGACGGCGGGGCCCAGCGGAGCGGTGCTTGACAGGAAGGGCCCAGCGGAGCGGTGCTTGAGACGGCGGGGCCCAGCGGAGCGTTGCTTGACAGGAAGGGCCCAGCGGAGCGGTGCTTGAGACGGTGGCCCTGTTCAGCGGTGCCTATCTTCACGGCGGGGCCCTGTTCAGCAGTGCCTATCTTCACGGCGGGGCCCTCTTCAGCGGTGCTCTTCTGCACGGCGGGGCCCGGTTCAGCGGTGCTCTTCTGCATGGCGGGGCCCTCTTCAGCGGTGCTCTTCTGCACAGCAGGGCCCTCTTCAGCGGTGCTCTTCTGCACGGCGGGGCCCTCTTCAGCGGTGCCTATCTGCACGGCGGGGCCCTCTTCAGCGGTGCTCTTCTGCACGGCGGGGCCCTCTTCAGCGGTGCCTATCTTCACGGCGGGGCCCTCTTCAGCAGTGCTCTTCTGCACGGCGGGGCCCTCTTCAGCGGTGCTCTTCTGCACGGCGGGGCCCTGTTCAGCGGTGCCTATCTTCATGGCGGGGCCCTCTTCAGCGGTGCTCTTCTGCACGGCGGGGCCCTCTTCAGCGGGGCTCTTCTGCACGGCGGGGCCCTCTTCAGCGGTGCTCTTCTACACGCCGGGGTCCTCTTCAGCGGTGCACTTCTGCACGGCGGGGCCCTGTTCAGCGGTGCTCATCCAGTAAGTCAAGGGAGCCAGACCTGGCCTGGACTCCCTGCTCAGTCGCCCTCCGACCGTGATGTTGCTGGACCCTTCGGTGACGGAGTCCTGGGCCCTTTGGTGTCCTCCCTAACACCTGGGATGGGGCTTGGGGCCCACCTGCTCCGCGCTCCTGCTGGCTGACTTCTCCGCCCTGCTGCCCTTTCGCTCCTTAGATGGGGCTCTCGGGCCCTTGCCTCCCCTAGATGTTGTGGCTGGTGAAGTGGGCGAACTTTGCTCCTTGGGGGCAGCCGTGTCAGTCCTCTCACGGCGGCCCTTTACTTTCCTGGTCCTCTTGCCTGGGGGGGGGGCTGGATGTGTCCTTGCTGCTGATCGAAGTGTCACTGCTGGCAAAGGGTGGACTCCAGAACCCATGCACCACAGTGACACTCGAAGCTGGGCTGGTGGCGGCTGAGGTGCTCTTGGGACTCTTTGCAGATGGAGGGGATGGTTCATCGGAGGGAAAGAGGTTAAGATTAGCGAGGAAAAGTTTTTTAGGACCAAGGTAAAGGGTAGGAGAAGTGGTGATGGGAGTGGAGGAAGAGGATGTGGTTGTAGGAGAGTCAGGTGTGCTGTCTTTGGGTGCAGGTGCTTGTGCTGTAGGCTGTCGTGAGGTGGATGGCTGTTGGGTGGGTGGCTGCCTGCGTTTGTGTGTCTTGGAAGAGGGGGTGACAGACACAGTGGGAGAGGACACAGGGGACGTGTAAATGGCAGTGGGGGTGGTGACTGCACGTGTGCGGACTGTACTGGAGGGTGTGATGGTGATGGAAGCACTGGCTGATGGTGGTGTGCATGCAGGTGTGTGTGTAGACGTCACAGGGAGGGAGGAGGGAGACGAGGAGGAGGGGGACACAGAGGTGGTAGTGACTGTTGGAATGTCTGCATCTGGGTGTTGCTTGGGTGAATGCTTGTGGGTTCTGTGGTGCTTGTGTCTGGATGAGCTGCCCTTGGGTGTTGAGGTGTGTGCAGGCTGGTCTGATGGTGTGGATGGGATAGGCTGAGGAACAGGAGACAGAGACAGGGTGGAGGCAGTCAGAAGAGGGAGGCTGGAAACAGGGACAATGGCTGCGGTCAGTGCTGAGGCCAGAGCATTGAACGATCGTTGATGGGCAGCCTGACCCGAATGAATGCCCTCCAGGTAGGCATTGCTCCGATGAACCTCCCTTTCTACCCCCTGGATGGCATTCAAAAGGGTAGTCTGCCCAACAATGAGCGTCCTCAGGAGGTCAATGACCTCCGCACTGAGGGCAGCAGGGGTGACAGGGGCAGGGGCTGAGGTGCCTGGGGCGAAGGAGACGCCCGCCTTCCTGGGCGAGCGGGCACGGAGCGTAGGCTGAGGGGCTGCTGGGAGGGCGGGGCTGGTGCGCTGGGTGGCGGCTGTACCTGTAGAGGCGGGGGGCCCGGATGTTGCCGCCACCGCTAGGGAGCTCCCATCCGAGGACGTGTTGGTGTCGCTGGTCTCACCACCGGTCCCCGTTGTGGTGCTCCCCTCGCCCTCCGGATCACTGGTGCCCTCGGTGTCTGTTCCTGGGCCAAACCGGGGCCTTGTGACTTGCAGCTCCCTCGTGCTCCGATGCCAAATCTCCTCCGCCTGATGATGCTAATGCACACATGCACAAGAAGATGAAGAAGAAGGGTGGGGGGAGAAAAACGAAGACCAGGTTGAGTGTATGCAATGTCAACACCGTTGGCGGAGAGGACAGACACAGGAGCCTCATGCACTAAGCCGCGCATTCGGGGTACACTACTCAGTACTTCTGACTAGGACAACAGGTCTAGAGACGACAAACGCGCACATGTGTGATGCTGGACCATCGATAGCTGTACTTGTCACCCTACAGAGGTGGGGGCCGGGAGCACAGGGCCATGCCTAAAGGAGAGGACTACACTACAGAAAGCGCCCTGGCCTAATGTCGCCCACAACCCTCCTCCCCCACCCAGATGCCTCCACTGCGCAGAAAGATAGCAGAATGTGCTGATACTCACCCCCTTGTGTCTGCTGTGATGTCCTCAAGCGCCCATCCAAATCAGGGTAGGCCACCGCCAGGATCCGGGACATCAGGGGGGTCAGGGTACGACTGGCACCCCTCCTACGTTGGGAGGCCATCCCCAGCAGTGACTCAGCGGTCTTCCTGGTCCCGCGGCGGATGTCCTCCCACCTCTTGCGGCAGTGGGTGCCCCGTCTGACGTGGACCCCCAGGGCCCGGACTTCCTTGGCGATGGCACGCCAAATGTCGACTTTCTGATGGGCGCTGACCTATTTGACATGTACAGGGTGGGAAGGAAACATTCATCAATTTACTGCATGTTAGATGTGATTGGCCCCCCCTCCCCAACCTTGCCATATGGCACATGCTCTCATCTGTCGTGCGTTGCACTCCTCATTCGCCATCCACCCCACTCCACACAGGCATCGCCCATTCCATGTGCACCCGGTGTACTCACCTGTTGGTCTGGAGGACCGTAGAGTAACGCATACTGGGGGAGGACCCCATCCACGAGCTTCTCCAACTCTTCGGAACTGAAGGCAGGGGCCCTTTCCCCAGTCGCAGCAGCCATTGTCACTTCCAGACCGAGGTCACAGCAGCACTTGCAGTATAGGTCCTCTCCTGTGGATGATCAGGTCTCGAGTGATTAAGCAGATAGAAAATGGCGGTCACGCCCGCGGCGGTGCGTACCGCGACCGCCGGCGCACATCGTCATTGGCTCCTGAAACCCATAGGCTTCAATGTTAACCAATGCGGCTTCGTATAGCGGTCTTCGACCGCCTACCGCCACGGTGTGCCCCGCAAGCGCATTGACCTCACATCCCATTGTCCCACTTCACAGGTCAGGCAGCCGCCATTTCAAGGGCCCACATGGCATAATTTGTACTGCGTCACACAGGCCTAGGCCTTGCATTGCCACACATACACGCCTTTCAATACATAGATAACCGTGTGCTATGCAAGCTGTGGTGAACGTACCTGTGATTAGCTTGACTCTGTGCTCCATGTTGTCCTTCCTAGGCACCGTCCGCTGGGACTTGCGAGGAGAAGGATGAATCCTCACGTGTACCGACCGCTGGTGGACCTGTCGACAATGGAAGAACGCCACATCATACTACGATACCGACTTGACCGTGCCACTATACATGAACTGTGTGCCCAGCTGGAGCCAGCCCTGATGTCCCCCATCCGCCAACCCACAGGAATTCCCCCTCTAGTGCAGGTTCTGTCAGTCCTCCATTTTTTGGCAAGTGGCTCATTCCAGACAACAGTGGCCATGTCATCTGGAATGTCTCAGCCTATGTTTTCAAAAATTTTGTCTAGAGTGTTGTCTGCCCTGACGAAACACATGCGGAGTTACATTGTATTCCCTGAGGAGGTTGATTTGGCCACTGTGAAGGGTGATTTTTATGCCCTTGGACATATCCCCAACATCATTGGTGCCATTGATGGGACCCATGTGGCCTTAGTACCCCCAAAAGACGATGAGCAGGTGTACAGAAACAGGAAAAATTACCATTCTATGAACGTCCAGGTGGTCTGTTTGGCTGACCAGTACATCTCCCATGTGAATGCCAAGTTCCCTGGGTCAGTGCATGACGCGTATGTGATGCGTAATAGCAGCATCCCTTATGTGATGGAACAGCTACAGAGACAACGTGTGTGGCTAATAGGTGACTCTGGTTACCCCAACCTGCCTTGGCTATTGACCCCAGTGAGGAATCCCCGGACCAGGGCAGAGGAACGGTACAATGAGGCCCATGGGCGAACTAGGAGGATCATAGAAAGAACCTTTGACCTCCTGAAGGCCAGGTTTAGGTGCCTGCATATGACAGGGGGATCCCTGATGTACTCACCAAAGAAGGTGTGCCAGATCATCGTGGCCTGCTGTATGCTTCACAATCTGGCATTGCGACGTCAGGTGCCTTTACTGCAGGAGGATGGTCCAGATGGTGGTGTTGAAGCAGCTGTGGAGCCTGCGGAGAGTGAAGAGGAGGAAGACGAAGAGGACGACCCAGACAACAGGGACAGAGTTATCCAACAGTATTTTCAGTAGCACACAGGTAAGAATCACCCACGCCATTTAATATTTACTGAAAGCCCCCTGCATCTTTACTTTGTGTATTTCCCCCCAGTTCTTTTAAACTGATGTTTGATTTTCCCTTCCCTTTTCAGTGCTGTATGACCCACTGCGTGACTTCTGCTTAGTTAGCCCATGGACTAAGGCTTATTGACATCAGTATGTTGTCATCACAAAAATACAGAATATTATTGCTCAGTCATGTGTTATACATTTGTAAATAATACAGGCTGACTCCTGAATGATTTCAGTGCAATGAGTGATTTATTTTTAGTGCTAGATATTGGTACATGATATTAAAACAGTGATGGCTGAGGGTGGAGTGATGTCCATGGCAGAGCCCAGTTCTCATTTTCACAGGTGCTTATTCCATATGCCTGTGGAAGGATGGAGCAGGGGCAGTTCAAGGTTGGACAGGGTGACACTGTGGGACAGTGGGATGACATCAGGGGGTATCTTATGCTGGCGGGGGTCTTGGCATCCTACTCTGTCTTCCTTTGTGATCTCAAGTTCCTCTTGCGGGGTGGTTGATCTTCAGCAGGAGGTGGGGTTCTGGTGGCCTGTCGTTCTGTGGGGGCCTCCTGACCACTAGCGCCGGCGGAGGTGGTAGGCTGTTCCTGGCTAGTGTCAGGGGCCCTTTGTGGTGCCACATGGTCCCGCAATGTGGTTTCTATCCGGTTGAGGGCCTGGACTATGGTCCCCATAGCGGTAGCGATGGTCCTGAGTTCATTGCTGAACCCCATGTAGCGTTCCTCCTGCTGTGCCTGGATCTCGGTGAACCTGGCCAGTACCGTCGCCATCGTCTCCTGGGAGTGATGGTATGCTCCCATGATGGTGGTGAGGGCCTCTTGGAGAGTGGGTTCCCTGGGCCTGTCCTCCCCCCCCTGTCGCACAGCAGCCCTCCCAGTTGCCCTGTTTCCCCGGGCCTCTGTCCCCTGGACGGTGTGCCCACTACCACTGCCCCCAGGTCCCTGTTGTTGTTGGGGTGTTGGGTCAGCCTGGGTGCCCTGTAGTGGCGGACACACCGCTGATTGACGCGTCCTGGAGACAGAGGCATGGGCCCGCTGGGTGGGAGCTGTGCTGGTGTTCCCAGAGGGGGTTGGGTCTGCTGTGGCCTGTGTCTGTGAGTGGGGAACCGACTGTCCAAAGTCCCCGATGGTCCGGGCTGGTCATCAGGTTCTAGGTCGACAGAGCTGCTGTCCTCGCTGGGAGCCTGTTCTGGGGGTGGGATGGACATATCTGGACCCTCCGTGGCGGTGTGTTGGCGTTCGGGCCCTGCAGGGGTAAAGGAGTATGGTTATTGTTTTTGTGTGTGCCATGGCGTGCATTTTGAGTGCCCTTGTCCCCCAGTGCTGGCATTCCCTTGTGGGAGGTGTTGTGAGGGTGGTTGGGGGGGGGGGTATGGGTATGTGCAATGGTCATGCTTTGGTGGTGCCTGTCTCTGGTTTGTGTTGGCATTCAGGGGTTGGTGTTGTTTAGGGTGGGTTGTGCTGGTGAGACATTGGCAGGGAGGTTGTATGCTGGGGGGTTGAGATTGGGGGTGAGGGGGGGTTGGCATGCTGGTGGTTGGGGGGGTGAAGTAGTTGAGATTCGACTTACCAGAGTCCATTCCTCCACCTACTCCAGCGAGGCCATCAGGATGCAGGATGTTTACTACCTCTTGCTCCCATGCTGTGAATTGGGGTGGAGTGGGTGGGGGTCCGCCGCCAGTCTTCTGCACAGCGATGTTGTGTCTTGACACCATCGAGCGCACCTTCCCCCGTAGGTCGTTCCATCGCTTTCTGATATCTTCCCGATTTCTGGGATGCTGTCCCACAGCGTTGACCCTGTCTACGATCCTTTGCCATAGCTCAGCCTTCCTTGCTACAGTGGTGTGCTGCACCTGTGTGCCGAAGAGCGGGGGCTCAACCCTTATAATTTCCTCCACCATGACCCTGAGTTCTTGGTCCGAGAACCTGGGGTGTCTTTGTGGTGCCATGGGGCGGTGTGGATGAGGTGTGGGGTGGTGTTTGTGGTGATGTGCGTGGTGATATGTGGTGATGTGTGCGTGAATGTGGTGTGGTTGATGAGGTTGGGTTCCTGTGTGTGTTGGGGTTTTCTATTGCTGTGCTCGCTCTCTCTATCTCTATCTCTATCGCCTTCTCTCCGATTTCCAACTAGTGGGGGTTTGTGGGTGATGTGGGTGTGTGTTTTATAGTTGATTGGATGTGTGGGAGTGTTGTTTGTATGTGTGTCAGGTGTGTGTATTTCAAATTGTCCAATGTGGCTGTGTTTTGTACTGGTGTGTGTATTTTGACCGCAGCGGTGTGTACCGCCAATGGAATACCGCGGTTGAAAGACCGCCGCGTGGATTCGTGGGTCAGAATTGCATGGGCGTGTTTGTGTTGGCGTGGCGGTGGAGGTTTGGTCATCTCCAGTTTTCCGCGGCCCGCTGATGAGGCGGCCTTCCTTGGATGTCGGGTTTTTGGCGGTTTCACAGTTGGTGGTCAGAATGACCGTGGTGGTTTACCGCGGCCGCGGCGGTAGAATGGCGGACTTCTGACCGGCGGTAAGGGCCTTTTACCGCCGAGGTCAGAATGACCCCCATAGTCTTTAAATATACATATAATATTAGACAGAGCCCTGCACATATTATCACAATTCCAAAAGCACCTTGTTATTTGTACTCATTAGGTATACTCTACACCTTCATACCACTGCCATAGAGTCTATGTTTAAATATGCCCAATAACACCCCACACTCAGTGCTGACTATTTCAAAGTAACAGATATTTACATAATAAAACATATAGGTGGTCATTACAACCCTGGCGGTCGGTGTTAAAGCGGCGGTAAGACTGCCAACAGGCCGGCGGTAAAACTTTTGCAATTACGACCGTGGCGGAAACCGCCAACAAAGCCACTTTAGCACTCCGACCGCCACGGCGGTACAAACAAACAGCACAACGGTCACCGCCAACAGACAGGCGGAGGACAGAGTACCGCCCACAGTATCACAACCTACCAATCCGCCACCTTTTCCGGGGCGGATTCACCGTGTATAAAAACACGGCGGAAACAGGATTCTGAAGAGAAAACGCTCACCTCTACACACCCCACGAGGAACTAGGACACCATGGACCCGGAACTCCAAATTCTCCCTGCGATAGTCTTCCTGCTCCTCTACCAGGAGCACGAACGCCAGCGGTGAAGACCACGGTGAGTTCTGCACCTACGACACAGGGGAGGGAAAAAACAGGGACACACACACGCAACACCCCCACCCTCACCCACGACAACACACACACTAATCCATATTGATACATCACAGTTACAGCCCCCAACCCTCCCGGAAGAATGCAAAGACAATAGAAAATGAGTGTAACCATTGTAATATATTAAAATCAAGTAGGCAAAAATATATATATATACACACATTAACAAAATATACACCAAGCATAGTAGTCCAGGTAGTGCTCCAATTAAGTCAGTGGAATACTGGTCCCACACGGTATGGGCGAGGCCCACACAAGATCCCCGACCATGACGGAGAGAACACTGCAGGGGCATCAGAGAGCAACAAAACAGACACCTCAGGGGGAGGGAAAGGGGGGCACCTCAGCCGGTTGAGTGCATAACGCCAAATCCACGAGAGGGCCACATGCCCACTGCCATATCCTAGGGAGTGCAAAGCCACAGTCTCTCAAGTCTCTACAGTGGGTGGGTTGCCCACTGTTCCATTCTGGGGAGTGCAAAGCCACAGTCTCTCAAGTCTCTATGGTGGGTGGGTTGCCCACTGCATTATCCTGGGGAGTGCAAAGCCCCCGTCTCTCAAGTGGAGAACAGTTTCCACTGGTTCTGGAGGGGGCTTTGTGCCCAGAGTGCTTCATCCTGCTAAGGACAGAGGTAGTGGATGGATCTCTCCACTGGTTCTGGAGGGGGCATGGTGCCCAGAGTGCTTCGTCCTGCTAAGGACAGAGGTAGTGGATGGATCTCTCCGCTGGTTATGGAGGGGGCTTTGTGCCCATAGTGATTCATCCTGCTAAGGACAGAGGTAGTGGATGGATCTCTCCACTGGTTCTGGAGGGGACATGGTGCCCAGAGTGCTTCGTCCTGCTAAGGACAGAGCTAGTGGATGGATCTCTCCACTGGTTCTGGAGGGGGCATGGTGCCCAGAGTGCTTCATTCTGCCCGTGACGGACTCAGTAGCGTCAACAGCGTGGCCAGCGTTGCTTGAGACGGCGGTGCCCTGTTCAGCGTTACTTAAGGCGGCGGTGCCCTGTTCAGCGGTGCTTGGAGCAGCGGGCTCCTTTGCCGTGACTCAGCTGCTGGCGGTCCTTCATGGCCCAGTGGGGCTTGTGCTGGCGGTCCTCTCTAGCCCAGCGGGGCTTGTGCTGGCGGTCCTTCATGGCCCAGCGGGGCTTGTGCTGGCGGTCCTCTCTAGCCCAGCGGGGCTTGTGCTGGCGGTCCTCTCTGGCCCAGCGGGGCTTGTGCTGGCAGTCCTTCATGGCCCAGCAGGGCTTGTGCTGGCGTTCCTCTCTAGCCCAGCGGGGCTTGTGCTGGCGGTCCTCTCTGTCCCAGCGGGGCTTGTGCTGGCGGTCCTCTCTAGCCCAGCGGGGCTTGTGCTGGCGGTCCTTCATGGCCCAGCGGGGCTTGTGCTGGCGGTCCTCTCTGTCCCAGCGGGGATGATGGCTGTGGCCTCCTGGGCAGCAGCAGGGCTGGTGGCGGTGGCCTCCTGAGCAGCTGGGCTGGTGCTGGCGATGGCCTCCGGGGCAGCTGGGCTGGTGCTGGCGGTGGCCTCCTGGGCAGCTGGGCTGGTGGCGGTGGCCTCCTGGGCAGCTGGGCTGGTGCTGGCGGTGGCCTCCTGGGAAGCGGGGATGATGGCGGTCTTCTCCACCGTGCTGCTCTTCCCAGACTTGCTGAGTTTATTGTGCCCCTTCCCCACCTTGGAAGGTGTTGCAGCTGACTCCACACACCCGCCTGTACCCCTGGGAGCGGCTTTGGTGGCTGGAGTCTTCCCCCTCTCCCGCCGGGCACTGGCCAACTTCTGATGCTTCGCAGGTGGGGGACTGTCTGTGCTGTGGCTCCGTGCCACACTGGCTGCCCTGGTGGCCGGTGCACTCCAGATTCCGGTGACTACAGGCACCACTGGTCCCGGAGATGTTGTGGCTGAGGTGCTAGTTCAGGACCTAGGAGACGGACGGGGTGGGGGAGGTGTGGGAAAGAGGTCAAGGTTGGACAGGAAAAGTTTTTTGCAGACACTGGGACGGGTAGCTGGAGGGGGTTTGGGAGTGGAGGAAGAGGTTGTGGTTGTAGGAGGTGTTCGTTTGCTAACTTTGGGTGAAGGTGCATGCGCTGGAGGCTGTCGTGAGGTGGATGGCTGTTGGGTGGGTGTGTGCCTGCGTTTGTGTATCTTGGGAGGGGGCGTCACAGACACACTGGTAGAGGACACAGGGGGTGTGTGAATGGTAGTGGGGGTGGTGACTGCACGTGAGCGGGGTGTGGTGGTGGGTGTGCTGGTGATGGTAGTAGAGGCTGTAGAGGTAGTGCATGCAGGTGTGAATGAGACTGGGAGGGAGGAGGGAGACGAGGAGGAGGGGGACACAGTGGAGGCAGTGGATGTTGGTGTGTCTGCATGTGTGTGATGCTTGCGTGAGTGCCTGTGGGATGTGTGGTGCTTATGTTTGCCTGAGCTTCCCTTGTGTGTTGACATGTGGGCATGCTGGTCTAGAGGTGTGCTTGGGATAGGCTGGGGTACAGGGGATTGGGTCTGGATGGATGAAGTTGGAGGGGGGAGGCTAGAGACAGGGACAATGGCTGCCATCAGTGCTGAGGCTGAAAAGCTCGCTGAAAGTCTGAAAAGCTCGCTGAAGGGCCGCCTGACCAGAATGAATGCCCTCCAGGAATGCATTGGTTTGTTGCAACTGCCTTTCTACACCCTGGATGGCATTCAAAATGGTAGACTGCCCGTGTCAGGGAGAGACCTGAGGAGGTCAATGGCCTCCTCACTGAGGTCAGCAGGGGTGACTGGGGCTGGGGCGAAGGTGATGCCCACCCTCCCGGGTGAGCGGGCACGGGGCAAAGGCTGAGGGGCTGCTGGGAGGGCGGGTCTGGAAGGGGGGGTGGCGGCTGTACCTGTAGATGGGGGGGCACAGATGTTGCTGCCACCACAAGGGAGCTCCCATCAGAAGACGAGTCCGTGTCACTGGTGTCAGCTCCTGTCCCCGCCATGGAGCTCCCCTCGCCCTCCGTCCCACTGGTGAAGTCTGATTCCGTAGTGTGGCCCTCCATGGCCATGTGGGATGCAGCCCGCTAGTGCTCCGGTGCCACTGCTCCTCCGCCTGATGATTCTAATGCACACAAGAACAGGGAGACCACAAAAAGGGGGGGGACAACAGAAGAAAGACACGTTGAGTGCATGCATTACTGCTACCGTTGGCGGACACGACAGACACAGAAGCCCCCTACACTACGCCGCTCTTGGGCTCCACTGTTCAATTCCTGGGAAATGGCCTACTAGGCTATGGACAACATCTGCACACATGGACGACACAGGGGCATGACTAGGCGTAGTTGGCACTTTACAGGGGTGCCACATGGCCTGCCTTACGGAGGGACCTTGCCTACGGAACTCGCCCTGGCCTAGGGAAACCCACAGCCCACCTCCCCCACCCAGACCCCTCCACTGCACGCAAAATCAGCAGAATGAGAGTGTACGCACCCCCTTGTGGCTTCTGTGATGCCCTCAAGCGCCCATCCAACCACCGCCAAGATCCTGAACATCAGGGGGGTCATGGTGCGACGGGCACCCCTCCCACGTTGGGAGCCCATCCCCAGCTGAGCCTCCGCCATCTTGTTGCTCCAGCGGCAAATGTCCTCCCATCTTTTCCAGCAGTGGGTGCTCCATCTGTGGTAGAGCCCCAGGGTCCGGACGTCCTTGGCGATGGCACGCCAAATATATTTTTTCTGGTGGGCGCTGACCTACATTATTTGTACAGGGGGAAGAGAAACTTATTACCAACTGCACCGTCAAAGTGATTGGCCCCCATCCCTACCCTTTCCATGTGGCACATGCACTCACCATAGTTTCATGCACACCGCACTCTCCCCCCTTCCTTCTTACATCCACCCCTCTCCACACAGGCATACCCCATACAGCAGGCTCCCTGTGTACTTACCTGTTTGTCTGGAGGACCGTAGAGTAGCGTGTACTGGGGGAGGACCCCATCCACTAGTTTCTCCAACTCCTCCGATGTGAAGGCAGGGGCACTTTCTCCAGACACTCGAGCCATAGTCTCTTCCAGACCGAGGTTACAGCAGCACTTGCAATGTAGGTCCTCTCCTGTCGAAGATCAGGTATCGAGTGATTGAAGTGATAGAAAATGGAGGTCACGTCCGCGGCGGTGCGTATCGTCACCGCCAGCGTACATCGTCATCGGCTCCCGGGACCCATAGGGTCCGATGTTAACCAATGCAGCATTGCGCCGCGGTCTTCGACCGCCTACCGCGACAGTGTACAACGCCAGCGCAGTTACCTCACATCCCATTGTCCCACTTTAGAGGTCAGGCAGCTGCCATTTCAGGGGCCCACATGGCTTCATTTTCAACTGCGTCACACATACCCAGGCCTAGACTCAACACACATACAGACCACTTTTTAGATTATGGGGGTCATTACGACCCTGGCGGATGGCGGAGAACCGGCGGTAAGACGACCAACAGGCTGGCGGTCTTACCTTGGGGAATTATGACCATGGCGGTTACCGCCATGGTCATCCGCCGGTTCTCCGTTCCGCCCGCCAGGGCGGAGACGACCACGGGGCTGGAGACCTGGGTCTCCAGCCCACCGGCCGTCAATATACCGCCGGCGGTATTTGGACCTGGCTTACCGCCGTGGATTTCCAGCGGTTTGAACCGCCATGAAATCCATGGCGGTAAGCACTATCAGTGCCAGGGAATTCCTTCCCTGGCACTGATAGGGGTCTCCAACACCCCCCACCCCCACCCCGACTCCCTCCAATACACCCCCCACCACCCCTGCCACCCCCCAAAGGTGGCAGGGCACCCCTCCCCACCCTGACCCCCAACAGCACATAACTCACACACACCCTGCATGCAGGCACCAACAACACAAACACGCACACACCCCGACATACATGCCAACATCCACACACAGTCAGACACGCACACCCGCATTCAAACATACACGCACACATCCATACAGACATACCCACAGACATACACGCACTCATTCCCATACACACAACACCCCCGCAAGCATACACGCACTCACACCCCCTCTACATACACACACACACACACACCCATGCACGCACACAACACCCAACATCCCCCCACCCCCTTCCCCTAACGGACGATCGACTTACCTGTTCCGTCGATCCTCCGGGAGGGGACGGGAGCCATGGGGCAGCTCCGCCGACACCACACCGCCAACAGAACACCGCCACGGCGAATCACAGACCGTGATTCGCTGGGCGGTGTTCTGTTGGCGTGGCGGTGGAGGTGGAGCAACCTCCACTTCGCCGCCTCCCACCAGTATGGCTCTTGGCGGCTCTCCGTCCGTAAAGGGACGGAGAGCTGCCAACGGTCATTATAGGCCGAGCGGCAAACTGCCTGCACAGGCGGTCTTCCGCACGGCGGTCCCTCGGCGGTCTTGAAAAAAGACTGCCGAGGTCGTAATGACCCCCAATGATTGGTGTTCTGTGTAAGCTGTGGGTACGTACCTCTGAGTTATTTGACACTGTGCTCGCTGTTGTCCTTCATAGGCACCGTCCGCTGGGACATGTGAGGAGATGGCGGCATCCACCGGTGTACCGACCATTGGTGGACCTGTCGACAATGGAGGAAAGACATGTGATAATCACCTACAGGCTTGACCGTGCCACAATCCAGGAACTGTGTACCCAGTTGGAGCCAGACCTGATGTCAGCTATCCGCCATCCCACAGGAATTCCCCCTCAAGTGCAGGTGCTGTCAGTGCTCCATTTCCTTGCAAGTGGGTCTTTTCAAACCACAGTGGCCATAGCATCAGGGATGTCCCAGCCTATGTTTTACAACGTGTTGTCCAGAGTGTTGTCTGCCCTGCTGAAACATATGCAGAGCTACATCGTTTTCCCTCAGGTGGAGGATTTGCCTACAGTGAAAGGTGATTTCTATGCCCTCGGACATATCCCCAACATCGTAGGTGCCATTGATGGGACACATGTGGCTTTGGTACCCCCCCATAGGAGCGAACAGGTGTACAGAAACCGGAAGAGTTATCATTCGATGAATGTACAGATGGTATGTTTGGCCGACCAGTACATCTTCCATGTGAATGCCAAGTTCCCTGGCTCAGTGCATGACGCCTACATCCTGCGGAATAGCAGCATCCCTTATGTGATGGGTCAACTCTAAAGGCACCGTGTGTGGCTATTAGGTGAGCACCTGGAAGCTAGTCAGTGGGAATGGTTGTCTGGGTCTGGGGATATCCCTCCAGGTCAGTGTGTGTCTAACAGTTGTCCCTCGCCATTTGCAGGTGACTCTGGTTACCCCAACCTGTCATGGCTACTGACCCCAGTGAGGAACCCCAGGACTAGGGCAGAGGAATGCTACAATGAGGCCCATCGGTGAACTAGGAGGGTAATCGAGCGGACCTTCGGCCTCCTGAAGGCCAGGTTCAGGTGCCTCCATATGACAGGTGGGTCCCTATTCTACTCACCAAAGAAGGTGTGCCAGATCATCGTGGCCTGCTGTATGCTTCACAACTTGGCTTTGCGACAACAGGTGCCGTTTCTGCAGGAGGATGGTCCAGATGGCAGTGTTGTTGCAGCTGTGGAGCCTGTGGACAGTGAAGACAACGAAGCAGAGGAAGAAGACATGGACAACAGGGACTCAGTGACCAGCAATATTTCCAGGTAAGAATACAAACCTGCCTACTTCATGTACTTAAACACTACTACCTCTCTACTGTCTGTCGTTTTCACCCAGTGTATGGTCACTGAGTTGTCACTTTCCCTTACGAATTCACAGATGTGGGTCCCACTGTGTGACATCTGCTTTGATTCCTCATGGACTAGAGCTGTGTGACATAGGTATGTTGACATTACAAATGAAAGAGCTTTTTGCCACAGTAATTGCTAATACAGTATTCCGAAATCACAGACTGACTCCAGATTGTTTTGTGCTTTAAGGGTGTTTATTTTAGTGCTCAAAATTGGAGGGGGTAGCAAAATGGTGAGGGGTGATGGCGGAGGAATGTCCATGGCAGAGTCCAGTCTATTAGTGTCACAGATGCATTGCCCAAATGGGCATAGGAAGTGGAGCTGGGGCAGTTTAAGGATGGACAGGGTGACAAAGTGGGACAGTAGGATGACAATCAGGGTGGTCTCATTTCTTGGCGGGGGTCTTGGCATCGTTCTCTGTCTTTGTCCTGGATCACAGGGACCATTTGCGAGGTGGTTCTCCCTCTCCAGGGGGTGGGGGGCTGGTGTGGTGGTCCTGTGGCAGTGCCTCCTGTCCACCAGCGCCGGCAGAGGTGGTGGGCAGTTCATCGTCCAGGCTAGTGTCAGGGGCCCCTTGTAGTGCCACAGTGTCCCTCCTGGTGTTGAGGACTTCCTTCAGCACCCCTACGATGGTGCCCAGGGTGGAATTTATGGTTCTGAGTTCCTCCCTGAAGCCCATATACTGTTCCTCCTGCAGGCGCTGGGTCTCCTGAAACTTGGCCAGTACCGTTGTCATCGTCTCCTGGTAGTGGTGGTAGGCTCCCATGATGGAGGAGAGGGCCTAGTGGAGAGTGGGTTCCCTGGGCCTGTCCGCCCCCTGTCACACAGCAGCCCTCCCAGTTCCCCTGTGTTCCTGGGCCTCCGTCCCCTGGACCATGTGCCCACTACCACTGCCACGAGGTCCCTGTTGTTGTTGGGGTGGTGGGTTAGCCTGGGTTCCCTGTAGTGGTGGACACACTGCTGATTGACGTGTCCTGGGGACGGAGGTATGGGCCGGCTGGGTGGGTGCTGTGCTGGTGTATCCAGAGGGGGGAAGCTCTGTGGTGGCCTTTGACTGGGTGTGGGAAACCGACTGTCCCGAGGTCCCCGATGGGCCGGGCTGCTCATCTAGATCCAGTTGGACAGAGGTGCTGTCATCACTGTGGGCCTCTTCTGTTGGTGGTGTGGACATGTGTGGACCGTCCTGTCCGGTGATGTTGGGTAGGGGTCCTGCAGGGGTATAAAAGTATGTTTATTACATCTGTGTGTGCCATAGTGTGCAATGGGTGGGTGACCCTGTACCCTAGGGCTTGCATTCCTGTGTGGGACCTTGTGTGATGATGGTTTAGGGGGGTGTATGGGTATGTGCAGTGGCCATGCTTTAGTGATGGGTGACCATGCTTTGTTGTTGCATGCAGGGCTTGGGGTTAGGATGTGTGGTTTGTGATGTTGGGACATTTGTGAGGAGTTAGAGTGATGGGGGTGAGGGTGACGGTGGGGGTATGTGCTGGCATGCAGGTAGGGTGGAGGATTTAGTAGTTAAGATTTGACTTACCAGAGTCCATTCCACCAGCTACTCCTGCGAGGCCCTCAGGATGCAGAATCGCCAAGACCTGCTCCTCCCATGTTGTTAGTTGTGGGGGAGGAGGTGGGGGTCCGCCGCCAGTCCGCTGAACCGCAAGACTACGGAACGCACCTTCCCCCATAGGTCGTTCCACCTCTTCCTGATACCTCCCGATTTCTTGGGTGCTATCCCACTGCGTTGACCCTGTCCACTATTCTTCGCCATAGCTCCATCTTCCTTGCAATGGAGGTGTGCTGCACCTGTGATCCGAATAGCTGTGACTCTACCTGGACGATTTCCTACACCATGATCCTGATCTCCTCCTCCGAGAACCTGGGGTGTCTTTGTCGTGCCATGGGTGGTGTAGGTGATGTGTGGGGTGGTGTGTGGGGTGATAAGTGTGCTGATATGTAGTGGTGTGTAGTATGAGGTGCGTGGAAGTTATGTGGGTGATGGTGTTGTGTGCCTATGGATGCTAAAATTGTTGATGGTGGTGTCTCTCTCTGGCCTTCGTTCGTGATTTTTGGTCGTAGGGGTTTGTGGGTGATGTGGGTGTGTGTTTTATATTGTATTGGGGATGTGGGAGTGGTGTGTGTATGTGTATCAGGTGTGTGTATTTGGAATTGTCCAATGTGGTAGTGTTTTGTAAGAGTGTGTGTATTTTGAGTGCGGCGGTGTGTACCGCCAATGGAATACCGCGGTTGAAAGACCTCTGCGGGGATTCGTGTGTCGTGATAGTGTGGGCGTATTTCTGTTGGCGTGACGGTGGTGGATTTGTTTTCGCCAGTTTATCACTGACCTTTGGTGTGGCGGACTTGTGTGGGTGTCTGAATTTGGGCGGATTCCGTGCTGTGGGTCATAATGGCTGTGGCGGTTTTCCGCGGCGGTGTGTTGGCGGTCTTCTGCACGGCGGTATGCGGCTTTTACCGCCAATGTTGTAATGAGGGCCATATTGTTAATAACACCACCAAAAACATATACCTCAACTGATACCCAGAATTACTATCCAAGATGACTACTCATTTTCTCACTGGAATTTAATCCCCCAGGGGAGAGGGTCATAAATCTAATAATGTATTTAGATTCCAAAATACGTAATGTTTTTTGTCTATCACCACCCCGCATGTCAGATCTAACTTGATCACTGACTAAATAACTAAGCAATTTTTCATTGCCTTGATGCTCTTCTTGGAAATGTCTTGCCACAGGGTAGTTGCGGTTGTTATTACGAATAGCTCTTATATGTTCCAGGACTCTCTTCTTTGCTTTGTGTATAGTGCTCCCCACATATATTTTATTACATGGGCACTTCAAACAAAATATACAGAATTCTGTATTGCAATTGAAATGACCCAAAATCCTGTACCTGTTCTGTCCATTGCCCCAAATAACATCCAGGCAATTCACACTATATCTACAGGCCTTACATTGCTGACAACAATAGAACCCTGAAACACTTGAGCTATCCTGTATCTTCTTATTCGAACTGACCACCACATTGTGGCTCAAGCTATCACGTATGGATCTCCCTCTCTGAAAAGTAGTGGATGGTAGATCATGGACAAAATTCATCAGATGGGGATCTGTCTGCAGGATGTGCCAGCTTTTATTCAGAATCTGTCTCAACCTAAAAGCTTGACTTAAAAAAGTCATAATAAATCTCATTTTCTGATCACTAATGTTGGGTTTATGTGAGGTATAGAGTAAGTCTGATCTGGGTTGCCCTCTACCTTCTTCCTAGCTGTATTGATAATTTGCTCGCTGTAACCCCTTTCTGCAAAACGTTTGCACATTAACGTGCATTCCTGTTGGTAGTTCTCATTAGTACTACAGATTCGTTTAGCACGCAGTAGTTCACCATATGGAATGCTTCTGATCAAATTTGGAGGATGGGCACTCTTAGCATTTAACAGACTGTTACCAGCCGTTGCCTTTTTATACAATTTTGTTTTTACACAGTCATTTTCAATACTCACTTCTACATCTAAAACTGTACTGATGTGCTACTGTGTTGTTCACTCAATTGCAAATTGTACTCATTTACATTTAACCATTTCTGTGCCCAGGACGTAATGGTTACGTCCTGAGACACAGTGCTCGTGTGCCCAGGACGTAACCATTACGTCCTGGGCACAGAGCCCAGAGGGAGCGCTAGCGCTCCCTCTGTGGGGTTCCTCCCCCACCCCCCCCAAGGCAGGGATGGAAGGGGAAGACCTTCCCCTTCCACCCCCCACCCCCCGTAACGTCAGCGCGCGATTGCGTGCTGATTGTCACAAGGCCGCCTCCTTCACGCTGGAAGATGATCGGAAGAGAAATGCAAAGCATTTCTCTTCCGATCACGTGGAGGA
Organism: Pleurodeles waltl; assembly: GCF_031143425.1. Taxonomy (NCBI): domain Eukaryota; kingdom Metazoa; phylum Chordata; class Amphibia; order Caudata; family Salamandridae; genus Pleurodeles; species Pleurodeles waltl. The sequence continues at coordinate 408,199,167 of NC_090444.1, forward strand.
GGCAAGAGAGGCTTCAAAGGGAAGGAAAGGAATTTGCTTCCCTTTGAAGTCTCTCTCAGCATTTCAAAAGCCGAATTGTAAAGCAATCCGGCTTTTGAAATGCCCACTAGACACCAGGGATTTATTTTTCTAAATGAAACTGGCATGAGGGAGCGACCCCTTGGGCAAGGGTCGCTCCCAGGGGGGGGGCATTTTTTTTTAAGGCCTTTTCTGCCCCCCCATAGGCAAGGGTCGCTCCCCGGGGGGTGGGGGGGCAAATGTATTTTAGGCCATTTCTGCCTCCCCTGGGGGCAGATCGGCCTATTGTTATTAGGCCGATCTGCCCCTAGGGGGGGCAGAAACCTTTAGGCGCAAGGGAAAATGTATTGTTTGTGTTTTTTTTTTTTTTTTTTTCTTTTTTAGAGATGGGGCGCGACCCATTAGGCAGGGGTCGCTCCCCTGGGGGGCAAATTGTATTTAGACCATTTCTGTCCTCCTTGGGGGCAGATCAGCGGATTTTAGGTCAATCAACAACTAGGCACCGGGTATTTTTTTTTTGCGCCAATGTCATGCAAGGGGAGCTTCCCCGTAGGCAAGGGTCGCTCCCCGGATGGGGGTTGGGGGGGCAAATTTATTTTAGGCCATTTCTGCCCCCCCTGGGGGCAGATCAGCCTAATATTATAAAGCCGATCTGCCCATGGGGGGGCAGAAAACTCTAGGTGCCAGGGCAAATTAAGTTTTTGTGTTTTTTTCTTTTTGTTTGTTTGTTTTTTTAGAGATGGGGAGCTACCCATTAGGCAAGGGTCGCTCCCCTGGGGGGTAAATTGTATTTAGATCATTTCTACCCCCCTTGGGGGCAGATCGGCGGATTTTAGGTCAATCAACAACTAGGCACCGGGGATTTTTTTTTTGGGCGCCGATGTCACGCAAGGGGAGCGACCCCGTAGGCAAGGGTTTCTCCCCGGGAGGGGGTTGGGGGGCGGGGGGCAAATTTATTTTAGGCCATTCAACCTATTGTTATTAGGCCGATCTGCGCCTGGGGGGGCAGAAACCTCTAGGCGCCAGGGCAATTTTTTTTTGTGTGTTTTTTTTGTTTGTTTGTTTTTTTAGAGATGGGGAGTGACCCATTAGGCAAGGGTCGCACCCTTGGGGGGCAAATTGTATTTAGACCATTTATGCCCCCCTTGGGGGCAAATCAGCCGATTTTAGGTCAATCTGCCCCCAAGAGGGGCAGACACAACTAGGCACCGGGGATTTTTTTTTTGCACCAATGTCACGCAGGGGGAGCGACCCCGTAGGCAAGGGTCGCTCCCTGGGATGGTTGGGGGGGTACATTTATTTTAGGCCATTTCTGCCCCCCCTGGGGCCGGCTGATTTAGAGGCCAAAATCCACAGGTAGGCACTTTGCAAAAAACACCTTTGTTTTCTGTGATATAATGTGATGTGTCCACATTGTGTTTTGGGCCATTTCCTTTTGTGGGCGCTAGGCCTACCCACACAAGTGAGGTATCATTTTTATCAGTAGACTTGGGGGAACGCTGGGTGGAAGGAAATTTGTGGCTCCTCTCAGATTCCAGAACTTTCTGTCACCGAAATGAGAGGAGAAAGTGTTTTTTTGGTCAAATTTTGAGGTTTGCAAAGGATTCTGGGTGGCAGAACCTGGTCACAGCCCCACAAGTCTCCCCATCTTGGATTCCCCTAGGTGTCTAGTTTTCAAAAATGTGCTGGTTTGCTAGGTTTCCCCAGGTGCTGGCTGAGCTAGAGGCAAGAAATCCACAGGTAGGCACTTTGTAAAAAACACCTCTGTTTTCTGTGAAAAAATGTGATGTGTCCACGTTGTGTTTTGGGCCATTTCCTTTCGTGGCGCTAGGCCTACCCACACAAGTGAGGTACCATTTTTATCGGGAGACTTGGGGGAACGCTGAGTGCAAGGACATTTGTGGCTCCTCTCAGATTTCAGAACTTTCTGTCACCGAAATGAAAGGAAAAGGTGTTTGTTTGGTCACTTTTTGAGGTTTGCAAAGGATTCTGGGTAACAGAACCTGGTCAGATCCCCACAAGTCACCCCACCTTGGATTCCCCTAGGTGTCTAGTTTTCAAAAATGCACTGGTTTGCTAGGTTTCCCCAGGTGCCGGCTGAGCTAGAGGCCAAAATCCACAGGTTGACACTTTGTAAAAAACACCTCTGTTTTCTGTGAAAAAAGTTGATATGTCCACGTTGTGTTTTGGGCCATTTCCTTTCGTGGACGATAGACCTACCCACACAAGTGAGGTACCATTTTTATCGGGAGACTTGCGGGAACGCTGGGTGGAAGGAAATTTGTGGCTCCTCTCAGATTCCAGAACTTTCTGTCACCGAAATGAGAGGAAAAAGTGTTTTTTGGGTCAAATTTTGAGGTTTGCAAAGGATTCTGGGTAACAGAACCTGGTCAGATCCCCACAAGTCACCCTATCTTGGATTCCCCTAGGTATCTAGTTTTCAAAAATGTGCTGGTTTGCTAGGTTTCCCCAGGTGCCGGCTGAGCAAGAGGCCAAAATCCACAGGTTGACACTTTGTAAAAAACACCTCTGTTTTCTGTGAAAAAAGTTGATGTGTCCACGTTGTATTTTGGGCCATTTCCTTTCGTGGATGCTAGGCCTACCCACACAAGTGAGGTACCATTTTTATCGGGAGACTTGGGGGAACGCTGGGTGGAAGGAAATTTGTGGCTCCTCTCAGATTCCAGAACTTTCTGTCACCGAAATGAGAGGAAAAAGTGTTTTTTTGGCCAAATTTTTAGGTTTGCAAAGGATTCTGGGTAACAGAACCTGGTCAGAGCCCGACAAGTCACCCCATCTTGTATTCCCCTAGGTGTCTAGTTTTCAAAACTGCGCAGGTTTGCTAGGTTTCCCTAGGTGCCGGCTGAGCTAGAGGCCAAAAGCCACAGCTAAGCAGTTTGCAAAAAACAGCTCTGTTTTCTTTGTGAAAATGTGATGTGTCCACTTTGTGTTTTGGGACATTTACTGTTGCGGGCGCTAGGCCTATCCATGCAAGTGAGGTACCATTTTTATCAGGAGACGTGGGGGAACACAGAATAGCAAAACAAGTGTTATTGCCCCTTGTCTTTCTCTACCTTTTTTCCTTACAAATATAAGGCAATGTGTAAAAAAGTTGTCTATTTGAGAAATGCCCTGTAATTCACATGCTAGTATGGGCACCCCAGAATTCAGAGATGTGCAAATAACCACTGCTTCCCAACACCTTATCTTGTGGCCATTTTGGAAATGCAAAGGTTTTCTTGATACCTATTTTTCACTTTTTATATTTCAGCAAATGAATTGCTGTATACCCAGTATAGAATAAAAACCCATTGCAAGGTGCAGCTCATTTATTGGCTCTGTGTACCTAGAGTTCTTGATGAACCTACAAGCCCTATATATCCCCGCAACCAGAAGGGTCCAGCTGATGCAACGGTATATTGCTTTAAAAAATCTGACATCGTAGGAAAAAGTTACAGAGTAAAACGTGGAGAAAAATGGCTGTTTTTTTCACCTCAATTGCAATGTTTTTTTATTTCAGCTATTATTTTCTGTAGGAAACACTTGTAGGATCTACACAAATTACCCCTTGCTGAATTCAGAATTTTGTCTACTTTTCAGAAATGTTTAGCTGTCTGGGATCCAGCATTGGTTTCTCACCCATTTTGGTCGCTAACTGGAAGGAGGCTGAAAGCACAAAAAATAGTAAAAATGGGGTATGTCACAGTAAAATGTCAAAATTGTATTGAAAAATTGGATTTTACAATTCAAGTCTGCCTGTTCCTGAAAGCTGGGAAGATGGTGATCTTGCCACCACAAACCCTTTGTTGGTGCCATTTTCAGGAAAAAAAACATGAGCTGCCTTCTGCAGCCCTTTTTTCAATTTTTTAATAAAAAAACAAACTTTTAACTGTATTTTGGCTAATTTCTTGGTCTCCTTCAAGGGAACCCACAAAGTCTGGGTACCTCTAGAATCCCTAGGATGTTGGAGAAAAAGGATGCAAATTTGGCGTGGGTAGCTTATGTGAACAGAAAGTTATGAGGGCCTAAGCGTGAACTGCCCCAAATAGCCAAAAAAAGGCTCGGCACAGGAGGGGGAACAGGCCTGACAGCGAAGGGGTTAAGGCCGCTGCAATTTTCATTGCTGAACTTACATCACCTTTCCATATTACAAAGATGTCATCAATATATTGACACCACAACACAACCTTATCCTCATAGTCCGTAATACTAAGGGACATCTGCTCCTCCCATCAGCCCATAAACAAATTCGCATAGCTGGGAGCGAAGCATGTACCCATAGCTGTCCCTTGTAGCTGTTTGTAAATTTGATTGTCAAATAGAAAAAAGTTACTTGTGAGATAATACCTACCATATCATATCACAAATCATTTCTGTATGCTCAAGGTATGAGATGGATCTGGCTCTCATAAAATGTCTAACCGCCCTAAGACCTAACTCATGTTGGATGCAAGTATATAAACTCGTGACATCCATAGTTAAGAGCAAAAAATCATCTTCCGAACATAGACCATCCACTAGTTTTAAAAACTGTGTAGTGCCCTTCACATAAGATGGTAAACTTTCTACAAACGGTCGTAAGAAATAATTAATATATCTTGAAGTATTTTCAAGTAGCAAACCCATTGTTGACACAATCGGTCTACCTGGAGGTTTCCGACTATCTTTATGAAGCTTAGGTAAGAGGTACAAAATTGGTAACCTGGGATGATCACACTTGAGAAATTGATATTCTTCCCACTCAATAAGACCCCTCTCTTTCCATTCCATTAGCAATTCATGGTACTTAACAGTGAATGATTTTAAATCTGGCTGCTCAGCTGTAACATAGCACTCTGACGCTCTTAACTGTCTTTTACCCTCTTGCAAATAATGGTTCTTATCTAAAACAACAACATTGCCACCTTTGTCTGATTCACGAATTACAATATTGGGATCCATGGCTAGTTTATCCAACGCTAGTCGTTGTAAGGGTGAAAGGTTGTCAAATGTTCTACCTCCTGTACCAAAACTCATTTTCTTAAGCTGATTAATCACATCCCTCTCAAAGACCTCTAGGGCATCATTCTGTACAGCTGGTAAAAAAGTAGATTTAGGCTTGAATGGACTAGGGCATGCAAAGTCTGTTTCCAGACCCAAAACCTCGAGATTCATAATTGGATCACTATGTGCCTGTATACCCTCGTCCAAAATGGATAAAGTATGCAACATATCAATATCTGAAATTAATAGCCTACTCCTTTGGGATTTTTCCACAGCAACTGGTTGTATTGTTACTTTAGTTTGAACCATTTCTTTAATTTCAGTTTTCTCACAAAATGGAAAAGATCTATTCATGTCTGTACACAATCTAAACCCTTAGTGGGACAAAAGGATACAGCCAAAGTTAATAGGCTATTCTCCTCAGCCGTCAATGTCCTGCTCGAGAGATTGACTAGAGTTCTTATGTTGCTGTCCGTGCCCTTGTAGTCATTCCTGTTGACCTAGAGCCTTCTCTTCCTTCTTCGTGTCTTCACTGCATGGTTCCTCTTCCTCTGCCTCTCGACCCTCGTCCCCTGCCCCTTGTTTGAAAAGTATCTTTCGTTTGATCTGTCCTTCCTTGGTTGAGCAATCGGAATTGTTTAAAAAAATTAGCTCTGTTGGTGTTTTTGTCAGATCCCATATTTTTTGTAGGGGAAATATCTGAAATGTCCGATAGATTACTATCCGAGACATCACTTTCTTCAGATTCATGCAAGTCAGCACCGGAGTTACCCCCTACAACCAAAGGTGTTGGTTCCTTATAATCTTCAGAATACATATAATCATATTTACGGTGGAAAGTCAAAATTCTTCCCGATTGGTAATCCTTGAAATCACGTATAAATTTTCTCTGTTTTTTAGCAGTAATTTCTTCTTCAAATTTAGCAAGTTTTTTATCAAGATTTGCTTTTACCTCATCAAAAGTAGCTTGTGTTACCATCGTAAAAATTTCCGTGGTTAGCTTGTCTATCTCCTCAAGGATCTTAACCCTATCTTTCGACGCATATTTGAACAAAATTTTCAACATATTGAGAGAGCTTACTTTTGCATTCTCAGCCCACTCCTCCAATAACTCTGGATCCGGATCTTTATAGGATGGAATTGTATAAATACGTAGGCCCCTGGGAACACGCTCAACCTCAATACACTGTTGTAATGATCAAATCTCCCACCATTTGGAAAGTTCTCTTCTGAGTAACTTTTCCAATTTGTCATAAAGTAGTTGTAGTTTTAATGCAGATACCGCTGTAGGTATACCCTGTCGTTCACCTGGATCATTCTGGGTAAAAAAAGTTTACTGGATTTCTCCTTCCTGCGAGCTTCTAACGAGGAAGCCATCGCTGTGTAAGAACAATTTTTCAATCAAACAAAAGAGCTGGAAATGGGCATCCAAAATATATCAACTTATAGCTGCTATAACCCACTCCACACCGCAAGTTGCTGGAGTTGGCGTTTGGAGGATAGTTACTTATGATTGTTAAAGCACCAATATAACCATATTTGCAATCAGAGTATATCTGTAGTTGTCACCATTAAAGCTCAATAGTGTCTCTCATTCAGGATTCGAGGTGAACTACCACACAAAGGCACCCCCTCCCAAACTTCTAAGTTCCTAGAAAAAGCGCAAAAAGCTATAAAGCTCTCTAACTATGATTTTGAGGTTTGAGTTAACATGGATACTATGTACCATTTCAATATGGCCACCGCCATTTTGAATAATTTGTTGAGTTTATTCAAATAGTCTGTTTTTTGTGTTAATGGATTAAGGTATTTCAGTGACTAATGTGCTATTTTCCCCCATCCTTGATCAAGGCTACGGCTGAAACGCGTTGTGAGGAACCTTCTGTGTAATAGTAAACCTTCTTACAACTGGCTGGAAGTGTCCTGACATTTTCTTTTACTATAAGGAAATGCTTGGTATTTAAATAAAACAATATATATATACATATATGTATATATATGTATATATGTATATATATTTATATATATATATATGTCTTTATATAGATTTAGATACAGATATAGATATATATGGTTCTCTGTCAGGAAGCCTGCCCCAATCTGCACACTGTTCTTCGGGCAATGCTGACAGACGGCACAAATCTAGTTTTACTAGTTACTTTTCAAAGAGATTAATTATTGCATTCAATAAAGAGCAAAGTGCGAGGTTCCACAAAGAAAACGTGGCCTACGTGTTTCGTCAAAAAACCTTTGACTGGGCCATCCCATAGTGCAGTGCAAAAAATAGATTTAAAGGGATCTTCTCATTTTTGTCTACACCTTATCTTAAAGATACAAATACACACACTGCGTGTATAGCCATGTAGAGATATTCCTATACAATCAATCCTCCTTATGGCAGCATGAGAATCCAAATCATATAATGACCTTGTAATGAATTACAGTTTGTAGAATTACATGATCATTTACATCAATTAACTCCTTTTTTGATACAGTACTTTTTTGATAAAATGCTTTTTCTTAATAAAGTGCTTAACATAGGTTTGACTCCTTAATATCATAATTATTTACATTCATTGCAGAAACTAATTTTCTATCTTTCACTATTGCCATCCCATCGAAAAACAAAGTGCGAAGTGCCACAGAGAAATCTGCCCTGGTAAAGTACCTTATGATTCATCCTTATCTAAAAAACCAGTCAGCCCCATGGGAAAAAACCATATAGCAGATATATAATCCATCAAATATTTGTTTAAGGTGGAACTATCTCCCAGTAAAGTACTTATATTTAATCAAGGATTCATTACACCAGCCTCATATAAGGTAACAATTTCATGACTGTCAGGTTTTCATATATTCCCCCATCTAAACATTTATATTACAAACGAAAGAGACTATGTAACGGACAACCTAAATGTAAATTATGTGAAAAAACATATGTGCAAAAATGGCCTAGGGATGACATCATCTTCTTTATTTGAATATTCGTTTGTCCTAAATATCAGAGATTTCCTAACAACATTTATAATTTTCATATTGTTTATAAATGGACATGAAGTTATGCATTCGTATTCCAACCCCAAGGTATTCCTGTTCCTATTGTTATGATACATTTGGATTTCGCTTTCCTAAGAGTGAGCTCTTGATCTCCACCCCTGATATTGGCACATGGTGCGTATGCCACTGGACAATGAAACTGATCCGCATAGTGTCAATGAAGCAGAAGTGGGCAGAGGTCCATGGAATGCATATATGATGATATTGTTAACCACTTATAAATTGCACAACACTATTTCTTAAATGCTGAATGCATATTAATTCAATTTTGAGCAAGAACGATGAACATATTTGAATCAACATGTTTTTTGTGTTATATGTATCATCTTTCACCCTAATTCCAGATAACACCTACCAATGAACTCCTGCATGGTATTCTGATTCTTCCCTGACTCCAGCAAGGTTCCATAAAATTATCATTCCCTTTGTGGAACTCTAGGTGTGTGTGTGAGATGATCAACCTTGGTTTTGGTCTGTGTTTTACTATGGCAGCTAAATGAGGGACTTTACTGAAATAATGTGAACCCTTACTTTCTAGTGTGCAGTTTATGTTTCCTTGGGACAATGTGGAAACTGTCATCGTTGAATACTTGTTACCTGAAGCATAACTAAATCAAATGGAACTTGTGTGGTGTGTACAAAAGAGAATTAGGGCAACGAGTAATCTGTGCCAGCTCTGGTACCTAGAGCCCTAACTGAAGCACATGGGTACCAGGCCTGTAACATTACCCGTCCGCGTCACATGGAGCAGTTTTTTGGTCCTCTCAGTAGGGCCTAACCTACACAAAATCTACTTTCAATTTTTGAACAAGAGAGGGCCCTCAGTCACCAAGGAAATGCTCCATCAAAGATACAAATCGCAAAGAGCCTGAATCAGAAAGCTACACACAGCACAGAGCAGGCATTAAAAGAAAGCACACCATCATTTATAATGGTCCTCCATGTACTTTGCAGGGTTAGCACCAACATTTTTAGAGCTAATCCTGCAAAGTACAACAATAGCATCAAAAATGATGATGCTATTGTCCCTAACCCGCACCATGGTGCCCTGTATGTTAAACATGATGCACACATGGTGCTGTTTGGGGGGCACTAAGGGGTGCAAGAAAAGTGGCGCTGCATAAGATTGGATAGTTGAAAATGATTTAACGTAATGAAGGCTGATTTATAAGATGGGTTGTTGCCGATGTTTGGGAGCGGTGTTCGTTGGATAGCTTCAACAAACAAAAATATTTGAAAAATGAAATATCTATTTGGTGTACACTCTAACTCAAACAACACAATATTTTATGGCACAACTCAGTAAGTACATGATAGAATTAGTGTGTGCTCAACGCCTATGAACAGAGCACAAAGTACCGTGATGACTGCCTCAGTGGCTGATACCCCCACGCTCATGCTTGGTGAATCTACAAGCAAAGTACTATCATTCTGTTTTTGAAAATGTGCATTCTCTTAAATGTGCTCTTTTAGTCTACACTTAGTCTGGGCATAAATGTCCCAGTCTAAGAATGTTAGGACTCCTTGTCTGCATCCTCCATTTGGAAGCAATGATAGAGAAACATCTAAATGTTTAAGCTGTACAGGGCTTATCCTTCACTCACTGCTTTCACTTTGCGCATTTCCACAAGTATTGGCACCTCTGATCCAAAAATATAAAAAATATAGCTTGACTGTGCATATTATGTGATAAGCATTCTTTCTTTTTCATAGACAAGTCATCATGCCCGTTGATTATCACCCCCATGTTCTTCTTCCCTCTACGTGTAGAAGTAATGTACAAACTATTGGTATTTCTATTCCAAACCCACAAGAGTTTGACACACTTTCTGCATCTCTGGCGTATTTGAAGAACACTGTAAACACAATAACCAGCTTCCATTTGTGGTAGGAGTGTAATAGGTATGATTAGCAGTCCTAACTTTTTTGAGAAATTTCCCTCACCGGCTGGAACATTGTGCAGAATTTTGGCACATATTGAAAGTACTCTAAAACAGGAGAGAAGCAACTTGTAGTGTTTGAGTACCACAACTGGAGACTTCCAAAATAGGCATGGATTTATAAAAAGTACCTTGGATTATTTGAGCTGCACTCAGATAAACATTAAACACTTCCAAATACTTCAGCAACTTTATGATTCTTATTGGAATCACAGTGGCACATTACAGAAGAATACTTTGAAATTATGGTAGCTATGTGAATTTTTTTTATAGCATAGGAACTGCAAAGGACTGTTAGCTGGCACAGAAAGAACTGTTTTCTTTACACAATAGTCCTGGCCCGTTCATGTACCTCTGTACAAAATTGTAGTCCAGAGATTTTCATTTTTGATTTGTGTTTTTGTATCATTAAAGACGTAATTTAGCTTGGGTAGACATTGCAGATCTGGGCCGAATGTTTCTGCACGACAAATGGCAGATGTGTTGTAGTGATGATGTAAGATTTCAGGAACCATGAGACCTATATAATTCATTTTGTTATTGAAACATAGGTTTTGGTGATCAAGTAGTCTTACAGAGACAGAAAATAATGTCTCAGAGCAACCCTTCTGCCATTTTCCAAAATGGCAGCTCTAGAATTATGTATTTTAGCCACCATATAGTTAATTTATTGTGATATTGTTTTTGTTTCAGGTTTTCTGTTGATTAAAATTCGTAAACATGAACAAAGCAGGCGGTAGCCAAGGATCTTTACTTTCTGAAAGAGTATTGCTTACTACAGAATCTGAGCACTCCTTCAACAAAGAATAATGTCATATGCCAAACTAATCCGAAAGAAAAGGTAACATCAACTATGGTTGGACAGAAGAGAGTTTAAGATGCTGTAGAAATACGACAAGACGAAGTTCACAAAACATTGAAACTGATGGGTGAAGAGGATCAAATATTTTATCATTATAACAACTGAGTCATAAATCAGGCCCATATTTCACCCAGATGCATCTGAGCCCTCTTGTCTACCCCATCCCACACCACCAGAGCCAGACAGTTCCATGTTATACATAATGCCACCCTACTGAGAAGAGATTTGCTATCCTGTAGGACATGCAGGCATCACAGGGAATATACATGTCCCCTCTCCTCCAGGACCCTTAGACCTGCCCTTAGCTCCCCAATTGCTGTCTTTGTTAGCCCTCCACAATCAACCACCCTTGTCCCTAACCCTTTGCTTGATCAGACTCAGGAAGTGTCTGGACCTGCTTCCACTGTCAACATTGTTCTGCTTTCCTGCTCTTATCTCATGACCGAGCTTACAGAACCTCTTTGGAATGCACTTCTGAGTTTAAAGAAGACATTTATTGTTATTATTACTTCACCACGAGGTTCCGGAGAGATGAAATTAGTAGCACGCATTCAAAAGTAGTCGCAGCAATGAAAGCAAAATATATCAAAGTACTTCTCAGTTGCAATGTACACAGCAAATACATGTGATTATATTATAGCATATCTTCAAAGCAAAGCATAAAAGTCAAAATTGCATCACCGTAGGGCTGTAGGGCCTATCCCTATGCTTTATCTTTCTGAGGTCTGCAAGTTGATGACTCCGGTTCAACTGCGAGAAAGAGATTTTCTACCCAAACGGGAAACAGGCAACTGACGTCTAGTTCCTGTCTGAAGTCAAGATGGTTTCAATCTAACTAACTCTGCTGTTGTCCAGAGCCATCCTTCCAAAAACGTGCCCCCTCCTCTCAGACTCGGGAAAACTAAGCAAGCCTTTGGAGACTGGCCAGATCTCCTAGACCCCTCCTCTTCCCAAGGCTGAGCAGAAAGGAAAACACCAAATGTACTCTCTCTTATCAGCTATAGTCTGGTGTGAAAAACACAGCTTGGTCTATCTTGTGGAAAAACACAGCTTGGAAACAACACAGCTCATCTGCAATGTCTCAACTGCAATGGCTAACTCCACATTAAAGCCAATATGCAGCTAACCTGAATCACAAATGTAATGTCTAATGCCATGTCAAAGCCAATAGGCAGATAAACTGAATACAGAATGTAATGTCTAATGCCATGTCAAAGCCAATAGGCAGCTAAACTGAATACAGAATGTAATGGCTAATGCCATGTTAAAGCCAATAGGCAGCTGATCTGCATACAGAATGTAATGGTTAACTCCATGATAAAGCCAATAGGCAGCTAAACTAAACACAACATGTAATGTGCTACTGGTGAACATTGAGCAACTAATATGCGCAGTGGTGAAACACAAAGTCATTGGTCAAACACAATTAATAGCATCACATTCCACCCTATGACCAATGAATTTTTGTTTACATACCTCTTATTTCAAAAAAAAAACAAAAAAAAAAAAACATCCACACAAAAAAACATTATAAGCAAATCAGATTTGAATGATAAAAGCAATCACTGTAAAGCAATGGAAGTGGATTAACATATTGATTTCATAACCTTTCACATCAGATACATCTACAATGAAAAGACTGAAGAACAGTGTCTCTAAAACAGCAATTTGATATAGCATGAGTTCTACTCATGTAAAGGTACATGGTCCACCTGAAAGGTTTGCTGGAATGTAAGCGAAAGTCCGAGTTCCATACGAAAAAACACAGACAGTTAACTGAAAAGGTTGCTTAGTTCCAGTGGAAGAATGTAATCAAACAAGTTGAACTTGAACTGAAGGTGCAATTGCGCAAAATGGATCCATGGGGTTTGTACTTTAGTCAATCAGGTTCAGGTTGGGGGTTCGGTCCCTCCCCTGACCCCACACGCACACACCTGAAGGGAGACCACACAGCACACTCATGGTCACTGGCAAGATGTGGTAGGAGCTGCAAAAGAAAAAAGTATAACTTTTCTTGGAAATAACGTTTGTCATCTGAAATGTGCCCTTCTTCTTCCTTTCCCTGTTTTATAATCAGCAGGACGTTTTTGGGGCCCTTTGTTATAATTTCTGCATGTTCTGGAGGGTCACTTGGGGCTTCAACCCACACCTTAGCACTGAGGTTTTCATCTGCTGCACTACAGCTTCCCTTTCATTGCACTGTCAAAAGGGCTGGGGCAGACTCCTTCTTTACCAAACCTCCATTCACCTCACTTTTGACAAGTTGGGCAATTCTGTCTCCAATCTGTATGAATGAATCAGATTCTTTTCTAGTTATCAGCATAATTTTGATTTCTCCTTGGTAATCTGCAGCAATCACTCCCCCTAAAACCTGATCAATTTGCCATATCTGTCCGGGTAACTTTCCTCTCTCCAACTGATCTTTGACTGTTTGTGGGACAGATTGCTGTTGTGCGTGCTGACAAATAGGCAAAATCACAGTTTGTATCAAATCTAGGGGAATGTGCATCTCTCTAATCTCTGCCCACCTGTAAGTGGCTTTTTCTCCCAGCTGTCCACATTTCTGGTGCACCCACTTAGCCATCCCCACTAAGTCAGAATTCTGGGTGGACACTTCTGTCTCTGAATTTTGCTCTTTAACATCTGCAAGGGAATTGAACCAGTTATGTACAAGCCATGTGGAAAACCAAACGGCAAAACCATTGGCAGTGAACCAAGAATCAGTGTAAAAATTACACATCACAAGCAGCTCTTGCTTTAAAGTCTGACACACATTGTACAAATCTGAATCAATAGTCAAACAAACATGCTTTTTATCCTCAGGGGACACGAATTCAAATGGTGCACTCAATTTCACTGGTGACTCTTTTACCTGTCGTACTCTCTGCACCCTCTCCTCCTCCTGAAAAGGGGCTTGTGACACCTGTTCATGTAGGGCTGCAGTGACTCTAGCCCTGTCTTGCATGTACCAGATCCAGTGTATGATACTAGCCTCCTGTGCCTGTCCTAAACTGTGAGATTTAGGTGAACTCATCACCCACAGCATGCTTGATATTTCAGGTTTCAGAATTACATTATTCAAAAGATTACTCCAAAGTTCCAGGGGCACTCTTGTCTTCCCCGGTTCCTGATTTACATGTAAATGAGTGTTTCTCTCTTGCACTGCGCAGAAACATAAAGTCTGAATTATTTCATTTGCCAAATCAAAAGCGCGCAGCTGCTCATGTTTTTTTCCTAGTTACTTTGTACCAAAGTGTTAAGATTTCACTCTGATGAGGGCTATACTGTTTCCAAAAATCAAACAAGCTCATGAAACTCAGTGTCTCTTGCTTAGTGCAAATAGTAAGAAACTCTAAAATCTTTTGTTTTACTTGTGACAACATCTGTCTATTTTCTGGGTTCCACTGAATTCCCAGTAACTGCACATTTTGCGACAGTACTTCTGCCTTGTCCGAATTAATTTTACTTTGCAAAAGCAGTCTGTAAATAACATTCTGAGCTCTGTTCTCAGTGTTATCTGTTAAGGAATGCTCTTCAACTGCTAAAAACTGTGGGGTGTTTTGCTCACACTGAGGCTCAGACTGGCCCAGAGCTGTTTTAACCCCCTCATTACTGGAATGAGAAAAGCCAGATTCTTCTAAAACAGCAGTTTTATAGATTTCAGCATTAGCTTGCATTAATGTGTTCTGGCTAATTTGCTCACGTAAATTCTTATTTTCATGTTCTAACTGCCTACATCTCTCCTACATTTTTCTGTAAGCAGATAATAGTATCCAAACCCTTCTGTCAAGAACAAAAGGAACATCATTTCTTTCAAAAGGCACATTTTCTAAATATGCTTTATCACAGCACTCATCCCAAGACTCACACAGTCCTGATAAACAAGAAAACATGTTTCTCACAGCACCATAAGGCAGTTTAACTTCACATGCACTCTCAAACATGGTCTGCCGTGCTTCTTTAATTCTCTAAACAACAAAAAACAATCACACTTTTAAATTGTGCACTTCCAGTCTCCAATTTGACTCCCAGACTGGCGACTAACGACAAAATGTTCTGATTTCCTGCTCTTATCTCATGACCGAGCTTACAGAACCTCTCTGGAATGCACTTCTGAGTTTAAAGAAGACATTTATTGTTATTATATCTTCACCAAAAGGTTCCGGAGAGACTAAATTAGTAGATTGGAAGCACACGTTCAAAAGTAGTCGCAGCAATTAAAGCAAAATATATCAAAGTACTTCTCAATTGCAATGTACACAGCAAATACATGTGATTATGTTATAGCATAACTTCAAAGCAAAGCATAAAAGTCAAAATTGCATCACCGTAGGGCTGTAGGGCCTATCCCTATGCTTCATCTTTCTGAGGTCTGCAAGTTGATGACTCCGGTTCAACTGCGAGAAAGAGATTTTCTACCCAAACAGGAGACAGGCAACTGACGTCTAGTTCCTATCTGAAGTCAAGATAGTTTCAATCTAACTAACTCTGCTGTTGTCCAGAGCCATCCTTCCAAAAACGTGCCCCCTCCTCTCAGGCTCGGGAAAACTAAGCAAGCCTTTGGAGACTGGCCAGATCTCCTAGATCCCACCTCTTCCCAAGGCTTAGCAGAAAGGAAAACACCAAATGTACTCTCTCTTATCAGCTATAGTCTGGTGTGAAAAACACAGCTTGGTCTATCATGTGGAAAAACACAGCTTGGAAAAAACACAGCTCATCTGCAATGTCTCAACTGCAATGTCTAACTCCACATTAAAGCCAGTAGAAAGCTAACCTAAATACCAAATGTAATATCTAATGCCATGTCAAAGCCAATAGGCAGCTAAACTGAATACAGAATGTAATGTCTAATGCCATGTCAAAGCCAATAGGCAGCTAAACTGAATACAGAATGTAATGGCTAATGCCATGTTAAAGCCAATAGGCAGCTGACCTGAATACAGAATGTAATGGCTAACTCCATGTTAAAGCCAATAGGCAGCTAAACTGAACACAACATGTAATGTGCTACTAGTGAACATTGAGCAACTAATATGCGCAGTGGTGAAACACAAAGTCATTGGTCAAACACAATTAATAGCATCACAAACATGCCTCTTCCTGGGGAACCAAGTCAACAGGAATGTATTCGCCTAAACTAGGATAGCCAAGATAAACCATGTCCAAGTTGGCAGACTGGTTTTGTTTTAGCCTGGATTTTCTTTTGAGCTGCATGTTGAATTTAACGTCTTGTGTTTTGTAAACTACTTCTATTTTGACAACTTTTTTGGGACACATCCACAAACCTCCAAAATGATGATCCTTCCCCGGATTCCCTGAATATTTTCTCACTTTTTTAATTCCTCTATTTGTACTGTCCCATGACCATCATCAATTAACATTTCAATGTATTTTAGATATATATGTATCATAATTTAATTTTGTTCTGGTTGCATCCCTCATGGACCTTTCTGTTGAAGTTGTTGTCACTCCATTTTTTACAATTTTGTTTGGATCTGTGTGACAGAAATTGGGTGCACCAGAAAAGTCTACATATGTTAGTGAAATGTGCTCTTACAAGTAGGGGTAGGTGAGTGTGCTTGTTGGTAAGGTGGGTATTCTGTAAAATGTGTTAAAAGAAGTTCAGGGTTGGCATCTATGTCTAATGGGAGTTGCCCACATTTTGCTGTGCATTGCAGGCCCTGGATTGGGCTCAGAATGGTTCTCAGTGGGAGCCTGTGGGTGGGGTGGGTTGGTGGGACCTGCTGGTAGTTATTGTCCACAAGATGTGCCAGGGACATGATAACTAGATACTGCATAAGTTCTCATCACACCACAAATGTATGCTGCAGAAACTACTTGTTTTACAGGAGCTGGTTATGGCTTCTAACAGAGGGTGTGATTACTCAGTAGGTCATTCAGGGTCCCCATATAAGTGGTCAGGGAAGGCATGGAGCACTGTTTGTTGGAGATACCACATTGTATAGAATTTGGGGTGGGCAAATGATTAATCGTGCACTCAAGGAGTCCTTACCAAAGCCAATTCAGAATGAATCATTGGCCAAATCACTAGGCCAAGTGGTTAGAAAGGAGGTGGAGAGCTGACTTGAGGGTGGAGAAACAAGATGAATAGTGAAAGGGAGATGCTCATTGCTGACTAGGAGATTCATATTTATGCCAACCCAGAAAGAACGGTGGAGTTGCACGTGGTTTGGAGGTTGTTAGCATGGATTAATTAGGCCTACCTGCAGGGTAGGTGCTGTGAGTAGGTGAGTTTTGTGTTGTTGGGCAAACATACATGGCCTTGGTCCTTGCACCTGAGGTGGTAAGTGTGATTATGGCTTGCAGGAGATGTTGGATTTTTTCAAGAATTGGACAGTGGTCGCCATTTGTAGTTTCAGTGTCACCCTCTTGCTCTTCAACCACAAGTGCTGTGAATAAGAAAGTGATAGAGAGAGAGAGAGAAAGAGAGAGAGAGAGAGAGAGAATCATTTTAGCCTAGCGACTTGAGGTAAGGTAGCTATTTGAACAAAGTCTCATAGATATATATGACATCATGTGGCTTGGGTATCGCTCATGGAACAGTGAAACAGACAATTTACATGTACAATTGATAGAGTAGGCTTCATGGTGGTGCAATTGGCACGTTGTCTTTAAATGGTAATATGTCCTAACTGCCAGTGTTGAGAGAGAAAAAAACAATTTCTTGCACATCTTAGACTGTGTCAATTTTACTTCATTATTTTCTGTGTTAGCATTCCAGGGGAATTTCCCCCTCGGCCTGAGATATTAGACGTTCTCCACAATGGACTGAATAACATTTAGTTAGGTTGCTCTCCCCTGCACGATATATAGTTGTTATTGAAACATTTATTGCATTCGTTCATATCACAATATATATAACGAGAACGTATTTAATCACCAGTCTTCATTAGCTCTGGATAATTAAGTAAAATGATTTATTTTATGCTGTGTGTTATTATCTATGCAATACATGTCTTTTTTGTCTTGCCCCAATGTATTTTGGGGGACTACCCTTCTACAGAGGACTCAGCAATTCAAACCGTGGACCAAACAGAATAATGGCATAAATATTTACCCAATACCTTCATAAACAAGTTTGTATTATATGTTGTAAACTTCAAATAATGCTAATTGATTGAACATCTTGCATTACACCCTTATCTTAATTGGAGTACCAACTCACGTGTGTCTGCCAAACCGAAATTACAATTAGTTCACATTGCAGAGAATTCCTCCCACTATGTTTTGAAATCTATGTTTTCTTGGTTGCCTTTTGTATTCGAACAATAGCATAGTATGGCCTTATAAATGTATAAATACCAAATATCAAATTATCCTTAAAACTCCTTTTTCATAATTGTTTTTACTGAATAGTCCATCTATTTTCCCAGAAAGTGCTCTAATAAACACATTGGATAAATCCTGTGTGCGTAATGTACCACGTACTAGGCGCTGAAGTTGGCGTTATCCCAGGAATCCCCATTCTGCTTTCTCCCACGTCTACACAAGTCACATATTATGTGTTGGAACAGAATCACCATCTTGGAGTGGTGTTAAAGATGTAGGCTGTCTTTGATACCTCTAGATTATCAGATGTTTTATTGTGTAATTTACTGATTGCTATGGCAAGAGGTAGTAAGCCCCTTAGTGGTATTATTTAAAACACCAAACTCCATTATCATGTGACTCACTGTTTCATTTGTCACGTATATGTGAACCTCGTATATCATTGAGATATAGCTAACAAGTTACTAGGCTGTTTACCTAAAGGGGGAGAATCGTACTCACATTTGCTAAGGCACTTATTAAGAGTTTGGCGGGTGGCAGATGCCACCTGTCAAACTCTTTGGATTGGAAAACTGCCATGTAATTCGGGCAGTGAAAAGCACAACTGGGCTGTCCATGGGGGGCCTTGCACTGCCCATGCCAAGTGCAGGGGCAGTGCAGGGGTCCCCATGGGGCCCCCAGCACCCCGTCTCTGCCAGCCTTTTGCAAGGGGGTGGGACCGCCATGCAAAAGCAGGCGGAGTCATAATCCCCAGGGCAGGGCTGCTTGCAGCGCTGCCCTGGTGGATTAAGACCACTGGCACAGCCAGGCTGTCGACTGGCAGCAAACTTACAGTGCCAGCGGTCAGACCATGGCAGCTCTACCAGGGACATAATGTGGAGGCGGGATCACTGCTTTGGTGGTGGTCCGACGTCCACCGTGAGTCTGGCGGTCCCAGGACCGCCAGACTTGTAATGAAGGGCTAAGACTGTGGCAATCAATATTTAGGGTGAATGTTTAATACAAAACTAGGATGAAGGCTACTTAAGGAAATTATAAGATAAAGTGAGCTCTAGAGTAAGGGTATGGGTTGTCGTCAAAAAACAGCTTTAAGAAATCAAAATTATTGAAATACCTACTGTACCTATCTTCTACCAGATATCCCACTGATAGATGTCATCATAGTAATTCTTAATACCTAACCTGATCTTGGCTCAATGTAAGTGAATAACTGTTATGCATCATATGACACGGATAATTTTTACGATATTTGTAATGTCTAATGTACTTCTTTTACAACAAACATTCCATTTCCACTCACTACTTACATACTGGTCAGTCTCACAAGTGTCCTGCATGTGGAGGAATACCATGATGTCACCTGCTTCCGAGGCTGTGGGCCACAGGTTGGTGACCTGTGCATTTAGAAACATCAATTTCAGAAAAGTGAATATATATACAAGTTAGAAGGTACAGAACAGTGTTCCATATCTGGTACTTCGTTTTCATTTTTACTATATTTTTATAGAAAAAGTTCACCCCAGACAATGAGGACAATACTCCAAAGATGCAGACAGTAGTATTGCATCATCGAGCACCGGAAACAGTATAAGCATTGCAGACATAACATGCCATGAAGAACTATTGCTAATAAGAAATTTGTCAATAAAGTCTACCTATGAACGGTGGTCTGAACATGAAGGTACAAATTATTTTTGTATAACTATTACGTAACAATCGCATATCTCTCTACGGGGGCATTGACAGCCTGTCAGTGTACCATCATGGAGAGCATGTCCTCTCGCACCACCTTGGAACAGTGCCTGGAGGGTGGAACATTCCTCCCATATGTGGAACTGAGAGCCAATTGCTGGTGTGGATATCCTTAGCCCTCCCTTGGCAAGAGCCCATCTAGCATTTCTAAGATTAACAGGAACACGTGGGTCCTGACACATTGATGTGGTTGTCACAGAAGAGCACCAACGCTACAGACGCATTGTAGTAAATAAGGTCACACAATGCTGATGAGGCATTGGGAAAAAGAAGTACCTGATTGGCAGGTGACAGAAGGGTGATGTCCTGGTAGCACTGAGACCCCTGTTAGGTGACTTGCACTTGTAGGACCAGGTGATGGTGAGTGACTGTTGCTGTTAACAGCCACATACTGGGAGTTGTGAACAGTATGTGGAACATCTTGAAGATGGAGAAGAAATGTAATAATAGAGCAAAGCTGTATGTCTTGACTATTTGCTGTGCTGCGTGCCAGCTACTACAGTATGTTAGACTTTCTCAGTGGCACTGGAAGTAAGAGTACCGGATTTGCTGCAGAATCCCCCTAAATCTTTGATGGAGTTCAATTGGAGGATTAATAATTAAAAGGCTGCTTTTATCTACAAACTGTCTCTTGACAAGCATCTTCGTTTGACAAGGTGTTGCTAATTCTTTTAAAATGTGTTGATTATTTCGTTCTCTTGCTGCATGTTCAGGTTATTATGTAATTTTTCACTGGTGGAGCTCAACTAGGGGGCAGATGAAAGCTGAATGTCACAGCATTTCAGTGGTTTTCTAACACACACATGAAGGCGTGGTTGCGCTAAAGTACAAATATTTATATATGTATGAGCAGCATAGAAGAAACAATTAAGGCACCTAAGTCAAGTGATGGCGATGGGCAGCACCCCTACTCGAAAAGTGTTCCAGCACTTCTCGCGTAGCAGGCACCCCTTTTCCAGTTGTCACTTGCACTTTGAGAGTACACGATGTTTTCGTTTTGGAGAAACAGGATCCGGATCTCGCTTCTGATGAGACTTGCAGCCATTTGTGAATGCTGAAGTAGAAAGGCAGACACTTGTCTTCAGCGTTTTCGTTCGACTTCTGGCTTTCAACGGCTTTTTCCTGTTTAGACCGTGCTCAGGGTTTTGAGACTTCTTCGCGACGTTAATTTGGTCGGTGTTTGCAAGCAGTCACGAGCGCACCTGCACTCTCACAGTCGATTCCACGATCCTGCCGACAGGCCAAGTGTAAGGCTTGAGTAAATAGTGTGCGTCTCTTTAAGAAGATATTATTCTACCGCTTTAATCCCCAACCTAGGGCTTGATTATTAACGTGTTTACATTCTCGAGGCAGATCATGCTCCTGCCAAATGCCTTATTTCAAACTTGATAGCTAGCAAGCAATTCTCATTAAAGGCAGTTTGCACATGTCTACTTTGCCTTCTCTAGCCACTGTGTTTTCCTAGCACTGTTTTCTTTGAGAATTAACCTTCTCTGTTAACTATCTACTGTCCAGGGCATTTTACTGCTTACTTAGCCCTTCCCTCTGTACCATTGCTACAGCTTTTTGCTCTAGCTACACTGGTATGCATGAAGTTACTTTCGTGTCTGAGATACACATAGAAAGGCAACACATTTATATTTTCCTTTTTCCTCCTGTTCTCAGCCTTCTTTTAATTTATCTGCAAAACCAGACTTTCGTTAACTAGGGCCTGATATGTCATGTTTGTGATGGAGTACTCGTCGGCCACACTCTAAACCAGACCCTTTGACTGTGAAGAAAGAGGCTATGCAAAATGCCCTATTACTTATTACTACAAAACTTCTTTTGAATGTTTCTATACTGATTTTAAATATATTTTATTACACGTAATTGTATAATCCGGTATCATGTTTTTGACTTCTATATTATACACACTGAACTACAGTAGTCTTCTACTTTATCTTCTATCTTGTTGCTGCAGAAAAAAGGCTAGCTCACTCCTCCCATCCCTTAGGAATGTTACTGCTTGAAGCACTGGCTTTGATTGCCTTATTCCTGAGTCCATTTGAGCTCTCCCCTTTCAGATGGTGCAAGACTGAAGGCAAATGAAATGCCTTTCTTCCTGCTTCCCACTGAATAACAAGATAACGCCTCTCGTGAAAGTAGTTATGGAAAAGTAGTGTGTCATTTTTTCTTTGTTTAACCTGACTGGCATAGTTGCAGTTCCCTCACTCGTTTTAGATTTGGGGAATTGTCATTCTTCGTCTAGCAGAGGCACCACTGGCTTCACCAGCAGAAACCTTAGATTGATGGCAAGACTGACATTGAGCCATCAGGTGAGGTTCCACAGACTGTCCGCCCTATTAAAGACAGATATTTTGATGTAATATTTTTCTCTCTTTGGAGCCACCAGGGAGCCAGGCAGTCCAGAATAGGGAAATGAATATCTGACCCCCTCACAGTGGACGAAACAGAGACATTTCTATGGGAGTTTGTTGCTTAAACATGGTGCCCAGCCAGGAAAGAGTCACTGCCTTGAGCAGAGCCGCTGTGGCGGACATCTCTAAATATGGCAGGCTGTAGTCTACCAAGGCAGCAGAGTACAAACTTCCACTACCCTAGCGGAATGGAATACAGCAGTCCAATCTCTAAATGAGGGCCTTAGATCTGTAGCAGTGCTTAATTGGTTAAATAATAAGTGCCAGGCACAAAGTTTTGCTCAGAAACCCTCAGCTAGAGCTATTAAATGTCAAGGTGCTGGTTATCAAGGCTTCAAAGTCTTTATTCCACCTCATACCTTTTTAATCGTTCAAACACTTATTGCCCTTTTATATCACTTTTGCAGATTAATTTTCCTTGCTGCTTTCTCTCTTTATAACAGTTTTTCCTTCTTTCACCCACCGCTTTTCTTCCTTTTGTGTTTTCTCTCTCTTGCTCTGGATCAAAGTCTGATGAGAAGAAATAAGTACCTATTCCAACAAACATTGGCAAAGCCAATACGTTTCAGCAAGCCAAGGGCTTAATTAGAGTTGTCAATGTCAATGTTGTTTAGCCATGTGTTATGGAATGGAGTGGATTTATATGGTGTGGAGTTGAATTATGTGTAGTAAATATGTGGCATGGTGTAGAGTGGAACTGTGTGGAATGTAACTATGTTGCATGATGTGGAATTAAATGTAGTGGCAGGGTGGCATGCAGATTTGAGTCATGTGGCATGATGTTGAATCGTGTGGATTGGAATTATTTGGTGTGGAGTGGAATTATGTGATTTGGAGTGGAATTGTTTGTTGTATGATTGTGTGGAGTGGAATTGTTTGGAGTGGAGTAAGTGGAGTGGAAGGGCATCGAGTGGAGAAGCATGACGCACTCATGCTTTGGCCAAATGGGAACAAAGGATGCGAGAGAAGGAGCAACCAAATGGTAAGCATACGGGTGGGGTGAACCCCAATGAATTGAAAACAGCATGTGCTGCCTAGGTGAAACCTAAAAAACAATCCTAGTGAAAAAACAAAAAGGGCATGAGGAGGAAACATTCTTTGAACACTGTTAGTCTGGGTTTAGTTGGTGTAGGAAAGTAGCCTCTTTCTTGGTATGGTTACCCTCTTTTTCTGCCTGATGTCAGTGTTTTTGACTGTGTTCACTGGGATCCAGCTAACCAGGACCCCAGTGGTTATGCTCTCTCCCAAAACTCTGTATTTCATCCCACAATTGGCATACTGGTGCCCCACTGTAAGTCCCTAGTAAATGGTACCTAGGTACCCAGGGCATTGGGGCTCCAGGGGATTCCTATGGGCTGCAGCATATATTTTGTCCCCCATAGGGAGCCCAAGCAAAGGATTCTGCAGGACTGCCATTGCAGCCTGCATGAAAGCACCCTTTCACTGCCACTTTTCACTGCACCAGGTCACTTATAAGTCACCCCTATGACAGGCCTTCTAGCCCAGAGGGGAGGGTGCAAAGTACCTGTGTGTGAGGGCACCCCTGCACTAGCAGAGGTTACCCCACAAACTCCAGGCCTATTTTCCCAGACTTAGTAAGTGTGGGAACACCATTTTACGTGTGTACTGGACATAGGACAATAGGCTAGGGCTATTTAGGGTCTCTCTCTTGGTTTTCCTCAGATTCGGTTTGAAAGACTCCAGAAGAATTCCTCTGCAACCTCCACTTCGACGTCTTACCAAAGAAACTGCATCTGGATGCTCCAGGACCTGACAAGCTGCAACAAAGAAGCAAGACTCTGCCTGCAACATTGTATCCACCGTTCCTTCCAGCAACTGCAACATTTCCCCGGTTGTGCATCCTCTGAGGACAGACCATCTTCAGCCTGCACAAGAAAGAAGAAGGAACTGAAGTGGTCCTGATGGTCCTCTCTTCCAGCTGTCCAACTTTGGTGGATGTAAGCCTTTGCCTTCCCATGCAGGACAGTACCCCCAGGCACCTCTTCATTTGCAGCTGCCAGGGCTTGTTAGCATCCTCTCCAAGGGATCTTCAGGCATCTTGAAGCTCCAGCCCCTAGTACTCCATCATGCGATGCACAGCTCCCTCAGTGGTTCTCCAGCAGCGTTGGGCTCCTTTTCGTAGAGCTACATGGGCTCTTTCTTCGACTTCTGTATCCCCATCCTGTGGGCCTCCTGTGGGTGCTGCCTGTGCTTCTGTGGGCTATCTGTGTCGCTGAGGTGCCCCTCTGACTCCCCCTCCTGGGTCGAGTCCACTTGGTCCTTCCTGGTCCCCGGCAGCACCACTTTCCGCCAACCACAAATTTTGCGCATGCCAAGGCTTGTTGGTGAAATCCAAAGACACAAACCTGACTGCAATCCTCCTTCTGGTGTGGGACACCATCTGCATCCTCCAGGAATTCGACTCTGTCTTCTTGGGTGTAATGCTGACTCTCCTTCATCACCATCAACTCATCTCTTGCACCTTCAGTCTGGTGGGTGGGGCTCCTGCCCTTCCTGGACACTGCTGTGCTTGTTGGACTTGGTCCCCTTCTTCCACAAGTCCTCTTGTCCAAGAACCCACTGTTGGTGTCTTGCAGTCTCTTCTGGGCTTTGCATTATTCTTCTTTTCTTCCAAGTGGGTATTCTGGGGAATTTACAGTGATTTACTCCTGCTTTGCTGGTCGCTGGGGGGTGTCGTGGTAGTTACCTTTAGGCTTTCCTGGTACTCCTAGCTCCCCTCTACACACTCCACTTACTTAGGTGGGGGATCAACTCTTGCATTCCATTTTTTAGTAAATAGTTTGTGCTCCCCCTAGGGCCATTGTTCTCTATTGTGATTTTCACTATATGGCACTGTTTTCTAACTGTTTTAATGCCTATTTCTGCATACTAATGAATATAATTTGTGTATTACTTACCTCCTAATGGAGTTTTGGTATTTGTGTCACCAAAGTAAAGTACCTTTATTTTTGTAACACTGAGGCCCTGATTCTAACCCCCGGCGGTCGGTCGGCGGGAGCACCGCCGACAGGCCGGCGGTGCCCCGCAGGGCATTCTGACCGCGGCGCTTTGGCCGCGGTCAGAAAGGGTAAACCGGCGGTCTCCCGCCGGTTTACCGCTGCCCTCAGAATCCCCCATGGCGGCGCAGCTTGCTGCGCCGCCATGGGGGATTCTGACCCCCCCTACCGCCATCCTGTTCATGGCGGGAAAGCCGCCATGAACAGGATGGCGGTAGGGGGGGGTCGCGGGGCCCCTGGGGGCCCCTGCCGTGCCCATGCCAATGGCATGGGCACGGCAGGGGCCCCCGTAAGAGGGCCCTGCAAGGTATTTCAGTGTCTGCCTTGCAGACACTGAAATACGCGACGGGTGCTACTGCACCCGTCGCACCTTCCCACTCCGCCGGCTCGATTACGAGCCGGCATCCTCGTGGGAAGGGAGTTTTTCCCTGGGCTGGCGGGCGGTCTTTTGGAGACCGCCCGCCAGCCCAGGGAAAAACTCATAATACCCTCCGCGGTCTTCTGACCGCGGAGCGGTATTATGGGGGCGGAATTCTGGCGGGCGGCCTCCGCCGCCCGCCAGGATTAGAATCACCCCCTGAGTGTTTTCATTCATGTGTGTAAGTACTGTGTGTGTGACTGCAGTGGTATTGCATAAGCTTTGCATGTCTCCTAGATAAGCCTTGTCTGCATATCCACAGCTACTTCTAGAGAGCCTGGCTTCTAGACACTGACTACACTACACTTATAAGGGATACCTGGACCTGGTATAAGGTGTAAGTACCTTGGGTACCAACCACACACAAGGCCAGCCTCCTACAGTCGCCACAACCCACAGGCTTGTTTACTTTTTAACTTTCACTATGGTTTTGGGAATAAACAATTCAGTATGCACAGGGTTTTAAGTTGGCCGGGTCCCTCTGCGTGTCACACCAGGTGATGAGTGGAAGTGGCATGTTTCTCAGACCAGGTAGTAAACTAAAATAGGCATTAAAACAGTTCCCCTATTGGGCCCTAAGTTCAGTTCCTTAACTGTACTGGCAAAACCCCTGACCTGTTTCTTAACAATGAATATAAAAAATGTTAAGTTATTCCATGTCCTTGATTTAGTTCATGTTTATATTTCACATGTTTAACACTCTTAGGGAACACATAATTAAGTAAGCTATTTCCAGGATGTCTATAGCATAATGCTCTTGTATAGTGCATATTTTGAACTGAGTCCCCTCCAGGTGTATATTGCGCCATTGCTCTGGAGTTGAGGCTGAAGGCAGAGTGAGTTTCTCATAGTGCTTGCCAGTGGGTCACAAAGGTATTTAAGTTACATGGTTATCCAGTCCTAGGCGAAGCACACAAAGCAATGGTCATGTATTTCTGTTGCAGTTGTGATTCTGTGCATATGTGTTTGAACGAGGTACACACTTTGTCAAAATATTGACAAGGCTAAAGTAAAAAGAAATGCAGTGTTTACATTTGAGGGTATGCACATTCAGGAGAGAGTGAAGGATGGGTGCTGAAAATGAAAGATGAGATATAAGATATGCAGATGGACTAGATGTGGAGAGAAAAAGAGAATAATATAGCATAAATGAATGAGACATTCCGAAGACCACTACCCCTACTGCATGCATCTAATGTATGATTCTCTGTCTCAGTTTCAGAAATGAAACATTTCCTATATTATTTACAACAAAAACATTCTTGTTAATCAGTTATCTTAAAGAGCTAACAACCATTGACAAAGCCAATAGTCCTGGCTTGTTTTAGACGTATGTTAGTTGTGTTCTGTATCTGAATGCAACAGAAAGCTTAGATAGTAACCAAAATACTGGTCAGGTGGCACACTATGGAAATCACAGAAATTTAGATTATGTGCTTTAGAAATGCTGATAATTACATAGGCCATGCTCCCTTTTGGGCCCCCCCACTTTTTTCATCCCACTTAAAGCACTGATTATGGTGGAAACTGTACAACTGCAGTAA
This sequence comes from Pleurodeles waltl, assembly GCF_031143425.1. Classification (NCBI taxonomy): domain Eukaryota; kingdom Metazoa; phylum Chordata; class Amphibia; order Caudata; family Salamandridae; genus Pleurodeles; species Pleurodeles waltl. Next base: position 408,226,468 of record NC_090444.1, read on the forward strand.
GTCAGTGACTGCAGAAATTGTCACAGCCATACAATTGCATATTTCTTTGACCCTACTAGTCACACACTCTATCTGATTGTGAGTCCAGTGAGACCTGGGCTAACTTGAAACTCTTGAAAGGAGACTACTGAACCAATAGGCTGTTGACGAGATAGCGAGGCTGCATAAGAGGCAGGGTCAGAGCAGGAGCATTATGCAGGTTGAAGCCTGGAAAGGCTTCCTATGTCCTACGACCGCGGCTTACCCTGGGGGGACTCCTGGTTTCTGGAGCTTGCACTGCCCTGCCATGACTGTGCCAACTGTGCTGACCCCGTGTGGTGCACAGTGGTGGCCATATTATCCTGCTGCCCGTCTGCCCGCCCAAGCCACAGAGCTAAGAGCCCCCCAACTGCAGCCCCACCACTCTTCCACCACCTGAGGGAGCCTTCAGCTCCAAGGATTAGAGGAGCAGGCAGGCAAAGGTGGGAATAGTGGGTGAGAGCATTGAGAAAGGAGAAAGAGACCGCCTGTCACTGCTTGCTGGTGACTTGAGGAAACCAGTTGTCACAGAAGCGCCCCGTCTTAGGACTGGGTGCGGCTTGTGGCCTTGTTAGCTTGGCTAGCCCCTCCTTGTGATTATTTGACTACTCACTGTTGATTATTGCACAGAGTTGCCAGCCCCTGGCTTGAGACATTTTGAGTGCAAAATACTGACTACTAAAGATATAACCTTGAACAGAATATTGAACATTGGATATTGACGTCGGTACACTCCCTCAGTAATTTCCTCTTTATAGTTGCCTCATCCGTTGCCTCATTGGTTATGCACTATATTGGGGAAAAAGCACTTCAAGGTCTTAAAGTACTCTAAGATACTTTGGGAGTTCTAGAAAAATACCCTGAAGAAGCACATCTGAACATTTTGAACACTTTGAGTACTTTGAATATCCTAGCCGTACAGTGCAATGCACTGGAGCCTGTAAGGTGTGGTGGCTTCATTGGCGAGCTCTTGTTCTTGCACCCCCAACACTAAATTACACCAGATTAGCAATCTAAACATCCCATAAATGCCTGGGAATGAGACCAGGCAAAACAAGAGGCAAGGTCCCAGCCTCTAAAAAGACAAAAAGGGATCCAGTATCAAGTGAAAGAGCATCAAAAAGAAGGGCAAATAGTGCATCACAGACATCTAGGGCAACTAGCATAAATAGTATCATTACCAGGAACTCATCTATAGACTACTGTAGATTGGATAGGGAGATTACAACAGGAGCAGCTCAGGAAGCAGTTGATAATTCCCAGAACGGTCCTCAAAGCATGGAAGAGAATAGGGGCCCACTCCAACAAACTGTATGTCATAAGATAACTGACTTTTTTCGGATCTCAAGTAAGCAATGTGGTGAGATGGCTCCAAGCCGATTCCATCACCAAAACGCAGATGATCTCTGTCTATCTGCCCAGGTCCCTTTGATCAAAGAAGGTAAGGAGGCCAGAGGAGAATTCCTCCCCCAAACCCCTCTCTCCCAGATAATTATGATTATGAAAAATCAGCACCTGCATAGTGGGTCCATCGTAGCCATACCCCAGAGGTGAATCAAGAGACTGTAACCTTAGGGGTGACAGGGGCATTCACACCAGCATCAGGAGGACAGGAACTCATCGAGCCATGGAATGCCACAACAGAAAATCTCACACAGCAGCACAATTTGTCAGATGCTGATGCAGTCACCAATGGCAAAAACCATGAGTTGTTAAAGAGGCCGAAGACTAGGCTTTATTCCTTTACTGTTTTTAGGGCTCATTATATTGTGCCAGAGCTGGTCCACACGAGATTGCCTGACAAAAGAAGGGGGTCTGGCGCAGGGGGCATGTCCTAGTCAGAAGAAGGCAACTGGGCGCTTCCTGCAGGCAATCAAACAACCCAATCTACAGGGACGATAGATGACCCCCCCACAGACCTGCAAGCTGCATATGGGTTGCAATTTTAAATTCAGTACAAGCAGCAGTAATGGCCCTCAGGCACCACTCAAAAAAAATGGACATTCAGGTGGATTTGCTACATACTCTGGCCATTTTCATCTCTGGAATTGATGGCAAACTTGAAAAATTAAACTCTGTGATAACAAGGGCCCAAACAAACCAGCTGAATGCTTTTACCAACTGCTCATGTAATGGGGTAGTTGATAGACTATTTCAACTGCCGGTAATTCTGGAAGGAATACTAGGGGGAGTTCAAACCAACCCCATAAGCCCAAGTTATCATCAGCAATTCCATCTGTCGGTGGCAACGCCATGGAATATCTGTGCCTCGATCAGTGCGTATGCGAAAATCTGGAGTGGCTAGGCTGCTAAGTCAACTTCGCAAATCCCCAGAGGATGAAATGTTGCTGAGAAGACTCAGTGAAGAGAGGAAATGATTAAAAAAGGAGATATGGTCCTTAAAAAAATCAAACAAGAAACATTATGGGCCAAACTGCTGCATGCAATAAGTTCAGTTGACTCAAAATGCTTTCGGAAACTCATTAATAATGTTGAAAAAGGATCAAGAGTTGCACATAATGCATATATAAGTGAGGAGGCTTGGGCCAGTCATCTGAAATCTCACTTTATGGAAATCACCCAGGGCAAAGTAATGCCCATGCAATGGGAGAGGGGCATCTGGGCCTCTGAGGCACAGGATTCCTCCAGTATTCATGCCCTCAGATATAATTAAGATCATTGAAAAATCACAAAGTGACTGTGCACCAGGTCCCAACGGGTTACCACAAGCACTGTTTAAATATTCAACTTCTCAATGGGAAACCTTCCTTGCAGCACTGTTTAATTACATCTTGGTAACTGGGATCATCCCAACTAGCTGGACAGGACCAATAATCCACTCCATTTATAGGAGAGGTATTGCCGCCTCTCCAAATAACTATTGCCTAGTTGCACTTCTGGATGTGGACCTTAAATATTTCTCCATGTGCCTTCTTCCAGATTCAGAGTCATGGGCTGCAGACAATGGCAGATTACCCATTAATCAAACCAACTTTATTAAGAACCAATGCAACCCAACAAACCTCCTGGCATTGGGTCTGATTCTCCTTAGAGCCAAGGTCACCAGGACCCCACTTTACATGTGCAGAATGCAGCATACATAGGAAGAGGAAAAAATGAGGAAAAGTAAATATATTTCTTCTTTTTATGCCTCCCCTGAAGAGGTGTAAGGTTTTAGCGACTCCCCAGGTTTACAAGGTCTTGTAAATCTTGGGATGTGTAACAATTTGTGGGTGTTGCATGGGAACACCCACTGCAATGCCCATGGAATGCCTCCCTACTGCACAGTAAGGGAATGCAGCGGTTTGATCTGCCTTGCATTACTCCATATTTCTGATGCCATGTAAAGCCAGGTAAAGTGGCTTTGGGTGGCCTCATAAATATGAGTTAGTGATTTGCCCCGCTATTACGTCACAAAGGTGATTCAACAGTGGCACAACCGCCTGATAAATATGGCCCTCATTCTTTATGAGAGGCCAAGGATTGGATAACCATGTATTCTGAACACATTTTTGACCCATCCTTGAAGTGCCCACATTTTGGCACTTCAAGGATTTCACACTGCCTTCAGCCTCAACTCCAGAGCTCTCAATCATGGCCTGGTTTATACACTTGGAGGTGACTCAGTTCAAACAATGCAATATGCACAAGAAATACGCTACATGAAAAAAACACAAAAACATTCTAGAAATAGCTTAGAATCTTAGGGAATGCACGATTAATTACAGTATGTGAAATATGAATAGGAATTAAATCGCGGACATGAATTACTGTAACATTTTTTACATTCATTATTCACAAATCAATAATTTGTTTGCTGTGAAAGTTAAGGATATTAGTATAGAATCTTATAGTGATCCAATGTAATGTCCTTTTTAATTACTGCTGGGTGTGAGACTCCAGATGGACTCGGCCCATTTAAAGCCCTGAAGTCACCAGTCTAGTGCTGTAAAACATTCGCCATTTGCACAGCTTTTATGACTTAAAGTGTGTCACTAGGGATTTTGTAAATGGGGGATTATTAAATGTGGTTGCCAGAGAAGGATACAATATGCAGTAGAGGCATTGGCAAAGTGGGTTTTGGCCCAGGGCCCCAGCATTTCAATGGGGCCCGATAGAACCACCACTATTCTGCAGAGAGCCTTGCCTTGTTGACCTTGAATAATTCTTAAATAGATTATTTTTAATACTGTTTTCCTTTAATTCCTTTAATTTATGTTTAATGTAGATTATGTGTGAGAGGCTTTAGCAGACATTTTGCAGAGAAATGTTATGATTATTGAACATGCAACAGCCATAAAAAAGTCTCTATGAGAACTGGGAGGGTGTTGCAAAGATCATCATCAATAATATTAGTAAGCTACTGGTGTGTTACAATATAATATTGAAAACACACATCACCATCCCTGAATATGTAAGCACATTTAGAATTTTGGACAGGGCACCTGTACCCAGGCAGTGACCTGGCCAAAGAGAGCACGAAATAGCTGAAATTGGATCATAAATCCAAGTTGGGGGGAGGGGGGGGTTGGTCGGGGAGGAGATGGCAGGGGATGACTAGGGACGACAAGGGAAACAACATTTAGAAATAAAAACTCTTACCGTTTCCTTCATGCCGCTGTCTCCTGCAGTCTCCAGCCGCCTCGCTCCTCTTATGGTGTCCCAGCATTCGCTGGGACACCAGCACAGGCTTCCCAGCAATCCTGGTGCTGCATACATGCTAAATATAGCATGTAAGCAGCGTCAGGATTGGTCTGAGTGGCTCAAACTGCCACTCAGACACAAGCCTGGGGTCTGTGCTGTTTCTCCAGCCCGGTTGTGTATACAGTCGGGTTAAAGAAATCTTTGTGCTCATTTGTGTTTTTTGCCAGCCTCAGACGGCCGGCCAAATGCTCATGCACACTTGGTGCACTTTCCCCTCCTCTACTCCCTGAGCCAGCAGATGAAAAATTATGAAAAATAAAACTATAGCAAGTTGTTTCATTTTTAATCTGCTGGTTCAGCCAGGGAGGCAACACCCCTCTGCCACTGTGGAAGAGCCCCTGCACAGATCCAAAACTGGTTGGAACATGGCCCTCCAAAAATATGTTTAGCTCAGGGCCTTCAAAATTCTTAAGATTTCCTTGATATGAAGGATGGGAGATAACGAGTCTAGGGTTAACACTGGGCCAGCGTAATTCGTAATGGAATGTTCTTTGAATAACAGAAATGCAACAAAAGAGTGTGTCAATACAGATATCACACGGGCTCCCTGGAACATTAAGGAGCACACCTTAGGGCTGCAGCTAGACCACCATCTTCTGTTTTGAGTTTACTACGTGGTTCACTTCAGCAGTGTGGTTGTTTGTTCAAAGTGCAATCCAGAAAAAACACAGTATATTACTATTGCCCTCATTATGATATTGGTGGTCAAAACAGGCCACTGCCGCGGTGCCGGCCGCCAAAAGACTGTCGCCGTGGCTACCAGCAGTCCACAGTATAATGACCACAGCCAGATTTCCACCAGAAGAATGACGTAAATCAGGCTGTGGCCATGTCGGCGGGTGGTGGTAAGGTGGCGCTGCTGCCACCAGCTGCGCCACGCCAGTAAACTGCTGCCAGCCGTATTATGACTCATAATCCGGCCTGGCGGTGTTCTTCTGGCAGACGCTGCTGGTGGCAGCAGCGCCCCGTCCTGTCTCCTGCCGGAGGACCCCCTGAACACATGTAAGTGGGTGCTCCGACAGGGGAGGGGGTGGGGAGTGCTGTGTTCGTGTATGTGGGTGTGTGTTTCCTGTTGTATGTGTGTGCATGTATGGAGGTGTGAGTGCGTGTATATTGTGTTCTGTGAATGCATGTCTGCGTGTGTGTATGCGAATGTGTGTGGATGTTTGTGTGAATGGATGTATGCATACGTGGATGCATGTGGGAATGGGTGTGTGTATGCGTATGTGTGTGTAGGGGGCATGAATGTAGGGGTTGTTAGGGGAGGTATCTTGAGAGGGAAGTGGTGGTGGGGAAAACCTCTATCAGTGACAGGGAAGGGATTTCCTGTCACTGATAGTGCCTACCACCATGGTTTTCGTAGCAGCAAGGAAGCCATGATAACCATGGCAGTAGGTGGGGTCATTATCCCGCAGGCAGTACAGTGACGGCCGCCGGGCGGGAGATTGATATCTCCAACCCAGCGACTGTTACCGCTATGGTGGTCGGTGTGGTACATTGGCGGTTTGGCTTCTGCCAAACCGCCAATGTCATAATATGGTGGAAAGTACCGCCAGCCTGTTGGCAGTACTTTCCACCATATTACCGCCAACCGCCAGGGTCATAATGAGGGCCTATGTTCGCTCTCCCTTGAAGCTCTCATCTTTTGCTGTTAAGAGGTGGGATTTCTGCTGTTATAATTAAAGATTTGCATGTGATATTATATATGACATCATCATACATTTCCCAGAGTGGCAATATAGTGTGTATGCAGTAGTCTGTAGTGTTGCTTTTTGCTCACCAGTAATTCCATACCTCTGTTTTACTAGCATTATAAAGCACATGCATTTTTCATGAAAGAGACCATATGGAGTCTTTTAGATTACATCATTCCAGCGGCTCCTCTAATCACTCTTTCCTATGGTCCGTGTTAAACAGAAACATTTTTTCATGATCCCAGGGTTTAAGAGGTTGCAGCCTCTGTAGTGGTGCGTCGTGATTGCTCAAAGGGATCCACAAGCTTCCTGATAAACTCTCTGATTAATTCAGCAAGATCCAACAGGTGGGAGCAATTACATTATGTAACTCCCTTTCATGTTTACTGCCAAGAGAGTACCACTGATAGAGACTGATTGCATGTAAACTTCAAGGTGTAATATTTAATTTTTCTGTTTCTCATTATTATGACACACTGATTTAACTACTGGGTGTGCTCCAATGAAGCATCTAGTGAGCACTGCCTAGCAGCCTGGGAAACATCACATACTCTTTCAACTCACTGTAGTATTATAAACATGGCAATGTGTGCCTACTGCCAGTAAAATGTTATAGTGGACACATTATGGAACTTCAGAATGGTGTTTGCAGAGAGTGCTGACTGGATATAGATGCAACATGAATTATAGAAACTGCATAGTCAATAAGCTGGGTACATTTTGGAAACCTACTTCATAAGCCTGTAGCGTCCTTTGGAAACCAGTAAAGTGGTACAAATGCAGATACAATTGCAATGTAAAATAATGTACTAAGTGGGGCACTAGTGAGTTTTACAAGAGTGCATACTAGGACCAATAGGATAGCCTGCAAAATACAGTTTGCTAAACTATTGTTTATAAAACCTAGGGCCTCATTTACAAGCCCCGTGGCGCAGAGCATCGCAGCAAGTGCCTTGCTGAGTAGCCCTGGGCCACCGGGAAAGGGCAGAAATGCGCTGTATCTACAAGAAACAGTGCATTTCTGTCCTCTCCCCCTACACTGGTGCACAGATTGCTGCTTAGGACCAATGCAGGCACCCTTGCACCATGATGCAAATATGCCTGCGTTGTGGGGATGATTGTTTTGTGCAAGAAGCGACACCTTCCTGCACAAAAACAATCACAAGAGGTGTTTTCCTCTTTCTATGTGTGCTACAGAATGCAGCACACATAGAAGGAGGAAGAAACGGGGAGAAATAAGGATATTTCTCCCCATTGCGTCATTCTTACGCCGCCCCTCAGGTGACGTAGGAACTGACACATTTCCAGACTCTTAAATCTAGGAATGCATCAAATTCCTTCAGGTTCCATGGGAGTTGTGTGGGAACACCCCAGCATCATCCATGGAACACCCCTTTCACACAATGTAATGCATGAAAGGGGTCCTTATTTACAAGGCCATGAAAAGCGTGGTCTTGTAAAAATGTACTGCCACACTGCGCCACTGAAGCGTAAATAAAATGACACTCCAGTGGCACTGTGTGCCTCTAGGGCCCCAGATGTAGCAAAGGATTTGCGCGTCGCAAACTGCAAAAATCGCCGTTTGCGAGGCGCAAATGCCTCTTTGCCATGCAGAAATGCATATTACGAGTCGGGACCGACTCGCAATATGCATTTCAGAATCGCAAATAGGAAGGGGTGTTCCCTTCCTATTTGTGATTCGGAGTGGTATGCAATACCATTTGCGACCGCGTATGCGGTCGCAAATGGTGTCGCAGTTACCATCCACTTCAAGTGGATGGTAACCCACTCGCAAATTGGAAGGGGTCCCCATGGGACCCCTTCCACTTTGTGAATGGACCCAAAACATTTTTTTCAGGGCAGGTAGTGATCCAAGGGACCACTGCCTGCCCTGAAAAAATACCGAAACTAAAGGTTTCGTTTTTTTTTTAAGTGCAGCTCGTTTTCCTTTAAGGAAAACGGGCTACACTTAAAAAAAAAAAAAAACTGCTTTATTTAAAAGCAGTCCCGAACCTGGAGGTCTGCTGACTACAGCAGGCCTCCATGTTTGCGAGTGCCTATAGTCGGTATGGGGCCGCAATTTGCGACCCACCTCATTAATATTAATGAGGTGGGTCTTTACGACCCCATACCGACTCGCAGACGGTGTCTGAGACACCGTTCTGCATTGGAAATTGCGACTTGCAATTTGCGAGTCGCTCCGACTCGCAAATTGCAAGTCGCAATTTCCAAATTTGCTACATCTGGCCCCTAGTGCCTTAAAAGTTGTACCTAACTTAGTTTATGGCTCCATGCTACTAACTGTTTGAAAGTACCGTGCCTGTTTGTGCAATGAAGGATTATCTAGGCTTGGGCCTTAAAAATCCCCACTATAATTTTCTCACCCTTAGAAACCTGTTGCTATTGTTCTATTCTACTGATCCGCTACTTACCTTGCGATTACCTTTTTCTTGTGTATAATAGTGGTAAATGTTTTGAAGTGTTTGAAAACATTGTCATGTGGTACCCCTGCTTACTACAGTAGCGCCTCCTGGTCTCATGGTTAAGCTATAGATTTGGTAACATGAGAACCGAGTTCAAATCCCAGCTACCGTTTATCACTGAAAGTTTTGTGATGCTGGTCAATCCATTTACACCCTAATTACAAGGGAGGGTATTTCACCCCATTCACCATTTTAAGAATGCCCAGACCTGGAATTATCAGGTCCAAAATCTCAGGAATCGATAATTACAGACCAGAAGCAACGGGCCTGTTAGTAATGCTGCAGGGCATGGGATCAGGGCAGCCGCATTGCCTGGTACCTGCCAACTCTCTGCAGCAGTCTGGGGAAAGCAGTTAATGATCCCTCCAGAGAGGCACAAGCGTGTTCTAAATCTCTTTCCCCGACCACACCCTCCCAACCCCAGCCTGCAATTCTGCAGTTTCCACCTGTTCAGAGTTTAGGCCGGAAATGCCAGTGTTTTTTTAGCAGAATTGTGAGAAACTGTCTGGCCAAGCATCTGATAACACCCGGTCGAAGCAGCCATTCCACATTTCGGGGAAACGACTTGTAATAGCTGAACTTGGCTGCAGAGATACTGGCAGAGATACTGGCAGGCAATGGAGGTTCTGGCCCGGGACCTTCACACCAAAGTCCAGCCAGCTCATAGTGAGGTGAAACACACAACAGAGACTGAGAGGAAAGTTATCTACCTGTAATCCTCCCTAGTAATCACACACAAGGAGTTGGCCAAGTCCATCTAGATGGTATACATGAACCATGCTATGAATGATAGTGGGTGAGGTGTTCCCTTCCGTTATCTCTATATACCTGTAAAAGTTTTGGTGACAATATCTCATGTTCTCCAAATAGCTACATACTACTGGTGTATGTTGCAGCTCAGAATGAGGGCCTTAATCTCCCTCTACCTAGAATTGTAAATATATGTGAAGTGTAATATATCTAACTAACTATGTACATAGTATAGTAACACAAGTACATGTAATCCTACCATGTACTCAAATGCATGCCATTTGCCTTTGGAGGAGAACCCCCAAATATTCATTGAATAGCAGAATTTAGATCCTAACAAGTTTTACCAGTGTTAATAACTAAATTTCACTTAAAAAAGAAAAATTGTGGCTACCTTAACAAAGCGTTGTGGAGAAAGACCATCACTTCTTATGAAGTGACCTTTAACCTCTTCACTGCTAGGCCTTTTCCCCTGTGCTAAGCCTTTTTTTGGCTATTTGGGGTACTTTGTGCTTAGGCCTCCATAACCTTTTGTCCACATATGGTAACTACACCACATTTGCTTCCTTTTATCCATCATTCTGGGAATTCTAAAGGTGCCCAGGGTTCGTGGATTCCCCTGTAAGGGCACTGAGAAATTAGCCAAATTACAGCTAAATTGCGGGGTTTTGGGGAAAAATGGGAAATAAGTTCTGCAGAAGAAAGCATCTATTTTTTTCCTGAAAATCCCATCAACGAAAGGTTTGTGGTGTTAAAATCACTATTTACCCAGCTTTCAGGAAACTGGAAGACTAAAATCAGAAAACTAAACTTTTCAAAACAGTTTTGTCATTTTACTGGGACATGCCCCAGTTTTCCTATTTGTGTAGTTTCATTCTCCTTCTGGTTAGGGACAGAAATAGGTATGAAGCCAGTGGTGGATACCAGAAAGATATATGTTTCTGAAAAGTAGAAAACATTCTGAATTCAGCAAGGGGTCATTTGTGTAGATCCTTCAGGGTTTTCCTATGGAAAGTAACAGTTGAATTGAAATAAAAAATTAAATTGAGTGGAAAAAACAGCCATTTCTGTCAACATTTTCATCTGTAACTTTTTACTTCTTTGGCAGATTTTCAAAAGTAATATACCGTTACATCCGCTGAATACTTCTGGTTGCTGAGATATATAGGGCTTGTAGGTTGACCAACAACCTGAGGTACCAGAGCCAATAAATGAGTTGCACCCTGCACTAAGTTTTCATTGTGTACCGGCTATACAGCAACTCATTTTTCTGAGAATATAAAGAGTGAAAAATTGTATCACAGAAAACTATGGTGGTCATTACAACCCTGGCGGACGGTGTGAAAGTAGCGGTAAGACCGCCAACAGGCCGGCGGTTAATATTTTGCAATTATGACCGTGGCGGAAACTGCCAACAAAGACAGCCACTTTAACACTCCGACCGCCACTGCGGTACAAACAAACAGCGCGGCGGTCACCGCCAACAGACAGGCGGAAGACAAAGTACCGCCCACAGTATCACAACCTACCAATCCGCCAACTTTTCCGGGACGGATTCACCGCGGATAAAAACATGGCGGAAACAGGAATTTCGAAGGGAAAACGCTCACCTTTACACATTCCACGAGGAACGACGACACCATGGAGCCGGAACTCCATATTCTTCCTGCACTAGTCTTCCTGCTCCTATATGACGATCATCAACGCCGGTGACGAAGACAACGGTGAGTACTGCACCTACGACATAGGGGAGGGGGAGGGAAAAGACAGGGACACACACACGCAACATCCCCACCCACACCCCGACCCTCATCCACTACAACACACACACCAATACATATCCAAACATTACAGTAACAACCCCCAACCCCCCCGGAAGAATGCAAAGACAAAAGGAAATGAGTGGAACCATTGTAATGTATCAAAATACAATAACCAAATAAATACATATATACATATATATATATATATATATATATATACACACATTAAACAAAATATACACCACGATTAGTAGTGCAGGTAATGCACCATTCATTGTCCGTGGACCACTGGGCCCAAAATGCATGGGCGAGGCCCACACTAGATACCTGATCAAAACAGAGAGAACACTGCTGGGGCATCAGATAGAAATACAACAGGCACCTCAGGGGGAAGGGAAGGGGGGGCACCTCATCCGGATGAGTGCACCACGCCAGATCCATGAGGGGGCTCCATGCCCATTGATGTATCCTATGGAGTGCAAAGCCACAGTCTCTCAAGTCTCTACAGTGGGTGGGTTGCCCACTGTACCTTCCTGGGGAGTGCAAAGCCACAGTCTCTCAAGTCTCTACAGTGGGTGGGTTGCCCACTGTTCAATCCTGGGGAGTGCAAAGCCACAGTCTCTCAAGTCTCTACAGTGGGTGGGTTGCCCACTGTTCAATCCTGGGGAGTGCAAAGCCACAGTCTCTCAAGTGGCTAACAGTCTCCACTGGTTCTGGAGGGGGACTGGTGCCCAGAGTGCATCACTCACCCCGTGACGGTCCCAGTTGCGTCACTGCCCCTGGCGCCCATGGGCTAGCGGGGTTTGAGTTGGTGGTCTTTGCCCTGTTCAGCGGAGCTTGCCATGGCGGTCTTTGCCCTGTTCAGCGGTGCTTGAGTTTGCAGTTTCTGACCTGTTCAGCAGTGCTTGCCCTGTTCAGTGGTGCTTGCCATGGCGGTCTTTGCCCTGTTCAGCGGTGCTTGTGTTTGCAGTTTCTGACCTGTTCAGCGGTGCTTGCCCTGTTCAGCGGTGCTTGCCATGGCAGACTTTGCCCTGTTCAGCGATGCTTGTGTTTGCAGTTTCTGACCTGTTCAGCGGTGCTTGCCCTGTTCAGCGGTGCTTGCCCTGTTCAGTGGAGCTTGCCATGGCGGTCCTTCTTTGCCCAGCTGGGCTGGGGCTGGCGGTCCTTCATTGGGCAGCTGGGCTGTGGCTGCCGGGGCCCTCCTGGGCAGCTGGGCTGTGGCTGTGGGTGGCCTCCTGGGCACTGACTCTGGCAGTGGCCTCTTGGCCAGTGACAATCGGGCTGCCCTCCTGGGCACTGACTCTGACTCTGGCGGTGGCCTCCTGGCCAGTGACGATTAGGCTGCGCTCCTGGGCATTGACTCTGGTGGTGGCCTCCTGGCCAGTGACGATTGGGCTGGCGGTGGCTTCCTGGGCAGCGGGGATGATGGCGGTCTTCTCCGCAGTGCTGCTCCTCCCAGACTTTGGCGTTTTCTTTTGCCCCTTCCCCACCTTGGGAGGAGTCACAGCTGAGTCGACACTCCCCCCGGGACCCTTGTGAGCGGCTTTGCTGGCTGGAGTCTTCACCCTCTCCCGCCAGGCACTGTCCAACTTCTGGTGCTTCACAGGGGGGGGACTGGCTGTGCTGTGGCTCCGTGTCACACTGGCTGCCCTGGTGCCCGGTGCACTCCACATACCTGTAACAACAGGCAGCACTGGTCCCGGTGATTTTTTGGCTGAGGTGCTAGTACGGGACCTATGAATTGGAGGGGGGTGGGAAAGAGGTCAAGCTTGGTCAGGAAAAGTTTCTTAGGAACACTGGGACGGGTAGCTGGAGGGGGTTTGGGAGTGGAGGAAGAGGTAGAGGTTGTAGGAGGTGTACGTTTGGTGACTTTGGGTGAAGGTGCATGCGCTGGAGGCCGTCGTGAGGTGGATGGCTGTTGGGTGGGTGTGTGCCTGCGTTTGTGTACTTTGGGAGGGGGCGTCACAGACACACTGGGAGAGGACACAGGGGACGTGTAAATGGTAGTGGGGTGGTGACTGCACGTGAGCGGGGTGTAGTGGTGGGTGTGCTGGTGCGGGATGTAGTGGCTGTAGTGGTAGTGTATGCAGGTGAGAGTGTAGACGAGACTGGGAGGGAGGAGGGAGACGACGAGGAGGGGGACACAGTGGAGGCAGTGGATGTTGCTGTGTCTGTATGTGTGTGATGCTTGCGTGAGTGCCTGTGGGATGTGTGGTGCTTATGTTTGCCTGAGCTTCCCTTGTGTGTTGACGTGTGTGCATGCTGGTCTGATGGTGTGCTTGGGATAGGCTGGGGTACAGGGGATTGGGTCTGGGTGGAGGAAGTTGGAGGGGGAGGCTAGACACAGGGACAATGGCTGCCATCAGGGCTGAGGCCAGAGTTTGCAGGGTTCGATGAAGGGCAGCCTGACCAGAATGAATGCCCTCCAGGAATGCATTTGTGTGTTGCAATTCCCTTTCTACACCCTGGATGGCATTCAAAATGGTAGACTGTCAATGGCCTCCTCACTGAGGGCAGCAGAGGTGACAGGGGCAGGGGCTGTGGTGCCTGGGGCGAAGGTGATGCCCACCCTCCTGGGTGAGCGGGCACGGGGCCAAGGCTGAGGGGCTGCTGGGAGGGCGGTGCTGGTAGGGGGGGTGGCGGCTGTACCTGTAGAAGTGGGGGGCACAGATTTTGCCGCCACCACAAGGGAGCTCCCATCGGAGGACGAGTCCGTGTCGCTGGTTGCAGATCCTGTGACCACCGTGAAGCTCCCCTCGCCCTCTGTCCCACTGGTGTATTCCGAGTCCATGGTGTGGCCCTCCATGGCCATGTGGGATGCAGCTCCCTCGTGCTCTGGTGCCACTGTACCTCTGCCTGATGATGCTGATGCACACAAGAACAAGGAGACCACAAAAAGGGGGGGGAACGACAGAAGAAAGACAGGTTGAGTGCATGGCTTACCGCTACCGTTGGCGGACAATACAGACACAGAAGCCCCCTGCACTACGCCGCGCTGTTGGGCTCTACAGATGCAATTCCTGGGATATGGCTTACATGACTATGGTCAACATCTGCACACATAGATGACACAGGGGCATGTATACCTGTACTTGGCACTCTACAGAGGTGGGGTGGGGTGCCACATGGCCTGCATTACGGAGGGGCTTAGCCTACGGAACTCGCCCTGGCCTAGGGAAACCCACATCCCTCCTCCCCCACCCAGACACCTTCACTGCGTGCAAAGACCGCTGAATGATGTTGTACTCACCCCCTTGTGTCTGCTGTGATGCCCTCAAGCACCCATCCAACTCAGGTAGGCCACCGGCAGGATCCTGAACATCAGGGAGGTCATGGTTCGACGGGTACCCCTCCCACATTGGGAGGCCATCCCCAGCTGAGCTTCCGCCATTTTGTTGCTCCAGCAGCGAATGTCCTCTTTTCCGGCAGTGGATGCTCCATCTGTGGTGGACCCCCAGGGTCCGGACGTCCTTGGCGATGGCACGCCAAATATCCTTCTTCTGGTGGGCGCTGACCTACATGAAATGTACAGGGGAAGAATAGAATTCATAAGCAACTGCACCGTCTAAGTGAGTGGCCCACATCCCTACCCTTGCCATGTGGCACATGCATTCACAGTCCTTCATGCACGCAGAACTGTGCCCCCTTCCTTCTTACAACCAGCCCTCTCCACACAGGCATAGCCCATACAACGTGCTCCCTGTGTACTTACCTATTGGTCTGGAGGGCCGTAGAGTAGCGTGTACTGGGGGAGGACCCCGTCTACGAGCTTCTCCAACTCCTCTGCAGTGAAGGCAGTGGCCCTTTCCCCAGACACACGAGCCATTGTCTCTTCCACACCGAGGTCAGAGCAGCACTTGCAGTGTAGGTCCTCTCCTGTCGAAGATCAGGTATCAAGTGATTGAACAGATAGAAAATGGCGGTCACGTCCGCAGCGGTGCGTAGCATCACCACCGGCATACATCGTCATTGGCTCCAGGGACCCATAGGGTCCAATGTTAACCAATGCAGCATTGCGCCGCGGTCTTCGACCGCCTACTGCGACGGTATACAACGCTAGCGCAGTTACCTCACATCCCATTGTCCCACTTTAGAGGTCAGGCAGCCGCCATTTCAGGGGCCCACATGGCCTAATTACCAACTGCGTCACACAGACCTAGGCCTTGTCGCACAACACAAATACAGGCCAGATTCTGTGTATGAATGGTGTTCTGTGTAGACTGTGGGTACATACCTCTGAGTTGTTTGACTCTGTGGTCGCTGTTGTCCTTCATAGGCACCGTCCTCTGGGACATGTGAGGAGATGGTGGAATCCTCCGGTGTACCGACAGCTGGTGGACCTGTTGACAATGGAGGAGCGACATTTGATCATCACCTACAGGTTTGACCGTGCCACAATCCAGGAACTGTGTACCCAGTTGGAGCCAGACTGCCATCCCACAGGAACCCCCCCTCAAGTGCAGGTGCTATCAGTGCTCCATTTCCTTGCAAGTGGGTCATTTCAAACAACAGTGGCCATGGCATCAGGGATGTCCCAGCCTATGTTTTCCAACGTGTTGTCCAGAGTGTTGTCTGCCCTGCTGAAACACATGCAGAGCTACATCGTTTTCCCTCAAGTGGAGGATTTGCCTACAGTGAAAGGTGACTTTCTATGCCCTTGGACATATCCCCAACATCATAGGTGCCATTGATGGGACCCATGGAGCTCTGCCCCCCCCCCACAGGAGTCAACAGGTGTAAAGGAACCGGAAGAGTTATCATTCCATGAATGTACAGATGGTATGTTTGGCAGACCAGTGTCACGCTGTAGATGCTCCTCAGACTCGGTGCGATGCAAATAAAGGTCCACCTCCTGACACCACCAAGTCACCTATATAAACCACGGTGCATTGGAGTAATCAGGTGAGGGAAGGAAGGGGAAGGAACAGCAGGGACGGGATATCTGTAAAGAGAGGAATACACAGTGTTAATATCACATTGCCTGTCTACTCTCGCAATGTCTCGCTAAAGTACCAACGACCGTACCTGCCCATAACTCATGAGGGCAGAACTAGTCCAACGCCTGTCTGTGCTCCATCTGAATCATAGATGGACGCCACAAGCCAACAACTAACATCGATGATCTCTTATGGGTTGCTCAACATCCACTCTTATACAAGATAGTCACGAAATAATGAGGAAAAAAAACGAAGAGAAAGGGAATAAAATTAATGACGGTAAGAACCTATCTCGTAGTCCTTTCTATGACTCAGTTAATACACTGAGCCTCATGTCATAGTCACGCAATTTGTAGGAATAACCCTGTGTTACTTCATTACGTATTGAAAAGAAAAAATCGTCCCGGCAGTTCAATTCCCGCAAAGTAAACATTAACCTTGTGTCGTAGCCGTATATATAATGTTCTCTGGCTCTAAAGATAATCGTTCGTGCTTTATTGGTAACTCAAATAAAGGACCACCGTGCTTCAGAAATTACCAGTGTCCTGGTCGAACTGTAATAATGGGAAAAAGAAAGGCGAGGGATTCCGGCACCAAATCGTCTCACCGCTTACCACCTCTCCTTCGTGTGTCAGGTTCCCCAGGGAAATAACTCGAGACTCCCGCTGATGTCGGGAAGGTCCCAGGCTCCGAGGAAAACCGGATGAGGAATTATACCTCATAAGCAAACAACTCAACCTCGGACGCCGTCAACAAGAGCCCTCGTTGTCCATCCGACTGGGTTCTAGGAAACGAATAACGCACAATACTTCCTGTATGTGCGTGATTTTAAGCGACCTCTTCCCCTCTAGGCGTCATGGGATATGTAGTCCAAAAGGACTACATTATCCCGATCGGCAATGTAGGCGCCGCGGCTAACACCTGACAACCAGTACATCTCCCAGGTAAATGCTATGTTCCCTGGCTCTGTGCATGACGCCTACATCCTGCGGAATAGCAGCATCCCTTATGTGATGGGTCAACTCCAGAGGCACCGAGTGTGGCTATTAGGGGACTCTGGTTACCCCAACCTGTCATGGCTACTGACCCCAGTGAGGAATCCCAGGACCAGGGCAGAGTAACGTTACAATGAGGCCCATGGGCAGACTAGGAGAGTGATCGAACGCACCTTCGGCCTCCTGAAGGCCAGGTTCAGGTGCCTCCACATGACAGGTGGATCCCTAGTCTACTCACCAAGGAAGGTGTGCCAGATCATCGTGGCCTGCTGTATGCTGCACAATTTGGCTTTGCGACGACAGGTGCCTTTTCTGCAGGAGGATAGTCCAGATGACGGTGTTGTGGCAGCTGTGGAGCCTGTGAACAGTGATGAGGAGGATGCAGAGGAAGAAGACATTGACAACAGGGACTCAGTTATCCAGCAATATTTTCAGTGACACACAGGTGAGAATACATTCCTGCCTACTACAAGTACTTTCACACTTCTACCTCTATCCTGTCTGTCGATTTCAACCAGTATATGGTAACTGAGTTGTAGATTTCCATTACGGTTTCACAGGTGTGGTTTCCAACGTGTGTCATCTGCTTAGATTCCTCATGGACTTCAGATGTGTGACATAGGTATGTTAACATTACATTTGAGAACGCATTTTGTCACTGTCGTTGCTAATATACATTTTCAAAATCACAGACTGACTCCAGATTGTTTTGTGCTTCAAGGGTGTTTATTGCAGTGCTAAATATTGGAGGGGGGTTGGAAAATGGTGAGGGGTGATTGTGGAGGAATGTCCATAGCAGAGTCCAGTCTATTAGTCTCACAGTTGCATTGCCCAAATGGGCATAGGAAGTGGAGCTAGGGCAGTTCCAATATGGACAGGGTTACAAAGTGGGACAGTAGGATGACAATCAGGGTGGTCTCATTTCTTGGCAGGGGTCTTGGCATCGTGCTCTGTCTTGTTCCTGGATATCAGGGACCGTTTGCGGGGTGGTTCTCCGTCTGCAGGGGGTGGGGTGCTGGTGTGGTGGTCCTGTGGCGGTGCCTCCTGTCCACTAGCGCCGGCGGAGGTGGTGGGCAGTTCATCGTCCATGCTAGTGTCAGGGGCCCCTTGGAGTGCCGCAGTGTCCCTCCTGGTGTTAAGTATGTCCTTCAGCACCCCTACGATGGTGCCCAGGGCAGTGCTGATGGTTCTGAGTTCCTCCCTGAAGCCCAAATACTGTTCCTCCTGCATGCGCTGGGTCTCCTGAAACTTGGCCAGTACCGTTGCCATCATCTCCTGGGAGTGGTGGTATGCTCCCATGATGGAGGAGAGGGCCTCGTGGAGAGTGGGTTCCCTAGGCCTGTCCGCCCCCTGTCGCACAGCAGCCCTCCCAGTTCCCCTGTGTTCCTGGGCCTCCGTCCCCTGGACCGTGTGCCCACTACCACTGCCCCAGGTCCCTGTTGTTGTTGGGGTGGTGGGTGATCCTGGGTTCCCTGTAGTGGTGAACACACAGCTGATTGACGTGTCCTGAGGACGGAGGTATGGGCCCGCTGGGTGGGTGCTCTGCTGGTGCTACCAGATGGTGGAAGCTCTGTGGTGGCCTGTGACTGGGTGTGGGGAACCGACTGTCCTGAGGCCCACGATGGTCCGGGCTGGTCATCTGGATCCAGTTGGACAGAGCTGCTGTCATCACTGTGGGCCTCTTCTGTGGGTGGGTTGGAGATGTCTGGACCCTCCTGTCTGGTGACGTTGGGTAGTGATCCTGCAGGGGTGTAAAGGCATGATTATTGCATCTGTGTGTGTCATGGTGTGCAATGGGTGGGTGAGCGTGTACCCCTGTGCTAGCATTCCTGTGTGGGGGCTTGTGTGATGATGGTTGAGGGGGGTGTTATGGGTATGTGCAGTGGGCATGCTTTAGTGATGGGTGTCCATGCTTTGTTGTGTCCTGCAGGGCTTGGTGTTGGGATGTGTGGTTTGTGTTATTAGTACATTTGTGAGGAGTTGGAGTGATAGGGGAGGGGGCGAGGGTGGGGGTCTGTGACAGCATGCAGGTAGGGTGTGGGATATGATAGTTAAGATTTGACTTACCAGAGTCCATTCCTCCACCGACTCCTGCGAGGCCCTCTGGATGCAGAATAGTCAAGACCTGCTCCTCCCATGTTGTTAGTTGTGGGGGAGGAGGTGGGGGTCCGCCGCCAGTCCGCTGTACCGCGATGTTGTGTCTGGAGACCACGGAACACACCTTCCCCCGTAGGTTGTTCGACCTCTTCCTGATGTCATCCCTATTTCTTGGGTGCTGTCCCACTGCGTTGACCCTGTCGACTATTCTTTGCCATAGCTCCATCTTCCTAGCTATGGAGGTGTGCTGCACCTGTGATCCAAATAGCTGTGGCTCTACCCGTACGATTTCCTCCACCATGACCCTGAGCTCCTCCTCCGAGAACCTGGGGTGTCTTTGCCGTGCCATGGGGTGGGGTAGGTGATGTGTGGGGTGGTGTGTGTGGTGATAAGTGTGATGATATGTAGTGGTGTGTGGTGTTTTGTGCGTGGAAGTTGTGTGGGTGATGGTGTTGAGTGCCTGTGGCTGCTAGTTTGTGGATGGTGGTGTCTCTCTCTGGTCTTCTTTCAGATTTTTTGGTCGTAGGGGTTTGTGGGTGATGTGGGTGTGTGTTTTATATTGTATTGAGTGTGTGGGAGTGGTGTGTGTATGTGTATCAGGTGTGTGTATTTTGAATTGTCCAATGTGGCTGTGTTTTGGAGATGTGTGTGTATTTTGAGTGCGGCGGTGTGTACCGCCAATGGAATACCGCGTTTGAAAGACCGCCACGTGGATTCGTGTTTCATGATAGTGTGGGCGTATTTCTGTTGGCGTGACGGTGGAGGTTTTGTTTTCGCCAGTTTGTCACTGACCTTTGGTGTGGCCGACTTGTGAGGGTGTCTGAATTTTGTCGGATTTTGGGATGTGGGTCATAATAGCTGTGGTGGATTTTCGCGGCCACGGCGGTGTGTTGGCGGCCTTCTGCACAGCGGTAAGCGGCTTTTACCGCCAATGTTGTAATGACCCCCTATGTGTTTCCTAAATGGGCACAAGATATGGAGTTTAGAAGCAGTGGTTATTGGTACATCTCTGAATGTGAGGGTACCCGTACTACATTGTAAATTAGTGGGCATTTCTTAAAATGACTTCTTTCATACACACTGTCTTACATTTGGAAGGCGAAAATGCAGAGAAAGACAATTGGTAATAACACTTGGTCTGCTATTCTGTGTTCTCCAAACTCTCTAGATAAAAAGGCACCTCACTTGTATCAGTAGGCCAAAAGCCTGCAACATGAAATGCCCCAAAACGCAATGTGGACACATCACACTTTTCCACTGAAAAGTGACTGTTTTTTTGGCAATGGGGCTACCTGTGGATTTTGGTCCTTAGCTCGGCCAGCACCTAGAGAAATGTAGCAAATCTGTACATTTTTAAAAGTAAAGACTGTTAGAAATGGGGTCTTTGGTTGGCAGTCATGTTACCCTCTGTCCAAGCAAGGACCCTCACACTAGTCAAGTCTAGTAAAAGAGAATCACCCTCAGCTAACCCCTGCTTCCCCCTTAGTAGCTTGGCACGAGCAGTTAGGCTCAACTTCAAAGTGCTAGGTGTAAGGTATTTGTACCAACACACACAGGAACTTAATGAAAACACTACAAAATGACACAACACAAGTTTAGAAAAATAGAGAATATTTATCTAAACAAAACAAGACCAAAATGACAAAAATCCCCAATGCACAAGTCAAGTTATCACTAAAAATGCAAAAACAGTCCATGTAATTTTAAACACAACGCTAACGCTGTTAGCGTGAAAATGTTCCTTGGTTGCGTCAAAAATAACCCTGCACGAGCGAGTGTGTGTCAAAAAGGGCTCGCGATGAGTCGATTTCACTCACGAGCGAGACCTTGCATAATTTCTCCTTTAGTCAGGTCGGCGTGCGTCGTTTCTTCTCTCTGCAGGACAGCGATGCGTCGATCCGGTCAGCACTCTCAGGTCCTGGCAGGCCTTGCGTTGTTTTTACACGCCCAGCGGTGTTTGCGTTGAAAATTCAGCTGCCCGCTGGTCCGAAAACCATGCAGCTCAGGTTGCGATCTCACCAGCCTCCATCAGCAATGCTGTGCATCGTTTCTCTAGCTCCGGGTGTCAATCCTCCGGTTGTGTTGCAGGCGAGCGTCAAATTTCAGCCGGGAAACCAGCAGCACATTGATTTTTCAGCCACAGATCGGAGTTGCGTCGATCTTTTCCCTGCACGGCTGTCGGGCCGGTGCGTTGATTTCTCACTCTTGGGCTGCCAGCTTCTCCTTTCAGGGTCCCAGGAACTGGATGGGCACCACTTGGCAGAGTAGGAGTCTCTCCTGAGACTCCAGGTGCTGGCAGAGAGAAGTCTTTGCTCCCTGGGACTTCAAACAACTGGAGGCAAGCTCTAAATCAAGCCCTTGGAGAGTTCTTCACAAGAAGTAAGGCAACACAAAGTCCAGTCTTTCTCCTCTAGCACAGGCAGAAGCAGCAACTGCAGGAGGGCTTCACAAAGCACAATCACAGGCAGGGCAACTCTTCTTCCTCAGCTCTTCAGCTCTTCTCCAGGCAGAGGTTCCTCTTGGTTTCCAGAAGTGTTCTAAGGTCTGTGGTTTTGGGTGCCCTTCTTATACCTATTTTGCACTTTGAAGTAGGCCTACTTCAAAGGAAAGTCTCTCTTGTTTGTGAAATCCTGCCTTGCCCAGGCCAGGCCCCAGACACTCACCAGGGGGTTGGAGACTGCATTGCGTGAGGGCAGGCATAGCCCTTTCAAGTGTGAGTGACCACTGCTCCCCTCCCGCCTAGCACAGATGGCCCATCAGGAAATGCAGGCTACACCCCAGCTCCCTTTGTGTCACTGTCTAGTGTGAGGTGCAACCAGCTCAACTGTCAAGCTGACCCAGACAGGGAATCCACAAACAGGCAGAGTCACAGAAATGGTTTAAACAAGAAAATGCTCACTTTCTAAAAGTGGCATTTTCAAACACACAATCTTAAAATCAACTTTGCTAAAAGATGCATTTTTAAATTGTGAGCTCAGAGACCCCAAACTCCACATGCCTATCCGCTCCAAAAGGTAATCTACACTTTAATCATATTTAAAGGTAGCCCCTATGATTAAACCTATGAGAGGGACAGGCCTTGTAACAGTGAAAAACAAATGTAGCAGTATTTCACTGTCAGGACATATAAAACACATTACTATATGCCCTACCTTAACCATACACTGCACTCTGCCCTTGGGGCTAACTAGGGCCTACCTTAGGGGTGCCTTACATGTAAGAAAGGGGAAGGTTTAGGCCTGGCAAGTGGGTACAATTGCCAAGTTGACTTTACAGTTTAAATCTGCGCACATAGACACTGCAGTGGCAGGTCTGAGCCATGTTTACAGAGCTACTAATGTGGGTTGCACAACCAGTGCTACAGGCCCACTAATAGCATTTGATTTACAGGCCCTGGACACCTCTAGTGCACTGTACTAGGGACTTACTAGTAAATCAAATATGCCAATCATAGATTAACCAATTACATACGCATATTGTATAGGAGCACTTGCACGTTAGCACTGGTTAGCAGTGGTAAAGTGCCCAGAGTAACAAAAACAGCAGAAACAGAGTCCAGCACACATCAACAACCTGGGAAAAAGAGGCAAAAAGTTAAGGGAGAGCACACCAAGGATGAAGAAGTCTAACACACACCTAGCGAAATACAGGTTGGGGTGACGTGTGGCACTTACCACATTTTGTCTAGCCAGAATCCCTTACAAACCTCAAAATTTGTCTAAAAAAACACATTTTCCTCACATTTCTGTGATGCAAAGTTCCACAATCTGAGGGGAGCCACAAACTTCCTTCCACCCAGCATTCCCCCAAGTCTCTCAATAACAATGGTACTTCACTTGTGTGGGTAGGCCTATTGCCCGTGACAGGAAACACCCCAAAACATAACGTGGACACTTCACATTTTTACACTGAAAATTGACTTTTTTTTTGCAGTGTGTCTAGAGGTGCATTTTGGGCCTCAGCTCAGCCATCACCTAGGGAAACCTAGCAAACCTGTACATTTTTTAAATCTACACACCCAGGAGATCCCAGGATGGGGTGACTTGTGCAGCACTTACCACAGTTTTCTACCCAGAATCCCTTGCAAATCTCAAAATTTGCCTAAAACACATTTTCCTCACACTTCTGTGATACAAAGTTTTGCAATCTGAGGGGAGCCACTAACTTCCTTCCAAGTCTCCTGATAAAAATGGTACCTCACTTGTGTGGGTAGGCCTAGTGCCTGTGACAGGAAATGCCCCTAAGTGCAATGTAGACACATCACATTTTTCCACTGAAAACCAACTGTTTTTTTGCAATGTGCCTAGTTGTGGATTTTGGGCCCTAGCTCAGCCAGCACCTAGGGAAACCTAGCAAACATGTACATTTTTGAAAACTAGATGGGGTGACTTGTGTTGCTCTTATCACATTTTTCTACCCAGAATCCCTTGCAAACCTCACAATTTGTCAAAAACAACACATTTTCCTCACTTTTCTATAATGCAAAATTCTGCAGTCTGAGGGGAACCACAAACTTCCTTCTACCCATCATTCCCCCAAGCCTATGGATACAAATGGTACCTCCCTTGTGTGAGTAAGCCTAGTGCCAACAAAAGAAAATGCCCCAAAATGCACTATATTCACATCACATTCTTCCACTGAAAAGTGGCAGTTTTTTTGCGATGTGCCTAGCTGTGAATTTTGGGACCTAGCTCAGCTGGCACCTGGGGAAACCTAGCAAACGTGTACATTTTTGAAAAACACCTAGGGGAATCCAGGATGCGTTGACTTGTGTGGCTGTTACCTCATTGTTCTACCTAGAATCCCTTTCAAACCTTAAAATTTGTCTAAAAAACACATGTTCCTCACATTTCTAAGATGAAAAGTTCTGGAATCTGAATGGAACCACACACTTCCTTCCACCTAGCATTGCCCCAAGTCTCCCGATAAAAATGGTACCTCAGTTGTGTGGGTAGGCCCAGTGCCCATGAAATGAAACGCCCCAAATTGCAATGTGCTAGACAAAACCTAGCAAACCTTTACATTTGTTAAAACTAGACAGAGGTGACTTGTGTGGCTCATACCACATTTTCCTGCCCAGAATCCCTTGCACTTTTCAGAATTTGTCAAAATCTCATTTCTCTCACATTCCTATGATGCAAAGTTCTGAAATCTGAGGGGAGCCACAAACTTCCTTCCACCCAGCATTCCCCCAAGCCTCCTGAAAAAAATGGTACCTCACTTATTTGGGAAGGCCTAGTGCCCATGAAAGGAAACACCCCATAACGCAACTGAGACACATCACATTTTTCTACTCAAAACTGACTGTTTTTTTTGCAACGTGGCTAGCTGTGGATTTTGGGCCCTAGCTAAGCTGGCACCTAGAAAAACCTAGCAAACTTCTACATTTTTTAAAATTAGACACATAGGGGAATCCAGGGTGGGGCCTAACAGTGCAGTTTCAAAACTTGAAATTCAATCTGTCACCATAACCACTTTTGAAAGGCCTAAACCTTCCTCTTAAATATTAAAAAGTTAACTTCATGTATGCTTTACTGTCCACAAGGCAGGGTGCATGGTATTTAAAAGTAAGATACGTAAATGTTTAATGTTAATCATGTCCTTACAGTGAGAAGGCCCTAAAATCACTGTAACAGGTTTGGCTGTTCCAAAGCAAAGTATTGGGATATGCTATTAAGCTTAGTAATATTACCTCTGGCTAAGAAGCACTACAAAGTTCATTTTTGGACATTTGAAAATATTTATCACAAGCCCAATTCACTAGTGTTGTTGGATTTGTAGAACAGGTATTTTATGAAAGTTACCCTTTCTCTATCTAAGGCCTTTAGAGCCCGATTTGCACTAGCTTCAATTGTCAGCTGGCAGCTGAACAGACCCCTTTATGAGGTATGAATTTACTGCCAGAGCTGAGACAAAGGCCTGGGGTGTTGCGAGGTGCTCTGTTCCTCTGGGAGAATGACCACCTGGGCTTTGCGGAAGAACTCAATTAAATTTAAAGAGGCTTACCCTGTCATTGACAAATGTTGGCTGACACCTGGGCAGGGACCTTCTTTGTTCCCCCAGTCAACCACGCACCCAATCAATGAGAAAGGAGCTGCCCCAGAACTGGTTTAGAGTGACCACTTCATTTTGACGCAGTGAGGTATGAATGTGTCCCCCATTAGGACCATGTATGCATAAGTACGTGTAGTATCTAGGTAGTGATCTGTTTCAGCCCTGAAAAAGGCCTATTACACACATGGGCAACATCAAATGCTAATAATAAGGAGGTGGATTCCATCCTTGCAGTACTATCCCACCGGGACATGATAAGGTTACATATGATATAGAATGGGTGAGGTTTCCTTAGCCAGAAATATTCTGGTTTCAATACGACTCCATTATTCCTTTGCTAGTATATATTGTTGCACTCAATGTGACATAATGTTTATGAATTCCCAAATATCATGCATTTACATTTGTGCATAGATGCATATATATGGTTATAAATCAACAACTTTGCTTTACGAATTGGGTCTGTTGTTATCATCATGTGTTTGCCCTCAACAAATAACTTCTTTGCAGACCGCCTCATTACAAATTTGGCTTCACAAAATTTTCATTGTGAGGTTGGATTCAAATTATTAATTTACTTTGTTGTTATTGATAACTCTAACTTCACATTGAAAAGGCATTTTCTATTTTGCTTATAAGTTTGGTGCCATTTTATGAATCTGTTGAGGTAATCTTAATAAGGTCTGCCACGTTAGGGATTGTGGACTAAATTAAATTATTTAAATTATTCTTCTTCCCAAGATTACTTATGCTTGTAGTAAAGTGTGTATTAAATGGCCAGGAAAATAGTGTACATCTTTGGTAGGACTAAAATGGATTTATTGTGGAATGTTTGAAAGCTCAGACATCAATTGCTTATTTGCAAACAATGACTGGGAGAGGTGCAAATGGGTTATCTATTCTCAGACATTTTATGAGTGCTTTCTGTTACAATAAGTTGGAAGTTTGGTAGATAAAAGAGAAGTGAAACAGAAATATGAAACACACAAATCAATCAATCAATCAGACATTTATAAAGTGCACTACTCACCCGTAAGGGTCTCATGGCACTGTGTGGGTTGGTCCTCTGTGCTTCAGTTGAAGATCCAGATCTTAAGGTCCTTCCTGAATTGAAGTAATGATGGCGACTGCCTGAGGTGGAAGGGCAAGGTGTTCCAGCTCTTTTTTGCGAGGTAGGCAGACGATCTTCCTCCAGCTGAGGTCTTCTGTATGCGGGGTACGGTGACAAGGTCCGGTTAAGTGGAGCGGAGAGGTCTGGCGGAAGAGTAGAAGGTGATGCAATGGTTGAGGCAGGTGGGTCCCAGGTCATGGAGAGCCTTGTATGTGTGGATGAGGAGTTAGAAGTTAATCCTTTTCTCTACGGGGAGCCAGTCAAGATCTCTCAGGTGTCTGGTGATGTGTTGGCAGCAAGGGATGTCCAGGATGAGTCTGGCGGAGGCATTCTGGATGTGCTGTAGTTTCTTCAAATTCTTCTGGGTGGTGCCGGCGTAGAGGGTGTTGCATAGTCGAGTCTGCTGGTGACCAGGGCATGGGTTACAATCTTGCGGTAGTCGTTTTGGATCCATTTGAAGATCTTCCGTAGAAGTCGGAGTGTGTGGAAACAGGTGGATGCAACAGAGTTGACTTGGCAGGTCATGGCAAGAGATGAATCTACGATGAAGTCAAGGTTCCATGCATGGTCTGTTGGGGTGGGGGAGCTGCTGAATGTATCAGGCCTCCAGGAGGCGTCCCAGGCTAATGTGGAGGGCCCAAGGATGAGGATCTTGGTCTTGTCCGAGTTGAGCCTGAGGCAGCTCTCCTTCATCCCATTGTGGAAGTTCTTCTTGGCAGTTGTCGGGTTTTTGGTCAGTACGATGGTCAGCTGGTGGGCAGAACTTGGACTTGATTTAAAATACTCACTTAAACACGGTACTCTGAGCCCCATAATGGTGGTAAGCACATTTTGGCCATCGAAGGGCCATCTCCTGGTCTTGACTATCGGCACCAAACCTAAGGGGATTGGAGCAGCTGAGGAAGGCATCCTATATATAAATCATTGACCATGAACAAAAGCAAGCATTAAAGTTGCATTCATGGCTCAGCGCCTACTGGGCAGCATACATGGATGACTGCTTGAAGGTAGCTGGGGGCTGGATGACAGCTCTTTTCCGATTAAAAACCTGTGAACCAATGATCAGATATACAATAATATAAATAAGTGTTAAGATGCTAGCTGATGGGGATGTATGCCTACTATCTACCACCCCATGGCATAATACCACTGGTACATGTTTTGCAATTGTTACCTTAAAAGGTATGCTGTTTTTAGGGTAATGGGTATTCACAGACTGTTTTTGGAGTCAGTGGGGCTGAGAGTGGATATGGGGGGATATTTACTGGCCTTGGGCATCATCATGCATGCACTCACAATTGTTGTTATTATACTATCCACTGACCTGAGGGCTCACTCATATTGACTATATGCATGTGTTAGGGATGACAGATACACAACACTACCTTAATTGTAACATTCTTACATGGAAGTTGAGAGGTCTAAATATCTCCCAAAAGCAGAGAAAAGTACTAACCTTACTCTGTAGACATCACATAGCTATAGCTCTGCTTCTAAAGATGAATCTTTCTTGACTAATTTAGATTTCAAATGCAGTATATATTTTTTGCATCATACTCTACATACTCACCTAGGGTGGCCACCCTTATGCAACACAGTTAACTTTAAAGCAAGTAATACCTTTACAGACCTATGTGCACATCTGTTTGTGATATCTAATGAGGCACTGGAGGGCAGCATTTCACTCCAGACATGCCAGGAGGTGATTATAAATAACCTTGGCTAAGTCAGGGAAAAAAAACCTCAAAACCCATCACAAAATAAAATGATGGACAGAGTGTTGAAACGTTTTCCAGTTTTCCAGTCACAGGATGCTTGTTTCCAGTCCACGGAGGACCTGGCCTGGCAGTTCGGGCTGGACCGGTTCCATGGTTAACAGGGTCAAGACTGATTTGCATATGGCTTGGTCCAAACTGAGGTGACATGGTGAGCAGAAGAGCAATGGATTAAACCCACATCTGTGACAGGGGGTGAGTGGTTGAAAAATGTCAGCACTCTGTCTATCATCCTTTTGTGCCCCTCAAGACCCAGCCATATAGGCCATTGTTGCGCTTAATACAGTGGCAAACAGGCTAAAACTCCATATACAGGGGCTGTTCCTCCAAAAACAGACAGGTTTTATCCTCAATAGAAAAAAGTCCTATAACATATGCACCCTGTTTGCTATAATGGACCAAGCCTGCAGTATGGCTCCCTGACGTGGCGGCACATGTACTATGTTCTTGGTAAACTGGGCTTGCGAAAATCCTTCTTCAAGCTAATCAGGCTGCTGTACGCAGAGTCTTTTGTAAGAATCATAATTCATTTAATATTTCTGATCTCTTTAATGCCTGATGCGAAACTTGACAGACCCGCCTGCTATCCCTGTTGGTTTTTGTGAACTTCCCATGGAGCCTTGGGCTTGCATGATAAGGAAACATGATTGGCAGAGCTGACTAATCTTCACAAAGGGGCAGCTGAATCTGTCACTACATGGAGGCTCCATCCTTCTGTTCATAAAGCTCCCTGAAGTTAATCTACCATCCTTAATCCAGGAAATTGTATGCTTTGGTGTTTTGTCAGGGATCAACATTAATTGGGGCAAATCGGAAATACTTCCTTTACCATCCCCTACATGGTTGTGTACTGTGAAGAACCCCCTGCGCTGGAGTGCGGACTCAGTAAAATGTGTGATGATTAAAATACACAGGTCAAAGATGTCAAAACACACCACAGCTATGGGTCTGCAATAATAGGTTGTGCACCCTGGCTGGGGAATGAATCAAATTATCATTATCAGTAACTGGTCGAATAGCCCTCAAACAAATGATGGTGTTACCTTCTCTTTATCAGCGAGTCGCGTACACCAGGCATGGAATCTCCATGATGGCGAGTACCACTAGAGCCTGGACATCTCTTTTAAGAGTGATTAGTCTTTCAGTTCTAATAATCCTGCTTATCCACTGACCAAGGAACAGGTTGCATCAAGCAACCTAAAAACATAGTTGAACCCTAATCGGTGTGGTACTTCCGGAACAAACTTCACATTGGTGGAGCATAGGGGGTTTAGCATCCAGCAACCCCCTAGCTATATTTGATTACCTTGGACTGAAGGATGCTTTTTGTTTGCTAACGAACAGAGGGCCTTAGATTCCCTTACCAGAAAAAATATGTTAGAGAACAAGAGTGTGAGGGTTATCTGATTGTACAAATGGTTTGCTGAAAAAAGAAAAGACATGACGCTGTTGGTAGTGCAGAAATGGGCAGCAGACATTGGTAAGAAATGATCTGAAAATAAATGGGCATACTGATGTGTGCAATTGGCTCTTATATCAACTAACTATAGAGACTGACTGATACAGTTAATGTTCCTTCACAGGGCATATATGACTACCAGGCAGTTGGATAGGAGAGACCCAAACATTGATCATGCATGGTAGAGGTGGAGTGGACTTTCCCAGGAATATTTGATTTGTGGTGCGCCATTGGAGGGGAACCTATCAAGATACTGGCATATGCAACACTTGTCAATCCCCTGGTTATGTTGTTCAGATATGTGGCTGATGTTCCCAAGCCAGTTAAAAGGCTCACTGCCTTTCAACTGCTAGTGAGGAGATGGATGGGTCTTGGCTGATGGATTAGACCCTTTCTGAGGGTGAGGGAATGGGCATACAACGTCCTATGATGTGCAGTGCTGAAACCTATGCTACACTGTTACCAGACCAAAATAGCCCCAAGAACATTTGTGAACCGTTTAATGAATCTTATAGAGCATACCAGAAGACCTTGAATGTTCATCTTTAATTATAATTGTTGCTTATACTGCTGTTGGAGGAGTCTGCGTGTGCCCGACACTTTGAAAGTGGCCTGGATCAGCGGCTTAAGTAGAGCTCTCATTCATGGGTGTCCATTTACCAAAATGTCAAGAGTAGCAGAAGTGACATCACGTACCCTTTAACCTCAATGTCATCACAGGAAGTGACATCATATGACCCTTGACTTTGATTTTTTTCTAAGAAGTCATGTCACATGGCCTTCAATCAATCAATCAATCAATCAGGGAATTTGTAAAGCGCACTACTCACCCGTGAGGGTCTCAAGGCACTGAGGGGGAGCTGCTACTGCTCAAACATCCAAGTCTTGAGAAGTCTCCTGAAGGTAAGGAGGTCCTTGGTCTGATGCAGGTGGGTGGGAAGAGTGTTCCATGTCTTGGCAGCGAGGTGCGAGAATGATCTGCCGCCTGTGGTTGTTCTGTGGATGTACGGGACGGTGGCAAGGGTGAGGTTGGCGGAAAGGAGCTGTTGGGTCAGGGTGTAGAAGGAGAGCCGTCTGTTGAGGTATTCTGGTCCGGTGTTGTGCAGTGTCTTGTGAGCGAGGGTGAGGAGTTTGAAGGTGATTCTCTTGTTGACGGGGAGCCAATGCAAGTCTCTAGATGTTGAAGAGGATCGGGCTGAGGGACGAACCCTGGGGTACGCCGCAGATGAATTTGGTGGCTTCAGAGCAGAATGGAGGGAGGTGGATTCTCTGAGTTCTG
Source organism: Pleurodeles waltl (assembly GCF_031143425.1). Lineage (NCBI taxonomy): Eukaryota > Metazoa > Chordata > Amphibia > Caudata > Salamandridae > Pleurodeles > Pleurodeles waltl. The sequence goes on from NC_090444.1 coordinate 408,257,587, forward strand.
CTAGTGAGAAAGGAGGTGATCCAATCCAGGGCTCTGTCGTGGATCCCTGCATTTCTGAGGTGTGTGTGTAGGGTGTGGTGCCAGATGGTGTTGAACGCGGCTGAGAGGTCCAGGAGGATGAGGGCAGAGTTTTTGCCATTATCCAGTATGGTTCTGATGTTGTTGGTGGCCACAATGAGGGCAGTTTTGGTGCTGTGGTTGCTGCGGAATCCGGATTGGGAAGGGTCCAGAGAGCTGTTCTCCTCAAGGAAACAGGTCAGTTGTTTGTTGACAATTATCTCTATGACTTTTGCCGGGAAAGGGGAGCAGGGAGATGGGCCTTAGCCCTGATGACATCACAACAATGAACATTGCTAATGCTCCATACTAACGGCATGATTAATTTAGCAACGCACACGAAAGTCTCTTTTAGATACTGTCTATATTATTGAGCTGACTTGATCTTTGAATGTTCTTGCTCTGAATTTTAGTGAGCAAGTGAAGGGAGAAAGCCACACCACTGCTTGCAGGGGTTCTCTACCATGAGAAATATTTGAACAGAATGTGCTCAAATAGCATATTTTAAAACACAATTTTTCATATAAAGTTGATAAAAAACCATAGGCTCTGAACAGACACATTACATTTCAAATTCTTTCATGGTCTGCCAAGCTAATAAAACCTGATGCTCCCCAGGAGTTGACTCAAACTGTGCTATTGATTCCACCATTTGTCACAAATTAGCTCCATTGTGCCTGTGCTAGCCTTTTGACATGGCTGCCCCTCTATGTCATGGTTGCCCCAATATGCCAGGACCAGAAGTTTTCCATTTATGCCATCCAAATACCATAAATGACCCTTATGGCAAAAAGTAACTCAGTATGTTGGGGTTAGATTTTTTACATGTTTCTCCCCTTCCCATATGTCAGGTTATCCTCCTTTACATCAATAATTAGCTCCAATGTGCTAGTACCTGCATTTTGCACAGGCGCCCTTCTGGCCAAGAATTACCACGTTTGTGTCATTACCTATATTTTGCCATGGGTGTCCAATATGTCAACACTTATTTCTAGTGTGCAAGTATTTTGTCACAGGTGTTTCTCATGCTAAAATGTGCCTTAGGAATGCTAGCACTGGTATTTTCCCATTGGAGTCTTTATAAGAAAAGAATTACATTTAGTAGGCCAAAGCTAATAAGAGACATGCAACCATTATGCCACTTTGTCCCTCACATTCACTAACATTCACTAACTCACACTCGTTCATTCTCACTAACACTATCTAAGACAGGTGTCTCCAACTAGTTGCTCTTGAGCTACCAGTAGCTTCCAGACACCTTCAGATTAGCTTGAAGCCTTGTTTTTATCTAAGCACGGGTCACTTTTATGGTCGAGCATAGCAGCGTGCAAGCACTGCTTTTCCAACGTGTTGCTATGTATGTGGGCTTTTAACCACGCCCACCTCATGCCCATCACTTTCACTGGTTCGTGGGCTTGCCTTTCAAAAATCCTTTGATGACATCAAAAAAAGCTTTATGTTTGTCCTGCTTTAGGGCGGTTTTGTTACCGCTTTGGGACTGACCTTATTACATGGATAAGTGCACGCTTGCCGATATGTTTGACTGCGAGCAAACGTAATTTTCTTTTTGTTTCTCTCCTTTGCGCTCACACTCATGGTGGCCCTGGTGCTTCGAATCGGCTCACTTATATCAACTGTTTTACTTTTCATTTTCAATTTATTTGGCAAGAAAAGTCCAGTTAGAAAGTCACAGCACTAATAGCTCTAACTCGAGCAAATGTGAGGCCCATTGCATTGCAAATGCTTGTTTTTTAAAGTGTAGGGAAGACTGTGTTTATTTTAGATTATTATCATTAGGTTGCAGAGAGCAGGACCTGATAATGAACAGTTCTCAGTAAAATTTATGACCCAGGCTCTGGCCAGAGCACAGAGGTGAAGAACTGAAGCAATGAGGTATTTAATTCATAAATAAATGTCCTTGCCAACTCAATATTAGAGCTGAGAACAGAATTATGTTTCTGAATGCTGTTAAATAGGGGAAAATTCAAATGAAAAGTTACCTTAATGATTAAGTTAACTCTTCATTTTCTTCTCCCATTTCAGAGTGTCACATTTACAAACAGCAGGCTCCCAGTGGCCAATAGTCTTTGTGCCTTATGTATAACTGAAAAACACAAGTCATTTTTTTTAAAGGGAGAAATTGAAAGTGCAGAAATTTTTTCCATATTTTGAACATTCTCGCAGAACATTTTTTGCACTTTAAATTTCATCCCATTTAAAAAATGGTTGTATGTTTGCCTTGTACATGTTACGGTGCCATGAATGGTGAAATGTATGTGCCACATGTACATACAAAAACAGGCTCTCAATTACACATACATCCCATTTATACACCAACATGTTCATACATCTGCAATGACCATGCTCTCACTGGCACACATGGCAGCCATGTCATAGTGCCTCTTATAATTTTTGGTCAAACCATGGTGTCTGGTTCTATGAACATTAAGTTTAAGATTAATGAAGCTAGGCGTGGGGGTGTCTTGGGGGTGTCTGGTACAATGTTTAGCCTTCAGTAGCTCACAATGATTTTCACTGATCAGAAGTACAGAAAAGGTTGGAGACCCCTTCTCTAACATTTCCTTACAATGATTCTTATTCATTCTCACTCACTCACAGTCACTCATTTTCACTCATTATAACTCAAACTGACACTCAATCTCACATATTCTCACTGTCAATGAATCTCTTACACGCACAGATGCTTAATCATACATCCACACTTGCTCACACATAAACCCACCTTCTCACATACATGTACTCTCACCCAAAATCACACACACAACATACATTTGAAAGCATTTTTTACTTACGTTAGCCGCCATCAAAAGCCCCATTCCACCTTTTTGTGCTCCATTTCTTATTACACTAATATTGAATGCAATATTATTCACAATTAGTATAATGAAAAATGTACAAAAATAAAGTGTGGAGTCAGCCCTGTATTCATGGCACTGAATTTGCCACCTCTGAGGCCAATGGTCACAAGGGCAGTGCCTGAGATCGCAAGGGGGAAGGTAGGGGTGCAGCTGTAACCCCTGGTGATCCCTAGATGATGTCCATTCTCCCCTTTCTGGCAACCTGTCAACTTACTAAGTGATTGGCATGCCCTCAAGGTGATATGTGATTGCACATTTCCACAATATATCACCTGGATGATGTATGACGTTCATGGCCTTGTTACTGTAAGTTAATGATTTAAAATAAAATAAAAAAACATGAAAGGTAATAGGAAGAATGATTGCAAATAGTCTATACCACTAACACGCATCCCTGGTAGCATTACAACCCATTGTTTTTTACCCACTGTGTCAGGCCACACAGAGCCAGACTAGGCAAACATGATAGGCAGTTTGGAATGCTATCTAGAGCTTTTGGCAGTGGTTTCGATTATTTGCAAACAATTCTCCTATTACATTTTTGTTGTTGTTGTAATGCTTTAAGTGGCAAAGGCTGTGCCCAGACATGGAACCCTTGCTCCCTGTGCCACAGTACACAAGCTACACCTGACTTAGGAGGTCTAATAAGACTGAACTGGGTAGAGGTTTGCTTGTGTCTCCTTCTCGGCCGGGCTTCGTCTGGCTGTTAAGGAAGGGCCGTACCAATGAGGAGCAGGGCAGTACTGATTCGCTGAAGTGGCACAGTGCATAAAAAATGATGGGTTGAAATGCTACCCAGAGCAAATATCACTGGTTTAGATAATGCAAGCATTCATCACCTTTTGTGTGTCCATAATAGAAATATCAACACGAGTTATTAATGAAGAAAAACACATTTTAAAGATTTATTACCTAGTTTTTCTTGGATCCTTACTCTTACTACTTACCAAACACGCCTTTTAAAGTTTAAATTTCTGTAGAGAGAACGTGTTGATAGTATGAGTATGTTCTCCTTTATGGACCAATGCCAAATACAGTTAAATCACAAGCTTGTCTTCAATTTCATGAGCCAGTTATCTCAAAGGGATCACTTTTAGAGAATGATTCACAAATTGTTCTAGTCACAGACTAAAAAGGGGATGGTCACAAATCTTGCATGGATACCTCACCTCGGCCTCTCCTATCTCCTTAAGTATACTTTTTTTAACTAAATGTCAAAGTGAGAAAAGGGAGTGACTGCAAATTGGGGATTACTCACTACTAAATGGGATATTACTCACTTATATAACTTTTAACTAAGTTTACTAAATATTAAATGAAAATAATTTGTTTGCAAGGATTGGTATTTTTAATTTATTTTTTTAAAACAATGTTCATAAATTGAAAATGTATATATATGCACCTTGTGACCCCTGGTATTACCTTTGTGACCTGTGGCCTCAGAGGTGGCAAAATCAGTGGCAAGTACACAGTGACAGCTCTGCATCCCTTATTTTCTGCCCATTTTTCATTATCCTAATTGTTAGTAATATATTATTCACTATTAGTGAAATAAAAATTCAGAATACTTAGCTGCAATGGGACCTTTGGTGGTAACTGTTTTAAATATTTATGGTTCTAATTATATACTGTGCTCACGCTTGCGGGTGAGAATATGTTTATATGAGAGTGCGGTACGTCTCTATGTGTAAGCATGTGTGTGAGTGAAAGTGAGTGAGTCAGTGACAGGTAGTGAGTGAGATTATGTAAGACTGATGTGAAGATTTACCATTCTTTGATGCAAGACAACATTGCTCCAAAGTTGCTTCGCTGCTTTACATCAAATGGAGAGGAAAGAATGCACCATTTCTCATACGAGCTGGAGGATTTTTCTCTCCCAGTGCTTTGATACAGTTTTGGAAGCCACGCACACATGCACCTCCTTGCACCATAGTGTAAGACTGTGTGCATTCTCTGAAGTCTAAGTTTTATACTGGAAGGGGTCTCTCATACTACAAAAACTATGCTTTAAGTCTTTTCACACATTTTGTGTGTGTTGTACAGTGCAGGGCGCATGCAAAGTTGGAAAAGCTAAGAGACACAAAAACATTTCTTCTTGTTATGCCTGCATATAGGATTCGTAAGATTTTGGTGCAAATTATTGTCTACCAATGTTTGTAAACAGAGATTTCCATCAAAATTCATGAGTGGTTGTATGGAAGTGCCCATGCACCACCCATTGAATACCCTCTTGACACAAAATAACGCAAAGCAGTGCATAGCACAACTTTGGATACTATCCAGTGCAAATCAGGAATTGCGTTGAATAGTAAATCACACCCTAATACTTTACACTAGGTTTGTGTTGGAAAAGTAATCCAAACACAATGCAAAGCATTAGTAAACCTGGGCATTGGTGTCAGTAAGTATGAGTGAGTATGAGTGAGATTAAGAGTGAATGCAAGTGACTTAGTGAAAATAAATAAGTATGAGTGTTAGTGGCCATGAGAGTGCAAGTGTGATATTAGGGTCATTTGACTTTCATTCCTGTAAAAACCAGGTCATTAAGGTAAAAGCAAATGTGATATCAGTTCTGCTACCCGTGGCATTGTGATGAAGCAACACTCATGTTGTAAATCAGACCCTCAAACGTTTTCACTGCTCCTGAGAGTGATGGCTTTCTGAACTGCCAGCTCCGTACTCCATCCATTCTCATCATCCATCCAGGTTGTCCATACTGACAGAAGTTGTTTAAATATTATGAAATGTTTTATTCTTCATGCTTAGCATTAGTTGAAAAGGCCTCACGTTTAGTAATTTTCCAGAGGCTATGTTTTAAAGAGTGTTAACTCTGCAAAATAATGTTTCTTCAAATATCCTGTGTGACTTACACACTGTGGAAAAGTTATGTTCCTCGCTTGTAGCTTTTGTTTCCTGAGATGAGACAATAATGTTCAAACTAAACAATAGACTTCAGTGCTCAATGTGTTTCATGTTGCAATAATCTGTTCCTGCTCCAGTTTTAGTTTTTGGCAGGAAGCTCATGTTATGTTTTTTTCACGCTGTTTAAATGTAATATTTGAGAGGAAGCTGGTAACCAGAAGTCAGAAAGGAAGAGCCAATCATGGGTGCAGAAAGTAAAGAAAGATACTTCTGGAGTGCAAACTAAAGTTTATTGGTTGAAACTAAAACACCCCATAGTCTGACCAATAGAAACTTAGCTAGGTGCTTTCTAGGATTTTAATGTAGCAAAGTTTTAGATGATGTAAATTAGTTCCTTTCAGCTCTCAACTGTCTACAGATTATTTGCCTCTATGCTAGAGAGATGATGTGTTTTTTTTTTCTTAGCTCCTTGCCTATGATTCTGTCAATTCAGATGCATTAAGGCCAAACCTTACTGAACTGTATCCCCTTTCATAATACGGATGCTGTACAATGAAGACCAGATGCTCAACAGATGAAGACATCGCTGTTTGCTGATCTATTTAGGAGAGGTATAACCAAATGTGCATTTGTTTCTCTTGCAGATTTTTATGTTTTCTTTCTTTAGTAAATCCAACCGCTATTTCTGGTTAGCACCATAGCTAGATGCTTTCCAAGTTGTTTTATGTCTTATTTTTCTTTTTGCATGAAGCCTAAACATGCTTATTGAATTAGAGTGATAGTTAGGGATGCCAAATTCTAAATTCAACTGATATATATATATATATAATTCAATGTTAATAATTCATCATCCAAGTTGATTTTTGTCTTATTTTTCTTTTTGCATGAAGCCTAAACATGCTTATCGAATCAGAGTGATAGTTAGGGATGCCAAATTCTAATTTCAACTGATATATATATATATTTCAATGTTAATGATTCATCTGTGATAACTAAATGTATTCTGTTTCCATCATTCATCTGTTATTGTTATTTTGCATTGTGGTTCTTGAATGTTTAATGATATATTCTGTCTAGATTGAGAGTCTTTCGACAATTTAGTCAGCCTGTACTGTTTCTTTACTTGTATCATTTGGTCTTGCGTTTGATTTACGTGATCTTAGCATTGTTAATCTAAAAGACAATAAATGTTTTCATTTTATTAAACTGGTGTGGTGATTCACGGTGTGTACAAATTATTGACTCCACATTTGAATGTTGATGTTTACTGAATTGAAATTGTTAATGTTGATTGTTAGTACTTTATCACACTCCTGTCTGAGTCAAAAGGTTCAGGTTGACCTCTTAGGGTAGTAGAAGTTTACCCTATACGTGTCACCTTATAAATAACATATCAAAAGAAATAACACATGGACACACCCACATAGGCTACACTGCTCAGACTACCCTCAGCAGCCCTCAATATTGCCTGTGAGCCCAACCCTCATCTCCACACTTCCAGTAAGCGAGGCACCTCAAGATGGCGACCATCTCATTGACGACTGACACCCCAGTGCTTTTCCTCCCCAGCTCATTGCACTGACCTACATGTGGTCTAACTGCCGTCATGGAAAATGATCACCTTTGCAGCTTCAGATACCTGAGGTGATGATTTCCTCTATTCTGCACCACACTACTGCACAGCCATGACACCATGATGCCAGCAACACTTAAGTGAAGCACGACTGCCGCAAGGCACCCACTTGCAGTTTAATCCTGTCATAGCAGCGCCCTCTGCAAGCCTTTACTGATTTGTAACCCCAGTCACCTAAATCTTCTAAAAAAGTGATCCGTCACTCAGAACAGTCACTGCAACCGTGTCAAGCCTTCTCGTCCTCCAAACATGACCACAAGCCTCCGTCCAGCAGCCTACCCAACCTATGAGGACCCTTACTCGCTGCTACCCCACCTTCATCTCACCTTAGACCACCGGGGCGTTTCACCTGCTTTCTGGCATTGCCAACTTACGCTGTTATCGAAACGCTGTCCTCTTGGGGAACCAAGGACTTGTCTGTGGTGCACTGAGACCAATCTACACTCACCAGGCTGTCCTTCACGTAATGCCTAACTTCAAGATGGCGGCTTCACCTCCCCTGCCTCTCACCATGTAAACTACACTCTATGCATTTGACTGGAGCTCACTACCCTGCTCTGCTCACTGACAACCATTATCCCACCAGGCACACGCCAGCGCTATGTTAAATGAATGGCTCTTTAATGAAGGAAACCTCGTTGCCCATTCATTAAGGAAAGGCACGCTGCTCATTGATTGTTCATTGGTTACCCATTGATTAAGGACAGGCTAAAAGAAAGGCTATTGACTTAAGGTTAAGAGGGAAAACTAAAAGCTTAAAAACAGACTAAAAACAAAAGACAAAAGCTAATTAGAGGGTCATTGTGGATCATTGTGGTCTGTTGTGGTTCATTGAGGTTCATTGTAGTGTGTTATTCTACCCAGACGTACGCCTACCCTCATGAAGTTGGCAACCTACTAAAGCACAGACCTGCTGCTTCTCACACAAGACAAGTGCATAACGCACACACACTTCGGGACACGTGGGCTCTGAATTTGCACTAATATCCTCGCAATCTGTGTAGTTAACCTTCTTCCAACCCACAAAGGCTGATCACAAAAAAAGAGAATAGAAAGACCACAAAGACCCCAAAGACAGTGAACCTCCACATAAATGCCCCAAACCAGATCCCCCAGTTCCAGAATCTCCGATCAAAACCAAAGGGGACATGTCTGCCAACAATAAAGTCATCATACAATGTCTTGTGGAGCTACACGTCTTAGCACAAGATGTAAAAACAGGACTGATGCGATTCATCACAACATCCAAGCCATTAACGATGATCTGAAGGGCCTTTCAGACAGACTCACTGAAGCCAAGTCTAGAATCAGTGCCTTGAAAGACTTTAAATCCTCAATCCAAAAATGCATGGACCACTCATATCACTCAATGAAGCAAATGGCAAAGGAAATCTCAGAGCTTGAAGACTGTAACCATAGAGATAATCTATGCATCTTCGACCTGCAAGAGAACATTGAAAATGATGCAAACTCTTGCGCTGAATTCCTGGAATCCTGGAACCCCCACACCCGAGCCTCACCTGCAAAAAGGGCTTTGAGATTGAACAGGCACACAAGATTCCTTCAGGCAAACCCCAAGCCAGTAGCTGGAAACCGCATACAGCTGAGAACAATGATCTTTCGACCTTTGTGCTATCACCACACAGAAACAATCCTTGCTCATATGAGAAAAGTTCAATAAATTCACTGAAATAGATCTTGAATCTCAATTGCCCAGAACTAATACAAAGAGACTGTCTCCACGAGAAAAGGCTTCCCGGTGCTCTGTCAAGCTCTGAGAGACCTTAACATTCCCTTCTCCTTTTCCAGTTAGGATTTCTTTTTATCCTCTTTAAGGGCAAGGCAATGCTCTTCAGTTTCCCAGGGGACCTTCAAGCCTTCATTCCTCCACTTCAACTGAGATGGATACCTTACTCTTCCCCTCCAGTTTAACTATCACCTCAGTTTTGGCATCCAGCATGCCCCAGAACAATAGTCAATAGATGCCACAAATTTCTAAATGTTGTTGCTTATCAAACAATAATCTATAGTGTCAGCTCTAATGTCCTTGTTACAAGAGTTTACTCCAAGAGCTCATTCCAAGTACATGGGCCCCACCAGGGAAGGTTACCAATGTTACCAATGTTACTACTGTTACTCACTTACCAATTAACCAGTATGTCAGCCACATCTGTTTCCCTCACAGGTACTACTGTTTACTGCATTGCATGTTCAACTACTTGCACTTTGTTTGTTCCCAACCTTAATAACTGGGAAGTTGATACCATTATAAGATGGTGTTGTGACTGCCGCTGTTAAGATGTGGCCTTCTCAGGGCGTTACTCCCTTCGATTCTAAATAGGGTGGGGAAATGCGGCGTCTCTGCCTTTCAGGGTGTTGGGGGGTGCTAGGTTTAGGTGTTTTCAATTGTTCTTTCTTATTTGTCCTCTTCTTCTCTCTTTCCTCCTTTCTCTCTCAGCCCCCTCTTATCCTCTTATCTACCCTTGGAGTCCTCATATGTCTAGAGCTCATCAGCAGGTCCACTAGGTGTCCACTTCATACAATAGTCCAGGGATCCCAGCAGGGAAGCTGTTGCAACTATTAAGATCCCCACACAAGCCTACATCTTGTATTGGTACTGTAATCTTATCTTCACATACAGGCAAACCACTGGCTATACACCGTAGCATAACTGATGCCCTATCATAGCCTCCTTAGGCACATTGTCTTAACTCCGACACCTCCCAACATTATCCCATCTATAACTGTACCTCGAAACTGCTAACAGATAGCTGAATTTAAAATAATCTCACTAAATGCTAAAGGATTATCACACCCAGTAAAATGTAAAAAAAATTGCTGATTACTGCATTAAACTGAGGTGGCAGATAATACTACTTTAGAAGACCAATATAGAGTTCACCAAGGATGCCAGATTCTATTGTCTTTGGGTCGGTGACACTTTACTTTCACCAGCTGTAGATACAAAAACAGGGTTACCACCTTGTTCTCCAGGAAAATCCGAAATTAGGGCCAGATGTAGAAAGCATTTTACATGGTGCAAACTGCGAAAATCGCAGTTTGCGCCATGCAAAATGCCGATTGCGATGCTCATTCACAATTTGCGAGTCAGTACCGACTCGCAAATTGTGATTGCGACTCGCAAATAGGAAGGGGTGTCCCCTTCCTATTTGTGACTCGCATCGCTATGCTAAATTGCGTTGCAATTCACAGTTACCACCAGTGTCACACTGGTGGTAACTCATTCGCAAAAGGGAAGAGGTCCCCATGGTACCCCTTCCCCTTTGTGAATGTTGCCAAAAAGGGTTTTTCAGAGCAGGCAGTGTTCCAATGGACCACTGCCTACTCTGAAAAAACGAAACCAAATGGTTTTGTTATTTTTTTTTATTTTGCAACTCGTTTTCCTTTAAGGAAAATGGGCTGCAAAATAAAAAAAACAGCTTTATTTAAAAAGCAGTCACAGACATGGAGGTCTGCTGTCTTCAGCAGGCCACCATCCCTGTGAGTGCAGGGACTCGCTATGGAGTCACAAAATGCGACTCACCTCATTAATATTAATGAGGTGGGTCTTTGCGACCCTATAGCGACTCACAGACGGTGTCTGAGACACCGTTCTGCATCCGATTTGGCGAATCGGAAATTGATAGTCGCACCGACTCACAATTTCCGATTCGCAAAATCGGACCTACCTACTTCTGGATCTTAAAGTCCAGTCACACACACAGACCACCAGAACTGTTGAATAATTACAAAGATCTCAAGGAAAAACAGAGAACTTGCCATTGTAAAACAATAATTTTGTTGACTTTTGGAAAGAACTAGACAAACGTATCGCTGAAATCCCAGAGAACATAGGCATCCTTGTAGGGGGTGAGTTTAATCTACCAATGGACGGCTTCTTAGATAGACTCTCCTCACACAAATTACCTGGCAGCAGGTCTCATAAACAAATGAAAACAACAAACTGGTAGACATCTTGATGCTATTCTACTTCTCTGGTAGATACTACACATTTTACTCCTCTCCCCATCATACCCTTAGTAGAATTTATTACATCTAAGTAGACACATCCTTTGTTACCTCATATCAAAACCCCAAAATCAAATCCATAATGATCAGTGACCATGCTTGTATACCACTAGATCTCACCTTCGCTGATACCAAACACCCCTCGCAAATATGGTGACTCAACGAGGCCCTCCTGGAGGATGAGAACTCCAAAACCGAGATCGGTATAGCAATACATCACTTTCTGGAAGAAACCAAACCGGGGGCTACATCAGTCATGACTAGATGGGATGCCTTGAAAGTCTGCCTTAGAGACACTCTGATGAACCTATCGGCAGCCAGGAACAATTCTGTGAATAAACACCTTGACTCAATTGAATCAGAGATTAAAACCTTCAATGAATCCATCAGGCACTCCATTGGCTCTCACGATGTCCCTACATTGTGCAAACTACAATACATATATAATCAAATGCTAAGCAAAAGAGCACAGAAGTGGGTGCAGATATCCAACATGGAGAAACTGACTGATAGAAATAGAGCTGGGAGGGCCTTAGCTAACTATCTGAAATACTCTTTAAACAGAACCATCATATCAGCCATCAAAAACAAAGCTGATGTAACTCTTACCACCCCACAGGAGATCCTAGAGGTTTTTCACAAATTCTACTTCGATCTATACACTGCAAGTATAACAATCAAACCAGAGGAAAGGGTTTCATATCTGAGCTCTTTCACCCTCCCACCAGCTTCTCTGAAGACAAGTCCCTTCTCAATGCCCCAATCACCTCAGAGAAAATTTGCGCCGCCATTAAATCCCTCAAATCAAGAAAGGCTCGGAGCCCAGATGGGTATTCTGTTAAGCTCTACAAAACTTTCCTTATTCTTCTATCAAACCTGCTCCTACCCCTCTTTCAATCATATACCTCCATGGGCTGCATCTCTGGCATAGACCCTGATAGCCACTACAGTTGTTATCCCTAAAGAGGACCAAGACACCCTGGATGTCAAAAACTATGGACCGATATCATTAATCAATATCAACTGCAAATTGTCAAAGGAGTATAATTCCAATCAGACAGGCAACTGGTTGCGGCCTACGCTGATGACGTGCGAACCTTCACTGAAGACACCAACACACCAATTCCTCATATTATGTCCAAAATTGAAAATTATTCTCAAGTTTCTGGCTATACACTTAATCATCCCAAAATGACCCAAGAACATTCTCTGTACCCCCTTGATTCTGGGCAACTCCGACGGTTAGATGGCAGTTGCACTTAAATGCCTTGGCATCAGGTTTGGGAAGGATCTACAACCCTCTCTTATGTTTAAAAAAACAAAACACTTACCAAAATCAAAGACCTCCTAAATTTGTGGTCCCCTAACACATAACTTGGTGGGGTAGAACAGAAACATCGAAAATGATGACTGCACCGCTAATCAATTTCCTCCCGAGCATGCTTCCCATTAAACTATCCACCACTTTCTCTAAAATCGTGGGCAAGCATATCTTGGATTTCCTTTGGAAAGGGAAAATAAATAGGATCACTGGCCCACCCTTCAATTGAACAAGAACAGGGGGCGCCTGAATATGCCTGATTTTCACAGATACCAGCAAGCTTTTTAAAGGCTCAGGACAACTGGTGTTTTAGAGAGGAGGATGACCTCTCCCCACTGTGGTTCAAAATTGAATACCACTTACTATATCTCATCTCTCTGAGCTCCACCCTCACCATCAGAGACCTCTAGAAACTACCCAGGGCTCACTCACTCCCCATAATCGCTGACACGATCTCCACTCTCATGCAAATCGATAAAACTCTGAACAACCATCTCACTGACTCCACTTTAGCCTCATTATGGCACTACATACCTAAATCAAGCTAGATGGAAGAACTGTGTTCTGTGAACAGTGGTCCAAAAGCGGTATCAATTCCGTTGGATACCATGAACCGCATTCTGTTTGCTGACCTTATCACACAACACAACCTCACCGCGATTGACTACAAAAAATGTCTAAAAATTAAAAGAGCTATTAGACCGCTATAGAAACCATACACTCCAGATCTACCCACCCTACTTGAAAACCTTGGAAGGCTAGGCCATTCCGCATCACATATCAATAAATTACTCAACGCTCCTAGAATACACCTCCTCAACAATTTGAAAAAGAAATGTTCCCCATACATATCATAGAATTTCACATCACACTTTTTGGATGCTAACTGGAATAGAATCTGGCACTCCCCTTTTCTTGCTAAAATTACGCCTCCAATCGTGCAGTCTAGATTTTGGGCGATACACGAAAGATACTGGACTCCATCCAGATTACACAAACGTATAGTCTTACAATCAGATAATTGCTGGCCCTGTGAGGAATCCCCTGCCACACTTGAGCATATGTTTTTTCACATGTAAGTTGGTTCAACCTCTCTGGGTGAACAAACATGTCTTTAAATTTCAACTCATACAATCCTTCCTAGACTCAACTATAGGCCTTGGGGCACACACACTTAACACTGGTCTCCCTACGCATGACTCACTGCTACTAGATCTAATGTTTACTTCCGGCTCCAAAACAGTCCTGTCAGAGTGGAAGTCCACCACAGAACTCTCCTTCAAAAAATGGTTGAACACTTAGGGGGTTATTCCAACTTTGGAGGAGGTGTTAATCCGTCCCAAAAGTGACGGTAAAGTGACGGATATACCACCAGCCGTATTACGAGTTCCATAGGATATAATGGACTCGTAATACGGCTGGTGGTAAATCCGTCACTTTTCCGTCACTTTTGGGACGGATTAACACCTCCTCCAAAGTTGGAATAACCCCCTTTATGTGCTACCAGGAACACGGACAACGTAATGTACAAAAAACGACATAACACATAACACATGCGCTACCTATGAAACACACTTGATTTATACCTACACAAAGTGGATGCCCCATTTCCCAAAATCCTTCCAGCTCACACAATCCTACTCACGCACACAGACAGAACTGAGGCGGTCATTCTGACCGCGGCGGGCGGCGGTCGCCGCCCGCCATGCGGTTACCGCCGAATGACCGCACCGCGGTCAAAAGACCGCGGCGGTCATTCCAACTTTCCCGCTGGGCCGGCGGCCGACCGCCAAAAGGCCGTCCGCCGGCCCAGCGGGAAAGCCCCTGCAACGAGGAAGCCGGCTCGGAATGGAGCTGGCGGAGTTGCAGGGGTGTGACGAGTGCAGTGGCACCCGTCGCGATTTTCACTGTCTGCAAAGCAGACAGTGAAAATCTTTGTGGGGCCCTGTTAGGGGGCCCCTGCACTGCCCATGCCAGTGGCATGGAAAGTGCAGGGGCCCCCAGGGGCCCCACGGCACCCGTTCCCGCCATCCTGGTTCTGGCAGTGGACACCGTCAGAAACAGGCTGGCGGGAAGGGGGTCGGAATCCCCATGGCGGTGCTGCAAGCAGCGCCGCCATGGCGGATTCCCTGGGCCAGGGGAAAACCGGTGGGAAACCGCTGGTTCCCCTTTTCTGACCGCGGCTTTACCGCCGCGGTCAGAATAGCCCAGGAAGCACCGCCAGCCTGTTGGCGGTGCTTCCGCCGCCCTCCGCCATGGCGGTCATGGACCGCCAGGGTCAGAATGACCCCCTGAATCACCAATATACCCTTAGAAGACCTACACTCACTGCAGACCCTGTTGATGCAGCCCTCTCTCTCTTTAACCTCTCCCCATCTTTTCTCTCACCTCTCTTTCTCTTTTCCCTATGTTCATCTTCAACCTCAATCCTCATCTCATAAGGAGATCCCACAATCAGCTCCCAACTACTTTAAGATATTCTCTCAATTTACCTCTCTACTTCATCACCATGCTTGACAAATGATATACCAGCAGCTGATAATCCTCTAATGTACTTGCCCATAATACATCTCACATGTTTACATTTGAGGTTGTACGAGGTAACACAATGTACCCTGTAGTGTGTCTTCACTATCTGTTCTGTAACTGCTTATTTTGAGTTGTCGGAGATGGCAAATTATTGTTGTTTGAAAATAGCTTTGGATCTGACATCACATCGGGTAGGCTGACAGCACAAAGTTGGTTTGATATTGGGAAGACTTTAATGTTGCAGAGAATTCGTGCTCATTTTCTTTTCTGTGATGTGACCTAAGCCAGAATTCTACGGCTATTTTCTGAAAATGCCATCCAGATTGTTCCAATGTGTTGAGAACGAGAATGGGACTGAACTTTGTTCTCAATTTTAAGGGTGCGAGTAAATATGTCAGGAACTTTAAACAAGCAAAACTTTATTTTCGATGCTGGCACATATAATGAGATTTAGATTGTATGTTTGAGCAAAGAGGTGATGTAGGCAGTTACAAGCATATGCTGTTAACGTGTAGCCAAACATCATAATTTTGAAAGTTACTTTTGGAAAGAATCAAGTTGGATGTTACTGAGCATGAAGTATTTGAGAAAGGTGTTTTTTTTACGACCCTTCCACTGCAAGAAGGTTGAAGCTTTTGAAAAGGTTATGGGTTCATAAAGCCATTATCATAGCCAAGAACCGTATTTTCTACAAATGTAAGGGTAACAGCGGTGCTAGCATAGATGCCTTAGTCAATGAGATTTCTAAGCAAGTAACACTGAAGGGGTTAGCGTCTGTTGTAAAACAAAGTTCATGTTCTAAATCAATGTTTGGAGAGAAATTATGAATCAATATGCTTCACTTAAGATCGAAAAAAGTCGAACACATTTGCATTAAATTGGGTGGACACTCTAGGAATGTTTTGTTACTCTTGGATTCGTGCGTTTTGCGCATGGCTTGATTAATCTGTTTGACAAATAGTAGAAAGTAATAACATTAAGGGCCTTCTTAGGAGTACCTGGTGCTGGTCTGCTCCCTCTGTGCTACGAGATAGCACTCAGCTCCTTAAAGGGAGCCAAGTGCTATCTAGTAGCATTGTTCCCACCGGTCAGACCGGCAGGAACGCTCTATTTCAAGATTTCCACCAGTCAGCTAGATCAGACCAGTGGAAAACTTGTAATAGGGCGGGGGGAGGAATGACAATGCTATGGAGGTGGCGTCCTCCCCACAAGTTTGGCGATTCCTGCTTTGGGACCGCCAAACTCGTAATCAGGCCTTAAGTCCAGTTGTGGCGTCTCAAGTTTGGGGCAGATCTGTCAAGAGGGGGCAACCTTAAATGGGCCGGATGGGACAAAAAGTGTTAATTTACTAGGAGCTTTATGCTATTTGAGGGATCTGCAGGGAGTTTGTCAAGCATATACCAAGGTATGCCCAACACTCGCATTTCATGGTTTCAAACAGTTCTGTCAAGGTGGAGGAGAGGGAACAAAGATAAAGTGTTAAATAAAGTTATATTTTTGTAACTAACTTTAGAGGTATTCTTACAAATTCAAATGATTATAGGCAAATAGTTCCCACTTTAAGCACAGTTATGGCATCTCAACTTTTATGCACATATGCAAAGGAGAGGCAAAGGGGGAGGGCATAAGTGCTTTTAGTTAAAGTCTGTATAATTTGACAAATCTGCATGAAATTTGGCAAACATGTGCCACATTAGTCGAGGATTGAAATCTTAAGTTTTGTACACATTTTTCATAGGGGCGAAACTAAGGGGGTACAATTGTAGATGTGCTGTGTGAGCATATGATGGTGTGTGTATGGATGTAAGTTGGTAGGTGTTTGCATCTTAATGTTTCTTTGTGCTTGTGTAAGGGGGGTATGTCACATATAGTGGTAATTATGTAGAAGTAAAAGTGTTCCTTTGCTAATAACTTAGAAAAAGGTTGATCATCAAGGATTGGACAGGGTAAAGGTTGTTCTGTCATATTTCATGAAGAAAGGGCAAATCCTCTTAGAAGGCACGGTGACTCCTTGCACAGAACAATGTGAAAGGAGTCATATGTCTCTTTAAGAGGGTCCAAAATAGGAGGAGAAGCAACAAAAGACACATTGACAATGTGGGTAGCTGGTAATTGAAGATGAAAGGATTTACAAGTGCTGAGAAGGAAGAAACACCAACAGTACCCTAAGAGTGAGGAAAGATAGAATTGAGCATAGTCTTCCAAATGAAGAGCCCAAGAGGAAAAACAGCAGCAGAAAAAGAGAGCAAAAATCTGAGACAAAATGTTTCTGAGGTGAGCAATGAACTTGATGAAAATAGGGAAAATGAAAGCCTTGTGACACATATTTCTCAGGTTTAAGCTCCCTTCATATGAGTAGAAGAGAAAATTACTTTAAAGGAAAATAGTTGATCACCACTTTGGACCAAAAACGGCCATCTTGCTTAGGAATGAGTATAACCATATCCACAGGCAGGCTTCAGAAGAGAGATTGAATGCCCAGCGTCTTTTTTTTTACCCTTGTAGTGTCTCTGATCCTTGGCACCACCATCCATCTTCCTCCAAACTCTCACCCTGATATCTTGGACCATTCACAGAACAGTTCACTGCCAGCCCCTTCAGGACTACCATGCCTGCAAGAATACCAGACAAGGATAAAGACATGAGAAATCCTTCCTGGTCACCAAAAAAGCCGCCATCCTGGCTACAGAACCAGATGACCACACCACTGCCTTTGGAGATCTAACGTCACACTACAGTGAGGGTCAGATGTATCAAAGGATTTCACCCACTCTGTGTCTATGGGAAAATGCTTTAGTACATATGACCCTGAGTTCTTTCTGTGAGTGTAGCATTGGTGAATGTCCATAAATTAAGAAGGCAGTTACCAGGTTAATCCCATTGGTGGGATTTCAAGTGTGTGCACATCCAAGAAGGAGGTTAATGTTAATGGGGTCAAAAAAGCGGTATTGTAGTGTGTGGTATCCCTTTGGTGAAGTTTGATAGATTTGCATGAATGTTGAGATACCAGAATTTGGATTAACTTGCAATTTGTGTGTACAGAGGAACGCGGGCTGTAAAGGCCTGTGCTAACTTCCACTCTGAATATCCAAATGTAGTACTGATTTGCTGCATACCAGGGTAGATGCAAAGCCTGGTAACAGACCAGGCACCATAATCAACCACTGCTTATTTTAGCCATATGCCTTGCTTGTGAGGGTTGAACACATGGAAGGGTGACGATAGACCCTCAGTGGAGGCCCAGCCCTTATGACATCTCCTGCTATGCACAGACAATGGCTGTGCACAGCTTGCTTTAACCACAGAGGTGGTTAAATACAGGTCCTCAGGCTAGTTTCCCCTATGCACAGCTGGTTAGCTGCACAGAGGAAAGGGAAAGGTTCTGGCTGCAGGATAGACCATGTTACCACACCCCAATGTACCTGGCCAAGAGTACAGTTGGGATTGCCAGCCTGGTGGGTCAAGCCCAGGGCCTAGCCATGAACAGCAAAAAGGAAAAAAAGGCATTGGTCCCTATATGCTTACAAAATAATGAAGCAATAGTGCATCAGAAGAAACATAAAAAATTAAGGGTAACAAGAAAAGGAAAGTAAAAAAATAACTTTGAGGTAGATATTACATTAGATATTACATTAGACATTACATTAGATATTACATTAGACAGCATGAGGAAGGGTCTGGAAGTAGCAAAAATGAATCAATGCGCTCCAGAATATAACCCCCACATGTCTCCCATGGCTGACTGTGACCTAAAGATTTTATACTCTTCATTGAACACATAGGCAGATAATAACATTGGATACAGTGATGTAATTAAAGAAGGGCAACAGAGTAATACAAAGCAGTGAACTAGCCAAAGAACCCTAGACTCCTTTTTTAAGATGCAACAAAACGTAAAAGCAAAACCAAAGCCAATACAACCTCTGAAAAATATTGAGGATAGCCGCAGTGTAATTCAAACCTTTCCATCTGTAGGAACATCACCTAAGTTCTCAGGTGCCACTGCATTACTAGAAACCTTTGGCTTTAGGCAGGCCTCTGAGGGAACATTTTATAATACACTATTGTAACCTAGCCAAGAATTAGAAAATATCAAAGATTATAGTACGGAAGGAACAAATGTAATTTAAAGTTAAGTTATGAGGTAACAGTAAATATAAACAATACTGAAAGTGTAGAAAATATAGAAAAGGGAGGCAGTTGGAGAGTGTTGGTGTTTACACAGATCTATTTATTTTCACAATGACATTTTGGCTGCTGAAAGCAAGTGAAATGTCTATTTGAAAATCTGGATGAAAATGAGGAATTACTGGGCACTTTCCCCACCCCATAGAGTCACCAATACCCTTGGTAATTGTAGCCCGAGGTTGGGGAGATTCTGGGCCATTTTTCATCCACTTGTAATGAGGGCATTAGTGTTTATATACTGATTGACTGATGGATGGGATTCTCTACAATATGTGGGATAGAAAAGGGATATTAAATGGAGCAATGCTATGAGGTTCCATGTGGGGATGAAACTCAGAGGTATAGTAAAAAAGGAGAGGTGCCCACAGAGCTGTGCAAGCATTTATTGTAGGCAGACTCAACCAAGGGAATTTACTTGCTCTATTCAGGTGGGTTGATGATTAAACAATATCTCTGGAACTAGTGTGATCGTGTCCTTTCATCTGTCTATCTGTCTGAGGATGGGAACTCATACATTAATCATTTACAGTACACATCTGATGCACTATCTCAGTCCAAAAATGAGTCACAAACTTAGAATCTTAATCTGTGACAAAGGTAGCAGGGTGTGAATAAAGTTTAAAGATGTTCCCTAGGAAAGCATTTGGCTATTCTAATGTGGGGAGTTTTCTGAAGTGAATAAAGTGCCCCAGTGTCATAGAATGATTACTACTACCAACAATGTACTTTAACCCTATGACTTTGGAAGCTCCACAATGAAATCCATAGTGATCATGCCCTGTGGTGCTGAGGAGCAATTAGAGGTTGTAAGTGGCCTGCATGCCTTATCTAAAAGCCTTTGGCTTGTACACAGAGGGTGCACTGGGATGGAAAGTTATTTTCAGCTTACGAAAGCTTGGGCCACCGGAAAAAGGAGTCATCAAGCATTGTGAAAGGCTGCTTTGCAGAATCTGCATTAGTCCAAGAGGTCCCATCTGACTCTCAGTAATAATGACTGATCTTATTGAGGAGTCTGTCAAGAGTCTGAGCTGAAGGTATGTATATAACCAAGACACTATGAGGATCCCCATATTCTGTTCTATCTTCTACAGGTTGTGATAAGCCCCTCCAGAAACCCTTAGGAGCACCCAGTCGAAATTCCGGATGAGTCCACTGCTCTTTCTGCATCGATTCTACCAATCCGGGGCCCTTCTAAAGGTGGGCCCCAAATTATTGTTGATTCCAATAACAAAGGGAAAAGGAAACTAAGGGAGTCTATTATAAGGAATAAACAAACCCGTATTTCGAGCTCCCCTAATCCGGGCCTGGCTTCCGGTAATGATGATATTATGACTCCCCTAGAAAGTGTTAATGGACGACCGGTAATTGATTATATAATGGAATCCATAAAAGAAGAGTTCACTAAGATGCTCCACCCTATAGCAGCCCGTCTCCAAGCGATTGAGGAGAAATTGGAAGGGCTCATTAAGATCCAGTTGCCGGTATCTCCTCCCCCTGTAGAAATTCAATCTTACTCTTACCCCTCCCACTTGAGCCAACCATGCGCTAATGGTGGCAGATCCTCTGCATTAATGAGCAAGGGTCTCATCCTTTCCAAGAACCACGAGGGGGACTCATTTGATAGAGCAGCCAAAATCTCAAAGTACAAGTATCCGAAGGTCCCCGCCCCTCTTACAAAAGGAACTGGAGGTCCTGCTTCTTGTAACAGCACATCAATAAATGCTAGTGCAGCTAATTCCATTTATGAGCATCCCCAAGCAGGCCCCATGAAGACGGTGCAGATCGACGGCAGGTCTAGACTGAGAGCGTTATATCTTCCACCGGAGTCATGCCATTAAGTCCTTGTTATCACTAATGTCCCTGAACT
Source organism: Pleurodeles waltl (assembly GCF_031143425.1). Classification (NCBI taxonomy): domain Eukaryota; kingdom Metazoa; phylum Chordata; class Amphibia; order Caudata; family Salamandridae; genus Pleurodeles; species Pleurodeles waltl. The sequence continues at coordinate 408,278,952 of NC_090444.1, forward strand.
TAAAACCAACACCCCGGAATCTTTCACCGAACTGAAAAACAAGGTTATACATTGGTTACATGTAAATGCTAGGTTTACATTTCATATGATACCCTCGATACTGTTGGTGAGGAGGGGGGGTGGGTGGGATCGTTGGAGAAGCTCGGCACGGGGGACTGCATTGTTTTTAATTTTAACTCACCCGCTCTTGTCCAGCAGCTCTTTTCAAATGTCCACAGACCTTATCCTTCAGCAGGGGAAGTTTCTCTGTGTAGACTGCAAAGAGTTCTACCCCCCAGCAGCTACAGCTGCTAATAGTGAGCCGTTAAAGGTGCACAGAGTCTACCCCGGTAGCCAGCCACAGTCTGACCTTGAGTCAAGCCTTAGACCTTCCTCGGCTTTTCTCTCCGAGGTAGATTGACTCAGTGATGGACTACGGGGAGCAGGAATGAGTTGCTATGAAACCAAGCATATTGTCTACCCAGTTCCTAGTGGATTTACTTCATCCATATCATCTACTCTGACAGATCTCTGCAACCCGGGAATTAGTGAGAATATCACATTCGTAGCCAGTGAGGAGAGGGGATCCTTCGCGACAAGCGTTCCCTGCAATCCTGGGTTAATTTCTTCTGTCAAGTTACTAGACATGAATATGGCTGGTCTTGTACCTAGTAGGGCGAATAATCTACAGGGTAATAAAGAAAAGGGTCAAGGTACGATCATGGGGGACACTAAGCTTTCTAGCTGCATGCCCCCTCTCATTGAGCAACCCCCGAGTGAAGCTTGGCAAGCTAAAACAGACGCATCTGATACTGTTCTTAGCTGGAACATAGCAAGGCTGGAGAGCAAAATGCAAATCCCAGGATGGGGCCAATTTATAGACGAACATCAGATATGTCTATTCCAAGAAACATGGGCATTGGGGCCCAAATACAGACCAGGCTTTAAAAGCTACTGGGTTGCAGCGCGCAAGGTGTCTTCTGGGAGACCATCAGGAAGGTTACTTATATGGCTAAGCTGTTCTCTCAGGTGCAAGGTTGAAGTCGTAGATATGGGCTGCCCTGAGTTACAGGCCTTACTAGTATTGACCCTTAAGGAGAGACCTCTACCAATAATTAATATCTATAACAGGAGGGTGGGCAGTAATTATGATTCTGATGCCCTGACCATACAGCACAGCTTTCTCCATATCAACATTTCATCTTAATTGCAGGGGACCTTAATGTTACCTTCGAGCCCTACCCTCTGGTCCAAGAGCTATATAAAGAAGAGAACGCCTATTGGGGCATCCCCCAGTTAGTGTCAAATAAAAGACCCAGATTGAATAGAATAGCGCACCAAGTTGCTGATATTACACTAACACATGGTCTTCGAGCTTGCAACGGCCGCTCCCGTTCAGATGCCAATTTGCACTTCATCTTTAGGCGTGCAGCTCACAGGAGTCAGATCGATTATATTTTACTTAACATCCAACTGTGGGGCCATATGTCTGACATGAGGGTGCAAGAACTCGAAGAGAGTGACCATGACCCACTGATTTTATCGATTAGGGGTCTGCTGCCTTCGCTTGAAGCTCCCCACCCTAAGGCATATGCACAACAGCTCGCCCTGACAAATAATAGACGTAATGTCAAATAGGAGTCTGTTATTACCTCCTCTGATTCCCTTTCACTAATATACAATTTATTAGCAAACCAAATGGAACGCATGCTTTTACACATAGAGGACGGTGACGGGCTATTAGCAGCTCACACTGAACTGTTCAACTCTTTAAAGTACCTTCTCACAAAAGAGATCATCAGTAAATCCAGGAAAAAGTGCAGTGCAAGGTGGTTTAGCAACACATGCAGGAAAGCCCAGCATAAGCTATTGAGAACACTGAAAGAGGGTCATGTAGAGCTTATAAGAAAAGCAAGGAAGGACTATAAACAGGAATGTTCCAGGGTGCGCAGGAGCTGGGAGGAGGCCAGATGGGTAGCTATCCTTTAGCTATCCTGGAGACTGTAAAAGCAAACGATATTTCTAGGTTTTGGAAATTGATAGCAGATGACAGTAGAGATTCATCATCCCCGCTTGGTACCTCAATCCTCTCTGCAGCGTGGGCTGAACACTTTGGTCAACTATATGAAGGGCCATCCGAAGCTACCTTTAGGACCCTTGACGATAGCTCAATCCACGGGGCTACCTCGATCAAATTCACTCTAGCTGAAACTAGAGCTGCAATAATTTCATTGAATTGGGGAAAGGCCCTGGGTCCTGATAAGATCCCGGGCGACTTATACAAGACAAGACCTGACATATGGGCCCCTTATTTAAACATAATCTGTAATGCAGTTGTAGCAGGAGCTCCTGTTCCACCCACTTGGAAAGGGACCGAGATAGTTCCCATCTTCAAAAAAGGCAGTCCTAGTGATCCTGCCAATTACCGCCCGATATGTCTACTTGACAACTCCCCAAAAATTTATACAAAGCAACTTTTGTTCCACCTTGATGAATGGATTTCAGAGTCTGAAGCTATATCAGATCTACAGGAAGGGTTTAGACCCGCAGTTAGCACCATAGATCAAGCCCTGAGGTTCCTGGCAATCAAATGGAAGAATGTGGACCTGGGGGGGTGGGAATCTGCATGTGATTTTCATTGACCTCAGAGCTGCATTTGATTTGGTCCCCAGGAACTTGTTATGGTTGACACTATCCAATATGGGCGTTCCAATAGGCCTCCTAACACTCACTGTTCGACTGCATGAGAATACCTAAGCACAAATTAGGTGTGGCAAGGATGGCGAATTGACAGATCCTGTAGCTATCAAAAGAGGAGCCAGACAAGGTTGTGTCCTAGCCCCTACCCTCTTCCTCCTATACATAAACAATTGCATCCAATATTTAGAGAATTGCACAAATGATTCGCCCAAACTGGCCGGAAAGAAAATGCTGTGTCTGCTACATGCAAACAACACTATCCTGCTAGCTAAATCACCGATGGGAATTCAAAATTTGGTCAACCAATTCTGTGTCTTCTCCAGAAACCACGGGTTGGATGTCAGTGCTAAGAAAACAAAACTTATGATCTACAGTGCCTCAAGAAAAAGACTTTGTGCAAGAATGGTAATGAATTCAATTCCGTTGGAAAGAGTTGCAGAGTTCGATTATTTAGGCATTAGGCTAACGGACACTGGCAGTTGGGAGGCTGCTATTGGCAAATGGGCACTCATTATAAGCCAAAGAGGTGGGGCATTAGTACGTAAGGCTGGAACTGCAGCGAGCCCTCCCTTGAATCCAATCTCGGAGATCTATAAAGTATAAATCCGTGCGGCGGCCCCGTATGGAGCGGAACTTTGGGGTTCTCACAGAAAATTGGATATCTTACACACTAAAGAAAAACATTTCCTTAGACACGCATCCAGGTTAGGGAAGGGTACACCAATGACACCAATGACCCCTCTCAGACTCGACCTAGGACTAACCAGCATCAAAGCCACAGCAGGTCTGAGACCGCTCTCTTACTGGATACGTCTATGGAAAACTGACGAACTTGAACCATTCAGGGTGGCGATAAGAGAACTTATAATAGCCTCACAGGGATGGGAAAAAATCCTTTGGCTGAAGGAGATTAAATCTGCCTGGGATAAGATAGGTTTCCATCACTACTGGAAGTATCCCGAGCTGCTAACGCTAGGCAACTTGTCAAAGGGAGATATTGGGATAAAATCAACGAAGATATTTTACACCGTAATAGGGTGGGCAGGTTAACAGTAGAATTTCTGCAAGTCAAACATGAACCACGGCCCGAGAACCTCATATACCTTCCTATACCTGCACGTGCCCGCGCCCTATTTCTCCAGCTAAGATACAGCACTTTGCCCGTTAATGGCTTCACGGCCCGCTGGTCATCAAGCAACCCCATGACCGACAGATGTATATTTTGTCACCAATGTAAGGAAACAACTGTGCACGAGCTGTTCTTCTGCCCCCTACAAGAGCCCCAGAGGGAGGTGGATCATTCCTCTGTGTAAAGTCTTACTACTGCAGGACCGAGCTAATGCTATCAGAATATGCAAATATAATACATCCATATTGGTAGTAAGCTCAGTTACCACATATCTGTCTGAAGCTTGGTCCATTCGTCATAGATTCACCTCAGCCCTGGAGCGCTAAGTCGGCTAGGTATTCTTTTGTCCACAGATGGGGATTTTAATTAGATATATCTATTCTCGCTTTTTAACACTTAGATGTGTCATGTATCTTGACTTTGATGGGAATCTCATTCAACCTTTGTGTGGTTTTTAGAAATTTTAGAATCATTGGGTCTCTCATGTGAGAAATTAAGGCCCTACTAGTTCATGTAGATGAATTTTTAGTTCAATCGCCATGGCACCCTACAAATTATATTGACATGACAAGAAATGTATCAGTCCACAAATCGATCATGTTATCGGCTTCAGTTTTATGGAATGTATTGACTGTATTTATTCCACTCAAGTTTTTACTATTGCCATGTATGATTGTTTTATTGTATCCATAAATTGATTATGCTACCGGTTTTAGCTTTAAGGAATGCACTAACGGTATTTATTCGAATGTCGGCCGCAAGTTTTTATTACTGTTATGTATGATTGTCATATTGTATTTTAATGGTCTAAATTTTTTGACCGAATAAATAAATAAAAAGAAATTTAAAAAATGGAAAAAGGAATCTCTGAATTTCTTTGATATTGGAGCATCCTGGTTACTAAAGAATGCCTTTCACTCTGTTGATATCCATACTGATCTCCTCACCAAAAATCTAGAACCCCCAAAAGGCAATATGGGTGATATGGTGTACATAGAAAATATATTTTTCCAGTTTAGCATGAATGGAATGATGTCATCTAGATAAAATACCATTACACTATCCAAAGATCTTGAACATTCTCATTGACACAATTCTGTAAAGGTGCGAGAGCATTAGATAAGCCAAAGAGTAGAACAAAGTATTCATGATGTCTCTAAATGCCCTAAAAGCCTTTTCCTACTTACCCCCTTATTGTTACAGACCAAATGATGGGCTCATATAGATTTACTTTGGTGAAGGTCTTGGCTATTTTAATCTGGTCCAATAGACCTAAAATGAGAGGAAGAGAGTTTGTTTTTTAAAATAGTGATCTTAATTCATTTTCTGGAATCAAAACAGAATCAGTATTCACCAAATGCCTTTTGTATGAAGATAATAGCAGCTGATATGTAATGTCAGATACGCCCTTGTCAAGGTTTTTCTGTAACTATTTTGTGAGAATCTCACCCTTCTTTATTGTTAAAGAATAAATTCTAGCATGCAGAATTGTTACTCGGAGAACTGAGTTAATAGCACAGTTGTACTCATAAGGCTGAGGGACTGTATCTGCCCCTTTCTTATGGGATATGTCAGCTTAATCTCTGTAGGCTGCAGAGGTATCATCTTTCTAGGTGATTATTTCTTCTACCAGAATCACATGCAAGACTTACAATGGAGAATGAAAGGTGAGGCAAACCAAGGGATGTTTAATTTCCTTTGTAGTTCACAATTAGCACTCCATTTGATAATTGATGGGTTACTTCAATTATCAGGTTATGTAGTCTCAGCCATGATATTCCTAAAATGATTGAAAAATCTGGAATATCAGCAAAATCAACCTGTATCTTTTTCAAGTGCCCAGACTCCCGGGCTGTAAGTAGGCGAAAAGTTCCCAATGTTATTAAACCAAAAGATAACAGTGTTGCATCAATACCCTTTGTTTCTTTTGTGTTTTTCTTGCGGAGGACTGGAATTTAAATTTTCTCTTGAAACTTCTGCTCCCTTAAGAACATGGAAGCCTGCAAATCTACTATGGCTATAATCTTCACATGGTACTGTGATGTCAAAAAAGTATATGAGGTAAAAATGTACTTTAAATGAATGATGTAGTCTAGGTGGATTGGCTCATTCAAAGTCTGTCAGTCATGAATATGTAGCTCAGTTACTCAGCTGCTTGGACCATTGTGGCACAAAATGACCACACTGGTTGGCAATAAAGACAAGACCAGACTTACGGCAATGTACTTTTTCTTCTTGTGATAACTAGCATCTTGTACCTCCCATTTGTATAGGTTATTCAGTTGAAGATGGTTCTATTTCAATAAAATGAGAGGAATAATAGACTAAAAAAAAAACACCTTCTATGCTCTACATGACTTTCCTTTAGTTGTGCTTAAATCTATAGGCTAAAATTTAAGAGAGATCTAACTCAAGTTCAACTAGCATTGCGGACATTGCATATTTCTCTTAAGGGGAAGTGGTTCAAAGTTGCTATTCTGTCTCCAATCCAACCAACATTGAAGAAAGTGCATATATTTGCAGGGTGAGATTCATTATTCTAACTCATGACCAACACTAACACTAGAAAAAGTATGAATGTTAAGGTGATCCGATTCACTATTTTACCTCCATCTCAACAAACCTAGGGAAAAGTGCATATACTTAGAGGGGTCATATTTACTATTGTAACACCAATGCAACAAACCTTGGAGAAAGTGTGTTAGAGCAGATGTATTACTATTCTAAATCCAGCTCTAACGCACAGTGTGGAAAGTGCAATATTTATAGAACTAGTTCTAATACTTTACAAGTAACCACACTTACACACACGAAAAATATAATAAACATACAAACTATGTTTAGTAAAATGTATTAAATAATATTAACTTTAAATATGAATTTGCCATAATTAAGCACACTGTCCAAAACAAGAGATAATTTAACAATTTAAAAATAAACATTTAAAGATATTAAAGTATTAATTTAATTCGTACATAAGTAATATATTCATACAATATGTACTAATTTACTTTAAATTAGATGCTAACTAAATATGTAAACAAATTAATTTTTACAGATTTGAAAAAATTTCACCTACCCAATCTCCCAATAAACCCAGCAACTTTAACAAAATAACCTTTAAATAATAAAATATGTAAAGAAAATATAACACATTTAAAATGTAATACAATTGATAAAATAATCGAGCAATATCTATTAAGATATTAAAACATTTTAATTAAAATACTACACACCTAATCCCCCAATCAATCTCACAATCTGAAAAAAAAAAAAGAAAATGAAAAAAAAAATTCAATACATAAGCAAATAGATAACCTTTTGAATAATGACATAAATATCACATTAATGATTGAAATAACTCCCCACCCATTTCTCTGATAAATGCAAAAAAACAAAAATTAAACATTACTATAATTTCAATAAAAGATTCTTGAAACTGAATGTCACAATAAAATGATTAAAGAAGTAAAGGCGTAATACAAAATACTGAAACATAACCAAAAACAATATAATAGCAAACATATAGAATTATAGCTGGGTCACAGTGAATTATGGAGATGTTTTTCACTGAGGAGCTGTGAGTGACATCAAATAGACATGCTGTTCTACATACCCAGGGGGAAGGATCATCCACATCTCCAGCTGTGCAGAATTCGGGCAATTGGAGGTTGTGGAGGTGGCAGTTTTGTGTATTGATAAGATGGTTTGTGGGTAGTGTAGGTGTCTCAGTTGAAATTAATAATGTCATGTTTTATCTGCATGACCAAGGCATATTGACTTTCACTCCCCTACATCTAAACATAAAGATGTTTTGAGTATACTTCTCACATGTATTGAACACATTGCTCAATGGTCTCCAAGACGCGTGTGTCTCTCAAATAGGCGTGGGCAAATTAAAATGACACCTTTCTAATATACATCATTTTATGTTATTCTCATTACGTGAAATTTAGCAAATTAAGACATAGGCGGTCATTCCAAACTCAGCGGTAAAAGGCGGTTACCGCCGTGCAGAAGACCGCCATAACACCGCCGCGGCAAACCGCCACGGTCATTCTGACCCACAACAGGCAAACCGCCAAAATACAGACATCCACAAAAGTCCGCCACACCAAAGGCCAGCGAGAAACTGGCGATGACCAAACCTCGACCGTCACGCCAACAGAAATACGCCCATGCCATCACGACCCACGAATCCACGCGGCGGTCTTTCAACCGCGGTATTCCATTGGCGGTACACACCGCCGCGCTCAAAATACACACACAGCTCCAAAACACAGCCACATTGGACAATTCAAAATATACACTCCTGATACACATACAAACAACACTCCCACACACCCAATACAATATAAAACACACACCCACATCACCCACAAACCCCCACTCCTAGAGATTCGTCAACACGCACAGAGAAAAGAGATCCGAGCACCCAGACGCGCAATTCACTGTCACCCAGCAATATTAGCACGCACTTCACACAACACAACAATACACATCACCACACTTAGCACCACACAATCCACCCCACACATCACGCACACCACCCCATGGCACCGCAAAGACACCCCAGGTTTTCGGAGGCTGAACTCAGGGTCATGGTGGAGGAAATTGTACGGGTAGAGCCACAGCTCTTCGGGACACAGGTGTAGCACACCACCATTGCCAGGAAGATGGAGCTATGGAGCAGAATAGTGGACAGGGTCAACGCTGTGGGACAGCACCCAAGAAATCGGGACGACATCAGGAAGCGGTGGAACGACCTATGGGGGAAGGTGCGTTCCATGGGATCCAGGCACAACATAGCGGTGCAGTGGACTGGCAGCGGACCCCCACCTCCTCCCCCAGAATTTACAACATGGGAGGAGCAGATCTTGGCGATCCTGCATCCTGAGGGCCTCCCAGGAGTAGGCGGAGGAATGGACTCTGGTAAGTCAAATCTTAACTACTTCATCCCCCCACCCCACCAGCATGCCAACTCATACCCCCACCCTCACCCCCACCCCTATCACAGCCAATCCTTGCAAATGTCTCACCATCACAACCCACCCATCCCAACACCAAGCCCTGCATGCGTTCACAAAGCATGGACACCCATCACCTAAGCATGCCCACTGCACATACCCATCCCCCCCCCCCAAACCACCATCACAACAGCCCCCACAAGGGAATGCCAGCACTGGGGTACACGGGCACCCACCCATTGCATGCTATGGCACACACAGAAGCAATAACCATACTTTTATACCCCTGCAGGACCCGAACGCCGCATCACCGCGCAGGAGGGTCCACAAATGTCCACTCCACCCCCAGAAGAGGCCCACAGTGATGACAGCACCTCTGTCTCCCTGGATCTAGATGACCAGCCCGGCCCATCGGGGACCTCGGGACAGTCGGTTCCCCTCAGACAGCCACAGGCCACAGCAGACCTTCCTCCCTCTGGGAACACCAGCACAGCACCCACCCAGCGGGCCCATCCCCCTGTCCCCAGGACACGTCAATCAGCGGTGTGTCCACCACTACAGGGAACCCGGATAACCCACCATCTGGACCATCCTCCTGCAGAAAAGGCACCTGGCGTCGCAAAGCCAGGTTGTGAAGCATACAGCAGGCCACGATGATCTGGCACACCTTCTTTGGTGAGTACATTAGGGATCCACCTGTCATATGGAGGCACCTAAACCTGGCCTTCAGGAGGCCGAAGGTCCGCTCGATCACCCTCCTAGTACGCCCATGGGCCTCATTGTACCGTCCTCTGCCCTTGTCCTGGGATTCCTCACTGGGGTCAGTAGCCATGACAGGTTGGGGTAACCAGAGTCACCAATTAGCCACACACGGTGCCTCTGGAGTTGACCCATCACGTAAGGGATGCTGTTATTCCGCATGTACGCGTCATGCACTGACCCAGGGAACTTGGCATTAACATGGGAGATGTACTGGTCAGCCAAACAGACCATCTGGACATTCATGGAATGATAACTCTTCCTGTTCCTGTACACCTGTTCACTCCTGCTGGAGGGGACCAAAGCAACATGTGTCCCATCAATGGCACCAATGATGTTGGGAATATGTCCAAGGGCATATAAATCACCCTTCACTGTAGGCAAATCCCCCACCTCAGGGAACACGATGTAGCTCCGCATGTGTTTGAGCAGGGCAGACAACACTCTGGACAAAACCTTGGAAAACATGGGCTGGGACATCCCTGATGATATGGCCACTGTTGTTTGAAATGACCCACTTGCAAAGAAATGGAGTACTGACAGAACCTGCACTAGAGGGGGGATCCCTGTGGGTTGGCGGATGGGTGACATCAGGTCTGGCTCCAGCTGGGCACACAGTTCCTGTATAGTGGCTCGGTCAAGCCTGTATGTCAGTATGACATGTCTTTCCTCCATTGTCGACAGGTCCACCAGCGGTCTGTACACAGGAAGATTCCTCCATCTCCTCACATGTCCCAGCGGACAGTGCCTATGAAGGACAACAGCGAGCACAGAGTCAATCAACCCACAGGTACGTTCCCACAGCTTGCACATAACACGATTCCCAATGCATTGTATGGCTTGTATGAGTGTCGATGCAAGGCCTAGGTATGTGTGACGCAGTAGAAATTAAGCCATGTGGGCCCTTGAAATGGCGGCTGCCTGACCTGTGAAGTGCGACAATGGGATGTGAGGTCAATGCGCTGGCGTGGCACACAGTGGCAGTAGGCGGTCAAAGACCGCGGCGCAAAGCAGCATTGGTTAACATTGAACCCTATGGGTCTCAGGAGCCAATGATGATGTGCGCCGGCGGTCGCGGTACGCACCGCTGCGGACGTGACCGCCATTTTCTATCTGCTTAATCACTCGATACCTGATCTTCCACAGGAGAGGACCTACACTGCAAGTGCTGCTGTGACCTCGGTCTGGAAGAGACAATGGCTCATGCGACTGGGGAAAGGGCCCCTGCCTTCACTGCTCAGGAATTGGAGAAACTTGTGGATGTGGTCCTCCCCCAGTATGCGCTACTCTACGGTCCTCCAGACCAACAGGTAAGTACACTGGGACCATGCTTTGTGGGCAATGCCTGTGTTGAGTGGGGTGGATGAAAGATGGTGGGGAGGGGAGCGATTGAGGCATGCATCAAACGACAGATGAGAGCATGTGACACATGGCAAGGGTGGGGATGGGGGGCCACTCACATCGAGCATGCAGAAGGTGATGATTATTCTTCTCTCCCTGTACATGTCACATAGGTCAGCGCCCACCAGAAAATAGATATTTGGCGTGCCATCGCCAAGGACGTCCGGACCCTGGGGGTCCACCACAGACGGGGCACCCACTGCCGGAAGAGATGGGAGGACATCCGCCGCTGGAGCAGGAAGACGGCGGAGGCTCAGCTGGGGATGGCCTCCCAACGTGGGAGGGGTGCCAGTCGGACTTTGACCCCCCTGATGTCCCGGATCCTGGCGGTGGCCTACCCCGATTTGGATGGGCACGTGAGGACATCACAGCAGACACAAGGGGGTGAGTACACTCAAATCCTGGTGACTTTGCGCGCAGTGGAGGTGTCTGGGTGGGGGAGGAGGGCTGTGGGTATCCCTAGGCCAGGGCAATATCTGTAGGCTAGGCCCCTCCGTAAGGCATGGCCCTGTGCCCCCGCACCCCACCTCTGTAGGGTGCCAAGTACAGCTATTCATTGCCCTGTGTCATCTATGTGTGCAGATGTCGCCCATAGGCTTGTAGGCCATGTCCCACGGATTGCGTAGTCGACCCCAAGTGCGCGGCGTAGTGCAGGGGGCTTCTGTGTCTGTCCTGTCCGCCAATGGTGTCGCCAATGCATGCACTCAACATTTCTTTATTTTTCCCCACCCCCCTTTTTTGTTGTCTTCCTGTTCATGTGTGCATTAGCATCATCAGGCGGAGGAGAAGTGGCATCGGAGCACGAGGGAGCTGCATCTAACATGGCCATGGCGGGCCATGCAACGGAATCGGAATTCACCAGTGAAACGGAGGGCGAGGGGAGCTCCACACAGGGGACTCGTGCGGATGTCAGTGACAGTGACTCGTCCTCTGAAGGGAGCTCCCTTGTGGTGGCGGCAACATCTGTCCCCCCCACAACAACAGGTACAGCCGCCACCCAGCGCACAAGCACCGCCCTCCCAGCAGCCCCACAGCGTCTGCCCCGTGCCCGCTCACCCAGGAAGGTGGGCATCTCCTTTGCGCCAGGCACCTCAAGCCCTGCCCCTGTCACCCCTGCTGCCCTCAGTGAGGAGGTCATTGACCTCCTGAGGAAGATCACTGTTGGGCAGTCTACCATTTTGAATGCCATCCAGGGTGTAGAAAGGGAGGTGCACCAGAGTAATGCATACCTGGAGGGCATTCATTCTGGTCAGGCTGCCCTTCAGTGATCGTTCAACACTCTGGCCTCAGCACTGACGGCAGCCATTGTCCCTGTCTCTAGCCTCCCCCCTCCAACTTCCTCCACCCATACCCAATCCCCTGTACCTCTGCCTATCCCAGACACACCATCAGACAAGCCTGCACACACCTCAACACCCAAGGGAAGCTCAGCCAGACATAAGCACCACACATCACACAGGCATTCACACAAGCAACATCCACATGCAGATATACCAACACCCACTGCCTCCACTGTGTCCCCCTCCTCCTCGTCTCCCTCCTCCCTCCCTGTGACGTCTCCACTCACACCTGCATGCACAACATCTTCAGCCACTACGTCCATCACCAGCACACCCACCAGAACCCCCCGCACATGTGCAGTCACCACCCCCACTACCATTCACACGTCCCCTGTGTCCTCTCCCAGTGTGTCTGTCACCCCCTCTTCCAAGCTACACAAACGCAGGCAGCCACCCACCCAACAGCCATCCACCTCACGACAGCCTCCAGCCCAAGCACCTGCACCCAAAGACACCAGACTTCAAACTCCTAAAACCACAACCTCTTCCTCCACTCCCATTCCTACTACACCTACCTGTCCCTCTCTTCCTAAAATTCTTTTCCTATCAAAACTTGAACTCTTTCCCACAACTCCCCCACCCCGTCCATCTCATAGGACTCCAGCCAGCACCTCAGCCACCACAAAAGCGGGCCCGGTGAAGACAGTCTGCCATGGACTGTGGAGTCCCCCACCCTCAAGGGCAGCCAGTTCAGTAGGGAGCCAAGGCACGGCCAGTCCACCCCCGCAAAAACATGCGAAGATTGTCAGTGGCCGGCGCGAGAGGCCTAAAACACAAGGGACCAAAATCCCTACCATGGCTCCGGCAGGAAGTGTGGTGCCAGCTGGCACACCGCCAAAGGTGGGGAAGGGCCACAGGCGAACAGGGAAGGCTGGGAAGGGCAGCACGCCCGACAAGACCGCCAGCAGCCCAGCTGTGCAGGAGGGCCCCGCAAGCCCCATCCCAAGTGGGCAGGAGGACACCAACAGGCCCGGTACTGCAGCCCAGGAGGGCCCCACCACCCCCATCCCAGGTGGGCAGGAAGGCGCAACCAGCCAGAGGTTAGGTGGCGAATGACCTCCACGCCATGGGCAGATCTGCTGAACTGGGCACTCATCCGAAGCACCGCTGAACTGGACACCGCCATCCCAAGGACCGCTGAACTGGGCACCGCCGTCTCAAGCACCGCTGAACTGGGCCCTTCATCTCAAGCACCGCTGAACTGGGCACCGCCGTCTCAAGCACCGCTGCACTGGGCCCTTCATCTCAAGCACCGCTGAACTGGGCACCGCCGTCTCAAGCACCGCTGCACTGGGCACCACCGTCTCAAGCACCGCTGAACTGGGCCCTTCATCTCAAGCACCGCTGAACTGGGCACCGCCGTCTCAAGCACCGCTGAACTGGGCCCTTCATCTCAAGCACCACTGAACTGGGCACCGCTTCTCAAGCACCGCTGAACTGGGCACCGCCGTCTCAAGCACCGCTGAACTGGGCCCTACATCTCAAGCACCGTTGAACTGGGCACCGCCGTCTCAAGCACCGCTGAACTGGGCACCGCCGTCTCAAGCACCGCTGAACTGGGCCCTTCATCTCAAGAACCGCTGAACTGGGCACCGCCGTCTCAAGCACCGCTGAACTGGGCCCTTCGTCTCAAGCACCGCTGAACTGGGCACCGCAGTCTCAAGCACCGCAGAACTGGGCACCGCCGTCTCAAGCACCGCTGAACTGGGCCCTTCGTTTCAAGCACCGCTGAACTGGGCACCGCCGTCTCAAGCAGCGCTGAACTGGGTACCGCCGTCTCAAGCACCGCTGAACTGGGCACCGCCGTCTCAAGCACCGCTGAACTGGGCCCTTCATCTCAAGCACCGCTGAACTGGGCACCGCCGTCTCAAGCACCGCTGAACTGGGCCCTTCATCTCAAGCACCGCTGAACTGGGCACCGCCGTCTCAAGCACCGCTGCACTGGGCCCTTCATCTCAAGCACCGCTGAACTGGGCACCGCCGTCTCAAGCACCGCTGAACTGGGCACCGCCGTCTCAAGCACCGCTGAGTTGGGCCCTTCATCTCAAGCACCGCTGAACTGGGCACCGCCGTCTCAAGCACCGCTGCACTGGGCCCTTCATCTCAAGCACCGCAGAACTGGGCACCGCCGTCTCAAGCACCGCTGAACTGGGCACCGCCGTCTCAAGCACCGCTGAGTTGGGCCCTTCATCTCAAGCACCGCTGAACTGGGCACCGCCGTCTCAAGCACCGCTGCACGGGGCCCTTCATCTCAAGCACCGCTGGACTGGGCACTGCCGTCCCAAGCACCGCTGCACTGGGCCCTTCATCTCAAGCACTGCTGAACTGGGCACCGCCGTCTCAAGCACCGCTGCACTGGGCCCTTCATCTCAAGCACCGCTGAACTGGGCACCGCCGTCTCAAGCACCGCTGAACTGAGCACCGCCGTCTCAAGCACCGCTGCACTGGGCCCTTCATCTCAAGCACCGCTGAACTGGGCACCGCCGTCTCAAGCACCGCTGAACTGGGCCCTTCATCTCAAGCACTGCTGCACTGGGCCCTTCATCTCAAGCACCGCTGAACTGGGCACTGCCGTCTCAAGCACCGCTGGCCCATTGGCAGAAGGGGCAGGCCCGCATCTGTGTCGGGCAGGGCTGCACGAAGCACTCTGGGCACCAGTCCCCCTCCAGTACCAATGGAGACTGATATCCACTTGTGAGACTGTGGCTTTGCACTCCCCAGGATGGAACAGTGGGCAACCCACCCACTGTAGAGACTTGAGAGACTGTGGCTTTGCACTCCCCAGGATGGTACAGTGGGCAACCCACCCACTGTAGAGACTTGAGAGACTCTGGCGTTGCACTCCCCAGGATGGAACAGTGGGCAACCCACCCACTGTAGAGACTTGAGAGACTGTGGCTTTGCACTCCCCAAGATGGAACAGTGGGCAACCCACCCACTGAAGAGACTTGAGAGACTGTGGCTTTCCACTCCCCAGGATGGCACAGTGGGCAAGCCACCCACTGTAGAGACTTGAGAGACTGTGGCTTTGCACTCCCCAGGATGGAACAGCGGCCATGGAGGCCCCTCGTGGATCTGGCGTTGTGGACTCATCTGGCTGAGGTGCCCCCCCTTCCCTTCCCCCTGAGGTGCCTGTAGTTTTGCTATCTGATGCCCCTGCAGTGTTCTCTCTGTTGGAATCAGGTATCCTGTGTGGGCTTTGCCCATGTGATTTGGGCCCAGTGGTCCACAAACAATGCCTGCTACAAATATCGAACTTGACAATTTATGTATATAAAAGTTTTAGATGTGTGATATATTTTTAAGCCAGTAATACAATATATTCCAATGTTTATAATCATTTCCTTTTGTCTTTGCATTCTTCCGGGGGGCTTGTGGGGGGTGGTAACTGTGATGTATTGCTATGCATTGATGTGTGTGTTGTAGTGGGTGAGGGTGGGGGTGGGTGTGTCGCGTATGTGTGTCCCCGTAATTTTTTGCCTCCCCCCTCCCCTGTGTCGTAGGTGCAGTACTCACCGTTGTCTTCTGCGCCGGCGTTCGTGCTCCTGGTAGAGGAGCAGGAAGACAATCGCTGGGAGGATGTGGAGTTCGGGTTCCATGCTGTCCAGATTCCTCGTGGGGTGTATGGAAGTGAGCGTTTTCCGTTCGAAATGGCTGTTTCCGCCGTGTTTTTATCGGCGGGGCTACCGCCCCGGAAAAGGTGGTGGATTTGTGGGTTGTGATAGGGTGGGCGGTACATTGACTCCTGCCTGTCTGTTGGCGGTGACCGCCGCGCTGTTTGTTTGTCCCGCCGTGGCGGGTGTTGTGTTGAAGTGGCGGTCTCTGTTGGCGGTTTCCGCCAGGGTCGGAATTAAATTTTTTTTACCGCCAGCCTGTTGGCGGGTTAGCCGCCGCTTTAACACCGACCGCCAGGGTTGGAATGACCCCCATAATGACAATTCATGTAATTACACTTTCATAATATCATATAATTCTAGGCAGGAGCACAATAACAATGCACACAACCAAAATACGAGCAGTTGTTGTTTGCACCATGTGTTTTTCTCCATATTGTTTGCATAAAATGCATTCTAGCATCAAAAGCTGACGTGAGGATGCATTTTGTTCTGACATTTAGGGGGTTATTACAACTTTGGAGGAGTTGTTAATCCGTCCCAAAAGTGACGGTAAAGTGACGGATATACCACCAGCCGCATTACGAGTCCATTATGGGGGTCATTCCAACTTCGGCGGGCGGCGGAGGCCGCCCGCCAAAGTTCCCCCGCCAGAAGACCGCACCGCGGTCAAATGACCGCGGCGGTCATTCTGACTTTCCCGCTGGGCGGGCGGGCGACCGCCAAAAGGCCACCCGCCCGCCCAGCGGGAAAGACCCAGCAACGATGAAGCCGGCTCCGAATGGAGCCGGTGGAGTTGCTGGGGTGCGACAGGTGCAGTGGCACCCGTCGCAATTTTCAGTGTCTGCTAAGCAGACACTGAAAATCATTATGGGGCCCTGTTAGGGGGCCCCTGCACTGCCCATGCCAGTGGCATGGGCAGTGCAGGGGCCCCCAGGGGCCCCACGACACCCGTTCCCGCCATCCTGTTCCTGGCGGTAAAAACCGCCAGGGACAGGATGGCGGGAAGGGGGTCAGAATCCCCAAGGCGGCGCTGCTTGCAGCGCCGCCGTGGAGGATTCCCTGAGGCAGGGGAAAACCGGCGGGAACCGGTTTCCCTTTTCTGACCGCGGCTTTACCGCCGCGGTCAGAATTGCCCCTGAAGCACCGCCAGCCTGTTGACGGTGCTTCCTCCATCCCCGCCGCCAGGGTCGGAATGAGGCCCTATATCCTATGGAACTCGTAATACGGCTGGTGGTATATCCGTCACTTTACCATCACTTTTGGGACGGATTAACACCTCCTCCAAAGTTGTAATAACCCCCTTAGTGCTGAGTGACAGATTTTCATTTCACGTAATTTCACTTAATTGTACTGAAATCACTTGAAGAGAATTTCTTGAATGTCACCTCCTTCTCTCAAACAACCACAGGAGTCTTTCCTAAAAGTCTGCAGCGCAACACAAGGTCTACCCCATGTCATGAATATTACTACACAAGGATGACTGCTGTTTGAAATATTGAACTTCTTAAAGGAGAGGAGTTGCTAAGCAGTCACCCTTATGCGTAACTGTCTGACATGACTACCTTGTTTTCTATAACATAGATGGATGAAACCTTGTTTTGATGGGGGTATGGTAACTGAGCATCTCTGCACAAGAGGTGTTCTTTTCCTCAGACGATTGAGAGAAGACCAGACTTGCACCAGTGTAAACGGAGTGTCTAGGGGTGCAAAATGAGGTATCGTTTGGCTGAGGGTTATAAGAAAGGTATATAAACCTATGCCACTGTTTTCCCTGTGGCCAGGGCCACCGGAATTATGCAATTGTGCCGCTTCAGCGTTCTTGTCATAATTATGGATTTGCCACATTTGCCACATATTCCATCATCCGCAGCAGAATCTGCAGAGTGTAACAAAAACATGTTTTTTAGCTCAAACGGTTTAAAAGTTACTAAAAACGCATCAACACTTGTTGCTCCACAGTAAAAGACCTTACGCAAAGGTTGACTGGTCATCTTTCTGTTGCTTACTGCATTACATGAGTGTTAATCGGGTACGGCAGAGGTGTCCAGACAGTGTTTGCAAGTGTAAAAACAAGCATTTGCAATGCAATGGGTCTCACATTAGCTCAAGTTGGGGCAATTAGCATTGTAAATTCCTAACTGGACTTTTCTTGCCATATAAATTGAAAATGAAACATAAAACAGTTGACAGAAGCAAGTCAATTCAAAGCGCCAAGGCTGCCATGAGCATGAGCGCGAGAGTTATTGGCTCCCTGAGAAAATGTCTAGAAAGGATTGCGGCTGAGATAAAAGGCAAACTGAAACCGGAGGAGGGGCCATCACACTCTGTAACAGGAGGACGCTTGACGTAGTGTGATGGCCATCAAAAATGTTCACTTAGTGAGATTGCCAGGGAGGGAACTCAGCACACAAAGGAGGGACATTTCACAAAATGCACCACTAAAAAGAAGCATTTTAGACAAGCGAAATAAAGAATGAAAAGCAAGAGTTGGTGTGGTTAAAAGCCCACAGAGAGATTACAACAGGCCAGAGCGCTTGCTCGCTCGACCCTAATTAGAACATAATGATGTAATCTTATCACAAAAGTTTCTGCATTGTGCCACATAATCTGTCTTTTCCTACTCCATAATTTAGTCAACTCTGCCACATAGTTCCAGTGTCCTTGCCTGTGGCTACAGACTTTTAATTCTCAAGGGAGCTCTTTGAGGAAATCCGCTGGCCGGCTGAAAGGCTGTGATTGAGGGTTTGATCCTGGGTGGGAGCAACAATGTCCTCCACTTCCTTCTCCTCCTCTATAACAGTGGTGGCTACTGGGGGAGCAGCTGAACCACTGTCCTTGAAGACGTTGGTGGAAGTTATTTCCCTCACCCAGCAGCGGGAGGGAAGAGTACAGGGAACGTGAGTTATTCGATTATGAGAAGGACGACAATAGATAACGAAAACGGTGCCATCCCCCTGTACTAGCCTCTCAGACTCCAGTATAGTCTTTTTACAGCTCTGAAAGAGAGTCTTCAGGCAGGTACACTCTCTCTGCTGGTGGTACTAAGTCCTCTTTGCTTCAGGTCCTACTAAGGTATATGTTAAATAAACATCCACATTAAGGGCCAGATGTAGCAAGCAGTTTTGCCCATTCTGTGTCTATGGGAAAATGTGTTTGTACATATGGCCCTAAATCACTTAACAAGTATATGTCAACAGTGAATGTGCACACTACACTCCTTTGCCATGTAATTGTCTAATGTACACCTTCAACTTTTTACACTAGTTACTTAAAGGCCAAAAGGGTAAACCTACATCCTTCATGAGCTGAACAATGTTATACCAGTCACACAATGCTGGGCACTATTTCACGCAGGCTGCAGTGGCAGTCCTGTGAGAGGGTTTGTCTGAGCTCCTTATGTGTGGCAAAAGAAATGCTGCAGCCCATAAGGATCTCCTGGAACCCCAATGCCCTGGGTACCTAGGTACCATATGCTCCGGACTTATAAGGGGGTCCAGTGTGCCAATTGGAAATGGAATATGAAGACACTAAACTATAGTGACTAATCTGGAAGCAGAAAGAGCATAAGCACTGAAGTTTTGGTTAGCAGAACTTCAGTGACACAGTTAAGTACTACTGTCAACACACACATAGGCCACAAACTATGAGCACTAGGGTCCTAGCTAGCAGGATCCCAGTGTGACCGGCAAAACACAGTGACAAGTAGGGTTTTCACTATGAGCACTGGGGTCCTGGCTAGCAGGATCCCAGTGAGACAGTAAAAACACACTGACACACACTCACAAACAGATCAAAAGTGGGGGTAACCAGGCTAGAAAGAGGCCACTTTCTGGCAGACATACAGTGAATGTATAGTCATTCCCCATTCTGTGGATATTAACTAGTATTTGCTCAGTTCTGGTCGGTTGTTACTGCATGATACGGGTGTCTAGGGTGCATAGTTAGCACCAGTGCTTGCTTTGTAAATAAAAACGTGCTGGTGCCCTAAGCTTTCATCTGAAACATGTAGCTGCTGCAATCAAATGTGTGAGCATCACTGATCCTAACCCCATCTCGGGCCTCTTTAATCCATTTACAGCCACTCCTGGCCCCTTCACCTTGCTCGTGCAGCTTTCTGCTTGCTCCCATTGTGAAGCTGTTCTGTCTTTCTTTCCTCCGTCTTTCCCATATGTGACTTTTGCCTGCAGTAAATGCTTGAGGCAGTAGAATAAGTGTTGGCCCTCAAAACTAAGTGCCAGTGTCCTGCACTGGAAACCACTGGCTCAAATTAAGCACTGGTTAGCACCCTGCTGATACAGTGCAACTTGTAATTGGGCCTTGGTGTTAGAGTCTTCAAATTAGTGTGAGATGTTTGTGAAGGCATGGTATAAAATAACTCTCTCCACACTAATATGCCCTCATATTTCAATTATTAGTACATTTAAGGGTTCTTACCTTTGTATCATGTGTTGAATATAAGCAGGGCCATTGAGATTATACGCCAGGGTTGACGAAATTATGCAGCAATGAAAGGTAAATTATGCAGAGTAATGTATCAGATTTTATGATAGTATTACTCATTATTTTGTAATTTTTACACTTCTTAATACTTGTCTAGGCATTGGTTGCACTTTATTAGTACCAGTTTAACACCCAAATATAACAAAAAGGAACAGAAAGGTGAACAGTCAAGTTCTGCAAAGGGCCTTCCGCTGCATGGCAACACATGTTGCTGCCCCCATTTGTTATTTTTTTTACCTTTTTGTGGACAAGGGACTGAGGCGGTCATTCCAACCCTGGTGGTCAATGACCGCCGGGTTGGAGGACCGCGGGAGCACCGCCAACAGGCCGGCGGTGCTCCCAAGGGCATTCCGACCGCGGCGGTAAAGCCGCGGTCGGACCGGCAACACTGGCGGTCTCCCGCCAGTGTACCGCCGCCCTTTGGAATCCTCCAAGGCGGCGCAGCTAGCTGCGCCGCCGAGGGGATTCCGACCCCCCCTACCGCCATCCAGTTCCCGGCGGTCCGCCCGCCGGGAACCGGATGGCGGTAGGGGGGGTCGCGGGGCCCCCGTAAGAGGGCCCCTACAAGTATTTCACTGTCTGCTTGGCAGACAGTGAAATACGCGACGGGTGCAACAGCACCCGTCGCACCTTCCCACTCCGCCGGCTCGATTACGAGCCGGCATCCTCGTGGGAAGGGAGTTTTTCCCTGGGCTGGCGGGCGGTCTTTTGGCGACCGCCCGCCAGCCCAGGGAAAAACTTAGAATACCCTCCGCGGTCTTTCGACCGCGGAGCGGTATTTCGGAGGGGGGAAGTCTGGCGGGCGGCCTCCGCCGCCCGCCAGACTTGGAATGACCCCCTGAGTCTACAAGTTAGTCCAAAAATGGGTGCACCTACATCTTGTTGATGTTGTAGCAGCCAAGCAGATCTTACCTTTAGATCTGTCAGGTACATGGATTCTCTGTGGTATATCTACATAGCTTTTGAAACTTAATTTGTTAAAAACTACTAAATGGATTTACACCAAATCACAAGAACATGCAATCTTGATCAAGAACTAGCTTTCTGTCAAATTATATAGGCAGAGATTTACCCCAAAAACAGCCACCAAGCTTCAAAATCTCCTTTGGATCAGGATATAACCACAAGACTATCTGGACCTGCAATGCCTCCATAGTATAGGCAATAAGTTGAAAGGGCTGCACCCCAGAAAGAGGCAAACATGTCCCATATTAAATCCAGGGAAATGAACAATCAACAATAATGCTAATGTTCGGATTACTTACCTCTAATCTTCATTACTCAGAGGCGTAGTCTTCCTCATGTCAGTCCTTACTAATGTGGCTCCGGCCTTCAACGTAGACTAAGAAAAAGTGAATCTGTGTGTCTCAAACGAGTGCTGTAGTCCTGCTTCTACCCATCTAACAATACAAATGAGGGACTAGCATAAAGCTATAGAATAGACCACATAAGGAACTGGGATAATAGGAGGAAACGTAGGACTGTGATGAGGAAGACTACGACTCAGAGTAATGAAGATTACCAGGTTGTATTCTAAGCTACATCTCCTTGTCAGTCTTTCTCGTCCCAATCTTTTCTAAAGAGGATGTACCCAAGCTATCCTCCCTTATACAATCCTTAAAGAAAGACAACTGCACCCCAGGTTTGCAAAACACAGTGCTTTAATATTGTTTGCAAGGTAATCATATGCTGCAGAAAGAACACCTTAACCAAAAGCAGTGGGACTGGAACACCCCCACCCAACTTGAAGTTTATAATGAGACACAAAAGTATTGAGGAAGCCCAACTGGCTGTATTACAGGCATCTTTAAGAGATACCCTCTTCTATGCTGCCCAAGAGGAAGATATCACTTTTGTTAATTTTTCCAATAGCTGGTCTTTGAAGGAATGAATCTCTCAGGTCATAAGCAGTCAAATCTGTCTGCCCAAATCATCTACTAGCAAAGGAATTTGGCTGAAATGGCAGAAGCTGAGGTAGAGGCAAAAACAATGAGAACATTGAAGGAAATGTCCATCAGGAACCTGATCTGCTGCTCCATAACTGACAGTCTCTTCCCTGCATTCAGAACTTTCCTGGATCTCCTGGACTAAGGCCTGAAAATCTTCCAACAGAGACTGAACTGTACTTGATGTATATGCTGAAGCTGCTGGCACAATTAGATGCTGTATATACCTTCTTTATTGCTACATCTACCCTTTTATCAATCACATCTGGTCAGCCGTCCTGAGAAATTATGGTTCCATGAGCGGACAGACCTGCCATGAAATTCCCTACATTTATGGAGGATGGTGTCAGACTTTGGCTTAATCATACCTCTAAACATAGTATCTCTCCTACCAAACGTTCTTGCCACACACTTTGTTCTATTAAAAAACATTCTCCTATTTATTCATGTGGAAAAATGCATTTGTGTAATAAGAGTGCTCGGTGGTGGTTAAACTGCTCAAATCCACGATGTCTATGTTGATGGAACTACAATTCCCAGCATCCTGGAGTACACATGATTAAGGGTGTAGTTCTTTCTGGAATTTTCATGATTGAGGGCGTGGTTCTGCTATAAAAACCGACCACTCCCATTTCCCTGTGCTTACTATTTTGGACTTTGCCTGGATTGAATTTGGTTTGGTGATTCCCGTCTTGGTTTGCCCTTTTGGCCCCCTGCCGTGCAGTGGATGGTCTCTGGAGTTCCAAGAAGCAAGTGGACGGACTCGCTGTCGTAAGAGTGTTTACTTTTCAGGAACATTTCTTTTTTGAAAGACTGCACCGAAGCTGAATGTTTCATGTTTAATAACATTGTTTATTTTGAATGTTTCATGTTTAATAACATTGTTTATTTTGCAGACAGAATCGAAGCTGAGAGTTTCATGTTTAGTAACATTGTTTATTTAGGAGAGGAAACTGAAGTCATTGCTTGTTCAATCTTCAGTATCTTTGTTTAGTTAAAAATCTGAAAAGCGAAGCCATTGCTTTCGGAATATCCGAAGCTTTGTGTTATTTTAGTTTAAATATGACCTGGGGATTAGTTACAATTATATGTTTGTTCTAGTGCAACATATTTTTGTTTAAAAGGATTCTTTTAAGTAAAACGAAGCACAGTCATTTGCAGACTTCATAAATGGTTCCAGCTGAATTGAATTATGTTATTCTTAAATAAATGTTTAAACAGATGACACATTTACACACGCGCGCTCATGTTTTAAAAATACTTCTTATTTAAATGTTTTGTTTATTTGAAGAAAGAATCAATATAAGAGCGCATTCTATTCTATTGTGAAAGGTTAAACATTAGAATTCACTGTGTTTCTTGAGAAGAAAGATTCATAGGTATTTTTACAAAGTTGAAAAGTTACAGTTTTAAAATTCATTGTGCAATTTTGGACAAAAAGATGTTAACTAAAAGACATTGTAGATTTCATATTATATTTTAATTATTAGATAAACATATTTGAAGGATATTAATATTTCTTCTCAGGTAGTATTTTTGTGAATATATTATTAAATATTTGCATATTACTTGCCTCATAATCAATATTGGATAAATGTTTAAATATCCTTGTAATTGTCTTCTATGCATGTCTAAGAAACTTTTCTCTTTAGATTGCCTTTCATGCTGATCTTCTTTTTCCCTTTTGAGTATGATATTTGAAGTGATAATTGCCAACCATAAATCATAACAGAACAAAGACACAAATCCCGAGGAATCCGACTTTGACAGATGGAAAATCTTTTTCAATACTATCCATAGGATATCTCCTTGAGGCAACATGAGGAAAAATTGGTTTCTCAATGTTGTTCTATTCCTTAGCTTGTACCTTTCAAATAGCAGGATGGAAAGGTAAGAATTCAGGTTCCTTCCATTGGTACTGATCAACTCATCTGTTTGGAAATCCCAAATTCTGTCTAATGTGGGTAAGTAAAGTCTGGACCCTGAATATTATGACCTCTTTGTTCAGAGTGATCCACCACTGGATCCGAAACCTTGGTCTATTTAGATGGAGGTTCTTGTCCATTTAAGGCAGCGGCCACTGCCTTATTTATCATCTCAAGAAGATCAAATGGAGAAGGTAAATGCTGGTCTACAGCAGCCTCCTGTCCCACACTCTCCACCTCAGTGTCATCTATTTCTTTAAAAGAAGCCACCACAAGAGGTAACTTGTAGACTGAACTGAAATAAACTCACCTCTGCTAGAGAGAGTCTTAAAAAGAAACCTGCTGTGCTATTGAAACAGAAGAGCTAAGATAAGGAGGTTAAAGCACCGCCGTTCTATCATTCATCATTCATAAGTGACTAGAATCTTGAAGGTACACAGCTTCTAAAATATACTAAATACATAAAGAAGAGGTGCCAAGCCACACCCGCTCTTAAACACAAAGATGCTGATCGAAAAAGTAAGGCGGATGGGGTGGCTATAGCACAGAGCACATAGCACAGAGCACCCTCCTCTGTTGTGAAGACACCAACTAGGTAATCTAAGGAGGATGCGTTGGCTCAAGCACAGCTGCATTCTCCTTTCTCCATGTAAAAGCGGTATAACAACTAAGGGGGACGTGGTAGCAGAAGTATAAGTGCATCCTCCTAAGACTGCAAAGACCAAATAACTATTGAGGATGTGTTGGCTCAAGGACAGGCGGGCCCTAATTACTAGATAAACTACGAAGGAAGTGTAGGCTTAAACACAACCACATTCTCCCCTTTTCCCACTATGATGGTCTGAGCGGGGCTGTGAGTGGGTGCATGAGGGTCTGAGTGGATCTGTGAGTAGGTGCCTGAGTGTCTGAGTGGGTCTGTGAGTGGGTGCATGAGGGTCTGAGTGGATCTGTGACTGGGTGCGTCAATATCTAAGTGGATCTGTGAGTGGATGTGTGAGTGTCTGAGTGGGTCTGTTAGTGGGTGTGAGAGTGCTACTATGAGTGAATAAATTTGTGTATGAATGACTGTGATTTTTTTTTGTTTGCACTGATATTCTTGAATTCTTCGTGACATTACACGGGGGTCGCAAAAATCATGCAGCGTGAAAAAAAAAGATTTTTAAAGACATAGGGGGTCACTCTGACCCCCGCCGGCGGCGGATGCCGCCGGCCTGGCGGGAACCGCCAGAAGACCGTACCGCGGTCAAAAGACTGCGGCGGTCATTCTGAGTTTCCCGCTGGGCTGGCGGGCGACCGCCAGAAGGCCGCCCGCCCGCCCAGCGGGAAACCCCCTTCCACGAGGATGCCGGCTCCGAATGGAGCCGGCGGAGTGGAAGGGGTGCGACGGGTGCAGTTGCACCCGTCGCGATTTCCAGTGTCTGCCACGCAGACACTGAAAATCTACCCCTGCAGTGCCCATGCCAATGGCATGGGCACTGCAGGGGCCCCCAGGGGCCCCACGACAACCGTTCCCGCCAGCCAGGTTCTGGCGGTGAAAACCGCCAGAACCAGGCTGGCGGGAAGGGGGTCGGAATCCCCATGGCGGCGCTGCTTGCAGCGCCTCCATGGAGGATTCCCAGGGGCAGCGGGAAACCGGCGGGACACCGCCGGTTTCCCGTTTCTGACCGCGGCTGTACCGCCGCGGTCAGAATGCCCATGGAAGCACCGCCAGCCTGTTGGCGGTGCTTCCGCGGTCGTTGGCCCTAGCGGTCCATGACCGCCAGGGTCAGAATGACCCCCATAATATCACCCTCACAGACCCCTATATATTACAGCTCTGGGGTCAGGGTACCTCCACCCTGACACATTATGTCACTATTCTTTATATTTTTCAGCCCCAGGGGCTGTGTCCCTTTTGCTAAAATGGTGGCCACAACTTTATGGTATGGCCAACCAATCACAGCATTCCTGTTGGCACGCGCCTTTGGGAATATGCTGCGATCGCAATGAAAATGTCACGATGGAGCCATGGCCCTAGATATACAAATGTATTTCCCCTTTAATTTCTCAAAACTAATGAACAGATTTATACCAAATATGCGAAAGCGTAACCTGCGTACCGAAGCTTACCTTTCTGTCAAATGTGGTGTGATTCTATCCAGTGGCTCTGGCTGTAGTCGTGTTCAAAACTCTTATGGGAATTAACATGGGAAACGCACGTTTGTGTACCTCCCTCCTTTTTCTTGCCCCCCCCCCACTTGATGGGTCACACCAAAACTTTCAGAGCGCAACAAGAATCAGTAGGGCCCATTTTTCAAAATTTTTGGGAAGATTCTTCACTCGGTGTCACGGACGTAGGCAAGTCCAAAAACACTTTTTCTATGGAAACATGGTCCTAACTATAACTTCTTACTGATGACCACCAGTAGGTATTGTGTATATGTCTATATATATATATATATATATATATATATATATATATATATATATATATATATATAGAGAGAGAGAGATAGATATTTATATAGATATGTGTGTGTCTCTATTATTATTAGGTTTTAGAGTGGGTACGTGTTTTGGGTGGTAAGGGAATCTTTAGCTTTTACTGTGTGTATGGGTTTTTGTGTGTGGTAAGGTTTTTTTTAGGGTTTAAGGTGGATATGGATTTTTTTTTGTGGTCCAGGGAACTTTTAGGTTT
Organism: Pleurodeles waltl; assembly: GCF_031143425.1. Taxonomy (NCBI): domain Eukaryota; kingdom Metazoa; phylum Chordata; class Amphibia; order Caudata; family Salamandridae; genus Pleurodeles; species Pleurodeles waltl. The sequence goes on from NC_090444.1 coordinate 408,305,892, forward strand.
GGGGTGTGATGGGTTTTAGTGTGGTAAGAGAAATTTTAGGTTCTGTGGTGGGTATCGGTTTTTGGGTGGTTAGGCAATTTTTATAGTTTTCGGTCACTATGGGTTTTTGGCTGGCAAGGGAATTTTTAGGGTTTATGGTGGGTATGGGTTTTTGGGTGTTAAGTGAATTTTCAGGGTTTAGGGTGGTTATGGGTATATATCTGTATATATATCTTAACCACGGATGCCTTTCCACAAAAGATTTACGTCTTTTACATGTAAAAGTAAACCCATTTTCAATATATAATATTTATATATATATATATATATATATATATATATATATATATATATAGTACATATGTAAAATAATATATATGTGTATATATATATGTATATATACATCTAAATATATATATACGTAGGGTTAGTACTTGTTAAATACTTACATTTCGTGGTAAAGGCTTTAGTTGTGAAGGCATATTTGTTGTAATAAATCTAATTGTGAAAGCCTTTTGTTGTAAAGGCATGTTCGTTGTAAAGCTTGTGTTATAAAGCCATTTGTTATAATGGCATTGAGTATTCCCTGTATAAAAGACTGTCTACAGTTTCCTTATTGCAGTCAAGTTGTGACATCTCAAGTCACCTGTAGCAACGAAATTACGCTGCAGCTCAACTGTAATAATTTATTACAGTTGAGTTCTGATGTCACAATGACTGGTGTCAGAGCAGCCTTCTACATCCTTTCTCTAAATGGTCATGGAGCATGTCAGTAATTTGCAATATGCTTATAATGGACAGGAGGGGAGCACCTTCCCACATATATTCAATTAATGCGACTCCAATGCAATTTCTACACAAATGTATGAAAAACTATTTACCTGCTGGTCAATGAAATATAAAATGATTAGCACAGAGTCCAACTGTATACTCACAAACCACAGCCAGTTCTTTTGAGGAAATGTCCCTTCCGCACCTGGGGAACCCAATGAACGTAAAAAATCCTGATGAAACAGCATGGATTTATAGATAATGCAAGCTTCTGTAAATTATGCAATGCCACTAAGGTGAGAGTTCCAGGGAAAGGTCATTGTCAGGAATGGACTTTACACTTTAGTAGAAGGTTCACCATCAATCCTAGAAATAGAGCAGCAGAGTGCTGTACAGTAAAAGGTTATTCTCAAAGCAAGTGTTAGAACATTGGTGTGCAATGCAGTGAAAGGTAGGGTAGTGGTGGAGCAAGTCATGGAATGGGGATGGGAATGGGGATTTAGGCAGAACAGTGCATCTGGGGATGGAATCAGTCGCAAGGGATTTGCTACGGGGGGAGCAGATACTACTGTATAGAACAACTGAAGTCCTAGGCAACTGATTTTTCAAAAGCACTTTCAGAAAAAATGACTTAAATAAAATGACCCTTAGTCATCACTTGATATTCTGAACGTGCCTAATTTTTTACACGCTTAAATGACATTGTTGCAGGCACTTTGCCTTTTCACAGCGCCCGCACATATTGCGTGTTTCAGAGTTTCTCACTACAACTAAGGGCCACCTACTGGCTCATCTGCTCCTAACTTAGCACCGTTATTTTCAATCTACACCTACCCTGCACATCCCATCTTGTGGTTATTTTGCAACCATGGGATTGGAATACTTTGCCATCACCCACACATACCTTCTGTTCCACAGTCCATAGATCAGCATCAGTCCACTCTAACTAAAAGGGATGTCAAGTATGGCTGATCTAAAGGAAAAATACCTTAGGCGTGAGCACAGAGGTTTCAAGGTATTGAGAGAACAGAAACATGGCCAAAAGGACTCTAAATCTGACCCTCCCTTGCCAGACTCCCCAGTAAAGGGGAAACAAGATCTTTCTGATAGGTTGGAGACCATATTACTGCGGCTCAGCAACCTGCATGATTTGACCCAATTAACAAAATCTAACACTGAAACTCTTCAACTGGAAATGGTGGGGCTACGGCAGGAAGTTTCAGCCCTATGTAATTGCGTGAAGGAGGTGGAGTCTAGGATCAGTAGGGTTGAGAATAGCCAGAACTCACTGATGAAAGAAGTAGTCACATAAAGTAGTGCCTCTGGAGAGGAGTTATTCAATTTGGTAGACTGAAACAGGAGGGGTAATTCAAGATTGTTTGACCTCCAAGAAAATATAGACAGTAGCAAAAAATCTTGTGTAGCCTTCCTGGAATCCTGGCTCTTGTAGGTACTTGAAATATCATGTGATAGGGACTTCTAAGTTGAAAGAGCTGTTAGGATACCAACGAGAGCCACCTCTGCTTCCGCATCAAATCCAAGAGCCCTTGTCTTCCAACCTTTGAGATACTAACATACAGAACTGGTCCTGGATTGCATGAGACAAATTAAAACCATTGACTGATTGGGTGATAAAGTGGGAATCTCCCAAGACTATGCCAAACCCAAGGTGGATCAAAGGAAAATAATTCCTAACACTATGCACAGAACTGAATTCACTAAACATTATGTTCTCTGTTTTGTTCACCCGACAAGGATGAAGACTATAAACGAGGGTCGCACATCAATCTAAAATGAGCCTAGAGACCTAGAGACATTTGTTAGAAACGAGTTTGACTGCCGTATGTCTCTTTCCCTACCATTCCAGTACAGGTGCCTTGCTCTGGACTCTACGACAAATATTAACTCCAGATAGGTATCATTATGCATCCAAAATTTTTTTTTTTTTCAATTCATGCTTGCTATCAACCATATACTTTTTGGCACCTTCTCTCTGCTACAATATGGTCACAGATGTTCTAGAATGGGATCACAGTCTGTGATATACCCCACTTTGAAGAACTACCTGCTTATGTTCTACTCTACCTTAGACAGCCTAACTATAATTGATCTGTTTGATAACAATGGGCCATTAGTTGGTCACTTCCTTAGGGAAGGCACGTTGATTGTTTGTTGTCTGATGTTTTTACGTTTAGGTGCTCTACTGTAGACAGCCTAACTATAATGAATCTGTTTGATATTATCGGCATATTGGTTGTCTATTTTCTCTTTAGAGGCATGTTGCTTGTTTGTTGCTTGTTGGTTTTTACGATTTAATGCTCACCCACCGTTTCCAATAGTTTTCCTGCTCTGCCCCTGAGGGTCTAATCTGGATTAAGTTCCTGTTGAGGCCTACATGGCTCCCCTTTCTCTGTTTGAGGAGGGGATGGGGTTCTGAGGTGGGTTGGAGTGGGAGGTGTTGGTCGTAGATCTCAATATTGTATACAGAGAGTTTTGCTGCAAAACGTTTTGTTGATGTGACTCATGCCCTTTGCATATTTTTACGCCACTTCTTTTTTCTCTCAACCTTCCCCTTCTCTCTGTATCTATTCTTCTTTTACCCTTTTCCAAAAGGAGTTTCATTGAGTACATCATAGTGATTCAGTATTTGAGATAGGATGATGGCTCCATCTTCTCTCAAAATTATATCCCTCAACATAAAAGGACTCTATAATCCCATCAAGCGAAAGAAGGTTCTAGATCACTGTTGCAAACTAAAAGGAGACATTAATCTCTACCAGAAGACCAGAGCAGGGCCTATAGAGGCCCGTAGTATGCAACATGCTTGGAATAGTGATAGTGCCTGTTCCCCAGCAGTTAACAAGAAGAACAGAGTATTTACACTGTTTACTTAACAAGCCAATTGCAGCAGCAACACTATTGCACATGATGACCAGAGTAGATTGCTATTATCTAAAATCACCAAAGAATATATATGCCCCCATTGTGGACAACCCTTCCTTTTGGACTTCACAGAATAATACGTTGCATGAACTGCACAAGGATAGTAAACATATCTGGGGAAGGGATTTTAACTTACCATACAACACTGCACTAGACAGATTTTCAGGTTGCCCCTATAGGCCAAATTGCTCTCACAGGTGTATGCATACTCCTTCTGATGACAACGATTTGATGGCTTTATGGAAACTATACAATTCAACACATAGTGACTCTATGTTTATTCCCACACTCACAACACTTTGCCTAGAATAGATTATGGCCCTCATTACAACCCTGGCAGTCGGTTATAAAGCAGCAGTAATACCGCCAACAGGCCGGCGGTAAAAAAGTTGGAATCATGACCACAGCGGAAACCGGCAACACAAACAGCCACTTTAACACACCGACCACCACGTCGGTAGCAAAAAACAAAGCGGCGGTAACTGCCAACAGCCAGGCGCAAGACAATGTACTGCCCACTGCATTACAACATGCCTATCTGCCAGCTTTTCCGGAGCGGTACCAACGCCATCAAAAGCACGGCAGAAACAGGACTCTGCAGGAAAAACGACTTACCTCTCGACACTCAAGGAAGAACCATGACACCATGGAGCCCGAATTGCAGGTGTACTCCATGCTGATGGACCTTCTCATACACCAGGAACACGAACGCCGGCGAATACAACCTCGGTGAGTACAGCACCTAGCACACAAAGGAAGGGGGGAGGAAAAGGAGAGTGACACACACACGCAACATGCAACATTCCCCCCCCCGTAACCCCCAGGAATAACGCAAGGACAAAAGGCATGGAGTAAAATGAGTGTATTATAAATTTAAGAAATAAGTTCTTAAAGCAATAAACAGTATGTACAATACATAAAATATATACAAAAGGAGGGACAATGCCCACTCCAAAATGTCCATTGCCCACTGGCCCAAAACATATAGGCAAGGCCGCACTTGACTCCTGCCTCAATACAGAGAGAACACTGCAGGGGCATCAGGTTGAAAACACACAGGCACCTCAGGGGGACGGGGGATGGGGGATGGGGGGGCACCTCAGCCGGAAGATGATACAACGCCACTGGGCTGGAGGGGGCTCCATGCCCACTGCTTGGTCCCGGGGAGTGCAAGGCCACAGTTTCTCAAGTGGGTGGTTTGCCCACTGCTTGGTCCTGGGGAGTGCAAGGCCACAGTCTCTTTAGTGGGTGGTTTGCCCACTGCTTGGTCCTGGGGAGTGCAAAGCCACAGTCTCTCAAGTGCGGCATCCTGGCAAGGAGGCAGTTGGTGGATGACTTGTTCCACTGGTTCTGGAGGGGGCATTGTGCCCAGGGTGCTTCATCCTGGCAAGGAGACAGTGAGTGGGTGGCTTCTTCCACTGGTTCTGGAGGGGCCATTGTGCCGAGTGCACTTTATCCTGGCAAGGAGGGGGTGAGTGGATGGCTTCTTCCACTGGTTCTGGCGGGGCCATTGTGCCCAGTATGCTTCATCTTGGCAAGGAGGCAGTGAGTGTATGGCTTCTTCCACTGGTTCTGGAGGGGGCATTGTGCCCAGTGTGCTTCATCCTGGATGGTGCAAGGTCACGGTCTCTCACCTGTGTGTCACACCGACAGGTGTTGCAGGGGCCAGGACACACTGCAGCCCATGTAGTCACCACTACACAATGCATGCTGGCGGTGACGGCTGCTCAGTGGATGCCAGTTGCGCTGCAGGTGGCGGTGCTGGCAGTGGTGATGGTAGCATCCAGGACTTCACCTGCAGCCTTGGATGGCTGCCCACTGGGGCTGCTGCTGCTGGCAATGGTGCTGCTGGCAGCGGGGCATGTGGCGGTGCTGGCCGCAGTGCAGGTGGCAGTACTGGCCACGGTGCAGGTAGCGGTGCTGGCAGGGGTGGTGGTAGCCTCCAGGCCTTCAGCTGCAGCCTCGGACGGCTGCCCACTGGGGCTGCTGCTGCTGGCAGTGGTTCTGCCAGTGCGGGGCATGTGGCGGTGCTGGCCGCAGTGCAGGTGGCGGTGCTGGCCACAGTGCAGATGGCGGTGCTGGCCACGGTGCAGGTGGCGGTGCTGGCAGTGGTGGTGGTAGCCTCCAGGCCTTCACCTGCAGCCTCAGATAACTGAAGTGCCATGGCTGGTGTTGTGTGCCCCTTCCTGCCCTTGGCAGATGGTGGTGCCTCCTTGCTTCTGCCAGCTGGTGTCTTTTTCTTGCCCTTGCTGGTTGGTTGTGCCTCTTTCCCCTTGCTGGCTGGTGTCCCCTTCTTGCCCCTGCTAGGTGGCGGACCCCCTTTTGGCCTTGGCAGGTGGTGCTGGCACACTGGCTGGGCTGACGGGTGCCTTCTTGGAGCATCTCACACCTGCAGTAGCTGCAGAAACCACAGTGGCCGTGGACTGGGTGGCTGAGGTGCTGGGCTGGGTTCTAGCCACCCTGGCCCGACGTGAAGGACAGGGCGGAGGTGATGAATAGGTCAATGGTGGCAAGGAAAAGCTTCTTAGGGACACTGTGGTGGGAAGAGGGTGACGGTTTGGGAGTGGAAGAATTGGAGTGGTAGGAGGAGGTGTCAGTCTGCTGTGTTTGGGTGCAGGTTGATGAGCTGGATGCTTTTGTGATGTGGATGGCTGTTGGGTGTCTGTGTGCCTGCGTTTGTGTACTTTGGGAGGAGGGTCACAGACACAGTGGGAGAGGACACAGGGGACGTGTGCATGGATGTGGGGGTGGTGACTGCCAGTGAGGGGCGTGTAGTGATAGACGTGATGGTGATAGAGGTAGTGGATGAGGATGTACTGCTTGCAGGTGGGAGGGAGGTGGATGACAATGAGGAGGGGGACACAGTGGAGGCAGTGGATGTTGGTTTGTCTGCATGTGGATGGTGCTTGTGTGAGTGCCTGTGAGATGAAGCGTGGTGCTTGTGTTTGCCTGAGCCACTTCTGTGTGTTGATTTGGGTGATTGCCGGACTGAAGGTGTGCTTGGAATAGGCTGGGGTTGAGGGGATTGGGACTGGGTAGAGGAAGTTGGAGGGGGAGGCTGGAGACAGGGACAATGGCTGCCATCAGTGCGGTGGCCAGAGCCTAGAATGCTCTCTGTTGGGCCACCACTCCAGAGTGAATGCCCTCCAGGTATGCATTTGTTTGCGGCAATTGCCCTGCTACACCCTGGATGGCATGCAGTATGGTTGACTGCCCAACAGAGAGGGATCTCAGGAGGTTAATAGCCTCCTCACTGAGGGCAGCAGGGCTGACTGGGGCAGGGCCCGAGGTGCCTGGGGCAAAGGAGATGCCCACCGTCCTGGGTGAGCGGGCACGGGAAACATGCTGAGGTGCTGCTCTGAGGGTGGAGCTGGTACGGGGGTTTGTGGCTGTACCTATAGTTGGGGTGGGCACAGAGGTGTCCGCCACCGCCAGGGAGCTTCCATCGGAGGAGGAGTCACTGTTGGTACTGTCCCCTCCTGTCTCCGTCTTGGTGCTCCCCTCACCCTCCGTCCCACTGGTGCCCTCACTGTCAGTGGATTCAGCCTCCAGGACCATGTGGGATGCAGCTCCCTCCATCGCCGGTGCCTCTGCTCCTCCGCCAGATGATGCTAATGCACACAACGACAGGGTGACAAAATAAAAAGGGGGGAGAGAGATAGAGGATACACTTGGTCAATACCAGCAACAACACTACTGTTGGTTTACACAACTCACAGGGAACAGCCCTATGCACTAGACCATGCACTTCCAGTTCCACTGCTAGTCACCAGCCCAATGGATACAATGCCTAACACCATTAGCTGCACACCTGAAATCCACAGGACCCTGCCCAGTAGTAGATGCCCACTAGCAATATTGGGGTTGGAGTGCATCTGAGCTTGCCCAACATTGAACATACCCTGCCATGTTTGCACTGGCCTAGGGGCACCCGCAGCCCACATCCCCCACCCAGGTAATACAATAACCCGCACAAAGTTATGATTCAGAATCTGTACTCATCCCCTTCTGGCTGCTGTAATGCCTTCAAGCGCCCATCCAACTCTGGATAGGCCACCGCCAGGATGCAGAACATCGGGGGGTCAGGGTACGACGGGCACTCCTTCCTCATTTGGAGGCCAGCCCAGGATAGGCCTCCGCCGTCTCCCTTGCCCAGCGGCGTAGGTCCTCCCACCTTTGCGACAGTGGGTGCTCTGCCTTTCAAAGACCCCCAGGGTCTGCACCTCCTTGGCGATGGCACACCAAATACCCTTTCTCTGATGGGCGCTGACCTGAAGGGAAAAAAACAGCAGAAAAGGTATTAGTCATACCGTCGGGACTTTTCTACTCATGGCCCACCATATCCCCCCCATCCATTTACGTGCATACATTGCCCACCATATATGCAGCACTCTGCCCAGGACCCTTCACACCCCCCCTACCCCCCCTACACAGGCTTACACACACAGCAATCCATACATTCATGGCCCACGCATCATGCTTGCAGTGTACTCACATGTTTGTCTAGAGGACCATAGAGTAAAGTGTACTGGGTAGGACCCCATCCACCAGCCTCTCTAACTTCTCTGAAGTGAAGGCAGGGGCCCTTTCCCCAGACACTCGAGCCATTGTAGCTTCCAGACACATCACCATTGGCTCCTGCGACCCATAGGGCCCAATGATAACCAATGAGACGTTGCGCGGCAGTCATCGACTGTCGACCGCAACAGCACACAACGCCAGCGGAATTACCTCATACCCACGTGTCTCTCCTCACTGGTCAGGCAGCTGCCATTTCAGGGGGGCACAGGCCATGGCACCTATCTGCGTCACAGCAGACATTGGCACATCAACTGACTTACGAGTTCACATACTGTTTCTGTAAAGGAAAAATTGCATATTAATTTAGACATATGTGTGAATATGACCTTCTGCTCACTGTTTTTCACCCTAGAGTTCAACTGCTGAGGATGAATAGGAGAAGGAGACACCCCGTGTAAAGAGCCCTGGTGGACCTGGAGACAATGGAGAACAGGCACATTATCCTGACCTATAGACTTAATAGGGCCCCAATCCAAGAACTGTTTGCCCAATTGGAGCCAGACCTGATTTCAGCTATCCGCCACCCTACAGGTATCCCGCTCTAGTGCAGTTCCTGTCAGTGCTCCATTTCCTGGCAAGTGGTTCCTTACAAGCGACAGTGGCCATGGCATCAGGGATGTCACAGCCTATGTTCTCAAACGTGCTGACCAGAGTGTTGTCTGCCCTGCTGAAACACATGCACAGCTACATCGTATTCTCCGAGGTGGAGGATTTGGCCACAGTAAGGCTGACTTCTAGGCACTGGGACATATCTCCAACATCATTGGTGCCATTGATGGTACACATATTGCATTTGTCCCCCCCCGGAGAAATGAACAAGTGTTCAGAAATAGGAACAGCCTTCACTCATGTGCAGATGGTATGTTTGGCGGACCAGTACATCTCCCATGTCAATGCCAAGTATCCTGGCTCTGTGCATGATGCCTTTATCTTGAGGAATAGCAACATCTCATTTGTGATGTCTCAACTCCAGAGGCACCGGGTGTGGCTAATAGGTGAGCCCATGATCCCCACCAAGTCGATGTAGGTATATGGGTGTGGGGTTGACCCTAAGGGTGAGTGTCTGTATAGCAGGTATCCCTCAAATATTTGCAGGTGACTCTGGTTACCCCAAAATCTCATGGCTACTGACCCCAGTGAGGAATGCCAGGACAAGGGCAGAGGAACATTACAATGAGGCACATGGGCGAACAAGGAGGCAAGGAGGATCATTGAGAGGACCTTTGGCCTCATGAAGGCCAGATTCCGGTGCCTCCATCTGACAGGTGGATCCCTGTACTACTTACCCAAGAAGGTGTGCCAGATCATCGTTGCATGTTGCATGTTGCACAACCTGGCCTTGAGACGCCAGGGACCTTTTCTGCAGGAGCATGAGCCTGGGGATGGTTGTGTGGCAGCGGTGGAGCCTGTAGACAGTGACAAAGAGGAGGCAGAGGAAGAAGATATGGACAACAGAACTACATTGATTCAACAGTACTTCCAGTGACACACAGGTAAGACACTGTAACTTCACCTTCCATTGCAGTTTTGTGTTTGACATGGGCCTTGGCAGCCTGATTTCCCTATTTCTATGGCCACTTACTGTACCCTTCGGCATCTCTATTTTCAGATCTCAGTGCCCCACTCTGGCTCCTGGTGTGTTTACTGCTGCCCACAACATGTCATACCTATGTAAATATTACAGTACATTTGAATTGCAATGTTTACAGTTTGTGAAACTAATACATTTGTGAAACAATTGACATACTCCATATTTGTATTTTGTAAATGGTATTTATTTAAGTGCTAGGAAGTAGAGGGGGTAGTGGAATGGGCTGGGTTGATGGTGGAGGAAAGTCCAGGATAGGGTCCAGTCTATTGGTATCACAGGTGCATTGTCCAAGGGGGCATAGGAAGGGGAGCAATGGCAGTTCAAGGTGGACAGGGTGACAGAGTGGGACAGAAGGGTGACAATCAAGAGAGTCTTATTTCCTGGCGGGGTCTTGGCAATGTTCTCTGGCTTCTGCCTGGATCGCCGGGACCGTTTGTGAGGTGGTTCTCCTTCTGCATGGGGTGGGGTGCTAGTGGCCTGTTGTTCCTGTGGCAGGGCATCCTGTCCACTAGCATCGGTGGAGGTAGAGGGCTATTCTTCGGTTTGGCTAGTGTCAGGGGCCCGTTGGTGTGCGACTGCCTCCCTCATGGTGTTGGCCATGTCTGCCAGCACCCCTGGTATGGTGACAAGGGTGGTGTGGATGTCCCTCAGGTCCTCCCTGATCCCCAGGTACTGTCACTCCTGCAACCGCTGGGTCTCCGGCAGCTTGGCCAGTATCTTACCCATGGTCTCCTGGGAATGGTGGTATGCTCCCAAATGGGAATGGTGATATGCTCCCAGGATGTTGGTGAGTGCCTCTTGGAGAGTCGGTTCCCTGGGCCTGTCTTCCCCCTGTCGCACAGCAGTCCTCCCAGCTTCCCTGTTGTCCTGTGCCTCTGTCCTCTGAACCGTGTGCCCACTGCCACTGACCCCAGGTCCCTGATCGTCCTGTGTTTGTGGGGTTGCCTGGGGTCCCTGTAGTGGTGGACACCCTGCTGATTGACGTGTCCTGGGGACAGAAGGATAGGCCCGCTGGGTGGGTGCTGTGCTGGTGTTTCCTGAGGGGGGAGGCTCTGTAGTGGGTTGGGACAGTGGCTGGGTCATCGACTGTCCAGAGGTCCCTGATGGGCCAGGTTGGTCATTGTGATCCAGGCGTGCAGAGCTGCTGTCATCACTGTGGGCTTCTTCAGAGGGGGGACCAATGTGGCTGGCACCTCCTCCCCGGTGACGTTGAGTGGGGGTCTTGTGGGGATGTAAATGTAGTGTTACTGTATCTGCATGTGCCATCTTGTGCATGGATATGTTTCCCTCTATGGTTGTTATTAGCAAGGCAGCTTTGGCTTGTGTGAGTTCTGCTTGGTTTGGCTAAGTGATTGTCACTAGTGTGCATGCTGTGATGATGGGTGTCCATGCAGGTCTGTGATGGGGGTCCATGCATTGGTGTTGCATGCAGGGCTTGGTATTGGGATGGATGGGTTGTGATGGTGGGATGTATGTGAGGTGGTGGGGTAATGGGGGTGAGGGTAGGGGTTGTTATTTGTGATGGCATGCAGGTAGGGTGGGGGATAAAGTAGTAAAGATTTGACTTGCCTGAGTCCAGTCCTCCTGCTACTCCTGTTAGGCCCTCAGGATGCATGATCGCCAAGACTTGCTCCTCCCATGTTGTTAGTTGTGGGGGAGGAGGTGGGGGTCCACCGCCAGTCCTCTGTACTGCTATCTGGTGTCTTGCTACCACGGAATGTACCTTCCCCGGTAGGTCGTTCCACCTCTTCCTGATGTCATCCCTTGTTCTTGGGTGCTGTCCCACTGTGTTGACTCTGTCCATGACTTTTCGCCATAGCTCCATCTTCCTTGCAATGGATGTCTGCTGCACCTGTGATCTACATAGCCGTGGCTCTACCGGGATGATTTCCTCCACCATGACCCTTAGCTCCTCCTCTGGGAACCTGGGGTGTCTTTGTGGTGCCATGGGTGTAGTGTGAGTGGTATGTGTGAGGGTGTGTGGGGTGATGTGTTGCGGTGTGTGCTGTTAGGTGCGTGGATGGTGTATGGGTGATGGTGTTTTGTGCTCGGATTCAGTGGATGCTTCTGGCTTGTCTCTCTCTCTCAGTTGGCAATATTGATATTGTTGTAAGGGGTTGTGGGTATTGTGGGTGTGTGTTTTATAGTGTTGTGGGTGTGGGGTGTGTATGTTTGTCAGGTGTGTGAAGTTTGAAATGTCCAATGTGTTGTTGTTTTGTTATTGTGTGTGTATTTTGAGCGCGGCGGTGTGTACCGCCAATGGTTTACCGCGGTTGAATGACCACCGCAGTGATTTGTGGGTCATGATGCTGTGGGCGTATTTCGATTTGCGTAACAGTGTGGGTTTTGGTCCAGCCATTTTATCACTGACCTTTGGCTGGCGGACTTGTGTGTGTGTGTCTGTATAATGGTGGATTTCTATGTGTGGATCATAATATGGGTAGCGGTATACCGCCGCGGTCACAGTATGTTGGCAGCAGTCAGCATGGAGGTAAGCGGCACTTACCGCCAATGTTATAATGAGGGCCTATATCTTCTTGAGTAAAAATGTAGTTCATACAGCCACCGACCCCACTATTCAACCAATCCTCATATCATACCACGCATGTATTACACTAACCATAAATCTTTCCATACAACATTCCAAACCCTACTTATGGAGAATGAATGATACTATGCTATCAAACCAAGACTCCAAGGGCCAAATCTCTCATTCTTTATCTCAGTTCTTTCATGACAATTAAACTCTGAGCATGGATGTCGAAATGATCTGGGTTATGATGAAGGCGAGTATCAGAGGAGAGCTGATTGGCATTATGGCAACAAAAAGATAAACAGCTAAGTGCAAAGCTGAATCTTTTAAAGACATAGATAAAAAATCTGGAGAATGATAGAAAACTAATCCGAGATCCCTCAACTATAGTCAGAATTAAATACTTTAAATATGAATATAACAAAATCCTAAGTGAAAGAGCTCATGTTTGTCCCTCTAAAACTAAAACCAAAAATATCCTAGAGTGTAATAAGGCTTGCAGACTTCTAGCCTTAACTCTTAAAGACACTAAAAAATATATAAATGTCCACGCCATTAGAGATACTAATGTTACATAACTGGTTGATCATTCAAAAAAGTAAGTGTCTCCCAATCCTATTGTAGAACTTCATATAATTCACTAGCTGCAGGGTGTCAGGATAGTTTGGAGGGCTACAGGGCATTTTCCAACCCACTTCAGCTCCTCAAAATTACGGTTTGAGAACTTCGATGCTCTTAATAATCTGATTGGACAGAAAGAAATCACAAAACCCACTAACTCCTTCAAAATGAGAAAAGCTCCCGGTCCGTATGAATTTCCAGCCTCCTTTTACCAATGCTTTCAGCCTACTCTACTAGGCCACCTAACTGATCCATTCAATAAATTTGATTTGCTAGGCCAAATATCAGGGTCATGGACAGAAGCTTGTATAGTTGTTATACTGAAGGAGGGTAAAGATCCGATGGAGTTAATTTTTTTTCGTTCCATATAATTTGTCAATGCCGACTATAAAATCTACACTAAATTGCTAGCTCTTAGACTAGACAAAGTACTCCCATCTCTTATTCACTCATCCCAGGGCTGCAGTTAATATTAGAACATTTTATCATGTGATAGAAAAAGCTAACCTCCCATTATGGCTGGGACCTAAGATGCAGAGAAGACCTTTGATAAAATCTCATGGACTTTCCTTAGGGCTGCTTTGGGACTGTTTTATTCATATGGCTATGGCTGTCTACCACAAACCTTTGGCATGAATCAAACTGAATGGGCAGTTCCCTGACAAATCTGTGTCATCACAGGGTACCAAACAAGGTTGCCCTCTCTTCCCTACTTTTTCTGCTTTCAATAGAGCTGCTCCCTTACTTTTTCAGGGACAACAATAATATAAAGGGTATCCTCTTCAATAGCAGTCATCAAAAATTGGCGACCTATGTCAATTATGTCTTCATATTTTCAGCAGAGACGGATTTGGTAGTTCCAGAAGTTCTTGATGTTATTTCCAAATCAGCCTTGGTCTCAGGGTACTCTTCAAACAAGGAAAAAAGAGAGATATTCCTCTTAAGTATGCTTTGCCTGCCATCCATGGTCAGTCATGCTAACCTAAAATGGCAACCTTTTAGATTGAAATATCTAGGTATTGAATTTTCAGACTCGATGGAAGCCACCAGAATACATATCAAATATACTCCATTAACTATAATTAAAAAAACTAAGTGAGAAGTGGTCGTCTAAATTCATAAATGGTGTGGACTCATTGAAATGGTCAAGATGATGCTAGCCCTGCAAATGATTATTTTCTAGCATGTTTACAGGTAATTGTTCTACCTCCTTTTATACTTTAGGCAATGCATTGTTACAATCCTTCATCTGGAATGATAAGAGAGCAAGGATCTCATTACGGAAACTACAATCTAACAAATTAAGAGGTAGCCTGAGGCATTTCACATTGCTTCTTTGGCCAGATAAACTTCTTTGGTAGTTTAACCTTGAATTTCCTACCCGACCGGCATGGGTTGAAATTGAATAAGACTCAGGCCCTCATTTCGACCTCGACGGTCTTTTTTAAAGACCGCCGAAGTACCGCCGTGCTGAAGACCGCCAGGTGGGGGTGGCGAGGGGGTGTGTGTATGTGCATGTTGGGGATGGGGGTGGGGAGGGGGGTCCTGCCACCTTTAGGGTGTGGCAGGGGGGTGAGTGGTGTGGGGGGAGGACTCGGGCAGGGGAGATGGGTGGGGGAGACCCCTATCAGTGCCAGGGAAGGAATTCCCTGGCACTGATAGTGCCTACCGCCATGGATTTCGTGACGGTTCCAAACCACCCGAAATCCATGGCAGTATGCAGGGTCCTGATACCGCCGGCGGTCTGGTGACGGCCGCCGGGCTGGAGACCGAAGTATCCAGCCCAGCGGTCGTCACCGCCCTGCGGTCGGAATGGAGAAGTGGCGGATGACCATGGCAGTAAACGCCATGGTCATAATTCCATTTTTTTTTTTTGCCGGCCTGTTGGCGGTATTACCGCCACTTCTCCCCCGTCCACCAGGGTCCTAATGAGGGCCTTAGTTAGTACTCTTTCTCTTATCAGTACTCTGAGAATGAAACTGCTGAAAGTCCCTCACTTCTTTCCGATTCTTAAATATTCCATTCTGGTGATAAAATTGCTAAATAAATGCTTCCTCCACAAAACAAAATGTTCAGAATTTGCCTCTTTGTGTTTCAATAGAACCATCAAATTAGATTCTATCTTATCCTTTTGGAAGGAATGGGCTGCTCTTGGTATACTTTACATAAAAAATCCTGGTGATTTCAGTAACCCACTCTCCTTTGCTATTCTGTCTGAAAGATTAAGCCTGCAACTACATGATTTTTAGAACTTCCTTAAACTTAGGCCCTCATTACAACCCTGGTGGTCGGTATTAAAGCGGCGTTAATACCGGCAACAGGCCGGCGGTAAAATAATGGGATTTTGTCCCTGGGGGTAACTGCTATCAAAGACCGCCACTTTAACACGCCGACCACCTGGGTGGTAACGGGCGCTGGCCCGGAGACTTCAGTTTCCAACCCGCGGCTGTCACAATCCCACCCTCGGGATAATGACCCAAATTTACCACCACGAAAACCATGGCAGTAGGCAATATCAGTGCCAGGGAATCCCTTCCCTGGCACTGATAGGGGTCTCCCCAGCCCCGCTCTCCCTCCCCAGAGTCATCCACCTCCCTCCCACTCCTTCTCCTGCCACCCGCACGCGTATCCATATACACACATGCACACACGCTTACCCAGCACCACCCACGCATGCACACATACACACCCACCCACTCATACACACACCAACATACATTGTCACACATATGCATCACAACACACAATCACTCATTCATGCACGCATTCAACGCAACTCACACCCGCATGCACGCATTCCAAAACATACACACACCACGGCCACATACACACAACATCCCCCACCCCCTTCTCCTGTCGGAGAACCCGACTTATCTGTTTGCAGACAGTCCTCCGGCTGGAGACGGTCTGCGGCGCTGCTGTCAGCAGCAGCGTCCGCCAGCAAAACACCGCCAGGCTGTATCATTGGTCATGATACAGTCGGCGGTGTTTTGCTGATGTGGTGGTGCTGCAGTCAGCAGCACCGCCTTACCGCCGTCTGCCACCATGACCGTCGGCGCTGTTCCGCCAGCATTCTGGCGGTATACCGTTGGCGGTCATGATACGTGTAGACGGCTGGTAGCCACGGTGGTGGTATGTTGGTGCCCGTCGCCGTGGCAGTAGGCGGTAGTTACTGCCAATGTTGTAATGAGGGCCTTAAAGTCATATGACTTGAGTTCAAGCATTCTCACCTTGTGGATTACCTATGCTTCCTTGAGAAACTTTTATTTAAATCCCCTTCCACTTTACAGATTTATAGAGTCTTGCAAAAGAATTTCAAGCCAGACACTGCACATACCCAACAGGTATGAGAGGATTCCTGTTTCAGGGACAACATTGAACCCATATTTCCTACTTCTTGGGAATAAATCTGGAATTCCCATCTGCATCACAAAGTACCCCCTCTTAATCCTTCAATGCAAGTTTTGGACTGCTTATAGGTCATTCTGGTCTCCTGTACGATTGTTCAAACACAGAGTATCTCACTCAGCAACCTCTTGGCATTGTGATCATCCCTATGGTGAGCTTGACTACTTACTATTATACTGCAAACATGTTCACCCTCTCTAGAGAGAAATCGAAGAGACTCTGAATGATATTTTTTATATTGAACTCACCGTAAATCACTTTATCATTACACTAGGAATCATGGCTTGCTCAGATATCCCTTAATTAGATTCCCTAAACAATTGGGACTGCTTCCTGATCAATATTATGCTCTTGAGCTGTATAAAAACTATCCTTTTCAATTAAGAAAACTATAACAACATCTCATACAAGTGGGCATGGATACGTCTCATTACAAGTGCAGACAACAGTTTACACAATGGTGATTTCAACAATAAATCCTCATGCTTATTGTGGTCTGCAAAAAATTAAACCCCCTTGAGTCACGCCTGTCCACAACTCTTCTTTTAACTCCTTTTCCTCCACTCCCCTTATCTTTTACTCTCTTACTCTCCCTTTCTTTCCTCTATTTGGAGCTCAAAATCTATTTCCTATCATCTTATGTTGGTACATTGAATTAGATGCACACAATCGTACATTGCTTCTTTTTACTGTCAGTTCACCATCTCTTTTTATTTTTAGTTTGAATTACTTGCTAGCTGCACTGTCAGTTTGCATTTGTCACATTTATTTATCCTACTGTAATGCTTGATGATGAATCTCTCCAATGAAAATCTTCTTACAATAAAAACAAATATATATATATATATATATATATAACTTTCAATAAGTACCTTTCAGTGCAGTTCTATAATTTGGTGTCAACGCTTCCACAATGTGACAGTACAGGAAGATGGACTGAGACATATATATTTGCTTCACACCTGCTTGATTCACACAGAAGGAAGATGTCTTATGTTGAACATGGGAAAGAATGTAAAAGTTGGAGTTAGGAATTTTGTGTTCAATTGTCATTGAACAATTCCCCTCTAAAGTAACGTGGACTGATCATCCTGAGGAATTAAATTATTTTTGAGAACTTTGAAAATACAGTGGAATTTGGACTCTGGTCAGTAGTAGATTAGAGAGATTCGAGAGAAGCAGATGAGAAGAGAGATCTGTGGAGATGCTGATGTGTGACAACTCTCTGGAGACAGTTGATGCCTTTTAGACTTTGACCTTTTGCTCAAGAAGAATCATTGTAAGCTGTACCCTTGGAGAGGATTACCTCTCTATTTACCCTTGTCCTATGAGATGCCCCATTGAGATTAGTATTTCTTCAAGCCCTTTGGTAGATTCTTAATTGGGTTCTTGAGATGCTGATGCTTTCCCCTTTTTGTTCCTAGCAGTTAGAACCTAATGACTCAGAGTATACCTTTCTTTTCCAAATTATTTTGCCCCCTTTTTTTGATTATTTTTTGCCCTCATGTTTCTGTTCCCCACACATGCTAACCCCCTGATTTGGTCATGATAGGGTTGTCCTTTGTCCTGAAATCCTACTTCAGATTCTGCTGAATTTGAATTGATGTATGTCCTAACTGAGCAAGGACTCATGCCTCTGTTATCTTTGATTCTTTTAGTGTTTTATATTTTGGTCATTGTGTGTTTAGTTTTGTTAATGATAGTAAGACTAAACCATTTCCGTTGCCATTGGCAACCTTTGGTGATAATGTACATTCATAACTTTGTTTTGAGAATTATTTACATGACTTTAATCCTGAGTTTATAATAAAAACCATAACTTTATTTTTGACTGGAGTTTTACTTGTGCTGCCAAATGGGTCATAAATCGATTATTGTTTACAAGTGATTCTGATTGATGGGTTCAACCACACTCAACAAAAAATGTTACAGCAGATCTGGTAGCAGACTGATGGTTTCGTCCCACTAAAGGGGAGAACCTTTTCCTGTATAGTGTAGGGAGTTATGATTGATCTATGTTATTGCCCAGTCCAATTATTTCCCACCCAGTATTTCGTCTCATGATCCCTTCCACAGACTGATAAAGTTGCAGCGTTGTGCCTACAAGTGACAGATGCAGGAGTATGAACAGAGTTTTGCGCTTGCATTGTTTTTTGTCTTGAAGATTGCGGTGAAGTATGATGTTGTGAAGTGTTTTGCGGAGCCATTGTACTCTGATCGTGGTGCTTTTTGCTAAAAAATTTCTGCGGTTGTTGTTGACGAGTCTGTTGTGGCCTAAGATCCGGTGCTAACGTACAAGTGTAGAAGGCACTCGGTTGATTTATTGTCTGCAGTGAGGTACTTGTCATGACACGTCGTTCACGATGTCAATAGTTTTCCTTGAGCGAGTGTGAGTTGTTGGTTGGTATTTAGTGAATCCTGAGTGCACATAGTGGATCTGTATCAACCGGAGTGAGTATTGCCAGTCAAGTTTCACTCGTTGTATAATTGTGAAAGCTACAGTTGGAAACTGTAAGCCCATACAGCTTTGAAGTGTTTGAGTTCCCACCCGTAGTGTGCAGACAGGTTGTTGGTTTTTGCTCACAATATTTTGCATTTAGTGTATGAGTGAGCGGTTGTGTGTTGAAAGACAGTCAGGAAGTGACTGCCATTGCTGAGAGAAGTGAGTGTGATGTGATTTTGTGCTGAGCTGGTATTGGTTGGTTAGTGTGAAGTAGGGCAGGTATTGATAGAAAGTATCACATTGCTACTGAATGAGAACAGATTTCAGAAGGAATTGTGAGATTAAAATTAATTCCTGATTTGATTAAAAATCATTGTAATTAATTGAATTTGAGCAAAATTGAATTTTTCAAGTACTCTAGGAGAAGACGTGTTTATTCTAGTTAGAGAGGGTGCGGAAGCCCCACCCGAATTAACCCCAGCTTATCATGTGGCATCACTAAAATGAGTTTCAGCATGTTTATGGTTAGAACAGTGCAAATTGACTGAGAAAGAGGGTGCATTAGCTTTCCCCCATTATGGAACATTTAATTTGAGAATTTTAGACAGTTTGAGGCAAGTGTTGCATGAATCCAAACCGCCCCAGGACCCGCACACTTTCAAGCCCGTAGTATTTGAGAACTTATTGCAAGACAGAGAACAACTAAGCTTGAAAAGAGAATTCAGAAAGCAATCAAGACATTAGCAGAAGCTAGGTGGAATGAAGAACAAAAAATATGGAGAGCAGCTATATTAGATGGAATGAGAATGTTTCCAGCTATTTCAAATGAAGAAGATGAAAGCACTAAGCCTAAGACAAGAAATAAACAGACAACAAAGGCAAAGTAGACAGCAGAAGAAGAGAACAGAAAGACAGTTACATATGAGAGTGATTCGGAAGATGAGTTAATAAATCAGCTTTTGTTGAATCATCCCCACCTTACGTTTCAGGTGAGACAGGAACAAGAAGTGAAGCAGTTCAAAGTGAAGTCCCATATGTGCCGACTGCACCAGTTGAGCGAACCCCAAATCAAATATTTCCAAGAACACATATTAATTCAGTGGCACAAGTGCCTGTGGTTTATCCACCACTCCCGACTGTTTATACAATTCAGCCTGAAACAAGTCCATTTGTGAATCAAGTTGTACCAAGGCCAGTTGCAAATCAAGTCCTAATGTGAATCAGACAGTGCAGAAACCTAGTTTGACTATGCTGTTGCAGAATTTTTATCAAAATAAGCCTATGCCTATGTTTATGCCAGTTCAGACAATGGCAAATGCTACCTGGAGTCAAACAGGACAGATATGTGGTACTGTTTTAACAGGTCAAAGTGCTGAAATGACAATGCCCCAAAATCAGACAAATCTTATGGGTCCAGATGCGTTGACAGCTCCCGTAACTATTGGTCCAGTTGTTCCCATGTATGCCACAGGTACAACTGGAAGTAATGCCCATCCAATTAATGTTCCAACAGTTCCTGTAACACCAGCAGTATTTACTGAGATATCACCAATTGGTATGCAGAGATCAGTTTATTCAAACAACTCAGAGATGGAGAGATCAGTTTCTCATGTTCCATCATTAACGCCTACACAAATTGCAGAACCAAAATAGATGTTAAATCAGGCAGGATTTATTGCTGACATGAGGTTTCTACTGGGAACCCCACTTCCCTACATCCCCACCCTTATCTGATCACAAGTGTACACTGCAGTATCACACAAGCAGAAGTATCCCAGAGAAATAATATTAGTTTGCAAGGTTTTTCAGCACAACAGTTAACGGATTTGTTAAACAATCTGAGCCCTCAAGGTGTGGCAGGAAACATAAATGACAGTACTAGAACTGAAGCAACACCAGAGAGAGACACAACAGTGAATGAGCTCAGGTTGAAATTAGAATTAAATTAATTGATTTTGGGAACACTAGACATGGCTCAATTGGAAACTTACACGGAAGATGAATTACGGTTCATGTGTAAGGATGTAACTGAATGTGCAAGACAGGCTTATGAAAGATTAGCTGAAGTGGCAGAGAAATATGATGTGGGCTCATCTAAACCCCTAAAAAGAAGAAACAGATTCAAATTTAGCACCAATTACTATATTAATATGAGATCATCTGGAATTAGATTTCATATTAAGGAATTCATTATGTATATTCAGACAAGGGGAGCATTAGATAAATCAGAAGGTAGATGGGCAAAGAAAAGAGATCAGGAGAAAGCTAAGCAAAATTTGTCTCAAGCAGGAGCAAATCAGACAATGTGAAAATGATGCCTATGAGAGAGATACCAGGAGAAGGGTGTGTGCATGTCCATTATATTAAGAGTAGCATATTGTAATTCACAAATGATTACCAGAGATTGAGGGAGAAGCCAGTTGAATGGTGCAAGCAGATGGAGAGATTTGTGAAATTTTCAAAATTCCTGTGGGAAGATTTGAATACCTTGTTTGATATTGTGGCTTCAGCTGACTTGTGCAAAAGAAGTGTTGATTGGCCTGATTGTGAACCTACGAGAGATTCAGTTACAGTTGCGCTGTCTGAAGAGGTGATGACAAAGTGTTATAAGGTGATTGAATTCTTGAAGAACAAAGTGACCCCAGAAGATATTGATTGGCTTAAAATTGACAAGACATCACGGGAAACCAAACAGTCTATTCACACTTATTATGAAAGACTGTTACAAGCTTTCAAATAGCATTGTGGTACAGAGAACATAGAGAAGAAGGATATGGGTCATTTTGTGCTTAAATTTGTGGAGGAACTGAAACCAGACATTAGTGAAACGATTCAGCAGCACCTGATTGTTTGGCAGAACAAACCCATTGACGAGATCCTGTGGTATACAAGATATTGCAGCAATGAAATCAAATTGAAACAGAAAAAGGTGAAGAAAAAATGTATGGCGATGCAATTGAAAGTTGGACAGAAAGGGAATCAGAGCTCACAGATGTTGGTGAATACAAGAGGAATGCAAGGTGTGCAACAGCAGGTTAACAATGTGGCTCAGCCTAGAGAGAGAGGATCTGGTGTTCAGGTACATCAGAATGGAAATTTGGTTGACATTCAGTCATTGAAGAAAACAAGTCATTGTTATGCATGTGGAAATTATGGACATTGGCAGAGGAAATGTCCCTATAACAATGTGAATAATTGAATACAGAAAGGTGGTGTTGTTCAGACCCATGGCAATAATCAAGTTCAAATTCAGAGAATTCAAAGACAAAATGTGATTACTTCCACAGGACAGCAGATGCAGGTACCACAAGCCCCTGTGATACAGCAACAACAGATGATTGTTCTTCTGCAACAGTTGAATCAAGTTGCAAACGCAAACGTGAATCAAGTAGCATCTCAATTTCCCTTGATAGATTTGAGTGAAGATGAGTTATCAGAAGAGCTTTTATAGGAGAGTTCTGATGATGAGGTGTGCATGCTAGCTGCATCCTTAGAAGTAGATCGGTGTGGTCCATATGTAAATGCCAACATTATTTGACACAATGTGTCATTCTTGTTTGACACTGGAGCTACACTGTCAGAACCGCAGAAGTGCCAAATTTGTCCCTACCAGGAAAGAGAATTCAGGTGATAGGAGTAACAAATAAGCAATTGACAAATCCTGTTAAACATGTTCCTGTAAAATAGGTTAATTTGAAGAGAAGCACCAATTTGTGGTATGCCATTCTAGTCCTGTACGTCTGTTAGGACATGATTTGTTGTGTAAACTAAACTGTTCCATTAACTGCACACCCTGAGAAATATAAATTCAAACAAATGAGGAGGAAGATGTACCCTGCAAAATTGGAGAACAGTACCCTCTTGTCTCACTGTTTCCAGTGTTGATGTGATGATTTACTCAAAGAATTTTGAGAGAGAATTTATCTAGAGGTTTGGGATTTTTCAGGAAAAGAGATAAGACTCATAAAAGGAGCTGAACCTGTCAAAATAACTGTGAAGCCAAATGCAGTGTTTGCAAGGATACCACCTTACAACATGACCCTAGAGACAATTGCAGGAATAACACCCTTGGTTGATAGTCTGATTGAGCAAGGTGTTCTGAAGGAAATTTTAGGAAGCCTTTGTAATTCCCCTATTTTAGGATTGTGGAAGGCCAATTGAAAATAATGCATATTTCAGGATCTGAGAAAGGTGAATGAGATTGTCGTTCCATGTTGTCCAGTGGTACCAAAGCCTGCAGTAATTTTGTTCCAGATCCCTTATGAAGCGGAGCAGTTTACGGTCATTGACTTGTGTCAGGCCTTCTTCTCCATTCCCCTCCACAAGGATAGCCAGTTCCTTTTTGCATTTAAATTTGTCAGTCGTGTTTTACATGGTGCTCTACTCCACAAGGCTAAACAGAATCACCATCAATCTTTGATCACATTTTGAAAGGGAATTTGGAAACCATTAAAATGCTCAGTCCTAGTGCAATATATAGATGACCTGTTGGTTGTGTCAAACATCCGTGACGCATGCAGGAGAGATATCATAGCTCTCTTGAAGCAATTAGGAGAAAATGGACGTAATGTTTCCCCAGCAAAGTTGCAGTGTTGTAAAAAGAAAGTCCGATACTTAGGTCATCATATTTAAAAGGGTACAAGGAAGGTATCCCGAGAGAGAATTTCAGCAATCATGCAGATGAATCCCCCAGTTACTCAGAAGGGGGTCAGAATGTTTCTGGGAATGGTTGACTACTGTCACCAATGGATTCTGAATTTATCCCTTTTGTCCAATCCCTTACAGATGCTGACACACAAGGATGTGTCTGATCTGGTACCATTTGATAACAAATGAATGTGTGCCTTCACAGAGATGAGAGGAAGCTGTGCCGAGCCCCAGCTCTGGGAATGCCCGACTACAACAAATGTTTTTCTTTATTTTGCTGTGAGAGGGATGGATGTGCTCTCTCAGTGATGACACAGTTGCATGAAAATTCAAACAAGCCTGTGGCTTATTTTTCAGCCACACTTCATCCTGGGGCCCCTTCATTGCCCTACTTTTTAAAAGCTGTGGCCATGCTTACCGTCAGCATTGAACAGGCATGGTTATAGACCATCCACTGAATGCTTTTATTCCCCACTTACTGGACAATTTGTTAACGCACACCAACACCCAATACTTAACCAATGCACACTTGATCTGCTATGAATAGGTCTTTCTGGGTTCTCCAAATGACAATATAAAAAGATGCAATGTACTGAAAGTGGCCACTCTTTTGCTAAATCTAGTTGAAAATGATGGTGACCGCGAGGATGACGTTGAGCATGACTATCTTGATGTGGCTGAACTGTGCAACAAACCTAGACCTGACATTCAAGATGTCCCCTTGGACAAAAATGACTATGTCATATTTGTTGTTGGCTCCTATCTAAGAGACACTGATGAAATCTGAGAGCTGGTTATGCAATTTTCACTGTCTCAGGTGTGATAGAAGCTTCATGGCTTCAAGGAATCTTTTCTGTCTAAGTAGCCAAATTGATTGTTCTTACTAACAGCTGAATAGCTTAAAGTGACCATTTTAATTGACGGCCAGTATGGTGTCATTCACGATTTCAGACAGTTGTGGTCCGAGAGGGGTTTTATAAACTCTTCTGGAGCCCCCATCTGCAACAGTGACAACGTTTATCAACTGTTGAATGCATTGTAGTTACCTGTCAAAATTGCAGTTGTTAAATGTGTGACCAAACAAAAGTCATGTGATTATATCTCATTGGGTAATATCCATGCAGATGAAGTGGCTATGTATTGTGCCCTGCAGTGCACTTCTTTTAACGAGGAGTAGAACTATGGAAGCAATGATGAGACAAGTCACAATTTCTTTGTGATAGCCATTGATACTTGGGAAGAAGGTAAAACTTTGCAGGGAGAAGTGACAGAGGAAGAACAGCAGGACTGGGTTAGAGCAGGATGTATCAGGAGAAATGAAGATGATGTTTGGGTGTCAAATGATGGGAAAGCAGTGTTGCCAAATAATTTACTTTCCCTGATGGCAAGATATTATCATGGACAAGCACATTTAGGCAGAGATGCCATGATCAGGACATTCAGGCAGATATATTACAACCCCAGATTCAGATTGGTTGCAGAAACAGTGTGCCAAAGGTGTGTAATGTGTCAGCAAAAGAATGCAGGGAAGCACACTGTTGTTACTCTAAGTCACATGGGTAGGCCAGGAGGACCCTTCAACAGAATGCAGTCTTATTTCATTGAACTGCCAGTGTGCAATGAGCTGAGGTACATTTTGGTTGTGGTGTGTGTAATCTACCACTGGGTAGAAGCTTATCCAACTCAAAAGAATGATAGCCTCACCATTGCAAAGCTGTTATTAAAAGAGCTGATACCTCGATTTGGATTTCTGTCTTCTCTGGAATCAGACTGAGGAACTCATTTCAACAGTGAGATTCTTAAATTGTTGTGTGCAGCTTTACAAGTTGAGCAAAGATTGCATTACAGTTACAGAGCCGAAGATTCAGGACTGATAGAACAGATTAATGGAACTTTGAAGTCCAGATTGGTAAAAGTATGTGCATCAACCACTTTGAAATGGCCAGACACTTTGCCTCTTGTCCTGTTGAGCATGCTAGCACACTTGACAAGAAGACAGGCTTGTCACCTTATGAAATCATCATAGGGAACTCTATGAGTTTGCCAGCAGTGCCTACAAACGCTCTTGTGAACATTACAGATGACTTGTTAGTGGATTATAATAAAGGACTGGCTGATGTGGTTTGTTCTTTGTCTCGCCAGATTGGAGAACCCACTGCACAACGTCAACAGGAGTTTTTTCATCACCTGAGTCCTGACACTTGGCCAATGGTGAAGAAGCATGTGAGGAAGAGATGCTTGAAACCGAGTTGGAAAGGGCCTTACCAAGTTGTTTTGGTAACCACTACAGCTATGAATTGTGCTGGTCTCCAAAACTGGGTTCATGCAAGCCACACTCGCAAAGTTCCAAGTCCTCTTAATGAAACAGCACCTGTTCCTGAAGGGATGGTTACCGTAAGAGAGAGGCATCAGGTCAGCTAAGCTGTGGGGACTGGACAAGTGGCTAACGCAAAGCATGCTCGGTCTGGTAAAATCCTGAGCGAATCAACAGCGGTGAAATTGCAGGGGGGTCAAGACAGAGTCAGGTGGCTCCTGCTAGGTCAGATCATATTGAAACCCAAGTCGTGCCAGAGAAAAGAGTTATGCCCGGAGATCAGTGGCCCGAGAAAAGCCCATAGCCAGTGATAAAAAGTGCCTTCTACCACTGCTGAAGTAATCGAAGAATCAAGTCAAAGTTACAGTGAAACTAAAGGTCAACGAGAAAAAAAGTGCCAAGTCAAAGTTATTCGGCTCCTGAATGGACTTATTTCACGGCCAATGACTGGAAGAAGGAGTTTGTTGCCTTTTGTAACAACAATTCCACTCAAGCTGAACATTTTGGAAATTGAATTGCTCTGGAACTTAATTTTGAAATCTCATTGCTGCTTGAGGAACAAATACATTATTTACTGGAAATCATTATTAGTGATTATCAGGTGCTTTTTATTAGAGACTTTTGAATTTTAGTAGGAGCTTTTGAACATTTGCAAGTAGAGAACAACTATTGATGAACGTTCTAGAAGATCAAGGAACTTTGTCAATAATTGCAGCAATATTGATTTTAAAAAAGACTTTGACTTTTGCTTTGCTCAAATAAAGGAAAGACTGAAAAGAGGCAGTGAGATAATTAAAAGCCGGTTTGCATTTTTAATATTTATGATATTTTTGTTTTTCTTTTTACATTAGAGTTATAATGTGGTCCGAGTATCGACAAGCCATGAAACCCAGTCAAAGTAAGAGGAGCAAATGTAATGTGTGTAAGTTTAGCAATCGTGTGTGTGGTTATGGGAATTTTGATGATTATTGGATTGAGTTTCACTGTTGAGAATGAGACCGAGAACATTTCAGTCACAAGTGCTCCAAATTCAGAAGATTCACTCATAGATCAAGATATTCTGTATGAGAATGAGAGACTCTTGCATACTGATAGTTCTAAAGGAGATTTTACATCAAACGTGTATTATAAATTGCTCTACGTGTATATAGATACAATGGAAGTTTCAATTGTTATGTGTGTTCACAAATCTCTTCATCAGTGCAGGGAGGAATCACGTATCACACCTTGCCACTAATCTATGGAATTTCTTGTTGTATATTACTAACTTTATTGTATTGGCAGGAGTATTTCCAATACTTCTATTCAAATTATGACTTATGATTTTCTTTCATGCTTATTATGAAGCACATGCATAGTATTGCTAAAGCAAAAAACATTGACACTGTGGGAGGAATATTTGAACCTACCCTGACCTTTGGAAGAGTATATGCCCACAGAAATAATTTGACCTGCATTCTTAACTTAGTAGTAAAAGAGTTCATTGGACAAGTAGAGGAAAGAAGGAGGGCAATGAAAACCAAAGTAGAAAAGGCAGTAGTTTCTCAAAATTGGGAGAGTGATCCTGCACTTGCCATTGTAAATAATAATAAAAGGTTCTTAGCCTTAGATTGGCAACATGTAGGGAAATTATGTGTGCATAGACCAAGGCCAAAGAAAGACAATAATTTTGTAGGGTTTAGTGCATGTAGACATGTTTTCATATTTAAAAGCACTTTAACATTTATGCTAAATGGATAGGATCTCGCCATACTAGATGTTTATTTCATTTGTGGGAGAACCGCCTATTACAAGCTGTCAAAAGGCTGGTATGGGACATGTCAAATGGGAGTAGATTTTCTAAAAATGTATCATGTGGACAATTTTAAAGATCCAGTCTGGGATAGTAATAGAACTCCAGAGTTTAAAGAGGAATGAGTGCCTCAGAGATAGTGGGAAATATTTATGGTGCCATAATTCCATCAATGGGAGTAATCGTAATTGACCTCAAGATTAGGAAGTTGTCAAGTATAGTAGATAAGCTACCTACTGACAATGCAGGTGCCATGTTGTTAATTGACATGGAGTGTGTTGCTGTGAGATCAATGGTTTTGCAAAATCGCCTGGCAGTAGACATCCTTCCTGCAAAGGAGGGCAGAGTCTGTAAAAAGTTACATGTGCAACATCGTTGCACATGCATTCCTGACCAACAGTAAAGAGATCTCAAATATGACTAATCTGAAAAATGACCTGAATGGACTGCCAGCCACTGGTGCATGCAAAGCTATAGGAAGTGGTTTCTTAGCCATTGGTAAGTGGTTTGGGAACATAGGAAAGGGAATAGTGGGAACCATCGTAAGAGCCCTGTTGATTGTTGCTTTGTGTGCTGTAGTTGCACTGGAAGGAGAGAAGACCCAAGACTAGGCAAGAGAAAGAAAAGATAGAAATGGAGACTAGGAGAAGCATTTATTATTGCAGTTTCAACTGGTTGGATGATTACAGTAGACCTTATCAGAATAAGGGCCTCATTACGACCCTGGCGGCCGGCGGTAAGCTGGCGGTAACACCGCCAACAGGCTGGCGGTGTTGCTCCAGCTATTATGACTGTGGGGCAATAGCCACGGCCATACAGCTGGCCCCTCCACTATACCTCTAGATGGCGGTCATAATCCATAGGGCAGCGGTGCAAGCACCGCTGCCCTGGGTATTAAGAGTCCCCGACCGCCAGCCTGGCCACTGCAGTAAACGCCACCATGGAAAGGCTAGCGGTAAGGAGGACTTGGGGTGTCCCAGGGGGCCCCTGCACTGCCCATGCACTTGGCATGGGCAGTGCAGGGGCCCCCAGGCATAGCCCCGTTACGCATTTCACTGCCCGAATTTTGGGCAGTGAAATGCGTCACGGGTGCTACTGCTGCCGCTGCACATCAGCATTGCCGCCAGCTCTATTACGAGCCGGCTGCAATGTTGACACTGTTACTGTCCACTGGCCCAGCGGAAAAGTCATAATAGGGAGCCAGAAATACCGCCGGCACGGTCTCCCTCAGCCTCTGTGGTCTTTTTGAAAGACCGCCGAGGTTGTAATGAGGGGCTAAGTCTTGAAAATTTTGAACTGTCTCATTGGAATGAGAATTTGGCCTTTATGTGATGGCGTATTTCGCCATCAAAGGAGGGAGTGATAGAGCTTAAAGTTTAGTTATGTCCCTGATGTCACGCAAGTAATCAGAATGTGATAGTTCACCTTTTATGGTAATTAAAGTATTAAAAGTTTAGTGTAGAGGCTATGCTGACATGCAATTTTCACGCGTACTTATTCATATTTCAGTGCCCGACTTAGATGGTATTTGAATTCAATTGAATGCTTCCAGGATTAATGTGGTATAAAAATGTCATGTTGATTCTAGACTAACAGAGCATATTGAAACAATGTTGAATTTTAAGTGATTAGCGCTTTAAAAATATGTGTAGAATGTAAGAAAAATGTACTATTCTGACATATTTTTTGATGTATTAACTGACATGGTTTTTATCTACGGTGGAATATAAAATGCATTTTATTCATTTATTAATAGTGTTAACGTTAAAAAAATTCATACATTATATGCATTAATTAAAATGAATTAACTGAATGTGATGTCATGATTTTGTTTTAGCAGAAGTGAGGCCTACAGAGTTTGCATTTTGCAGTGAAGTAAAAGTGTTGAATTGTTAATTTTTCATAACATGAAGTCTTCTTTCAGATTTTGTTCCCATGAGAAGCAAATCCTTTTGTAATAAACTCAATTGTTTAAACATGGAAAGATGCAGTCATTCTGCCTTGTAATTGTGACAATGCAGGAACATGGACTGAGTTGTATACATTTGTTTCAAGCTTGCCTGGTTTCACACAGAAGGAAGCTGTTCTCATGTTGAACTTGGGAAAGAACGTAAAAGTTGCAGTTTGGAATCATATGGTAAATTGTCATTGTACAATGCCTCTCTATCGTAACATGGACCGATCCCTCTGACGAATAAAATTATTTTTGAGAACTTGGAAAACACAAAGTAATTTGGACTATAGTCATTAGCATTTTCGAGAAATTTGAGAGAAGCAGTTGAGAGATCTTTGGAGATGAGCGACAACTCTCTGGAGAGGGTTGATGCCTTTTTGACTTTGACCCTTCGCTGAAGAAGAATCATTGCAAGCTGTACCCTTGGAGAGGATTTCCTCTCTACTTACCTTTGTCCTATGAGATGTCCCAATGGGATTAGTATTTCCTGAGCCCTCCAGGAGACTCTTAATTGGGTTCCAGATATGCTGACTGTTTTCCCCTTTTCGTTCCCAGTAGTTCGAATCTAATGACTCAGAGTATTACTTTTTTTCCAAAGTCTTTTGTCCCCTTTTTTTTATTAGTTTTCATCCACATGTGTCTGTCCTCACACATTCTAGCCTATGATTTGTTCATGATAGGGTTGTCCTTTGTCCTGAAATCCTACTTGAGATTCTGTTGAATTTGAACTGATGTATGTCCACACTGAGCAACAACTTGTGTCTCTGTTATCTTTGATTCTTTTAGTGTTTTGTAATTTGGTCATTGAATGTTTAGTTTTGCTAATGTTAGTAATACTAAACTTTTTCCATTGCCTTGGGCAACCTTTGGTGATAATATACATTTCTAACTTCGTTTTGAGAATTATTTATATGACTTTGATCCTGAGTTTGTAATAAAAACTCCAAATTTATTTTTGACTGGAGTTTTCCTTGTGTGGCCAAATAGGTCAATGATTCTGAATGATGATTCTCCCACACTCTATTGCTGGGTCAAAAAGTCTGTCGACCTCAGAGAGCATTTGATTCCTGCGAAGGATGAAAAATGCAAAAGCAAGTGCATCATTAAGTAATTCCACTACATGCTCATCTAATCATGGGCCTTTCTGAAGAGAGTGCACAGATCAATTCTCACATGTGCTGGTTTATAATTGCGATCTTATGTGAGGGATCGTGAAGGAGTAAAACAGTTGGGAAAATACTGACAGCATGAAATAGTGTATTTACAGGTGAGGAGTGTGTGTGTGTGTGTGAGAGAGAGAGACAGCGAAAGAGAGAGACAGCATGATGGATGTGTGGCACAAGGAAGTACAGTCAGAAAGGCAGTGAAAAGAGTAGTGAAAACGATGATGTATGAGATGATGCAGATGAAGGATTTCAGAAAGATTTGAGGAGGAAACGGACGTTTAGTGGATAACATAGTGAAAAATTGCAGAGGAAAATGGTATGAAGGTGGGGACAACAGAAGAGCAACTACCAGTTTTACACGGGTAGAATTGTTCAATTCACAGTCTAAAAATTTCAGAATTGAAATATTGTCAATTCTATTCATCAGCAAAGTCATAGATGTTATTCATTGATCTGATACTGCTAATAAGCATTGGCAACATCAATAGGTCAGACTTGGTTTATGCATATGTTCATTGCTGTGTGATATGTCTGGATACAGTCACTGAAAACGCACAGAGAGGCACTCAGATAGTGGTCATTGCTTTTGTTTACTCGCAAGGAAGTGTCACACATTTGACAGAAGTTCACTCATAGGCAGATTAAAGCCTGCAGTATTGCAAAATATTGGGGACACTTATCTAAGTTGAAAAATAGTCCTATGTTATTATTGTCTAACACGAAGCACAAAACCATGTATAAATGGTTCAATGAACATACTTTGATGATTCAGAGACCCTGATAATGAGTCAGTCAAAGCAGAATTACTATATGGAATTACATCCCCTTTGTTCTGAGTGTTCCGACTTGAAGGTTTTCTCAGGTGTTGGCGCACAACCTAATTTTGCCTGGTGGTAATTCGGCCCACATAAATTACGTGAGGCTTTGGCTGCAACAGATAACTTCCTACTGCCTACCCTAATCCGCGCATGCCATCCCCGACCTCATCCCACACAGAGGCTAGAACATACATTTACCACCTGCTCAGAGGAGCATGCGTAGGAGCAATGCAGCTCATAATCAGGCCTTAAGCATGCCTACTGTGTGTTTGCAGTGGTATTCCGACTCCTTTGCTAGGTAATGTGAGTTCCTTGCAAGATTTGAAGGTTAAGTCTTTGCAGTGGAAGACTATGTGTGAGAATTCATAATCGTAATTATGTTTATATTCATAATCCAAATGAAGGGTGCTAAATTCCATGGTTTAAATTAAGCTGCCCTGACTACATTTTTCATGATGTTTTAAAAAGAAGTAGAAAGTTCTTCCATAGTCTTACAAAACGTTTGGTGTAACTATCACGAAGCTGTGGCCATTATAGTTTTCCAGGTGTAGTTCTGGAATTCTTTGGTGAGCCGGTTTCACTGCCCCGGGGGGCGGTTTTGTTGCTGGGTACCTTCAGCCACATTCCTACTTGCAATGCTTCTAAATAGACAATTAAAAAACACAAATGGTTTTAAAGCATTGATACTACAAAGGAACGCTTGATGAAAATAAAACACCTACTTGAGGAGAGAAGGAGTCATAATTGGCAAAAATTAAGTTGAGTTCCTTGTTATGGACAATCTTAGAATACTTTATTTTCACACTTTAATAAAAAATGCACAAACAACTAAATCCCTCACAGGTCACCCAGTGGTATCAGGAATAGAATTGACTTTGGAAGCCCTGTTTGTATTTGTTGACTGATTCCTACACGCACCTGTGAAGTGCATTCTTTTTTCCATACAAGATACCAAGCATATGCTAAACATATTAAAAGACATGCATTACAGAGATAATCTTGGACCTTGATGTGGAGGCACTGTATACCAATATCCCACAAGAACGCTTGAGAGTCAATGAAAATCTATTAGACCAAACAAATTGGACACACAGAACACCCAAACACTTTCTAAGACTCTACCAGAATTGAAATTGACTCGGAAATATTTTCAATTTAAAAGGAGGATTTACCTCCAACAACACTGGACATCCATGGGTAGCATATTTGAACTCAGTCCAGCATGCCTTTACATGTACCAATTAAAAATGGAATCTATCTGGCCCAATAATCTATATAATAATGTACATATACAACTCTAGTGTTGTTACATTTATGACTTTTTGCTATTCTTTGGTCTTCTGTATATTGATATTTTTATTGGAAGAAGTGCACAACGCAACCTTGGCTACTGCTCCTCACATAAATTAAAATCCGCACAGAGAGGTTTTTTTCGGTATCAGGTCATCCTAGTACACAATGGGCTGAATGGAAAGAGTTATTTTTTAAAAACATCTACTACTGCATAGATTGGGTTCTGAAAGACTAAGAATTTATAATCAGATGCTAAATAAGGAGACCCTGGGAACTTGGATGTTTTTGCCAATTCCCTCAGTGACTTAAATGAACACCTTTCCCCAGCTATATTGTTAAAATATAACACAACACGTTGGGAGACCTAGAAGTCTAACATGCTGTTAAAAACTGGGTTATTGGTCGAGGGGGTGGAATCCCCACTCAGAAAACAACCACAGTCCTTTTCGGGGTAAACCACAAAAGTCAGTAAATTTGCCTGTGCTTAACCTCTTGGTAGTTTTCCACAACAGCAGAGAGGATTAATTTAGAGGCATTATCTAAAGTATGAATGCAACACACAAACATTAATAAAGTGAAACCACAATACAAGCTCACAGAGGAGGGCAGCCGGCTGCCCCTTGGTGCCATTTTATTAGCCTTGGGTGAAGGCAAGCAGGTCCAGTCTGCCTTTTCAGACAGCAAGGTAGTCCCCCAGGAGCCAGGCAGTCATTCTTCTGTCACTTCCACAGGTCCAGGAGAGTTCTGACATATAGCTCTAGAGGTCCAATAATTATAACTGGTGCCAGCCTGTGTGTAGAGGGATTTCCTCTCCTACCCCGACTTCTGGTTCTGGAACGTTTTTCCCCTTCCCCTGTCAAGGCTTCAAACTGTCTGGGTGACAAAGGACAGGCCAGGTCGGGTGTCAGTTTCTTTTGTGTGTGCAAGAGGCAAAGCCCTTTAAAATGTAAGTGGGGTTCGGTACAGCTCCTCTCAGTCATCCTGCCAGGATGGCTCATCCTGTCCACACCTAAGGCCCCTTTGTGGTTGTCCAAAAGCAATACACAAACCCCAGCAGCAAAGCCATTAATAGTCATGCGACACAGCGCACTGGCAGAAGGCACAAATGGTTAGGACAAGAAACTGACAACTTTCTAAAACTGTCATTTCCGAATTGTGACTTAAAATCGGACTTTACCATTAAAGATTTTAAATTACAATTCATTTGAGTGTGAGCAGTATTTTTGTACCTGCTCCCAATTCAAAGTTAGAACTTATTGAATGTAGTAATGTAACCCAGTGTAAGTCAATAGGAGAGACGGGCCTTACAGCAGTGAAAAATGACTTTCGTCAGCGGGAGAAATAGGTCTTACAGCAGAGAAAACCAACATTAGGAGTTTTTTACTCTCAGGACATGTAAACCTTACACACACATCTCCTACTTTTTAAAAACCATGCATCCTGCCCTTTGAGCCTTTAGGGCCTACTTCAGAAGTGACTTATAAGTATTAAGAGGAAAGTTTAGGACTAGCAAAAGATTTATTTGCCAGATCAAAATGTCAGTTTTAAAACTAAACTACAGCCTCCAGTGGCAGCCAATAGACATGTTTCAAAAGGCTGCTTTGGTGGAAGGCAGGAGTGCTGCAGTCCCACGAGTAGCATTTAACTTATAGCACAGGCCCTGGGTACAGGTAGTACCATTGCATTGGGCCTTACAATTCATTTAATGTGCCAATTGAGTGTAGTCCAATTTTATCATGTTTGAAAGAGAAAGCACAACTACTCTAGCACTGCTTAGCAGTGGTAAACTGCAGAGTCCTAATGCCAACAAAAATGAAGTCAGGAAAACAGGAGTGAATTCAAAACGTTTTGGAGAGTACCACGCCAAGGATCTCAGGTCTAACATGTGCTTTAATACAAAAATACCAAAAAGCACAGCACATAATAAAGTGTCAAGTGTCATTTTAACCCCTGAGAGTTCTCAC
Source organism: Pleurodeles waltl (assembly GCF_031143425.1). NCBI lineage: Eukaryota > Metazoa > Chordata > Amphibia > Caudata > Salamandridae > Pleurodeles > Pleurodeles waltl. Next base: position 408,340,710 of record NC_090444.1, read on the forward strand.
TAAAAAAGCCAGTTGGAGCATGCAATGCAAAAATGCATGCAACAGTGAACATTTTTTTATACACGTTTCTCAATACAAATCTATGGATAAACACATAAGACAACATAACTCTGAATTCATTATTTTCCTAAGATCACACTTCTGTTTGCCAATATTGAAAGTGAGGCTACACTTTACTACGAGATGCAGGAAATTTGCCGATTTACTAACTCAAATACAATAGCTTCTAGGTCGATGGGAATCATTGCAGTGCATGTAGAAGGTTTTGAACATCCTGCCCATTTTTTAATGGGCATTCCAACATATGTTAACAACCACCAGCTACATCTAGAGGAGCCAAAAGTCATGCATCACTTCAACTCATACTCTGAGTCCATATACACAGTCACAATCTATTCTTTGGCTAGAATGCATGCTCTGGCAAGAGCAACTTGAATTGGCACATCCATTCAACCAACACCGGATTTGGTCACATGCAAAGTTACGAAGATATAGATATAGTCACACATGAGGGTATTAAAGAGACAAGGCTGGACACCTGAATAGGGTGGTATGAGAAGCAGACAACTGTAAATTCGCTTTAGGGGATAGTCAGTCTACAGATAGATGCTCGGTTTTCAAAGTGAGAAGAAGTGGACCACAAAGTGAAGCGAAACAACAGTTGAAAGAGAATTGAACGCAATATTTTTAGACACTTCAACAAGATTTTTGGCAGCCGCCATGGTGGAAGCCCAGCCGCAACTGGGTCCAAACATAAACAACAATAGACTATGTGCTTTTTCTGATTCTCATGATTTGAAATAACATTCCAAGCACAAATATGTTATGTTCATGACATTACAAAGTAAAAGGTTTTAAACAGTGAGGGAGGCTTAGAGCGATGGCAGAAGTTGATGCTTGATTCATCTTTAAGATTACAAGATAAAGTACAGTTTATTTTACAGACAATATCTATGCTTAGCAGGTTAGCTATGGAAGCTGAGCTAAGCGAAAATTATTTTTGTCCCTTATGCATCCTAGGAAGATGCACATAAGATTAGAAATGTGGAAGCTGAGCTAAGCGGAAATTATTTTTGTCCCTTATGTATCCTAGGAAGATGCACATAAGATTAGAAATGTGGTGAGGAGCTTGTTGATTAGCAACACTACTGTGCCTATGAACAGACCCAAGAAAGGTAAAGTGGGAATGCAGAGGTTTTTGTAATGCTGAATGAATAGCACCTTTGTTAATAAGGGAGGTAGTACTTTTACCATTAGTGACATAATATACAGGAGGGCCATTTTGATCTGTTGGGATTTAGGATGTTCATAGCACAGTCAGACCCTCTCAAGCTTTCCTACAACTGGCCATAGCTGGGCGCAAGTCAACATGAGCCTTTTGCTCCCTGGGACTCTCCACTACCCTTCCCCTGCCCTCTCCCAGCTCCCACCATCCTGTCCTTCCTTTTCCTGCCCCACTCGTTGGTCCTCCCTTTGTGGAGTGCCATGTCCTGTTCTCTTGACTGCTCTCTGCATGTTTTGCATCTTCAATGGCATAATCTCTAGTATCAACAATCACTTTCTTTCTTTTCTTTGAGGCTACGCAGTGGTTGGCAACTGTCACTAATTCAGCTGACTTATTTATTTTCCATCTGATGCCAATTATTAACAAATGGTTTCTACTATTCAGTAACAATCCTTGTACAAAATACAGACCTACAGCTTCCTGGACCATCTCCGTCGGACAAGCTATGCCCGAATTCCTCTCAGACACATCCTTAAGTCTATCCAGGTAGTCAGTTTTGATTTTCCCCTTATTTCATTAACAGTTCACAACCCCCCAATTCAGTCTGTATACTTCAAACATACTCTGCCGCTCCTCTTGGAATTGAGTAGGGTTTTCTCTAATGTTGGAGAATGGTTTCTTACTGCTCACCATAAGAAAGTGGGTTCATGGAACATTGACCAAAATTCTATCTCCAGCCACCGGGTAGTCCCTCAAGGGAAGACGAGCAAAAGGGAAAGGATCCATATCACCAGCATCACTTGAGTGGGAAGATGGGAGATGGAAAATGCTTCCTACACAATTGTTCAGCGGTTTGTCCTAAACTTTCTAAAGTAATGTTGAGGTTGTATTCTCTGGAATGCTTAAGCAGATTGTACATGCTCCCTAAAGCGATCAATGGTATTCGAGTCAGCTTCCTACCTGTACACTTGCACCCCTCTACAAGGCTTTGTTCAGTTATATTGCAGTGCTCACATGCACACTACCTCCTTGTGCTTTAGTCTCCAGCAGTTGGGCAGGCGATACTCCATTCCTGAGTGAATCAGCAGCTGCACCACCATCCCCTTCAGCTGGCAAGGGGAACATATCCAGCTGATATTCCTTTCTTGTGCTTGCAGCTCATCGTGTTTAGGGACATAGGGAAGGAAAAAGAAAAACCGTGTAGAGTTTCCTCTGTTATATTTCTTCTAATTGATCTCATAGGAGAATGGAATGTATCATACACCCCACCCACCTATCCTCTTCCTTTCTGACTTTTTTTTTCTTCTTTCAACAGCCGGTGGGACTTGTGGATGTGACAGGATGGCTGGATGCGTGTGTGGTTTCTCTGATACTTTCATCCTTCAAGGATCTGTACTTCGAGTCCTGCTGCTTCTGCTTATCTTTGCTTTTACCACACTACTTCCAGAGTTGACTTGCTCTAAACCATGGATTCGCACTCGCACACATTGTTCACTAGACTACTCCCAATCCTGCCTACCCAACCAACTTATTTTCCCCACTGTCTCCATTATAGCAATACATTGACAACCATTAAACAGTACAGGCCATGCACAGGTAGCAAACAAATATACGGTAAGTCAGTTAAACTTTGTCTAGACATTTGGTTCAACTTGCTCACATTAATTAGCAATTCATCAGGTCCAGTGCTGGGCCATGCTCCACACTAATTCTGGTGATTGGGGTCATCATGTGGTACCAGTCCAGCACTTCTCTGTCTTTTCTTTATGGAGTATGAACTTCTTACCTTGTGCAAAAGTATTTTTTGAGAGAAGTTTGTTGTGTCCATTATTGTGGGTAAATATTAAAAAGAACAGCAAATAGCATTCTACATTCAAGCCACCTGAAAACTTGACTCTAAGAATACTCTCAACTCTTCTTGCTAGTCTGTATATTTACATTGTTATTTAAAGTAGTGCAAGGTGCAACTGTGGCTACTGCTCATCACATAAATCTAAACCCATCGAGAGAGTTTCTTACAGTACTTGGCCAATCTAGCATTACATTGACTAAATGGGAAAAGTACTATTAGTGCTATTAGTTCAATTATATTGAAACAATTGTAGATAAGAGACTGGTCTTACATTTTGAACATCTAGTCTTGCATACGTTATGCAAAAGAAGAAAAAATGCTGGAAACATGGATGTTTTGCTTGTCATAGCTGTTGCAGCTCTTCTCAGAACGTGTCAAAAGATGGGCCATCACACAGGACATGGTATAGTCTTTTCGACCACGTCCTGTGCACCAGATGGCCACACCCATCCCAGAAGACAGTGAACCTCGCAGTTTTGGCATTTGGATGAAACAGGAATAAAAGCTGCGCTTGGAGGCCAGCACCGGGACATCTATACACAGATACTTACAAGTTTTACTTAACTTGCTGGTGGTTACCTGCTGAATCCTGTCTTCTTGACCTTCCATCTTAGTGTCAGCTCGATCTGGGCCCTGGGTGCTTGACTGAAGTCCTCACTCCTGCCTTATTCCTACCTCTTGGTGAGCCCTGGGGCTTGTCAATTTCTTCATTTGCTTCACATGAAGCTCTCTAGAAAGATCTGGGAGACTTGCAAAAGAAATAAATTAAAAACACATTACCAACGGAGGACAGTTGCTACAAATTGGTAAGATGCATGTGCAAGTGTGATATGGAAAATAACTTATCATAATGGATGTCTGTCGGTTCTTGCAAAAATCTTCACTTCTCGATGTTTCCGAAGTTCCTGAAAATAAGAGCATACTCTATTCGAGCAATCGAAAAGTGCTTCTTTTTGTGTCTTCCAAAGTCTGTTGTGTGACATTTGAAGTTGCAGTATAGATTTCTACCTAGACATAATGAGGGAATGAAGTGATAACTCTTCAGACGTGTCTAGAGTGATACTTGTCCTCACTGTGTGGTTAAATTAGTGATGGGATGGTTTCAATAGAGACGCCATATGTTATTCCATTCTATCAAAATCATTAGGTAATGGCATTATTTGAGTTTTTCTAGGGGCCATCAAACATATACTGTTATCTAAAAAGACTACAAATCTTGCAGGAAAGAGGAGCGATTTCGGTAAGCTCCATTCGAGGGATGAAAAATGAAATACTTTTTTAGATTTTCTATCAAGTACATTATACTTAGCATTTCTTTTTATTTTGTTGGACACATACAGACATATTCCATAAAGCCAGAAAGAGAAGAGTAAGAAGTACCTGCGCACAGAAGAACCAGGCTAGCGAGGAAGTTCCCTTTTTCTTTGATTACTGGTGCTGCTCACGTCGTCTGTCAGTGGATGTATCAAAGTCCCTTCTGGGATCACATCTCCGTCCTATGGGATTGCACAACCCGAAGAGGAAACTAAAGAGCAGGTCAATGCTAACTATTACACTGCAAATGCCCTCAAATACTTAGATGAACATTTTCCCCATCTATATATACATGGCTGCTACACAACACCATTTTCCAGCACAAGCAGAATGAAAATAAAATGAAACAATGTATCATTACATATCAGCTTTAATAAATTGAGCTGTGAACTGAATTTTTTTGTGATACATAACAAGGTTAACACAAGATAAACTAGTTATGCATAGCAAACACCAGGGCATACAAGAATACGTTTGGGTCAGTAGACACTATCACTAAATGGCATTACTGTATGGGTAAAAAGTCTGAGTTAACAGAAAGATGCGCAAAAGCTGCTGTATATCAGAATGGAAGTTTTGATGATACTGTGGATACAGTGGCTGAAGAAAAAAGTGAAAGAGAAACGGAAAAAATAGGAATCTACAACAGCAATGAACTCTATATGACTTGCTACCTTTGAGGGAACACACAACACACGGCAACATTTCTCAAGTGTCCTGCCCTAACTGCAAAATGCATGAAGTCTGGTCCGGTGGGGCACTACGCAAGCATGTGCAGAAGTGCGCAGCTGAAAATGAGGACAGTTTTGCTTCAAGCGACAACGATGTGAAGAACAAGTCTGCATCCTTAAAGGAAGAAGTGGTTTTAAACATAAAGGAAAATTAACGCAACAAGTACCTGAGTTGGTTACCTTTTGGTGGCGTGCCTTTGAAAGTGGCAGCAGACTCAAGGTTCCTTAAACTATCATTACTAGAAGTGTTTGGGAGAATGAATGTGTTCTAAAAATTGTTAGTCATCCTGAACATCTGCTATAAATTCTGAAAGTTATACAGGTGATGGCATGGAAATGTTAGGCTATCCACCACTTGTTTTAAAGTTTGAAGTTAGGAAAAGGATGTGTAAATTATGTTTCTATAGTTGGTCCATCAGTGCTTGAATAGAAGGATAAAGAGCATTACGTACAATACTTGACCCAATTGTGCTGAACACGTTCTGGCTGCATACAATAGAAAAAAAAGAATTCGATTTTAATCCTTTCTAAATTAATCGACGGGAAGACTGGAAAGGTAAAATGATTCACATACAAAATGTCGTAAAATCTGATGCCAAGCCAGAATTCATAAGGTGAGAAATATACCCTTTTGTTGTTAGAGAGGAAGTTAACTGAACTGAAGAGGTTGCATGAAACAAAACTTAAAAAAACAATTAAATCAACAGAGTGGATTTCTCCATTGATGGTGGCCCATTATTGGTGGCACCCTGGAAAAGTCAGATTGTGTGCCGACCTCAGGTGTCTCAATAGCAGCAAAGTGGTAGATACATTTTTTTACTGAGGAATTGATTAAACACTTTTGCTAACCAGAAAGGGTAAATGATATTCAACACTCAATCTTTCAACATTCAAACTTTGAACACCTAGGGCCTTATTACCAGTGTGGCGGTCTAAAGACCGCCACCCTCGTGGTGACGGTCTGGACCGCTGCCAATGCGGCGGCCCGACTGCCACATTACAACCCTGGCAGCCTGACTGCCAGGGAACTGCCAGCTCTGCCAATATCTCAGAACCTGCAGTCTGGAGGATGGCGGCTGTCCCAATCCACCAGGGCAGTGCTGCAAGCAGCACTGCCCTGGAGATTACGACACCCTTCTCTGCCAGCAGTTCCATGGCAGTAGCACCATAATGAAAAGGCTGGTGCAGAACGGGTGCAGGGGGCCACGGGGGTTCGGGCAGTGCATGGGCAGTGCAGGGGCCCACCTGGCCAGCACAGTCGCAATGTTCACCATCTGCTATGCAGACAGTGAACATTGCGAGGGTGCTGGTGCACTCGGAAGGCTACAGCATTTCCGCTGGCTCAATTATGAGCCTGAGGCAATGCCGGGCCTGTTTCCTGCTGGGCCTAGGAGGAAACCCATAATGGCTCCGGTAGGGAGGTTTCCGAGTAGGAGATAGCCACCCTGTCTGGAGTTGGCGGACAGAGTTTTCCATTTGCCAAACTCATACTTGGGCCCTTAATCCTTTCTCTTTGCACTCTCAGAATTGTTCCTTGACTGCATTCATCATGTTACTTGGGTGCTATCAGTTCCATTGGATGCCTTTTGGATAATCTCAGGTGCAGCTCTCTTCCATGGTAGATGACAAAATTGTTTGGTGAGATACCTGGGTTAGTATGATTTCAAGATGACATCTTGGCGATTGTAAAAGACAAAAAAGAATTCGATGCACAATTGAGTAAGGTAATGAAAATTTGGGAGAAAACGTGCATTGCAGCAGTAATCAGCAAAAGAGTGTTTGATGCACAAAAGGTCACCTATTTAGGGCAATGTTGCGCCGCGGCGGCCCTTGTTAGGGGTCGCGGGGCCCGCAGCGGCCCTTTTTTCTGACTGTGCGCCGCGGTGGGAGCCGGGGTCCGTGTTAAGGGTCACGGGACCCGTGGCGGCCCTTCTCTCTGGCCGCACGCTGTTCTTTTTGCCACGGCGAGGCCTGGGGCCCAGGATTGGGCGTCGGTCCTCGCCGCGCACAGCGCACGGCACGGGTGTTGTCGTGGGGTGTCTGCGCCCCCCCTCGCATCACACACTTACCGGGTGCCCCATCTCAGCTCCTTCCTTTCCTCCTTACGTTTAATGGAGCCATGCTTTCTCCTTCCCAGCACACCTTGCACCTCTCTTTTTCCCTGCATGCATGTTTCCTTTTTGCCTTGGTGTCTGTTCCTATCTATTGCTATAGCCCCTTCCCAATCCAAAATGGTGGTGTTACTTCTTCCTGTCTATCACTTCCTGTCTAGGGGTATATAAGGGGAATCAATTATTCTTCTCATTGCATTGCAACACTTCTGCTGTGGTGGTCACGCTCCGGCTTGGACTCCAGTTGTTCCTGTTTTTATCTCTGCTTTCCAGTATTTCCAGGCTTCTGAGTGTTAATTCCTTGTGTCCTCCTTCTGTTCCAGGGAGTTCCTGTTGGAGGTTTTTTCCCCTTGGGGTTTTTCCTCTGGGACTCCTTCTGGAGGGCACGGACTGTGGTGGCGTACTATTGTCAACAGCACTGTGGCTACCGGAAGGGGTCGCCCCTAACTCGGCCAGAGTAGGACTTGCAGGAACCGGGGCCGCACACCATCCCTCGATGATCCAGACGGTAAGCCAAGGGTAAATCGTGACAGATTGCAACGCCCAAAACTTCAGTCGTGGTCCGGAACCATGGAGAATCCTGTGATGAGTACGGAACTAACAAGCCAAACGTTGCTCTTGACTATCCAACAACAAGCCCAAGAACTCCAACAGCTATGAACCGAAAATACGTTTTTCCGACAAAGCCCTAGCCTCTAGGGCCACTGATGTCCCTACTATCCCTGCAACTACACCTCGCTTCTCTGGGGATCCTAACAAATTGCGAGAATTCCTTGATGCCTTGACAGTCAAATTCCGCCCTTCACAGTTCATGCAAGATAAAACTAAGGTCGGATATTTGATCAGTGCTCTGTCTGGTCCGGCCTTAGCCTGGGCGACCCCCCTGGTGACAGGCAATGATTCCAGCCTGTCTAACTATTTGGCCTTTATAGCTGCCTTTAAACAAATGTTTGAGCGTCCTGGACTTGAATCCTCGGCAGAAGAAGCTCTATGCGATATTCAACAAGGAAGTCAGGATGTCCTACAATACATCACACGGTTTAGACAATTGGCAGCTGAAACCTCTTGGGTAGAGCGTACCTTGGTGACCCTTTTTCGAAGAGGTCTTCGGGATGAAATCAAAGATGAACTAGTGCACTCCGCCAGAGTGGAGGATCTCAAGGATTTGATGGATCTGACACTTTCTATAGAATATCGTCTAAATGAGCGAAGGATGGAGAAGAAAAAGAATCGTATACCATCACACTCAGTGACCTCCCGCGCCCTTCTTCATCGTTCCGAGGAGACTTGTTCTGAATCTAAAGGGCCTACTTATGAGGAACCTATCAAATCGATATTGCGCGTGGGCCGTTATCAACTAGTGAGCGTGAAAACAGACGACGGAAAGGACTTTGCCTTTATTGTGGTGCTTCTGGCCATCTACTCCGTACCTGTCCCATCCATCCAGCAAAGCCCTTGGGAAACGCCAGCTCCCGTCCTCTGTGAGAAGGGTGAGGACGGGATATTCCGAGATACCTTCCATCTGTTCTTCCAGAGAAGAAATAACCGCTCTTTTCCTTTTACCCGTCACCTTACAACTAGTAGATGGCCGTGAAGAAAGAGCACTGGCCTTGTTGGATTGTGGAGCCAGTGGTATCTACCGAGATGAAACATGGGCTATGGAAAGGCAGATTCCTCGGATACCCAAGGACGTACCAGAGCAAGTCCACACGGTGGATGGTTCCCTCCTAGCCTCGGGACCTGTCAGGTATACCACTCTTACGTTATGTTGCATTTCGGGAAACATCCAGAAAACATCTCCTCCGACCTGATATCCTCACCGCATCATGTAATGATTCTGGGTATTCCATGGCTAACCCGCCATAATCCCTATATTAATTGGGAAACTAGAACCATTTCTCTTTCTTCCCACTTTTGCCAACAGCATTGTTATTTAGCAGGAACTTATTGGTCCCGAAGAATATCTTATTAACACCATCTAAAGTAGGATGTTCCATCAACTTTCTGCAAGGAGTACCCAGACATTATCTGGAATATGCAGATGTATTCCAGAAACCAGAAAAGCCTGTACTGCCACCTCATAGAGAATATGATTGTGCCATTCCTCTGGAACCTGATGCCGTGGTTCCTTTTGGGCGAATGTATTCTCTAACCGAGCCTGAGAAAAAGATCCTCAAGGAATATCTAGAGGAAAACGTACAAAGTGGTCTGATTGCCCCTTCCTCTTCACCTGCAGGGGCTCCCCTCTTTTTCGTACCAAAGAAGACGAAAGATTTACGTCCTTGTATAGACTTTCGCAGATTGAATAAGATCACTACTAAGGACCGCTACCCTCTGCCTCTCATTAAGGATATTTTAGAAGCCGTCAGAGGGGCTAAGAAATTCACCAAGTTAGATCTTAGGGGAGCATACTAATTTTTAAGGATAAAAGAAGGTGATGAATGGAAGACTGCCTTCAGAACACCATTTGGCCATTATGAGTATCGGGTAATGCCCTTTGGACTAACCAATGCTCCTTCCATCTTTCAGAGATTTATGGACGCTATTTTTTCTGATCTCCTACACCAGACCGTGGTCGTCTATCTGGATGACATTCTGATCTTCTCTGTTCACCCAGAACAACACACTAAACATGTACTCCAAGTATTAGAAAGGCTCAGAAAACATAATCTATTCTGCAAGCCAGAAAAATGCGAATTTGATCAGACTGAAGTAAAATACTTGGGGTATTGCATCAATCAAGTAGGTGTTGCTATGGATTCAGACAAGATCCAATCCATTCTGGATTGGCCATCCCCCTCCTCCATCAAGGAAACTCAGTGTTTTCTAGGATTGGCCAATTTCTATCGTCAGTTTATAGCCGACTTTGCCCAGCGAACCAGTTATATTACACAAACCCTGAAGAAGGAAAGTCCACGGAAGGTTTTTTTTTGGACCAGAGATGCAGAATCCGCATTTCAAGAGTTAAAACATGCCTTCATTCAAGCTCCCATTCTACGGCATCCAGACACCACCAAACAGTTCATTGTCATTACAGATGCCTCAGAAAGAGCAATCGGGTCTGCCTTGCTACAAAAACAATATGATGATGGGTTAGAGCACCCCATATTCTACCTCTCACACATACTATCTGACTCCGAACGTAACTATTCGGTTTTAGAACGAGAGCTACTCGCCTTGAAGACAGCTTGCACTGAGTGGAGGCACTTTCTTATGGGATCGAAAGAACCTTTTGAGGCACGGACAGATCATCAGAATTTACAGTGTTTGAGAAACTTTCAATGCCAAAATAGTCGGCAGGCTCAGCAGGCTCGATGGGCTTTCTTTTTTAGTCAAGACGACCTCTACATCACGTATATCCCTGATTCCCAAAATATTTTGGCAGATGCCCTGTCACGCTGCTATCATGAGTTTAGTGATTCTCCTGTGCAAAACCTATTTGAAAATAATAGGATCATTGGATTGGTACAATCGTTCCTTGACAAAGTGAAAACTGAGTATTCCAAACTTGAAACAACTGAGATGAACAATTTACGACCACAGCTCCATAAAGATCAGGATTACTACTATCATAAAAAGGCATTGTTCCTACCTACTAAAATAGTCCAAACAGAGGCTCTGCGAATGTGCCACCATTCCCCCATCGCAGGTCATCGTGGTATGAAAGCTACCCAAGACCTCCTGCTTCGCTCTTTTTGGTGGCCCACACTTAAAACAGACACTGCAAACTATGTGACTTCTTGTCCCATCTGTGCACAAGTAAAAACACCTCATAATAAACCAGCAGGATTACTCCGTCCTTTACCTGTTCCACCACGTCGTGGCACACTATATCCACTGATTTTATGTGCTCTTTGCCTCCTTCAGTTGGGAACCGGGTAATAATTGTAAGAATTGATTCCTTCACGAAAATGGCACATTTCACGGCATTAAGGAAACTACCTACGGCAAAAGAACTAAGTCAAATCTTTATTCAGGAGATCTTTCGGCTTCATGGCCTGCCGCAAGTCATTATCTCAGACCAGGGTCCCCAATACTTCTCACGTTTTTGGAGACAATTTTGTAAGACACTAAGAATAGAGGTAGCTCTATCATCTGGTTTCCATCCCCAAACTAATGGACAGACAGAACGTCTGAATCAAGGCCTTGAACAATACCTAAGTAGTTTTTGCAATGCTACGCAAAGCAATTGGTCTACATACCTACCACTTGCCGAATTCTCATACAACAATTCGGTACACAGTGCCTCGAAAGTCTCTCCTTTTTATTGTTCTTATGGATTCCATCCGAAAGCCTTTCCTATTCCTCTTAAAGGAACATCTACTCTCCCTGCCATCACCTCATATATCCGGCAACTACGGGGTATGCAACGTGTCATACATTCGAATCTTTTAGCCACAAAAACACGCATGAAAAGAATGGCTGACAAGAAATGTTGTGAGGCCCACCTTATCAGATCAACGATAAAGTCTGGCTTTCCTCTAAATTCTTACCGCTCCGATTATCCCAAAATAAGTTCAAACCTCGGTATTATGGTCCATTTCTGATTCTTCAAAACATCAATCCTGTATCTGTTCGTCTTCATTTGCCTCAGACTTGGAAAATACATCCTGTGTTCCATGTATCTCAGCTTAAACCCTATTTCCCTGATCCTTTTCGCAGACAATTCACCTGTCCTCCTCCTCAACTGGTTGACAACGTGCCTGATTACGAGGTCCAGGAAATCTGTGACTCTCAAGTCTTCCATGGTCGTCTCCAATACCTCATTCATTGGAAGGGCTACCCTATGAGTGAATGCTCCTGGGAAGACGTATCTTCGGTTCATGCCCCTCTTCTGATCCGTCGTTTTTTCAGTATTTTCCCTCACAAACCTGGGACCTCGGGGAGGGGACCTACTGTCGTGTTAGGGGTCGCGGGGCCCACGGCAGCCTTCTTTTCCGACCGCGCGCCGCGGTGGGATCCGCGTTCCGTGTTAAGGGTCGCTGGACCCGCGGCAGCCCTTCTCTCCGGCTGCGCGCTGTTCTTTTTGCCACAGCGTGGCCTGGGGCCCAGGATTGGGCGTCGGTCCTCTCCGCGCACAGTGCATGGCACGGATGTTGTCGTGGGGTGTCTGCGCCCCCCTCGCATCACACACTTACCGGGTGCCCCATCTCAGGGCCTTCCTTTCCTCCTTACGTTAAATGGAGCCATGCCTTCTCCTTCCCTGCACACCTTGCACCTCTCTTTTTCCCTGCATGCATCTGTTTCCTTTTTGCTTTGGTGTCTGTTCCTATCTATTGCTATAGCCCCTTCCCAATTCAAAATGGTGGTGTTACTTCTTCCTGTCTATCACTTCCTGTCTAGGGGTATATAAGGGGAATCAATTATTCTTCTCATTGCGTTGCAACACTTCTGCTGTGGTGGTCACGCTCAGGCTGGTCTTCACTTGGACTCCAGTTGTTCCTGTTATTTCCTCTGCTTTCCAGTATTTCCAGGCTTCTGAGTGCTAATTCCTTGTGTCCTCCTTCTGTTCCAGGGAGTTCCTGTTGGAGGTTTTTTCCCCTTGGGGTTTTTCCTCTGGGACTCCTTCTGGAGGGCACGGACTGTGGTGGCGTACTGTTGTCAACAGCACCGTGGCTACCGGAAGGGGTCGCCCCTACCTCGGCCAGAGTAGGACTTGCAGGAACTGGGGCCCCACACCATCCCTCGCTGATCCAGACGTTAAGCCAAGGGCAAATTGTGACAGGCAATAGATAATAAAGGAGGGTGCTAAAGCTCAAGTGAAATTGGTAGAGGCTGTCAAGAAGGCACCTGTCACTCAATCGAAGGACTATCCCATGTCATTCCTAGGAATGGCTGAATTTTAATCCAAGTTTGTAAAACGCTTTTCTAAAAGAATATATCATATAAGGTATTTGCTCAAAAAATGCATCTAATTTGTGTGGTCTAATGAATACCAAGTACCTTTTTAAAGAACTGAGGTTGCCATTAGCAAAGCTCTCAATTTACAAGGGTATGATCTTGGTGCAGATAATTTTGTCACAACTGACATCAATGACAGTGTAGAGTCAGTATTCACCCAGGATATAAAGGAGGAAGTGTTAACTTAAGCATCACACACGTTATACCCTACTGAAGAGCAATACTCTGTGATGGTGACTGAGACACTATCTTCTCTGTGGGCACTAGAGTATTTTTGCAAATGCATTTGGGGAAGATGATTCAGTCTTGGAAGTGATCTCAAACCACTGACAAAATTACTCACTAATGAGGGATTGACTAGGGCTTCAGTAGGGATTTACAGTTTATCCATGCACCTTCAGTTTTGTAATATTTTGTAAAATATGTCTTGCATCTAATAATGTAACTGCTGTTTTTTCAGTACGATGTCACTACCTAGGGCAGAAGTGGATAAGGATGTATGCACTGACTTTAGTATCACATGGACACCTGATAGTCAGGAAGGCACACAAGCCATTTCTGAAGGTGAATGGTGTGGGACATTTGAAACAAATTACCTGTTGAAGGCAGTGGAAAGTTGCCTGGAATGTGGATAAAGTGGAATATGAAGACTGAGTTCTAATTTAAAGGGTATTGGGAAGTCAGGCACTAACTGTGTAAGAATGGCTGCTTTTTATTGAGAGGCAACAAAATAATTTAACCGACAACATTGAGAGATCATAACTTTATGCCATGAAGGTCATATATGAATGGTCAGAACTAAGAGGAGGATTAGAGAGGTATTCATCTGCAAACAGAGAGGATGATGAGAAATTGTGTGGAGTGTGAAAATGCTGACAAAAAAACGGAAAATCATGAGCCCTACTCATTGCTCCTTAGATTTCCCTGCATTTCCATGGGAAGATGTAAGTTTGGACTTGAGGGGCGCATATATTTTCTGAAGATTGTCCATATACATACATAATTGTGTTGACTGACTTATTTTCTAAATGGGTCGAAATTAACCTTTTTGACAGAATTGATGAATAAAACATAATATTCCTTGATGGGATGTTTATAAGAAAGGGACTACCCACCTTAACTGATAATGGTGCACAGCTCAAATCCCATGAGATCTTGGAAATTTGATGTCCATTGGATGAAGAGCTGGAGGGTGGCGGATAGACAAGATCACAGGCAGCTGCTTCCGTGACCATACACTGTTCGAAAAGCATGATTTATACACATTTATGTGGAGGGGTAATCATTATACACAGGATTTACCCTTTCCAAATCTTTCACTGTTTCCGCCCTTCCTGTGTTTGTGATTTGTCTGACAAAGACTTGCACAGCTGGTGCTAGTGATTTGCTCCCTATTACAATGGTGCAAGCTTGCACTGAGCATCAGTTTTACAGTGGAATCCAACTCCATTTTCTTATGTGTGTGGCATTTAATAGTACAAATTCGAAAAGGTGCAGTATGGAACAGGGACTCCTGATAAAAATGCTAGCAGGTAATAAACACACTGATTAAACAGATAATTACATTCCCAGCAGAAAAAGAGCTACAAAGAAAAAAACAGCCAAATGGCTGTTGCCATAAAAGACAAAATTACTATATGACGATGTCTGATACAACTATATGTCCTCACAGCCCTGCAGTCTCTTTATGACTCAATTTCTAGACAATGAGGGAAAGAAAGCCAGGGTAAATTCATCTAGGGTTTGAATATGTAACTTCGAGACTGTACCCATATATGTAGGCAAGACTGTAAGTTTCATTAACTCACTAGGCATCTTGCCAAACGATCTTGTAGCTCTTGTTCAAACATGGGTCAGAAAGTTAAGCATGCGGAACACAGTTGACCTGTGATATAATGTGATTTAAAAAACCTGTTTTACTTGAAAAGGAGGATAAAGAGCTGAAGGCAGGTGATCGGCAGCTGCCCTTAAACAAACATATTCTCTCTTTTACTAGTGGCTTCGCCCCAAACCTTCTCATCGTAATTGCCATTGTTTATATTTGTGACTGTGTATTTATCCATGGACTTTTATAACTGTCAATGCAAGGATGAACGATTTAACACTTCTAAGGTTGAAAGAGTAGTGAAACTTACTGGCTGACCGTGCTTTTGTACAAACCCGTTAAAAGCAGGTGAGCGATGATGCATAAATCTGACAACTACATGGTAATTCAACCTGTGTCCTCCAGGTGGAGTGAACAATTTTTCTTAATAAGACTTAGTTCACATAGTAAATTGTTTACATTAAAATATTTAATTCATCGTAAAATGTAAGCTAAAGTGTTCAAACCCATCCCATTACTGCACAACTTATCAGAATATGCTGTTATCCATGGGACAGAGTTAAGTATTTCTTTGGTTACCTCATCCACTTCGGACACCTTTACGATTGGGCTAGAAAAAGTAATATTTTTTTCTCCTAGCATAAACGTGGGCCTCAGCATTTACATGAGAGAAGGAAAGCTCTAAGTGAAAAAGTTACTTGACTTCAGTACAAACTATTTCTGTGGGCATATGATCCTCCCGTAAATTCCTCCTCAGTTTATGAATTCAGACTGACCAGGTAACCATTCCCCAGCAATATCTCTCCAGCCCTCCCAGGTGACTGCATACGGCTTCAGACATGAGTCTGCCTCCAGACTTGATAACAGTAGAGTACACAAAGTACCATTGAGCATGCTGGCATCAGTTTCAGAAACTATTCTATGCCCCATTGAGTCCTGGGGACAGGAACCAGGTGAGTAATAATGAAAGTAACAAACGCAGCACATGATATGCTTATAGAACTTGGGATTTTATTAATTGTGGCACTAACTCATGAAGGAGGGGAGAGGAGTGAAGAATCTGTGGAATGTTATGTATCCAATAGAAATACCATTACGGAAGGCAAATATTAATTTCTTGTGATGGCTCCATGTTCCCACAGATTCCTCGCCTTATGAATAAGTCCTAAACAATACCTTCCTGTGAGGTGGGTTTGAGTAGTGGCAGTTAACTAAGTTATGCAACACAGCTCAGGCAAAGTATCTGTCATGGCATGCCTGAGACATGAGACAGTAGTGCTTAGTAAAAATATGTAATAATGACCATGTAGCCAGCAACCTCATGCGTGCAACAGGGACTCAACAGAAGAGAGCCGCAGAGGCAACACTCCAATGTCCTGGTGGGATGGGCATGAACTCCCCCCACAGGGAAACATTTTTAGCCATGGCATGACAGATCTTTATACAGAGGATGATGCAAATTTAGTGTTCGGTCACAGCCTTTTCTTTCTAAGCTCTGGCGAAGTCAGCAAAGGGTTGACCATTCATGTTATAGTGTCACATACAGTCATCGTAGTGCATCTCTGGGGTCTATTCTAGGAAGCTAATAGTCCTCCCTGGTGCGATGAGGAGGGAAGAAAGATGGAATGGAATTACAGTGGCCCATGTTAAAATGAAGATACCAATTTGGGGAACAAGAATGAGTAGGTATGAAGAACCAACGTATCTGGGTAGAAACATGGGAAAATGGAAAAAGTGAATAAACTGAAAGAGCCCAAAGTTCTCTGACCACATTAGCTGAAATGACTGTCACCAACAGAATTGTCTTCAAGGTAAGAAGTGAAGAAGTAAATCCGGACACCTCCTCATCGTCTCGAATTGGGCTGCCAGCAAGAAAGTTAACTCAAGATTTAAATCTCATTGAGGAACAATAAACAGAGTGGGACGAAACAAGTTAACCAAACACTATAGAAATAGTGGCCAATTTTGGCAATCTAAACAGAGATTGTTGGTCAGCAAGACATATGAACACAGACAGGAAAGCCAAATAACCCTTAACTGTGATCATTGCCCAGTGTTGCTGTGCACAGAACTACCCAAATGGCAGGGCATCACAGAGAAGCAATTTAACCCAATCTAAGAGTTCTGACTCGAACCACTGAACACATTTCTTCCATTGACCCACATAGAGGGAGTTCATAGTGGGTTTCCTGGCAACCAAGACGAGATATTCAACTTCATCAGTAAGGCAGGAGAACTCTTGCTAGCACCACTCAGTCTCCATGAGCGCAGCCTCAGTGTTTGAGTACTGAAGCAAATGATCTGTCCATGCTGCTGCAAGAACAGATGCCGTCTGTACAGAATAAGTGGCTGAATGTTGAGTGACAACTAATGGTAAAACACATCCCTCTTTGTCTATTCTGGGGAAATGAGAATCAACTCTGTTAATTCCTCTTGCATCATTTAATCAATTTTCAGCAGAAACTGAGTTAATGAAAACTGGTACAGCCGGCCCTGAGACTTGTTGAACCTGAAGGCCTCCATCAGGAAATCATTCAGAGCAAATTTAAATGGCACAAAACTGCAGACACTTCCTGTTCTGAGCTGTATCAAAGAGATCCACAAATGGGAAGTCCAATCAAGGGACCTTTACACCTTTCACTCTCGGGCATAGTTCCCTGTCATGGTCCAGCGCTGAGAAAAGACTCAGAGCATATTCCTGATATTGATGGAAACTACAAGATAAGACACTACCAGGCACATTCCCCATTGCTGCACCTACTGCCTTAGTTGAATGCCCTCCCACCATGATATCCACAAGCCTCCACCACCCTGTGCTTACTTAATGGATGATGATGGCCTTTTCCTCCATAATCTGAATGATGCTGAAAAGGAGATATGCCTTCATTGCACATTAATCAACCTCCATCTTGAGCACATTTATGTGCAGATGCTGCAAGAATGTAGACCAAAAGCCCCATACTGTCATGTTGCCCAGATGAGCACCCCAGCCCAGTGGGTAGGCATCCATTAATGTATTAGTGCAAGTCTGCGTGGGGCTGAAAGGAAGGAACACTAAAAGATTGGAGGTGTCCATCTACCAATGCAGGTCAAGAGGAACCAAGTGGAAGATCTGCACCTGAGTTAAGTGAATCTTCTGACACTGAGACTACTGTGACCCTAGGCATCAATGTAAGCCCCTTATCTGCCATCTGGGGGAGCGTCAACAGGATGTACAAGGCCATGTGGTCACAAAGATGCAGGACCTGTGGATGGGGATCTGAATAGGAGTCTGAAATTACACAGACATCACCTGAATACCTGTGATCTTCTTGTGAGGAAGGAGAAGCCTTAGTGCCATGTCCATTCCCACCCTCTGAAGGTCAATTTCTGAGTTTGAGAGAGGTGGGGCTTTTGGGAACTGATGGTAAAGTCGAGTGGTGGAAAAGTGTCATCATCCACAAAAGGTGTTCACTGACTAGCGCTAGAGACTCTACTTTCACTAGCCAATCATCTAAGTATGAAAACACATGGATTCCGGTTCCTGGCTTTGAAGCCACTCCAACTTGCAACACTTTCATAAAGAAACACTGAGTGGTTGTCAGTCCAAAAGGTTGACTCATGATCTGATAATGCACTGTGAACTTCGGGTAATGTCTGTGGACAGGAAAAATTGGAAGAATAACATAGATGTCCAGGGCATCCTGGGACACCAACCGTTCTCCTACACTAAGGGCAAGTAAGACTTGGCTCAGGGACAGAAACATGAAATTGTTGTGCCAAATGAACAAGTTCAGAGGTTAGAGATCCAGGATAAGTTTAAGGCCTTCATCCTTCTTGAAAACCAAGAAGTAAAGGAAGTACTATCCCGTGCCCCTGTCTTCTAGAGGAACACCCTTTATTGCCCCTTTTTCAGTTAAGAGATGTGCTGAAAGATCTTAGCTAAATTGTTAGACTTCAGTAAGGTTAAATCTAAGGATTCAGCTGCTTTTATTACCACAGTTGTAAAACAGGATAACTTTTCTGAAGCAGGTCCAGGGTGGTAAGGGATGTCCTCTTCTATGAACTGGGCAGGCCACTCAAATGTTTTAAGTACAGGTATATGCCAGCCTCTATTATTGTGGGGAAGGAGATTATCAGCCTCAGAATTATCATCTTCTGTGCTGCTATAATCATCATCAGACACTGCAACTGCATCAGAGTTAGAGCCAAACTCCTCTGCCTGGGTGAACCTCTGAGCCTTAGAAAGGTTCTCTGCTAAGGGAACATTGTTGAAGTTTGCGTTAGCTCATAAATAATTTCCTCAAACTTTGATGGCTTTGAGAGCAGTGGCACAGACAATCTGTGAATGCATTGTTAACAGTGCCTTGGCAGGTTTTGATTTCTTCTTAGGCACCAAGGACAAAGACCCTAGAGGCACGGCATCAGGAGTTTTGAGGGCTGCCTGAGTCACCAAGCCACAAGGATAGCTCCAGTAACCCCAGTGGGGTGGCCCAGAGGTTACAGGAGCCATTGTGAATGGCTGACATTGGCGAACAGCGTTGAGGCTCCAAACAACTCCTGTAGCAATCCTTGAGGAAGACAAGGACCACTCCTTCCCTGTTCTTCTTGTAAGAAGAACTTTTGAGAGATCATTGCCTAACAGGTGACTTACTTGGAGGTGAGCAAGAGCCCTTTGGCATCCCCATGCAGGCCTTGACGAAAATAACTTGCCATTCTGATCCCTGATGGCTTTCGGTTGTATGGAGGAACAGGAATCACAGAGTTCAGTATCATGCAGATATCACATTGGTCTGGCAAGGACATCTTCCTGTGGCATTTGAAACAGGGTTGAAACCCAAAAACTTTCAGCGGAAATATTTGGCCTAGTCTCTATTGAAGGGCTGAGGAATTTCAATGGTAAGACACTGTGAGACAGCTCTACACAAGTGTCAATGATTTATAGAAAAACAGGAACTGATGATTGGATGTCCACTAGGTTTTCATGGACAGAATCGGAGTCACAGGTGGAGCCACATAATGCCATCTGGTGGCAATGGGGAGCTTTTGCTTAGGAAAGGTTCTCTGAGCCAGTCTGAAGCCTGAAAGAATAATGTATCTTTTTGAAGATGTATTCATAATACATGTTTTTGAGGATAACATACGTGAATCAGTTTCCCTCATTTTAATCAGATGTTTTTTTCATTGTCACCTGGTGTTCCATGCAGTCATTTTGCCTGCTTTGAGAAGGTGAAGTGTCTGGGAAAAAGTTTCAGACCCACATTGCTCCCACAGATCTTGAACTTTAAATTGGGATCTATAACTTCCATTACCTGACCCGTCAGAATTAATGGGGTACTCATAATGAAGTCCTACATGTTTATTGTGTTTCTTGGAAGAAACACCCATTCTAAAAGCAGTATTAAGAAACAATCTCATCATGTTTTGCAACAGAAAAATACTGCCACTTCATGTCCCTCTAGACTATCTCAGCAAATTTTAATAATATATTTGTGCTGCGTGCCATATCTCGAATGCACAATTTTCATTTTCTACATTAGTTCATATAAAATATGAATTGCTTTGTCTATTACTAGATATTTAGTTGTACACCTCACATGTACATAAGGACAACGCCATTGTGCCACTTTGCTCTGTTGTGCTGCCTACTCCTCTAGCCTTCAAAAAACATACAGTCATCCAAAAAACTGTTCACCTGAAAGTTCTATGCTGACAATCTGGGCCCAGATTTACTAACATTTTGCATTGTGGTTGAGCCACCTTTTTTCACAGCCATGGTGCATGTCCTACTAGAAATCCTACTAGACATTTACAATACCACGCCAGGGCAGATTTGGGTAACTTAGCATGGCATTGTGAAAGAAAAGTAATGCAACATAATGCCTTGCACTACGTTGCATTAGACTTCATTGTGTAAGCATAACATGGGAGGAGGATGGATACTTCCATGCATCCACCCTTGTAATTTACCCCAAATATGCTAAAGGAAATAAACTTGGGTTTGCACCAAAGTGGTGCGCTTATCAGAGAAAGGCATAATGAGGAAAAATATATTAATTTCTCCTCTTCACTTCCTCTTTCTATGTGTATGGCATTCTGCAGCACACATAAAATGAAGAATATGCCTCAGAGGGTTCTTTTTTGTGAAGGTAGATATATCTTTCTGCACAAAATCAATCCTAAACACAACACAGGCATCCTTGTGATATGCAGCAAGGGGGCCTACATTAGAACTAGGCAGCCACAAGTGTGCCAGCACATGGAAAAAGCTGAACAGCACCATATATTTGTAAAAATGGGGGTGTTCAGCTATCTCCCGTTCATACAACACAATGCAGAAAATTCTCCTGCCACATTGCGTTCTGTTAACTTGTAGTAAATTTGCCCCTAAGATTCCCATTTCAGAGGAAGACCTCAGAAAGATGACGGGTTGTTTAAAGGCTCTGCCCCCGATTTACTAAGATTTTCCATCAGGATTATGACACTTTTCGGCACAACCATGATGCAAAATTTATTTTGAGATTTACAAAGCCATGCAAAGCCCAATTTTTGTGTCTTTGTAAAAAGCAAAACAAGGCAGAGGATAGCACTGTTTTGCATTACCTTGTGTTAGGCAGACATTATGGGGGTCATTACAACCCTGGCGGTCCAAGACCGCCAGGGCTGTTCTGACGGAAGCACCACCAACAGGCTGGCGGTGCTTCCCATGGCATTGTGGCGGTTTTACGCCACAAAGGCCTCGGCGGTTTTAATCTGCCAGGGTAGCACTGCTTGCAGCGCTGCCCAGGGGATTACGAGTCCCCTACCGCCAGCCTTTTCCTGGCGGATCGAACCGCCAGGAAAATGCTGGCGGTACGGAGAGTCACGGGGCCCCTGGGGCTGGGGGCCCTGCATTGCCCATGCCACTGGCATGGGCAGTGCAGGGACCCCCTGACAGGGCCCATGCAGCTTTTCATGTCTGCTATGCAGACAGTGAAAAGCGCGACGGGTGCAACTGCACCTCTCGCACAGCCGCAACACCGCCGGCTCCATTTGGAGCCGGCTCCTGTGTTGCGGCCGAGATCCCTGCTGCGCCAGTGGGCGGAAACTAGGTTTCCACCCGCCGGCCCAGCGGGGATATCTAACTGGCCGCGGCGGGAGTGCGGCTGCATTGGCGGCCGCCCGGCAGTCCGATCTTGGCGGGCGGCTTCGTAATGAGGGCCTATATGTCACATGCGTCCACCCATTCAATTTGACGCAAAACCATATTAAGAAATACTTGAAAACATGGGTTTGCACCAAAATTAGGTGCTCACCGAGGTTGGTGTAAAAAGGAGAAATATCTTTATTTCCCCTCATTTTTTCCTCTTTGCAGTTGTGCTGCATTCTGTGCATCCTCTCCTGAACAAAAAATATTCTGACCACAACGGAGGCACCCTTTCTGTATGACACAAGGGTGCCTGCACTAGCACTAGGCAGCCACAAGTGCACCAGCACTAGGAGAGATCAGATCTGTGCCATATCTTTGAATATATGCCACAGTTTTGCTCTTTCCCTTTCAAGCAAGGCAGAAAAGCAACTTCCCTTGCTATGCTGCCTTGTGTGAAATGTTAGTAAATCGTGGCTTTGATGTCTTCAGCCTAGTGCACATGCCAAAATTCAGTCAATAGGCATGAAGGACAGCATGAGCAACCATAGTTTATCAACCTCAACATGAGGAGTCCCTTTTGAGTGATGGATTTCAGGTGTTTTCGACCAACCCTCTCTAAATACATAAGTTGTCCATTTGGGCCCCTGCATCCCTGACTAGCAGGGATCCTCTGGTTTCCGGACACTGAGGGTTAATCAGCAGAGACCTGTAGTGAAATATTGCAACTATTACAACAGACCATTTTGAACAAACCAACATAACAAACTACAGCAAATTAAAAGGCAACAGTAGTGGTATGTATTGATTAAAAACAAGACTTATTGCCTATTCTTGTGGAGGGTTAATGATTAGTACAGCAGTGCAGTAAATAATGGAGTAAACATGAGAATCATGGAAATCAACAAATTCACCCCACCCTGTAAAGCGTATCTTTCTGATTGTCCTTCCATGCTGAATCTCTAAGTTGGTCTCCATGTTGCCTGCTTCATTTTTACTGTGACATAAGTTAGATCCATTGTAGGTCATTCAGTTTAGAGCACTGTGAGTCCATGGAAGGATGAAAGGGGTTACAGGAGCATAATGGCAAAGAGGGAGCATGCATGATTCAAGGTGTGGGTGCAATCACCTGACATGATGGAGATGAGATAAAAACAAGGAGGCCCTTTCTGTTTGGGTTCCAGCTACACAGAAACAGACTGGACATGAAGTAAAAGGTATGCAAGAACTATGGTCCATCAGAAATAGTCGCATATGCCATTGAATCACTTTCTAAAGGACAGTGGAACAACTGGAAAAGTCTAAGATCATAGTTTGAATAGCTTGTGGGTACCATACCCACAATAAAAGTTAATCTCTGTGATTTAAGGCATGCACTTGGACTTCCCTGGCAACCAAGGAAAAAGTAGAACAATTTTACTTGTGTAATAAATTGTAGTGTTGGGCTTATGCTGAGATAGTGAAAGGTCACTGACTCACACTTGATATCAAGGGAAATTGGCAATCTCTTTTCCCAAGCCTGCAGAGGCACTGCTGCATGGAGAATGTTACCATGATGAGGGGTCCATTCTTACAAGGCACTCCTCATGTAATCTGCTCTTGGTGATGCCTAACCAAGCATTGAAGAAACAGCACTATCCGCTTCAGGCCTTCAAAATGCAACAGAATATGAAAAGTGAGAGAACCATTGGCAGTATGGTGTCACTGGGATGACAGCAAGAAGAAAGAGCTTGGACCAAGAACATGCAGGCATTGTAATGTATCTGGGTACCATAACATGTTATCTCTCCATCTTTCCAGAAGATTAAAGAGTGGGCAGATGACCACTTGTCTCCTGGATGTAATAATAGTCCTCTGTCTGGGAAGAATTCTATGACATCACTGGACCACATAGAATCATAGGCCAATCCAGAGAAGGCAGTCTTCCTTTTCTGTCCATCCACATCTCGAGCAGAGGTTTGCGAGTTTGTGGACCCTCAATGATGCTGGGCCTTTCCTAAAACAGTAGACATCTACTGAGAGGTCCTGCAATGGGTTTGTTCCATTATCAGTGATTTGAGGTGTTATGTTATGTTATGTTATGTTATGTTATGTTATGTTATGTTATGTTATGGCTAAAATTCTAAGGACACAAATTGGTGATTTCTTATTCAAAGAAATGTAGAACCTTAAGTTTTCCTGAAGGCTATAGGATAGTATATATTTTTAATTATTATTCATTAATTAATTGTTATTCTGTGAACCTTGCTGAATTGTAAAAGCAGTTATTTACTGCTAATTTGTCAGAACAGTGAAAAACCAAAGCTGTTCTTCATGACTGTAGTGTCACAGAGGAAGCTTGCTTCCCTGGCCTGTCTGCCTCTCTTTACATCTAAGAAAATGCTGGATTATGTTTAGAGGATGATATGCCAATCTTTCAGCTCTCCTCTCTGCAGCTTATAGACGCAATGACATAAGGCCGGGTTCCTGCATTGCTAATCTCCATTCCTGCTGTCAGCCACAGGTCATTGGTGCTCAGTGGCCGAAAAGAGAGAGCAGTAGCCCATGGAGACACAGCTCACTGACAGGTGCTCTTTATGTAGTCCATATTCTCCGCTATTTGGGAGCAGTGAGCATAACAGTCTGTTAGGGAATGGAGTAAGGTGATTTGGCCTAGAGGGTAATGATGAGGGAGGGTGCCAGGTGTAGACACGCCATCATGCTGGATATTGGGATTTAAAAAAATATGACCGGTGAAGGGGTCTACACTGAGAGTGACAGAACATCAAGTACAGTTTTTGAAAATATTTTGTTGGGGAAGTATGCTTCTGGGGGAGCCATGACTGAAGCAAGAAGAACAAGTTACATACCTTTATAGTGCTCTTTCTGGTTGAAACTCTGTCCTGTGAGCAGTCATTGCTGCAGGAATTATGATCTCATTCTCAGCTCAAAAAAATATCTCTGCTGAATGGATCAGTGATTATAGTTGGACTGGTGTATGCTAATAACCATTTGGGAGAATGTGATGGAGCATGACAAAACTGGGGCAGAGACTCAGGTGGGTATTAGCAACTCCAAAATGCAACACAAAAGCCAGACTCATCAAAGGACTCCTAAGTCAAAGTGCTTAACTGAAATAAAGCATCCTTTAGTTTTAAAATGTAAAAGTAGTCCAATTATAACTAGTTTATAAGAGTTATACCCCAGCTGTGGGAAAAGTATGAATTATTGTTATCCCTACCTACAGGTCAGGATGTTTTGGCCTACAATGCAACCATGCAACTTTGCCAATTAGATTCTCTATGTGCATTAAAGGGAAAGAGAAAAAGCAAAGTACAGAATACACGTGTGGGTTATTTTGCATTTTGTACCCTCATTCTGGAGAGGTTTAGAGAGTGGGAGAGTAGGGAGAAATTATGGAAAACGTGAGAGGAGGATAGACACAATAGTCAGAAAACCTGAGAGAGAGATATACACAATACCCAGAAAAAAATCCTTTGGGTATCGCATATCTACCCTGGAAGGAAGATGACAGTTGGCAAAATTCAAATATTTTACAGCCCACAGAATCACAAATTAGTTAAACGGGGAAGAAGTACATCTCAAAATTATTTGCAAAGTAAAATTGTTACTGCATAAAAATAGTGCAACTGCATTTTGGAATTGTCCATCGTGGAATCAGGACTGAACCACAGAGCTGAAGTGTCTTAAGGTTTTCTTTGCAGAAAACCTGTCAAATGAGAAAAGAAAATGACAAGATTTGAGATTCAATGTAGATGGAGTGCTGAAGGTCTCAGGACCAATGGAACAATAGACTGTGGGCATTCCTGGGAATTAGAACTTTTAACTAAAGGTCAATCTAGTATCAATCCCATACATGTATCGGTATGTGGCCTGAATGACTGGTCAAACATTAAACAACGTTTTTTTTTTTAGGCAAGTCCCTTGTTGGAGCATTGATTTTAGTAATGTTTTTAGTGACCCAGACATCAGCAGAAGGTGATGATTTATGTCTCATGTTTGACAGCCTAATGTAGAAAGCTGCACTGACACGAATATTAAATGTGCTTTTGTTTTCATTTCCTGGTGGTCACAATTGTGCCTTCCTTATAAAACAATATGTTAGTGAACTAAAAATGATAAAGTATACTTTAAACTCTAGACTAATTGCTATTATCAAAAAGAATTTCATTTTCTAATGTCTAATATGGAATTTATGATTTTAAAGATACATGCAGAAATGTAACAATTGCACATCTCTGGCACATTTACTGAAATGTACTGACAAAGGTATCATTTAAAGTAAAATGTATTGCTCATACTAATGAAATATTAATATTGATGAGTTTATAAGTTTGTATTTTTACATGTTTTATTAAAGTGAAATGATTAACTGCAGTGCAACTGGTTTTTCTCATGTTAGCTTAAATAAGGCCTGCAGAACTCATATTTTGCAATTATGTAAAAGTGATGAATCATTGTTCTTTCTAGCATGAGGTTTTTTCTAGGTTCCATTCTCATGAGCAGTTTTGCAAGTACCATTAGGTTCATTGTTCAATTGCACAGAGACGTTTAGTTTAGTGGCCTTGAAAAGAACATTCTGGCCCATGGACTTTAATGCCAAATAAAATGTCACCACTACTGTATGAATTCACACAGATGGAAAAAGGTTCCCAGACACAGTCTGAGAATTTGATGGACTGTTGCAACTTTTTAATCACCAGATGTCGATGATTGGATGATGCCCCTTTTGTGTGACCTGATGTAATTAAACTGACTAATCATATTTATTTTTTTTAGCAACATTTTTATTGCGTTTTTGGTAAAAACATACACGGCATGTTGTTCAACGGTATCTTAAGCTCTCACACATTTGTTTTAAATACATTTCAAGTGTAGCATATGATAGGCTGGTTTTCCCCCCATCTATCTGTCGATGGTCGTGTCTTGATCAAACAACAGCCCATTCAGAACTACACCGGCCATCGTTTTAAACATGCCTTGGTATTCCGCTCTGAGTTCACTTTTAACAGTCCTGCAACATCCCCTGTGACTCCCCCTGTGGTGCATCCAGTCATTATGTGGGGTAGTTCTGCCCTATAGGCCCAGTCTCAGGTAAATAGTTCCACCCTACAGTATTGCGCTCATTCCCCGTAAACTCTGTGCACTCAAAAGTGCCTTTGCATGTATGTTGTACAGCTTCACCTTAGTGGATGGTCTTAGGTCTCTTCCTGTGATTGTCCCTCTAAGTCTGTGTCTACTAGTGTCCCCCAGGCTCGCGCAGCATCAATCAACCCCCTTTCCTCATTTGGCTTCCCGGAGCCTCCCCTCAGCCTCAGCCTCTAGATCTGCCCATTTCCTGAACTGTTGTTTCCATGCTTGGAAGCTAGAGCACCTTGGATTTTTCCAGCATCTTGTGATCTCCCTCCTAGCAAGGATCAGCCCCAGATCCTGGAGGCGGCTAGTAATTTTTGTCTTCACCATGTGGGGAAAGCATTCCAATAGGCAGTGTTGAGTCTTGCAGGAGACCTCACGCTCTATGCTAGCAGTTAGCGTTTCCATGATACGCCCCCCCAGTACATAGGTTGTGCAGGGCAGCTTCAGAACATATGATGGAATTCCACCCCTACCTCTCCACAGCACGGGCATTTATGTTCTGTCTTTGGGCAATATCTATTGAGTCTCCCGGGGGTATGGTATGCTCTGTGTGATACGTAAAAATTAATACATCTAAATCTAGCATTTCTGGTTGCTTGGCTGTTGGATGATTTGCCACTCAGGTCCAGCATTGGTGTCTGGCGATCCCCCTGTATATTTTGTAGAGGCAGGTGATTGCCCTGTGTGTACCCATTACTGTCAGTACATATTGAAGGTGGGCAGCTTGTGGTGGCTCTGCTAACCAAGACCCCCAATGCTTGAGTATAGCAGCAATGACCGAGTTATATAAAAGGAAGTGTGCATGTGGGAGGTCCTATCTGAGCTGCAATTTGTCTAAGTGAATGAGCGCTCCCTCTATGAAGAGGGTGCTTGCTGTAGCTCTTCCTGCTTCCTGCCAGGCTGTAAGTCCCTGCCAAGTCCCTCCACCAGGCAGTTCCTTAGATAGTGGAGGGGTATGTTCTGTGAGCAGGTGACACATATCCATGCCTTTTTAGGGCTGCGGGTCCAGCACCGTCATATGACTCAGAACTCAGAGGTGTCCGCAGCACTCAGCAGGGGAAGGCCAAGCAGAACCTGGGTCAACAGAGGCGCTTCTGGGGTTAATGGCAGGACCTCTCCGTCAGGTCTTTGTCTGCTGGCAACCCATTGCGTAAGCCATTGCAGCTGTATTACTAGTTAATAGGCCTCGTAGTCAGGGACCGCTAGTTCTGCCTCTGTCACTGGGTGATGCATGGTGGGAACGCCACCCTGCACCTGCTCCTTTACGTCCATATAAAAGCTGGTAACAATCTTATTAATTTCTCGGAAGTAGGAGGCTGATATCCAGACCGAGAGTGCTGTAAAAAGGTAGACCAGTCTGGGAAGTGATATCATCATTAGCAGGGCCACTCGGCCGGCTACCAACAGCGGCAGCATCGCCCAAAAAGCAGTAATTGCCCTAAAGGACCTGATCATCCTGCCTATATTGCCTTCTAGCAAGTCTTCCAAATTGGGGTACACTCGGACTCTGAGATATTGGAAGGCCTTAGGCTCCCATAGCAGGTGGCCCAAGTCCTCTGGGGGTTGCCTCGAGTTATGAATTAGGAACAGACAGGATTTGTTCCAATTTACTCTGAGTCCTAACAGTGAGCCATGTTGATCCAGCATCACACGGGCTCTGTACAACGCTTCCCGGTCATCCTGGAGGAACAGAAGCAGGTCACCCTCGTATAATGCTATAAGGTGCACTCACTGTCAGGCCTTGATAGAGATTGCCGGTGCGTGCCCAGTGGGGTAGGGGTTCCACTGTTAATGCAAAGGGTAGGGGAGAGAGAGGGCAGCCCTGCTTGTTCCCACTCTCCACTTCCCATTCCCCTGATATTGATTGGCCAGTGTGGGCCCTAGCCATTGGGTCTGTATACAACTGGCGCGTCCAAGTCACAAAGCCCTCTTCAATGCCAGTTTTCTCCATGACACCATATAGAAATTGCTAATCCAGGCTATCGAATGCCTTCTCTGTGTGGATTGCTAATTTCAACAGCCTCTCCCTCTCTCTATCTAAGGCCCAAGGATTTGGCACAGCTGTCTAAAGTTGTGGGCCGTGCTGCGCTCCCGGAATGAATCCTGCTTGGTCTTGATGTAGTAGGTGTGGCATGTGGGGTAGCAGCCGTGTGGCTAAGATTCAAATGAGAATTTTATATCCAGCATTTCACTTGCCGTGCGGTCTATGGGCTCTCTTGTCATGTGGTTTCTTTCCTGGTTTTAACAGAGGGATTATAAGGGCCTCCTGAGTGGTGTGCGGGAGAAGGCCTTCCTATCTGGCCACATTATACAGGTCCACCAGTTTGGGTGCCAATAACTCTCCGTATACAGTGGAAAACGTTATGGACAGCTCACCTGTCCCCGGGACTTTATTCCTAGACAATGTTTTTATCGCCACCTTTACCTCCTAAAGGGTGAGTGCCTCTCCAGCACACTTGCCTCTTCTTGGGTGAGAGCTGGAAAATGTAGCAGTCCCAGAAATTCTTTCAGCCATGCTCAGAGGGGTCCACAACCCTGCTGTATAATTTGGCATATTAATCTTCCTTATTTATGTCATCCTGCCTGTGCAGCCATCTGCCATCATCAGTGGTCAGCTCTACAATGACCAATCCTTGTTTAACTGGTTCTGCTACCCAATCTAGGAGCGTCCCCATGTGATCGCGCTCTACATGGGCCCGCACCATGTAGTTATGACAGCCGAAGAACCTTAGCCTTTCAACCATCGTTACCACCTTCTCACGTTCCACCAGGAGCTCTGCCTGGATTTCCAGGTGCCCCAGGAGGCACTTTTCCAGCAGCCTGAGGGATTCCTCTGCTTCCAAGGTCTCCTTCAACAGCATACGCTGGATTCCGACTGTTTCAGAGATTAAGCTCCCTCTGAGTACCACCTTGAAGGCGTCCCACTCTAATAGGGGTGACTCAGTTGTTCCCACATTCTCCACAAAGTATTGCTGTACGCTTGTCCTAATGCAGTCTCTGAAGACCTCATCGTCTAAGGAGTCCGGACGTAGCCTCACGCGAGAATTGCTGGTCTGCTTCTTTACCACTGTAATCCCATCAACAGGGGATTATGATCAGAGATTGTGTGGGACAAGTACTCTGTGTTTGTCACCAGCATGTGCACGTCTGGGGTGCAAAGGAGGGCATCCATGAAGACATGCAGGTCATGGAGACCTATGAAGAAGAAGTAGTCCTGCTCCTGTGGGTGCTGCTCTCTCCAGGAGTCGAACAAGCCCCGCTCTTGCTGCCGTTGTGCAAACCCCTGAGATATGCACACAGCTGGTGCCTCCCATGGGGGCGATGGGAGCGGCCCACCTCCAGATCGGAGACACAATTGTAATCGCCTTCCAAGAGGACCAAGCCCATTAAATACAGGGCCAGTTTACATGATAGTTCAGCAAAGAACTCCTGTTGTCCACATTAGGGCCATAAATGCTGCCCAGCACTATATTGTGCCCATCTAGACGTCCTAGCGCTATAGCATTTCGTCCATCACGATCTGTCCAGTGTGCTGATGGGGAACACCTGCCCTAATCCCTTTTAAGACACCCCATGCAAATGCAGAATGTAAATGAGCCGTCCCCTCCACCTGCGCTGCAATGCTAATCCTTCTGCAGCTGTCAGATGCAGTTCCTGGAGGAGGGCAACATGCATTCCTCTGTGCTGCAAATATGAGTGTACCTCATACCGTTTATTCATAGAGCACATCCCCCAGATATTCCAGCTGATAATTTTATATGCTCCAGGTGTCATCATGATGTCATCATATAATGATGAATCTCACCTGGGGGCATCCTGTACCCGCTGTTTTCAGCTACCTGCCAAATGAACTCCTTTCTGGGCCACCAATATTTTATGAATGCACCACACCAGATCTTCCCCAACAACAACTGGTTGAAACCCCTTAAACTCCCCCTCCCCAGGACAAGTAGGGTTCCCCCCTTCATCCAAACAAGCAGGTAATAAACAGACAAACAGCAGTTGGAGCGTTCGCACTGTGCCCGACCCGAGCAAGCCACCAATCCATCATGCCGCCCCCCCATGTCTGTTAAGAATGATATTGTCCATCCTTAGTACCATATAAAGAGGTTAGTACATATTCATTCAACCCAAGGTATTCTCTCACTATCAACTCTAGTTGCTGAAAGGCCCGGTGTCAGTTCTTTCAGGTCCCCATCCCTCTCATGCTCCTACTATCCTCTTGGGAGGGTGACGTGTCATAGTCATCATACCTCATTTCGCTGACCACTCTGCCTTGACAATCCTGAGATTTACCTGGTAGCTTTGCTAGAGAAGGAATCTGCTGTGCATGGTGTAATCTTGGGGAGGTCATCATCCGTTAGCCACTCCCGCTCAATGCTGCTACCTCCTGCACTGCTCTCTGCTGGGCCCTCTTTACTTTCTCACCTGACTAGACAAGTCTGCCTGAAAGAGGCCTGCGCCTCTTTTTCCTTACCAGCAATGGTCTCTATTGCCCTGCCAATTCTCCGCTGGGTCAAACGTTGGCATTTGTGTTCAGCCAGCTCCAGACCTCCTGAGGCTTGGGAATGAATTGTTTACCCTCATGTGAAAACACTCGCAGGCACACCAGGAATAACATGGCATATTTGAATCCCAATAGCCAAAGTCGTCTCTTGGCTTCAGTAAAAGATGCATGCCGTTTTTGGATAGCTTTGGTGAAGTCCTGGAAAATCATGACCTTCTGATTGTCTATACGGGTATTCCCCTTCCTTCGAGCACAGGCCAAGACATGGTCTTGGCCCTTGTGATGGAGCAGCCTTGCGACCATTGGTCTCAGCAATGCCCCAGGCAGAGGCGGTCAACCAGGGACCCTGTGCACCCGCTCCAGGGCAAAAAAGGGGGAGAGACCCTCCGATGCCACCTCCTTGTGCAGCAGGATTTCCAGGAAGGTTAAGGGATGCCTACCTTCTGTCCACTCCAGTATGCCCACTATTCGGATGTTATTCCTGCACGATCTGTTCTCTCCATCTTCTGCACGGGCCTCCAGTATTTTCACCTCAGCTTCCAGTGCTTCCATTTGAACTCGCATCGCCGCTACGTTGAGGTGCAGTTCCGATAGTGTACGTTCTGTTGCAGTCACTCGCTCAGTCAATCGTCAATCCCGATGGTCATCTCTCAGGAGGCCTAGGTCTCTGTATCAGTTTTAATCTCCAAAACGTCTCTAGTGGTTGTGACAGCCTGGAATATGTCTTGCAGAGTGGGTCCCATGGGGGCATCCCTTTCCGGTGCCATGGCTTGGGTCAAAGGTCTTGGAGTCTGGGCTCTAAAGTCAGCATATCTTTTCCTGGCTGCTTACCCTATTAATGCTTGAGAGTGAGTGCCCGCATTCAGGTTTGCAAGGGGTAGACCATTGTCACTGTGCCAGACAACCTTTCACTGTGTCATTGTGCCCCTGTCATGTCCCAGCCCATGGGTCCCAGAAGTCCTCCGGGCATACATCAGTCAACTAGGGTTCAGCTCCATTCACAGGCGTCTGTTCTCTTTTCTATGTGGAGGTCCCCAGCTCCCCTGTGTCGGCCTTAATTGGGGGACTGCAGGCTACCGCAGTGCAGTGGCCCTTTGTCCACCTCACTATGCCCCACAATCTCTGGAGCCCTGAATTAGTGCTTTACTCTATGTAGCAGTCTCCTGCCAAGCAAATCATGTTGTGGGGGTATCGCTGGGCCCGGTGGGCGGCAAGTGCTCTGGTCATCTCAACAGGCTTTTATTGTGACTGTTGTGGGGTATAAGTGACCCTCCTGCTCTACTTAGGGAGGCCCTCTGCCTCATATTGCCAGCAAGTCTCTCTGCTTGACCTCGGGCCCCCTTGGGCCTTTCAGTGATCATTTGGGCTACCCAGCACCCAACCACATATCTCCTCACTCACACCGTAGTCAACACTGAAGGCACTCTTGAGTTCTCCTCCTTCCCGTCAGCTGGGCTCAACTTTAAGGTCGTAGACGGGGGGACTATCAATGCCTCACAGCCAGGTTGCGAGGTCCTCCTCTGTTGGGCCCAGGCATCTCCCCAGGTCACTGCGCTCCTTGATATCCAGTGGGCGCCATCTTAGGCCTCGGTCCCACTCCCAGCTCCTGGTCCATGGGTGCATCCCAGGTGTGCCTTGCGTCCCCGTCCATGGGCCTCCCAGTCCTTTCCATCCTTCTCTGGCCCACCATGTGGGCAACAGCAAGTTCGGAGGGGGCTGGCCCCTCAGTGCACCGCCATCTTGGTTCCCTTGTGCCCGCCCAACTCAGGACTGCAAGATATCCTCCAGTTCCAGTTCCAGTTCCAGTTTCTGGGGTCCCTTTGAGAAGTCCTCCTTGTGTGCTGCACTAGGGAGCAAGTAGCCCCCAGGGCAAACAGGATCATCAACAGATTCAGGTAGGCCGGGCAGGAGCCCACAGAAACATGTCCTACTTCATCGGACACTGGCCACGCCCCTCAACTCCAGCCGACTAATTAATTTGATGTATGTGTTTTATATCAGAAGAACTTTAGAGATTTAGGCAATTCTCTTTTTGCACCTTTCCTGATGACATTTCTGACTGAACTTTGTTGAGCCAGACACTTTGCTGATCAAGAATCCCTGAATGCTGTCCCCTTGGAGAGGTACACCTTTCTCAGCTGATTGCCATTTCCCCTTGACACGTCCCTTTTTCTAGAAGAGAATCTATCATGATGACACTCACTCTTTTTATTGTTCTAGCTAGTATTCTGTAGTCCAATGTGAGAAAACAGGGCTGATTGCAGAGGCCCCCTAACTTTTTGCCCCCATTTTCCACTTTTTGCTGATGTTTTCCTGACTCTGAGGGTGCCCTGGGTACTGCTAACCAGTCCCAGGGAGTGTGCTCTGTGTAAAATCAATATGCAAATTAGGCTAATTATAATTGGCTAAGTCAACCTACCTATAAGTCCCTAGTAGATGGTAGGGCATGTAGGTTTAGGGACCACAGCATAGGTAGTGCACTGCCGAGGTGCCCAGTGTCATTTTAAAGGCAGGCCTGCCTTGCTGGCTGCTTTTAAATTACAGTTATATGCAAATTCGACTTTGGAATTAGAAGTAGTTCCAAAGTCTTAAAGTACCTTATTTTTACATATAAGTCACCCCTAAGATGTGCCCTATGTGCCCTAAGGGCTGGGTGCCATGTAACTATGAGCAGGGACCTTATAAAAATAGTTTTATAAGCCCTGGTGAGGTAAAAACAGCCAAATTCGTTTTTCCCTCATAGTAGTGAATGGCCTTCATAGGCTAGAATGGGGAGACTTTATTTTAATTTTAAAAGTCCCCTTTAATGACAGATACAAAGAGTTTGGTATCAAATTAATTGTTATAATAAATCCCACAACTTCCAGTTGTTGGATTTAATATAACTTGTTCAGGTAAAGAGTTTTACACTTTACCTGAAAAGTTGCCAATGTCAGCCCTGCATTGTTTTTGCTGCTGTGCTCTGATTGGCCAGCCTCTGGCAGCCTGGCCAGGCTGCATTGATGAGGTGTGAAGTAGCCTGTCTTCACACAAAGGGATGTGCCTGTGGGAGGGAATCTCCCCTCAGCAGATGGTGAGGCAGGAAGGGGGAGGGCTGCCAAACTGGTCTTCAAAGGCAGAGAAGGACATTTGGAGCAACCCAGCAACACTCCCACATCCTGCAACCCCAGACAACTAGGTGCCCCCTTGATTAGATTAGGAGAGGGCAGGAGAGGGGTGTGTTTATGATTTTTAGCCACACCAGTGGGTGGGCTCAGCCAGATGTAACCTCCAAACATCATTTTCAGCCATGATGGATTTTTGAAGAATGTTGCCTCCTGGGTTTGATTTTTGCCACACTTCCCAGGAAGTGGTCATCACAGGGGGAAGGACCCTGCACCTGATTAGAGAATCAGGACCCCCCTGTTTTTCACCCAGTAGCAAGGATACAACTGGCAGACCTGCACCCACACCTCAGATACCCATCAGATTCCAACAAGGAAGAACCAAAGGAGAAGAAGGACTGCCCTGCTGGACCCCTGGCCTGCACCTGGAACCTGCACTCAGCAGGACTGCACCAGCTGCACACTTGGGTTTCACCACAAGAAGGACTTTGCCTGGCTTCAACTGGTTCAGGGAGGGACTCCCTTTTTGCTACAGGTGAAAAATTGCTAACCAGAGTCCCCTGCACCAACTTCTGAAGAAATCAACCAGCTGACCACTGCCCGGTGGCCAAAAAGGAGTTTGCGCCAGGTGCATTCTGTGAGTTGTAGTCCACACCCCCAAGGATCATCTCAGATCTTCTGGACCCTTGGGGTGAGGTGTGGACCCCAAAAGAACCTTAAAAGAACATCTGGGAGAAGCCCCAGAAGTTTGGAGAAATTTGGAGAACTTTTGAAAAAAAGCTCCATAGAGGGACTGACCCGCTGCAGCAACTCTAGCTGGCTTGCCTCAACCGCGACCCGGCCTGATTTGCAGGTTCGTCCCGTTAAAGAAAATCTCAGAAAAAGAGACTAAGTCCGAAGGTAAAAAGTTGACCGGGACCTCCCAGTCAGCGTAACCGAGAAGGGCTCCAAGGACGTCGGATCAAGATCCAGGTTTACCCCGGTCGAAGGATTTTCACCTCGAAAAAACGACTACGTCCGAAGGTAAAAATCTCCACGAGGGCTCCCGCGACGTGTATCTGGAGAAGAGTTCCAGGAGGTCAGGTTGGACTGGCAGGTTCGTCCCGTTGAAGAAAATCTTCAGAAAAGAGACTAAGCCCGAAGGTAAACTTTTGACCGAGGCCTACCGCGAGCTGTAGCCGAGCAGAGCTCCATCGCGGTCGACCTTAAACTTTGACTTTGCCCCGGTCGAGGTGCGACCAGATGACCAGATTGGCGCTTTTTGTTTCTAGGTGCTAGAAAACAATAATTCTTTAAAAATTCATATCTCCGGGTCCCCTTATCTGATTTTATTCGTTTTTGTGTCATTTTAAAGATAAAAATGTAATCTATTTTTATCATTTGGTTTTGGACTTTTAAACAGTTTTCTGTGTTTTATTACTTTTTTGTGATATTTGAATGCTTTACACTCTGTCTCCTAAGTTAAGCCTTGACGCTTGTTGCCAAGCTACCAAGGGTTGAGCTGGGTTTACTTTACTGAGACCTAACTGGACCTAAGTGGAGGTTGGTGGCCTGTTGCTAAGTGTAGGTACCTACCTGCCCTTACCAATAACCCATCTTCCAACAGTTAGACAAAATTTCTTCTAAAAAGTTATTCCAATAATATTAAAATATGTTTCTTAGTACTAAAAACTTCCTTGATAGTGATAATTGGCACAATGAGTCTGACAACATTCCTTCACAACCAGCCACAGAGGCCTTTGGTAAAAAGCTAGAACAATATCTAGGGTCTCTTAAAATATAACAGCATGTAAGATGGTGAAAGCAATTAATTAAAATAATAAAAAATAAAAAATAGCACCATCAAACCCAATCACAATAGCAGAAAATGTCAAGCAAAAATCTGCCCAACAACCAATAATAGCTGGTGACCCTGTATCCATAGAGCATGACGGAGGCTGGCAAAAATGGATGAAATGTATTAGAAATATCACTCATGACCCACCAAGCCCAACCACAATGGACAACTAAAAAATGCTGGTGGCCGCCAAGGCCTCTATGACTGATATGCGAGCAAGAGGGAGACTATCAAAATTAATTTAGACTATTTAAAAGGAATAACCATGACATAACAGGACCAATCACAATAGCAGAAAGTTTGTCTGTAAATTTTGTAAAAATTCCAATAACATTTGACGTCTCTCTGGGACCAATAAAACTAATCTGACAGCATGAGGGAGGTTGGCAAATCCAATTACGTTAAATTAAGATAATATCCATGGCCTAAAGACTAAAAGCAGCCTTTGAACCCAATAAACGGAAAAGTAGACATAAAACAGAAAAATAAGAAAAAACAAACTACACAAAATTCTCAGCAAAAGACTTAAAGCATGGTAAATTAATTTTAACATTGTAGCATACACGCAAAAAGGTGGATGAGCACATGGCTCGACAAAGAAACACGAGACATAAAGAACAAAATAAAATGGTAATTTAACACACAATGTTTTATCAAATGGTAAGTGAGAATATGACAGGGAAGAAGGAGGTATTACACAGCAAAGAGAAAATGGCTGCCTATTCTGAAAATAGCTATTCCACTAACAGATTTTCACAGCATTGAAGGGCAAGGAATGTAGAAATATAAATAACCAATTGTGGCTGGGTACATCTGAAAGCTCCTGCAACACTGACATAGCAGCAGTGAGAATCTGAAAAAATAAGTGAAATTAAAAATGATAAAATATCCTTGAGCCTTAGAGAAGCCCTATTAATCCCCCAAGGTATATGCAAGTTGTCAAAACTCAATTCATATCAAACATGGCCCTAAAACTAACAGCCCTAGTCAATGCCCCAAACAAGACTTTTAAAAGTTGCAGAAAATATTAATTTATTCAACCATGTCTCAAACACACATGCACACATATGCATGACAAAATGGTAGATGACCGCATTAGAAGGAAGAAAAAGCATAATAGCAAAGAAAAATGTCCTATTGTCTGGGCCTAGGACCCCTTACTAACCACCATCAAGCAATAGCAGACAAAAATACCCCAAATCTGCACGACATCAAAAGCCATTGGCAGACTTGTAAAACATCTGTAGCACATCATCAGTGAGAGTGTGAATAATTGAATACAAAACTGAGAAAAACATCTGTGGTCCAAAGCAGACTAACACTAGGCCCAAAACAGTAGAACATCACATTACATTTCCCTCAACCAGCCCCCCAGTGGTGGCAGAAAAGCCACTGAATGCCAGAAACAGATAACCCCACCCCTAAAAGTCTTTCTGCCAACCTGGGGCCTCGCGCATTCCCATCCCCTACGGCAAGCTGCAGAAAAATTGGAATATTTTGGACATAGATTTGACACATGGGTTGAGAGAGACAATGATAACAACTCATCCTGCCTCCCCCAAGTGGCAGAAAGACTGTTGAGTGCCCATGGGTTGGGGATGCATTACAGTGGCAGAAACAGGCAAACCCCTTACCTCATTCTGTTTCTTTTTTCCCTGATGGTCTGGTGGGCTTTCTCACCCCCCAGGATAGCCACATAGGTGGTAAAAACCCCAATCTGCCCAAACAGGGGAACTGAAGGTCACCCAGGCTACCTGGGAAAAAAGTGAGAAAAGGAAAGGGGTGGGCTGCTGGCCCATCTTGGTAGTGGCCCCGACCCACTGGCACCAGATAGTTTACTGCTTCTCTGCCTGTCCATATGTCAAAATAGCATCTACAAAAATCCCTATTTCCTCTAACTTGCCATGGCTACAGTGTTCGACCTCTGAATTTCCAGGCAATCAGGGAACTCTACCATCCCTGAGCATCTGTAATCAAGAGACCCAAATTAATCCGGGGCAGCATGGCTTATGTAGATCTCAACATGTTTTCATTCTCAGAATTCCTTTGAAAATGTCAAAGCATGGATAATAAAGTTACAGTTTCCAATGGTATTGCAACAGAAAACTGATTCACTCCCTGACACTGGCCAAAGTCTTAACACCCTGTATTCTCACAAGTGTCCTAAATGAAATGCTGCCTGCATGTGTGAGTGGACCAAACATGCAAGGTTGGAATGGACCAAAACTAACCACGTGGACTTCATCTGATCCCAGATTTCACCAGTTCATGTCACAGTCAACAGGCCTAGACACACAAGTGTGGGACTCTTGTTTATGGAGAGAAGTGTGGGAATGCTGAGGCGTTAAACTGTGAGGATTTCTTCAGATTTGTGAATTTACCGTCACAGAAATGTGAGGAAAATATGTGATTTTAGCCAAAATGGGACATTTGTAGGGTATTCTGTGTAAGAAAGGATAGGGGAATCTATGCAAATCATTGCACCCTGGACTCCTTTGAGTGCATAGTTTTCAGATAAGTCTGGATTTGGAATGTTTCCCTGGGTGGCAGCCAAATCTGGGCTAAAATAAGATAGCTACCCACACAACCAGAATGGGTCAATTTGCAAGGTAAAATCTTGATGGTTTTTCGTTGTGGTAGAGGCTTTTTGCAGGTTTGGGTGATGGGCCCAGCCGCACAAGTGGGGTATTGTTTTTATCATGAACACGGTGGAAATACCAAGTAGTTGTAAATTTGTTATTTTGAATTGGATTTCTCCACAGATGTGGCTTACAAATGTAAGCCAGTGTAGAAGAGAGAGCATTTGGCAAAATGCCATCTGAACCTTTTATAGTATGGATGACCTCAAATTCAGAGTTATTTCAATAATCACAATTTCCAAACTTATTATCTTGGGCACATTTCAAAATGCATATGTTTCCTTCATCCTTATTATTCATTCATTACATTTTAACATATGAATTAATGCATGTGGGTACGCATTAGTATAGCCATGGACAGAGTCAGATTCGGAGAAAAAAAAACTGTTCTTAGAGTAGATTGCATCAGCCTGTACATTCAAAACAACAGGAATACTCTTTATTTGTCGGACAACAGATTATATACAAAGCAGCCATTTTTTAGGTCGAACAGAGCAGCGCGCAAGCGCAGCTTTTCCGACGTGTTGGTATCTGTGTGGCTTTTTAACCACGCCCACCGCACGCCCATCACCATCACTCGTTCATGGACTTGCCTTTCAAAAATCCTTTGTTAGCATTGGTAAATGCTTTATGTTTGTCCCTCCTTGGGCAGTTTTGTTACCTCCTTGGCCATCAACCCAGTTACATGGATAATTGCACGTTTGCCGATGTTTGACTGCGAGCGAACTTCTTTTTCCTTTTGTGTCTCTCCTTCATGCTCACGCTCATGGCAGCCATGGTGCTTTGAATCGTCTTGCTTATGGCAACTGTTTTAGTTTTTATTTTCAATTTTTGGTGCAAGAAAAGTCCAGTCAGGAATTTACAACGCTAATAGCTCTAACTCGAGCAAACGCGAGACCCACTGTATTGCAAATGCTTGTTTAAACTACTTATTGTATTTTAGCAGTTGCATAACCGCCTCTGTCCTCCCATATGAAGTGTTAATTTTCCTCAGCAGGCAATGGGATGCTTCAGATCAGCTGATACCACAGTCAGCAGTCTGTGACTTCTGGATGGCCTACGTAAAATGTAAAGTTAACAACCATTTTTGCACGCATCTTTTTCTGAAACCTTGTAGGAGGCTGGACTGGCTTGTAGTGAGTACCAAGGGGTACTTGCACCTTGCACCAGGCCCAGTTATCCCTTATTAGTGTATAGGGTGTCTAGCAGCTTAGGCTGATAGATAATGGTAGCTTAGCAGAGCAGCTTAGGCTGAACTAGGAGACGTGTGAAGCTACTACAGTACCACAAGTGTCACTTGCACAATATCATAAGAAAACACAATACACAGTTATACTAAAAATAAAGGTACTTTATTTTTATGACAATATGCCAAAGTATCTTAGAGTGTACCCTCAGTGAGAGGATAGGAAATATACACAAGATATATATACACAATAGCAAAAATATGCAGTATAGTCTTAGAAAACAGTGCAAACAATGTATAGTTACAATAGGATGCAATGGGGACACGTAGGGATAGGGGCAACACAAACCATATACTCCAAAAGTGGAATGCGAACCACGAATGGACCCCAAACCTATGTGACCTTGTAGAGGGTCACTGGGACTATTAGAAAATAGTGAGAGTTAGAAAAATAACCCTCCCCAAGACCCTGAAAAGTGAGTGCAAAGTGCACTAAAGTTCCCCTAAGAACAAAGAAGTCGTGTTAGAGGAATAATGCAGGAAAGACACAAACCAACAATGCAACAACTGTGGATTTCCAATCTAGGGTACCTGTGGAACAAGGGGACCAAGTCCAAAAGTCACAAGCAAGTCGGAGATGGGCATATACCCAGGAAATGCCAGCTGTGGGTGCAAAGAAGCTTCTACTGGACAGAAGAAGCTGAGGTTTCTGCAGGAACGAAAAGGGCTAGAGACTTCCCCTTTGGTGGACGGATCCCTCTTGCCGTGGAAAATCGTGCAGAAGTATTTTCCCGCCGAAAGAATGCCAACAAGCCTTGCTAGCTGCAAATCGTGTGGTTAGCATTTTTGGACGCTGCTGTGGCCCTGGAGGGACCAGGAGTCGCAAATTGGACCAGGAGAGAGAGGAGACGTCGAGCAAGATAAAGAGCCCTCTCAGCAGCAGGTAGCACCCGGAGAAGTGCCAGAAACAGGCACTACGAGGATGCGTGAAATGGTGCTCACCCAAAGTTACACAAAGGAGTCCCACGTCGCCGGAGACCAACTTAGAAAGTCGTGCAATGCAGGTTAGAGTGCTGTGGACCCAGGCTTGGCTGTGCACAAAGGATTTCCACCGGAAGTGCACAGGGGCCGGAGTAGCTGCAAAAGTCACGGTTCCCAGCAATGCAGTCTAGCGAGGTGAGGCAAGGACTTACCTCCACCAAACTTGGACTGAAGAGTCACTGGACTGTGGGAGTCACTTGGACAGAGTTGCTGGATTCGAGGGACCTCGCTCGTTGTGCTGAGAGGAGACCCAAGGGACTGGTAATGCAGCTTTTTGGTGCCTGCGGTTGTAGGGGGAAGATTCCGTCGACCCACGGGAGATTTCTTCGGAGCTTCTAGTGCAGAGAGGAGACAGACTACCCCCACAGCATGCACCACCAGGAAAACAGTCGAGAAGGCGGCAGGATCAGCGTTACAGAGTTGCAGTAGTCATCTTAGCTACTATGTTGCAGTTTTGCAGGCTTCCAGCGCGGTCAGCAGTCGATTCCTTGGCAGAAGGTGAAGAGAGAGATGCAGAGGAACTCGGATGAGCTCTTGCATTCGTTATCTAAAGTTTCCCCAGAGACCCTAAATAGCCAGAAAAGAGGGTTTGGCTACTTAGGAGAGAGGATAGGCTAGCAACACATGAAGGAGCCTATCACAAGGAGTCTCTGACGTCACCTGGTGGCACTGGCCACTCAGAGCAGTCCAGTGTGCCAGCAGCACCTCTGTTTCCAAGATGGCAGAGGTCTGGAGCACACTGGAGGAGCTCTGGACACCTCCCAGGGGAGGTGCAGGTCAGGGGAGTGGTCACTCCCCTTTCCTTTGTCCAGTTTCGCGCCAGAGCAGGGCTAAGGGGTCCCCTAAACCGGGGTAGACTGGCTTATGCAGAATTGGGCACATCTGTGCCCAAGAAAGCATTTCCAGAGGCTGGGGGAAGCTACTCCTCCCCTGCCTTCACACCATTTTCCAAAGGGAGAGGGTGTAACACCCTCTCTCAGAGGAAGTCCTTTGTTCTGCCATCCTGGGACAAGCCTGGCTTGACCCCAGGAGGGCAGAAACCTGTCTGAGGGGTTGGCAGCAGCAGCAGCTGCAGTGAAACCCCAGGAAAGGCAGTTTGGCAGTACCAGGGTCTGTGCTACAGACCACTGGGATCATGGGATTGTGCCAACAATGCCAGGATGGCATAGAGGGGGCAATTCCATGATCTTAGACATGTTACATGGCCATATTCGGAGTTACCATTGTGAAGCTACATATAGGTAGTGACCTATATGTAGTGCACGCGTGTAATGGTGTCCCCGCACTCACAAAGTTCAGGGAATTGGCCCTGAACAATGTGGGGGCACCTTGGCTAGTGCCAGGGTGCCCTCACACTAAGTAACTTTGCACCTAACCTTTACCAGGTAAAGGTTAGACATATAGGTGACTTATAAGTTACTTAAGTGCAGTGTAAAATGGCTGTGAAATAACGTGGACGTTATTTCACTCAGGCTGCAGTGGCAGGCCTGTGTAAGAATTGTCAGAGCTCCCTATGGGTGGCAAAAGAAATGCTGCAGCCCATAGGGATCTCCTGGAACCCCAATACCCTGGGTACCTCAGTACCATATACTAGGGAATTATAAGGGTGTTCCAGTAAGCCATTGTAAATTGGTAAAATTGGTCACTAGCTTGTTAGTGACAATTTAGAAAGAAATGAGAGAGCATAACCACTGAGGTTCTGGTTAGCAGAGCCTCAGTGAGACAGTTAGGCACCACACAGGGAACACATACATATAGGCCACAAACTTATGAGCACTGGGGTCCTGACTAGCAGGGTCCCAGTGACACATAACAAACATACTGAAAACATAGGGTTTTCACTATGAGCACTGGGCCCTGGCTAGCAGGATCCCAGTGAGACAGTGAAAACACCCTGACATACACTCACAATCAGGCCAAAAGTGGGGGTAACAAGGCTAGAAAGAGGCTACTTTCTCACAAACCTGTACTGGGAGACTATGCTTGTCTATGCAGTGCCCTTGGAGGAAGGGAGGTGCGAAGTCCATGTACGTGTCACCGAAACACTGAGACCAAACTCCACTCAGATTACATTTTCCTCCCGTCATTGGGATCTAAATGTAGATATGTGTCTGCACACACATGCAAAAACCCTATGCTCACGTTACACCAACAGGCAGTGCGTTAGAGGTTGGGGGCCGGTAGAGTAACGCTGCTGACTGAAATACCCGAGCCATGCCTCAAGCTACCTAGGCGTTCGGTAAATAATAGTGCGTCACTGCATGACTCCCAGCTTTTCCCCTTCACGATGGAGAGGCCCGACATTAATATGTTGATCTGTAGTCTTTTATGCATTTATTTTTGAATTTCCTCAAATCCATCCATTCGAACTCATTTATTGGGAAGTGAAAACAGAATTCTTTGTGACTCCAATCCGCCCTTTTAATAGTTCTCTTTTGAGGTATATCACTAACCAGAAAATTCAGCAAGACATGCCCTATTGAGAAAATGAACCTCTTTTCAGTACATCAGAGGAAAGATTGATGATCATAAAAAGATGCTTTCGCATTGCAAGAGAAGATGGCCTAATTACATCGATATTTGGGGAAATAATTATTTTGGCGATTTGGTTATCCTTGATGGGAAGCTTCTCACCTGGGCTGGGAATCCTAACTGTAGTTGGCAAACCAGCTCCTCTGCAGGCCCGATTCCAAGATTCTAGATCTGGGAGGACCATGAATGACCAGGAGTGGACCAAAAACGTACGTGGTGGGGAAAATATCACAAAGGGTTTTGAACGTCTACTTTCCCAAGTAGAGACGTCCACTAGAGTAAACCCCACTCAAGGCAGGATTAGTGAGCTTTCACAATGTAATTTGCCTTTGAACCTTTTAGGAACACCCACAAGCATTTACATTAGTAG
Source organism: Pleurodeles waltl (assembly GCF_031143425.1). NCBI lineage: Eukaryota > Metazoa > Chordata > Amphibia > Caudata > Salamandridae > Pleurodeles > Pleurodeles waltl. The sequence continues at coordinate 408,385,126 of NC_090444.1, forward strand.
GCAAGCTAAAATTACTCTCCGTCCCCTTTCCACCCTGCAAATGCCCAGGGATGTACTTCAATGTGGGCTGATGTAAGTTCACTTCCAGAAAGTCATGGGAAACCAATCTCTCCCAGATTCACTGTGGGTGTAGAGGAAAGAATGGAAAAAAATGGTTTACTGGCAGAGACAAAAACTGAAAAAGTGCATTTGCACAGAAGTTTCCCTTCCCCCTGTTTCTAATCCTTCATTTTGGAGAACTCTAATTAAGTAGAGTAGGTGCTTCCTCAAAAACGCCTCGTGACATTCCCACCAGTGCTCCTAGAAACCTGCACCTTGCTCAGCTTTCCAGCCATACTACTAGGATAGTTTATGAACATATTTAAGATTTAGCTGCTGATAACTTTAGCTAGGTATAAACAAGATTTAGGGTATAGTAGTTAATAATCAACTCAAGATAATTTCAAGGCTGTATCGTATGGTAAAAGTAGTGCTTGTGGTTAAACCTGTTACTGTATTTTGTATCACATTTTAGTAAGAATTTTGAAGAGGAGGGGATTTGAATGCTTAAGATGTAATGTCACGGTCACCCAAACAATAATGGAGTGCAGCACCCTTACACTGCTCCACAGCCATCCATTGTGTTTCCCCCCTCTGCTGGCCTAGAGTTACTCACTTGCTGCACAGTGAGTTCATCCCAGCAGGAGTGAGAAAGGAGCCGGTCCGTGTGGCTGTAAGAGGGATGGGCAGCAGCAGTATGAGAGTCATGGAGAGACATGGGGGAAAGAGTCAATCTTGGGGCACCAGGAGAAGGGAAGGGTGGAGTCAGTAGGAGACACGGGGAGAAACAGTGAAAAGTGGGAGTAGCAGGGACAGTGTGAGAGCAGACTTGTCAACTTCTGATTTTTTTTCAATGTGTGAGGAGGGGGCCAGCATTGGAAGGGGTAGGGCTTTGTTCTGAGCACTGTCTGTGGGACACATCTATCCTTCCCCACCTTGCCCTCCAAAAAAAAGAGAAAAAAAAGCTTCTCGGTCTGCACCAAAGTTCTGAGGAAATTTAAAACCTCCTAATGGACAGCAGATGTGCAAATCCTTCAAACACCAATGGGAAACCCACTCTATACAGAGTTTTCCAGCTCGCCTTGTGTTTCACTGTGTGATATTGGTTGCTCACTGAATGGCCATGTAATGGGAGCCAGACGCGTGACACACAGCAGCACAGTGTGTGCTGACAAGAAAGGCAGAGACATTGAGACAGGGGTGTAAGCTTACTCAATGAGATTCTGGGGGTGTGAATCTCAGATTTCCCAACTAAAAAAGGCAGTGGGTCGCAGGGTGAATGTGTGAGGTGACCAAGTGTAAAATGGGCTGTTCCCATGAGCAGCAGAGTCAGTAGTAGTTTGCATTAGGAGAGCCTCTAGGGCTGATTTAGAGTTTGGAGAACAGGTAAACCATTGCATGCATGATGGAGTACCGTGTCCCCCAGTTCTGTCTTATGAGCGAGAGAGGCAGAGATGAAAACGTGAATGTAGGGACGATGTTTAACAGAAAGACTGATGGATGGATTGATGGGCTTGCAGGTGGATTGATGTGTGTTTAGGGTGTCTGGTTCCACGGTAGGTACAGTTGGTAGACTATGAAAAGAGTGGGCGGAAGAATGGAGGACTGTTTAAAATTGAATGGATAGATGGATTTACGTAGACTTAAAGGTCATAGAACCACACTTGAAAATTCATAATGTATTTATTTCAAAATGGGTGTTGCTAAGGAGATGAAAGGTCAGCTGTTTGCTGCACAGACTATGGTTTATGTTTCTATAAAAGGAATGCAGACATATGTAAGAAAGTTTGCTGTCAGATAAGATTAGTGACCTTGAATGTTTGTCTTGCTGTCTCAGTTTGTCGAGATATATTATTGCACTCCAGCTCTGCGCCTCTTTTTTTTAAGTTAAAACTGCCAGATAAACACCTCAGATCTACCGTACACAGGGACAAACCCTGAACACAAAGAGCCCTCTACATTAAGAAAGGTTTGCTGTTCTCATTACGAATTTGCCAGTAAACTGGGTGACTGAAGGATCTTCCTTACGAGTCACTGCGTATGCAATGCAAGACTATTCGGTAAAAAGATGTTCAGCTGATCGCAGGCTGGAGAAAGCAGGAAAACTATTTGTTTTCCGCAGAAGCGGCTCTCCGCAAAGCGCTTTTCTAAAAACCTCTTTTTAAGCTGTTCTCTTCACAAACGTCAGCACTGAATCACTCCAAAAAGCGACAAAGACCCCCTTCCCCCTATTGATGAAACCTTGTGACGGATGCCTCATGCAGACCTCGAAGTCTGTCACCCACTTAGATAAAGTTCCATACTGACATCCCAGAAGTCATCAGTATCTGCCTTAAGTCCATGGAGGGTTTAAAAACCTGTTTTTTCAGCTAAACCCATGATTACGAGTTAGTTGGAATAATTTGCGAAGATTCACAGCAGCTGTAATTATTACTGTCTCGTATATCCACATGGAATTGTGACTATTACGAGTTAAACCCTTTTGGAATGGGGAATAACTGTGTAGACATAAAGACTGTGCATACTTCCACTTGGCATTCCCTATTCCAAATGAGTAAACATTTTAATTTATCACCTGTTCTGAGCAGGTAGTAAATGGGAGCAGTGGCATTCCTGCAGAGTATGTGTGGAGGAGGAGAGACAGAAAGGTCGGGGAGGGAAAAGGAAGATTAATTTTAGCACAGAATAGATATGTCATGGAGCAAAGAACAAAGCAAGGGCATCTGGGATGACTTAAATGATGTAAACGGACCACATGTCGTGAAAGAGTCTTTCAAGCCGTACTGGTGTTTTAGCCCACACCACTAACCACAGTGGGGTTTTTACTTTTACTCTCCCATTATAGATTTACGGTCGCACCATGTTCAGAGCTATTTTCTATTTAAAAAAAAAAAAAAAAGCATTTACAAAGCAGTAGGTCTCGCATTTTCTTGAATCAGAGCTACTGGCACTGCAAATTCATAACCGGACTTTTCTTGCCACATAAATTGTTCAACCCCGCGTCATAAGTTTGTCTTTTCCTGCCATATAATTCCAGTGGCCCAGCATAAAACTAAAGCACTTCCATTAATCTTCTTTCTCTATCTGCAGCAAAAAAATGAAAATGTTGCTCTTTAGCAGTGCTAAATTTGGCAAAGCTTAATTGATGCACGCTAACGTTGTGTTTATTGAAGGCAAATATGCGCTTACAAAATACACGATTACCACTCAAAAAATATAGCCGAACCACGGAACACATTGGCCACATGGAAAATAATTATTTTTTAAAATCTAATGCCTGAATATTAATACAATTGTGTCTTTTAATATTTATGTTTACGTGTTGTTTTACTGGTGTGCCCCATATGGTGTTTGGCTGCAATTTACATTGTTTAGGTGTGATTCACTCCACAAAGTTTTATAGCATCTGATAACATCGCTGCTGTCTACAGAGCAAGCCAGCCAGCCAGTCATTTACATTCTTTCATCTGGGTGATGCTGCCCTTTCACAAACACATGCTAATCTTTCTGCTCTGTGTTTTTTACATTAGACTTTCATCTCCCCAGCAGCCTTTTTTACGTTAATTTCTGTATTTCACAGTGTTTACAAGTAAAGAGTGATTCATGTCCTCGTATTCAAAACTGTTTTCTACAACATGTTAACATCTTGCTGTTTAAACTTCCAGCCTGGCAGCTTGTTCATAGTTTGGAGCGGAAGGACATTTTCACATGTTAGAATTTGCATTTCTAATACATTTTTATTTATTTTGCCCACAGTAAATCAGTGAGGCAAAAAAATAACTGATGGCCCTTTAAGAAAAATTGTTTGTGCCCTGCATCGAAACACACCGGCTCAAATTAAGCACTGCAAACATAATAAGTGTGCCTTCTTTAGATCCAGCTGTTATTTTACACAGAAGGCTGATTTATTTTTCCTTGATAGCTAAGCCGTAAGCTTTATGCTTTTGGCTTACGAGACCCTCAATTGCCTTGTTAGCATACATGAAAAGTATGTTTTTTCTAGGTTCAGCTGTCACTTTACACCAAATGCTAACAACTGCTGCATATATGTTTACGAGTACTGACTACTAAAGCAGGCTAATTTGAAATTGTAAAGAAGTACATTTTCCGTTGTTTCTGGTGCGCTTTCGTTTTGGTTTTGTTATGACTGTCCCGAGTGTCTCTTTTGATCATACTAAATGCAGCGCTGTAAGCAAGAGGTGAAGCTTGGAATTATCATAAGGTAGTGCAGAGGGTTAATGTGGCTGCTACAAAGAACGTGTTATAGGCAGATCACAGACTTCATTCAATTTTCAAATGTTAAAATAAGTCTGGTGATTAATGTTATTTCTCGAGATAGAATGTACTTTTCTCTAGTGGAAGCTTGGACTAATTATAAGGTAGCGCAGAAGGTTAATGTGCTTGCTGCGAGGAACATGAACTAGGCAGATCAGAACTAGCAACTAATGTAACAAGCTCACCTGAAAGGTGATATTTACGGGCTGCTGGCAAGCAGTGGAAACTTCACTGGAATGACAGATGGGGATTGTTTTTGTTAAAGCTCTTTTCTCCTTCGGAGGTATTTCTGAAAGCGATTGAAAACAGGGACCAGCTCAGCCCCGTCTCTCCTGATAGCCGGGGAGGATTTTGGTTTGTGTGCCCTTTCTAAGCAGAACAGTAGTACCCCCATAGTAAAAAACAAAAATGTGAGCTGCTCAGAATGAGATATTCTGAAAACACAGACTGATTGTCCCGTGCCCTTAAAACCGAGGCTGTTGTGAGAGGAAGAAAGGGCATAAAAGAGAAATAAGTACAATACACACCAAAGACATGATCAGTAAACAACTAATAAAAAAAAATGAAAGGAATACAGTTTCACATAAGCAAGCTGATGGCCTCCATGAGCATCAGCATGAAGAGACACAAAAGGAAAAAGAAGTTCGCTCGCAGTCAAACATATTGGCAAAAGTGCAAATAGCAATGTAACAGGGGCGATGGCCAAGGCGGTAACAAAACCACCCTAAGGAGGGACAAACATAAAGCATTTACCAACAAAAAGAAAGGATTTTTGAAAGGCAAGTCCATGAACGAGTGATAGTGATGGGTGTGCGTTGGGTGTGGTTAGTAGCCCAGATACAGACCAACATGTCGGAAAAGCAGTACTCGCGCACTGCTATGCTTGACCTAAGGAGTTGCGAACTAGAGATGTTTATAACTATCTGACTGACAGAATGAAACGCTTGTGTGTAAATTCAGGGCTATGTGAGGACACAATTTCATTTGGGCAGAGTGCCCATCTCGCATGATAAATGTGAGTGAAGTGTTTTTTTGTAGCAGTCCTACTGCCTACAGAATCATCCCTCATATCCCACCACATCCAAGGCCCAGGAAAGCCCAACAATTGCTATACATTGGATATAAAAGAGACAATTAAAAAGTACAAACCCCCGATTAGGCTAAAAGATGCTGCCTTTGATTGAGAGGAGCCCGAACATCCAACAATCTGCAGCTACGAACTACTTACAGCCAATGAGAGGACGGTGGGTGGGGTTGTGTGTCTCACTGATTCATACCAGCTGTTTATATAAGCAGTATGGGTGAATGGGTGTGTGGATTGAAATTTCCGACAATCAAGTTAATCTTTGTAGTAGCTATCACGTGTGCTAGAGTATAGGGTAACTGGGAGCACTATTGTGTTTAGGGACTTTTACGAAATTCTTTCCTCATAAGGTGGTTTTGAGACTGTGTCCTCAATTTGTTCCAAAGGTGCCAACAGCTTTTCATTGTTCTGAGATTTTAGGATTACTTGTGTTTTTTTCCGGAGCCATAGTCACATGAGCAACATCTCCTGCATACTCTAGTCAGGAAGGTGTTCAAAATATAGCTAGAAAGATGTTCAGGAAAATGAGTAAAGTTTGAAGCTTTCAATGGCAACTTTACATCGATTTATTCAAGTGGATTATCATTTCTGCTTGAGTCAAAACGTACAGTGGTTTCTAACTCTGTATAACACGGCCCACAAGATGTATGGCGGCTTCATGGCAGGATTTAATGGAGCCCCTATGTCAGAGATTTGTAGGACCACAACGAGGGCTTCTCTTCACACATTCATGTCACATTACCGATTGTGGGTGTGGGGAAATGCTTCAGCTAACTTTGGAGTGTCAATATTAAACGTGTTGTGGATCATTGACGAAGTTAATCCTGATCCATGCTGTGTAAATAGGATTTCAAGTATCGGGTGAAATGAGTGTGTTTATGAAGCCGATAAATGATGCTTGGGTATCAGCTCATGATGTAATGACTGACTAGAAGATCAGAAGAGGAGGTAACGCCCTGTTACTTACTGGTAATTTAAATTACTCAGAGTCTAAAGCCTCTCTATCACAGTCATGGTCTCCCATAACTCCCTCCCAGTTTTTCAGCTTCACTTGGTTTGGAAATACAGGAGGTAAGATCAATGTTGATGCTTTTCGTAGCAGAGCACATGAAGTGGGGTGCGGTTTTACGGGAGGGATGGGAATTATATGTGTTTAAGAAGCCCATCCTCCTGCAGGAAACCTGCGCACTGGGAGAAAGCAAACACAGTTTCCAATGCTCCTCCCTCCTCTAACTTCAGACGGGATTTATAAAGTCAAGCTACGCTCTCTCAATGACAGTGAAACATGTTAGCAATGTCATCAATCCACAGTGATTATGTGATGCTGTTCCAAATGATTGTGTCAGTTTGCTAATTAGTGATTTGAAGCGTGAACATTTTCTTTCCTTTTTTTTTGGTCACGGATTGTTGTCAAGAAGTCATGTATTGTGAGCAAAATGCACCGTATCCGTCACCGCACCGCCTATTGCACGTCTGCCGGTCAGTGAAATAATGCTTCACCACCATACCATGAAACAGACATGGAATCATAGTCTAATCACGGATTGTTGTCAAGAAGTAATGTATTGTGAGCAAAATGCACCGTATCCGTCACCGCACCGCCTATTGCACGTCTGCCGGTCAGTGAAATAATGCTTCACCACCATACCATGAAACAGACATGGAATCATAGTCTAATCACCCACAACTCAACGCTTTAGAAGAAGCATAGTGCATGGTTCAAACCACACATAAGCTATATGCAATTGAGTTTGATATTCCTTACTTAGCATGAAAGGGTGCTCCACAGCACTTGACATGTGAGGGCCGTGGACACATTTGCTCACTGCTCATGGACATGTTGTCCACCCCATGACATATGACAGTATCGCATGCAGTAGATGTGTATTACAAATTGCTGTTAGATTTTTTTGTTGCAATGCCTGGCCACTCTGCGTTCAAGGTATTTTTTCCTTTATTTTGTGTACCTGTCTGTCCAAAATGACCCCAGACGGGACCTGCATGAGTAGACCTATTGCCTAGGCATACTTACTAATGATAACTCTCTGCCTCGGTATACTTCACCTGCACAGCGTTCTTGCCTGGCCTATTTATTTATTCATTCATTTATTTATTTTGTGGTTTTATATAGCACGAACAAGACCCAGTGTGGGTAGCAGAATGCTCTATATAAAGGGCCCTAAAGAACAATTGCATCGCTTTTCATTGACAGAAAACAGTAGCAGAGGGCACAAACGCTAAGTTACAATAGTTATTGGCAACCATGATAGCATAGATGGTTACAGTGGCAGTAAGAGACAAAGAACATGAACTGCACTAAGTACGGTGCTTTCATTTAAATATAGTGTGACCTCCTATATAAGCAGGATTGACATCGGAGGTGGTGTCTTCCAGAAAACTAAACAAAATAGTTCCAGAGGAATAATGGACACTTTGGTTCCTTTTTGTATTCTGGAAGTCCTGAACGGTTCTGATTGTTGGGAGATGAAGTTCCATTCTCTGCGTAAACGCCTTGAGAAAGCTTGCTTGAGCATTCTTTTTTTCTTGAAAGCAGTGGTTTCAAGAAGAAGGATGCCAGGGCTATACAGAAAGCAAACTTTACCCCATGATGGTAAGTTTTGTGGCCAGCCTATCATGGGGTTTCCAAATGGAGACCTATGTGCAAAATGTAGGATAATGTAAATTGATTGCTGTCTTCAATGGGCAGCTATCGGATGGTGACCAGAGCTGGTGTGATGTGGTTGCATTTTTTAGGACCTGAGACAAGTCTAGCAGCTGTGTGGAAGGCTGCCTTTAGGGGAGTCAAATGGAGATTGTGGATCCCTGCTAGAATGTATTTTCTGTAGTTGATTCTGAATAGCAAGGAAACAGTCTGAAAACCACAAGTCAAATGTTGTAAACCTCACAGAATATAAATCCCAACAGTAACATTCAAGCATAAATTTACAGACGGTGCTAAGATGTTTAGGGAGACATGGTTGTTTGGTGTCCAATAATGGTGGACTTCAACATCCAAGTTTGGTACATAATCTATACTGCAAGGCTCCTTCCACCTCGTAAGGTACCAGGAACTGAGATCAGAGAGCCAAGGCCTCTGGTGGCAGCAGAGAAACCACGAGGCCAACATGGCAGTTGTGAGAGCTGTGAGGGAAGAGCGGCCTTACGTATGGCGGCCATAGACCTGTAGCGAATGGAGGGGGTCTCCCTCAACTCCCATAGGGCCTGCAAACCTACCGGTGGGGAGGCGCCACGCTCAGAGGGGACCCTGTGGCTGCCCTGCAAAGGCATCCAAGAAGAAGGAGAGCTGCAGTGATGTGCAGCTGGAAGCATTGAGGAGCAGATCAAGGAGGCATGCGGGCTGAGGTGAGACTCACTGCAGCGTGAAATTCCCTGATCCAGAGGGTGAGTACTGAGCTCCACGGGGGCCAAGCTCAGCCTGGTAACAGCGGCACAGCAGGTGTGCACTGGCCTGGACAGATCATGCTCCTGCTCCTCCTCACGGTTGCAGCCGCAACTGGATCTGTGGCGGGGCAAGGGCCTCGTCTCTCTGAGAGTTGAGACATAGCAGATGAGCCTGGGCCTCGCATTATAGAATGTCCAGAAGCGATTCCCGGCCTAAAACAGGGAAGCCTGCAAAGCCGATCCTGACTAGTGAGAAGTCCCACTGAAGACCTGTCCTGACCAATGAGGAACGTTGGTGGTACAAGGGCATTGGTGCTGTAGACCAATGGATGGTACGACGGGCATTGAACAGGCCTGAATAACAGGAAAAGGCAGCACCATTGCAGCCTAGCCCTGACCTACCTGCCCTAGGGGACTACATTATGGGCTGTGATTGCACCCCCGCTGGACTGCATAGGGGTGGGGACAGGGACCCAGCGCCTCTTCTGCAGTACCCGGGAGCGTGTGTAATACCTGAGGGTCTATGTAAAAGCTCCCCCCCATATACCAGTTCCAGCACAGACAGGGCACTCTGATGGCTGCAGAGAGCACATATCAACACAACCTCAGCCTGGAGCAAGCACATAGGGGGGCAGCGAGACCCCCACACCTGGGGTGTCCTCAAGGCCTGTAGTGGCCCACCTTTTGCACTACAAAGATAGAGACTATATATTGAAAAAGGCGAGACAGTGAGGAGCCATCTTGGTTGAGAACAGGCGAGTGATGATATTTCCAGACTTCTCCTGTGAGGGGCAGTCCCAGCACTCAAGTTTTCTGGATTCTAAACAGAGACTTCAGGAGACGGGTGTCCCATACGCCTTGCTGTACCCAGCCCGATTGACAGAAGTGACCCCGGGTGGAGTTTCGTTTTTGAAGGACCCCTAAAATGGTCTGGTCCTGGATCAATCAGCAATCCCAGGCTGGCACCAGCCAGGGATTTTGCAGGGCTTGGCCGCAAAGCCCGAGGTCATGCCGCCGTAGACAGTACTCAGTGGGATTGGTCCATCCCTCCAGAGCAGAAGCCCAACAAGAAAGGCAGAAGGTGATGGAAACTGTGGCAACCTTGAGTGGCTCCAAAGTATATTCGTCAGGGGGTGGACCGCAGGTCTTGGACTCAGACCAGGACTCCAGCAGCTCAGAGGGCATGAATTTGGAGCTGCCAAACTTTACAACTGGAAAAACAGATGAACCTTTTTGATGTGACAACCCTAATGGGGTAGATCAACATGTTTCTGAGTAAGATGGCTATTAGGGGAGGGGCTGGAGCCTTGGAGGACAGGGGATTAACCTGCCTGCCAGCAAAGGGAATGAATGAATTAACTCATAGCCCCTGGATAGGTAGGACTGCCAGGGGAGTGGTAATTGACTTGTGACACGACCTGAATTTGCACAGTAGGCCCCCACATAGCTTATAGTTTTGGTTAATAGTTTGGATGAGGAAAAGGAAGTTTCTTGCCCTGGGGAGTGCTCGTTGGGGATCAGTTTGTTTGAGGGTTAATGGGGAACGAGCGAGTTGAGGACTTGCATTTACTTTACACCACTATGGTGTTGAACCTCTCCAACAGTGTAGCCACCAGGTGGAATCTATACCCCAAGACATGTGAATACTCCTACTTCTCGGCCTTGCATGACCTCCACATTAGACTGGACATGTTTCTTTTCATGCCAGACCGCCTGGGCTTGGTGCAAATACTGAGTACCTAGCCCGCACTATCCAATCATAACCCAATATTACTCCAATTGTGGACGAGCCAACCGAGACCTAGCATACCCACATGGACCTTAAAATCTGAATCTCTTGAAGATCAATTCTTCAGAGAATCCATTAGGGAGAAAATAGGATGCAACTTTGCAGACAATGCAGGCATGACCTCATCACCCCTAATGGAGTGGCACACATTTAAGGTGGTGCTATGAGAACAGTGTATAGCAGAGTCCATGGGAGTCCGGGAAACCCTGCTGAGGGAAGTGTTAGAGGAAGAACATAGACTGCAAGACCTGGAGTGCCAGAGATCGGGGCGCCCGAAGTCTAGACAGAAATTCTGCAGGCCAGGGAGAGAGTCACAACACAAGTAGAGAGATTGTGATGCTTTGATTATAAGAAATACATGGAGAGGGCACATACAGAGAGAGATTGCTCAGGCACTTTCTTGGCCTGGCTGGTGAATCCTATGAAAAGGGGTGCACCTATAATAGAACTGGCTTTAGAGGAGGGCGACAGATTATACACACAGATTGCCATCAGTGACCAACTCTTCCAGTATTACCATGACATATCCAGAAGTGGCAACCCCAGACATGCCGATGTTACAAGAATATCTCTCCCTGATGCCCTTCCCTGGCCTAACTGAGAACGAGACTGAGGACTGTGAAAGGGACACTACGCCATAGGAGGTAAGGGGGGCTATAAAGACGCTGGCCAGGGGCAAAGCACTGGGCATAGACAGCTTCCCTGTGGAATTTTACATTACATATGCGGCTGAACTAGCCCCCAACTTAGTAGAGCTCTACAAAGCAGCCAACGATCAGGGAAGCCTCCCAACTTCCACTCAATAGACATTAATAGTCCCACTGCTTAAGCTGGGGAAATCCCCAACTGACTGCAGGGCCTATTTCCCGCTTTCAAAGTTGAAGGTCAAATATAAAATAATAAGTAAAATATTTGCCAGTAGGAGTTTGCCCTTGATGACCAAATAAATCTATCCAGACCAGGCAGGTTTTGCTCCCGGTAGGAATACTGCCTTGAATATCCGGAGACACCTCCTACATTTCAAGACCACCTCATATGATTGAAAGACGGTGACGGTGCTCTCAGTGGACATTAAAAAAGCTTTTGATAGCTTGGAATAGGGGTTCCTCTGTGCAATGATGAAGCAAGTGCACCTGGGTGATGGCTTTTTGGCACGGACATGACTTCTTTATGTCCGTGCCGAATGGAACATCTTTGACAGTTACAAAGTGGGTAGGGGAATGAGGCAGGGGTGCCCCCTATCATGCTTGCTTGTCATGTTAGCTATGGAACCCTTCACCAGGTTAGCCAGAATGGGTAATCACTATAGGGGGCTACAGATAGGGATGATCCTGCAACACATTGTGCTATATGCAGACTACCTGTTGCTTTTCCATAAAGATACAGAGGGGGTCCTAGAGGAAACCAAGCACTTGCTGGGTGAATATGAGAGAAAGTCAGGGCTGAGGGTCTATTGGGAGAAAACACAACTATTCCCTACTGCAGCAGGATGCACAGCTCCTGGGGATCTTGCGCTGGGAACCCCACTGTCTGCCGGATCTAGGGTTGTAATTTTCCACGATACCACTGACCTATCCGAGGGCAACCTGAGGAAGCTGAAGGGGCAAGTGGACTTCTGGAAGTCCCTGCCATTGTTAGTAGTGGGACACGTAGCTCTGGTGAAGATGGTAACTCTCCCCTGCTTTCTGTACTCCTTCGGATGCTTCCTGTTTGGATCTCTTGGCCCTATTCTGAGAGCTAGACTCCATTATCACAGTGTCCATATGGGAGCAAGGCTGCAGGTGAGTAGCATTAGCAAAAATGCAGAGGCTGGTGGCACAGGGGGGACTGATGATTCTGGACTTTGAGGCATATTACCTCTCAGCATAACTGCAGTGGTACACCCAGTGGTTGGTGGGCAGACAACATCCGGGGAGACCATTGGGCCCCTCTCTCACTGAATGGGGAGACCTCACTCAAATGCTATTGAGAGTAAGGAAACAGCTGACAGAAGGGTCTCAAGAATTTCTGGTCATGCAGAAATGCTGGCACCAAGGACTCTGGAGAATGGCCGTTCACATTCCATACACCCTGGAATTGCCATTGAAAATGCTGACAGTCCTACCACATGGGGTAATCTGGGGGATGCAGGAATGGTTTGAGGTGGGGGTGAGTCAGGTTGGTGATCTGTATTGTGGTGTAGAGACGCTGTCCTTTGAAGAATTCTCTATAGAGTTTGATCTCCAAACAACGCCATTTCCAATTACACCGAGTGGTGACGACGGCCTTTCGGCACGCACGGCACTGGAGGACAGGCTCCACTCAGCCTTGACACCTTTGCAGCTGTCAAAACAGGGTGCTATCTTCAGGCACCATTAAGGTGCCTATATAGGGCCAGTTAGGGTGTCATGCTCCAGTCGCTTGAAAGACTGAGATCCTGTTGGGAAGACCACTTTGGCACCCCCATAGCAGACAGAGAATGGGAAACAATATTGGACAGAATGCCAAGGGTGTTTAGGAATGCTGGGTTTCAATTGATTAACTTCTACATTTTACAAAAAGCACACCTCAAGCCAGGGAATATAAGTAGATGCCTCCACAAGACAGATGCAGCTTGCCCTAAGTGCCGTAAGGAAGGGGCCGACTTCTTACATATGATATGGGCCTGCCCTGAATGGAGTCCATACCTGGAAGAGGTGAACCGAGTGTTAGCCTGCATACTAGCTTAGCAAGAAATAACGAGATGCTGGAAGGCTCCAGCAGGTCCAAGGCTGGACATATGGCATAGGGAGTTAGAGAGGTGGGCAGACTATGAAGGAACAGTGCTCCTCAGAGAAGTGATGAGGGGATAGTGTTCTGTGCAAGCCACTCACCTGAATTCCAGGCATAACAATTACCCAATCCTGGTGAGGACTAACATGACCATGATGAAATATACATTGCCCTCTTGCAACTCCTCAAGCGGAAGGGGATTTTGGGAAGAGAAAATACCAGCTTCTGCTTCGTGAACTGCAGAATCGGACTGTTAGACCCTGGACTGCTTGTCCTGTTGGGCGTCAGGACTTCTGATTTCTCAAAATACTGGGTTTTTGTTTTTTAGGATTTTGGGCTGCAAAAGAATAATTTATTAATACATTGTACATTGCAAAATGTCAGTTATTGTTGACACGTGCATATGTTTCTATAAGGCTGAACAGGTCTCCTCCTCTTTTCACAATACTTTTAGAGTCTCTGAAGCAATGTCCAAACTCAAAAACAATCAACTTAACTAAGAGCTTCTTTGTGTTCTGGTGTAATCCCTTGCCAATAATAGTTTTGACAAACTTGCTCTAGTTCCAATCTCCGAATTCTCAGGGAAGCGCCTGTTACAGGGAACACATCTTTCCTTAATATCTGTTTAGTGCAATCTTGGATTCCCACCCAAACCATAAATTAAGCTAGTTTTTATTGTCATAGATTATTTAAAAGCCTGTTTTGTTTCATTTAAGCGCTTACTCTTTCTTGAAAATTTGCGAAGAACCCAAACTGGGTTTTTTAACCTTTCTTATTTTCTCTCTTTTACAGGAAAAGTTGACAGAAGATGGAAGAGGAAAGCCGGGACGCCACAGGAAGCCAACCAGAGGGCGAGGATCGCCAGAACTCGACTGGAGGCTGTCCATAGGACGAGAAAGGCTGGAACTCAACTGGAAGCTGGTCGGAGAATGAGGAACACTAGAACTCGACTGGAGGCAGGCTGGAGAACAAGCAACTTGACTTGCACTGGAATTCGACTAGAGGCAGGCTAGAGGACAACGAACGTGATATGACTGGAAACAGGTAAGCAGAGCAATAAGTACCGAGCCAAGCAAGGCCTCAGACTCACAATCCTCCTTAAATAATCAAATGTGCATTTGTGCCTTTTGGCAGTTGATTCCTTGTTAAGGAAATGAGCAATTATCCTCTGATGGTGGCACATGTTTAATACAGATCACATTGTGAAGAGCATATGTTTTAGTAGTTACAGTTGGAGCAGGTGGATAGGCAGTTGGTTGCTTGTAAGGAAATGAGCAATTATCCTCCTGATTGTGGAACATGTTCAATACAGATCACTTTATGAAGAGCACATGTTTTGGCAGTTAGAGTTTGAGCAGGTGGAATACAATGTGTATAATTAACAAGCATTGGTTATAGTAAATGAGACATTTAACAAGCATTGATTATTTCAAACTTAATATTCAAGGATGTAAAGAATGTACCCAAATAGGTTTGAATGTTGCAAGCAACAGCATCTTACTGTAATCAAGCTCTTGCATGTACTGGTTTACCCACAACAGATAGGGACATTGGACAGGGTTCGAACCAAAGAGACAATTGTGGACAGCTTAAAGCACCAAAGTTCCGATACTTTGAGCTTCACATCTGTGAATTCACCTTGGCCTCTGGCACTGGGGGGGGGAGGGGATTCAACCTTAGATACAGACCCTTAGACAATGAATAGCATGATCATGATGGACCGAGACGTCAAATACCTAGCTAGTATACTACATTATCACGGCTGTGGGGTGACACACAAACAGATGTTCCAATGCAACGCTATCTGGCTGTGGCCCTTGACCACTGGAGGGAGGGAGGAGGGCAAGGGTTAAGGGTGTGGACAGTTCCTCTGGAGTAGAGGTGCAATTGAGCTCTTCCCCTGTTGGTATCTTGTAAGATGTTATTAAAAGTTACTCTATTGCGAGACAATTGAGGGTGGAAGAAGGACAGTGATCACTTGGGAATTTTCTGGGAACTGAATGTTGAGTTATGACTGCCTGTTCATAAGTAAAACTCAATAAAATCTATTTAAACAAACATATGTTTTGTTCCCATGGAGGTATTCTTCAGAAGTAATCCTAGAAGTAAAAACATAAAGAAGAATGTACTAATGATGCATTATAAGGTGTGATATAACTGCCATACAACCACCAGTAATCCTATATTCCCAATATACACGAGTCTATGACAACTGACCATAAAGAAATGGCTTCTTGTTTCATCATGTGTGTCAACACCGTAGAGAAAAAGTAAGAAGAAAAAGACTCTCAAACAGACCCAATTTATATTATAGCATAAAAATACTAAAACTCCCGCTAATATGTACTAAATACCCTTGTATGCTGCAAGCCCCTATTACTTGTATTACTTAGTGATTTTAAAAAATTGATTCTGTGAATAGTGTTCATCGCTAGTTCATTCATGCCACACAACTGTGCTTTGATATTTGTAATTCATAGGATATGATGAATACAAGCACGTCCATTTTTGCAATTTAGGTCGCGAATATGGAAATATGTTTCTATATTTTCTTGTTATTGTCACCATGTGTGTCAAAAACTGTGCACCATGTGAGGATTACTATGACTGACGGGTCTAGTTAATAATTCTCGTTTTTGTGGAAAGTATCCGCATAGTGAAAAGGAGAACTATCCGTCCTTATATAACTTTGTGACAGGCCATTCTACACTGGGTATTACACATATTTTCAGAAAGATGAATTAATTTTCATAGATGTTCTACGTCTGAAGATACTGACCTGTGGATGTTATAATATGGCAGTTGTTTCTTCACCCAAAATGTAGGAATTCTGGGATCAGATGAACAGACAGTAGTTCTTACATTTATTTTGACACCAGATACCGGTTAGTTTGATAATTTTAATTGCCCCCCCTCTTTACAAGATATTGGTTAGTGTGCATGCAACTTGGATATTCAATTGTGGCTTTATAGATTACAAGAAGAAGGGTGCTATTTCAATGACTGTATGGAATGACTCAGTAGGTATTGACCAGCGGACATAGGGTGCTTATCCTCGACTATGCCTCAGTGGCCTAAAGCAAAATAATGGGGGTCCCCTGCAGACGTTCATGAGGGGCATCAGCTCTCCAAGATTATAAGAGATAATCATTGGTCTTTGGCTCAATGGGCCCCCCTGAAGGGTTGGGGCACCCTAAAGGGTAGCCCCCCTCTTCACCCTTGGGACTGCAAGGGCCTGAGTTACGCTTCTGCCATGGACAATCAGAGACATAAGGTAATTTTTTGGTGGACCTTTGGCAGCCATATTTAATTAACAGGGTTGCAGTTCTGTTTCTTTCTGCTCAGAGAAAGCAGAGTGGCTTTCCCGAGAGTTTAATTGGTTTTCATTCCATGCTGTTGACCTCATTCTTCTGGGCACGAATTAGGGCCTGAGGGGACCCCTCCTAAACAGGTTTCTTGGTGCTTTGATCATATCCAGTGTTTAAGAAGCGGAGGCCACTGTAATCTTGTCATATTATTTCTTTTCACTAATCATATTTTTAGTAGGAGACACTTGCATCATTGCTTTTCAATCATGGACATGTGAATTTGGACAATCCAGGATGGTGGGTGTTTGTTTACAATGGAAATATTGATATTTTAGGATGTGGACCATTAGGATAAAGAATTTGTTTTCTGGATATGTTGCATGTTAACAATAGGGAGTAACTTCTTGTTAAATCACCTGGACTATGGATTTTGGGTTTGCCATCAACCAGAATATGCGTGATTTGAATATGGATCTTAGAGTATCGTAGTAAAAGGGTATATATGTGCATCTTTTTCACCATAGAGACCCATGAATGTCAGGAAAATGAAATGCCATTGAGGCATGATTTAGCCTAATTAATTGGATGGGTTACCGACATTGGTAAGGAGGCATACTTTACGGATTTTAGGTTGAGAGATGATTAGTTAAGAATGTTTTAGGAATATTATGACTGATTGGCATAAACATTACACCAATTTATGGGCTCAGAACATGTTATCATACTTTATTTTAGCATATTTTGGACTTTAAATTGAAGGCTCAGATTAGATGGAGGAATACTGATGTGAGGCATGGTTCCACACTGCCCTTTGTGTGTTACAAACTGGGTCTGTTTGAGAGAGCTTATCTTCTCACCGGTTCCTCGTGATGTTGACATACAGTTTAAAACAGGAAAGGACATCTGTATGGGCCATGTATTGGTAGTGAATTGAGTAGTCACTCATGCATGTTGATAACATGGGATTACTGATGGTTTTGAGATAGTAGCATTGCATGTTATAATGCACTACTATTATATCCATTTGTTGTCTTTTTGTATGACTACTAGCCCTGATGAATGTCTACCTGATTAACTCTGTGGATAGACCATATACACTGTGAATAGTACCAGGGACTAAACTACTAATTTAGAATCAAGTTCAGAAATCAAAGGTCTGATTCCTCTGAGGAGTTTAACCACCAGGATGTGCACCCAATTGTAGTACGGAATATTGAGGAGGAAATATCAATGTCAAACAATATTGTGACTACAATATCGAGGACCAAAATATGTAGAAGATAAGAGCAGAGAGAGATATATTGATGTATTATTCTTAATTACACATCTACATACTCTGAACATATGTGCCATCAAGGTAGATATAGTAAATACATATATGTGTCAATATTTTGGTCATGGATATTTCGCATATTGAGTGTCCCTATATTCCCTTCTCAATGTTCTGATACCACACCTGTACATCTTTTACAAGGGAATTTATGTGATCATTAAGTTTCAGATTTTTTCTTGGGGGGATGAGAGCTATGTGGGAGCCATTGATGGCACCTATCACATGAGGAATGTTAGTAAAGGCATAAAAGTCAGACTTGATGGCAGGGAGTTCAGCACTTTGGGTAAACTTGACAAATGTCTGCAGGTGTTGTACAAATGCATCCAGGAATTTTGGCAGGATGAGGCTAAACATTGGCTGTGAGACCCCTGCACCCATGCCCACTGTCACCTGAAATGAGCCCGTAGCCAAGAAATGGATAGCAGATATCACTTGCACTTCAGTGGGGATGGCATGCTGATTCCGATTACCCGGTCTCAGTACAGGATCCAGTAAAGCACATAGGTCATGGATTGTTGTACGATTGAGTCTGTAGGTGACAATGATGTGATGTTCCACCATGGTCTCCAAATCAACAAGAGGTCAGTACACAGATGGGGCCCTCCCTTGCCACATGGGTCTGTACCTATGGGGAGGAAATAACACATATGAGGGACACACATTCACATGCAAAACATGTTGTGTAAGAATAACTGCTGTACAATACGTATGTTACACACATAAGCGTTGATGTACTACTTTAGGGACATGTATGCATTGATGTGAGGAACAGACACTCATGTGGGCAGGCAACTAAAGGCTGGGATATATAGGCCCTGACTGGGGCCCCTGAGCAGGAAATATGTATGTGGTGGTAGCAAAATGTCAGCCTCCTGCCATCCAGGTATGTAGGAGTGGAAGTGACCTCATTCCGCTGGCGGATGATGTCATGGCGGTAGGCGGTGTTCACCGCCATGCACCAATTCATTGGTTTACATGGTTGTCAATGGGGAACCTGGGCTTATCATAATCGCCGCCGGCGGTGACAGTGCACACTGCCACGGAGTGTACGCCATGTCATCACCCCAGTTTCACTTGACTCCTGTATCCTGTGCACATAAGTACTCCACTGAGTGTGCTGGTTTGTCCAATGGCACGAGTCACAGGGGAAAGGGCCCCATCCTTCACCACGGAGGAGCTGGAAAAACTGGTAGATGGGGTCATAACTCTGCATGCCAAGTTATATGGGCAACCAGAGGAGCCGGTGAGTTGGCAGCTGCCTTGCATGGATGTGTGTGATGGTGGCGGATGCCTGTATGCATGTGTGATTGGTATGTAACTGCACAGGCATAGATTGTGTGGCAAGTACTGTGACTGAGGTGGTGAAATGATCCTGTGAAGTGTCCATCCCATAGGGGACATATAGTCAGCTGTATCAAATGGCCATATCCTGATGTCTGTTTTTCTTCTCTGTGTGTCCCATACAGGTCAGCGCCCATCAGAAGAGGGGACTCTGGCAGGCCATTGCCAGGTAGGTGCAGACCCTTGGGGTCTACAACCGGCGGAGCCGCACTGTGGGAAGCAGTGGGAGGACCTGCGGTGCTAGGCCAGGAACCGTCGGACCCTGATCCCCCTAATGTGCCGCAATCTGGTGGTGGCATATCAAGATTTGTATGGGCGCTTGAAGGCAGCACAGCAGCCACAAGGGGGTGAGTACCAACACCGTTTCATGCCTCTTTGATGGATGTGTTTGGGTGCTGTAGTATGTATGCTGTCTAGTGCCAGGCACTCTGACAGGTGTCTTCCACCAGTCCTGCCACCCATGGGCACGGAAATGATTAGGGGCAGGTCTAATAGTTCATCAGGTCCATGTGTCATGTAGGAAATGAGTTGTATGATGAGGTAGTGGCCACTAATCAGGGGCATAGTCATGACTATTGTTGTAGGTGCTGCGTGTAGGTGTGTAAGCTAGATGGGAGGTGTGTGCACCAAGTATGTACATCCATTCAGGTATTTACAGATTTCTCTCATGTTTTTTCTCCTCACCCATGTACTCTTGTGTTGTCTGTGTACATCAGCGTCAGTCAACGGACGCCAAAGGGACCAGTGGGTTGGAGCGTGAGGGGAGTACCACAGGGGAAGCAACTACCACTGGGGGCAGAGACTCTGATACCTCTTCCGATGGGAGCTCCTTGGTGGTGGCAGACCCTATTGGGCCCACCCATTCTGTGTCATCTTCTGCCATACCATGACCGCCCTCCCAGTTGCTCCCTACCCAGTTGCCCGTGCCCGCTCTCACAGAAGGGTGGGAGTCTTCTTCGCCCCAGGAACCTCATCCCCTGCCCCAGTCAGCCCTGCTGCCCTCACAGAGGAGGCCATTGACCTCTTGAGAACCATCTCTGTAGGGCAGACAACCACCGTGAATGCAATCTAGTGGCTTGCATCCCAGATGCAGCAATGCAATGCATACCTGGAAGGCATTCACGGTGCAATGTCTGGCCTACAGAGATCTTTTCAGGCTCTGACCTCATCCTTGATAGCAGCCAGTGTCCCTGGTCTTTCCGTCCCCCCTCCAACCACCTCTACCCCTTCCAGCACCCCACTCCCTTCCCCCATCCCAAGCACATGTTCAGACAGCCATTCATACAACTCAACACACAAGAAGCACACAGAGAAACACAAGCACCACACTTCCCACCACGGGCATATACACAGCCAACATACAAAGGCACACACTACAACATCCACTTCCCCTAGTGTGTCCACCTCTCCCGCCTCCCTGTCTGTCACCCCAACATGCACACCCACAGGCACTGCACCATCAGTCACTGCTGCTGGCCCCATTCTTGCAGTCACTACAACATCAGACATCCAGTCATCGACCCCAGACACCACATCTGCACTCACCAGAATGACATTGACTGACATGCAGCACACTCACCAGACCTGCAGACAGCCAGACAACATCCATCTACACTGGCAGCCTGTCTTGTCCCACTGTGTCTATCCCCCCTCCTCCCAAGACACTCAAACGCTCCCAGACACCCACTCAACACACATCCACCACACCTCAGCATACTGTACAGGCACCTGCATCCACGCCCAGCACACCTACACCAGTTACAAGCGATCCCTCTACCTCCACTCGCACACCTTCCACCATGTCCACCCCAACTGCCCCAAAGAAACGTTTCCTGTCCCGTGTTGACCTGTTCAAACCCACTGGCCCACCCCGTCTCGTACCTAAACATGCACATCTCCTTGCTCTGTCTACTCCTTCCTCGTCTAAATCCGCCCATCGGCCCTTCCCATTTCCGTGCCTCTTCCCCAAGGAGGAAGAAGCCCTGTGCTGCCCCAGGACCATCTGCCACTTCACGGTCCAAGCCTGCTCCCCCAACTTCCAAGAGCAAACCCAAATCCCCTCCACCTCCCAATCGTAAGCCCAAGCCCCCCTCACCTCCCAGATGTAAGTCACCACCCCTGCCCCTGTTCCCTGAAGTGCCTGGCTGCCCGTTGATATCCCTTTACGGTGGAGTACCACGTGCACATGTGGGAGTCAAGTTCGGGCCATTTGGGCCCTTCAGCCTCTTACACATGGACTGGCCTTATTTGGGCATTGCATTTTTCTTTAATTATTAAAGTTTGAGTGGAAAGTAGTGCTGTTAGCACAATATGGAGACGTGGTTCATCGTTTCATTGTCTGGGTGTGGTGTGCACATGTGTGTACTTTGGGCAAGTTTTATTGTGTTGGGTAAGTACCTCTTGTTCTGGTCTGTGTGGCTTGTTTTGGTGTGAGGGGCTGGGAGTGTGTTGCAGGGTGGGTTGGGCTTTGCATTGGGTGTGTAACTGTGCCCTTTCTACCCTTGTTTACTAGGTTGCAGTACTTACGGTTGTCGTCTTCGTCGGCGCTCACAGTCGTGGAGGTATATTGCAAGGAGCAGGACTGGCATTATTTACAACTCTCTCTCCATAGCGGCTTCGGCGTGTTGTGTGTAACTGCGGTGAGTGTTTCGGTTTATTTGGTTCATTTTCGCCAAGCTTTGTGTGGCGGTGGTTTCCGCCCGGTACTGACAGCAGTCTTGTGTTTCATTATTTGTTGGGTGGGTGGGGCATTTACGTCAGCCTGTGGATGGCCTCTTCCGTCATTGTCGGCACTCCAATGCTGGCGGTGTGTGGATTTCATGCTGGCTGTTTCTCATGTGCTTCATTGTTTGGCGGTCCGGACCACTAGCGCGTTGGCGGTAGTTACCGCCACCGCCGGCGGAGCGGTGATTACCACTATGTTCATAATGAGGGCCTCTATCTAGTGGGCTAGCTTCTCTTCAAAGATTTTCATCTTTGTCACAAAAACAGGTATCTTTCTGGAAAGCTGGTAAGATGTGGTAAGCAAACCAATCCTTAAGAGGAATGACCCTTCAGGTCCCAGTAACTTTCAATTTATGGTCCTGATCGTTATGGGGGTGCCAAGCTTTACTGCAAAATTATTTTGCTGAATTTGAAGGAGTGGACAGAGTATAATAGCCTGGTTCTCATTGAACAAGATGGTTTCAAAAAGGGGGGTCTCTTTACATTTGATAACCGTTTAGTTTATGAGCTATGGGGCAGAAGAAGATTGAAACTACAGGCAAATTATTCTGTTCCTTTGTAGGTTTCTACTTAGCATTTAACCTTGTTGATCATAAGATTCTGTGGACCAGGTTGAGGCATATTACCATGCCAAATTGTCTTTTGGTGATCTCTGAAGAACTCTATCGGGACAACTGAGCTGTGCTGACATTGGATTTAAAGGGATCTGTACCACAGAGAATTATCTTGGAGAATGGAATGAGACAAGGTTGTGTGTTTGCTCCTTCTCTACTCTTCTTGTTCCTTACTGACCTGCTTAAGGTTCGGACGGAAGCTAAGGCCTTTCCAACGAAAAGAAGGGGTTGACATATATCATCTCTCCTATATGCTGATGATATGCAATCATGGATGCAGGTGGGGCTTCAAAGAAAACTCGAGGTCTTTAGTAAGTACTGTGTGACAAACAAGTATATCATCAATATGGAAAAAACTAAAATTGCTAAGTTTGGGAAGAAATCCCAACCATGTATGTGGGAGCTGGGAAATAAGGTTGCAAAGTGTCTATCACATACAAGTATCTGTGGTAAAATTTAACTAAATTTAAAAAATAATTTGTTGGCCCCTCTTTGTTTCCAGTGTTCACAGCTTACAAGGCTATAGTGCCCCCACAGTTCTTATATGGGGCGGAACTCATATGCCTAGGTTTAAATTCAAACTTGGATAAGAGTGAAGAGTGAGTTGCCTAATCGTGTAATGGCTCTGGCTATGAGAGTCGAATCCTGTGTACAGACCCAGAATTTCCTGTCATGAAAATCATGTTTGCACTCCACTCCATTGTGTGGATGATTCAGAAATGTCATCCTTCTATGTTATCGTAACTTCCAATAGTGACATTTTAATAGTTTCTATTTTATTTTTAGGAAATGTTATGGGTTATTGGACGCTGATGGTCAATGTACATGTGGCTTACATAGTGAGAATTTTAATGTACATTTACTTTCTGATTACATTTTTTTTACCTGCCAGGCATTTCATTTAAAACCATTTTTTATAAAGTATAAGATACAGAATTGTTCTATATAATGTGCGTTGGGAAGGTTGTTAAAGGGAGTTCTCGGCTAGTGGTACTGTTATTTTAGATGGTCTTAATTTGCTTTAATATGTTGTTGTTGTATTTATGTGGTTTTACAGACTATGGTCTAAATAAACTCAAGTTTTTACTACTAGTATCACTACTACTAGACTCTCTGCCATGTCCGATTGAGAGGAGGAATGCTGGTAATGATCACAGCCCTAGCCTTGTTCTAATGGTCCAGGAGTGCATAAAAGTCAATTCCGGCTGCAGTGAGGGGGAAATCAATGTAGAGTAACTCTGTAAGTGAAACCATGTTTATAGCCCTATAATCTTAGAAAAAGGTTTTGGATCTAGTTGATTAGACAGTTGTTACCTTTCTGGCGAGAAGGCAAGACAACAGAATAGCGAAATGCACAATATTTCTAGGTTGCCTTCCTTGGTTATAGGATCAAAAGTGGCACTATTCACATTAGTGGGGGTGTAGGAGATTTCAGATATGTCATTGCTGTACAGGCTTCTGAATTTCTATAAGAAGATATATTGTTGGAGTTGGAGCTTCAAATTCCGATTAGGAGTTCCATCACCTGTTTGATAAACAGAAGGCTGTTATTGCTTGGTGTGACTGAGCCTTCAGTTTTCATTTCTACCAATACATATTTAGATGTGACGAAACTGTTAAATGTTAAACCATTACAATGAAGTGAATTTCTGTAGATGTCTGTCAGACCAAGACTTAGAGCCGCCAGCCAGTATGGCGGGCCGAACCGTCATATAAAGAACAGGTGACTGTCACCCGCAGCAGCCGTCACCCACCACCATGCATGGGCAGTGCAGGGGCCTCCGTGCAGGCACCCGTCGCTAATGTCACTGCCCGATTTACGGGCAGTGACATGCTTGACGGGTGCTGCTGCACCCGCTGCACAACAACATTGGCGGCGACTCCTCATGGAGCCGCCATCAATGTTGCCGCCGTGTTCCCCGCAAGGCCGGCGGGTGGAGACACTGTCTCCGCCCAACGGCTTGGCAGGGAGATCATAATACGGTGGGCGGGTTTTCCAGGAGGGTGGCGGTCGATGGAAAGACCGCCAGCCTGATGTGTTCGTAATGACCGCCTTAGTTCCTGATGATGAGTTTGGCAGTTCGAGGACCGCCATGGCGGCAGCAGCAGTCCGAACATCAGTGGCTTGGCAGTCAGACCACTGTATTACGATGTTGGAGGTCCCATAGAGAAAAGATCGCTGCTGCCCCACTAGTACTGCCTGGCAGCGCAGACCGCCATAGTGACGAGGCAGGACAAACAGACCAATGGAGCCAGTGTTTAGCCGAACACATTATCATGTTGCACACCGCCAATGTGACTGTGGTGGTCCAGCCACCATGTTCCAGCAGGCAGAAAATAAGAATATAATGGGAGCAACTCACTTGCAGGCAGCGTTACACGTTCTGTGCCACCATGGAGCCCATAACACATGTTTTGCCGCTGCGGGTGCTCATCGAAGGTGCCCAAGATCCACACTGCCATGGATGCATCAGAGGGTAAGCACACACACGTACCTATGTCATTAAGTTCAACAACAGTTCATCGTGCTGTCATCCACATGATATGGGGCTCACGCTACGGGCAGCAAGTACACGTGTCACTGTGACCACAGTCAGAGTCATTCAGAAAGAATAACACATTCACAGCCATCAAACACCCCCATTGGGCAGGTCACTGACACTGCACTGCCACACTCCACAAAAACATGTCTGCCCCTCTCAGGCACAGGAGGGACAATGAAGTGTACAGAACATGGTGTCACACAACAGCAACACCACAGCAACATCACACATAATTCAAATAATACCCATAGATTGATCACATGCCATGGACTGTTGTCAGCTTGGAGACACATATGTATGGATGTGTCATTTATCACAAACACCCCTCATGTGAAACAGCTCTTCAATGAAGCCACACATCATCCACATTGCAACTCAATGGAAGGTCAATGGAATGCACAATAGTTTGAGAGACAAATATCCAATGCTCACAATGCAAACACTACCTGCACAATAAGGATGGGAGCATCAGGAGCACTCATGGAAGGATGCTGCCCTGGGACACATTTCACTTCGCACCTGCCCCTAAAACAACATTTGCACAGGAACCGACCCTTCAGGAATCTCAGGGAAATCAATAGTAGAGCCAAGTGGCATGCCTATCTGCATAATGTATAAGTGCAAGTCAAATAAGCACATCCAACATCAACAGCATGGGGCATACATCTACTTGAAGTAGTTGCAAGGTGCACACATCAAAATGGACACATGCTCAGCCAGATGCAAAGGAAGGTAGCACAACTGAACACCCTCCATGTTCGGACAAACAAAATGTAAGCCTTCCACATGAGATTAATGTACAATCAATATCAGGGGGGCAAGTCTAACCCAATACACGCTGACATTGGATACCACAAGATAAAATACTTGACATACCAAACATAACACAATGCAATGACACCCCCACTGGATTACTACCCACATATCCATACAGTCAACATCTACCTTTGGCTTGGGTGACACCAGCACTACCCACATAGTCAGATATTGCAACCAGCAGCAAATGGGTCAGCAATCAGGGTGAAAAACCCACAATTGTAAGCATACAACACAAGTTACTCAGGGACAACACAAAGGTAGAAAAGTAATTGCAAAGTATCCCCAAAAAAACAAAAACATGGGTTTATTCTATCCAAATGATTTTTACCAAAGGCCATTGGCCAGTCCATATATGTCCATGCATATTACTGTGCCCACACTTGACGCCAATCAATGCCAGAGAACCTCCACAGGAAGGGGCATTAAGTGGCCAGGCAGGCACCTAATGGATCATCCTTGGGTGGGGTGGGGTAAGATTTAGGATGGGTTGGTTTGGGTTTGGGAGGTGGGTTCTTTGGAGGGATGGGTTTCGTCTTAGGAGAGGGGTATGGGTGGTTGTAGGGGGGCAGATGTGACGGGAGAACTTTGTTGTGGAAGGCATGGGTTGGGATGTGGGCAGGGGCTTCTTGGGTTTGGGAGTGGGATTGGAGGGAACAGGGGAAAGGGCAAGCTCAAAAAGGAAGCTGTCTTTGGGAAAACAGGTAGGGTCATCAGAAGGGATTGGGGATTTGGAGGTAGAGGGAGTAGTCGACTTGTGTGGGGTTTGATGCCATGCGTGTGTACATGTGTGAGGTATGTTTCTGTTTGGGTGGTGTCTGTTGCATGTGTGAGTGTGGGCATTTGCAAGTCTTGTGGGGCTGGGAGGCAGAGGTCCTGGCTGATGTAAGAGTGGTGGATGTGTGTGTTTCTGTTGGGGTGGTATCTGTGGACATGCTGGATGTTGTGAAAGAGTCTGTGTGTGTGTTGGGGTGGGTACTGTGGGTATGTTGTATATGGTGGATGTGTCTGAGTGTGTTGGGGTGATGTCTGCGGCTATGGCTAATATGGTGGATGTGTCTGTGTGGTGGGTGGTGTCTGTGGGTACGGCTGATGTGATGAATGTGTCTTAAGTGGTGTCTGGGGGTATGGTGTCTGAGGTGTGCGGGTCCGTGCGTTGTGAGCTGTTGTCTAGGTGTATGGTGGGTGTCGTGGAAGTGTCACTGGCTGTTGTGGTGGTGTCTTTGGGTATGCTGGATGTGGTGTGTGGATCGGTGGAGGTTGTGGGGATGTCTGGTGAAGTGATGGCTGATGTGGTGTTTGTGTGTGAATGTTGAGCACCTGCATGCTGGTGTGTCTTGTGGTGTTTGTGTCAATGTTTGCTGCTTGTGTGTGTTGAGATAGGTACGTGCAGATGTGTTGTGTGCTTGGGACCGGTAGGGGACTAGGGGATTTGGATTGGAAAGAGTGAGGTGGAGGAATGTGGGGAATGACTGGTTGCCATCAGTGAGGAGGCCAGAGCCTGAAAAGATTTCTGTAGGCAGACATGGCACAATGAATGCCTTCCAGGAACAAATTGATCTGTTGAAGTCGGCTGGCCAACCCCTGGAAAGTATTCACAATGGCATTCTGCCCCACAGAGATACTCCTCAAGAGGTCAATAGCCTTCTCACTCAGGGCAGCAAAGGTAACAGGGGTTGGGGCTGAGGTACCAGTGGCAATGGAAACACCCACCCTTTTGGGTGAGTGGCACAGCAAACTGGGTGGGGAACAAAAGGGAGGGTGGCAATAGAACTGGGGGGGGGTGGACAATTTGGACAAAGATGGTACAGGAGCAGTTCCTTTCGGGTCCACCATCACTAGGGAGTAGCCACTGGAGGTAGAATGTGATGATGACAATGTTGATCCTGTCTCCTCCGTGGCACTCCCCTCACCCTCCAGGCCACTGGGTCCCTCCGTGCCGGTGGTGTCATGACATTGATGTACCCTGGCCAGATGCTTCCCGATTGGTTGTGCCCTGTCTCCCTCTTTTGCGTGGGCTGAGGTTGCAAAGACAAAGAGGAAAAGAGTCACCACATGTTCCTGATCACACTTGAACAGCAGCTGTGATTAGCAAACATTACCATGACGTCAAGTAGGCCCCAGCAACATACTACATCAAAGTGCCTCCTAAATCTACCATACCATATGCACGCATGCCATCTGAACTGCCAACAGTTGCACACAGGAAAGTCAGGATCTCATAGAATTAGAATTATAAGGCTGAAGTTGTGCAATCACAATAACCATTGAACAAGTAGGCCGCAACACCTTCAAGGCTTTGCCTCATGGAGCATACCTCAGTTACCTGTTGTCATACAATAGTAGGCCAATGGCATGTTCCTTCCCACAGATCCCACACAAGGTCATGCAACCATCTATCTGTCACAGACACAATAACACAACAATGAGAAATTCTGCTCCAAAATCCAGGCATGATGCTGACAGAAGTACAGTAGCCTGAAGAAGGTGACATGGAAACACTCAAGTCACACTGGAAACATATCAACAATGCACACTACACCATGTGTAATTTGTCCTAATGGAGTCATGGAGGTAGTACTTAAGTTGCTTAGATATACTACACATTTGGCATGGAAATGGATACTGTTGGCAAAATGCCCAATTGTCAAGGAAGTGTGTCTGTAAAAAACACAACTAAATGTATATGCAAGCACCAGGGAAATCACCACTGCTGCCTGGCACCCTTGACAGTGACATACTCTGATTGCATCAGTAGACACCATCCGTCCTCTGTATGTTGGAGAGGCCCAGAGATTTGCAAGTACTTGTAGAAGGCCCTCAACATGTAGTTCAATGGCAAGCTTCATTACTGTCTCAATTCTATTCCTGCAAACCCAGATGTCTGTGAATGAATGGCTGTACCCAACTACATGTGTGTCTAACATAACTGCAAGTCACTTTGTGATGCATGTCAACCGTTAGGTGACAAACATTCCCCATTTCACATGTGAAGTGCACATTTCCACATGATGCCATATCAATGCCATGGATATTTACATTGTGTGTAAAAATGCAAGCCCTTCCTGTCATGTCCCTCATTGTTACTGCAGTTATACATGCCAAAGGACATGCAATGACTGGTAAGGGTATGTGTGAGCCAACAATCAATAGTGGCACGCTCCTGTCTGTGGCAACACAGGTTCGCATGCACATATATGTGAAAGAATATAGAAATCATCCCATGAACACAGGTAGACCATGCATGAAACAGGAGTGTACACATTTTGTCAAAGGAGAAAGGGACACATGCTAACATGTAGGCCCAAGGGATGTTGGCACCAGTCATAGCCCATGAATCATGTCAATGAACATTCCCCCCTTATGAATGGAAAGTTTTGATCTGCAGCAACACCCAAAGAACATTGTATGCTCTGTCACATGTATGATGGCCACCTTCACAACACAGACAGCAGTGAGGCACAAGCACTCATCACACACTGAAGACAAATGGCGACTGGGAGGCAGATGCCAAAGTACTCACTTGCGTAGACACATGGCTGAGGACAGTAAACCATCACTTATTTTTCTTTGGGCTCTAACAATGAGGAGTTGTGGTCTGTTGCGTATAATTTAGACCCACTACAACAACAAGCACCACTTGATTGAGCAATGTACACAGCACATGTGTTGTCCCTGGAGAGCAAATATTTTGTGGATTGTACCCAGTTGTGTCCTAGGTCCCTGGGGTAATAGGCAAGGGATGCACCACATTACATATCTACACAAACAGTTACTCATCTAGTGTGTCACGCATGGTCCATTCCCAATCGTCAGGAGGAGATGTCAGAACCTAACACAATAACTTGGCTATGTGACAGGCAGGAATATGCCCTGTACTCACCCCCTTGTGGCTGCTGTGCTTCCCTCATATGCATATCAAGATCCGGGTACACCTCTGCCTGAATGCGGTCCATTGGGGGGGGTCATGGTCCAATGCGCACCCTGCCCACTCTGGGAGGACAGCCCCAGATGGACCTCTGCGATCTTCCAGCCCAGGGTCTCAGGTCCTCCCACCTCTTGCGACAGTGGGTGCTCCACCAGCTGTGCACTCCCAGAATCTGCACCTTCTGGGCAATGGCTCTCCAAAGCCCCTGAACACGCAATTACAAACACAAGTTTTTGCCCAAATGGTGTGTAACATCCGTGTGAGAAAAACCAAGCAAAAATAGTCAATTTGTCAACATACAACAAGTGTAAAGAACATATGCCAATAAGTACAGGGGCAAGACTACAAACTTTTGGATTCATCTGCAGACTAACCCAATACCCTGCTCATGGTCTACAATGACTAAGCAAGCCTTCTAACATCAGGTAGGCCATGTTCCAGCAACATGTACTGTGATGTAAGCCACAATGAAACACTACACACCAATGTGTCTTCAGAAGGGTAAACTCCTAGGGCCTGACTGGACCAACACATTTACACTCTACAGCATTGACTGACTGCATACAGTCCCTATAGCCAACTACCATAGTATAGACTTCACCCTTACACTTCAATGACAATGAAAGGGCTGGTATGGTGGGAACCCTGTGCATGTGGGGACATGTGGCCTACCAAATGCAGACTCATGCAACTTCTGGGTAGGTTTCTTTGGTATGTATCTGTACCACAGAACACTCCTTTGGACATGATTCTAAACTACAGAGATCACCCACAACACACAAAGGTATGCATGTACAATTTCTGCTATGTAACCAAGCTACTGAGTCACATGTCATGGCCTCCCAAAAATCTAAACACTGTCTGCACTATCGGTCTGTCATTTGTGCAATAAGCCTGTACAGGACAAATATGACTTATATGAAGGTGACAACAGAGCTCTGGGAGTAAGGGACCTACAATGAGTCAAAGACACACATTTACAATGATGCAAAATGCACATATGGACTAAATATGGGATTTAGCACAGTACCCATTCCTAATCTAGTCAATGCACTGAGGGATTCAGGGCATGTTTTGCCACTGGAGCGAGCCTCATGTTATCCACATGAGAGGATCTGCAGGATACTGGGAGTGGACACAGTGCCACAGTTACATAGCCACAGGACTCTCACACAGCCTGGATTATGTCCCATATTGGGAGATACATTTGACAGGACTAGTCTCTGCCGGCTGTGCATACAGAACCTACATGACACTCACATTTCCATCACTTCAATGTGTGACAGTACATCACGTGGCCATCAGCAATGTGGCTTGTGGTTGTGTGGCAACCTGAAGGGCATGGTGAGTCATGACATGTCTTCCAGACAACAGTTTGGCAATGCCAGATATGGGGTGGAAGATCTATGGCACAAAACACATTGCTTACAAGATCCTCAACTTACTCAGACAAGATGCATACACAGCTCATGCTGCCATGCACATACATGTTGTTTAACATGTGGAACCATCATGAACAAAGAAATGTCATTGGGTGACAATAAAGTCTCCTTGCCTAGTTATCTGCATCCAACACAAAGAGGAGCTAGAAACCCCAAAACACATCACAAAACACATAGTGAATGAGCACAACATATAGTACTGGTCACCAATACCTGCACTATGTAATTCCCATTAATACCACACAGACTGCAACAAAAGGCACACAAGAAGTCTAACTGGCACGAAGGGGCACATTGGAGCCTGTGGGCAGGCAAAGGATGGTGTTGAGCAGAGTCAATAGTGCCAATGAGGCATCTCCCTGCACTTCTGGTGAGCCATAGAGCTGTTCATACAGGGGAAGGACCGCACTCACAAGCCTCTCTAGCTCGCCGCAACCACCACCACCAGCCCTGCGACGTGCTCAGACAGTGCCATCACAGCTGAAATGGCTAACTTCCCCAGTAGGCAGCCGTCCAAGGCTGCAGGAGACGTCCTGAACCCTGCACAGCGTACATGAGGCACCACACCCAGCACTGTTTGTATCTGCAGATGGCAGGCAAAGTCACAGCAGGGTGGAGTGTGTCTCTGCCTCCATAGAGTATCATGCTACCTGTTCCCAGGCAATGTCGTGGCACACACACCCAGGTGAGGGAATGGGACCTGCCACACTGCATGTGAATCACTCTGGGCACAAAGCCCCCTCCAGAACCAGTGGACAAAAGCATCCACAACCCCAATCCTTGGCAGGATGAAGCACTCTGGGCACAAAGCCCCCTCCAGAACCAGTGGAGAAAAGCATCCACACCCCCAGTCCTTGGCAGGATGAAGCACTCTGGGCACAATGCCCCCTCAAGAACCAGTGGAGAAAAGCTTCCACAACCCCAATCCTTGGCAGGATAAAGCACTCTGGGCACAATGCCCCCTCCAGAACCAGTGGAGAAAAGCATCCACAACTCCAGACCTTGGCAGGATGAAGCACTCTGGGCACAATGCCCCCTCTAGAACCAGTGGAGAAAAGCATCCACTCACACAGTCCTTGGCAGGATGAAGCACTCTGGGCACAATACCCCCTCCAGAACCAGTGGAGAAAAGCATTCACTCACACAGTCCTTCGCAGGATGAAGCACTCTGGGCACAAAGCCCCCTCCAGAACCAGTGGAGAAAAGCATCCACAACCCCAGTCCTTGGCAGGATGAAGCACTCTGGGCTCAATGCCCCCTCCAGAACCAGTGGAGAAAAGCATCCACAACCCCCAACCCTTGGCAGGATGAAGCACTTTGGGCACAATGCCCCCTCCAGAACTAGTGGAGAAAAGCATCCACAACCCCAATTCTTGGCAGGATGAAGCACTCTGGGCACAATGTCCCCTCCAGAACCAGTGGAAAAAAACATCCACTTGAGAGACTGTGGCTTTGCACTACCCAGGATAAAGCAGTGGGCAAACCACCCACTTGTGATACTTGAGAGACTGTGGCTTTGCACTCCCCAGGATAAAGCAGTGAGCAACCCACCCACCCACTTGTGAGACTTGAGAGACTGTGGCTTTTCATTCCCCAGGATAAACCAGTGGGCAAACCACCCACTTGTGAGACTTGAGAGACTGTGGCTTTGCACTCCCTAGGACCAAACTGTGGGCATGGAGCCCCCTTGTGGGCAGTGGCATTGTCCGTTCATCTGGCTGAGGTGCCCCCCCTCCTCCTCCCCCTGAGATGCCTGTTTATTTTCGATCTGATGCCCCAGCAGTGTTCTCTCCATTTCGAGTCAGGTATCATGTGAGGGCTTCGCCCATGCATTTTTGGACCACTGGTCCACGGACAATGATTGCAAAACTATCCGGACTTGTGTAGTTGCTGTACATATTTGTATATACTGATGATTTAAATTTTGGACTATCTCATTTTGTCCTTGCGTTCTTCCAGAGAGTGACGGGGTGTAAATGTCAAGTCGCTGCATGTGTTTGTGTGTATGTTGTTGTGGGTGAGGGTGGGGGTGGGGTGTTGCATGTGTCGCTCTCTTTCCTCCCCCCTCCCCTGTGTGCTAGGTGCAGTGTTCACCGTGGTCGTTGCCGGCGTCTTTGCTCCTCCTAGTAGAAGAGGAGGTAATCAACAAGGGCAGGACCGGTAACTCGGGCTCCATGGCGTCCTGGTTCCTAGTTGGGTGTTGAGCGGTGAGTAGTTTCCGTTCCAAGTCCTGTTTCCACCGTGCTTTTGATGGCGTTGGTACCGCCCCGGGAAAGCTGGCGGATTGGTGCCTTGTAATAAAGTGGGCGGTACATTGTGTTCCACCTGTCTGTTGGCGGTTACCGCCACGGTGTTTGTTTCTACCTCCGTGGCGGTTGGAGTGTTAAAGTGTCTGTCTATGTTGCTGGTTTCCGCCATGGTCGTGATTCCATTATTTTAACTGCCGGCCTGTTGGCGGTATTACTGCTGCTTTAACACCGACCGCCAGGGTTGTAATGAAGGCCTAAGAGTCTTAATCCTTTAGAAAACACTGAGAACGTTGTTAGTGCACAAAGTACCTGGTTAGCATAAAAATAACACCGCACAGGCGAGTGTGCATCAGAAAAGGTCAGCGATGTGTCTATTTCTCACTCGCAAGTGAGACCGTGCGCCGGTACTCCTCCGGTCGGGACGGCGTGCGTCGCGTCTTCTCTCCCACAAGAGAGTGATGCGTCGATCTGGATGGGCACCTCGGGTCCGGGCAGGCTTTGCGTTGTTTTTCTGTGCTCAGCGATGTTGCGTTGAAAATCCGGTTGCACGGTATCACAAAACCACGCTGCGTGGGGTTTGCGTTGTTATCAGCCTCTGTTAGCAAGTGTTGCATATTGTTTATCCAGCTGCATTGCATCGATCTTCCACCTGTGGTGCAGCTGGAGCGTTGATTTTAACCGTGAAGCCAGCGGCACGTCATTTATCAGCCACGACACAGAAGGTGCATCGAAAATTTCCCTGCACTGCGTCTGTGTGTAGATGTTCTTGGCTGCCAGCTTCACCTCCCAAGGGCCCAGGGACTGGATAGCGTACCACTCGGCAGGGCAGGAGTCTCAGCAAAGAGTTAGAAATGCTGGCAGGGGAAGTCTTTGATGGCCCTGAGCCTTCAACAACAGTAGGCAAGCTCAATTCAAGCCCTTGGAGATTCTTCTTCAAGCGTGAATGCACAGCAAAGTCCAGTCTTTGCCCCCTTTTCACAGGCAGAAGCAGCAACTGCAGCATAGCCCAGCAAAGCACAGTCACAGGCAGGGGAAGCCCTTCTCCTCAGCTCTTCAGCTCTTCACCTTGGCAGAGGGTCGTCTTGAATCCAGAAGTGATCTAATTTTCAGGGGGTTTGGGTGCTTTTCTGATATCCCTTTCTGCCTTTGAAGTAGGCAAACTTAAAAGTAAAGTCTCTCTTGTTTGTAATATCCGGCATTGCCCAGGCCAGGCCCCAGACACACACCAGGGGATTGGAGACTGCATGGTGGGAGGGCAGGCACAGCCTTTTCAGGTGTAAGTGACCACTCCTTCCCTTTCCTCAACCCAGATGGCCCATCAGGATATGCAGGCTACACCCCAGCTCTCTTCATGTCACTATCTAGAGGATAGGTGCAAACAGCCCAACCGTCAAACTGACCAAGACAGGGAATCCACAAACAAGCACAGTCACAGAATGGTTTAAGCAAGAAAATAACTACTTTCTAAAAGTGGCATTTTCAAACACACAAGTTCAGAGACCCCAAACACCATATGTCTATCTGCTCTCAAAGGGAATCTGTGCTTTAATAATATTTGAAGGCAGCCCCCATGTAAACCTATGACAGAGATAGGCCTTGCAACAGTGAAAACAGAATTTGGTAGTATTTCACTGTTACGATATGTAAAACACATAAGTACATGTCCCGCCTTTAACATACACTGCACCCTGCCCATGGGGCTACCTAGGGCCTACCTTAGGGGTGCCTTACATGTATAAAAAGGGAAGGTTTAGGCCTGGCAAGTGGGTACACTTGCCACGTCGAATTGGCAGGTTAAAACTGCACTCACAGACACTGCAGTGACAGGTCTGAGCCATGTTCACAGGCCTATTCGTGGGTGGCACAACCAGTGCTGCAGGCCCACTAGTAGTATTTGATTTACAGGCCCTGGGCACCTCTAGTGCACTGTACTAGGGACTTACTAGTAAATCAAATATGCCAATCATGGAAAGCCAATTGCACACACATTTTACATAGGAGCACTTGCACATTAGCACTGGATAGCAGTGGTAAAGTTCCCAGAGTAAGCAAAAACAGCAAACACAGAGTCCAGGACACATCAACAACATCAACACATCAACAACCTGGGAAACAGGCAAAAAGTTAGGGGAGACCACACCAACGATTCCAAGTCTAACAGGTGTCATGTCTATCCCATCTGAAATATTTTGTCACATGACATTGTTGGCATGCATCATGTATCTCTGGGCAATCCTGTAATATTCTGTTTGAAGCTGTAAACAACACTTTTAGGTTGATTGGGAGTACAGAATCTTGAAAGAATGTGAGCCTCCCTTCATAAGGCCATCAAAGGTACCCATGAATGAAACGGTGAAGTAAGGCAAGGTTGTGGTGTACTGACAAGCAGCTGATGTCTCTCTGTTCACTGCAGGGCTTTAGGGCTGAATTCTGTCATAAGTGGCGGCTGGTGAAATCTGAAAATGGCAGGGTAGAAAGAACATTTGTTAGCCTATCAAAATCATATTTTAGGACCATTGTGTCCAGAGTGGTTATGCATATTTCTACACAAATATAATCCACAAATCAGGTAGCGTACCAGAAATACATATCCCTCTTTTGCGTCTACTTGCTTAACCTTTAGAGCATCAGCACTTACAAATATTCATTTTGGATTGTCTCCTTAGAAACGAAAACTAGTGTTGATTCATTTCAGCCTATATACTTAGTAGACCTCCTTAGGAGCTATGGTTGATAGGGGGATCTACAGTGAGGCTTGTCGCTTTTTTTGGGGCACATTATGTAAAGCGATGTCCTGTCTTTACAATATACTTGCAATCATTCATTTGTGAAAACCTCTTGCTGAATCAAAGCTGAATCTCCGGCATTAAGTTATTAGAGAAACATTATGGCGGGTGCAGAAACAAACTAAATTTGTCTGCAGATGGAGAAAAGACGGTGCTTGCTTACACCTACGATTAGTCAGCAATCTCTTCGCAGGCAACTCGGTTTGTAAGAAAGGTCGAAGACATTCAGTAGAAACACTGTGCAATGCTTCACGACTTTGCTTCACAATTATAGGTTGACACACAGGTGTTGCCTTTAATTTAGATTCCATTAACTACAGTTGAAACGTCCCTAAATGTGGCGCTATTAACTAAAATGCCTTCAGTATAGTAACAGTTTTAAAATATACATTTACCTGAGGAATTATTATTTATAAAATATAAAATTTGAATGTGTTACACGCTGCCACTTCTCCCTCAAATATAGTAATTCAAAGCAGGCCTCCAGTTTTCAAAAGCAGTACGTTTAGTGATGCATTTCTTCCTTAAGCCTAATTATTACACACAAGTGCCAGCATCTTTGAATAAAGTATATGATGCGCGGGCCTTTATGGAAGTTTCAGAATCAATGGCATCCAAGAGCGGTGCCTAAAAACACCCACTGGTGGGGTAGTCTGTATTCAATCAAACACTGAGAGCCTCATTACGAGTGTGTCGATCTACAGACCATTACATTCGTGGTGGCGATCAGGACTGGCGCTGATGTGGCAGTCCGACCGCCACATTACAACCCTGGCAGTCAGACCGCCAGGGAGTTGCCAGCTTTGCCGGGATCCATGATGCTGGCCGCCTCACGGTAGCAGAGATCGTAATCCGCCAGGGCAGCTCTGCATGCAGCGCTGCCCTGTGGATTACAACCTTGTTCTCCGACAGCCTTTTCATGACAGTGTAACTGCCATGAAAAGGCTGGCGGAAAACAGCAGGCATCACAGGGGGGGGCCCTGCAGTGCCCATGCACTTGACATGGGCAGTGCAGGGGCACCCCTGCCCAGCACTATCGCAATATTCACTGTCTGTTTTGCAGACAGTAACTATTGCCAGGGTGCTGGTGCATCCTGATGGCTACAGCATTGCCACCGGCTCGATTATGAGCCAGGGACAATGCTGCAGCCTGTTTACCGCTAGACCGGTAGGCGGAAACTGAGGTTTCTGCCCACCGACATAGTGAGAAACTCGTAATAAATCTGGTGGGGAGGTCACCGCAAAGATAACATCCACCCTGTTGGGACATTGGCTGATGAGCTTTCTCGTTTGCCAAACTCAAAATGAGGCTCTGAATATGGACTGTTGTAAAACTGAGGATTTGCTGAGCCGAGCGACATGAAAGGCCTTACATTATTATGAGGTGCTTCAGCATACATTGCCCTGTGGGAATGAATGT
Source organism: Pleurodeles waltl (assembly GCF_031143425.1). Classification (NCBI taxonomy): domain Eukaryota; kingdom Metazoa; phylum Chordata; class Amphibia; order Caudata; family Salamandridae; genus Pleurodeles; species Pleurodeles waltl. The sequence continues at coordinate 408,422,970 of NC_090444.1, forward strand.
AGGGCCTCATTACAACATTGGAAGGCGGCAACCGCCGCCCGCCAAGTTGTAACCACCATGCGGCTGCACTTCCGCAGTGCCCATTTTGACATCCCCACTGGGCCGGCGGGTGGAAACCGAGTTTCCGCCCGCCGGCCCAGTGGGATGTGGGCGCAACATGGGAGCCGGCTCCAAATGGAGCCGTCGGTGTTGCGGCCGTGCGACGGGTGCAGTTGCACCCGTCGCGCTTTTCACTGTCTGCATAGCAGACAGTGAAATGCTACATGGGGTCCTGTCAGGGGGCCCCTGCACTGCCCATGCCAGTGGCATGGGCAGTGCATGGGCCCCCAGGGACCCTGCGAATCCCCCTACCGCCAGCCTATTCCTGGCGGTTAAAACCACCAGGAAAAGGCTGGCGGTCGGGGACTCGTAATCCCCTGGGCAGCGCTGCTAGCAGCGTTGCCCAGGCGGATTATCACCGCCGGGTCAAATGTGGTGGAAAACCGCCGGCCCCAACGGTGCAACCGCGGCCCTTCCGCTGCGGTCGTAATGACCCTGGAAGCACCGCCAGCCTGTTGGCGGTGCTTCCGTCATTTCAGCCCTGTCGGTCCTGTACCACCAGGGTTGAAATGACCCCCTTAATCTGTTACAGACTGTTATACCTGACAGCCTTAGGGTGGTCACCCCTAACTTTTTGCCTGCCTCCCTCCACTTTTTTGGTGTAAAACTGAGAATTTGCTGTGCCGAGTGACATGGAAGGCCTTACATCATCATGCAATGCTTCAGCATACATTGCCCTGTGGGAAAGAATTTAATTAGTTACAAACTATTAAACCTGACAGCTTTAGGGTGGTCACCCCTAACTTTTTGCCTGCCACCCTCCACTTTTTAGACACTGTTTGTGCTGGTTTTAGGAATCAGCGCACTTTACCACTGCTAACCAGTGCTAAAGTGCATATGCTCTCTCCCTTAAGCATGATGACATTGGTTCATACCTAATTGGCTGATTGAATTTACTTATAAGTCCCTAGTAAAGTGCACTATATGTGCCCAGGGCCTATAGATTAAATGCCGCTAGTGGGCCTGCAGCACTGCTTGTTGCACCCACTTAACTAGCCCCTTAACAATGTCTCAGGCCTGCCATTGCAAGGCCTTTGTGTGTGCTTTCACTGCCAATTCGCTTTGGAATTTAAAAGTACTTGCCAAGCCTAACACGACCCTTTTTCTACATATAAATCACCCTAAGGTAGGCCCTAGGTAATCCATGGGGCAGGGTACTCTGTAGACAAAAGGCAGGACATGTACCTGTGTAGTTTACATGTCCTGGTAGTGTAACACTCCTAAATTCGTTTTGCACTGCTGTGAGGCCTGCTCCTTTCATAGGCTAACATTAGGGCTACCCTCATATACTGTTTGAGTGGTGGCTGCTGATCTAAAAAGAGTAGGAAGGTCATATTTAGTATGGCCAGAATGGTACAAAGCCCTGCTGACTGGTGAAGTTGGATTTAATTTTACTATTTTAGAAATGCCACTTTTAGAAAGTGAGCATTTCCCTGCACATAAATCCTTCTGTGCCTTACAATCCATGTCTGGCTAGGATCAGGTGACAGCTCTCTTGTGCATTTACTCAGACCAAACCCAAATACAGGATGCTCAGCCACACTTGCATACATCTGCATATTGAATGGGTCTTACTGGGCTGGGAGGGTGGAGGGCCTGCCACTTACATGTCAAAGGACAATAGCCTACCCTCAGACAAAGGACTGCCACGCCCTCTACTGGCACCCTGGCAGACAGGTTAAGACTGAAATTGGACCTTGTGCACTTTTAAGCCACTTTTTTAAGTCTCCGCCACTTCAAAGGCACATTTGGGTATTTAAACAGAGCCTCTGCCTCTACCAACGCAGAAATGTTTGGACAAGATACCACTGGAGAAGAAACCCTGAAACAGAACATGTAACCTGCCAAGAAGAACTGCGTGGCTGCCAATAGGACTCACCTGGACTGCTTTTCTGAGAAGGACTGCTGCCTTGCTGTTGCCCTGCTGCCTTGCTGCTCTCTGGCTGTGCTGAGAAGTACTCTCCAAGGGCTTGGATAAAGCTTGCCTCCTGTTCCCTGAAGTCTCAAGGCCAAACAGGCCTCATTCGTGCAAGAAGAACTCACTGTGCGGCGGAAATCGATGCACAGCCTGCAGAAAAAGACGCACAGCCTGCACAGCAGTGAAAAATTCACTGCACACCAAACCGGAACGACGCAGCCTGACTTCGCAAGGAGAAGATCGATGCAGCATCAGCATAGCGACCGGAAATTCGATGCACGGCCCACTGGATCGACACCCAGCTGAGTGGAATTACTCAGCTCGACCTCCTGAGAGGAATCGACGCAGCGCCTGCCGTGCTGTAGAAATTTCCACGCAACGCCCACCGGATCGACGCAGCACCTGAGACTTCGTCCTGCAAGCGCCGGATTTCAACGCATCGTCCCCGGGGCACCCGAATACCCCGCAACCAGAAGAGGATCCCAGTCTACGTGCCAGAAATCGACGCACAGCCTGCCCTGTGTGAAAAATTTACATTGCATCGCCCATGTGCCCTGGACAAATCCACGCACACCTTCTAGTTTTCCACGCATCTCCTCCTCTGCAGTTCCTTGAGGAGATTTTGAACGCAAACCAGGTACTTTGTGCTTGCAGTGAGTGTCATTTAATTTCCACACATATGCCATCATCTGATTCCTTTTCATAACACACTTCTTTGGGGGTACAATAAAGCTTACGTCTGCTTAAACAGTCTGTTCCTAGTCCCATCCCGTATGTTATTCATGTATAAAATATTGCTTCATTATAATGTTTTCCTTCCAGGGCAGCTCAGCGCAACACATTTTGTGCCACCAATTCCAAACACTTCATCTAACAAATAGCCAGACATGTTAATTTTGCCAATGTTTGTTGTCAGTAGGAAGTGCACTTAAAATACTAGGTATTATTTAAATAATGTGAGGATGAAAATGTGAGTTTGGGAACAGACATGCATTATCTCTTTTAATGTGATCCATTGGTATACAGACAAGTCTATTTCGTTTTTTTCAGCAAGTATGATAAGAAGTATGAACCATCCATTTGGGAGGTGATTTTAGAAGTAGAGGGCCAAGTTCAAGCCTTTGCATTGGTTCACCATCTTGTTTTTCTGTGCAAATCACTTAGGCGCTCATTATGAGTTTGGTGGTCGGACTGCCATATTAGGAGTTACAAAGGCAGGCCCAGCAAAAGTCACCCAAAGATTTTACCCCGCCTGGACTCTGGAGGGTCGGAAATAGGCGATTTGACCACTGGCATCACCAGCAATTCAACCAACCCCCAAACCTATTACAAGTCAAAAATCGTGATAGTGATCCCGCCATGGTGGTCTTCCAATGGCAGTGTGAACCGTGGCGGTCGGCGGTTACCACAGTAATATACATCACCACATTGGATGGATTTGAAAACAACAAAGCTGACACACATTCACGCATTTGACACACCTACAAACCACACTATAAAACACACCCCTACACACACCACAATCCTTTGCATCTCAAACACAAGCTAGAACACTGCCCAAAAACAACAACAACCATTGAATAGGCACCTCTCAACTTGCGCTAAGCACATTTCCTACACCCTCAACACACATCCACCACACATATTTCCACCTCTACTCTCCGTTTACTCTTTGCCACTGCCTCATTAGACAGCACCTAACCAGGATTTCTCTTTTTAGGTGTATTTCCACCACTGTGTCTCCACAGAAAAATCCCTGATTCACAGATGATGAGTTAAGAGTCATGGTGGATGAAATCATCAGATTAGAGCCACAATTGTTTGGAGCCCATGTCCAGCAAACTGCTATCGCTAGGAAAATGGAGATGTTGTAAGGGATAGTCAACAGAGTGAACTTTGTAGGCAGCTACCTGCACAAAAAGGACGACATCAGGAAGAGATGGAACAACCTCAGGCTGAAGGTTCGCACCATGGCACCCAGGCACCAGCTTGTAGTCCTGAAGACTGGTGGTGGTCCTCCACCTCCTCCCCTACAACTAACATCATGGAAGGAGAAGGTTTTGGCCATCCTGCATCCTGAGGGCTTGATAGAAATACCTGGGGGAGTTGAGTCGGGTAAGTCACAACAACAAATATGGCAAAGTGTTTTGGTATGCATGCTCACTGATCACCTCTTGCCACCTTCTATGTCACCCCAAACAACAACCCAGTGTCCACCTGTCGATAGACCCCTGTCTGGCCTCCAAGATATCAAGTAGCCTCAATGGGGGTAACAACATATTTTTGAATAGTGGGTGTAGTACAGGGATTGACAGCACCATAAGTCCAAGAGACACTGATCTACCATCACTCAAACCACAAAAGTGTAGCCTAATCAAAAATACCTTGTCTGTCAAATCCCCATTGGAGTGTACCCACCTAAGAGGATGACATCAGCATAGTGTGTTTGTAGTACAGGCACCGATAGGACTGCTAAGGCCAGGAATGCACTGGGACACTCCCTATACTCAGCCACAACTGTGTGCTCTGCTACTATGACCATTTTCCATCTAATCTGCCTTACAACTGTACTCACCTGATAGGATCACATCTGTATAGTGAGTGGGTAGGACAAACAATGACAGAACTGCTAAGGTCAGGTGGCACTTGGACACTCACTATGCTGCTATGACCATTCTCCATCTAATCTGTGTTACAACTGTAGTCACCTCAGGGGATCACAACTGTATGGTGTGTGGGTAGGACAAGCAATGACAGGACTGCTAAGGCCAGGAGGCTATGTCTACCCAATTCAATTACACAGTCCACTCTGCATATGGCCAATTAGTCCTGTTGGTATACTTGTAATGAAAGACAACTCACCTCAGAGGATGGACAATGTGAACTGTAAGTTGTGTCAAGAGTAACGTCTGAATAATTTCAAGGGGGACCAGTACATGCAACCCTAAACACCAGACCGTTGTCAAGATGATAGTGTGCCACAGTCCCTGAACCCATAATGAACGTGATACGCGTGGGAGGGACAAGGATGCATGTTATGGTACACCCTGTGATGTGGAAACACACACAGATCCATCTAGAGCTGACATGCCAAGATGAAAATGTGTAGACAGGAATGACCACACACATTTTCCGGTAGGAACTACCTTCACAGATCAAAGGCCCCAAAATGTGTCTGCTGTATGGCATTGACAGCAGTCACTTCCACAATGCACTGACCACAGGATGACAACTATCACACATCATCCAAGGTTCTGACAATGCCTGCATGACAAACAAATAGCTTTCAAGATGACTCAAACAACATCCTGCCCAGCCAACACCATGCCTTCACTGCTAGCAAAATATAAGTGTATTACCATCCCTCCAACAGCTAAGGATTCCAAACAGTCTGAGGCTAGGTCAATGAACAGGAATTGGTATGTGGCTACAATGTCAGCTCAGTACAAATGACAATATGTGTACCTGCCACATTAGGGAAATCAGCAAATACACTGTCACATATTGGAGGTAGATGTCACAATACAACCACTAACAATCTTTCTCTACATCAACAGGTTGTGCTGCCACTGCAACTGGGAATGCTATAACTGATACCGCAGAGGAGTCTGCCACTACCCCCATGGATGAAGCCCTCAGTATAACTGAGCACTCCTGGACCACTGGACATTGAGGACAGTTCTGACCCATCTGGCCAACCTGGGGAGATGACACAGTCAGCCTCAGCCTGACCACATCAACTCCTCCCAGCCCTGTGGCCTCAACATCGCAGGCAGCCAGTAGCTCCCAACCTGCATCAGTCTCCTACATCTTGTGGCCCCCAGTCCAGGTTCCTGAGTCACAACACTGACAATGGTGGACCTGGAACCAGTGGAAGAGGGCAGGCTGCACCAAGGGAGAAGGCATGTGGGGCTAGGGTGCGTGGGAGGGATTCTCCTGGCCAGGATACCATCATCAGGTCCTGGGTGCCTACCAACATTCCTGAGGAATGATGGGCCAGGTACTGACCAAATTCAGGGAAATCAAGAGCTGCAGAGAGATTTCCATTGTGAGATGTGGGAACGGTGGAGGCCCACAATTCCAACATAGCCTCTCTAACAGGGGTGCTAAGGGACATTAACAGTACCATGAGCCGGGATAGGCTACAACAGCACACCCCTTCCTTTAGTGCATCCACACCAGGTCCTTCATTGGTGCCAACCACATGATCACAGACATGAGACCATTGGACCAACACACCATGGCAAAGAGGTTAATTGTGTAGCTCAGATTCCTGTCCTCCCTCTAGCCAGGCAGCCTGGCCATAGCACTCATACACCCCAAATCTGCAACAAACATTACCTTGATCAATCCATGTCCACTTCACAAATCAGACCAGTAACAGCCACCTCCCAATGACACATCGCTGATATGCCAGCATGAGGATGGCATGGTGAAGAGACTTGGAAGTAAAAGGTGACATACAAGGAGTTTAGGCAGGTAAAGGCATACAAAAGACGCAAACCTCATTTCAAACTTCAATTGTTTCACTGACAGTGCAATGTGACTGCCTCAAACAAAGGAGATCCTCAAGGGATTCACATCTTCAAGCCTGATGTAGGCAGCATACCTTGGCTGTATGATGCATAGCATGAGGTGCCTTGTCTCATGGTGACAGAGATACCCTTCTCAAAAAATACTGACCCCCTACAGTACCCCATGCAGACACACTAATTACATAACGCTCAAGTGAAGTGCTGATTGATGAGATTTGTCCACATGTCTCCACTTTCATCCTCATCACTGTCATCCTCACTTGGCATTTCAGGAGACTCACCCAATGGCACTGCTAGCTCCCCCTCATCAGGGATGTATGAATGTTTCTCCCCAGGCCAAGGTTGTGGAGCTTTCAGCAGACCACAATGATCTTACGCACTTTTGCGAGTGAGTAGAGATGGGCTCCACCTGTCTGGTCAATGGCCTGAAATCTTGCCTTCAGGAGCCCAAAAGCCCGCTCCACGACAATCCGTGTTCTTGCATGTGCCTCGTTGAAATGGACTTCTCCTGTCATAGTTGGGTTCCTCACTGATGTCAACAACCATGGAGGGTTAGGGTATGCTGAGTCCCCTGTAAGAGAATGTGACATGTGTGCAACCATGAGTCCAAAGCATGGTCTATCTAGCAGCAGACATAGCATACATACACACATGACATATGTGACTTACAAACCAGCCAGGCCCTCTCTGGGTACAGTTGTGTCATCAGCTCTGGAATAGCACTGTTCCATATGATGAAGGCATCATGGACTGAACCCGGGTACCGGGCACAGGCTTCGGAAATTTAGAGGTCTGGCAAACTACTGGGACATTGATGGAGTGGTAGTTCTTCCTTTTACAATAGGCCTGTTCATTGCCATGCAGTGGAACCAAGGCTACATGTGTACCATCAATGGCTTCCACAACATGTGGGATGTGTGCCAAACTATAAGCCTCTGCCTTCACATGGGCAAAATCCTCACATTGAGGAAACTGGATGTAGTAATTCAGGTGTTTCAACACTGCAGAGAGAACATCCTTCAAGAACAGACTGAAAATAGGCTGGGACATCCCAGTAGTTAGGGCCACTGTGTTTTGGAAGGACCCTGTGGCCAGGAAGTGCAACACTGACAGGACTTGTGCAATGGATGGTATGCTATTTGGAAGACAGATGGCCGGCATCAGATCTGGCTCTAACTGACAACAAAGATCCACAATTGTCTGCCTATCCAGGGGGTATATCTGGATAATGTGTCTGTCCTCCATGGCCTGCAAGTCTGCTAGTGGACGGTACACAGGGGGTTCTCTGATCGTTCTCCTCCCAGGGTAACTATGTGGGAAAAAAGGAAGTTATGGCCGTTTGTCATTGTGTCCCTTGCATATTACATTATACATGTCATATACAAACTGTGACATGGCATGTGAGTCACTGAAAACATGATAGACAGCACTGATCAATACTAACATTTTCACATTTGTAGCCCATTACCCCCTTGCTTTTCACCATATGTGTAAACATCCTCCATCTGGACAGTCACAATATGTGCATCTAACTTGTAACTCTGACTGTGATTCAATGCCCCAAATCCTGGAATGCCCGTGGGAGAGAGGGTGGTGGCTCTGCCCCTAATTATGTTGTCATGTGTGCTGGACCACATACCAATATGTTTACTAAAACAACTGACCTGCATGACAGGAGAAGGCCAGCACTCACAATTCACCAGCACAACACTTTTCCTAATTGTGACACATCTAAAATAGCGTGAAATTACATTAATTGCATCTAAAATGGTGGCTCCCTGACCTACTCCACTGGACATTAGTAACAGCCTGCGACCGACGATGGAAGTCGTCATGGTGGTAGGCGGATACTACTGCAGCAGACTTTGCCATAGGATAACATTGCTGCCTGTGGTGGTCTTGGGACAATGGCAGTGTCCGCCAGTGGTGACGGTCCTATACGTGATGGACGTGACCGCCATCTTCTGCTGAATTCCACCCTTGACTCCTGACACTGCTTTAGCAAGACATCCAGTACCTGAACTGCTGTGTACCACCTCTGGGAGCAACCATGCCTCATCCAACAGGTGAAACAACCCCTGCCCCTCTCACCAGAAGAACTAGAGAAGCTGGTGGATGAGGTCCTATGCCTGTATGGACAGCTCTATGGTGCACCAGAGGAGCAGGTAAGTACCTCATGTGCACAATTTTCATTGTACATCTACTTATCTTAGCTTTAGTCAGCCTAGGATTAGGCCCAGTTTGTCAGATTTTGTCCTCAAAGCCCAGTAGGGGCCGACAGTGTGCAATAATGGTTGAGTTAATAGGCATGTAACTATGTCAAGTGACAGGTGTGGAGTCCTGAGACAATGTGGTAAGTGTGTTTTGGGTGTTCCCTGACCCATATTGTGTTGGATGCACATGACTAGGTGAGTTGTCATGACAGCCATCCCCAGGCAACTCTTGCCACAAAATGTTTTTCATGTGTGGTCACATGTGATTGCATGACAGCAGGAGGTGTGAATACATGTTGTAAGTGTCAGTTGATCATTATTTAAGTTCTTTCTGTGTTTGTACAGTGATCTCTGGCCACATCTGGCCTTGTTGGACTGTTCTTCTTCAGCCAGGTAATGTCTCACAATGCCCCTCAATTCTGCACATAGACACCTAATGGTAATTGGCTGTAGGCTACATGATGTACTGTGATGCATGTAATTTGTCAGATATGGTGTTTTGTGTAGGTCTGTCTGCTCAGCCTACAGAGACTGGGGCCTTTCTATTGTTACTCACAGCAAAAGTCGAAATCTGGTCTGGTATCTATTCCCTTTTGCAATGCCAGTGTGACACTGTGCCCACACCCTGTACCCCTGCACAGCATGTGATGTTGTCAAATCACGCCTGACTGCCAATATGCAGCTTATTGAGCCTCTGTCCACTGATTGCTATGGAAAATGGATTGGGAGCAGGATGGCGATCTGTGACTGATGTGTTCTTTTCTACTCTGACAATGTGTGTCACATAGCCTTGACAGGGCCCTGGATCCCACAGCCCTGTTGTCGCTTTCGTCCAGCTCTCATGTATCCTATGCATGCTCCTTGCATTTTGGGCATTGCACATCTGCATGCAGTGTCTTGTTAACTGATTTGCCATTATATCAGACTCTGGGGGTCATTCTTACCCTGGCGGCCGGTGACCGCCAGGGTCACCGACCACGGGAGCACCGCCAACAGGCTGGCGGTGCTCCCTCGAGCATTCTGACCGCAGCGGTTCAGCCGCGGTCAGAAACGGAAAGTCGCCGGTCTCCCGCCGACTTTCCGCTGCTCGGGGGAATCCTCCATGGCGGCGGAGCGCGCTCCGCCGCCATGGGGATTCTGACAACCCCTACCGCCATCCTGTTCCTGGCGGGTCTCCCGCCAGGAACAGGATGGCGGTAGGGGGGCCCGGGGCCCCTGGGGGCCCCTGCAGTGCCCATGCCAATGGCAGTGCCCAATGGCATGGGCACTGCAGGGGCCCCCGTAAGAGGGCCCCACTTAGTATTTCAGTATCTGCTTTGCAGACACTGAAATACGCGATGGGTGCAACTGCACCCGTCGCACCTTCCCACTCCGCCGGCTCAATTCTGAGCCGGCGTCCTAGTGGGAAGGTTGATTTGCCCTGGGCTGGCGGGCGGCCTTTTGGCGGCCGCCCGCCAGCCCAGGGCAAATCCCAAAATACCCTCAGCGGTCTTGCGACCGCGGAGTGGTATTTTGGAGGGGGAACATTGGCGGGCGGCCTCCGCCGCCCGCCAATGTTAGAATGACCCCCTATGTGGTTTGGGCATAAAGCGGGACATGTAAAATTCATGGCCAGGTTTCTCTTACTGTACTCTAGGTTTCTTGAACACACATGTGTGGAAGTGTGTTTTGTTATGTTGATATGACACACAGACCCCCACCTACTGAAGTATCAGGTGCCTGCATCTGCACAAGCCCACACATGGACAAGCGTTATTCTTTGTGAGCTCAACATGTCACTCCCTTCATTGTGGTCCAAGTACAATAGGTCAGTTTTTAGGCTGTCTGTGACCTGTCTGGACTGTATGCATTCAGAGGTAGTGGATGATTGTGTATGTTCTTTGCTGGGTGGTTTATATGTCACTTGCTACCTTGTGTGATGTGTTCCATTGTGCCCCTGGTCAATGTCATGTGGCTAGCTCATGTCACACAAACGTCACAGTTGGCCTACCTGGTCAGTGCAGGGCCTGAGCTGGGTGATGTGTAGGGTACCCTATTTGGGAGTATTTTTAGTCACGTCCCTGTGTCCAACTACTGCTATGTGCCACAGGTGGACAGGATGGTCAAGACAGAATGTTATTTGCTTTGTGCACTGACATGTATGTGACTCACTGATTTTGTATGGGACTTGTGGACATAATATGCTGTCTTGTCCTATTCATCCATGCAGGTCAACGCCGATCAGAAGAAGGGGATATGCAGAGATCATGAGGAAGGTGCGGACCCTGGCGGTCCACAGCGGGCGGAGTGCCCACTGCAGAAAGAGGTGGGATGACCTGAGACGCTGGGCCCGGAAGATCACAGAAGACCAGCTGGGGCTGTCCTCCCAATGTGGGCGGGGTGCCCGTTGGACCATGACCCCACTTTTGGCCTGCATTCTTGCAGTGGCCTCTCTGGAGCTGGTTGGGTGTTTGAGGGCAGCACAGAAGCCGCAAGGGGGTTAGTACAAGGCAAATTCATGTCTGACACTTTGCCAGGTAATAGAGTGAGGGATAGAGTGCGCCCCCTGGTAATGTGGGATGTGTCATGTGTCACAGATCACCTGGGATCAAATTGGTGTAGACAGGCCATGTGATTCCAACTGGTGTGATCATCCATTTGGAGGAGGGACCTAGGACTAAACTGTGGGGAACCCCCAGTCCAATTGCACAGCAGGGAGCACATATGACTGTGTTTAGTGCACAAATATTCTGCTTTACCTACTCTGGTGGATGTTAGTTTCCACCAACATCTCACTCCTCCCAAATGTCACAGTACAAAGGTAGGTGGGATATGGCTCACTGTCCACTTCCATGTTTCTGGGGATATGTGTAGGCTGACATCTGCAAACCATAGACAAGTTTTCTCCTTTATATGTTAGGTGCTGGTGCCTCACAGCAGACTGTGAAGCATGGGTATCCATCATACATGTGGCATGACTTCCATGGCAAAAACTTGGCAGCTGTAACATGCTACTCTCCCTTGGTAAGTGGGAAATGTAAATTGACATGGGTGATTTGGCTACAGTGTAACCAACATTCCAGTTGCCTACATGTCTGCATGTGCTCCATTCCCACTAGGACACATAACTATGCAGTAGATGTAGGCATGTGCTAGCCATGTAGATGGGATGATGTCTGGAATCAGTATGATAGATGTCCATGGGGCCCTGTTGTACTAAAGGTACATCTGCAATTGTTGTCCATTTACTGTGATGCCCCAGATAGGACTGTGTCACCATCATATGTTGTCAGGCAGATACATTCATGCCTTATAGTATGTCATTATTCATGTGCAACTGCAGTAGCCATGATGTACATGAGAGGAAGGGCCAGGGTGTGGATCCACTTCATGATCACCTGTACCCTCGATGTAGAATGTTGGTTGTAGGTGCACAGCAGATGTGTGTTGATAAGGAATTGTGCACAAACTTTTTGGATGCATCATGGATTGCATGATGTGATGTTTGCATCACATTTGTTTGGTCTCAGGAATTCATCCACAAACAGATGCCTTACTTGCCATGTATGATATGTGGGTAGTAATGTAGATTCTCATTGTACAACAATTTGGTGTCCTTCAGTTCATTTTTGCAAGGTGTGTGTCCCTCCTGCACGGTACAGGTGTCTACTACAACCACACTCACAAGTAAACAGGGAAATGGGTGTGATATAGTGGTGGGGTCTATCCTGGGCCTTAAAGGACCATTCTTGAGTGTATTCTGGAGACATCTCTCCATGATGTTTAGCACCTGACTTCATTGTTGTTCCTTGCAACACCACGTGTGGGCCACATCTGAGTGGCCTTGCTACTATCTCCTGGACTCATTTTGTACAGGTGTCATTTGTTGGACTGTACATTGGTGGGATGTGTCCATAGTGACATGGATGTTTCCATGTTTCCTACTTCAGGTATGGCATATTCGTACCAATGTTGTCTGCATTTCCTTAACAACATCTGTTATTGTTGATACATTACATCAGTGCAAGTTGGATGTCTCTGTGTGATTTGTAGGGTACCTTACAATGGGATCTAATTGTAGCTAGACTTCATCCATGCTATTGTAGTTGTTTGAGACTAAGATCTGCTCTTGTGCTACCTTTGTAATTTCAGATGGCATTCATGGTTTTGTATTGGCACATGATGGTGCCACTTTGCTGGCACTTCATGCAGGGGCCAATTGACATGATGGTATGTTGTGTATCTCAGAGTTGTGAATGAAGTATTTTCATGTCCGAGGTAGGACCCTACTCCACTTCCTTTTGGCAGCATCCGCACCAACACCAGCAGGCAAAGGAGAAGGGGCCAAACCGAGTGGGGAAGCATCTGACCACAGGACTGCAGGTCAAGACACCACTGACATAGAGGGACCCATTGGCCCAGAGGGCAAGGGAAGTGCTGTGGAGGGAGACCAGATCTGCATCTACATCCCCAGATTCCTCCTCCAGTGGCCACTCCCTAGTGGTGGCAGACCCATCGGAGACCACCTCAGTATCATATTTGTCTGCCACCCCCAACATCTACCCGCAGACACAACAACATTCATGACTTACCCTGACAACCCCCCCCCCAGCATTACACACATGACATCTGGCATACCTACAGACACAACATCAACCCTCACTGATACAGCCACCACACCCATTCTATCTGCAGACAGCACCCCAGAAGACCCTCAGACATCTATCCCACTCACCACACCCAAAGACACCACAACCACAGACAAACCTACATGCAGCACATCCACCAACCTGTAGTCACCACACCAACAGACACCCACCCACACACCTTGGCATACCCCGCACAGCCACCCCCCTCAGCCCAAAACACAGAAACACCCTCACTCACCCACCAAACAGCACACCTCCCACAAACGTGTACCCAAGACATCCACTACTACAGATCAGACAACCACTCCCTCAACCTCCAAATCCCTACCCACTTCTGATGACTGTACCCGTGTGTCGTGTGATGGGTATGTGTATGTAGATTGAACGTTGGTGTCATGGCCTTGTGTTGTGTCTATTGTGGTATTTTGTGTTGTGCGATGTGAGCATGTATGTTGTATGACTTTTCCCCCTGATATGGCTATTGTCTACATGTGGTGTGTGTGTTATTGAGTTGCAGACATGGAGTGTGTTGAGTTGTGCTAGTTTGCTTTGCATTTGAGTGTACATTTGTGTGTGTCCCTCACAGCTGGTTGATGTAGGGGTGTATCCCATTGAGTGTGAGTTGCGTGCACTTTGTTGCCTTGCCCACCCCCATTGTGGGACTGTGCATGGCAACTGACATTGATATTCCTTGTCCCTGAGATCCAATTGGGGCCAATTCCTGTGCACATGTTATTGGTGGCCCTGTGCATGATATGTGTCCCAGTGCAGCCTCCTTCCATGCATGGTCCTGATGCTCCTATCCCAGCTGTGCAGGTATTGTTGTGGTAGTGTGCTTTGTGTCTTTTGTCTATGTGTGTATTGAGCATGGCATTGTTCTTCTGTTGTGCTGTGTGTGATGTGTGTGTCAATTGCAGGGTTGTTTGATGGTGGTGTTGTGTGTGCCATGGCACATGGATGTATATGTGTGTTGTATGTGTGGCCAGTCTCTGGCCAGTGCTGGGTGTCAGTGTGTGAAATGTCTTTGTATATGTGCAGTAGTCGTGATGTTGTTGCTGTGTGTGTGAATGTTGTGTGGCCTTCTGTCCCTCTAAGCCTGTGCAGTGTAGTATTGCCGTGCAGGGTGTATATGCTGACTTAAGTGTGGGTGTTGTGAATGTGTGGGTGTCCGTGTTGCAGTATGTGAGTGTGTGTGAATGTTGCAGGATGTTTGGTAAATGGCTCCATGGAAGCTCCAGACGTGTATGGCTCTCTGCAGGTTAGTGACTTCCTTTCCACTGTCTGTTTCTGTCTTCTGCTATGTGGTGGTTGGACCACCACAGTCACATTGGTGGTGTGCAACCTCTTAATAGGTCCAGCGGAAACATGGTTTCCACCCGCCTATTTGTGTTTCCAGGGGACCTCGGCAGTCGGTGATGTTTGGCAGTGGCGACGGACTGCTGGCAGTCTTCTATTTGCTGGGCTGCTAAACTCATAATCAGCCCCTTAATCTACCTGAGCCCCAAAAAATAGTTATGCCCTTGTATAATTAACTGCTGATCAAGTAAAACTCTCAAATACCTTTAAGTCAGCACTATATAAAACAGCCCAAAAAAAGTTATCAAATTTGACATTTCCAAATTATTGTCAAATACATAATGTCACAAAGATAACGCTGTCACAGGTTATGAAGATATCAACATAAGCCTTTCCTCTGATGCTGTTTTTCATCAGGATGTGTTTATAAGACTTAGGGCCAGATGTACAAAGCATTTTGCATGGTGCAAACAGCGAAATTCGCTGTTTGCACCATGCAAAGCATGCATTGCGATGCTCATTCCCATTTTGTGAGTCGGTAACCTGGTTACCGACTCGCAAAATGGGAATGCGACTCGCAAATAGGAAGGGGTGTTCCCCTTCCTATTTGTGATTCGCATTGCGATGCAGAATTGCTTTGTGACCTCGAACGCGGTCGCAAAGCAATTCTCAGTTAGCACCCATTACAAATGGGTGCTAACCCAATCGCAAAAGGGAACGGGTCCCCATGGGATCCCTTCCCCTTTGTTAATGACTCTGAAAAAATTAAACAAAAAAGTTTATTTTTCTCGGGTGTATTGCAACTCATTTTCCTTTAAGGAAAACGAGCTGCAATACAAAGAAAAACTGCTTTATTAAAAAGCAGTCACAGACATGGTGGTCTGCTGTCTCCAGCAGGCCACCGTCCCTGTGAGTGCAGCGAATCGCAAAGGGGTTGCAAATTGCGACCCACCTCATTAATATTAATGAGGTGGGTCTTTGTGACCCCCTTGCGATTCGCAGATGGTGTCAGGGACACCATACTGCATATGGGTTTGCGACTCGCAATTTGCGAGTCGCAAACCCAAACTTACCTACATCTGGCCCAATATTTGTTGCTGTATCACATTTACTTTAAATTTAGCTTTTTTTCGAATTTAGTAAACGTTTTATTCCTTATTACAAGGGTGGAAGGCTGCAAACTGTGATTAGTGTGAAGGTGGGTAAAGAAAAACAAGCGATTGTGTGATCTGACAGGCATTAGGAAAGACTGGTGCCAAGGGTTTGGCTTAAGTTGCTCCATACGGTGAATGGCCAGTCACAAGAAATGTTGATAGGGGCTGCATTCAAGGAAGCCAGGTAATCGCCTTGACAAGGATAAAAGGCAAAGTACTTTTGTTGTTAGACTGTTGTAAATTGTTATGGCTGCCAAAAGCGACCTGCTGGGAAAATGTTGGAAATGAGAGGTGTAAAGAAGGAACAAATCTGCATGTGTTGGTGGCATGGGAGGTGGAAATGTGAACCAAATGGCCAAATGCATTGTAGCCACTTTCTTCTCATGCCCGATCTTCCTTAAATACAGAACGATAACAACATTTGTTTGGCATGGCATTACCCCAATTGAGCACTTTGAAGGGAACTTCTGGCACAATTTTTCAATAAAATATTGAAATGTTGAATAAAATCTCCTCTAAATTCTAAAATAGCAAACTTCAAAAAAGTAAAGGTAAAAGGTCAAACATGTTTTTTGAAAATATACCGTGTGGCAACAGTATCAAAGGGATGAGTGTGTTTATATCTCCGTAATCAGGGACAGCAGCACACGTACTAAATTTCTGTTTGTAATATTGTATGTTTGCCATGTATTACAATGTTGCAAAGAGATTGCGTGCAAGTGCAGTAACCTCTAAAAAACAAAATCATATTAGAACAAGCGCTAAACAATAACAACCAGCAAAACGTAAACTTTGTTGCATGTACACAAATCACAAACCTCTATTTTGTCTGGTTGGCGCTCGTAGTGATTTTGAAGCTAAAACACACTTTATTTGAGGTTATTGTCAAACTTTATATGTTTGTAAAATTAACTTTTGCTGCTGTTTCCCATTTGTTCGTCTTATTGTTGCCCATTTCACAATTGTCAGTGTTTTACTTATCATTCTGTTGTTCGTAAACAAAGTATGAAACAAATTACCCAATACGCATTTGTTTTATGTTTGTTCTCCAACAAAGTAACATTTAAAACTATTTCAAGTAGGCGTCCAGAACATAGGTCTGTTGATGACATAGTCACAGGGAGTGTTTAAATTGTAAGTGTGAATGTCATTACAATAGAAATAAAAGCAGTTGATCGAGGTATTTAAGGTATGAGGCCGGGATGTACATCTCTTAAACACATACTGTCACACAGAGAGTTTAAAATATATGAGAAAATATGGTAAATGTTAGTCCTGGCATCCATGAAGCGGTTTCCCCTGCAATTTTACCTTTGTCTCTTGTATTTTTGACTGTGCTTCTTTTGGTACTCTGGACACTTTAAGACTGCTGATCAGTGCTAAAAAGTAAGTGCTCCCTGCATCAATGTGATTATGGTTAGTTATCCATGATTGGCATATTTGATTTACTAGTGAGTCCCTAGTTTAGTCCCTCATTCTTTCCCAGGGTCTGTAAATCAAATGCTAATAGTGGGCCTCCAGCACTGATTGTGCCACCCACATGAGCAGCCCTGTAAATATGTCTCAAACCTGTCATTGCAGTGTCTGTGTGTGCAGTTTTAAACTGCCATGTCGACCTGGCAAGAGCACTCACTTGCCAGGCACAAACCTTCCCTTTTAGTGAATGTAAGGCACACCTATGGTAGTCCTAGGTAGCGCCATATTCAGGATGCAGTGGATGTAAAAGGTAAGACATGTACTGGTGCATTTTACATGTCCATACT
This sequence comes from Pleurodeles waltl, assembly GCF_031143425.1. Taxonomy (NCBI): domain Eukaryota; kingdom Metazoa; phylum Chordata; class Amphibia; order Caudata; family Salamandridae; genus Pleurodeles; species Pleurodeles waltl. The sequence continues at coordinate 408,440,576 of NC_090444.1, forward strand.
TCCCAATTCGGGTGTCACTATTACAAGGTCTATCTCTCCTATAGGTTAACATGGGGATCGCCTTGAAATATCGCTAAAGCATCATTTCCCATTGGGAGCAGATACTGATCTAAAGTTTGGGGTCTCTGAACTTACAATTTAAAAATACATCTTCTAGGTGAAGGTGGCTTTTAACTTGTGTGTTTGAAAATGCCACTTTTAAAAAGTGGGCATTTTGTTGCAAAACTGATCTCTGTCTCTGCCTGGCTGTGGAATACATGTCTGGGTCAGGATGAAAGCTGGGCTGGTTATGAATTCAGTCTTGACAGTCTCACAAAGGGAGCTGAGGTGTGCCCTGCATATCCTGATGGGCCTTCCTGGCTAGAGTGGTGGGAGGAGCTGACACTTGTACCTGAATAGGGCAGTGCCTGTCTTTACACAATGCAGTCTCCAACCCACTAGAGTGTGTCTGGGACCATGGCAGGAAAAAGAGGCTCTTGTGCACTAAAAAGACTTGCCTTTGAAGTTTGCCTACTTCAAAGGCAGAAATTAGTATAAGTATTAGAACCAAAACCCCAAACTTTTAGAACACTTCTAAATCGAGAGAAGACTCTGCCAAGGAGAAGAGCTGTGAGGAGGAGTACTGCCCCTTTGCTATGTGCGCTTTGCTGGGATGACCTGCAGTTGATGCTTCTGCTTTGGCGAGGACAAAGACTGGACTTTGCTGTGTATCCTTCTTGTGAAGTTTTCCAAGGATTTGGACTGAGCTCCTATTAAGAAGTCTCAGAGTAGAATTCAGCAGCCAGCCCCTGGGTTCTATTGCTGAGGACCCCAACTTGCCAAGAGGTTTCCATTCAAGTTCCTGGCCCTTTGGGAATGAACTCTGGCATAAAACAAGAAGAGACATGCACATCAACTCAGGACTACTTCAGAACTAGCACCGCTGCCCAACTCCAGGCTGCTGTCTGCACCCAAAGCTGTGGTCCTCGCTGAAGTGTGACGACCGCGACTGACACTGCAGGCACAACAGCGCCTCTGAAGTCCCTCAACATCGTGGGTCCCGAGTGTCGTGTCACCGACATCCGTGACACCCAAATCCACCATGGCACATATAGCCCCATGGTGTGACACTACACCAAGAGGTCACCCCATTGTGTCTTGACACGCTGGACTCATCAACCCGCTGGATCAGAAGGAACTGACGCCTCACCACCGATGCTGCTTCGCCTCCGCTATCTCCATAAGGAACTGACTTCTCACCTCCCCTGCATAGCAGTAAGGAACCGATGCCTCACCTCCTGAGTAGCAGTATGGAACCAACCGCACACCGGCTCCAGTGACACCTCACCTCTCTGACTCCGTGCCACATCTTTAACTCTCATCATCATCATCATCACAAAACACATATTTACATGAAACTCATTTTCAAAATCTTGTTACTTATTCAGTCATACAAATTATTTTTTTAAATGAATAGGAAAATCATCTGCCTGGAATCTTTAAAAAAAGCTCAACTGAATCCATCACCAACACATATGTGAAAAACATGTTTTTAATGTTTTGGAAGCTGCATCAGCATATAATGGTGAATCATTTCTATAATCATACTTTAGGAAAATAAAGAAAGAGTGATAGTAGAAAAAAGGGATCCCCAAGTGAGAAATGAGACACCACACCATGATGCAATAAAGGAATTGCTTGTAGTTCTGTGTTCTTTGGTGTATCGCACAAAGACAGCCTCTTATTAAGTTATAAAGTATGGCTGTCAATACATTGAATGATTATTCAAAACATAATCGAATAAATCTTGCCTAATTAACCTGTCAACGGTGTTTCGACCCTCATGCTGGATTCTAGGATCTCATCTGGACAAAAAGTGACCTGGGGAATGGCGAGAGGAACAAACTGTAATTATTAAAGCCTCAGTTGGATGTCGAGTATTGGTATCACTGCCTCACACAGAATGGTGCTTTTGTCACCTTAATATAAGAGCTGGGTAGACTGGCAGATTCTTCCCACAGTGCAGAACGCTGCATTTTCTTAATTCTGAAGTTTGGATACAAGGGGCCTTTATCCTTTATACCCAGGTTCACATGGGCATTTTGGGTTACTCTTGTATTTGTTTAGTATCATCTTTAACTCTGCCTTGTTTCTAGGGTACTGTACCTGGGGTGTGTGCGACTTCGTGACTGGTGCCACAATCTCTCGCAAGTGGCATCAGACTGTTGAGAACAACTCTGCCATGACGCCATAATAGCACCAGTTGGAACTAGTGTGTTTCTACGCGCTTTATTGGGATTTCAACTTTTAAAATTCATATCTTTGAGGTTGTTGAAGTTTTGTTGTTTTGGTCTTGTTTTACTTAGCTAAATATTAGCTATTTTTCTAAACTGGTGTGGTGTCCATTTGTACTGTTTTCACTGTGTTACTGTGTGTGGGTACAAATACTTAACGCATTGCCTCTGAGATAAGCCTAACTGCTCATGCCAAGCTACCCAGGGGGTGGCAGGGGTTATCTTAGGAGTGTGACTCCCCTACCGTGACTAGAGTGAGGGTCCCTACTTTGACAGGGTTTAAGCTGACTGCCAACTAGAGATCCCATTTCTAACAGTAAGAAAAACAATGAGGCTAAAACTGTTTGTAACCAATGTCAAGGAAGCAGAGAAGAGTAGCTCATGGACCGAGAGACAAGTACTTTAGCCAGACTGAACAGATGAGGGCAAGACAGTCTAGCTAAAATAAAGAAAATCATAGCGACAATGAAGAAAATTGTAAGAGAATTGACCATTGTTAGTAAACAACACTCTAACAAGTTCAGCTGAGACCTAAAAAGAGCAATACGTCTTGGGACAAAACAACGCATGTTTACATTTTCTTGGCATAATACTATTTGATTAACTACAGTATCCTCATAGTAGGAAGCACTTCATCAGCTGAGTTATTTCACTGGCTTTGTAAAAAAACAAGAATTGTCAAAGCCGATAAGTCTTGCCTATGCAAGAGCTATTGGCTTTGGTGATATATTTTTGCCTTGCTGCACACTAGCGTGGCTGTTGTTGAACATGGCTAAAGGTTAGTGGGGGAAAGGAAAGATGATTGGAGAGTTGTACATTGGAGTAGAGTGGAGTGTTATGGAGAAGCCTAGACTGGCGTGGAATGGTGTAGAGTTAAGTGGAGTGGAGTAGAGTGACTTGAAGTGTCATGGAATGGCATGGAGTGTCTTTCAGGCAGTAGAGTGTAGTAGAGTGGAAGGGGATAGAGTGGAGTAGAGTAGAGCAGTGTAGAGTGTCAGAATGGAGTAGAGTGTTGTGGAGTGGCCTACATTGTTGTGTAGCGGGGTAGAACAGAGTGGAGTGGCATAGAGTGTGTTGCATAGTGTGGCGTAAAGCAGCATAGATTTTAATAGGATCAAGTGGCATCAAGTGGAGTAGTGTCAGAGAGTGATCGGCATAGATTGAAGTGGTGTAGAGTGATGTGGAGCTACATACAGTAGAGTAGAGTGCCAAAGAATAGAGTGGTGTAAAGTATTGAAGAGTGGTGTGAGAGGGGTATTGGCATAGAACAGAGTGATGTTAAGTGAAGTCAGGTAGACTAGAGTGGTGTAGAGTGGCATAGAGTAGAGTGGTGTAGAGTGTCATACAGTGGAGTGGCATAGAGTGGAGTGGCAAAGCATGCCATAGAATAGAAGAGAGTAAAGTGGCATGATATGGCATAGAGGGAATTTACATAGAGTATTGTAGAGTGGAGTAGTATTGTGGAGTGGCCTACAGTAGTGGTAGAGTGTTGTAAAGTGTCAGAGTGGAGAAGAGTTTAATGGAGTAGTGTCACAGAGTAAAGTTTCATAGAGTGTAGTGTAGTGTGGTTAGTTTTACGTATCCTTTGCGCGTTAGCTGCAGGCTTTAGGCCTTTGTGCACTTTGCCCTGGATGTATTTTGTTCATTTGCTTGCAGCTTAGAGCCTCTGTGCACTTTGCTCCAAATGCTTTTTATTAGGCTTCGTACTGTTATTTTTCAAATAGCCAGTTCTACGGTCTTGTTTTTTTTTATTCATATCACACTGTTTAGCCTACTTCAGCACTGGAGTTCTCCATAACACATTCCTGTTCACTCTGTGCTTCAGTCAAGGATACAGTCTGGTACATTGCCGATAGACGTGGTAGGAGTTTAATCTTTGGCATTCCTGCGTAGGGACATTTTGTGATCACGCTGACATGTTAGTTATAAAATCACTTCCTTGTCCCAATACACGCAAGAGGGAAATTCCGACCAGGGAACCACAACTAGACGCTGACTGCCTCATTGCAGATGCTGAACCAAGATCACAGGCCTTTGCTCAGGTATGAGGGCTGATGTCTCTCTGGTGATTCAGAAAGGCAAGCTAGAAGCTTAACATGCTGTGCTCTAAATAGAACAAGCAGAGGGAGAGTAGAAACTATTAGACACAATGATAGCTTTTTTCTTATGTTTTACTCTCCTGGTGACTATTTCAATCCTACTGTGTTGTATGGTTCTGGTTATTGCGGCTCAGGCCTTACTATCTAAAATGCAGTCGTTTTATTAAAACATTATATAAAACTTATACTGCCTTTGTCATTTGTATATGAGATCATACTGGAAATGAGAGAGTTGGTTTGGATCTGAGTGACCACGACTTCCCTGAGAAGTTCCAAATATGTCATTCGCTCGGCTGCCCAATCATCTCTTCCCCGTGGAAGAAATGAGGCACTGCTAGTTAGCCGGAGCAAAAGCCGGATTTAGGGTGACAGAGTTCTTTACACGTGGGTCAGACTCAGTCCCCCACACCGTTATCGATCCTGCTGCCTAGAAATCCAATAGTCTCATTTAGGATAATGAGAGCCCACGCGACAGTAGTGTTGAAGAGTGTTGTAGAACCAGAATATAGAATGGGCGATGTGACTCCAATTGAATTTAGAAAAGATCCAACCTTACTATTAAAATATATATTTTTTATTTTATTTGTTTGTAACTTGTGTATGTGTTCGATGGAATGCTTGTTTCTGTATTCTTTTGTGTATTGTTTTGCGGTTCAAATCATCGATAATGTTAAGGCCTGGTTCCGGACTTCCAATAATGACTCAGTGGTGAGAGGGGGGCCTGGATTCCAATAATGATTCAGTGTGGGTCCCCAGGTTTCAGTAATAATAAAGTGGGGCTCCCCAGAAGTCAAAAGGTTGGGAACCACTGGAGTAGATTGTTTCAGGGTGGAGAGAAGTGTCGTAGAGTAGAGTAGTTCAGGGCATAGTGGTGTGGTGCAGGGCAGAGTGCAGAGGTGTCGAGTAGAGTGGCATAGAGTGCAGAGGTGTAACGTAGATTGGCACAGAGTGCAGTGGCAAGGAGTACAGTGGTGCAGATTACAGTGGCATGGAGTGTTGCAGAGTGTAGTAGTATAAAGTGCGGTAGAGTAGCATAGGGTTTAGTGGTGCAAAGTAGAGTGCAGTGGCATAAACTAGAGTAGTGCAGAGTAAAATGGTGCTGAGTAGAAACGAGCAGCACAAAGTGCAGTGGCTTAGAGAGCAATGGTGTAGAGTGATGTTGAGTTCAGTAGCACAGATTGCAGTCTTGCAGAATGTCATAGAGAGCAGTGGTGCAGAGTAGAATGGTGCAGAGTAAAGTGGCGTAGAGTAGAGTGGTGCAGAGTAGAACAGAGTGGTATAGAGTGCAGTAACAGTGCAATGGTGTGGACTGGGGTGGCTTGCGGTGGTGTAGAGTGCTTTGGTGCAGAGTAGAGTGGCGTTGAGTTCAGAGGCAGAGAGTGTAGTCCTGCAGAGTAGAGTACAGTGGCTTGAAGTAGAGTGGCATAGAGTAGAGTGGCACAGAATAGAGTGAGTTCATTGTTTTAAGTAGAGTGGTGTTGAGTGCGCTGGCATATAGTGCAGTTGTTTTGAGTAGAGTGGCGTAGAGGGAGTAGCATATACTAGAGTGGCACAGAATACAGTACTGCAGCCCACAGTGTAGAGGCATAGAGTGCAAGGGTGCAGAGTGGAGTAGTGTGGCATAGAGAGCAGTGGCACAGAGTGCAGTGGCTTAGAGTACAATGAAGTAGAGTGGGGTGGTGCAGAGTTGAATGGAATTGTAGATGGCACAGTGCAGTAACATAGAGTAGTGCCATAAAGGAAATTGGCATAGAGCAGTGCAGAGTAGAGTAGAGTGGCATAAAGTGGAGTGGTGCAGAGAAGCATTGAGAGCAGTGGTGCAGAGTAGACTGTTTCAGACTAGAGGTAAGTGCCATTGAGTGAAGTGCTGCAGGGTACAGTGGAATGGTGCAGGATAAAGCGTAGTGGCATTGAGAAGTGGTGTACAGTGCATTGGCATTTCATGCAGTGTTGCAAAGTAGAGTGGCAGAGAGTGGCCAGGCGTAGAGTGGAGTGGCCTGGACTGGTCCAATGTATAGTGCAGTGCTGCGCAGTAGAGCAGGGGTGAGTGTACTTTAAGAGTAGAGGGTGCACAGTACAATAGAGTGGCAGAGAGTGAAGTGGTGTAGAGTGGCACAACAGACGCCAATAGTGCTACAGCTGGCCCTGGAGGTAGGCTGTTGTTGTTGTAGTGGAACATGTTCACATACTTCGTTTTTGACAACACATGCATCCAGCAAATTGTATAAAAACGATGTTTTGACATAGGCAGGGTGTTTAAGGCTGTAGTGTAAATAATGTACTTGTTTCTGGGCTCCTGTTTGTAGTTTTCTGCAAAACAGTAATCTGTGGTGTCTAGGTTTTTATAGCACAGTGCTACTGCATCGGTTGCACAAACTGATGCTATTGCTCATTAAGTGTAGCTGTGTAGGCTACACCTTTTGGTTTGCCAATGCATGTTATTACTAAAAGGGTTTGGTACTCTGACTCACTGTCTGTAAATAGAAAGGTCATTAGACATTCGTTAGAGGATCTTATTAATCAAAAGCCGACGGTGATTTGAACCTCAACATAAATATTTTTTTTTGCCACAGAAAGTGTGTGTAACTCCTCCATGCAGGCCTGGGCTATATTACATCCTCATAAACTGGAGCACAGGAGGGGCACGAGCGGAATCTTTGGGGAGAGTAATCTGCATTCCTCTCGCCTTCCTAATGACCTCTTTTTTTTTTAAAGATGTTTTTAATTGAGTCAAATACAAGAACATTAACTTAACATTGCCAGGACAGAGATATGCAGTTGTGAATATATCTGCATAAGGAACATTGTACTTATCAATGCATATTGAACATGTAAATTAATTAGGCATATACAGCAATATAGTATCAAAGACTCCAAAAGAAGAAAGAGAGAGGGAGAAGAGCTATAGGTATAGAAAAGGGAATCAAGTGATAGCCATGTGGAGAGAGAGGTAATAGACATTAGATACAGCGCATGTAAGATGAAAAACGTATAAATAAGAAGAAAAACAGGAAATATATTGACATTTCTTTAAAAAGGAGGAGAAAAATCAATTTCCTTCGCAGTGCATGAGAGATAGTTACTTAATGGCAACCATAGCTGATGACGTTTGAAGAAAGTTCCTGTTGAATCAAGCTTGTATCTGTCAAGTCTATCATGATAACATACAGAATTCCACCACTGTCTGAGTAATGTTCTCCGAAGGTTTCCAGTTAGAAGTAATAATAGAGATTGCAATAGAAAGCAAAAGGTCCACCAATTTTCCAAGAGGCCTGAATAAACTCCAGATATCGTGTATGCCACCCCAAAACAGTAATTCATATGACATTGGTAAGGAGATCTGAGCTATTGCTGAAATGCGAGGCCATATTGAGGACCGAAAAGTAGATAGGGATGGACAAGAAAAAAACATGTGAAAGTCAGCACCCTGCTGAGTGCGGCAGCGCCAACAATTGTCATTTTGTGCAAGTTTGAGTTTGTAAAGGCGTACAGGAGTGTAGAAAAGTCTATTGTAAAAAAAATGTAGGCTTGCAGTGCGTGCAGGGGAATGTATCTTATACCATATTCTATCCCATAAAAAAGTTGGGCAAACAACACCAAGATCTGATTCCCACAATGTCTCAATAGGTGATTTGAGTCTAGGTGAAACAGACGTTCTTAAAAGTTTATAAATTCCAGCTGCCCTAGGATAATTAGAAGTTACAATCGGGTGTGGAGATGATGCAAGAGAAGAATGATTATGATGTATAAGTTTATTTAGGGCCTCTTGGACTAGAGTAGAAAGAATGGCATATTGGGATTTCATCAGAATAGGGAGACTATAAATTGCTGAGAGAGTAGTAAAAGGGATGATAGAGTCTTTATGATATAATTGGGAAATGAGAAGAATACCTTTAGTCATCCAAGCCTTCCAACACAAGGTTTTACCTTGTTTCCTAAGCAAACTATTGTGCCAAATAGGACTGTTAAAGAACTGATTAATGGGGGTAAGATGCGAAATAAAAAAAGGTTTCAGTAAGTTGATTGAATGGGAGATAGTGCTGGGCAACCAGAATTTTGGGAGGTTTTCCTAATGACCTCTGTCTTTGAAGAAACAGAAAGAAAAGTAAACACCAAGCTCCCTTGGAAGAAGGAGCCTGGCATTTGGCCGTTGTGTTTAAGTGCACAGCAAATGTGACAAGATAAGAACAAGAGTTAAAGGGGTGTTTACAGATTAGTGAGATCTCAGAAACATACAGTAAACCAGGTTTGGGCAAGGGAAGGGATGAATTAATTGGTTTGGACAGCCTAAACCAAGTAAAGCCAGTAAATAGAAAGCAATGACATGAGTTACAAACCACAAAGTCAATGGTCAGCAATGGGCAGAACGCATTACCAGGAAAGATTTCTGAATGCCCCCAAGATGTCTTCAGCAAACCAGACTTCCATGCTTTTTAACTTAGTTGTAACACAACATTGACTGTGTCCTTTAATCTTGTCTGGGCCGCCTTCTGAGGTTTAGGACAAAATATTTTCCTAATGATACATTATGGAGAATCTCTGTGGTGCAGGCATAGAAGCCATTACTGTCAATAAATGAGAGGTGTATGGCACCACTTATGCTACCTTTGCAGAACGAGACCCCGCTTCTTAAGCCTTTATTTTTGGAAACATTTACTCTGTAGGAGGATGGCAAATGCATTTGAACTGCAAGCTTTCTCTTAAACACTGCTAAACACAGCAGAAACAGTTACAGTTTAGGGAAGTGTTAAAGGAAAGGAAAGTTGATTACTGAGGTACCTTAACTCATTCATTCACACACTTTTGTCCCAAATTTTGGTGCCTAATTTGATTAGAATCCTTAGACAAAAGTTATTACAAATGAATATGTACTTGTATGACCCAGCCAGCATGCCTCCTTTCTTCCAAAAGAAATGCTAAACTGATTACAAACAAAGGTGAAAACAGTTCGGGTGACGTACGGGGAGGGGAGAGAGGGAAGTATGCGTGTGCATTCTTTTAATGCAAGGTTGCCATCATTATTTAGCAAGCTTCAAGTAAAGCCGATTATAACATATTTAGTGGCTGTTCTATAGCAATGTTAATCACCTTGTAATAATTCATGGATTTAGAGGTAACATATTTTTGGTTGGGTATAGACGAAAACAGAACAAAAAGACCCCCTTGGCTGGGCAATGTGCACATTTAATTAAATGAAAACAAAGTATATGAGCTTTTGTAATGTAACTGGTGCTCACGTGAAGCGATCTAATACCTTTGGGTCGGGTCGAGTTTGTGCTATATATATATATATATATATATACATATATATATATATATATATATATATATATATATATATATATATATATATGAAAGCCAAAAAGAAGAAATAATACCTCCATCAGCTCAAGCATCAGACACTAATTAAAACATTAGTCTGTACGTGGTCCATGCACCACAGAAAGGAAAGAAAGTGACACAGAAAGTGATGCCTCACACATGCTGCTGAAGCAGGAGACAGCAAGGTGAGTGATAATGATGCCAACTAATGGTAAGTAATGGATTGGCTAAAAACACCCTTTTAAAGTTTTGTTTTTTTAGACATCATAGGTAGCCAAGAGACAGGACTTGCTCGCTGCCTGCAGGCTTGACCTAAAAAGAACTGCTAGATTCTCCATCACCAAAACCGTATGGAAACACAAATGGAACAAAGTAGCAATCCACAAAATTCCATGACCTTGAGTGACAGCCCAACCATACAATGCCAAAACATGAAAAACACATTAAAACTTTGTTGAAGAATCAATTGCACAGATCATAAAGACTGATTAAGAGAAGTCAGCAAAACCATCACAAAGGGTGAAAGCAGGAACCTGCAAAAGTGAGAATTGTCTGGTAGTGGATTAAATACTACCAGCCTTGGTATTCGGCGTACTGACATTTAATTGCACCGGCTGAGAAGAGCTTTAGGTCACTGGCAGTCTTTCTTTTACAAATTAAGCACTTCTGTAGCCAGACTGAAAGAAGAGGCATCACCTTTGAACAATGTCACCTGGCCATTTATTGGAAAAGCTACTGCCACTAGTTGAGTATTGCATTTTGATTCATTCCGTTCTAGATCTTGAAAGACAAGATTCCTCCTGTGAAGTAACTAATAAGCAGAAAGAATAGAGCTCTGCTATTGACACCATGGATAAAGTGCACTATTTTATAGGTTTTTAGTTTGATTTCATCTCACATTTTATACATCATTGTATGATGTAGGGGTGGGTGGAGCTCGCAGAGATTCACTCCATGGAATTCCGTGGAGTTACATGAAAACTCTACAAAATTCCACTGAGTTCAGCACAAGGGTGGAAATACGTACTGTGAGATGTTCATGCTGATTTCTAGTACCAGGAGCTTGTTACGTGCTGAAAAATCAGGGCAAATGGCGCCACAATGCAAGCCAGAGAGAGCTGCTGCTTGAGTTGATTTTGCTGCTGCTCAAGTAGATTTTTTACTCGAACAGCAGCTTTCCCACTGATATCAGTCTCAACTACCCATGACCATTTGTGGGAAAAGAAAAAGTCCCTGAGTGCCCTCCTAACACCCGAAAATCATGCTAAGGGACGCCAACTCTCTTTCCAATTTACCGTTGGCAACCCGTGCATGAAAAAAAACTCTGCCACACTATGGTTTACAGAATTTAGCCAGAACTCTGTGTTACAAGCATATCACAGAGTGGCTAAAATTCCACCTGTGTAGCCGAGCATATTGCCCACTCCTAGTATTATGTATAATGGTGTAATCATGTACCACATTTTACGTTTCTGTAATGTACAAGGTAAAGTTAAATAGTCTCCAACTTAATCCTCTGTCTCGTTGTTGTAGAAACACAGCACACCTCACTCCACCCCCTCCTCTCAGCTCTGAAATGTGTTTCTGTAGACCGCAACTTGAAAAAGAGGCTCTCCAGAGTCAGGATGTGCAAGACTCCATCTTTTCTCCTGCCTCCGTAATCTTGCCCTCTTCTGTCAGAATGATAACTGCAACCGGAGACATTCTAAGGCCTGGGCACAGTTGGCAATTGTCCAGGGCCCCTACCTTCGAAGGGGCCCCTTGGAAAATTAACTTTTTCCTCTTGGTCTATTTTATTTCTCTATCTCAACTTCTCTCCCTCCCTCCCTCCATACCCACTTCTGTCTTTGAATCTGTCTCTCCACCCAGTGTCACTTTACAAATACACATAACATAACATTGGTCGACATTATGTAGGCTTAAATAAGCAGGAAATGAGTAATAACACTAAATTTACTCCTTACAGAGGCCACAAAATGTATATTACCTGGGGCCCCCAAAATCCTTAAGATGCCCTGACCGCAATATTGTTGTGAACTGTATTTTCTTTGATAATAAAGTGCCTTTCTTCCTTCCTCAAGATAAGCATTTCTTATGGAAAATCATTGTGCATGAAAATGTGCTGCCTGTTTCCATTATTCAACAAGATAGATAAAAGACACACCTTCTAGATTTGCAGAACATTGCACAGAAGACTGAACATGTCACATTATCCTGTACGTGGATCACCATTAAATACTCTGTGCTGCCTGGTGCCAGCTCCCAGTCTTTGGAATTCTGATATTTGCCTTCTGGCTTTGGACAACAAATTTACTTAGAAGGGGGAATTAGTGAGACAGTCTCAGAAATTGAAGATTTTTGACTGCATTCTTCTCATGAAAAAAGAAAGAGCTGTCATTTTCTTTGAGAATAATTTATTAAAGTCATCTTCCTCGAGGAGGCAAAGGCGTTGCCCCAAGAAGGTGAACAACCAGAAGCCCCCATCGGATTTAGGATTGCAGTATCAAAGGGGAAGCTTCTCATTGTCTGGGCCACTGTACAAAAGAAACTACAGTACATTCTCATCATTCTGATGTAAACCCAGTTTGATTATTCAACTCATTTTAGAAAGATTCTAAACTCATAATGTATTTAATAACCGTTAGACATGTTTTATTTTTTGGGGAAAAAACGTTTTTTGTATCTTTCTAGGATAAATGGATTCCTTTTTGCTAGATGCAGCACTCAGCTCCTAATGATGCATTTAATAGGTGTGACCAAGTTATGGGATGGAAGCCTGTAGCCTTGCAACACTTTGGTAAAACTGCCACTGTCCTACCCTGATGGGTGCTAGTAATGCCCCATGCCAACAGTTCTCTTGGGAGGGAAGTGCCAATCCTCAATACAGTGGACTGAGGAAGGCAACAACTCTGGGTTCAGAGTACCTGAACTTACCAGGAGATACCTTATGGACCAGGTATTGGTAGAATGAGAAAGAAGTCTAGTTGCTTCCCAGCAAGTCATTTGTACTCCATGCCCTGGGATGCTGGGATGCATCAGTATGGCTGAGCAGGACCTCTGGGAGAGAGTTCATGAGATATGGGGCTTCCAGTCACCCAGTGCACCCAAGTGAATCCAAAACGAACCTTAGTGTGTGATGGTTAACACAAAAGGTGCTTTGAGGACTGTAGTGCCTATTTACCAGAACGTCCCCAGGATCAAGAGTAATGAGTTTTGAGCCCCTATTCACCCTCAGTTGTTTTGCTCTGTTACTATCATAGTTCATGTTTTGTGACCTGAGACCTTAAGGACCCTTAACCCAACTCAGTACCACGTTGCATTTATTTTTTATCAAAAGAAACTAGTACTCTGGTTCCTGCCTTGATAGCCTTTGAAAGAAAAACAAAATTAACAATTCTGTAACAGTGCCATGCTTTCTTTTTTTTGATGAAACAATTTTATATTCTCTGCTTGTTTCCTGAATTGTTTACGCGAATTAAACCCTCCATGTGGCAATGGAATAGCTCTGCATTGCTTTTTGAATAAGAAGCTGCATGGAAGTGGCTTGCTTGGTAATTGGTTAATTATGGTGAATATGGAGTTACTGTGGAGCTCAACCCGGAGGGCTTTAGGGCCATGGGGCTTGGGAGATGGGTGCTTGGAACTTGCATGATCTCAAGTATGATACTTGTTGTACTGCTTAAGTGAAAAGGCCCTAGAACAAGTGATGCATCAACCTGAATGTATGCAATTGTTGCAAGCTTAGCTTGCAGTGAATGAGTTTAAGAGTGGTTACTTTTTATGGGTAGGACATTGTGAGATACCTCCAAGACTCGCACACATATATATAATGTTATATCGCAACATGTGGGATGTCAGACTCCCTTAAATCCAAGTAAGATTTCAAACGATGTGTTTTTTCTACACAGTCTGAATACTGCCTCTGCCCTTTGAAAAGAAATCCCCATAAACGACTGACTGCACTTATATAGCACTCACAAGCCACCAGGTGTCCTTGATGCTGTGACAATAAATGGGGTATGATGTGTTTTTCAGTTGACTACCATATAGAATATTATAAATCAGAAAAAACATTACATTTTCACTCTATAATGCCTACTTTCACAGTAGATGAAACCACGTGTTGTTATTCAGAGTCCAGCTGTCTATTAACTCGTGGTTTGAGAAACAAGGCTTTGCATGCAGATCACACAATTCATTCAAGTGCATCTCATAAAGATTACTCGACTTCACCGACGGTCACATCAGTTCTCACAGTTGTTTCTTTGATTCCCTGAATAGGAATGACCATCTTAAGATAGCTGAGTCCCATCTTACAAAGCAAATGCCTTTTATTTACAAAATATATGTTTTTTGGAACCAAATACGCTCACACCCAGCAAACATTTCGGCCTAGGTTTATGCTACAGTGGCGCAGTGCAGTGCTGAGCCAAAAATATCAGTGCAACGCCACTTTTGAAATATAGGGGTGCACAGTATTCAGAGGAATACAGCTCACCCCTGTGTTTCCCCCTGCACTGGCGCTAAATGAAGCTGCCTAGCACCAGCACAGGCATTCTTGCACCATAGTGCAAGGGTGTCTGTGTTGAGGGGATAGATTGTTTATCCACAGGAAGGTGTCCCTACCTGCACATAAACAATCTATAATGGTGTCCTTTTGATTGAGTGTTTATGTGCATGAAGGTGTCCCTTCCGCACGTAAACAATCATCCATGGCATTTTGCTTCTTCTATGTGTGCTGCATTCTGCAGCACACATAGAAAAAGCAAAAAACGAGGAGGAATAAAAGAATTCCTCCTTGTTTTGCCATACTAGCGTCACCCCTGGGGTGGCATTAGGTTTTGCCTCTGCCTCAGGTTTACGACAACTCGTAAATCTGAGGCAACGGCAAAAGCAATGGGTGTTGCGGTGGAACGCCCACAGCAACACCTATTGCATGCCCTTCTGATGCAGAAAACTGTGTCTGAGGGGCCCATATTTACAATGAGGCACAGCATCTCCTTCTAAATATGGAATATTGCTTAGCACCACCAAAGCATCACAAAAAGTGATGCTCCGGTGGCACTAGGGGCTCTTAAATATGCCCCTTGGTTTACTGACACCAACCCCTACATACAGAGCAACTTCACATTTTCATTAACCACACAGCAAATGCTGTCACATGCCAAACTCTACTATTAGTGTAAAGTTAACACAATGTAATTCTCACTTTAAAGCTACTGCTCAGTGTGCAAAACCTGCCCAATGCCACTTGAAACCCATTGCCAAAGAGTAACAGCTTTAAATACCATTTCTAATTGTCCTCCTCTGGTGTGTGTTGGAATGGTCATCAAATCTGTGATTCTGAGGCCAGCGTCAGCAGGTCCATGATGGTGGCAGCAGACAGAGCAGTAGGATGGCCGAGGTGGATGACAGGAAGTAGTGAGTGCTCCACTGTAATGAAACATTCGCACAGACCTCCTGAGTTGCAGTGAGGATGCCACCAGAAACACCAGCTTTCATACTTTTTCATTAAATTGACCAATTTAGTGCTCTATTGCAAAATCAAAATGCGCTGTTATGGATATTACTGAGTTGCACTACGCAGTATATTTCTTTCACTAGGTACATTTAGACAGTGACAGGTTTAGATTTGAAGAAATATAATACATCAAGCTAAAACAAAAAATACATTAAAGAGGAGCTACTTTTGCCTCAACATAGCAAAAACTCCAGTTGCAAAAAGAGTATACTTTTACAAAATACCACACAAGAGTCAATGGCTGACAAGGAACTCTCCAAAATGCCTTTCTGTAAATTCTGTGTTGTATAATATGTTACATAATGTGTGTAGAGTGTTGTTTTGTGTTGGTGTAGTAGTTATGCGACAGCGAGTGAATGCATACATTTGTCTGTAGCCAGACCTAAAAAAATATGCCAATGAGTCCATATGTAAATTCTTAAATGTTTATTTATTTTGCATGAGAACGTGTATTACAACGCAGGGTGTCACATTGTTTACCTAAGAGGGGCTTGACGTCTGGATTTTGGTTTATACGAAGGTAGTACTCATAGGTATGGACCTAGAAACCCCAGCATGAAAAGTGATGTAGACTTAAAATGAGCACTGGCTGACAGAGTGTCAGTTAGCAACTAGTGTCTCCCAAGAGAGACAAGAGGAGAAGAAGCTATCTTCCTCTGCACTCAGAAAGAATTTGGCCTCAGATCACAAACAGTGAAAACACATCATAATTGAGGGGCCCACTCCACACCGGTAAGATGCAGGATAATATTATCAGGTGTTGTTGCACAGAATTTGCAGAACATCAGATTTCTCACATGGCAGTTATTGGATATTCCTCTTTTTTTCCTGCCCTCTTTTTGGGCATGTAGGGGCTGCTAATCTTGTGGAGGCACTGGGAGCAGGGGCAAGTGAATATGCTGGGACATATTGATCTGCCATTAGTTGTCACTAGGGGCAACTAGATTGGTTTAATATCAGGGTAAGAAATGATGAAAGAAACAATAAGGGGGGGGGGATTTGTGGTGGGGCTGGAAAATTCAGCTTTACAAAGGACCAGTAGGTTAGCAGAAAGAATGTGGTTGATGGGCCTTCAAGAGAAATGGCAGATCCAGACTCAGGAATGACCAGTAGGAAGGGAGTAGCTGGGAGGGCCAATGAAGGACTAGTAAGTCCAAGAATCAGGGAAAGGCATTCAGGGCAGCAAATTAAAACATGCATATGCAATGCAATGGGTCTCGGGTTTGCTCGAGTTAGAGCTATTAGCATTGTAAATTCCTCACTGGACTTTTCTCGCCAATTAAATTGTAAATGAAAGTAAAACAGTTGACATAAGCGAGCTGATTCAAAGTGCCATGGCCACCATGAGCTTGAGCACAAAGGAGAGACACAAAAAGAAAAATAGGTTCACTCGCAGTCAAACGTATTTGGCAATCGTGCAATTATCCATGTAACAGGGGCAGCCTGCAAGGCGGTAACAAAACCGCCCCAAGGAGGGACAAACGTAAAGCATTTACCAATGATAACAAAGGATTTTTGAAAGGCAAGTCCTGCAATGACAGTGATGGGCATGCGGTGGGCATGGTTAAAAGCCCACAATACTTACAACATGTCAAAGCTCTTGCGCGCTCGACCTAAAATGACTGTATGGTGGGTGTAATAGAGCCAAAAAGAAGATAAGTTGTTTTTTTTAGAGAGCGACCAAGAGTAGACTATACAACTTATTAATTTGATATATGCAGCAATATCAGCTTGTACTTTAAGGATGTTCGTAATAATTTTCCAGCCTGACGTATCATATTGTAAAGTCAGTTCAAGTAAGTATGTACTAAAGTTAGATAGTCATTGCCTATGAAGACTTGTGTTAAAATCAATATTGAATAAACGCTGTATGTGTCTTTACAAGAGTATCACATTTTTAGCTGATATTTTACATCAGAGCATTCTTTGTTCCCTTCGTTCTGGTTTATCAGACAGTGGGTGGAGTCTTTTTACAAACGCCACAAGCAGCAGGATGTAGCAGTCCATAGCTTAGTTGCAAGACTCGTGAAATAGATACTATTTGGCTGTTCAAGCTTTGCATTTCACAGGAACTAATGCCTAAAACTGGGACAACCTGAAGCCAGTGAGTGAAAACAAGTGGGGCGGAATGGAGAGTGTAGTCGAGTAAGATAGCTGAAGAACAATTTGTTCAGTACGTAGCTTTCCAAGAACAAATGAGTGTTTTGCCTTCAGAAACCTTTTCCAAGAAGTGCTTGCTTTCAGAACAGAATCACGCTATGGCCCTTGTCACTGCTGAAGTTGAGATATGTTTTGTCTAAAAATCTGTGTTTAAAGGTTGAGAAATTTTAACTCGCCATCAATCTGAATACAATTTGACATCATCCTCCCCATGTTTCAATGTGGTACAGATAACAGAAATACTGAAGCCACTCCTTTCTCTGCTTCCTTTCCTCTGATGTCTTTATTGAGGTTTGAAAGGGCGATAAATTGTTTGCTAAAGTCCAATCTATACAAGTCTTCAATTTCCAGGAACTTTTTTTCCAGAAACGCTAACAGAAAAGTGACCAAATGCAATTGTTTTCTTTTGCAAGGTTAAAGAGAGATTTGTTGGCAATGATAGTCAATGCTCCCTCCCCTATCTGCACAGTGCCTTTTCCAACGTTTCTAAAGCTTTGGATACTGGTGATGAGGTGTAAGGCTGGCAGTGCTGGTAAACAGCACCACCCCCAGTATTAAGGGGACCTCCATACGGTGTGGCTTAATTGCTATAAACTGTCACCGTGTCCTCCAGGTGGTTTTCAGTCAATTGTGGTGTTTTAGCCAACAGCACTAGACACACGGGGAACTTTAGTTTCACTACTCTGTTACTATTCCTACTCTATTTAGAGGTAATGGCTGGAAAAGGGAGTGGCTTAAAGTTATGCTAATGAGCTGTGGATTCATAATTATGTGACTGACATCAGCCTAGAATAAGGACCCTTAGGTTGATGACAGGGCTAGGTGGGCACAAACAATTGCTGGACAGGGCACCCATTACTCATGATAATTGTGAGTGAAGCATTGATGTAGGTTTAGCTTTTGCAGCAGTCCTAGCTCCCACCGTTTTAGCCCACACCTCCTACAACATTTAAGGCCAAAGAAGAACCAGCAATTGCAGTGAGCCTGAAATACACGAGAAGACGAAAACAAGTCCCCGTCGGCCTACATGACCTAACATTGAATTATCGGCAGCTACAAAACATTGACACCGAGTTAGAGGACAGAGGGTGGGACTGCGCGTCTCACTGATCTCATTCTAGCTGTCCATGCAAGCAGTGTGGGTGAATGGGTGTGTGGACCAGGGCCCAAGAATCACTCTGCCCCTGCACTCCTTTTGGTGAGCGAGGCTTAGTGATGTTTCACACCAGGGAGTTCCCGAACGAGAATAGTATCAACATGCAGGAAACATTTTTCCTGGTTGAAAGCAGGCACACTGGTGAGGAGCATGACGTACACAAAACCCGAAATAAATATTCACTCAACTGCTAACCCCGGTGCCCCTGTGAAACATGGGGTTAGTTAGGCGAACAGCAATGTTTGTCAGAGATCTCAGTGCCTCGTATTTTGCTTTGTCTGCCGTGCAATGCAATCCTTCAAACACCCTCTGGTATTGCTCCCTTCCTGGCTCCTCTAACCGTAGACGTTTTAGGCATGGGCAAAGTGGGCCCAGGCCCAGGGCCTCCGCATTTCAGGGGAGCCCCCTCATAGAGCCAGCTCTCTTCTGCAGGCAGTCCTTCCCAGAAGACCTTGAATGATTTTAAACAGATTGCTTTAAAACCTGTTTTCCTTTAATTTATTTTAAAATGAGTGATATGTGGGTCTCTATTGCAGTATGAGAGAAATGTTATTTTTATGTTTTTCAACACATGCAGCATCCATAATGGAAAGTTTTGTTTTAGGTCGAAACAGGACCTCACATATGAGAAATGACAGGGAGCCAGAGAGATTATCTGCAATAATATTCATGAGCTGCCGCTTTATTACCTGTGGAAAACACGTCACTATCCTTGAGTGTTAGTTGTAACCACATTTAGGATTTGGATCAGTGTGCCTCTGCACTGTCAGCTACCCTGCCAAAATGGCACCTGAAGACCAAAAATTGGATCACAAATACAAAGCTGTTCCGAACAGGGGTCTCAAAAATGCGTTTGACCAAAGGCCACCAAAATCCTTCAGATGTCCCTGCCTCTACCGACACAGAGTACATATAGACCCAAGCCAGGCTCCCTCTACGACAGTTAAACATGTTAACATCACCCATTTACTACCACAGCAGCACAGGGGTAAAGGCTAATTGTAACCTGTGCAAGGCAAGGGTCGTAGGTCATTATTTTTCGAACGGTTCTGTAAACCAGGAACCGTCTAAATAATCTTAGTTTTAGTCCCACTTATTGAAGACGGCCCCAAGTGTATTTTCAGCTCTTCCTGCAAGTATTTCCCACGTTTAAATACTTTTCCAAGATGCAAACAACCCGAACGATTAATTACTCTATATGGCTGTGAACGTTTTTACAATCCCTCCCCTCCTTGAACCCAGCACGAGTTAGCTGGTTTGGGGCAGTTTATACTTTCGGTACATACCCCTTTCATCTAATATTATTTTAAATTGAACCCATGTCGTTGTTATTTAGAAACAGTGGTGCAAACGTCATGTTAATATATTTGACACGGTATCTTTCTAGATTAAATTTTAGTTAAAAAAATATGAAAAGATGCAATTGAACATAATACATATTCTTTTGCTACTAAAAATAACATTTCTTCTATACATTTCAAAACCAAGCACTGAACAAGACAGTATCACTGAATTTTGTTTGGTGAAAAGTTTTGGATTAACAGTAATGATGCCCCTTGCACTTATCTATCTGGATTTGAAATTGCAAAACCCTTAAAATTCATTCTGGGCACTCCGTGATGCTAACGTCCTTTACCAGCACCACTTATTACTCACATACACTACAATATCATCAATGGCCGATGGTTATGTGGTTTCATTCTAGATTTTGGTGTCATGTTGCTAGTTAGTGGTTTGAAAAATGAAAATTCCTACCGCTGGTTGGTCATAGAATGTTGCCAAACATGAGTGTATTGTGAGCAGTATCTGTCACTACACCTGACACTTCACACCCACCAGTCAGTCAAAAAATGTATCCAATATACACTAAACCAGACATGGAATGATACAATCAAATGGATCAAACCTCAACACTGTGAGAGGAACACAGTAAACAGCTTATAAAACACACATAAACCATATGCAATAGTGCCTCACGGCTCACGTGTGGTGTTTGGACACATGCTTTTTGCTCATGGAGATCCTCTCTACCACCTAAAAAACAGACAATTCAGCATGCTAGCAGATGTGCATTGTAAACTGCCACATGCCAAGATTTGTTGCATTGTGGTCAGATTGATTAGTAGTTATAATGGTTGGCCACTCTGGGAGGTAAGCATTTTCTCTTCAACTATTTTTCTCACTAAAAGCAACATAACATCAGGTAGAAACCAGCAGAAGGACTACACATGTTTACGAGACTGTTAGAAATGGGGTCTCTGGTTGGTAGTCAGTTTCCACTCTGTCCAAGCAGGGATCCCCACTCTAGTCCGGGCAAAGGAGATACATACTCAAGATAACCCCTGCTCACCCACTTTGTATTTTGACACAAGCAGTCAGGCTTATCTCAGGGGCAATGTGTAAAGTATTTGTAACAACACACACAGTAATACAGTGAAAACACTACAAATTAGACACCACACCAGTTTAGAAAAATAGGAAATATTTATCTAAATCAAACAAGACCAAAATGACAAAAATCCAACATACACAAGTCAAGATATGAATTTTCAAAAGAATAAGAGTCTTACTCCCCAGAAAACAATGGAAACATTGGTTTTACACAAAGTACCTGGTTTGCACCAAAAATAAAACAGCACGGGTGAGTGTGCCTCAAAAAAGTCAGCAGTGCGTTGATTTCTCACTCTCTAGCGGGCCGTACATCATTTTGTTCCCCGGTGGGGTAGGCGCTGTGTTGTTTTTCTCTCCTGCAAGAGAGTGATGTGTTGATTTTCAGACGGGGACCTCGGATCCACGCAGGTTTGCATTGACTTTTGAAGCCCAGGGATGATGCTTGTGAAATATGGCCACTCAATGGGGGAAAAACGTGCTATGTGGTGTTTGCGTCTTTATCAGCAGCCGTTGTTCCTCCAGCCATAATGCGTTGATCTCCCAGCCGCGATGCAGGTGAAGTGGCTATTTTAGCCACAAAGCGGGTGGCGCCTCATTTTTCAGCCCCATTGCAAGTGTTGCGCCAAACTTTTCCCCGCAAGGTGGTCTGTACGTGGATTTCAGTCCTTGTTCTGCCCACTTCACCTTTCAAGGGCCCAGGGACTGGGAGGGGCACCACTTGGCAGGGCAGGAGTCTCAGCAGAGAGCCTAGGTGCTGGCAGAAGTCTTTGATGGCCCTAAGACTCCAAAACAGGAGGAAAGCTGAATCCAAGTCTTTGTAGCTTCTCCACAAGCAGGAATGCACAACAAAGTCCAGTCTTGGTCCTCTTTCAGGCAGAAGCAGAAACTGCATGGAAACCCAGCAAAGCACAGTCACAGGCAAAGGGGCAGTACTCCTCCTCCAGCTCTTAAGCTCTTCTCCTTGGCAGAGCTTCCTCTTGAATCCAGAAGTAATCTAAAAATCTGGGGTTTTGGATCCACTACTTCTACCCGTTTCTGGTTTGAAGTAGGCAAACTTCAAAGGAAAGTCTCTGTTGTTCACAAGATCCTGCCTTGCCCAGGTCTGGCCCCAGACACACACCAGGGGGTTGAAGATTACATTGTGTGAGGGCAGGCACAGCCCATTCAGCTGTAAGTCCACTCTACCTCAGATGGCCCATCAGGATATGCAGGCTACACCCAGCTCCCCTTGTCTCACTGTCTAGATGGGATTCACAAACAGCCCAACTCTCAGTCTGACCCAGGCAGGGAATACACAAACAGGCAGAGTCACAGAAGGGTATAACCAATAAAATGCCCAAACTGACAATTTAAAAACCACCTCTACCAACAGATGTATTTTTAAATTTTAAATTGTGAGTTCAGAGACACCATGCTCCATATTTCCATCTGCTCCCAAAGGGAAACTGCATAGGTGCTCAGAGTTGTCTACTGCAACTACTTGATGAAGTACATGGGATCGAGCTGCTCTTCAGACACCAGGTGACTTCTCACAGTGGTCACACTGGCTCCTGTATCTCTCAGAGCCTCCACCCTCTGACCATTGATGGTTACCCACTGCCTGTATTTCTCCCCTAGTGAGATAAGAGTCATCTCAGCTGGGTCCCACCCACCAGGAACCAACTCCTCCCCAAGAGCTACACTGGCCAAACTCTGTGACTGAGCACCAGTGGGTGCCAATGTCCCCTCGGGACATTTGGGACCCCCCCCCATATGACCCACCTGATCACATGCAAAGCACTTGCAGGCACCCTTCTCTGCAGGTTTCTCTATAGAGACCCATGGTTTCTTTTCTGCTGGGGTTGGGAATCCTTACTTTGGGAACTAGGGGCCTGATTCTAACTTTGGAGGACGGTGTTAAACCGTCCCAAAAGTGGCGGATATACCACCTACCGTATTACGAGTTCCATAGGATATAATGGACTCGTAATACGGTAGGTGGTATATCCGCCACTTTTGGGACGGTTTAACACCGTCCTCCAAAGTTAGAATCAGGCCCTAGGTTAGGGCTCTTTAGAGAACTCCCCCTGTTTACCCTTACCCCCCATTTCTTTTGATGGGGACCCTGCCCACCCTTGGCATGGTCTCCCCCATACCTTCTCTGGACCCTGGTGCTCTCCCACCGGGCCGCTTCCTGCGCACGCTTCCTGGGGTCAGTTACCTTACTGCCCTTCACCCAACCATCCAGTGAACTGCAAAAAGAGTCAACACATTCCAACCAAGTTTGGGATTCCTTCTTTTTATGGACCTAATCTTATCCTTGTACTGCTCTGGGGTAAGACCATATCTTGTGAGTAGGGCATCCTTCATGATAGAGTAGGTGAGTCCCACAGGATCCCTAAGGATGTCAGAGTGTCCCTGTAGTGGGTTCCTCAATGACCCTGATAGGTTTAAGGCACTAATGATACATGAGACACTAGGTCCGGTTCAAGTGTTCTTTATTTATCCCTCAGGATGTGGTTCAAACGATTATTTTGCTTCCTTCATTGTAGTGCGTAGGGTCTTTTCTATGGTGATAGACCGTGAAATAATTATATTTCTCCTTTTCTCTTCTAGGTTCTACTTCTGGGATGTCTGCGCTCTGGACGTGGTAGTCAGGATGGTCAAGATGGCTCCGTTGTCGACATCGGTGGTGGACGCCGGGAATAAAGAAAAAAAGGTAAGTGTGAGAGTCCTGGGGATAACGTTTGGGTAAGATTAGTAGTAAGGAGTGTGACAGGAAGGGGTTGGTGTATAGCAATGTAGGTGACGTGGGTGACCCGGTCGGGGTTGGACAAAACAACCAAGAACCCACCAGTGCTCTGTGAACAACCAAGAATTAAGTAACCGTCGGGTTGTTTTTGTAGGACTGTTATATAGCACAGTCCCCAACTGGGTGTGATAAAAGTTACATGCACTCGATTTTTATTACTCATTTCCACGGACCCCTATCTTGAGTCCCTCCCCTGCTATATCCCCTCCCTCACTCCTGTTCCTACTCTAAAAAGGAAAATAACTGAATCGGAGATCCGATCGTCCAGGGATGTGGCAGGTCTGTTCGTCTAGGGGCCTCCGTGGCAGGGGGCTCTCTCCTCCCAGCCCCTTGTTCTGTTCCTCGCCTCGCTCGGTGTTGGAGTTCTCGTCCTTCCTGTTGTCGCGTTCCACCTACTCGTCTCTGTGGCTCCGATCACTCGCCCTTTCACTCCGTGTCCCCTCCTGCTTTCTGGACTCGCTTCCCCCTTCTTCCTCCGTCTTTCTTCCTTTTGTGTCCTGCGACGATGATCCAACTCGGATATCCAGGTTGGGAATGACTTCCAGGTGGTCGCCACTCTGCGTTGTACCCCCGGAGAACTCCTGATGCGGCCCGGGGGTCAGTGTTGTAACCGGCGATGTAATGACCCGGTTACAGTCCATCTCCTCTGCCTCAAAGTTCTTCCACAGACCTGCTCCCCAATGTGCTTCAGGGACCATGTTCCTGTGGAGAGCATACTCTTACCCCTTGAACCATAGATACATGTCATCCTCCCTCTTGAAATCCTTTACCAGATCTTTAGGAATGCGTACCCTCCGCTCAGGCTGCCCTAAGGTACTTCTGCCACTGTCTCTGCTAGACTGGCTGCTCTGATCCAGCTCCCTTAAACTGAGCTCATGAGCCAATAGCATCTTTTTCTCCTTTATGGCCAAACTTCTCTCTTCCATCTCCATTTTAAGCTTCTCTAATTGCACCTGGTGCAGCCTCTTTGCCTGTCTGTCCTGCAACTTCTCAGGAGTCAGACCCTTGGATGACACTCTGTTACCTGCCCTGGAGACCCTCCCCCTAGGTAGAACAGGTATATCCACTACCAAATCTAGATTACTCTACACCTCCTCATCCTCCTTCTCCTCTGTGTGCCTCCCAGCCTCCTTGGCTGTCACCCAGGCCCTCAATGCCTTTTGCAGCTCTTCCTTCCTAGCAGAGCTCTTGATTGGGCAGGCAAGATCCTTGCAAAATTGCTCAAGTTGAGCCACTGTGTATTTCTCCAGATTCTCCAACTCAAAAACAGCCTTTGTAGACACAGCTGGTGCATCCCCAGATAGAGAAATGTTGGTAAGGTTCACTCAAAAGTGCAAAGTTCCAAAAAGAACAGAGAGTTCCCAAGAGAAGTTCAAAAATCACAAAAATATGGAAGCAAGAGAAAGTTCAAAAAGAGAAAAAGCAAACACACACAGACAAGTAGTATGTGGTCACATAAAGCTCTGCACTAAAAACAGTAGTGTACACTTAGGGCCTCATTATGACCCTGGCGGTACAGAACCGCCAGGGTCAACGGGGGCGGGAGCACCGCCGACAGGCCGGCGGTGCTCCCTTGGGCATTCCGACCGCGGCGGTAACGCCGCGGTCGGACCGGGACAACTGGCGGTCTCCCGCCAGTTTCCCGCTGCCCAAATGAATCCTCCAAGGCGGCGCAGCATGCTGCGCCGCCTTGGGGATTCTGACACCCCCTACCGCCATCCTGTTCCTGGCGGTTCGCCCGCCAGGAACAGGATGGCGGTAGGGGGTGTCGCGGGGCCCCTGGGGGCCCCTGCAGTGCCCATGCCAATGGCATGGGCACTGCAGGGGCCCCCATAAGAGGGCCCCGCTAGTATTTCACTGTCTGCATAGCAGACAGTGAAATACGCGACGGGTGCAGTAGCACCCGTCGCACCTTCCCACTCCGCCGGCTCGATTACGAGCCGGCTTCATCGTGGGAAGGTTGTTTTCCCCTGGGCTGGCGGGCGGCCTTTTGGCGGCCGCCCGCCAGCCCAGGGGAAAACTTGGAATACCCTCCGCGGTCTCTGGACCGCGGAGCGGTATTTTGGAGGGGGGAAGTCTGGCGGGCGGCCTCCGCCGCCCGCCAGACTTAGAATGAGGGCCTTAATCACTGTATGTCAAGTACAAATACAAGTTAAATCCTCACCGCTCATCACCAATGTTAGAAATGCAGTCTCTGGTTGGCAGTCAGTTTGCGCTCTGTCTAAGCAGGGACCCTCACTCTAGTCAGGGCAAAGGAGATACACACTCAAGTTAACCCCTGCTCACCCTCTTGGTAGCTTGGCACAAGTAGTCAGGTTTATCTCAGAGGCAATGTGTAAAATATTTGTACCAACACACACAGTAATACAGTGAAAACACTACAAAATGGACACCACACCCGTTTAGAAAAATAGGAAATATTTATCTAAATCAAACAAGACCAAACCAACAAACATCCAACATACACAAGTCAAGATATGAATTTTCAAAAGAATAAGGGGGTTATTCTAACTTTGGAGGAGTGTTAATCCGTCCCAAAAGTGACGGTAAAGTGACGGATATACCACCAGCCGTATTACGAGTTCCATAGGATATAATGAACTCGTAATACGGCTGGTGGTAAATCCGTCACTTTTCCGTCACTTTTGGGACGGATTAACACCTCCTCCAAAGTTAGAATAACCCCCTAAGTGTCTTACTCCCTAGACAACCATGGAAATGTTGATTTTACACAAACTACCTGGTTTGCGCCAAAAATAAAGCTGCACGGGTGAGCGTGCGTCCAAAAAGTCAGCGATGCATTGATTTCTCACTCGCAAGTGAGACCGCGCATTGTTATCTTCTCTGCTCAGATAGGTCGCTGCATCATTTTTCTCTCCCACAAGAGAGTGATGCATCGATTTCCAGACGGGCATCTTGGATCCACACAGGTTTGCGTTGACTTTTGACGCCCAGCAATGATGTGGTTTTGCGACTCTTAGCTTCAATGGGTAGCCATTTAAGGGCGATCAGACCTTGCATGATGTGGTTGTATATTCTTCACCCTGACAGACATCAAACAGATGCATGGAGGACTGCTTTTAACAGAGGTAAGGGGAGACTGGGGATACATGCTAGAATGGATTTCGGTAGTTGATTCTGGATAGTACTGGGGAATCACTCATCCAAAATCATCTTCAGAAACGGCTAGGCAGTCTGATTTGGAACTGTATGACCTTGGTGAGGGGATTTATATGATCATGAGGATTCAGGTTTTTTTATTTAGTTCAAACCATACTTTATTAAGTCAGAAAGGAACATATAAACAATATTCTAGAATGAATATATAAACAGTATTCCAGAGTACATAAGAGCATAATATAAAACATGAAAGAAAACATTAAATAGAAAAAGTATCCTATCACAATGAGAGAAAAAGAATAAAAGTTCAAATAAACTAAAAACAATACTTTAGCTAAATAAAAATAGCACTAATATACCAATACACCATAAACATTTCCAGTAAATAAATACAGACTTCAACCTTTAAAGGGAGGAAATATTTGTGGAGATTAAGGAAACAGGAGATTAAGGGCCTCATTATGAGTCTGGTGGTCGGGAAACCTGTCTGCCAGACTCACAGTGAGGAGAACTCTGCAGAGCTGCTGGTCTCCCCACCAGACCCACTACAAGTTTTCTACTAGGCTAACTGGGGAAACCAAGGTGTTCAACGGTCAGCCCAGTGGAATCTGTGCGCGCAGCATTTGACTCGGCTCCACATGGAGCAAAGTCCACTGCCGTCGCACAGGGGGCTTTCCAGCACCCTCTGAATGTGCACTGTCTGCAGAGCAGACAGTGCACATTCTGACAGTGCTGGGCAGGGGGGACCCCAGCACTGCTCATGCCATGGGCATGGGCAGTACAGGGGTTCCCCTGTGGCCCCTGGCACTGTATTTCTGCCAACCTTTTCCTGGTGGGGTCCCCGCCATGAAAAGGCTGGTGGAAAGTGGGGTTGTAATCAGCCAGGTGGCCCTGAGTTCAGCACTGCCGTGGCTGGTTACAAGCTCAACTGCCATCACCCAGTTGGGATCTATGATTCTAGTGGGGACGGTGGCCTTTAGGCAGATCTGCCAGCCAATGTTGTATTATTGGGGGGTCGGACCACCTGGAGTGCAGCGGTCCGACATCAATGCAAGTGTGGCGGTCTTCGGACTGCCACACTCGTAACAAGGCCCTAAGTAACATGTTTAGGAAGAAAATCTGCACAGTGGCTTGCGTACTTCTGCAGATGTCAGACACTTGGTATTCATACATTTCAATATTTGAGATAAATACAGCATGACTGGAGACCAGATTGAAACAGCAAGAGAAGGTGGGGATACATAGGCATTATCAAGTCAATGGTTGTAGCAAACACTATATCACCAAGCTTTAAAAGACACATCTGAAGCATTTTTCCTCTTTTTAGAGCTAGCACCATATCAACCAAATGGGTTATCAAATGAGCAGCTGGACCATATGTCAGCTAAACTATCTAGAAATGCATGACTGGTGTAAAAAGGAAAACCAGTGGGAAATATATGATGCAGTTAATTTCAAATGTTATTCCAGAAAGCATCAATAGGTTCACAAAGAAAGAGCATGCATAGGGTCCGCTGTATAATGTTTACACAACCAGCATTTTGTCCCATAATGAACATAAAATTTGGAGAGGGTATTAGGTGTAACTAGCATCCTGTTATAGATAAAATATAAAGACTGTGTAAAGCTGGCATTGCGAGAGGATTTTTAAAGTTTATAAAGTTTTTATAGCTTATTCTAAAATACAATCGACCAGGAAACATTCAAGTCTACTTTTAAAGCTAATACAGTTTTCAATTTAGAACAGGTAGGCGTGTTAGTGTTCAGGTACTTATAAATACGGAAAGCTGTAGGACCTGAGGTTAACAGTGATCCAAAGTACTGCCTGGCATGGGTTGAGTGGAAATATCAGACAGAAGAGATTATTGAGGAGCAACTGAAGAACCCAAATAAGACATTCGAATTCTAGGTAGACCAGTAGATTACTCTGCCATTTATTTTAATGTGTTTGTTATGGCAAATTGATAATTTAGTAAATCCTATTTTGTTGAGATATCAGAACAAGAAATTGGTTAGAAGACTCTGCATGTATTTTTAATGATAGCAGACACTTCAGAATAGGTTTTCTGCAAAAATGTTAGAAGTTCTTTAAAGGGAAATGTTTGAACAAGTGTTTTTTTCTAAGTTTACCCAGATAAACAATAAGGGGCAGTCATAATTCAATAACAAAATTGTGATTGTTTAAACAGGACATCTGCATATTTTCAAAAGTCAGGAAAAATCGCACCCACATCAGATTTGGGTTATTTTAATTGTGCAAGTGATATTCTACTCTTTTTCTGATTCCATAAGAATTTTAATAAGATAGAATGTAACTTTTTTTAAATGTATCAGGAAAGTTAATAGGGAAAATGAATAAAAGGAAGAGGACTAACGGAATACACATAATTGTAATTGTGTCCATCTTGCCACACCATGATAAAAATAACAGATTCCATTTTTCTAACTTGGTTTTAATTTGGTCTAGTAAATCCGAAGTATTCAGTTTAACAATGTCTTTAATAGAGGAACCAAACAATAGATTAGATAAATACAAATAGCACTAATATACCAATACATCATAAACATTTCCAATAAATAAATATTTGGACCTTGAAGGGGAAGAAATATGTGTGGAGATTAAGAAAACAGGAGATTAAGTAGCATGTTTAGGAAGAAAAGCATCACAATGGTTTGTGTACCTCTGTATATTTCAGGCAATTGGTATCCATACATTTCAATATTTGCGATAGATACAGCGTGACTGGAGGCCACACATTGGATTATGAAACAGCAAGAGAAGGTAGGGAAACATAGGCATTATTAAGTTGAATGTTGTAGCAAATAACTATATATGCTTTTGGCAGAAAATATTCAGGGGTAATGTTTTACACTTGTCAATGTTAGCTTATAACCTGAGGGTATGGAAAAGTGGCAACCTCTTGCAAGAAGGCTGGAACAGTAGATTCAGGATTAGCAACATATAGTAGAATGCCATTGGCATAAACTAACATTTTCATGTGAACATCATTATATGTAAAACCTTGAATGAACGTACTGTGTCAGGGTTTGGAAAGAAAAGGCTCTAAAGCCAAGATAAACAGTAATGGAGAGAAAAGGCATACTTGTCTGACCCCTCAGGTAAACAAAAGTATGGGCAGCACAATCCATTTAGAAATAAAGAGGGTTTAGGGGCAGAATCCAGCAACCAAATATAGTTTAGCAATAGCAGACCAGTTTATTAGTGGTGTTATCAATAATATTTTTAAAAACTCAAGTATTATTTGACATTTGATAACCTTGAACAAAACCTGTCATTGCCTAAATATCTCAGGATGGGTGGATCAATATGTAATGCAAGAATCTTACCAAAAATGTTATACTCCACATTCACTAGCTAGATTGGTCTAATCTTCTTACAGTGCCTGTGGTGTCTGCCTTCCTTTGGAATGATGCAAATTAAATCTTCTTGAAAGTAACCTTGAGACATCCCCCTCTGAGAAACATTCTCAAATAAATGGAGTAAGTGAAGACCAACTAAGGAAGAAAAAAAGGATCTATAACTCAATAAGGAATCCATCAGGACCAGGAGATGTGTTATGTTTTCATAGGTGTGGGGCATGAATTATTTCCTGTATTGTAAAATCCCCTCCTCACAAGTCAAAATTGATATAATTTGAAAACATTTTAGGGGCGGAAAGTAACTTCAAATATCTGCTAAGCTGTGATTTGTGTCTGGAGTGTATAGAGTTTGATAGAACTGAGTGAAAGGTTGTAAAATGTCGGCACCGTTATACGAAAGTATTAGAAACTGTAAAAATATTAGTTTGGTCTTTTTTACTCTTTAAATAATTGGCTAACAATGTTCCACATTTTTTTTTACTTCCATAGTGTTTAGCACTGTTCTTTAACAGAAACGAAGAGGCTAATTCCATTATTAAAGTGTTTATTAAATTCCAATTTAGCCTTGATTATCTTATCAATGGTTTCCAAGGAACTGATTTTGTAATAATGATGTTCTATTTGTTTAATTTATTGTGTGATGTGTTGTAAATACATCCCACATAAGTAATGATCTGTGATGAGGCTTTAAAGGCACCCTAGATTATTACAAATGATTATTGATCAGATAGTTTAAGTTGAAAGAATTCATCAATAAAGAATTCAAAGGAAGAAATAAACATAGGATCAGACATTAGAGCGATGTTAAAGCGCCACCTGCCACTCTTTTTGTCAATAAAATCCAGATCTAAGGATATAACAGCAGTGGCATGGTCTGAAATTATATTAGTTCCAATTTCAGCACAATAGAGGGAATGGGACAGGGCAGAGCTCAGAAATATATAAAATATCCTTTATTGTGAGTGGTGAGCTGGGACAAAAATGTACATTCTTTAGTCAATAAATTACACAACCACCAAGCATTAACAAGAAAGTGTTGCTTAATGCATAGTGTTAGGGATAAACGTGGAAGAGGGATCCCTATCTGTATTGGACATGGCCCTTCTTAGGGGATTGCCCTGAAACGTTTGCTTTTTTACTCCCAGTTTTTTGCAGACTCTCTTTGAGTGACCTTAGGACTCTGCCCACTTTTCCACTGTTGTGCAGTGGGAAAGTGTAAATGCTTTCCTACCCATGCCAGAAAAGGACGCTTATGTGATTGGTTGAGGATTCTGTACCCAGAAGTGCCCTGTAAAAAGGTACATCACATACACAGGGCAGGTACGGCTCTGGCCACTAGTGGGATGCTGCACTGAGTGTGCCACCCACCAGAGTAGCCTGATCCACATATATTAGGCCTGAAAGTGCAGGCCTGTGGAGGCACAGGTGTGCTTGCGCTCAAGGTGGCATCCTGCCCACCATCGCCAACCCAGAGTTGGCCTTCTGCTACCCCGAGAGCACCTACCAGATGGCAGAGCCAGTGGTAGGCAGAAGGCAGGGCAGGTACATAAGGGTGTCCCGTGCCCAGGTAGGGAAGAACCTCAACATTAGATTACCTACTTACCTACCTAGGAGGTCGGCTCTTCCCTGAAGTTTTTCTGATCCTCTTTGAGTGGCCTTAGGGTCCGGGATGCTTTCCCACTGTAAGCATAGAAGGAAAACGTGCACGCCTTTCCTACATATGTGAGGAAGTGGCACCTACCAGTATGTGCACACTTGCACTTTGGTGTTCTCATGTATATATTGAGCATGGCATACCTTACCAGTATGTGCACACCTGCACAATGGTGGTTTCATACATAGTGAGCCTGACACAGCTTGCCAACATATTCACATTTGCACAATAGTGTTTTTGTATATATACTGAGCCTGGCACAGCTTACCACTATGTGCACACTTGCACCTTGGTGTTCTCATATATATCCTGAGCCTGGCCCAGCTTGCCAGGATGTGCACACTTGCATAATAGTACTTTCATGTGTATACTGAGCCTGCCATAGTTTACCAGAATGTGATATAATGGATATGACTACTCTGCTTTCCTAGACCGAAAGTGAGGAGGAGTCAGTGATCTTGACAACTCTTACCTCTATATTGGGTCCAGTTGTCGGTGCCAGTGTAGATGGTGGATTACGGTCTAAATCAAAATGGACTCTGTCACTATCCTCCATATCAATTGTGACAGTTGTTTTTTAATGTATGTAGAGATATTGATGAGCTGATCAACAGTCCTATTGGAGTTAATTTGATGAGGCAGGAACGATAAGCATTAAAAGATTTACAGCGGGACAGACAGACTGTCATCAGAGATGCAGATAATGGGGGATATGTTGTTATTATGAATAAAAATGATTACGAAGAAGAGGTATATAGTCAACTTAGGAATGTATCTTGCTATACTCTTCATGACACTAACCCCATTCCTATCATCACTAAGAAAATCAACAGGGAACTCAAAACGTGGTATGATAAAGAACTGTTGTCTTATGAAGAGTACTTATATCTGAAAATTGTAAATCCTAGGTTTCCATGCTTATATACACTACCTAAAATACAAAAAGGTACTGCCTTTCCACAAGGGAGACTGATAATTTCAGGCACAGGTGGGCCAACTGAGAGATTGCCACAATTTGTAGAATGTTTTTTAGGACCATTTGTATCCAAGCTGCCATCAATTAATAGGGACACGAAACATGTACTTAATATGATGTGTAATACCCTAAGACCTGATGGTCTTAGGGTGGTCATCCCCCAACTTTGTGCCTGCCTCCCTCCATTTTTCTGATCCTGTGTCTGCTGGCTTTAGGACTCTGGGCATTTTACCCCTACTAACAAGTGATAAATTGCATGTGCTCTTTCTCTAAAAACATGGTAACATTGGCTCATACCCAATTGGCATATTTAATTTACTTGTAAGTCCCAGGCAAAGTGCACTACATGTGCCCAGGGCCTGTAAATTAAATGCTACGTGTGGGCCTGCAGCACTGATTGTGCCACCCAAATAAGTAGCCCCTTAAACACGTCTCAGGCCTGCCATTGCAATAATACCTGTGTGTGCAGTTTCACTGCTACTTTGACTTGGCATTTAAAACTACTTGCCAAGCCATAAACTACCCTTTTTCTATATAAAAGTCACTCCTAGGGTAGGCCTTAGGTAACCCATTGGGCAGGGTGCTATAGAAGTAAAGGGCAGGACATTTACTTATGTGTTTTACATGTCCTGCTGGTAAAAAACTCACACATTTGTTTTCCGCTACTGTGAGGCCTGCTCCTCTTATAGAATAGCATTCGAACTGCCCTCATATACTTTTGAGTGGTAGATTCTGATCTGGATGGAGTGGCCCTGTCATGTTTAATAATGCCAGAATAGTAATAGAAAATCCTGCTTACTGGTGAAGTTGGATTTAATATTACTATTTTAGAAATGCCACTTTTAGAAAGTGAGTATTTCTCTGCACTTTCTGCCATCTCTGCCTTACAGCTCTGTTTCCAATCTACGTCTGGTCAATGCTGGTTGACAGTTCCCCTTGTGCATTCCACCCAGACAGCCATAAACACAGGACACTCAGGCCCTCATTATGACATTGGCGGTAAATCCCACTTACCACCATGCTGACGGCTGCCAACTTACCACCGCCGCAGCGGATATCCATTCACCATATCATGACACACACACACCAATCTGTCAGTATTCAGCCACATACACAAATCCGCCAGCCCAAAGGTCAGTGATAAACTGGCAGTATCAAAACCCACACCGTTAAGCCAACAGAACAATGCCCACCACAATATGACCCACGAATCACCACTGCAGACATTCAACGGCAGTAAACCATTGGATACATACCGCTGTGCACAGAATGGACACCTACATACAAAACAACACCACATTGGACAATTCAAACAACACACACCTGACACCCATACACACACCACACCCATCCACCCACATTACTAGCAGGAGATTGACACCAAGACCACTGACACAACTAGAGCCACACACTATTCACACCTATACACCACTCACGTACTCCACATCACACACCCCAACACATTACCCAACACACCCTCACCAACACACATCACAACAACCATGGCACCACAAAGACCCCCCCTCGTTTCACAGAGGAGGAGCTAAGGGTCATGGTGGAGGAAATCGTCAGGGTAGAGCCACAGATATTTGGAGCACAGGTGCAGCAAATATCAATAGCCAGGAAGATAGAGCTATGGCGGAGAATCGTGGACAGGGTCAATGCCGTGGGACAGCACCCAAGAACTAGGGATGACATCAGGAAGAGGTGGAACGACCTACAGGGGAAGGTACGTTCCATAGCAGCAAGACACCAGCTTGCTATCCAGAGGACCGGTGGTGGACCCTCACTTCCTCCCCCACAACTCACAGCATGGAAGGAGCAAGTCTTGGCAATACTTCATCCTTAGGGCCTGGCTGCAGTCGGAGGAGGACTGGATTCCGGTAAGTCAACTCTATACTATTATCACCCCCCTACCTGCATGCCATCACATACCCTCACCCTCGCCCCATCACTCCACAACATCCCACACACCCCACCATCACAACCCATTCATCTCAATGCCAAACCCTGCCTGCTGTACCAATACATGGACACCCCTCCCAGCCGTGCATGGGCACTCATCACTAAAGCATGCACACCATAGAGAATTAACTATCCCACCATACACTAACATACACAAGTGAAAGCTGGCAGGGCAAATCCAACCATAGAGGGGAAGCTACAGATGTACAATATGTCATACACATTAACCATAACACACCATTTACATCCCCACAGGTACCCCAGCCAATGTCACCGGAGAGGAGGTGCCAGAACTATCCAATCCCTTAACTGAAGAGGCCCACAGTGATGACAGCAACTCTGGTCTTCAGGATCTGGATGACATACCTGGCCCATCAGGGACCACTGGACAGCCAGTTCCCCAAGCCCAGTCACACACCACCACAGAGCCTCCCCCATCAGGAAACACCACCACAGCACCCACCCAGCGTACCCATACATGTCAATCAGCAGTGTGTCCACCTCTACAGGGACTCCTGGGCACACCTCGCCCCCAAGACAATCAGGGACCTTGGGTCAGTGGCAGTGGGCATATGGTTCAGGGGACAGAGGCACATGCCACCAGGGACATTGGGAGGACTGCTGTGCGCCAAGGGGAGAACAGGCCCATGGAACTGACTCTCCAGGAGGCACTCTCCGAGATCCTGGGAGCCTATCAACATTGACAGGACACAATGGGCCAGATCCTGGACAATGTGGAGGAGAACAGGCGGCTGCAGGAGGGACAGTACCAGGGGATCAGGGAGGACTTGCAGGTCATCCACAACACCCTGATCTTCATAGCAGGGGTGCTGGCAGACATGGCCAACATTATGAGGGATGCAGTCTCACACCAGCGGGTCCCTGGCATTAGCCAGACATCTGAACAGCCTTCCACCGCCCCTGCCACTAGTGGCGAGGAGGACCCACCACAGGACCCACGGGCCACCAGCACCCCTCCCCTGCAGAAGGTGAACCACCCCACAAACAGTGATCCTGACAGAAGCCAGAGACACTTGCCAAGACCCCCACCAGGAAATGAGACTCTCCTTATTGTCACCCTTGTGTCCCACTCAGTCACCCTGTCCACCTTGAACTGCCATTGCTCTCCTTCCTATGTCCCCTTGGACAATGCACCTGTTCTACAAAGAGACTGGAACACTACCCTGGACTTTCCTCCATCATCACCCCATCCCATTGCACTTGCCCCTCTATATATTAGCACTCCAACAAACACCCTTTGAAAAAAAGACATTTGGAGTATGTCATATATATCAAATATGTATTCATTGAAACAGGTACAAACACTGCAAATCAACTGTACAGAGAATGAGCATAGATTAATGACCTGTAGCTGGCTGTAGTGATCACACCAGGAGTATATGTCAAGTCACCAACATCTGCAAAATGAATTGCCAGAGGGAACAGTAAGTGGGCATAGAAGTGGAAAATATCACCATGCCATTGCCACACAAATTACAACCAAAGTCATTGAAATGTGAAGTTAAACTGTCCTACCTGTGTGTCTTTGGAAGTATTGTCGGATCACAGATGTTCTGTTGTCCTCATCATCATCCTCTGCCTCTTCATCCTCACTGTCCACAGGGTCTACTACTGCCACATGGGCATCTCCAGCCTCCTCATCTTGCAAGAATGAGACATGGCGTCTGAGGGGCAGGTTATGCAACATGCAGCATGCCACCACTATCTGGCAGACCTTCTTGGGTGAGTAGCACAGGGAACCACCTGTTAGATGGAAGCCCTGGAACCTGGCCTTCAGAAGGCCAAAGGTCCTTTCAATGACCCTTCTGGTTCGCCCATGTGCCTCATTATAACGTTCTTCTGCCCTTGTCATGGCATTCCTCGCAGGGGTCAGCAGCCATGATAGGTTTGGGTAACCAGAGTCACCTGCAGATTTTGAGGGACAACACTTAGCCACACACTATCCTATATGGCCCACACCATACCCAAACACCAACATCTACTGGGTGGGAACCAGGGCTCACCTATTAGCCACACCCTGTGCCTCTGTAGTTGGCCCATCACATTTGGGATGCTGCTATTCCTCAGAACAAAGGCATCATGCACCGACCAGGATACTTAGCATTGACGTGGGAGATGTACTGGTCCACCAAGCACACCATCTGAACATTTAGGGAGTGGAAACTCTTACAATTCCTGAACATCTGTTCATTCTGCCAGGTTGGGAGACAAATGCAATATGTGTTCCATCAATTGCCCCAATTATGTTAGGGATATGTCCCATTGCATAAAACTCAGACTTCACTGTGGCCAAATCCTCAACCTGGGGGAAAACAATGTAGCTGTACATGTGTTTTATCAGGGCAGACAACACTCCTGTCAGCACGTTTGAGCACATTGGCTGTGACATTCCTGCTGCCAAGCCCCCTGTCACTTGAAAAGAACCAGTTGCCAGGAAATGGAGTACAGATAGCACTTGCACAAGAGGGGGATCCCAGTGGGGTGACGGAAAGCACATATCAGGTCAGGCTCCAATTGGGCACATAGCTCTGTGTGTTTGTGACCCTGGTCAAGTCTATAGGTGAGGATAATGTGCCTGTCCTCCAGTGTTGCCAAGTCCACCAGGGGTCTGTACACGGGGTATGTCTCCATCTCCTATTAATCCACAGCAGTAGGAATGTAAATAATAAAAGAGTGAGGAGCCGGTCACAAACTGAACAATGGAGCCACAACAGTAGTTAGCATCCTGTAAACGTGCAGTGAGTCAGTGTGATTTGACCAGTATGTGCTAATATCTCTTGTGATGCAGCATTATTCCAGGGCCTGCCCCCTCCTCCCCTGAAATGGCGTCTGCCTGTCCTGTGTGGAGGGACAGGTGAAAGTGAGGTAATTCCGCTGACGTTGTGCACTGTTGCGGGAGTCGGTTGGGAACCACCGTGCAACTCCTCACTGGTTAACATTGGGCCCTATGGGGCACAGTGTCCAATGGTGATCTACGCCAGCGGTGACGGTATGCACCGCCACGGATGTGACCGCCATTTTCTATCTGATTCCTCACTTGCTACCTGACCTTCCATAGGAGAGGACCTACACTGCATGTGCTGCTGTGACCTGTTTCTGGAACCTACCATGGCCTGTGTGACCGGGGAAAGGGCCCCAGCCTTCACGTTGGAAGAGTTGGAGAGACTGGTGGATGGGGTCCTACCCCAGTACGGACTGCTGTATGGGCCTCCAGACCAACAGGTGAGTACACTGTGAGCACGATGCATGTGGCATGAATGCATGGAGTTGTGTGTGTGAAGACCTCATGTAAGGAGGGTGAGTGGATGTCCTCTTGGAAGTTGTGTGCTGGGCCATGTGTTTGGCAATGGTGATGGGAATGGGTATGGCGGGCCAAATGTGTAACAGGCAGGACTGTTTGTCTAATGGTATTTTCCTGTGTGTATTGCCTCTGTAGGCCAGCACCCATCAAAAGAAGGGTATATGGCGTGCCATAGCCAGGGAGGTGTGGACCCTGGGGGACTATGGCAGGCGAAGCACCCACTATTGCAAACGGTGGTAGGACCTGAGATGCTGGGCACGGAAGATGGCGGAGGCCCAGCTGGGGATGGCCTCCCAACGAGAAAGGGGTGCCTGTCGAACCCTGACCCCCTGATGGCCCGCATACTGGTGGTGGCCTGTCCAGGGCTGAATGGGCGCTTGAGGGCATCACAGCAGCCACAAGGGGGTGAGTAGAGTGCCCATCATTACAATTTACGCATGGTAGGGTGGTATCCGGGTGGTGGATGTTTGTCAGTGGATGCCCCTAGGCCAGGCCTGACACTGCAGCGTAGGTCCCCTGGTGGCTAGGTTTCTGAAGGGATAATATGCTACCTAGCTCGTAGGCATCCACTACTGGTCAGGGCTGCGTGGGTCCCAGGTGTGCTGCATGTGGCAGTGTGTGCCCCTCCCCATGCCTTGGTGGCAAGCTATTTCTCTGGTAGTGCAATGCATACTGCGTAGGGCTGTTCCCTGTGTGTGAGTGTGCTGTGTACACCAACTGTGGTGTTGGTTCAGCCATTGTCCCAGTGTATCCTTTGTCTCTTTCCCCCACTTTCTTGTTTTGTCATCCTTCCCTTATGTGCATTAGCATCATCTGGTGGAGGAGCAGAGGCACCGGCGACGAAGGGAGCTGCATCCCACAGGACCCAGGAGGCAAAGTCCACCGACGGTGAGGGCACCAGTGGGATGAAGGGCAAGGGGAGCACCACGGCAGAGCCTGGAGGGGACACTTCAAACATAGATACCTTCTCCGATGGAAGCTTCCTGGTGGTGGCGGACACTTCTGTGACCACCCCAGCTACAGGTACAGCAGCAACTCCCTGTACCAGCACCGCCCTCCCAGCAGCCCCTCATCGAGTTGCCCGTGCCTGCTGACCCAGGAGGGTGGGCACCTCCTTCGCCCCAGGCACCTAAGGCCATACCCCAGTTAGCCCTGCTGCCCTGAGGCAGGAGGCTATTGACCTCCTGAGATCCATCTCTGTAGGGAAATCAACCATTGTGAAGGGCATCCAGGAACTGGCAGCACAGATGCAACAATCTAATGCATTCCTGGAGGGCATTCACACTGGATTGGCGGCCCAACAGAGATTGATTTAGGCTCTGGCCTCCTCTCTGATGGCAGCCATTGTCCCTGTTTCCACCGTCCCCCCTCCAACTTCCACTGCCCAGTCCCATTCTCCTCAACCCCAACCTATCCCAGGCACACATACAGATGACCATGCAAACAAGACCATGCCCAAGAGTGTCACAGGCAAACACAAGCATCACACTTCATCCCACAGGCACTCACACAAACACCATCCAGTTGCAGACACAACAACATCCACTGTTTCCACTCTCTACCCCTCCTCCCCCTCCACCACCTCCCTCCCAACCACATCCACACTCACACCTGCATGCACTACATTATCATCCACTACCAGCATCACCACACCAAGCAGAACACACACCTCACTGGCAGACACCTTCACAATATCGATGCACATGACCCCTGTGTCCTCTCCCACTGTGTCTGTCCCCCCTCCTAAAGTACACAAACACAAGCACTCAGACATCCAACAGCCATCCACCTCACAACAGCCTACAGCCCATGCACCTGCCCCCAAATCCAGCAGACAGACACCTCCAACAACCACTCACTCATCCTCCACTCCCATTCCTTCTCCCTCTTCCTGCCCAAATGTCCCTAAAAAACTGTTACTATCCACCATTGACCCCTTCCCTACCCCTCCGCCCATTCCTGCACATATGGCCAGGGTATCATGAACCCAGCCAAGCACTTCAGCCACACAGTCCACACAGTCCACGGGCCCAGTCCTAACCGCACCCACTCGTGGTGGATAGGGATCCAGGCCACATGTACTGAAGGGGAAGGAGTCTGTACCAGCTAGCCTAAAGGAAGGGCAAGGAGCCTGGACCAGCAGCTGTGACGGAGCCCCCACCACCAACCATCGTTGTGCATCCGCCAGAGGGTGCAGGGGATTTGCAGGAGCCTCCCCCCACCAGCAGCACCACCACTGTGCATCCATACGAGGGTGCAGGGGATGTGTAGGAGCCTCCCCATACCAGCAGCACCACCACTGCGCCGCCGTCCAAGGGTGCAGGGGATGTGCAGGAGCCACCCTCGCCAGCAGCACCACCACTGTGCAGCTGTCACCACCGGCGGACGCAATGTAATCCTGCCTCCATGGGCTGCTGTGCGGGCTGCCCCCTCCAGAACCAGTGAGCAAGACACCCACTCGACAGACTGTGGCCCATCACTCCCCAGTATCAGGCACAGGGCATGTTGCACCCTCCAGAACCAGTGGGCAAGACACCCACTCGACAGACTGTGGCCAATCACTCCATAGTATCAAGCACAGGGCAGGGTGCCCCCTCCAGAAGCAGTGGGCAAGACACCCACTCGACAGACTGTGGCCCATCACTCTCCAGGATCAAGCACAGGGCAGGTTGCCCCCTCCAGAACCAGTGGGCAAGACAACCACTTGAGAGACTGTGGCCCAACACTCCCCATGATCAAGCACAGGGCATGTTGCCCCCTCCAGAACCAGTGGCTGAGGTGCCTCCCAACCCCTGAGGTGCCTGCCTATTTACCAACTGATGCCCTGCAGTGTTCTCTCCGTTTTGAAGCAGGTGACAAGTGGGGCCCTTTTTCTGTAAATGTGTAAATATATGTTATATTGCCTAACTTATTATTTCCACTGTGTTGATCTTATTACAAACACTTTGGCGAAATTGTTTTGTCCTTGCATTTTTCAGCCGATCTAGGGGGGTAACGTATTTTCTTGGGCAGCTGGTTGTGTGTATGGGGTGTGTGCGTTGCATGTGTGTGTCACTGTGTTTTTCCCCCCTACCCTTGTGTGCTAAGTGGCTTTACTCACCATCGTCGTCGGCGTTGGTGTTCGTGGTGGAGCAGAACATAGAATATAATTGGAAAAACATGCAGTTCTGGTTCCATGGTGGCATGGTTCTTCCCTGTGTCTCCAATGGTGAGTCCTTTCACTTCTGTGCAGAGTTTCGGCCAGGCTTTTGATGTTGTTGGTACTGCCCCGGAAAAGGTTGTGGTTTGCAGGGTCATATTATGGTGGGCAGAACATTGACTTCTGCCTGGCTGTAGGCAGCTACCACCGTGGTGGCTGTTGTTTCCGCCCTGGTGGTCGGTGTGGTACATTGGTTGTCTTTCAGAGATCTTTCCGTCATGGTCATAATTTGGCGGTAGTTACCGCCAGCTTGTTGGCGGTATTACCGCCACTTTATCACCGACCGCCAGGGTTGTAATGAGGGCCTCAGTCACATCTGCATTAATCTGCAAACTGAATGGGTCTCCCTGGGCAGAAAGGGTGAAGGAGCTCTCACTTACATTTCAAAGGTCAGTGGCCTGCCCTTACACAAAGGACTGATAACCTCCACATGGATCCTGGCAGACAGGACTGGGCTGAAAGGGGAACGTGTGCACTTCAAACCCGCTCTTTGCTGTTTCCCCCACTTCAAAAGCATTTTTGGATATATAAACTGGGTCCCTGACCCCCCAAATCAGACACTTCTGGATCTACACCTGCACTCTGTCAGAGGAACTGCCTGGCTGCCCAAAGGACCCATCTGGACTGCTTTGCTGAGAAGGACTGCTGCCCTGTTTGTTGCCCTGCTGGCCTATGATTTTGATGGAAGGACTCTGCCTTCCCCAAAAGTGCTCTCCAATGGCTTGGATTGAGTTTGCCTCTTCTTCTGAAGTCTCAGGGCCAACAAAGACTTCATTAGCCAGCTTTTAGCTAGTTTTCCATCTTCAGTGATGCCAGGAATGACTTCAGCGCCATCAGCACCGACGTTGCAGCTTCTCCCGCCCCATGCACCTCGCCGTACACAATGACCACAGCCTGCAACACAACTCAGATGTTGTTGCAATGCCGCTCACTTCAAGCAGTGTGATCACGATACTGCAAATTTAACTCATTATGTCTTGACTAACTGGATTCATTAACCCTGCTGGGTCACAAGGAATCAACGCCTCACCACCGACTCCACAGCAGCTCCCTCTGCAACCAGACAGAACTGATGCCTCACTTCCCCTGCTTCGCTATACAGAACCAACGCCTCACCTCTCTGGAAGTCGTAAGGGACTGACGCTGCACAGGCTCCAGCGACGCTTCATCTCCATGACTCCATGCAATGTCTTTTTTTCTTCGTTTTCAAAGGTAATGTACCTGGGGGTCCATGCGACTCCGTGACCGGTGTCTGTGGCGTTGCATTATCAGGAATTACTCCGTCAATGACGATGTGATAGCCCCAGTTGGAGCTATTGAGTTTCTCAGCACTTTAGTGGGATTTCATCTTTAAAAAATCATAACGTTGCTTGTGTACATTAGATTTTGTTTTGTACTTATTTTATTCAGATAAATATTATCTATTTTTCTAACGTGTATTTTTGTTGTGCTTTCACTGTGTTATTGTATGAATTATTGCACAAATACTTTACACATTGCCTTCCAAGTTAAGCCTGCCTGCTCTGTGCCAAGCTACCAGAGGGTGAGCACAAGATAATTTGGGTTGTGTTTTGATTTACCCTGACTAGGATTGTGGTCCCTATTTGGACAAGGGTGTATACCTCTGCTAACAGAAATCATTAAGGAGGGCAAAACTAGGGTATCTACT
This sequence comes from Pleurodeles waltl, assembly GCF_031143425.1. Taxonomy (NCBI): domain Eukaryota; kingdom Metazoa; phylum Chordata; class Amphibia; order Caudata; family Salamandridae; genus Pleurodeles; species Pleurodeles waltl. Next base: position 408,483,575 of record NC_090444.1, read on the forward strand.
CTTGGTAAAGAGATAAGACCAGTAATTACCTATCGTAATTATATAGATAGGTTAAGCAGGTGTATTGCTACATACACTACGTGCATGCGGCAGCACTACGTGCAAGGTAAACAGTGGTGCAGGGTGTGGACCATTGGCCTCTGCTTTCATTGGCCTTCGCTTCCATTTTGGTTCACGACTCCATTTTGTCGAGTCTGGTTCGGTGCGTAAGGCACTGTTCTGTGTTTTTCCACAAGCTTCGGCAAGCTGAAGGGTGGGGTGTTTAGCTGCTCAACTTCGCTCCATCTGCCTGGTACGAAGGGCGCTATTTACATTCCACGAGCTATCAGTTAGAACAACAGGGGGATGCGCCTGTACACAAGGAGGAATGCAAGCTTCACCTTGGAGTCCTCTCCTGGGAACTTGGCCCGTTCTGAGGAGACGTCTCGAAGGGTGAACAAGGTACCGCCGATTGCACAATTTGTAAAGGAGGGGGTCTTTTTCTAGAAAAGACTCCTGGGCGTTAGTAAATACTATAAAAGTTGGGGGCCTGGATGGGCTGGTTTAGGAACTCTCTTCTGGGTTGGACGCAACGCCAGGAGGACTGATTGTCCCGAACAGAGGCTCCCTGTGCCAGCTGATTTGGGTTCCCCAGCTTTGGGTACGGCAGAGGGATGCAGACGCTCTTTTCGGTGAAGCTTTTCAATTTATTAAGTGTTTTGTAATATGTACTTATTCTTGCAGTCATTTTCATGCTATTGAGCATTGAAGTATATTGTGTGTGCGCGCGTAATATGCACTTATTCTTGCAGTCATTTTCATGCTATTGAGCATTGAGATATATTGTGTGTGCTTGTATTATATGCACTTACTCTTGCAATTATTCACAGAGTGCTTATATCTTTATCATTATTCTCATGTTATTCTCCTGATGTATATATATATATATTAGTGTGGTTTAGTTTTGCTAGCTGAGAACTTGCCCCTTAAATAAACTTGATTATTCTACTTACGAAGGTGTTTGAGAGTGATTGCTTTACATTGTGCCTTAAAATATCCTGAAGTGCATAGTTTTGATATTCTGAAGAGTAAAGCAGCACAAATTGGCGTAGTCGTTTGCAGGATTCGAAGAAAAAAAAAAAAGGGAAAATGCTTAATAAGATCAAAGCGAGCTCAAAAGCAGGTTCTCATGTAGCAAATCCAGACATAGAAATACCGGGGTGGGAAACTGCCCCGTATAAACTTTTAGCTCAGGAATGGTCACGTTGTGCTGGTTTGTGTGAAAATTGGAATGCGTGTATGTTGAATGTGGAACCTGAAGATCTTCTTATATGTTTACGGAAAGTTTCAATTGACAAGGGAAGGGAGATTTGTGCGTTGGGGAGGCGAGGCTGGATCTTGCTTTCTGCGTACCGAAAGTTGTATGAAAAATGTTTACAGTTACAAAAAGACCACGAGCAGCTGGGGAAGGAGTTAGTAGAAGCCCGAAATTCCTCTACCATGCTAGCTTGTCAAAATAAATTATTAAGTGATAAGTTGGAAATGTACCAACTGGTTGCAGAGAGAACGGCCGTTAGCGTAGCTAAATATAAACACAAGAAACGAAGAGGGAAAGTTAATAAAAAGAAGGTGCATTTAGCTATCTCTCAGGCAGGATTAGCCTTTGACCCTGAATTTTGGGATGGAAACATCTGGGATACATCTGATTTTTCAGATGGGTCCGGGGGCGATGACTGCCAAGATGTTAGACAGGAGAAGACAGAGCGCAGGAATGTTGTCCGTGCGCAGCCCATATATCGGCGAAAGTTACAGCATAGCCCAGCTAATCCTGGAGGGGTGATGTTGGATGCCCTGGAGGATTATACACAGCAAGAACTAAGTGATGTGATAGACAGATTTCGACAGAGGTCTGGGGAAACATTGCTTACGTGGTTGGTGCGGGTGCACGATATGGGGGGCCAGGGGGTCCAATTGGATCACGGCGACGCCCCGAGGCTTTGTATGTTAAGTACAGACCCGGTTATTCACAATGAGTTTAGAACCTATCCAGGGAATGGTCCCATGACCAATTTGTTAGAGCTAGCTGCGCAAGGGTGTGCTCAGAAGTATCCGACAGAGTCAGACTGGCCGCCTAATGATAAACCTTGGTATACTTTGAGAGATGCAGTACAGAGATTGAAGGAAGAAGGGATGAAAACAGCTATCTTTATGGGTAATGCCCATGATTTGATGAATGGAATTTTAAGTGTGTCTGTGCGAAACCGGCTGATTAGGGCCGCTCCTCCTGCATATAAGCATGTCATCATGACTTTGTTAATTAATCAGACGGGTAACCCATTGTCTCAGGTGGTAGAAGCGGTGCGTGAGTTAAGTGATTTAGGAGAATGGGCTAAGCCAGAGAGGAATTCACGGTCTGAGAATCGTACTGATAACAACAGGGTGACAAGGCGAGACATGTTTCAGGCCTTGCTGCGAGATGGGGTGACCAGGAATGAAATTGATGGGATAAGCACCAAGGACATGTGGGAAATGTACTGCAAACGCGGTTTGGATAAAAAGGAGGGGAGCAGGAAAGGGAACAAGAAGGATAACAAAGTGGTGAACCAGAGAAAGGCAGGAGGGGAGGAGCGTGAGGGTGAAAAGGGAGAGAGAGGGAGAGAACCCCACAGTAGAGAGAGATCCCCAGAGGACGGAAATTGGGAGGAAGAGCACCGAAGCGCAGAGGGAACCCGGAGCAGGGAGAGAGACCGGGAACTGACAGGTTCTGGGAAAACTCGAGGAAGAGAGCGGGAGAGGGAGCTGGTAAGCTCAGAGAGGTTGCGAAGCAGAGACAGGGAGGAGGAGTTCCCTGAGAATTACCGCAAACTGTATCCAGATTTGACTTGGGCAGACTCTGATGTGCGCAGAGTGAAAATAGATTAGGAAACAGGCCAAACTCCGGTGCAGGGATGGGCTCGCAAAGATAACAGACCTCATGTCAAAGTAGAAATTTATTGGAAACGTGGAAATGTTCAAAAAGTTCAAGCCCTCGTTGACACCGGAGCGGAGGCCACTTTGATTCATGGCAATCCAAGAAAATTCAGGGGACAGTACTTCACCATTACGGGATTGGGCGGAAAAGAAACCCCGGCAGTGCAGATAGTGGTTCCCATGAAAATAGGGGCACTTCCAAAGAGAGAATACACTGTCCTGATTGTGCCCATTCCCGAATACATTATTGGAATTGACATTTTGAAAGGGATGACCCTACATTTGGAAGATGGATGTTATCAATTTGGTTCCAAAAGATTTATATCAATAGCCGCCGCAAGGGTGGGGCTGTTGAAGATTCCTCCGGTAACACTTCCCCAAGCTACTAAGGTGATTCAAATGAAACAGTACAGAATACCGGGAGGACATGAGGAGATTAGCCAGACTATACATGATTTACTAGAGGCCGGGGTAATAGTTCCCATCACCACTGCGTGGAATAATGCCCTCTGGCCTGTTCGTAAAAGTGATAACAGTTGGAGGATTTGCATTGATTATCGCCAATTGAATAAACATACACCTCCTCTGACTGCAGCGGTCCCAGACACCATTACCTTGATTGAGAACATACAGAAACACAGTGGGACTTGGTATGCAACCATTGACATTGCCAATGCCTTCTTTACGATACCAATAGCTACTGAGAGCCAGCCTCAGCTGGCATTCCAGTGGGCGGGGCGTCAGTACACCTTCTGTAGATTACCCATGGGGTATTTACATAGCCCCACTATCTGCCACCGGCTGGTGGCAGAGCATTTGGATGAAATACCAGTGGTTCCTGGAGTGCAAATTTCTCACTATATAGATGACGTGATGATGCAGGGAGAGACGCAAGAACAGGTGCAAATTCAGCTAGACAGGGTGGTGGAACATTTGCAGAATCAAGGGTGGGAGATTAACCCCGAGAAAGTGCACGGACCGTCTCAGAGCGTGAAATTTTTGGGCATTCAGTGGAATCAGGGACACAGAGAAGTGTTGCCAAAAGTGAAACAAAAGATTAAGGAATTCGCAGTACCGCGAAATCGGAAGGAAGCCCAGAGTTTTATTGGACTATTCGGGTATTGGAGACAACATATACCCCATTTGTCTCAGATTTTGGCCCCATTGTACAAAGTTACATGAAAGAAAAATGTGTTTGAATGGGAGAGCAGGAGCAGCGCGCGTTTGAATTGGCGAAAGACGCCATTCAGCATGCTTTGGATTTGTGGCCGATTCGAGAGGGAGACATTGAGTTGAATGTGACAGTCCAGGGGCAGTATGCCAAGTGGAGTTTATGGCAAAAACAAGGAAGAAAGAGGGTGCCCCTGGGATTTTGGACAAAGAAGTTACCTGAGGCAGGAGAGCGGTATACTCCCTTTGAGAAGCAGCTGCTGGCCTGCTATTGGGCCCTGGTTGATACTGAGCAAATTACACTGGGACACAATGTGATTTTAAGGCCTGAAATTCCCATCATGCAGTGGGTGATGAGTTCCCCAAAAACTCATAGAATTGGACATGCGCAAGAAGCCAGCATTATAAAATGGAAATGGTGTGTCCAGGGCACGAGCGGGTCCAAAAGGGACCGCCGTTTTGCATGAGCAGGTAGCGCAGGCTCCAGTGGAGAATTCCGAAATGTTGCATGATGTACCTTCAGTGTGTGAATCCCCAGTAGGGTGGGGCCAGCCGTTCGCAGACTTGTCTGCAGATGAGAAAAAACATGTGTGGTTCACAGATGGTTCAGCAAAATATGTTGGAGCGAAAAGGCACTGGAAGGCAGTGTCCTATAATCCTGTTACCAAAAAGCTTTTGACAACTACAGGACAGGGAAAAAGTAGCCAGTATGCAGAGCTTTATGCCGTGTATCAGGCTTTAAAACAGGAGCTACCCGGAAAATGTCACATTTATACAGATTCCTGGTCTACCGCCAATGGGTTAGCTACTTGGCTTCCCACGTGGCATGCCCATCAGAACAAAATCCATAACAAAGAGGTATGGGGGAAGGAGTTATGGCAGGAGATCTGGGAAATGTTACCTCAAAGCACCGTGACTGTCTATCATGTGGACGCTCACTGTCCAACTGATTCATTAGACTGATGGTTCAATTGTCTTGCAGACGATCGAGCCAAGATTCAAGAGGCTGAAGTGGAGGCGCAGAGTTCTGATTTGGTGGGAATGGCTAAATGGGCACACCAGAAATGCGGACATCTTGGAGAAAAGGCTACTCACAGGTGGGCTGAGATTAGAGGGATGCATCTTCCCCTAGATTTGATTAAAACAGCGATCATTGAATGTCCCATTTGTCAGCATGCACAGCACAGACCGGTCCCACAGGTGGTGAGAGGCCAGCTAGGTAGAGGTAAATTGCCAGGACAGATTTGGCAGATTGATTACATTGGACCAATGCCAGTGAGCAGAGGGTGTCAGTATGCCTGCACTGTGGTAGACACTTACTCTGGTTATCTCATAGCCTTTCCCTGCAAGCGCGCAACTCAGCAGAGCACCCTGAAAACACTAGATCTGTTGATTCTGTACTATGGGGTGCCACTCCAGATTCAAAGTGATAACGCCAGCCACTTCAAGGGCAGACTAGTGCAGGACTATTGTGCACAACGCAATATTGAGTGGATTTTTCACATACCTTACTACCCACAAGCAGCGGGACTGATTGAGAGAATGAATGGGTTGCTGAAGGAACAATTGCGTAAACTGAATGATGGGACACTGAAGGGGTGGAGGGATAATTTGTATGATGCTTTGCAAATTTTTAACAACCGACCCCTAACAAATGCCGAGACACCTCTCATGAGAATGCTGACACCTGCTTTACAGATTAATCCGTTTACAACGAGCAATACCATTGTGTATTGGGAAACAGCTCCAGGAGCTTTGGCCCCATATCGAGCTACACCAGAATCTGCAGGACTTGACTTACATGCTTTACACATGCATCGATTGAAACCTAGAGACATCACTCTGATTGAAACTGGGGTGGGAATTCAGATTCCCCCTGAGCATTACGGTCTGATCGCCCCTCGATCTGGGCTTGCCTTGAGGGGCATCCAAGTTTTAGGAGGCGTGATAGATGCAGACTACCAAGGCGAGTTGAAAGTCATTCTTTTGAACAGTGGTGACACAGACCTAGTGGTGCAACCTGGTGATCGCGTTGCCCAAATTGTCATTATGCCGGCTTATGGAGGTGTTGTTAAGAAGGGGAGCGCCCCAGCTCTTCTCACTGTGAGAGGCAAAGGAGGGTTCGGATCTACTGACAAGAACCCAGGGGCCAAAGTGTGGATTGAATCCCCAAATAACCCTCCTCAACCCGCTGATGTCATCGCCACTGGACCAGACAATGTCCTGGTAGTTATGTGACCTGGTCAAGACAAATGGGAACATGTTCCCGCTGACAAATGCTATCTGCGAGAATGATAATACGTGTTTTGTCCTTTGTTCTTTTCAGATCATCCTGTGGAGTGCCTGTGCCATGAGTGTGGTGTATGGAGCCCGTTCGGGAGACTCCACCGGGGAGCGGGAGGGGCTCATAGCCCAAAAATTCAACCGTCAGCCGCAGATGCCAACGCTGCTGCATCAACCGAACAATGTTTGGATTCATCTAGCGCAGGAAGTGCTGAATATATCTCACTTCTGTATGAGTAACATGCAAAGCGTTCAAGATTTGATTACCACTTGTCTAGTGGCAGTGCCCACTCCTGCTGCTGTATTATTACACATCTTTAACAATACAAACCAGGATGGAATGGTGGATGTGAGTGACGTTCGCTCCCATCTGTCACTCTATGAGTACTGCCGTCATTGCCCGGAGGTGGGCAGGCGGTTGTGGAGGAACATGACATCTATACTCACGTTTAACATCTCAAATGGGGATGTGTGCTATTCATTGACTTGTGATCCTATGAAAATAGGTAAATGTGCTCATCTCAAATTGGAGAAAAGAGACAAAAACTTAACTGCTGCACAACGGACGTTGTGCCACTCACGGAATGACCTAACCTGTTTGAATGTAAATAATTCGATGTTTTGCCAACATGTGGTGCCTGCTGCCAGCCACATTCAAAATGTTAAGTTGCCTAAAGGTTGGCTCTTTTCTTGTGGTAATCTTTCTTTTACTTATATTCCAGCCAATCTAACCGGAGGGCCTTGTGCCTGGTCACGCTTAGGCTTTCTCATGTTTCCTATGGATACTGCTCTACACCCTCGCTATACCAGAGACACTATTCAATTACCTACGGACTGGGATTCTGAAATTTCATTGCTGTCCAAAACAGAATATGTTAGTTTAGCTGGTTCTATCGTAGGGGTGCCAGGACTTGCAGTATATAATACCAGAGTTATTAATAAACTTGCATGTTTAGTAGTCAAGAATATTACCTATACAGTACATCAGCTGCCTTAGCTGAGCTGTTATTAGATGTACAGGGAATTAGAAGAGCTGCTTTGCAGAATCGCGCTGCTATTGATTATTTACTGCTTAAACACAACCATGGCTGCAGTGATTTTGAAGGATTATGTTGCTTCAATTTATCCGACCACTCCATATCAATCAACTCCCACATAGAGGCCCTGCATAAGTTGGTGAAGGGGGTGCAGCAGGATGTTGACAAGGGGTGGTGGGATTGGGCTTTTGGATGGCTGCCTAATTTAGGCCAACTGCGTTATATCTTTGGTGTAATCATTATCATAACAGTTATTTTAATTTCATTATGTTGTTGTATTCAGTGTGTGCCTAACCTTCTATCTCAGTTTCGCCCAAGAGCATTGCCATTTCAGCTTATAGGATATACTTAGTTGTAAGTTGGCCAAATGGTCCAAGGGTGGAAATGTATTGCTACATACACTACGTGCATGCGGCAGCACTACGTGCAAGGTAAACAGTGGTGCAGGGTGTGGACCATTGGCCTCTGCTTTCATTGGCCTTCGCTTCCATTTTGGTTCACGACTCCATTTTGTCGAGTCTGGTTCGGTGCGTAAGGCACTGTTCTGTGTTTTTCCACAAGCTTCGGCAAGCTGAAGGGTGGGGTGTTTTTCTGCTCAACTTCGCTCCATCTGCCTGGTACGAAGGGCGCTATTTACATTCCACGAGCTATCAGTTAGAACAACAGGGGGATGCGCCTGTACACAAGGAGGAATGCAAGCTTCACCTTGGAGTCCTCTCCTGGGAACTTGGCCCGTTCTGAGGAGACGTCTCGAAGGGTGAACAAGGTACCGCCGATTGCACAATTTGTAAAGGAGGGGGTCTTTTTCTAGAAAAGACTCCTGGGCGTTAGTAAATACTATAAAAGTTGGGGGCCTGGATGGGCTGGTTTAGGAACTCTCTTCTGGGTTGGACGCAACGCCAGGAGGACTGATTGTCCCGAACAGAGGCTCCCTGTGCCAGCTGATTTGGGTTCCCCAGCTTTGTGTACGGCGGAGGGATGCAGACGCTCTTTTCGGTGAAGCTTTTCAATTTATTAAGTGTATTGTGTGTGCGCGCGTAATATGTACTTATTCTTGCAGTCATTTTCATGCTATTGAGCATTGAAGTATATTGTGTGTGCGCGCGTAATATGCACTTATTCTTGCAGTCATTTTCATGCTATTGAGCATTGAGATATATTGTGTGTGCTTGTATTATATGCACTTACTCTTGCAATTATTCACAGAGTGCTTATATCTTTATCATTATTCTCATGTTATTCTCCTGATGTATATATATATATATTAGTGTGGTTTAGTTTTGCTAGCTGAGAACTTGCCCCTTAAATAAACTTGATTATTCTACTTACGAAGGTGTTTGAGAGTGATTGCTTTACATTGTGCCTTAAAATATCCTGAAGTGCATAGTTTTGATATTCTGAAGAGTAAAGCAGCACAGCAGGATACTAAAGATACAGTGTACCGTATGATGATGAGAAACTTAGACCCTTTATGAACTCCCGAACTTATATTACTTTTTGGAGAGGTCAGACTATTAGGAACTTAGGGCCAGATGTAGGAAGATTCCAATTTGCGAGTCGCAAATTGGAATGTAGGATGGTGTCCCTGACACCATCTGCAACTCACAAGGGGGTCGCAAAGGCCCACCTCAGTAATATTCATGAGGTGGGTCGCAATTTGTGACCCCCTTGCGAGTGGCGGCTTTCACAGGGATGGTGGCCTGCTGCAGACAGTAGACCACCATGTCTGTGACTGCTGTTTAATAAAGCATGTTTTTTTTTATAATGCAGCCCGTTTTCCTTAAAGGAAAATGAGATGCTTTACAAAAATGAAAAATGAAACGTTTTTGTTTCACTTTTTCAGAGCAGGCAGTGGTCCTATGGACCACTGCCTGCTCTGAAAAAATGTTTGCAGTTCCATTCACAAAGGGGAAGGGGTCCCCTGGGGACCCCTTCCCTTTTGCGAATGAGTTACCACCCATTTCAAATGGGTGCAAACTGCAATCGGTTTGTGACCGCGGTCACAAACAAATCTGGCATTGCACTGCGACTCGCAATTAGGAAGGGGATTCCCCTTCCTAATTGCGACTCCCAAACCCGTCTTGCAATTCGGTAACCAGGTTACCGAATTGCAAAACAGGTTTTGTGCATTGCATAGTGCAGTTTGCACATCGCAAACAGCGAAAATCACTGTTTGCGACGTGCAAACTGTTTCCTACATCTAGCCCCTTACTGAGGCCCATTTATCCTGCACCCTTTACAAATGGAACGTGGTGGGGTTCTGTGAGTGTTGAGGATGTAGAATAGCGAAAAACTGGACTTAGGCCCCCATTACAAAGTTGTAACCGCCGTGCGGCCGCCAATGCGGCCACACTCCCGTGGTGGCCATTATGACATCCCCGCTGGGCCGGTGCGCGGAAACCGAGTTTCCTCCCGCCGGCCCAGCGGGGATGTCGGGCGCAACATGGGAGCCGACTCCAAATGGACCATTATGGTCGCTGTGCCAGGGGGCCCCGCGACTCCCCTTTCCACCAGCCTTTCCATGGCGGTTCCTACCGCCATGAAAAGGCTGGTGGGAAGGGGACTCGTAATCCCCTGGGCAGCGCTGCAAGCAGCGCTGCCCTGGAGGATTGAATCCACCGGGACCAATGTGGTGGAAACCACCGGTCCTGGTGGTGCAACCGTGGCGCTTCCGCCGCGGTCGTAATATGCGAGTTTGCAACACCAGCCTGTTGGCGGTGCAACCTCCAAAACAGCCCTGACGGTCTTTGACCGCTGTGTTGTAATGAGGGCCTTAATCCTTTAGTAACAATGTCAGCTGAACATACAAGATTTATAACAACAGAAATTGTGCTACCACACTTGTGGTATATACATTGACATACAGATGTGATAGAATTTACGTGGGTAGCACCATTCGACTATTGCGTTAAAGAATAATGGAACACTTAAGGGTAGTGAAAACCAAGCTACCCATCAGAGTCTTACTTTCATAATATTGAGATGGTTCACATGGATGTCAATGGAGGGAACCGGGAACTAAAACTGAGAAGGCAGGAAGGACTTTGGATTTTGAGATTAAAAGCGGTTGATATGGGCATGAACGTTGACAATTAACTACCCTATTTTTTGGATAATTAAGTCCAATATGGAATAATTTTACTAATGTGACTATATGGTTTTGATCATTTACCATGTGTACACTATAAATTGGTGATTTTACTTATTTCATATGTAGATGGCAACTGAATGTTCATATTGAGTAGAATTATGTATTATTATCATCTTTACAATAGGGTTGGTATGATTTTGTATGTAATGCTCATATTGAGGATTCTCATGTACTGTTATCATACCCTTAATTATGTATCCCCACTCTTTTGTTTACCACGCATCCTGCTAAACCTTGCATAATGACTGGAAATTTGTTGAATAAACATCAGACCTATTGTGCATGGGATTTAACAATAACTCATTCCTGGTGGTTTCAGTACACTCTGCAAATGGGAATTATCTCTTTAACTATGTCAGCTTCCCTCTGCATGTCAGGCAAACACGGATCTTTGAAAATACACAGTTGTTATGCTTTCAATTTTACTCCTCAGTCCCACAAGAGTCAAGAATTGTGTATTATTTATGTCATTATTGGTGTTTTACTTGTGCACCTTTTAAAGATGGTTTATGTTACAGTTGGAGCTTGACATTAATTTTATAACCTGGAGGACAGGTGAAACCCAGGTCAAGCTCAGAATAATCTGAAGTCCAGGTTTCAGTAAGGAACAAAGCGCCCCAATACCCTGTTTGAAGCAGTAAACATACTTCAGTAAAGTATTTGATCAGGGATCTAACATTGAGAAGTCCACATCTCATCAGCTTAGACCTGACCTTCCTCGAGCTATTGGGCTTAGTGGTTGTGAGTTCAACCAAATGTGATATAGGTATAATCGCAGGAGAGAAATTGCTGATATAGGTATGACCTCGTGAGAGATAGTTGACAAGGCGCTAAGTGAGACCTTACCTATTTCTAGCAGCTGCTCTCTAGAGTACCGTTGAGAACTAGATAAGCGAGTGTCTGGTGCAAAACTGGCAGTATGGCTGGCGCTGTGCACGCACAGTGCGTGGATGAGCGCAGACAGGCTTTGAGTGGGGCAGCCGCGCTGGCATCGTTCTAGTATATTCTCCTCCTATTAAGAAAGACTAGAGCACTGACCTGAGATGGCGGCCAGTGGTGAACCGCTCTGGCAGATGGAAGTACATCATACTCTCAATATAATTTGGTGTTCTGTATGCTTTACAGATGGTTATTAATTGAAAATATAGTGCCCGGGAGACACGTTTTTAGCAGATCTGAAGATTAAGGTGAACAGTATAGTGTAGTCCTGATTTGGATTTAAATAGCTTTTGTTATACATATAAGTTGCATTTATTTACTGGTTTTTATACTGGCTTGTCTATATGCTTTACGTTTGAGGTGGGCACTGTGGTTTTACTCTGACCTTGATGTAACCTGAGGAACACATATACCTCTCACTTACACAATGGCGTTTCACTTTGATCTGATTTCCTTTCCCCATTTCTACACATAGAACTCTTGCTCACACACTGGATTTCACTTTGATCTGTTTTCCTTTTCCCACTGGATGTTTCTCACTTTTAAGTGAATATTAGAGGTGGAATGTGGTGTCTGATGTAGTGCAGAGAGGTGACGCTTTGGTGATGGTATGGATTCTGTTATTTAGATTACTTCAGATGATGTGTATTTTGATATTAGATCGCTGATAAACCTGCATTAAGGATGATGTAAACTTTGTGGCATGAGAATAAACAATCTTTTGATGAAGAACTCATAATAACATCTTCTGTGATATACTTTAAGGAGTGCTTGAAATCCCTTTTTTCTCACTTACCAATATGAGCACACTTGAGCAATGGTGGTTTTATAAATAGTGAGCCTGGCACAATTTGCTAGCATGTGCACATTTGCACAATGGTGTTTTCCTCTACATATATATACTGAGCCTGGCCCAACTTACCAGTATGTGCACATTTGCAAAGTGATGGTTTCATATATCTACTGAGCCTGTCACAGCAGGCCTGATGGGGACACTTGCACCTTTGTGATGTTCTTAAAACTTGTGTCCAGCCTGCCACTGCAAGCTTGTGCATGCGTCAGGGCACCTGTGCCCAGGGAGTGAAGAATACTCATGTGTGTTTTCACTACCACTAAGAGGCCCTGAAATGTGTGGGGCACACTGCCAGAGGAATCGGTTGTGCACAGGAGTATTCAATGCCCTTAGAAAGGACCGAGCACCCTTCCTGCATCGTGGCTAGCCTGGGCAAACTGCTTGCTGCAGCATGACACTGTGAAGTGTGCTCTCCAAGGGCTTGTTGGCTTGCCCCCTATTCTTTGGGGAGGTCTCAGGGACATCAAAGACCTCCTGCGAGGGACCTACTACCTTCTACCTGTGTCATCTTGAGAACAGTGCCTTCCTACGCATCTGCTGGATTTAACTGGGCAGCAGCGGTGTGAGTGAAGAACTAAGTAATTGAGACTGGAGACTGGATTTGCCTGATGTGGAGCCTTCAAAGTACTTCCTGCATTCAAGGAGGGTGGTCCTTCATTGCAGGGCCACAACACGCTTTAGCGTCTGTTTGGTAGTGAGTGGATTCACCGGTTGTGAGACCACGTGTGGCCCGCTTTTGTCGAGCATGCCGCATTTCTCTGGAGCAACACCCAACTGCATGCTCATTGTGTGTAGTGTCCGTGTCACTGATTGCGACCCTCAGAAGTGGGGGCGTACCCAGAGCAGTGCTGCGTTCCTCGTCATGCAACACCGCTGAACTTGCATCGCTGTGTGTGTGACCAGATTTCTCTGGTGCAGCTAAAGTCATCGCGCACCAGTCGTGCCTCATTCCAGGGAAGTATGTAGTTGGAACTGGTCATGTGTTCAGAAGCGTCTGGTGCGACTAAAGTCATAGTGCACCAGATATTGTGCCTCATTCAAGGGAGGTGCTGCAATGATAACTTTTTGTGTGCAAGCAGAATTGTCTGGTGTGACTCAAATCATCGTGCACCAGATAATGGGCGTCATTCCAGGGAGGTGCTGCATTGGTAACTTTTCATCCGTGAGCTGGACAACGGGGGAAATCAAAAGGAATGTAATTCTGTTTTAGAAGGGTTTGGTTTCAGATGGATAATAGAGAGTATCTGAACAAGGGAGACAATGTCTTCAGAGGTTTCCATGTATAGCTGGGTGTCATCAGAGTAACAATGGTAGAAGATGCAAGTGAGGCTGAGGTGTGTGGGTAGGACTACAACATAGAGGTTAAAAAGACTGGGTACAGAATAGAGAGTTGAGAACCTAAAGGTTAGAGGTATGAGGTGAGAGAGAGAACTGGACTGGTTGCTATATTTGAAGAAATTACTAAAATAGGAGGAGAACTGAACTAAAGACATCCCACTCAGCCCCATGCTTCCTTCCACTGTCACTTTTAGGAGACAAGGAATTTACTTATTTGGTCTAGTAGTGGTCATGGTTTGGAGGTATGACTTCACTAAGTGGGGAGAGAATTTGAGCCTGACAGTGGTGCCCGTGATTTCTGATTGTGAAATTTCTTGGAAGGCTGACAGAATCCTGAGTGGTTCAGGTGACAGGCAGTCATAGTAAGGTCATATTTAGGTTGGACTAGGGAGAATTCAATGTGTTTTTAATTTTTGTTCAAGGAATTGTACCAAAAGTATACCAAGGTGTGAGGGAGGATGGGGTTGAGTGTCATTGCACAATTGTGAATTCTTTTCTCATTCAAAGCTTTGCAGTAACTGTTTCATATGTGAGGAAGTTTGCTTTGGCCTCAAAGATATGTTGCTTGTATCGTTTCCATGTGCTGTGGTGTGCGGCAATATTCTTTAGAGAAGGTTTTGTTAGCAATTGAGTTATTGGTTGGCTGGGGTGTGAGCTCTGGTCAAGTAACAACAACAATCCTATTCAGGGTAAGGAACACACAAACCCCAAATTAACCTGTTCTCAGCCCACTGAGAACTTGGCACAGAGCAGTCAAGCTTAACTTAGAGGCAATGTGTGAAGTATTTGTGCAACACTTCAAACAGTAAAACAATAAAAACAACATGCACAAATATTCCACAGCAGGTTAGAGAAATAAATCTGATTTAAATAAATAAAACAACACCAAAATGACAAAAATACATTAAGCAGAATTGGAGTTATGATTTTTTAAAGATAAAACAGTAAAATAGCTCTTAGAAACAATAAGCACTAATCAGGGATATTTAATCACACTGGATTGCGACAAAGTCAAAAGTTCAGGACGCCCACAGTGGAGCACGGGTCGGCTCCTGGATCCCAGTTTGGCCCACTGAACAAAAGCACCTTAAATCTGGGTTGTGAAGTGAAGCGTCGGTTACAAATCACACAGTAGCGGGGATGTGTCACTTTTTCCTATGCAACAGCAGCGATGCATCAGTTCTGAGATGCTGTAAAAGTGTAGTGTGAGTTTCTACTGCTTCGATGTCAAGGAGCAGAGGTGCAGTGGAGGTGATGCATCAGTTCTGATAACCGCAGGGACTGCAACACAGAGTTTTGGCAGCGTCGTTGGGGCTGCCATAGAAAGGGCCTTGAGGACCTTGTGCCGAGTTAAATGGAGAAGTGTCAGTTCTGAGAGAGATGCACTGGTGTTGAGATGTGAGGTAAAGTGGCCCTGCAATCATGGCTGTGTCAGTTCTGACCCATGCAGTAAAGGTGACGTATTGATTTTCTCCACACACCAACAGTGATGCATCTTGTTTGCTTCTGCAGCACAGGATGTCTTGGTCCCGCTGAAGCAAGCACCTTAGTCCCATTTGCAAGGGTGCAGGGATGGGGTGGTACCACTTAGGAGGACAAATCCCAGATGCAGGAGTTGAGTGGTTGGAAGTCTGTTATGTCCCTGAAACTTCATATCAGGAGATCAGGAGGCCACTTGACTAGCCCTTGGAGTCACTCTGAGTTTAAGTGATACAGGTCCAGTCCTTCTCACCAAGGCAGGAGATCAGCAAAGCAGCAGCCCAGCAGAGTGCCAGTCCTGCAGCAGCACAACAGTCCTTCTTCCTGTCAGAGAGTTCACAGGACCAGAAGGGTACTAAGTTTGTGGTGTCAGTGGAGTAGTACTTACGCCCAGTTGGACTTCTGAAGTGGGAGAGACTTCTAAGACAGGCTTTTGAAGTGAACAGAGGTCCGGACCTTCCTGCTCTGGCTCCATACTCACTACACAGGGTTATGCAGCCCTTTATGTGGGGACAGGAAGCAATCTATTCAGGTGTAAGTGAGGCTGGTGCCAGCTCCTCCCTACCATCCTTCCAGGATAGCCCATTAAGGCCTAATAAGTTACACCTAAGCTCCCATTGTGTGTGGCTGTAAAGGGAGACTACACAAAGCCAGCTGTCACCCACCCCAAAAAAAGTGATCAGAGGCATGCAGCAGGCACCAAGGGCCAGATGTAGCAAACGTTTTTCCCCATTCTGTGTCTATGGGAAAAAGTGTTTGTACATATGGCCCCAAATGTCTAAAGTAAGAAAATACCAACTTTCTAAAAGGGATATTTTCAGAATAGCAATTTCAACACCAACTTCATCATTAGTTGTGATTTTAAATTGTGAGTCCAGAGACGCCAAACCTCAAAAGTTACCTCTTCTCACGTGAAACATCACCTGCTATGAGACGCATTTACTGCAATGCTTTCACTGAGCATACTGGTGGTGGTTAAGGCAGAGAAAAAGGAAGTCAGCATTGGGTGAGGATGCGGTCAGGGAAGTGGGACTGGGAGGTAGTTTTTAAGGTAGTTTTCCTTAAGGGCAGGGGTGGGGGTTCTGGTTTTTTTTTTTTTTAGGGGCTGGGGTGGGGGATTGGGTAATTTTGTATTTAGGGCGGGTGGGGGAATGGGTTTTTAGGGGTGGGGGTTGTGGTAATTTTGTATTTAGGGTTTTTGGAGGTGGGGGTGGGGTGTCAGGGTAATTTTGTTTTTAGGGGTGGGGTGGGGGGTTGGGCTAATTTTGTATTTAGGGTGGGTGGGAGGTTGAGTTTTGTGGGCGGGGTGGGGGTAGGGGGGTCAGTGTAGGACACAGTCAGGTAAGTGGGGCTGGGAGAGGATTGGAGTAGTGTTTAGGGGGTTAGTTTTTAGGGGTGGGGTGGTAATTTCTTTTTTTAAAGGGCGGGGTGGGGCTCAGGGAAGTATTGCTTTTAGGGCAGGGTCGGGGTACTATGGTTTTTAGGGCAGGGGTGGGGGTCAGGTAATTTTGTATTTAGGGCGGATGGGGGTAGGTTTTTAGGGGTGACGGGGTCAGGGTAATTTTGTATTTAGGGTGGGTGGGAGGGTCCGGTTTTAGGGGTGGGTGTAGGGTCGGGGGTAATTTTGTTTTAGGGGCAGGTAGTTTTATTTTTGGAGGTGGGGCTGGTTGTTTTTAGGGTGGGTGGGAAGTTGGAGTAGGTTTTAGGGCTAAGAGTGGGTGGGGGTGTCGGAGTAGTTTTTAGGGGCAGGTGGAAGTTTTCGGGTAGTTTTCTTTTTGGGTCTGGTGGGGGGGTCGGGATTGTTTTATTTTTAGGGCGGGTGGGGGGGCAGGGTAGTTGTGTTTTTAGTGAGGGTGGGGGTTGATGTAGGTTTTAGGGCTCAGGGTGGGTGGGAGTATCAGGGTAGTTTTTAGGGGTGGGTGTGGGGTTGGGGTAGTTTTATTTTTTACGTGGGTGGGGGAGTAGGTGTGGTTTTATTTTAAGGGCCGGTGGGGGGTCTGTGTAGTTGTGTTTTTAGGGCTGGTGCCGATCCACACGTCTTTACTAGGCATGCCTTTACAACGAAAAATAATTTTAGTGGCCTAACCGCATTGTTCAGGCATGCATGGTTGCCGCATGTGTTGTCCCATCATACATCACTTCTTGCATGTGAATTTCACTTATACGATTTAATAAAATAATCCAATGTAATCCTATGGGAGAGATAGGCCTTGCTGTAGTGAAAAACAACTTTTGGAGTTTTTCGCTACCAGGACATGTAAAACTTAAAAGTGCAAGCCCTGCATTTTAAATACATTGCACCCTGCCCTCTTGGTTGTGCAGGACCCACCTTTGGTGTGACAAGTGTATTAAAAGGAAAGTATTGGTCCTGGCAAAAGGGTTACTTTGCCAGATCAATACAGCAGTGTAAAACTGCACACCCAGGCTGTTCAATGGCAGGCCTGATGCATGGTTAAAGGACTACTTAAGAGGGTGGAACAATCAGTGCTACAGACCCGCAAATACCATCTAATTTACAGGCCCAGGGCACATGTAGTGCACCTTACTAGAGGCTTATACGTACATTACATATGCCAAATGGGGATAAGCCAGTGTTGACATGTTTAGGGGAAAGAGCACACGCACGTTAGCAATGGTTAGAATGGCAAATTGCACAGAGCTCTAAAGCTAGCAAAAACAAAGTCAGAAAAATGGAGGAGGTATGTAAAATGTTCAGGGAAAGACCACCTTAAGGCGGTCAGGTCTGATAGGTTTGTTCTCCAGAAACATTCAATGGGTCTGAGGGACCTCCTTTCATCATTTAGATCTTTCCTGAACTAGTTATTACATTTTTGGAATTTCTGCCTTTTCAGATTGTGTGAAACAAGGCTGTTAAAGTTATCAGTCTTAGCCACATTGTAGTGGTCTACGACCAACCTCGGCGGCCTCACTGGAGGCATTGTGGTGCCCTGATCTATGAGCTGTTGGCACTGGGCTTGCTGCCGGTGGCCGCGCAGTGAAGTGGAGGTGGCTCAGTGGGGAGTGAAGGGAGACCTGAGGAGAGGCCCGGACTGGCCCCTTTTATCATCGATACATATTCCCACATTAATTGGAGATGAGGATAGAATGGCAGTGTCAGAGGTGGGGAGGGGGGTGTCAGCCGGGCAGGGCGTGGCACGAGGTTACTATCAAGCAGAGCAGCAACCATCAGGGTGGCCCGCCGGTATCAGACCCTTAGTTCATCCACTACCCCAGGCACCCCAAGGCGATAATTGAAGTAGAGGTGGCAGAAAGTGGGAGAGAAGTGACACAGAACTTTGGCCCCACAGTTTGCTCCTTTACTTTATGACCACTTGGAGAGGCGAGCCTAGCTCCTGGCAGACTACACCATAGGACTGCACTAGAAGGGCCTAGACACACAACCCTGAAAATCACTCCCCATGGTGCCAAAAATTAGAAGGAGATCTGGCCTACCCTTTTTTATTTTTACCGGTGGGACGAATCATAACTATGAAACCCATTGAATCTTAGGCCCTCCTGTGGTTGCCCGGGGTAAATGCCGCTGCCACAGATGGCAACAGTGCCTCCCACACCCAGACTCCAGGAGGTGCTACAGGCCATAGCAGCATCAAGAGTGGCCTTCGAAGTCAAGATTGATATGCTAAGCATTGATTTGGGTGTCTTGAGTGACAACCAACGGCACTTGGCAGACAGGGTCACTGCGACTGAGAGAGAGCTTTCGAGAAGACCACTGTAGTAGCGGTGATTGGTGGCCACATGGACTTGGTTGAATCTCGTCTACCAACACTAGAGAGCAGAGAAAAGAACGTGGAGAACAGGGCATGGCGCAGTAATATCAGAGTAGTGGGGCTACCTGAAAAAATTGAAGGCTCGGACATGGTACGCTACTTGGAAGACTGGCTCAGGCGTGAAGCAACCCAGAGGACCTATCCCCCTTCTTTGCCTTGGAACATGCACACATGCTATGGGCCATTTCCCCTAGGTGCTCCCTCGAGACCAATAGTGACGCGGGTGCTCCACTTCAAAGGTCGAGACTGCATTTTTCAGCAGGCTCGACTAAGCAGGAACCTTGTGGTGGAAATTATAAGGTGTCAATATTCCAGGACTTCTCTAGAAAGGTGATACGTCAAAGGGCTGCAATTCCCAAAGTGAAGAAGAAACTCCAGGAACTGGGGATAGTGTACTCAATGCAGTTTCCTGTACAACCGGAGTACAGGTTTTTTTCCTCCCCCCCACGATGCATGGTCCTGGATGGAGGATCAGCCTCGCCTGAGCGAACTACCCCAATCACACAAGAGAAAGCGTCGACCCCACTCCTGACGAAGGAGACCATCTGTTCTGCCTGGACCTCCCACTGAGGAGGAAGTGCAGAGAGAGCATCAGAGAGAGGTTGTGCTGTTGCCTCCCTGGGTGGGTCGTTGCCTGGTCCTGTGCCCCCCATCTCCGGGAGCGAGTGAAGAGAGATCTGATTCTGACAGCGAATCCCTTGGCTCTACATCTTCCAGCGTGATCCTACCAGTGGTCCCCCCAGGAAATGGCGACGAGTTCATGTAACGAACTATCCCGGCAACACAACTAGCACTTGGTCTGAGAGGCTGGAGCTGAAAGATAACTTTGTTTTCACATCACCCATTGTTGCTCGTGCAATAGATATTCTCTGTGGATTGAATACTAATGCTTCTCTTAATATATGTGCCATTGGGGATAAGCCAGTGTTATCCCCAACTATGGGTTGGGTAGGTGCCTAAGATCCCCAGAGCCAAATGCTGCGGACTGCCTGAACTATCACCCCCCCCAAAACATTAGCCTCAGCATTAGAATGCATGAACAAGTTTGATTGTTGGGTCACACTTTTTGTCCTGGGGATTGGGAGTTGGGACGTGTTTATTTTATTTAAAAAGGGGATTGTTTTATGCTGCTTATGCCTGCTGCACCCTAGACTTGTTGTGATGAGGGTGTCCCGAGGGACAGGACCAGTGTCCCTGCAACTATCCATACACCACACACTACATTGCCGATGGCTATCATGTTAGAGTTTAAGGTACTAACATTGGACATCAGAGGGATGCACTTGATGACCAAGCATCATAAAGTGTTCTGCATCTTACTAGAAGAGGGAAACAAATAGCTCTGCTGCAGGAGACACACCTAGACACCAAGGAGGGGCATGTCCTACAAAGCAGATGGAGAGGTCAGGTCTATTGCACTTCTTACTCTGCACAAGCGTGGGGGCCCTTATATGGATCAAACCCAGTGTGCCTTTTCAGAATACCACATCCATCATAGATCCAAGGGGTGTTACGTCATAATCATAGGGAGGCTAGATGGCCGGGAGATAGTGATAGGGAGTGTCTATTGCCCTAACACTGACATCAGGGCCCTTGACAACACTTTCTGAGCACCTGGCCCCACACTCACGGGATCTGTCCTACTGGTTGGAGACTTTAACTGCATCTCTGATACAACTTAAGCTAGATCGCACCCCCACTACAGGACTTGCCAACTTCCTAAACCGCTGGAGCATTTCTGGCCTGGCAACAGGAATGGGGACTAATCGATTCTTGGCGAGCACAGCATCCAGCGGGAAGAGATTATTCCTTTTTCTCTCCATTACATGACTTACATGTGTGATTAGACACCTTCTTGTTCTTGCCGGACATCCATGAGCTGACACACCTGACTGAATACCTGACTAGGACAATCTCGGATCATAATCCATTACTGTTAGGACTCGGATGGTCGCACCTCCAACTCCCGGTACCCACATGGCGACTCAGGCCAGACCTACTAGAAGCCCAGGTCTTTAAGGACACCATTGGCTCTGACATAACAGCTTACTTTGACGTAAATGAGGGATCAATGAGCTCTTGACTCACAGTGTGGGATGCCTTTAAAGCACTGATTAGAGGGCGATGCACCTCAGCGGCCAGGGGAGTCCACAACACACTACTACATTGTATAGAGAAAGCAGACTAGAGCTGCGAACACTAGAGCAGAGGCACCCAGATGACCCGGGGCTCCAGACATTGGTCGTTGAGGCAAGAGAGAAAGTGGCAGTAAAGGTCAAAAGATTGAGATGCTACGACCATAAGGCTTATGTAGCACGTACACATGCTGAAAGCGATTTAGAGAGCTCCCTATCATAGCTGAACTGCGCAAACCCTCGGGCCACGTAGTCTGTCACCAGGCTGAAATTAATCAACAATTTTGCAGCTACTATGCAGACCTAGACACAAGTCAAGTCTAGCCATCTATGGCAGACATCCAAGGGTTCTTGTCACATATCACCCTCTCGAAATTATCAAGTCAAGAGTCAGAGGCCTTAGGACAAGCAATCATGCTCCCTGAGGTGGTGCGGAATAAGACCCCAGGACTGGATGGTCTTCCAATTGAATTTTATTCAACATATATGGCAACTTTAAGCCCAAGCCTGTTCAGCATGTAGGAGGAGGCTAAAACAAATGGGACTCTTCCTTCATCGGTTTGGGAGGCCCTTATTTTTCCTCTACTGCAACCGGGAAAACCAGCCACCAACGCAACAGCTTATCGACCTTTGTCGATGCTGTTGATGGATTGCAAGATACATAGCAAAATCCTAGCTACACACCTACTACGTCACATGCCACACCTGATCCATCGAAATCAGGCAGATTTCATCACAGGTCAGCATACGGCCCTTAACATCCGTTGGCTATTCTCACTACTCAGTGAAAAGAATAGTGCAGGGATTTTCACAGTAGACTTCGAGAAAGCTTTTGATAGCTTGGATGTCCTTACATATATAAAGTGCTATGTAAGTTTGGCCTTGGATAGCACTTTGTAGCCTGCACCCAATTGCTCCATACTATGTGGGGAGTGAGGGTCCGCACGGGTAAATGCATCTCGAATAGAGAGAGGAACCAGACAGGGCTGCCCGCTATCCCCCTTCTTTTTGGTCTTGCCATTGAACTGCTTGCATGTATAGCTCGAGCAGGAAATGCAGACAGAGGCCTGCGGGCGGTAGGGTGTGATCATCACATTGCACTGTACGCAGATGATTTCCAGGTATTCTTGGGGGACGCAGCAGGTGCCTTCCAGGGAGCAAAGCATCTATTGGATCATTTTGGCTCACTATCTGGGCTCCGACCTGGCGAAAGTCTAGTCTCTTCCCTATGACAGCTGACCGTGCGGCTCTCCCAGACCTTGGTGATCTACAGTGGGAGCCACGCTTCCTGGCTTACCTGGGAGTCCACATTTATCATAATTGAGCGGACATTATGGAGAGAAATGTAGGGCAAGCACAGCGTGGACTCCGCAGCAATTTGGCCTGCTGGGGATCATTGCCCCTTCAGTGGCAGGGACACCCACCCTTCTAAATGATTTTTAATCATTGCTCTACCTTGATTACTTTATTTCTTTGTTACTTTTCCACTATGGATCCCGGGTGCATTCTTTAATGAGTTAAACTCATTGATTGTTGGTTTCCTTTGGGGGTCCGGTAGACGTAGGCTGGCACTAGTGGTGCTTCAGAGGCCTGCAGCAGTCGGGGAATGGCTGTCCCTGACTTCGAGGCCTATTACTTGGTGAGGCAGTTGCAGTGGCTAACTCAGTGGATAGCTAACTGCACGATGTCGGACAGAGAGGTCACACCCTTTACTCTGGACCTCCAGACTTTAGCCAGAATAATATTTTGTCTCTGCCCTCCCGTTGCGTCCAGCCCCACTGAGTTAAAGGTGCTGTGCAGCTGTTGGTTGCGTTATCTCTGCAGAATGGGCTGTTCTACACCTTACGCCCCTGGCATCCCATTGCAATTTTTATCAGTATTACCTCATGGGGACGACTGGAGGGTACTCTCTTGAGGTGGGGGCAACCTCCATAGAAATATTATTCGAAGCTGATACCCTCCTACAATCCAAGGATTTTAGAGCAACCTATGACTTACCCCAAGGACACTTTCTCCTTCATAGAGTGGTCACTGAGGTGATCACTAAGCATTGGTGGAAGGGACGTGTGGAGCCTCCCCACTCAGGTGTCTGTCAATATCAAACATGTGCTACTGGCACAGATTGGTACCTAAAGTCTCTACAAATGCTGGGTTTAAACTTATAAATCTTTATGTCTTACTTAGGGCATGTTTCATGCCGGGCAGGTTTCAGAAGCATTTTGGTCTAATGGAAGGTAGGTGTCCACGCTGCAGTGAAGAAGCAGTAGAATTCTTTCACATGTTCTGGATTTGTCCAGCTCTGATGGAGTTCTGGGAATTAATTGTTAACACGCTAACAGAGGTTATCAACCATGAAGTTCCCTATGATCCCAGACATTGTTTGCTCAGTGGTTATTCCTAGACAGCTTGGCATAAAGTGAACAATCAGTTCCAGGACTTAGCACTTCTGCTGACTAAGAGAGAGATAACAAGGAATTGGAAAGCGGCAAGGGGTCCTCAGAGTGCAGCTTGGAGGCGGGAGGTGCTGAGGTGGGCGAAGGCGGAGGAGATGATGAGATAACGAGAAGCCAGGCATGGCCAGGGTTTGACCAAGAGGGCCCAGGTTTGGAGCACCCTGGTGTGCGTCCTGGAGAATTTGAACGAAACACTTTTGAACAGTGAACCACCCCCATGGAGCCCATGAGATGAGTAACTTATTATGTACCTGATACGACACTCCACTTCCCCATCCTCTAACCCCACATGTTAGGAGGGGGCTCACGGGAGAAAAGACAGAACCCACCTGGAGACACCTGACACAGCAACAGACAATAGTTACATATTAGCAGATTGAGGCAGCATTATGCACAAGGGGATGGGAAGATAGAGGGTAGGCACTCGGTATGGGAGCGCCTATGTTGTGGGGCAGCATGAAGAGAGGGAGAACATTGTCACTGTATGTTGGACCTGGCTTTTTGACGGGGTCATCCCCAAACTTTTTGCCTCCTTCCTCCTATTTTTTCTGACCTGTTGTTGTTGGCTTTTGACCTCTGGGCACTTTACCACTGCTAACCAGTGCTAAAGTGCATATGCTCTCTGTGTAAATTGTACTATTGATTGGTTTATCCATGATTGGCTATTTAATTTACTTATAAGTCCCTAGTAGAGTGCACTGTATGTGCCTAGGGCCTGTAGATTAAATGATACTAGTGGGCCTGCAGCACTGGTTGTGCCACCCACTTCAGTAGCCCCTTAACCTTGTCTCAGGCCTGCCATTGCAAGGCATGTGTGTGCAGTTTCACTGCCACTTCGACTTGGCATTTAAAAGTACTTGCCAAGCTTAGAACTCCCCTTTTTCTACATATAAGTCACCCCTAATGTGCGCCCTAGGTAACCCCTAGAGCAGGGTGCTGTGTGGGTAAAAGGTAGGACATGTACCTGTGTAGTTATATGTCCTGGTAGTGTAAAACTCCTAAATTCGTTTTTAAACTACTGTGAGGCCTGCTCGCTTCATAGGCTAACATTGGGGCTGCCCTCATACAGTGTTGAAGTGGCAGCTGCTGATCTGGAAGGAGCAGGAAGGTCATATTTAGTATGGCCAGAATGGTAATATAAAATCCTGATGACTGGTGAAGTTGGATTTAATATTACTATTCTAGAAATGCCACTTTTAGAAAGTGAGCATTTCTTTGCACAAAAATCTTGTTGTGCCCTTCAATCCACGTCTGGCTAGGTTTAGTTGACAGCTCCTTGTGCATTCACTCAGACACACCCCAAACACAGGGTACTCAGCCTCACTTGCATACATCTGCATTTTGAATGGGTCTTCCTGGGCTGGGAGGGTGGAGGGCCTGCCCTCACACAAAGGACTGCCACACCCCCTACTGGGACTCTGGCAGACAGGATTGAACTGAAAGGGGGCTTGGTGCATTTCTTAGACACTCTTTGAAGTCACCCCCACTTCAAAGGCACAATTTAGTATAAAACAGGGCCTCTGCCCTACTTCATCAGACACTTGCTGGAGAGGAAACCTGAACCAGAAACTACATCCTGCCAAGAAGAACTGCCTGGCTGCTCAAAGGACTCACCTGTCTGCTTTTCTACAAAGGACTGCTGCCTTGCTGTTGGCCTGCTGCCTTGCTGAACTGCCTGGCTGCTCAAAGGACTCACCTGTCTGCTTTTCTCTCTTGTCTGACTGTAAAAGTGCTCTCCAAGGGCTTGGATAGAGCTTGCCTCCTGTTCCCTGAAGTCTCAGGACCAAAAAGACTTCTCTCTTTCACTTGGACGCTTCGTGCGCCGAAATTTTCGACGCACAGCTTGTTCCGCGGCCACCGACACTGGTCGACGCAACGCCTTCGGGACGACCGGAACTTCGACGCACGGCCTTGCAAGGACAACGCCGTCTGACTTCCAAAGGAGAAATCGACGCGACGCCTGCTGTGAGAGCGAAACTTCGACGCACAGCCCCGCAGAACGACGCGCAGCCGCAAAACAAGCAGGAGAATCTACGCACAGACCCGGCACATCTGGTAATCCCCGCGACCCATAGAAAAAGACTGTCCGCGCGCCAGAAAACAACGCACGACTTCCCCGCATGAAAAATAATGACGCAAGGCCGTGTGTGCTGGCAGAAATCGACGCACACACTATTTTTCAACGTATCTCTTCTTCTGCTGCCCTTTGCGGAGATTTTCCACCAGAAACCAGGTACTTTGTGCTTGAAAGAGACTTTGTTTGCTTTTTAAAGACTTAAGACACTTTATATCACTTTTCAGTGATATCTTTACAAATTCATATTGCATCTTTAATAGTTTTGACCTGCAAATACCCAGATAAATATTATATATTTTTCTAAACCCTGTGTGGTGTATTTTTGTGGTGCTATATTATGGTTTTGTATGATTTATTGCACAAATGCTTTACACATTGCCTTCTAAGTTAAGCCTGACTGCTCGTGCCAAGCTACCAGAGGTTGGGCACAGGCTAATTTTGGATTGTGTGTGACTTACCCTGACTAGAGTGAGGGTTCTTGCTTGGACAGAGGGTAACCTGACTGTCAACCAAAAACCCCATTTTTAACACTGTAATTGTACAGGCATGGAATACATTCAATTATATATTTTAATGACTGTATTAAGAGTACCCCTGCATTATAGACATGAGATACTGCCATTGCTGAGACAGATATCCGTGTAACAAAGCAACAATATGCCACAATTGGAGCTCCAATGTGCCCTAATGTAACTGTTAAAGATCAATAAAGTATTTTTTTCTACTGAAAATAGATATTGGCAAAGACATAGCTCTGGAATTTGTTAGGTTAAGTGATTCGTAATAGTTGGAGTGCTTTGTGTGTGTGTTGAACCCTGAGCTGGTCTAAAGGGAAATACATAATGAAGCACCAACTGTTTCCCTTTAGAAAAATATAGAATACATCACAGTACAGAGCAAAATACAGTAAAGAAGAACTATTACCTACCCCATCACTGCATCAAACTCCAACTGCAAAATGGTTGACATCTACAAACCGAGAACACACATCACAACCAATTTGTCTGCTCCTTACTGGTATGCTGCGAGATAGGTGATCAAGGATCATCACAGACAAAGTGCAGCAACTGAGCACTCATATATCAACCACTGGATTTTTCTCTTCCTGCTTTCCCTCTTTTTGGACATGTCAGGGCACTACCCTTATGGAGGCAGGTGGGAGCAGGAACAAATAACTGCACTGGGATATATTGAGAGGATCATTAGTTGTCTCAGGAGGCTGATAGTTTGATTAAATTACTACGGTAAGACAATATAATTCAAACAATATAAGGGACTGTGGTGGATGCTTGAAGGTGGAAGGTTCATCTCGTGATAGGATAAGTAAATTATCAAGAAGAAGGTGCTCAGTAGGCCTTTCGGAGGACCGGTAGATCCAAATAGAGAAATTACCAGTAGGAAGGAAGTGTAGCAAGTCTGGTAAATCCATGAATTATGAAAATACATAAAAGCCAGAGAATTGAGCAAAGAGGGTATGTGTATATGTGGAGTGGTCACTTGAGCAAGTAGGAAGTAGGTTGGTTTGATAGGAGGGCAGAGGAGGTGCATCCTTGACAATGTATTCATTAGACATAGATGGTCATAGTAGGGGCATATTTATCATTGAGTTGTGTCGCCCTTGTCCCACACAAGAGGGCGCAAGAGCAATGCAACCACTGTCAAATTTAACACTCCAGGCAAGGCCACCTTGTGGGTTCCTGCATAGCTTGATAAATCAAGAGTAATGTAATGCAGCTCAAATCACTGTGTTGCATTACTCTGCCCCAGGGAAGCGTTCCATGGGTGGAGCGGAGGTGTTCCCACGCATCCACCCATGGATTTTTTGGCCCATTCCCAGATTTACCAACACTGATAAACCTGGGAAAGAGCCAAAATGCTATGCCTTCTCACGGCAGCCACAAGGAGGAGAAATATATTTATTTCTCCTTGTTGTTTCCTCTTCCTAAGAGTATTGCATTTTGCAGCACACTTACAAAGATGAAAATGCCTCTGAGGATTGGTTTTGTGCAGGAAGGCGCCAAGGGAGCCTGCATTGACGCTAGGCAACCAAAAGGGTTCACGCGAAAGGAAAGGGCAAGAATGGACAGTATGATGTTAAATACGGTGCATTCTCGCCCTTTCATGCAGGGCAGCACAGCGCAAAAATGTGGCTTGGTGCACTGCGTGAAAGTTTGATAAATGTGGCCTAGTAGTGTATACTTGAAGAATGTTCCTAAGCATTATCTTACTTGACTATGCAACAATCATAGAAGTATGTACTAAAATTAGATTATCACTTACTAGGAAGACATGTGTTAAATTAGGAGTTAACAAGTGTTGCATGTCTCCTGACAACGTTATCACATTTTTAGCTCACATTTAACATCAGAGCATTTGTTTCTGCCTTCATTCTAGTTTATCTGACATTGTGTGGAGTCTTTGTAGAAACATGAAGAGCAGCAGGAGGTAGATGTCGATTTCTTAAATTGTAAGAATCTTCAAATGTAGTGTTTCAGACTGTTCAAACTCTACATTTCACAAGAACTAATGCCTAAAACTGGGGCGATCTGAGGTCACTGAGTGCAAAGAAAAGTGGAGTGGGATGGAGAGTGTAGCTGAGTAAGAGAGCTTAAGAATAATATGTTCAGTATGTAGCTTGCCAAGAAAAATTGAGTGTTTTACCTTCAGAAACCTTTTCCAAGGAGTGTTTGCTTTCAGAACAGAATCATGCTATGACCCGTGGCACTGCTAAAGTTGAAATCTGTTTTGCCAATAAATCTGTGTTGAAGGATTGAGAAATCCAAACTCGCCATCAATCTGAATATAATTTGACATCACTCTACCTCTGTTTGAATGTGTTACAGATAAAGGAAAAAATACCTGCAAAGAAAAATTTAAAGTGCAGGGAAAATATCCTGTCGCTCCTTTCCATCTGCTTCCATCCCTTTGATATCTTTACTGTAGGTTGAAAGAGCAATTAATTTGTTCATTGAATCCCAATCATCACAAGCCTTTCACTTTCATGAAAGTTGTATCTAGCCATGAATAACAAAAAGCGACCTTGTGCGACTGTTTTCGTTTTCAAGGGTACAGGCAGATTTCTTTAAAAAAAATACTCAGTGGTCCCTCCCCTATCTGCACATGGCCATTTGGAAGTCTTCCAATGTCATGGGGGCCAGTGATCACAAATAAATCTGAAAGTGTTTACAACAGCACCTTGCAGGGACGTTCACTACTAAAGGGATTTCAGACTGACTAAATTGCTTTACAGTGACTCCATGTCGCGAAAGTGGCTTTCAGCCACGTCTGGTGTTTAAATCCACCATACTAACTACACTCGGAATTTTTATTTCACTATCCCATAATAGTTTTATGTCCCTGTGAGTCGCAACATGCTTAGTGATGGTGGCTGAAAAAATGGATTGGCTGAAAGTTATGCTATTGAAAACGTGTCAGTATATATATGAGGATGTCTAGGTATCATGTCAGGGCTAGGTGGGGTCAACCATTCCATCGCTGGACTGGGTGCCCTTTTCTCATGGTAATTGTGAGTGAAACGTTGCTACACCTACTGCCTTTGCAGTAGTCTGCTGCCGACCGAATCTCAGACTTTACACTACACTTAAGTCCCAGGAAGGACAGGCAAATGCTATACGCTTTACATACATGAGAAAATAAAAATAAAATAATCCCCAGCTTTGCTTAAAGGGTGCTGCCTTTAATTGAGAGAAGTCCTTACATCCAATTATCTCCAGCTGCAAATCACTGACAGCCAGTGAGATTACAGAGGGTGGGCGTGCGTCTCACCGCTCTAACTCTAACCGTCCAAACGAGCAGGATAGATGGATGAGTGTGTGGACCAGGGACTCGGAATAAATCCGCCCCCTGCACTCCTGTCGGAGCGAGGCTGGGGGATGTGTTATACAGGGGGGCTCCTGCACAAGAGGCCCGTCATCCTGAAGGAAGCCTTTACCATGGCAGAAAGCAGATACCTTTAGCACTGGTGAAGTGATTGCCTTGCCTTGTCTTTCTATTTCTTGGATCTTTTGGTAAAAAGCAGAATCCAAAATAAATATTGCCGGGACCTCAGACCACGAGTCACCCGAAAGATCTCAAAGGCCAAGCAACTGCTGGGAACCATGGTATTAATTATCAGGATGTGTCAGTGAGACATCTTTGCTTGGCTCACTTTTTGTTTTCTGTGGTCCACCATACAATCCTTCAGACACAATCCACTGTTGCACCATTACAGTTTCTTATAATCTCAGTCAGGGTTTAAAGACTGGTTCGATGACAGTAAAACATGTTAACATTAAGATTACTCTCTAGGTGTGAAAGTTATTCTCCCATCTCACTTCCCCATGAACCCATAAGGAGCATAGCTGCCAAGTTTTCAGATTGCTTACGTGTGACATTTCAATGTTTTCAGAGTGTTTTTGTGTAACATTTCATTGTCTTACATGTGACACTTTGTAGGACCAAGCAGTCATATTCCTGTAAAGAAATAAATTTAACAACCATTTGCAACGCAATGGGTCTCGCATTTGTGTAGCTTAGTGCTTTTAGCGTTGTAAAGTCCTAACTGGACTTTTCTTGCCACATAAATTGAAAATGAAAAGTAATACAGTTTTAAATAAGCGAGCAGATTTAAAGCGCCATGCCATGAGTGTGAAGGAGCACACAAAAGGAAACTGAAGTTTTCTCACAGTCAAAAGTATCAGCAGTTCTGCAATTATCTATGTAACAGGGTCAATGTCATGCAAAGCACTCATCTACTGCCCAGCAAGCTCGCGCTGCGTAGGAAATAGAAAGATAAAGTAGTCCAGAAGCCATGCGGAAAACATGGAGCCTCATAAGTTTTCAGTAGTTTACCGGTGCTGTCAAGGAGGGCTAAACACCGGAAAAGGCATTATGCATGTTTGCCTTTCATAAATGAAATCAAGCGAATTTTAAAAGGCAAGCCCATGAACCAATGAAACTGATGGACGTGACATGGGCATGGTTAAAAGGCCACAGAGCGATTGCAAGAGGGCCAGAGCACTTGCGCGCTTCACCCTAAAAAACGACGGACTTTTTGAAAGCGAGACTGTAGAAATTACTTTTAACATAGCTACAGAGTTGTCTGGCTCTTGAAGACACCACGGACCCTGCAATCATGACACACCATATTTACCTCAATCAGAAAGCACAGAATCTGATAAATCAGAGACAGTGTTAAACCTCAGTTTCATGAGATAATGTGTCCCCATAAGGCATCTCCCAGCACACCACAAATAAGCAGTTAATTCATTAGAGGGGCCCACTCAAGGACTGAGTCTTAGGTAAGCAGAATAGCTAAAGGGTTTCATTACAGAACTTAAAAAAAGAAGGTGGTACAAAGTCAGTACCACAAAGGCTTTCAAATTATAAGGCCATACAGAGAAATGCCAAATCAAATTTAGTCTAATTCCAAAGCGAGCATCAAAATCAGGAAAGAAACAAACATCTCTAGTAGAACAGGAAAGTCTCCCCCACCTCTACCCCAAAATCAAGGCTTTTTATACATTACTTTTGCATATGAAATTTACGGAACTGCAGAATCATCATGGTATGGTTGAAAATATTACATTTATAGGAAATCAGAGCAAGGTTTCATAAAATGTCAAATTGCCTTAGCACTTTAGCCCCTAAGACCTTTTCTACTACATAGATGATTATTCTGCCCCCTTTATGCTAATATACTAAAGTATACGAAAAGGGATGGATGCAATGCTGGAATTAATCTCAGACAATGTAATTACCGGGGTCACACCTCAATCCATTGTTATTTTGCACACCATGCTACCTCAGTCTGGACCCAGGTAAATCAGTCTTGACCCTGCTCCAGTGGGAACAGTCCAGCCCGAACTGCCAAGTTAGGTCCTCCCTGGACAGGAACACAAGCAATCCAGGACCGGTTTCGCTCTTCTTATGGGCTCATCAGTCCCACGCAATTGCCAGTGGCTGAGATTAATTCTAGCATTCCATCTATGACCTTGTTATTGTTGCAGTTGATGCTGTCTCTGCTATCGTCATCCAGAAATGATAGGTCAAACTAGATACATAGACAACAGCATGTTATATGCATGGAGTACAGTGCTCTAGTGGAAAGATCTTGAAGATAGTTGCAGATCTGTGACTGAGCTGGGACAAGTTCATTGAAGACAGCTTGAACAATGACAATGGAAATAAATAATATTATATTTGACTACAAGCTGTAGAAACATCAAGCAATGAGATGTGCAGGGGAGTATGAGGGTGACAAGAGTGACAACCATTTTGGAAATGATGGTGGCTAGGACTAAACTGAGACCTAATTAACAAGAGTCAGGAGAACGTAGTACTTTACATCATAGAAAATCAGCCTGTACGTGTGATTGAGCATCCAAATACATTCTGCACATTGATAATGATGCACAAAAATATGAGCACACAAAAAATAATTTACATCTTCCCACCTCCGATTAGTCTACAATTGTTAAAACACAGAATTAAATTAAGTTAGCTAGCCATTATAACAGTCTTCATCACTTTTTATTTCTTTTGTGTTGATCACAGGGCTTTGTTTTAAGCTGTGCAGCAGTAAACCGCTCTGTAATGGGCCATTAATAGCATATTTTGCCATTTATATCCACGGTGGGAGTATGTGTCAAAAGGGAAGGGACTCCAAATGCTCTTTAAAACCCCCACCCCAATAATAACACTGTGGATACTTTTAAATGTTAGTAAGGCCTGCCTGAACAGAATAGTATGCTTGGCATCATGTATTTTTCATGCATTTTTAAACCAGTAGTAACATAACCTAACTTGGAGGGGGTGTGGGTGCGATGACTTTTTTCCCACTGGGGGTTGGTGTGGCATTAAAAAGTTTGAAGACCACTGATCTAAACACAGGCCCGCCCAGACTATCAAACCATTTACAAACCTTGCTAAAACTCTTTCCTATCTCACTGAGGAACTGCTTTCCACAAGCCATGTTCTTCTGAAGTTTGGGCTTAACAAGAAATATTAGTTATGTTACTAACATATGCATTAATAACCTGAATGCTATTAGGCATAAAGGTGCAGGATTCCTTAACCTTCAGTACCTTGCAAACACTACCTTCCTTTTCATGAAGGATACCTAGCACTAAGCTTTTTTTGAATTATCATTGCACACATAGCAACTAACTCAAAATTAATCACCAGCAGTGTCAGAAAAAAGGCGATCCACAAATGTAGACAAACATCTAATCTTCACATCATTCAAAGCAACCTCTATAGATGGGATCATAGCTCCTAATATATCTAATACTATCTGACCAACATTATTTTTCCCTCTCTTCATACCAATATCATCATTCAGTCCATTGATTTGTCAAACTCCAGGAAACACTAAAGCAAGATACACAAACCCACCCAATTATATGGCAGGTTGAAACAAGCAGTCTTAACACACAAATAATATATCCCTCTTCACCAACCAGGAACTCACCATTGACAACATAACTTCTCTCACATACATTTTCATTCACATTTTCAATAAGCCTAATACCTGTGGGTTCATAATGCACCATACATAATTCATCCTTTCTCTGAATCTTCATTTTCAGTCTATGATGCAACATTGGCAATTTAAATTCTTCTTCAGCCTCCATCTGTTCTTTTATCTTCTTCTCATCTTTCCAATTGCTCACAATTTCATTCTTTTCTTATCGTATTCCCCAACAAAGTCACATTCTTCTTCACTTAAACTACACACATACTCTCATTTAGGATGGTTATTACTGTGAAATTGTATTCAGAAATTTACCATCTTTAACCCATTCTTGGCATCTTCATGGACCAGCCAGATTTCCAGCAAAACGCTGAGGGGCATATTTATACTCTGTTTGCGCCAGAATTGCATAGTTTTTTTTTACGCAAATCCGACGCAAAGCTAACTCCATATTTATACTTTGGTGTTAGACCCGTCTAGCGCCAAAGATCTTGGAGTTTGCGTCATTATTTGCGTGGACACCTACCTTGCGTTAATGATATGCAAGGTAGGCGTTCCCGTCTAAAAAATGACTCCAAGGCATGTGCGCCTTATTTAAACTCCCGTGCAAAAATGACGCACGGGAGTGGGCGGGTCAAAAAAAATTACGTCAAGCCGCTTTTGCGTCATTTTTTAACGCCTGGTCAGGGCAGGCGTTAAGGGACCTGTGGGCTCGGAAGGAGCCCAGAGGTTCCCTCCCATGCCCCCAGGGACACCCCCTGCTACCCTTGCCCACCCCAGGAGGACGCCCAAGGATGGAGGGACCCATCCCAGGGAACTTAAGGTAAGTTCAGGTAAGTATTTTTTTTTTTTTTTTTGTGGCATAGGGGGGCCTGATTTGTGCCCCCCTACATGCCACTATGCCCAATGACCATGCCCAGGGGACATAAGTCCCTTGGGCATAGCCATTGGGCAAGGGGGCATGACTCCTGTCTGTGCTAAGACAGGAGTCATTTCAATGGGGGTTGGGAGTAAAAAAAAATGGCGCAAATCGGGTTGAGGCTAATATTTTGCCTCAGACCTGACTTGCCCCATTTTTTGACGCCCAAGCTCCATTTTCCCCTACGCCGGCGCTGCCTGGTGTGGGTCTTTTTTTTTGACGCACACAAGTCAGCTGCGCCGGCTAACGTCATTCCATAAATAAGGCGCCCGCATGGCACTTTGGAATGGCGTTAGCCGGCGTTACAATTTTTGACGCACAACTGCGTTGGCGCAGTTGTGCGTCAAAAAGTATAAATATGGCCCTGAAATTCTACACATAAGGTGATAGAAATTCACATTTGTTAATAACACTAACAAACACCGTTCAAGAAAGACCATAAGACATCAGAAGTTGTAGGTAAGTTGCACCTTTCCCTGTTGAAGAGGACAGTAAGGAGTACACAAAACAATTTTTAACCCACCCCCATATTATCCACGTTAACTAAAAATGTTAATGTGTATGTTATCATGAAATCAACTAAGCCTTTCTCTCTGTGTTGCAGTATTAGGTTTAGCCTTGTGATGCACCAGAGTCAATTGAACTTCTGTGAAATCATATCCCATTGGAGAAAGAAGGCAATAAGCCAACTAAATTTATTACTGTCACTATCAAGGAGATCAGACCAATACATTTGCAGCATTTGCTATGTGCTATTTTCTATTGAGAACAAAATAAAAATAGGATTGTGGAAATTCAAAAATTAGGTAACATTTTCTTTAAAACACTTTTCTTCTTCCTTTTCTGAAAGTAATAATGAAAAATCAAAATCAAAACAACATACTTCAAAAGTTTTCTTTTTTTGTCTAGTTCAGTTCATAAAGTTCAGATTCTCAAACTCTCTTCTTTGTTTTCTTTGTCTGGATATCTGTTAGAAATGGGGTCTCTAGTTGGCAGTGGCTTGCACCCTATCCAAGTAGGGACCCTCATTCTAGTCAGGGTAAAGGAGTCAAAAAGGTAAGATTACCCCTGCTAACCCACTTGGCAGCTTGGCACGAGCAGTCAGGCTTATCTCGGAGGCAATGAGTAAAGTATTTATACACACACACAGTAACACAATGAAAACACCACAAAAGTACACCAGACCAGTTTATATAAATAGCCAATATTTATATGAATAAAGCAAGACCAAAACAACAGCATACACAAGTAAAAATATGAATTTTTAAAGATTAAGGGCCTGATTCTAACTTTGGAGGACGGTGTTAAACCGTCCCAAAAGTGGCGGATATACCACCTACCGTATTACGAGTTCCATAGGATATAATGGACTCGTAATACGGTAAGTGGTATATCCGCCACTTTTGGGACGGTTTAACACCGTCCTCCAAAGTTAGAATCAGGCCCTAAATCTTAGTAAAGCACTTAGAAACACTACAGCTCCAAATGGGATTATTACAGCGTCTTGACGGAGTTGTTTCCCACAGTTCGAACTAACTCGCAAGGGAGTGCGGACCTGTCGCAAAGTTGCACAGACCCCAGGCACAAAATGTTTGAAAACGATGAGGAAACAAAGACATTGCATGGAGTTGGGAAGGTGAGGCATCGGTGGAGCTGGTTTGGCATTAGTTCCTTAATGCTACTGGGGAGGTGAGGTGTCAGTTCCTTACTGCTAGGCAGGGGAGGAAAGACATTGGTTCCTTACCGTTGCAGGGGAGGGGATGCGGCGTCAGTGGTGAGGTGTCACATCTTTACTACAAGGCAGGGTCGATAAATCTAGCACGACAAGATGTGAGGTGCCAACTTCACGGAGTTGTGATCACACCACGGGCCACAGTTGCTGCATAGAGTCGGAGCCGGGTGCCAAGGACGTCAGTGACACAGCACTCTGTACTCACGCTGTGGCTGGACTTTGGAGGCACTGCGGGGATGTTGTACCTGGGGCTTTCATCACGGTCATTGCACTCAGTGGGGACCATGGCTTCAGTGCAGACAGCAGCTTAGAGTCGGAAAGCGGCACTGGTTCCGAAGTCGCTCTGGAGTCAATGTGCTTGGTTTCTTCCTGGTTGCACCAGAACTCCCTCCCAAGGGCCCATGAACTAGATTTAGCACCAGTTGGCAAGTCAGGACTATCAGCAAGAGACCCCAGGTGCTGGCAGATGAAGTCTTTGATGTCACTGAGACCTATTAACAGGCAGCAAGCTCTGTCCAAGCCCTTGGAGATCCTTTGGAAGCAGGATGTAGAAAGCAAAATCAAGTCCTTTCACTCCCAGGACAGAAGCAGCAGACCAGCACAGCACAGCAAAGCAACAGGCAAGGCAGCAGTCCCTCCTACAGCATCCAGTTCTTCTTCCTGGCAAAATTTCCTCAGTCCAGAAGGATTTTAACTTTGTAGGGTCAGACTTCCAGTACTTATACCCATTTCTGCTTGTGAAGTATGCAAACTTGAAGGAAAAGCCTCTGTAGTGCACAAGACCCTGTCTTTCCTGCCCTGGCTCCAGATACTCTCCAGGGGTTTGGGGACTGCTTTGCGTAAGGACAGGCACAGCCCTATTCAGGTGCAAGTGTCAGCTCCTCCCACCACTCTAGCTCAGGAAAACCCATCAGGATATGCAGGGCATACCTCAGCTCCCTTTGTCTGACTGTGTAAAGTGAATTCACAAACAGCCCAACTGTCATCTTGACCCAGACGTATATTCCACAGACAGGCAGAGGCACAGAATGGTTAAGTAAGAAAATGCCCACTTTCTAAAAGTGCCATTTCAAACTTACAATTTGAAAACTAACTTCACCAAAAGATGTATGTTTAAATTGGGAGTTCAGAGGCTCCAAACTCCACATCTCTATCTTCTCCCAATGGGAAATTACACTTCAAAGATATTGCAAGGCAATCCCCATGTTACCCTATGGAAGAGCTAGACCTTGTAATAGTGAAACCCAAATTTAGCAGTATTTCACTATGAGGACATGTAAAACACACCAGTGCATGTCCTACCTTTTATATCCACTGCACCCTGCCCATTGAGTTGCCATGGCCCTAGCTTAAGGGTGACATACATGCAGTAAAAGGGAAGGTTTGGGGCTGGCAAGTAGGCGCACTTGCCAGGTCAAAATAGCAGTTTAAAGCTGCACACACAGGCACTGCAATGGCAGGCTTGAGACATGTTTGCAGGGCTACTCATGTGGGTGGCACAATCAGTGCTGCATACCCACTAGTAGCATTTGATTTACAGGCCCTGGGTACAGCTGGTGCACTATACTAGGGGCTTACTGGAAAATCAAATTTGCCAATCATGGATAAACCAATCACCAATACCATCTAGACAGGCAACACCTGTACTTTAGCAATGGCCAGCAGTGGTAAAGTGCCCAGAGTCCTAAAGCCAGCAAAAATGAAATGCAGCACACAGTCAAAAATAGGAAGGCAAAGACAAAAGGCTTGGGGATAATCCTGCAAAAAAGGCCATTTCCAACAATATCTTTCAAAAGTTTGAACTATTTCTGTCTTCCCTAAAACTTCAAGGTGGTTCTTCTTCTTCTGGTTCACTTTTAAAGATGCATTGGCAACAGCTTTTTGGACTGAACAGCTCTGCTTCTGACTCGTCTCCTTTTTCAGCTACTGATGCTAGATACACCCATTGAGGTGTTGCATACTTCCTGTTTGGGATTCTTTTTCTTGCTGGTCTTTTAACTCTTCTCTTTGTCAATTTCAATTACTTGAAGTTCTTCATTTATTGGCTTAAGTCTTTAATTTTGTGTATCTTTGTTGTTTTGCCTGTTGCATTTCAGCGTGTGATTACTACTAAATCATCTCCACTTACTTATGGCCTTGAATTTTGATCAGCAACTTGATTCACAGTGAACTGTTTTCTTTTTCTCAGTGATTATGTGACTCAAATTTTCAACTGGAGTTTTTCACTTGCCAGATTAGAAACTATTTCTTGTGCTGCTACTCATGACTTTGTAACATCTCTTCACTGTGACCCTGAAGTTGGTACTGGCTGCTGCTGGTACCTTCACCAGGATCTTCACTCCCATTAGCAACAACTTATATAACTTTTTCATCTTCCCCAGTTTAATTTTCATTTTCAAATGTTCAAATGTTCTACCCCCCTTTGGATACACGCTGCTTCACCCAATCAGTGATAGAGTCACCACTTCTTTATCTATTGCCTTCACTCACTTCATTTAAGGGGCATGGATCCACTGAGGAACTCCAGCACAATTCACTGCAGTGTTAGTAACAAGTATGAATTCGAACATGCCTTGCCTATGTTTTTACAAGCAATTTTTGGAAAAGTGTCTTGATGTCCACCCATTCCCTGCTTTCTGTGAGTGGCACTGAAGTTCTTTGGTTGGTGCTGTTGCCAAATTCAACTGATCAGAGAGCAATGTCATTGGTTATTGAAACAAGCATAACTTAGGGAATGTAGGCCAGTCTCATTGCTCTGCTCATGGGGTGAGAGACCACTCTTTTTGTCCAGGATATTTTAAATACTCATTAGGACAAGAAAAAGGGTGTGTGACCACTTCAGAGTATCTTTATGCACATATTTTGGCCAATTTGTTCTTGTTCTTGATAGCTCTATGCATCTTCTCAACAATGCCAGATGATTGAGGACGATAGCTCCAATTGAACCTTTGATCAATTTGGAGAGCTGTACAAATCAATTTCAGCAGGCTGAAACATGGTATTAATTCCATTAACAAGAGTTTGGGAACTGTTATGCTGTCCAATATCCGGGTGGAATAGGCTTTAACCCATTTAGAGAATAAGCAGACAATCATGAAAATGTATTTAATATTGTTCTAAACTGGCATCTCAATTAAATCTGCTTGAAGGCTTGTAAATGGGACACTAATTTGACAGTTTGATTTATGGGGACATCAGACCTCTTACCCAGATTATTTCACAAACAAATTAAGCCTTGTTGACACAAATCTCCGCAACACTTCTGAATTTGGAGTTTGACCTGTTATTAAATGTGCATGCCACTGAGTCTCTCCTTCCATGTGACTGATTGTGTATATACCTAGCCATGCAATTCAACATTGTATTAGGCAATGCATATTTATACTCAGGAGTGATGTAAATATTTTGATGATTCTTTTTGTAACTCAACATTTCCATTTTCTTCATTTACAACATTTTTACTTGATAGATTGTGTTCTGCTTCTTGAATTATAATGTGTTCATTTGATCTTACCATTTTATTTTCACTTGCACAATATCTTGCTACTTGGGCTGCCTATGTCCAAGCATGACCATTTCTTTCACAGTCTTATGGGCAGCACACTTTACCACAGCCAGTTTTTTTGGTTGCCGCATGGCTTCCAACAAATCAAGTATGTATGAACTGTTCCTGATGGGAGTTGCAGAGGATGTCATAAATCCCCTTTGTGACTCCAATTGTCCAAAGTGAAAAACCTCTCCAAAACCATATTGTCTGTCTGTATAGATTGTCACATAAACATTTTCTGACAGGCAACAAGCTCTTGTGAATGCAATCAATTCTGCCAATTTTGGTGAAGTTGCATTCGGCAGGCATGATGTTTCAAGAATTTCAAAAATGGAACATACTTCATAGGTTGACTTCAGTGTTCAATGATAGCACTTTTAATGTCTTTCCATATACCTCTGTAGAATTTGACACCAAACAAGGACTTTATTTTGGTATTGAAACACAAAGAGGTACTGGCTGTCCTCATGCAGAGGGATGGAGAAAAATGCTTGGCATAAGTCAGTGGCTGTATACCATTCTGCGTCTGTTGGATTCTGGAACAAGGTTACTGCCGGATTTGGTGCCACTGGACAACATGGGATCAGTATTTAATTAATTTTTTTCCAGGTCCTGTACAGTTCTCCGTTTACCTGTTGTGTTTTAATGAATACAATGGGAGAATTGTTCACTCATTTTCCTCTGCTTTGTTTGAAAGTTTGCACTGTTTAATTTTAGGGAAACCTGCATTTGGTTTCACATGTACCCTGACAGGTTTTCCACTTTTAATCAATCTTATATCTATAAGAATGAAATTCCATACCTCTCCTTTGACAATATATTTTAATTCCAGAGGCAAATACTCTTTAGTAAAGACTGGAAACGGGTGACCTCTTGAACCATGTGATTTACTTCTAAACATAGAAACTTCAGATTGGGTTTTAATTTCAACACATTACACTTTGTTGTATTTGTGAACAAAGCTTAGGACGTAAACCCATAACAAAAGCTGACACAAGCTACCAGCATCATCCTTCTTGGAATCTTTGACTTCACTGTGTTTCTTAAAGATTTTCACAAGCCTCTCATAATAGGCATCCACTGACTGTTTCTGTTCTTATATGCATCTCAAAATCTATGACCAGTTAGCTTCCTTTTCCAGCACTTTCTTTTTCAGATTTCCTGTCACTTCTCTGTATTCGTCAGCAACCACTTCAGAAGGAGCATTTTTAGGTGCAATCCTAGCTGGTCTCTCAGCTGGCCAAGCAACAGAAACCTTACATTAAGACCACAAGTCACTAGGAACAACAATCTCAAACAGTGCATTCAAATCATTCCAAAGCATTTTTTTAAAATTATTGTCAATCTATAAACTTCTATGTATGACTTCAATGGTTCATCTTGCAATTTTGGAAAATTTGGCGCAAATGCAAAAAGATCATCTCTCACGTGCACATTGTTTCCTTCATGTACTTCCCTTAAGGGAAATTCAGAAACTGCTTCTAGCTCAAGTTCACTAGCACACCCCTTCATTTTCTTCCCTATCTCTGAAGCCTTTCTTTTCTTAGCAATCATCTTTTTCCACCTTTCTCTGTATTTCTTTAACTCCCTCTATTCCTTTGCCTTTTTAGCCAACTCCTAAATACAAGATCTAAAGGTTATTAAACAGAATTCTTTTATTTCATTGTTAGAAATGGAATTGCTGGTTGGCTAGGGTAGGCACCTAAGCCAGGCAGGAACTGCACTCTAAGCAGGGCAAGGGAGCTACATACCACCTAAGATCACCCCCTTGGTAGCTTGGCACAAGCAGCCAGGCTTATCCCAATGTAAAGAGTTTGCACCAGACACACAACCCAGTGACCCAATAAATGCACCCCAAAAAGGACTTCACAATAAGCTATATTAAATAAACTATATTGCTTAAAAAACATAGACCAAAATGGCATGAATCAGTCATATTGTGCCAAACAGGTACTTGGCAGATCATCACCATCATAAATGCAACATAAGGGAAAACATTTCTATCTTGCACATGTCATAAACAAAACATTACTCTCCCATCGCATATGTCACCGTATACCTCTCCCTCCCAATGGAGGTATTGTGGACCCTGAAATACTCCTTATCACAACACAGCAAAAGGGCACAATAAATTACTCCAGATCATATCACATAATATACAAGGAATATGAGGGCATGAAACATATAAGGGAAATGCAGAACATGAGGTAATCACTAAACACACCTACACGAAACCTCAGCACATCTGTGCTTCTTTTGCATATTATATAGTAAAGGGAGCACACTCCTTCCACACAGGAGCTCTTGCGCTCCTCTTCTACAAAAGATGGTATTTTCTGAAATGACACCCTGTCCTGCTATCTACTTAACAATGCCCTCCAAAGGTGCGTGATGACATGGGGGGCAGCTTAAACTATCCATGACATCGGGGAGACATCCCTAGGTTCCCCCACCAGTGAAAACGAATACTGAAAGGCCGCTATGGTCACTGTGTGTGCCCTCAATAGACGGAATGTGGAAATGTGGGTTAAGCCTCCTGGCTCTAGTATTGATCCGCCACCCTCCTAGAGCGGTGTCCCCACCGGAGGGACGGTCACTCTCCTGTGCACTGCTGCTTCTCCTTTCCCGAGGGGAAATCCGGCACCTGACCCACGAGTATCACGGACACTGGGTGGGAAGGAACAAAAGACAGCTACTGAGGACACTTCAGGTTCTCACTGGGGCCTTCCTTGATTCTCTTCTCTGTCCAGCTGCGTGGTCCTGCAGCCACCCTCCCCATCAACCACACCGGACAAGGTGCGCAAGCTCCTTTGAGTTTGGAGTCACAATTCCAGGTCTCAGCGCTGACCGCACCCAAGTAGGTGCCTGCCCATGCCCCGGGAGGCACTGAGGGAGTGCGCACTTTGAGCGTGCTGCACAAACACAGCAGGTGCACTCCTTCTTCTCCTCTGTCCCTCCAGGGACCAAAACCCTTCCAGGGACACAGTAAAATATTCAAGTGCCCACCAGGCACTTCTCCTTTAGGTACAGCGCTCACCTTGCTCTGAGAAGTATGCAGCAGAGGGAAGTGCGACACACCAGCCAGCCCCTGGAGAACAACTGGGGCACAGCACAGAGTTCAGAAGTAAGCCAGCCCATCAGGGTCCTGGCAGCAAGGTAGCAGTTCTTCAGGTGACCTAGCAGGCCACGGGTCAGTGCTAATTGGGTTCCTTTCAGCAGCATAACCGTTCCTCCTGCCAGCTCCACACAGTGTCTACAAAACATGGAGAACAACCCCTGTACTTAAACTCATTTTGTCCAGCTTCTAGAAGTTGGCAGAAGGTTCCAACCAGCTCTAACCAGTTCCAGGAATGTCCCTTCTCCTCCAACCTGGCTCCAGACATCAGTAGGGGGTACATGAGCCCTTTGTGCCTATACAAATGTAAGTGCGTCCGCCTCTAACTCTCCCAGCCCAGGAAGATCACTCAGTATGCAGATGTACTTCTATTACACCTCCACCCTCCCTGTGTGATGGCTGTCTAGAAAGTATGCATAAAGCCCAGCTGTCACTCTACCCCATACATGAATTGGAGTCAAGCGGCAAAGCACAAGAGTCATAAGCATAGAGAAATGTCCCCTCTCTAAAAATGGATTTTCTACAATGGGAATAAAATATCCACCTACACCGTTAAGCAGCACTTCTCCTTACCATTCCAACCATACCGAACATGCCCACGCTACCCCTCATAGATCGGAAAATACCACTTAGCCCCATGAAAGGGCATTTCCAATGCAAACCTATGAGAGAGACAGCACTCACAGCAGTGAGAAACTAAATAGGCTATTTGTCACTACTAATACAAGCCACACAATAGGGCACAAGCCCTACCTCCTACCTACACAGCAGCCTGGCCATAGGGCTACCTAGGGGCTAGCTTATGGGTGACTTACATGTAGTAAAAGGGGAACTCCAGGCCTGGCAAGCAAATTTAGATGACGAGCCACTGTGGCAGTAAACTGTGCACACATGCCGTGGCAAGCCTGGGACAGGTTGAAAAGTCTACTTCTGGGGTTGGTACATTCTGCGCTGCAGGCCCACTAGTAGCATTTAATTACAGGCCCTGGGTACATGGTATACCACTTTACAAGGGACTTACGGGTAAATTAAATAAGCCAATCATACCAAGTTTAGAAGAGAGAGCACATGCATTTTAGTACTGATCAGCAGTGATAAAATGCCCAGAGTCCTAGTGCCAACAAAGAGAAGTCAGAAAAGCAGGAGGAGAAAGGCAAAAAGTTTGGGGATGACTCTCCAAAAAGGGCCAAGTCCAACATTCATCATTGTTCAGATCCATTTTGTAAAGGCTCTGCATATTTTCCATTCTGCTGATGTTAACCGTGTATTCATCCACCAATTATTTA
The DNA here is from genome assembly GCF_031143425.1 of Pleurodeles waltl. Taxonomy (NCBI): domain Eukaryota; kingdom Metazoa; phylum Chordata; class Amphibia; order Caudata; family Salamandridae; genus Pleurodeles; species Pleurodeles waltl. Next base: position 408,527,300 of record NC_090444.1, read on the forward strand.
AACTTATTATGTGTCTTACTTGCATATCTTCCTGCTTATATGCTCAAGTACCTCATTTCATCTACATTGTATGACATTAATCTGTTTGTGTGAGTTGTTCCTAGTAGTATTTGCCCAAGTTCAATTTTGTAAAAGCCCAACATTAATATCCCCCTTCTTTGAAAGGTTCTTCAATAACAGCAGTAGTAACAGGTATACTATTCAAAACTAGAGAAACAACTGTAGTATCTTTGTAGATACGCAGTAAAACTAACAATGTATTTTCAGATGGGGCACTCACTGATGCACCTGCAACTAGTTTGGCCCCAGTCCTGGTGACTGTACACAAGTACCATCTTCCACTGCACTTGTTTCTAGATACTGTGGAGCTCCTCACCTGTCTCTGGATTCCATCAGTACATGGTAGAGTAATGGAGTTTAAAATATAATTGAAGAAGTTATTTTCCTCATCTGAGTCCTATTCTCAGTTCTGTTTCTCTCTGTCTCCCTAATCTGTTTTCTTTGTTTCTGTAGTCTCTTTGATTATTGCAGGGCAAACTCTTACTTCCTTTATCACATCCTTCTTCCAACATTTCTCCTGGCAATTCCACTTGCCTTTCCATCATTGTTTAAATTAAACTTTCACCTGATTTGTATTGTTCATTCTCCGTTCACCATAGCCAGCCAATCCTATTTGTTCATTGTCTAAAAATGTGTAGATCTAGCTAACAGCTTTTCACCAGTCATAGTTTGTCTCAAGAAATCTAGCTTTTTAATATTAAAGGTACCTTCCAAGGGAAACTGAAAGTCCTTATCAGAAGAAGTATATTCAGAAATCCAAGTACACATATAAAAAACATTGTCTGCCATAATTTCATATACAGGCGTACCCTCTGCAGGTCATTTCTGTCCCTCCATAGCAGGTACACTAAAAGCTTTAGGCTCCTTCAACACAGTACCAATTCTTTTCACTCCAAATATCCTGAAAAGTGCACAAAAGCTATTAACGAACAACAGCCAATCCCTGTGTGGCTATGGTAAAGGTCAACCAATCACAGCGTGGTTTTGACAGCAACCAACCAATGACAGTGTGAATCTGCGGTGACATCTTATCAAGCCAAGCACAACTTCTCAGCTGACTAACCAATTGCGGTGCAACTTCTTTGTGAATGAAGAAAACAATTGCACAGCCTTACTCAGCACGCACTAAATAAACTAAACTAAACCATGTCTAATTAAACTAAATTAGTGAAAAATCTGCATGTTAGAATAAGAAACATCTTGCAAATCACAGAAACAAGACTAGCACTTTCAAAGCACTTGTCAGCCTTAATTCACACCAAGAAGCAATCCACCTCTAACCAGTACAATCACTCCCATCCACCATGGAATAAAAGACACCAACAGAGATTTAACACACAAAATCATAGAAAGGGAAACTAATTAGTTCAGAAAACCCTATCTGTGTGCAAGGGGTTCCACACAAAACAAACAACCTTTAGGACGCAAAGTCAAACAGCATCTCCAGATCTTGGTTTTCGACGAATCAGATAACTAAACCAACCAATATTAAAATCAAAAACTTCTTCTACATAAATCACAAAAAAGTATAGTACATCATAGCCACAGTAATCAAATCAAGAATTGAACCTAAAATTAACATTGCTTAACCAAAAGCCTCACGTACTGTATGAGAATACATCATGACAACTTTCAACACCTCTATCACATAGTATAAAACTCACAGACTCAAGAATCATTCTGCCCTATTCATACTTACAATTCAAATCATTAAGGAACAGCACTGCAAGTCACGTTCTTTGCTAAATCGACCAGGAAGATTCACACTGGAACATCCCCTAACATTATGGGCTGGGAAGAAAGGTAATTTCAGGAGCAGAAGCAGGTGCTCTTATGCAACCATCCCCTGCTACCAACATTTGTGGGCATGGGGGATTCTACAATCATAACACACCGAAATATACCTCAATCATAGCGTCCACAATTCAATCAATAGGAGATAGTGTTAAGCCCCAATTCCATGGGGCAAGGTGTCCTGGTAAGACATCTCCCATTGCATCAAAAACAAACAGAAAACAGTTAATTAACTAAAAGTGCCCACTCAATATCTGAGTTCTAGATCATTGGGCTAGTTAAAGAGCTTTATTACGGAACTGAAAAAATAAGCGGGTACAGAAACAATGAAATAAAAACGTTCAGAAAATAAGGCAAAACAGAGAAAAGCTAAATTAAAATGAATGCCAAGTGGGCAGCAAAATTGGGATAGAAACGGACAGCACCCTTTCTAGAACAAGAAAGTCTCCCCTTGACAAGAGGCAGGAAAATATACTTCTATTCAATGTAGGAAATTTGTTTCAAAGAAAGCTGCATTATAAAAGAACATGAAAATGATGCACAGAAATAGGAATGTACCAATTTTGGAAAATGTGTTGCCAATGCACAGCGATCATCTCCCACATGCACATGCACATTGTTTCCTTCATGTAATACCCTTGAAGGAAATTCAAAAACTGCTTCTTGCTGAGGATCACTAGCAGACCCAGTCACTTTCTTCCCTACCTCTGAAGCATTTCTTTTCTTAGTAATCATCTTTTTCCACCTTTCTCTGTATTTCTTTAAATCCCTCTATTCCTTTGTCTTTTCAGCCAGATCCTAAATACAAGTTCTTAAGGTTATTAAACTTAATTCTTTTATTTCATCACTGGTCAAATCCATTTTGTAATTGCTCTGCATATTTTCTATTCTACTGATGTTGACCTTGCATTCATCAACTAACAACATTCACGGCAGGGGTTATATGGTTAACCAAAGTAAGGTGATAAAGTTCACAGCACTGAGAAATAAGTAAAGGCCATTACATTGTGGATCCATGGCACTTCCAGCCAATGCAAAGTTTTAACTTTTCCTTCTTTTGTTGTGGGATTTTAAGCCCCTGGTTTACTTTTTAATTAGAAAAGCCAGCCAGAGGCTGGTATGGCTCGAGATACCCTGGTTGACATAGGCCCTCATTATGACATTGGCGGTAAATCCCGCTTACTGCCATACTGACGGCCGCCAACTTACCGCCATGACGGCAGATATCCGTTCACCATATTATGACACACACACTAATCTGCCAAAATTCAGCCACATACACAAATCCGCCAGACCAACGGTCAATGATAAATTGGCGGTATCAAAACCCACACTGTTACGCCAACAGAACAACGCCCATCACATTATGACCCACGAATCACCATGGCAGACATTCAACGGCGGTAAACCATTGGCGGTCCATACCGCCACACTCACAATGGACACCGACAGACAAAACACCACCACATTGGACAATTCAAACAACACACACCTGACACCCATACACACAGCAGATCCACAGGACAATAAAACAAGCACCCACAATACCCACAACCCTTTACGATTGCAATTCATTGGCACGAGAATGACACCAAGACCACTTAGCCAACTAGATCCACACACCACTCACACCGATACACCAATCATGCACTACACATCACACACCCCAAAACATTACCCAACACACCCTCACCAGCACACCTCAGATAACACCCATGGCACCACAAAGACACCTCCATTTCACAGAGGAGGACTTAATGGTCATGGTGGAGGAAATTGTCAGGGTAGAGCCACAGTTATTTGGAGCACAGGTGCAGCAGATATCCATTGCAAGGAAGATGGAGCTATGGCGGAGAATCGTTGACAGGGTCAACGCCATGGGACAGCACCCAAGAACAAGGGATGACATCAGGAAGAGGTGGAACGACCTATGGGGGAAGGTACGTTCCATAGCAAGACACCAGCTCGCTATACAGAGAACTGGAAACTTTCAACAATTATCACACCTATACCTGCATGCCAATACATACCCTCACTCCCATCACTCCACTCCATCCCACACACTCCACCATCACATCGCTTAAATCCCAATGCCAAGCCCTGAATGCTGTACCAATGCATGGACACCCCCATAGACACTCATCACTAAAGCATGCACAGCATAGGGAAACTAACCATACACCAACATACACAAGTAAAAGCAGGCAGGGCAACAGCAACCATAGAGGGGAAGCCAGGGATGTACAAAATGTCATACACATTAACCATAACACATCAGTTACATTCCCACAGGTACCCCTGCCTATGTCACCGGAGAAGAGGTGCCAGCACCATCCAGTCCCCCAACAGAAGAGGCCCACAGTGATGACAGTAAGGGCCATATTTATACTTTTTGACGCAAAACTGCAGTTTTGCGTCAAAAAGTTTAACGTCGGCTAACGCAATTTCCTTGCGCCACCCGGGCGTCAAATTTCTGCTTTAGTCAATAGGTGACGGAATCCCAGCATCAACTTTTTGTCACCTCAAAATTGCCAATTGGGAGTAGAGAGGAAATTTGGCAACAAATTGTGGACAAGATAAACAGTGTGGCAGAAGTACGGAGAACAGTCACTGAGTGCAAGAAAAACGGTGGCCTGACTGAAAGCGCAGGACCAAGGAAAAAATGGCAAGGAACAGGAAGGCAGCACTGCAGACTGGAGGTGGGAGTCCAGCACTGCAGGAGGCCCTGGACCAGATGGAGGAGATGGTGGCAGCCGTCATCCCAGAGAAGAGCATCACAGGGATTCAAGGACAGGACAGCGCAGACTACCAGGAAACGACACAGATGCAGGGTAAGTTGCATGGGGGACAAAAATGTCTAAATGTTACCTGCAAGCAGGGGGAGGGGCACACCTACTACACAATGCATGTCAGCCTTGGAAATCAGGCAGTGGAAAGGGTAAAGGGCCATGGCACAGGTGCATGGGCTGTGCAGGGGAAACCAGGGGCACAGCACAATACAAAACCAACAACCTTTGCATGGGGGTACTCTGCCATGCCAAGGCTGTTGGAAAGGCCAAGCCAGTCCAGGAGGGTAGGGTACAACGTAAAACTGGCCTGCTGTCACACGACAGCTGGTATTGTCACAACATGAACTAGGGCTCAATTGCCAGTCTCAGGCCATATCTGCAAGTGGTATTTAACATTGACAACAGTTGCCACCACCGCCTGTGCTGTGTGTGCAAGTCAAGTAGCTAATAGCAGTTAGGTTCCCATGGATCACACACACACAAAATAGAGGGTTCAGGATGACAACGTTATCAATCCCCTGTAATTCCTAACAAAGTGTAAATCCTGTCAAATGTTCATGTCTATAGGCGCAATAAACATCAGGTATTATTACTTACATTATGAAGTACACAGCAGTGATGTCATACCCATGCTGCACATTCCACGGTCCACCCTGCGCCTGTGTTACAATAGCTGCAATGCCACCTTGCAACATCTCAACTGTCATACTGCTAAGACAACAGCATTGAGGGGGAGGACATATGTGTCTAGCTAGTTAAACACACCCGCACAGTCATAAGAGGAAATGGAACACTGCCAGGCCCATCAGTGCAATCCAATGTAGCACACATTGGCAAACATCAACATGACACACTACCAATGCTGACACCTGTATCATGCCATGCCAATGCTATACATAGTATGTGCTTGGTCTCAGCAACATATAGGTGTATGTGAAATATCCAAGACTGGGTCAGTTCCATATTGTTAAGTGTGGTGCAAGTGGCATCAGAACACCCACAGCCATTGCAAGGCCTCACCATGCTAATGGAAGTAGATGGAGGGTAGAGTAGGACTAGAAGGTGGCAACATACAATTTGGACAGAACCTACACCTAGGGGATGTGACACAGACAATTCCCCAAACTGCCCACACTACATGTGACATGCAGGTGGGGCATAGGCCTGTGAGAATGCTAATATTAATGACACGAACAATGAACAGGAACCAAGATTACAATGTCTCACTAATAGGAAGTCAGTGACGCCACAGTACAAGGGCCACAACACAGACACAATAATTGTACAATATCTCATTGCAGAGGATGATGGCTCTCCTGTGGATATGCCTGTCCTGGACTTCCCTGATGATATGGATGACGAGCTGACAAACATTAGCCAGCAGATCCTCCAAGATGTCCTTGGAAACCTCCAGACCCCACCTCCAGTCGCAAGGAGGAGTACAGATGCAGCAGCCATCACAGAGGACCCACCCACCACCCCAATAGTACGACCTGCCAGCTCAAACCCAGCTGAGGACTCTGGGGACACTGCTATCACCTTTGAGAGGACAGAAGTGGGAGTACAGCGGGAGCTGGCCAAGGAGGTGCGGTGGGGATGCAAAATATGGCAGCCAGCCCTGAGGGAATGCGCATGTGCATGATGTCATCTGCAAAACAGGCAGTAGGCATGCAAGTGCTACCATCCCTCATGCAAGGATTACAACAATGTGTGAGGGATTTCACCACAGCGGTTAGGGAGCTGCCACAACACCTGGCATCCCAAACCTTTCACTGCGTGCACAAATGCAATCATGACCCCCTCAGGACCGATCTGGCTGCCTACCACAGTGATGTAGCTGCTATACTCAAGAACCAGCAGCTCCTCTTTGCTGCAGTAATGTCCTTAATGGCCCCACAGTTGGCAGCTACCGGGAATTCTGAGTCCACGTCTTCAAACACTGAAGCACGGTAGCACAAGTCCATGCCACATGGGGACTGATTTCCTAGGTCCTATGCTTGTTAACATGCTAGTCTTGCTAAAGTTGGTAACATGCACTGTTCTCCAGCAAGCTGTTTACCTTACCACTATGCACTGCAATTGTCTCTCACTACCTCATTGGCAATTCATGTACCTCTGCACTGAATAACACTTCACCCCAGCATGTCCAAGGACATGTCCCTCACCATTGCACTTGTGTTGCATCACAATAGAAGGTGTCACACTAATGGACTTACAATCCTGGACTATGTAAATATTGCACTACTGCACTTTAAAATAAACAGTACTTACACAACCACTTTGCCTCTGTGTAATGTGACACATCAACTGTGTAGGAGATTTGGGATGTATGCAACATGTCAATGGCCATAGCATGTTAATACAACAGTGTAGAAGGAAAGTGTGCTCATAACTATGCACTGGGGTATGGATTTTATCATCACCTGTGCTTCCTTAGGCTTATTTCTGAAGTGAAATGAGAACAAACAGTACAATGCTGTGTAGAACTGAAAAAGTCAGATCCAAAGTATGTGTAAGATGAAACTCAATGTGGCCAACTTTCCCTTCAAGACAATCTTTATGTATGTGACATCTGACTATAAACTTTAATCACACACACACACTACACAGCAGGAATGGATGTGTATGAGTGTATGGACAATTATGTAACCTGGAAGTACAATGTAAGAAATGATAGGTGTGAGTTCTGTATACAGAACTTCATAAGATTATAACATCACTCAGCTTATCAGGGTTCACATGAACATCAGGCTGCAGGTAGACGTCCCACAGTGCCCAAGATTCCAATACAGGACTCAAACGATGACAGATTTAAAAACACACCAACCTTTACAACACATTGGGAACCATAGTAACTTTGAGTGGTGGGTGCAATGGATGGCAGATGCATATAGAAGTAGCTTTGTTGTAGCTGCCAATGTGACAGCTCATTAGGAATAGGGAATAACCATGTCAATAATGGGATTCTGATGCAGGATGGAACACAAATGCAAATACTAAATTGACACTGTACACCCATGCCAAGGCCCTGATCCCCAAGCATATGACACATACTGTAAAGGAGTACCTAAAACCTTATTTTACAGTAATAAAGGAAACTTAAACTAGGGGCAAGACCTTACTTAACCTATCCTAACTATACATTACCCACAACTGTCCCTAACTACCATAAGCTAAACTCACTTACCACATTTAACTAAACACTCTGAACATCAACCCTCCACCCCCTTATATGACGGGACACATGTAGGACAACATTAAGTAACCTAAACACATACTAACTTATCCTAAACAAATAGATATATATATATATATATTTTTTTTTTTTTTGATATTTTAGTATTTATTTTTTCATATACACTTAAACCCCACCATCATCCCCCTCCCACCCACCCACAATTTTTTTTAAATAATATAACACCCTCCACCCCCCAGCCCAATTATACTAACTAACCTAACAGCCAAATCTAACCTAACACTAAGGCCCTCATTACAACCCTGGCAGAAAATCCTGCTTACCGCCATGCTGACGGCCGCCAACATACTGTGACCGCGGCGGTATTCCGCTACGGGTATTATGACCCACACTGAGAAAACTGCCACTATGCAGACACCCACACAAGTCCACCACACCAATGGTCAGTGATAAACTGGCGATAGCAAAACCCACACCATCACGCCAACAGGAATACGGCCACAGTGTCACGACCCATGAATTAACACAGCGGTCTTTCAACCGCGGTAACCATTGCCAGTACACACTGCTGCGCTCAAAATACACACACACTTACAAAACACAACCACATTGGACAATTCAAAATACACACACCTGACACACATACACACACCACGCCCACACACTCACACCAATATAAAACATAAACCCACATTACCTACAACCCCATACAGTGAAAAAATCTGAACAAGCAGAGATAGAGAGAAAAGCAAAGACCACACCATCATCCGAAGGCACAGAACACCATCACACATACACCATCCACGCACCTCACAGCACACACCTCAACACATCACCCCACACATCACCTCACATATCACTCACACCACATCATGGCACCTCAAAGACACTCTAGGTTTTCTGAGGAGGAGCTCAGGGTCATGGTGGAGGAAATCGTCCGGGTAGAGCCACAGCTATTCAGATCACACTTGCAGCAGACCTCCATTGCAAGGAAGATGGAGCTATCACAGAGAATCGTCGACAGGGTTAATGCCGTGGGACAGCATCCCAGAACCAGAGATGACATCAGGAAGAGGTGGAGCGACCTATGGGGGAAGATGCGTTCCGTGGTATCAAGACACCGGATTGCTGTACAGAGGACTAGCGGTGGAACCCCACCTCCTCCCCCACAACTAACATCATGAGAGGAGAAAGTCTTGGCGATCATGCATCCTGAGGGCCTCGCAGGAGCAGTAGGAGGACTGTACTCTGGTAAGTCAAAGCTTTACTACTTAATCCCCCACCCTACCTCCATGCCATCACAAACTCCTACCCCTACCCTCACACCCATCACTCCAACACCTCACATTTACCCCACTATCACAACCCACTCATCCCAATGCCAAGCTCTGCGTGCAACAACAATGCATGGACAACCATCACAGACCTGCATAGACACCCATCACCACAGCATGCACACTAGTGACAATCATTTACCCAAACCAATAACATCTCACACAACCCAAACATGCCTTGCTAAGAACAACCATAGATGGAAACATATCCATGCACAAGATGGCACACACAGATACAATAACAACGCATTTACATCCCAACAGGACCCCTGCCCAACGTCACAAGACAGGAGGTGCCAGCCATATCAAGTCCCCCCACAGAAGAGGCCCACAGTGATGACAGCAGCTCTGCATGCCTGGATCAGGATGACCAGCCTGGCCCATCTGGGACCTCTGGATAGTCGGTTACTCTGCCACAGTCCCAAACCACTACAGACCCTACCCCCTAGGAAACACTAGCACAGCACCCACCCAGCAGGCACATGCCACTGTCTCCAGGACACATCAATCAGCAGTGTGTCCACCACTACAGAGACCCCAGGCAAACCCACTAACCCAGGATGATAAGGGACCTGGGGTCAGTGGCAGTGGGCACACGGTTCAGGGGACAGAGGCACAGGACAACAGGGAAGCTGGGAGGACTGCTGTGGGACAGGGAGAGGAGAGGCCAAGGGAACCCACTCTCCACGAGGCACTCTCCAACATCATGGCAGCATACCACCATTCCCAGGAGACCATGGGCATGCTACTGTAAAGTTTCAGGAGACCCAGTGGCTGCAGGAGGGACACTACATGGGGATCAGGGAGGACCTCACCAAAATCTACACCATCCTGGTCACCATAGCTGGGGTGCTAGCTCACATAGGCAAGACCATGAGGGAGGCAGTGGACCAATAAAGGGCCCCTGACACTAGCCAAACCGAGGAACAACCTTCCACCTCCGCCGGTGCTAGTGGACAGGAGGCACCACCACAGGACCAACAGGCCACCAGCACCCCGCCCCCTGCAGAAGGAGAACCACCCCGCAAACGGTCCATGCAATCCAGGCAGAAGCCAGAGAACATTGCCATGACCCCCGCCAGGAAATAAGACTCTCCTGATTGTCACCCTTCTGTCCCACTCTGTCACTCTGTCCACCTTGAACTGCTATTGCACCCCTTCCTATGCCCCATTGGGCAATGCACCTGTGATACCAATAGACTGGACTCTACTATGGACCTTCCTCTACCATCACCCCAGCCCCTTGCACATACCCCTATACTCATTCGCCCCTAAATAAACACCCTTTAATCACAAACAAATCTGGAGTCAGTCTGATCTTTCACAAATGTATTATCACAACATTAGCAACAAATAGCAATGTAAATGTTCATTTACTCATACCAATGTATGACAGTTGTTGGCCAGCAGTACATATAGCAGAAGGCTAAATGTGGAACCCAGATCTGAAAAAAGTAAATCCAAAGGGAACAGTCAGTGTCCATAGACAGAGGTTAAGAGGCTGACATGTACAATGTCCTACAGTATTCTGAAATGTGAGTAGGAGTTACAGTCTCTTACCTGTGTGCCACTGGAAGTACTGCATGATGATGTTCGTTCTGTTGTCAATATCTTCTTCCTCTGCCTCCTCCTCCTCACTGTCTACCGGCTCCACCGCTGCCACAAGACCATCACCAGGCTCCTCCTCCTGCAGGAAAGACACCTGGCATCTCAATGCCAGGCTGTGCAGCATGCCACGATTATCTGGCACATCTTCTTCGGTGAGTAGTATAGGGAGCCACCTGTTAGATGGAGGCACCGGAATCTGGATTCAGGAGGCCGAACGCCCTCTCAATAATATGCCTAGTTTGCCCATGTGCCTCATTGTAGTGTTCCTCTGCCCTTGTCCTGGCATTCTTCACTGAGGTCAGTAGCCATGAGTGTGAGAAAACTGGGCTGATTGCCCCCATTTTCCACTTTTAGCTGGTGTTTTCCTGACTTTGATGGTGCCCTGGGTACTGCTAACCAGTCCCGGGGCCTGTGCTCTGTGTAAAATGAATATGCAAATTAGGCAAATTATAATTGGCTAAGTCAACCTACCTATAAGTCTCTAGTATATGGTAGGGCATGTAGGTTTAGGGACCACAGCATAGGTAGTGCACCCATAGGTGCACTGCTGAGGTGCCCAGTGTCATTTTAAAGGCAGACCTGCCTTGCTGGCTGCTTTCAAATTAAAGATATGCAAATTCGACTTTGGAATAAAAGTAGTTCCAAAGTCTTCAACTACCTTATTTTTACATATAAGTCACCCCTAAGGTGTGCCCTATGTTCCCCTAGGGCTGGGTGCTATGTAACTATAAGCAGGGACCTTATAAAAGTAGTTTTCTAAGCCCTGGTGAGGTAAAAACAGCCACATTTATTTTTCCCTCACTGTAGTGAATGGCCTTCATAGACTAGAATGGGGAGACTTTATTTTAATTTTAAAAGTCCCCTTAAGTAATGGATACCAAGAGTTTGGTATCAAATTGATTGTTATAATAAATCTCACAACCTCCAGTTGTGGGATTTAATATACCTTGTTCAGGTAAAGACTTTTAAACTTTACCTGAAAAGTTGCCAATTTCAGCCCTGCATTGTTTTTGCTGCTGTGCTCTGATTTGCCAGCCACTGCAGCCTGGCCAGGCTGCCTTGATGAGGTGTGAAGTGGCCTGGCTTCACACAAAGAGATGTGCCTGTGGGAGGGAATTTTCCCTCAGCAGATGGTGAGGCAGGAAGTGGGAGGGCTGCCAAACTGGTCTTCAAAGGCAGAGAAGGACATTTGGACCAACCCAGCAACACCCCCACATCCTGCAACCCCAGACAACTAGGTGCCCCCTTTATTAGATTAGGAGAGGGCAGGAGAGGGGTGTGTTTATGATTTTTAGCCACACAAGTGGGTGGGCTCAGCCAGATGTAACCTCCAAACATCAGATTCAGCCATGATGGATTTTTGAGAAATGTTGCCTCCTGGGATTGATTTTTGCCACACTTCCCAGGAAGTGGTCATCACAGGGGGAAGGACCCTGCACCTGATTGGAGAATCAGGACCCCCCTGTTTTTCACCCAGGAGCAAGGATAAAACTGGCAGACCTGCACCCACACCTCAGTTCCCTACCACATCCAACAAGGAAGAACCAAAGGAGAAGAAGGGCTGCCCTGCTGGACCCGTGGCCTGCACCTGGAACCTGCACTCAGAAGGACTGCACCAGCTGCACACTTGGGCTTCACCCCAAGAAGGACTTTGCCTGGGTTCAACTGGTTCAAGGAGGGACTCCCTGTTCACTACAGGTGAAAAATTGCTAACCAGAGTCCCCTGCACCAACTCCTGAAGAAATCAACCGGCTGACCACTGCCCAGTGGCCAAAAAGGAGTTTGCGCCTGGTGCATTCTGGGAGCTGTAGTCCGCACCCCCAAGGATCATCTCAGAGCTTATGGACCCTTGGGGTGAGCTGTGTAAGAACCCTAAAAGAACATCTGGGAGAAGCCCCAGAAGCTTGGAGAAGTTTGGAGAACTTTTAAAAAAAAGCTCCATAGAGGGACTGACCCGCAGCGGCAACTCTAGCCGGCTTGCATCAACCGCGACCCGGCCTGATTTAAAGGTTCGTCCCGCTGAAGAAAATCTCAGAAAAAGAGACTAAGTCAGAACGTAAAAATTTGACCGGGACCTCCCAGCCAGCGTATCCGAGGAGGGCTCCAGGGACGTCGGATCAAGATCCAGGCTTACCCTGGGCGAAGGATTTTCACCTCGAAAAAAATGACTAAGTCCGAAGGTAAAGATCTCCACCGAGGATTCCCGCGACAAGTATCCGGAGATGAGTTCCAGGAGGTCGGATTGGACTGGCAGGTTCGTCCCGCTGAAGAAAATCTTCAGAAAATCTTCAGAAAAAAGACTAAGTGCGAAGGTAATCTTTTGACCGAGGCCTCCCACAGCCTGTAGCCGAGCAGGGCTCCATCGCGGTCGGCCTGAAACTTTAACTTTGCCCCGGTCGAGGTGCAACCAGATGACCCGATAGGCGCTTTTTGTTTCTAGGTGCTAAATAACAATCATTCGTTAAAATTTCATATCTCCGGTTCCCCTTATCCGATTTCATTCGTTTTTGTGTCATTTTAAAGATAAAAATATAATCTATTTTCATAAATTGGTTTTGGATCTTTAAACTGTTTCCTGTGTTTTATTTCATTACTGTTTTGTGATATTTGAATGCTTTACACTCTGGGGGTCATTCTAACTCTGACGGGCGGCGGAGGCCTCCCGCCAGAGTTCCCCCCTCCAGAACACCGGTCCGCGGTCATAAGACCGCTGCGGTGATTCTGGGTTTCCCACTGGGCTGGCGGGCGACCGCCAAAAGGCCGCCCGCCAGCCCAGTGGGAAACACCCCTCCATGAGGATGCCGGCTCCGAATGGAGCCGGCAGAGTGGAGGATGTGCGACGGGTACAGTTGCACCCGTCGCGAATTTCAGTGTCTGCTCAGCAGACACTGAAATTCTTTGTGGGGCCCTCTTACGGGGGCCCCTGCAGTGCCCATGCCATTGGCATGGGCACTGCAGGGGCCCCCAGGGGCCCCACGACACCCCATGGCGGTATGGGGTGTCAGAATCCCCATGGCGGCGCAGCAAGCTGCGCCGCCATGGAGGATTCTGCAGGACAGCGGAAAACCGGTGGGAGACCGCCGGTTTTCCTGTTCTGACCGCAGCTGAACCGCCGCGGTCAGAATGTCCTGAGGAGCACCGCCAGCCTGTTGGCGGGGCTCCCGCCAACCCTGGCCCCGGCGGTCCGTGACCGCCGGGGTCAGAATCAGGCCCTCTGTCTCCTAAGTTAAGCCTTGTCGCTCGTTGCCAAGCTACCAAGGGTTGACCTGGGTTTAATTTACTGAGACCTAACTGGACCTAAGTGGAGGTTAGTGGCCTATTGCTAAGTGTAGGTACTTACCTGCCCTTACCAATAACCCATTTTCCAACAATGAGAGGTTGGGGTAACCAGAGTCACCTGCAAATTCTGAGGAATACCTGTTAGACACACACTAACCCTTAAGGACTACCCCATGCCCAGACACCTACTCATACTGTGTGGGGACCTTGGAATCACCTATTAGCCACACCCGGTACCTCTGGAGTTGGCCCATCACATAAGGGATACTGCTATTCTGCAAGATATTGGCGTCATGCACAGAGCCAGGATACTTGGCATTCACATGGGAGATGGACTGGTCCGCCAAACACACCATTTACACATTCATCGATTGGTAGCTTTTTCTATTTCTGTAAACTTGTTCATTTCTGCGGGGAACAAATGCCACAAGTGTACCATCAATCGCACCAATGATGTTGGGGATATGTCACAGGGCATAGAAGTCAGCTTTCACTGTGGGCAAATCATCCACCTGGGGGAATACGATGTAGATGCGCATGTGTTTCAGCAAGGCAGACAAAACTCTGGTCAACACATTAGAAAACATTGGATGAGACATCCCAGATGCCATGGCCACTGTTGTTTGAAAGGACCCACTTGCCAGGAAATGGAGCACAGACAGGACCTGCACTAGAGGGGGGATACCCGTGGGCTGGTGGATAGATGACATCAGGTCTGGCTCCAATTGGGCACACAGGTCTTGGATTGTGGCACGATCAAGTCTGTAGGTGATTACGATGTGTCAGTCTTCCATTGTCGACAGGTCCACCAGGGGTCTGTACACCAGAGGATGCCACCATCTCATCATCTACCCCAGCGGTCATCACCTATGGAGGAGAACGGTGAGCAGATGGTCATTTACCACATAGGTAGCACAACTGTATCTGCAGTAATGTTATTAAATCCGTGTGTGAAATAGTTAGTCCGTATATGTGCCAATATGTGCTGTGAAGCAGTTAGGTGCCATGCCATGTGCACCCCTGAAATGGCAGCTGCCTGACTTGTGAGGAGGGACAAGGGGAAATGAGGTAACTGCACTGGTGTTGTCCTGCGTTGCGGTAGGTAGTTGAAGACCGCTGCGCAACTCAGCATTGGTTATCATTGGGCCCTATGGGTTTCAGGAGCCACTGGCCATGTACGCCAGCAGTGACGGTACGCACTGCTGCGGACTTGACCGCCATTTTCTATCTGTTCACTCACTTGATACCTGACCATCAACAGGAGAGGACCTACACTGCAAGTGCTGCTGTGACCTGTGTCTGGAAGCGACAATGGCTCATGTGTCTGGGGAAAGGGCCCATGCCTTCACTGCAGAGGAGTTGGACAAACTGGTGGATGGGGTCCTCCACCATGATGTGAGCATGATGCGTGGGCAGTGCCTGTTGGGTGTGGTGTGGATGTAAGCCACATGTTGGGGGCGGGGCTCAGGGCTACATGTGAGGATGGTCACTGTATGTGCGTCAGGGCATGGGTGGGAACTGGGGTGCAATGAGTATGACGGTCCGGACGGGTGATTAATTTCCTTTCCTCCTGTACTTTTCCTATAGGTCAGCACCCACCAGAAGAAGGGTATTTGGCGTGCCATCTGTGTGTGTTGATGTCCGCCAACGGTAGTGGTGTTGCTGGCACTGACCATGTGTGTCATCTGTCTTTCCCCCGATTCTTTTTTGTCACCCTGTCCTTGTGTGCATTAGCATCATCTGGTGGAGGAGCAGAGGCACCGGCGACGGAGGGAACTGCCTCCCACATGGCCCAGGAGGGTGAATCCACGGAGGGTTAAGGCACCAGTTGGACACAGGGCGAGGGGAGCTCCACAACGGGGACAGGAGGGGATACCAGCGACTCCCCCTCTGATGAAAGCTCCCTAGCGGTGGCAGACACGCCTGTGCCCACCCCATCAACAGGTACAGCCGCCACCCGGCTGGTGTCTCTCTCGACCACAACAGACACTTACACCACGGCCAGCAACGCTAGCATCACCGCCGCAGCCACTGCCACCACCATCTGCACCGCCACGTGCCCAGCCGGTACCACTCTGTCGGACGTCAGCAGCATCACCAGTGGGCAGGCGTCCGAGGCTGCAAGCGACGTCCTGGACACGCCACTTGTGGCACCACCTCCAGCACTGGCACTACCAGCAGTTCGCAGCCTAAGTTGCCACAGGATGGAGTGTGGCTCTGCCTCCATGGAGCATCATGCTAACTGTTCCAGGTACATCACGTGGCTCAGACACCCAGGTGAGAGGATGTTAACTGCAACACCCCAAGTGCAGCATCACTGGGCACAAAGCCCCCTCCAGAACAAGTGGAGAGATACATCCACTCACCCAATCCTTGGCAGGATGAAGCAGACTGGGGACAAAGCCCCCTCCAGAACCAGTGGAGAGATACATCCACTCACACAATCCTTGGCAGGATGAAGCACTCTGGGCACAAAGCCCCCTCCAGAGCCAGTTGAGAGATACATCCACTCACCCAATCCTTGGCAGGATGAAGCACACTGGGCACAAAGCCCCCTCCAGAACCAGTTGAGTGATACATCCACTCACCCAATCCTTGGCAGAATGCAGCACTCTGGGCACAAAGCCACCTCCAGAACCAGTGTAGAGATACATCCACTCACCCAATCCTTGGCAGGATGAAGCACTCTGGGCACAAAGCCCACTCCAGAACCAGTGGAACATGTCACCCACTTGACAGACTTGAGAGACTCTGGCTTTGCACTCCCCAGGACCAGGCAGTGGGTAACCACCCACTTGAGAGACTGTGGCATTGAACTCCCCAGGACCAGGCAAGGGGCAAACCACCCACTTGAGAGACTTGAGAGACTGTCGCTTTGAACTCCCCAGGACCAGGCAGTGGGCAAACCTCCCACTTGAGAGACTTGAGAGACTGTAGCTTTGCACTCCCCAGGACCAGGTAGTGGGTAAACCACTCACTTGAGAGACTGTGGCTTTGTACTCCCCAGGACCAAGCAGTGGGCATGGAGCCCCCTCGAAGAGCAGTGGCACCGTACCATCTTCCAGCTGAGGTGCCCCCATCCCCTTCCCCCAGAGGTGCCTGTATTTTTTCAACCTGATGCCCCTGCAGTCTTCTTACCATTGTGAGGCAGATGTCATGTGTGTGCTTCACCCATGCTTTTTGGGACCAGTGGTTCATGGACATTTACAAGGGACAGTGTACGGCCTTGTGTACATAATGTAAATATTTGTATATTCTGATTATTTGCTTTTCTCTTGATATATCTGAATGTTCCAATATAACACCGGTTAGACTCATTTCCTTTTGTCCTTGCATTCTTCCAGGGGGTGACAGGGTGTTTCTGTATTGTTGTTGGATGTGTTTGTGTGTATGGTGTTGTGGGTGATGGTGAGGGGTGGGGGAGTTGCGTGCCGTGTGTGTGTGTCACTCTCTTTTCCCTCCTCCCCTCCCCTGTGTGCTAGGTGCAGTACTCACCGTCGTTGCCACCACCACCTTCTTTCTACTTCGTTTTGTATTAGTAGATACACCAACATGGGTAGGATCTGCAATTTGGGCTCCATGGCGTCCTGGTTCTTCGTGGAGTGC
Source organism: Pleurodeles waltl (assembly GCF_031143425.1). Taxonomy (NCBI): domain Eukaryota; kingdom Metazoa; phylum Chordata; class Amphibia; order Caudata; family Salamandridae; genus Pleurodeles; species Pleurodeles waltl. The sequence continues at coordinate 408,544,966 of NC_090444.1, forward strand.
CCAGAGGTGAGTGGTTTCCCTTCTGTGTACTGTTTCTGACGTGCTTTTGGTGGCGTTGGTACTGCCCCAGAAAAGCTGGCGGATTGGTGCCTTGTAATGCGGTGGGCGGTACATTGTCTTCTGCCTGTCTGCTGGTGGTGACCGCAGCGGTGTTTGTTGCTACCGCCGTGGCGGTCGGAGGGTTAAAGTGGCTGTCTATGTTGGCGGTTTCTGCCGTGGTTGTGATCTCCTTTTTTTTACCGCCAGCCTGTTGGCGGTGTTACTGCCACTTTAACACCGACCGCCAGGGTTGTAATGAGGGCCTAACCCCCCTAAACCCACTAAAGAAAAGAACAAGGAATGAGGAGGGAGGGAGGGAGGGGAGGGAATCATGGGTGAGGAGCCAGCACTTACAAATTGGCCCTCCGCAGGATCTTTTTAATACCCAGCAGTCTACTGCTATTGCAGGACACCTCCTGCTGCAGCCTGTCCATCCTGCGCATCATTCTTTGCATGTCACGTTTCAGTGTCTGCAAGCCCTAATTGTCTATCACAGCAGCTGGGGTTGTCTGGGTACCACTTGTAGATTTGTACGTATGGCCATGAATACTGTTCAGACAAGGTTTAATAAAATTGGTGACTACATTGGTTCCTTGCAATAGCATGTGAAGTACATCCCATTCCTGGTAGACTCACAGACCCTGAATCATAAAGTGGTTTGTTGCGGATTACCATCATCTCTTGACACCAAAGCGGCACTAATTTACAAGATAAAGTTGTCTTTTGTAAGTTTGTGTAGCTTTAGCATCAACAATTGACGGAAATGCGTTCCAAATATTGTATAAATCAGGGCCACAGTTTGTTCAACTTGCATTTCACATGTCCATAAACATTGCATGCAGCATGTCACAAAATCTGCTAATGTCGCTCCAGAGCATTGTACTGTACACATTAGTCAAATTTGTACTCACCAACAGGGCCACCAATCACCATACCCAGGTGGTCCAGCAGGTCCTGCTCTTGGACCACCAGGTCAGCCCAGCGATGTTTCAGTTGGTGGTCGTTGCACTGGCTGTTAAAGATTCTTCTCAGGTGGAACAGCACCTTTGCCCACCTGAGCCTCCTTGCCTCCGTGTGATACCCCTGTATCACCCTGCCCCCAGCCTCCAACATCAGGGGGAGGAAGTTGCACACCAGCCACACAAAAGCCCCTAGCTCCTCCTCACCCATTCTCCCCAGACATGGCCTACCCAACATCTCCAAAAAAATAGGTTAGGAAAGGGTAAAGAGAGAAAAACAGGGAAAGGAGGTATGAAAAGGAAACTTAACTAAACCACAGACAGCCCAACAATACCCCAAATAACAATACCCACTAACACACTCGCAACATTACAAAGACAAATCTAATCTAAAAAAATGACAATAAAACACTTAAACAGATTAACACAGACACTTACAAAACAACAGAATACAATAGCAATAGCACACAGGAGACAAAAGCACAAAATTCACAGAGACAACTCAAGGCACAGCCACACAGTCTAGAATAATCACAGACTGCAAAGTGAAAGTGAAAGTACACACACTGTACAATTTCTGTAAATAGGATATCCTCTTACATCACTTCCTGTCTCAATTGCAGTGCGTTTTTTTCTCTTGCATGTAATTTTATAACGCTTACGGGTTTTGAGTCAAATTATTTTGACGCATATGCATGAAAAATCACTATCAATACATTTTTAATGGATAACTGATTTCCTGGGTTGCGGGGTCGGACTCAATGCTATGGACCAATCGATGTATTATGGGTGTGAGCGTCATTTTTTAATGCATATACGTTATATTTTGACGCATATGCATCATTCTTTTACGCTTTTGGGTAAAAAAATCTGTCTTAAAGTGAGTTTGTGTTATTTTTCATTTATTTACATGCATGCAGCCTATAACTATACAAAAATAGGATGGTATGACCTGCAGTGTGTGTTCTAGTGTTTGGGCACATGTGGCAGACCATACCACTGCGGACCATAATACTCATGTTGTTGTGCCAGATTAGCTCTCTTAACTGACGCAACATCAACACAAACTTTTGGAATACAATTGGTATTAACTAGTTTGCGCAGGTGTTGCATCAATAGAGGATAGCAAGGCAACACAACTAAACAAATAGACTCATGGCCTGTGTGTTTATGTCTGTGAATTGGCTCTTGAAATTCGTGTTGTGCCTCTGTGTGAACGTCACAAGAAAAGTCTGGCATGACGTGCATCTAGGAATGTGTCATAATAGTGTATAACCATCAGATGCCATTAATTGAGGTACATCAGTCATGATATGTGTTTGTTATATCTGTTGTGTCTTATGCTGTGTGTACTTCCTTGGACTTTGGGGTCAAAACATTTCCCATTACAAACTATACACAGGAAAGATAGAGGACAGTTGATAATGCCTATGTCAGATATGTAACCCATCACATTTAACAAAATGTTGAATACCACCTCATGGTCACTTGTGTATACTACCCATGAGTCAGGCTTTTGAACATGCTAGGTACACAGGGTCTCAAATCCAAATCTAAAATTGTTGTGTACAACTGTCAGAGTCACCAGATCCTCGGGGTCTGCGCACGTTCCCAACAAGTCCACCACTGAACAGCTCCAAGACTCTGATAGATAAATCACAGAGGCTTAGAGAGTTCAAGAGGGGGAGAGGGGATTAGGAAGGGAAACAGCTGGGAAGGAGACCTGTAGTAAGAAAAAGGTTAGAACACACAATATGAAAATTATATCTCCTGAAATCAATACTAGATTATGATTCTAAGCATAGTCATTCTGAAAACATGAACAATCGAAGAATTAAGTGTAAAATGACTACGTTTCAAGATGGCCGGATACCTGTAAGGGAATCAAGATGGATTAAATGAAAACTTTCTTATTCAAGTACTTTCATTTACATGAGAATCAGAAAAACATTCTGACTAAATTTTAAAACAGTCATATAAATCCTTTTTTGAGAATGCATACTAGGACCATACATTATTGCATCTAGAAACTCTGATCTTCTGTGTACTCTTAAAATGTTTCAACACAAATTGCGCATATATATATATATATATAGTAAACACCATAAAAGGATTGTGCACCATGAATAACACAATATGGATTCAGGAAAACAAATCACATAACTTGTCAACTCGAATATTAAATGATAAATATCTTAGAATAGTGGCGTACAATAAACAACATGAATTAAACTCGAGGAGAGAATCGTGCGTCTTGCCGATTCGAGTGTCACCATGTAAAATGCCAAGAAATGATAGTACACAATGAATATCAAAGTCAAATCATCATTAAACGAATCGCGCGTCTTGCTGATTCGTAAACCACGATGTAAATGCCAAGAAATAACAGCTCACAATGAATAACAAGATCAAAGTACAATGAAACGAATCGCGCAACTTTTGCCGATTCTTAAGCCACCATGTAAATGTCAAGAAATGGTAGCACGCAATGAACAACAAAGTTAAAACACCATAAAACGAATCGCTCGTCTTGCCGATTCTTAAGCCACCATGCAAATGTCAAGAAATTGTAGCGTGCAATGAATAACAAGATTAAATTATCATGAAACAATTTGCGCGTCTTGCCAATTCGCAAGTCACCCTGCAAATGTCACAAACACTCAAGCGCATATTTAACACGCACAAAGTACTCTGTCAAATCATAAAAGAATTAGGCCCAAGAACCTGAGAGTTCTCGATAACGGCGTCGGGAGGCCAGCCCAACCACCGTCTTACCGCCCAGAACAAGGATCTCCAAATGAAGAATGAAAGTCAGATGTCTGGAAGATCAAATAGGCCACCGGGACAGGAGCTCAGGAAGTAGCTGCTGCTCTGCACCGGGACCTCTGAATAGTGAGCACTTGGAGCTGGGCTGGCTCCTTTTTATAGAGTCTTGGCCCAGCCAATAGAGCGCGCACTGCCCTGGTGTTGACAACAGCACAGTTTGAGTCAAGTAAATGACCTATGTTTGTCCTGTGGCTGTGGAGGACCAGCAGACCATGCTGCATGTGTTCACATATTTCCAGTGGTTCATTGCACAAAGGTGTCCAGTTCAAGTGTGTGGCCATGTGTACCCTGCGTCAGTATTGACCTCCATGTTGTCACAGTTACATGCTGGTCTAGTCATGAGTCTGTGGAGCCAATCCCTGAATTAATAGAGTATCCTTCAAAGCAGAATTGACCTAAAGCCAAAAATAAATGAACGACACACATGGGGATAGTCCAGCTATGGCACCTCAGAACATTTATAAGGCTGACAACAGGACAACCTTGGTGTGCTCAAAAACTTTATGGATCAGCAATAGGAAACAGGCAGCTTTCATCACAACATTTGTACACAGGGTGGGCTCTAAAATTCCCACTGCAACAGGGAACATCAGTGCCTCTGTGCTGATTAATCTCACAGCTAGTCACAATGCAAGCCCCATCAAAAGATGGCGGTCAAAGCGAATCTGTGTGTGGACCGTCAGGGCACAAACATGTTTTGCCCTGACATACACGTTAGCAACCTTTGTTTGTTGTGCTGGAGGCACCGTACCAAATCTATGCATACAGCCATAGCACACTGTCACTGCTTGACACGCATGATTACATGCAAAACCAGACAAGGGATGGGGGCTGGATTAGCCATTTGTATATGTGTCTCATAACAGAATATGATAAGTTAACTGATTAAACTATACTATACATTTGAGTATTCATCATAGACCTATCAGACACAATACCCCAGGAGGAAAGAGAGGGCATTTAAAGCAACTATGAGACAAATGTAGCCACATGGAAACTCGATGGTTAACGCAAAGACAGGAACCAGTCAGGCTAACAGGATGCTGGCTCTGTCAGGAACAAACAGGAACAAGGCAAATACACAGTGAGCAGACTCTGACTGGGAAAAGCAGGAACAACACTGTGGGAACTAAAAAAAAAATGTATGCTGTGGTCTGCAACGTTACACAATCCCCCCCAGGGCTCTGGTACACAAGTGATTTGTATGCCAATGCACAACAAGGAGATTCAGAAAACGGCAGCTTCTAAGCAGTTCCAGCCAGCAGCAAGGGAAGGGCAGGTTCAAATGGCTGATCTGCATGGAAGTGCTCACAGGTGTGTGCTTCTTCAGTCTCTCACAAGTCCTGGAGTTGAGAATCAAGTTCAAAGGGCCAACTGGACCTTTCACATGGGAAGCAATGGACAGCTGATTACAGGCCCTACCAACTACCAGACAGTGCATTATCAGACCTGAAGTCCATGCAGACTGATGAACTATTACTATGAAATGCCATACTGAAGAGGGAAGCACACAGTAGTCAGAATGGGAGTCTGGGTGTGTGTAGATGAAGATTCTCAGAATACAGATAGTTCATTTACAGGCCCCACTAGCGAAAGGTGGGCAGAGACTGAAAACATGGCAGTGGCAGGAATTATTACCTGGGATTGGCTGCGCAGGGCATGTATTGTGAGCAGTGCTTGTCATACCTGGGGCACTCGTGCTATCCATTTTCAGCTTATATAAACTTCTTGTCACACATGCTCCTTGCAGAGATAGCTGATGTCACACTTACTGCTGTCAAGGGTCTGGTCATACATTCCTGTTACCAATGCAATAGCACATCCACTGCCTCATGTATGAAACACTTTTTTACCTTATGATTGATGGTGTCTTAGGTGTGTGTCATTTGCTGCAATGGACCATGTCGGCAACATGGATATGTCACATAGCTGTGGTCCTCTGATATTGCCCTTCAAATGCGAAATAGACAGGATATATGTCATTTACACTGTGTGTGTGATGTTTGCTGTACATTCATAGCCATCAAATGTGATGTGGCTTTTTCAGTATCCTTATCTGTATTTCTGCAATGCTCCATGAGGCTAACCTCTGATTCTGATTCCTAGGGATCATGTGATGCATACATAATTACCCAGAGCATGGCTGAGTGATGAAGTAAGGTGTTTAAATACATATGATAACAAAGTAGTGATGGTGACTGTGGTTAGAAGACGTTTTATACAATGTGTTGTCTCCTACGCAATCCTGCAGCTGTGTTTGGATGTTTCCCCTCATTTTCACGGACAGTATCCTCCTCTTTCTGCTCTTCAGACATTTGTGGATCTGGTTCATAGAGGGGAATGTTCTCCTCACACAAATGTTGTACAGGATGGCACAGGTCAAAAATGATCTTGCAGACCATTTCAGAGGAATATAGGGGGCTGCCTCCGGTGATGTCCAGGCACCTGAATCTGGACTTTAGAATCCCAAAAGTCCTCTCAACTATGATGTGCCTCATTATAGGCACACTCTGCTGCTGTGTATGGGTTGGCAATTGGGGTCATGATCCATGGCTGGATCCCGTAACCCTGATCAGCTGAAAGAGAAAATGAGGTTAAGTATTTTGTTGTTGGTTGCACCGTGATTGTCACTTTGCATGGCAGTTGTTATCTTGTGTCGTCTGTGACTCATCAGTATTTGTGGTATTGTGTGGGATCCTAGGCTTCTGTGATATTCTTTCTGCACTGGTTTGTTTATCTATCAAAACTGGTGTTTGGCTGATTGACATGATATCTGTGGTATATTTTTAAACTTGCAGTTCAGTGTGTATCTCCCATGCGTAATGTAATGTGAAAGAAGTGTCCGTGTGCCTTTACTTGCGGTGACATGATAGTTCCACACACAAACAATTCCACTGTGGTGGTAACACGGTTTCACTATATGGCCCGAACATCCCATCCAATTTGACATGTATGATTGCAGGTGAAATGCAACAGTGAGGCCCTTTGATTTGGCTAGGTGACAATGCACAACACATCTCCATAAGTTGGCAGCACTGAAGTGTTCACAATTGACAATGCACAATTATCCCATGTGTGACAAGTTCTATACCAACCTATTTTTGTGCCCTCACTGAGTTGGCTCATGGGCAAACATGAACCTACACTACTGAACCTGCTCCAGGTAAGCTGGCTAACTTGGTTGTGAGGGTGAAGGTTTTAGTGTTGGAAGGTCCATCTGCCTGTAGATCTGTTATGTATATAGGGGATTGTCTCAATCTGTATGTGTAGCAGTGTGCACGTTGCATTAGTGTCACATCCGCATGTTTTCATAGCACAGTCCACTTCCTTATTGCTAGCTGGCAATGTCACCCCAGGAGTGATGTGAGATGTTCGTACTGCCTCAATGATTCCATGTTACCTTCATTACAGTCAGCATCATCATGCTATGAGTCTCATGGTGTTTGACCTGCAGCAACACACATTACACACCCCTTCCACAGGACGTATTGGTTAGAAGGGTGTGGGATTGAGTGTTATTGATGTGATATTGAAAGGTTCATCTTCCAGGTTGTACTGTTAGTTAAGGCCATGTCATTGTCACTGTGTGGTTTTACATTGGTCCTGTGTGGCTCTGGAGTGGCATCTGTTGTTATTTGCATCTGTCATTTGTCCATAGGTGTGTATTCCATTGGGTCAGGATATCAAACATGACTACCAGTGTCACAACCTCAGTGTCTTCCTGGCCACGTGTCAATGTAGTGGTGTATGTGTTGTGTGTCCTACAGGGTTGCTGTGCTGTGTGTAAATAACTAGGTTTCAGTACTTACCAACAAGTAGGCCATTACCATACCGTCTATCCTGGAAGTGCTGATTGATGGTGCTGTGGCTGAAGATGAATGAATCATGTACACTCCCAGGATACTTTGCCATGATGTTGGTGAACAATCCACGGTGATCCACAATGGCCTGTACATTGATGAAGTGTGTGTGCTTCCTGTTGCGGTATAGATGTTCAGTTGCAGCAGGTGGCACAATCCGTACATGTGTGCAGTCAATGGCACCAAGCACATGTGGGAAACCATTAATTTGATAAAACCCCTGTTTGGTCTCCTGCTGCTTCTGCTGTTCATTGGGAAAGCTGATGTGGTGCCGTGTGAGGAAGATGATGGCATCCAGTACCTTGGGGAGGAAGGCAGAAAATGAGGGCTGTGAGATCCCGGCAACCAGGGCACCAGTGGTTTGAAAAGAGCCACTTGCCAACATGTGCAGGACAGCTAGCAGCTTGGTCTCCGGTGGAATGATGTGCGGTGTCTGCAAGCTGGGTGCCAACTGTGGTTCAATGTGGAGCAGCAGCTGCTGTATGGCTTGCCAGTTTAGTCAGTACCTCTGGATGATGTCATGTTTCCTGAGGCCCTGAAGGGTTGTCCTGGTCCTGAATATCCTCTCCTGCCTTCTGCGTTGCCTTTGGGGTCCCTGTTGGTGTGGTGGTAGCTGCTGCTGTTGCTCCTGTGCTCTGCGTCTTCATGCATGCTGGATGAATAGTACCTCCATGTCTTCCTTTTTGAACTCTGATGTTGCTTGTGTGAGTTTTCCTTAAGTAGTGGTGTTTTTGCCCCATTTTAACGCCTGCCCTGACCCAGGCATTACATTTTGATGCAAATCGGGATCTGCGCCATTTTCCGGCTCCGCCTATAAGATGTTCACCAATTTTGCGTGATTGGATAAATATGGCGCACAGTTGTTTGAGACATTTTTTAGACGGGAACACCTACCTTGTATCTCATTGAAGCAAGGCAGCTTCACGCATCCAGAAAATAGCGCACACTGGGATATTTTGACGTTAGACGGGTCTAGCGTCTAAGTATAAATATGGTGTTAAGTTTGAGCTGAATTAGCGTTAAAAAAATGATGCAAATCTGGAGCAAAGGGAGTATATGTATGGGCCTAAGTCTGGTGTTCAGGATCTGGACGATCTACCTGGCCTATCAGGGACCAGTGGACAGCCAGTTACTCAAGCCCAGTCACAGACCACCACAGAGCCCCCACATCAGAAAAAAACACCGCAGCACCCACCCAGCGTACCCAAACCTCTGTCCCCAGGACACGTCAATCAGCAGTGTGCCCACATTTGCAGGGGCCCCAGGCTACACCTCGCACCCAAGACAATCAGGGACCTGGGGTCAGTGGCAGTGGGCACACAGTTCAAGGGACCGAGGCACAGGCCAACAGAGACACTGAGAAGACTGCTGTGCACCAGGGGGAGGACAGGCCCAGGGAACCGACTCTCCAGGAGATCCTGGGAGCCTACCAATATTCCCAGGACATGATGGGCCAGATCCTGGACAACGTACAGGAGAACAGGCGGCTGCAGTAGGGACAGTACCAGGGGATCAGGGAGGACTTGCAGGCCATCAACAACACCCTGATATCCATAGCAGGGGTGCTGACAGACATGGGCAACATTATGAGGGAGGCAGTGTCACACCAGCAGGCCCCTGCCACTAGCTAGTCATCTGACCAGCCTTCCACCACCGCTGCCGCTAGTGGCCAGGAGGCCCCGCCACACGACCCACAGGCCACCCACACCCCTCCACCTGCAGAAGGTGAACCACCCCGCAAACGTTCCCTGCGATCCAGACAGAAGCCAGAGACACTTGCCAAGACCCCCGGCAGGAAATGAGACTCTCCTGATTTTCCCCCTTGTGTCCCACTTTGTCACCCTGTCCACCTTGAACTGCCATTGCTCCCCTTCTTATGTCCCCTTGGGCACTGCACCTGTGTTACAAACAGACTGGAACAATACCCTGGAGTTTCCTTAATCATCACCCCATCCTATTGCACTTACCCCTTATATGTTAGCACTTCTTTAAACACCCTTGGAACACAATCGATTTCGAGTATGTCATGTATTTCAAATATGTATTGATTGAAACAGGTACAACCAGTGCAAATGAACTGAACATAGGATGAGCATAGAATTAATGACCTGTAGCTGGCTGTACTGATCACACCAGGAGTATTTGCCATCTCACCAATATCTTCTGCAAAATGAATAGCTAGAGGGAACAGTAAGTAGACACTTAGGCCCTCATTCCAACCCTGGCGGTCTCTGACCGCCAGGGCGGAGGGCAGTGGAAGCACCGCCAACAGGCTGTCGGTGCTTCCAGGGCTATTCTGACCGTGGCGGTAAAGCCGCGGTCAGAAAAGGGGAACCGGCGGTTTTGCGACGGTTTTTCCCTGGCCCAGGGAATCCTCCATGGCGGCGCTGCTTGCAGCGCCGCCATGGGGATTCCGACCCCCTTCCCGCCAGCCTGTTTCTGGTGGTTTTCACCGCCAGAACCAGGATGGCGGGAACGGGTGTCGTGGGGCCCCTGAGGGCCCCTGCACTGCCCATGCCACTGACATGGGCAGTGCATGGGCCCCCTAACAGGGCCCCATACAGATTTTCACTGTCTGCTTTGCAGACAGTGAAAATCGCGACGGGTGCCACTGCACCCGTCGCACCCCTGCAACTCCGCCGGCTCCATTCGGAGCCGGCTTCCTCGTTGCAGGGGCTTTCCCGCTGGGCCGGCGGGCGGCCTTTTGGCGGTCGCCCGCCGGCCCAGCGGGAAAGCCAGAATGGCATCCGCGGTCTCCTGACCACGGAGCGGCCATTCGGCGGTGACCGCATGCCGGTCGGCGACCGCCGCCCGCCGCGGTCAGAATGACCGCCTTAATTTGGAAATACCAGCAAGCCAATGCCACACAGAAAACAACCAAAGCATTGAAATGTAAAGTTACACTGTCTCACCTGTGTGTCATTGGGAGTACTGATGGATTACAGTTGTTTTGTTGTCCTCATCCTCATCCTCCTCATCCACACTGTCCGCAAGGTCAAATGCTGCCACAGGGGCATCTCCAGGCTCCTCCTCCTGCAGAAAAGGGACATGGTGTCTGAGGGCCAGGTTGTGAAACATGCAGCATGCCACTGCTATCTGGCAGACCTTCTTGGGTGAGTAGCACAGGAATCCACCTGTCACATGGAGGCACTGAAACCTGGCCTTCAGGAGGTCAAAGGACCTCACAATAATCCTTCTGGTTCGCCCATGTGCCTCATTATAACTTTCTTCTGCCCTTGTCCTGGCATTCCTCACAGGGGTTAGCAGCCTTGATAGGTTTGGGTAACCAGAGTCATCTGCAAATTTTGAGGGACAACATTTAGCTACACACTATCCTATATGCCCCACACTGTACCCATACACCAACTTACACTGGGTGGGAACCAGGGCTTACCAATTAGCCACACCCTGTGCCTCTGTAGTTGGGCCATCACATTTGGGATGCTGCTATTCCTCAGGACAAAGGCATCATGCACCAACCCTGGATACTTAGCATTGACGTGGGAGGTGTACTTGTCCCCCAAGAACACCATCTGAACATTGATGGAGTGGAAACTCTTACAATTCCTGAACACCTGTTCATTCTGGCGAGGGGGGGGACAAATGTAATATGTGTTCTGTAAATCGCACTAATTATATTGGGGATATGTCCCATTGCATAAAACTCGGCCTTCACAGTGGCCAAATCCTCAACCTGGGGGAAAGCAATATAGCTGCACATGTGTTTTTTCAGGGCAGACAATACTCTTGTCAGCACTATTGAGAACATTGGCTCTGACATTCCTGCTGCCAAGCCATTGTCACTTGGAAAGAACCAGTTGCCAGGAAATGGAGCACTGATAGAACTTGCACAAGAGGTGGGATCCCAGTGGGGTGGCGGATAGCAGATATCAGGTCAGGCACCAACTGGGCATACAGCTCTGAGATTGTGGCCCTGTCCAGTCTATAGGTGAGTATTCTGTGCCTTTCCGCCAATGTAGCCAAGTCCACAATGGGTCTGTACATGGGGGTATGTCTCCATCTCCTATTCATCCACAGCAGTAGAAATCTAAGGGACAAATGAGTGAGGAACCTGTCACAAACTGAACAATGGAGCCACAACAGTAGTTTGCAATCTGTAAACATGTAATGGGTCAGTGTGATTTGTCCAGTATGTGCTTATTTCTCCTGTGACGCAGCATTATTCCATAGGCCTGCCCCCCCCGAAATGGTGTCCGCCTGTCCTGTGTGGAGGGACAGGTTGAAGTGAGGTAATTCCGCTGACGTTGTGTGCCGTGGCTGAAGGCGGTCGGGAACCACTGTGCAATTCCTCATTGGTTAATATTGGTCCCTATGGGGTACAGTGGCTGATGGTGATCCACGCCGGCGGTGACGGTATGCACCGCCGCGGACATGACCAACATTTTCTATCATATTCCTCACTTGTTTCCTGACGTCCTGTGATTCGCCGTAGCGGTGTTCTGTTGGCGGCGTGGTGTCAGCAGAGCTGCCCCCATGGCTCCCGTCCCCTCCCGGAGGATCGTCGGACCAGGTAAGTCTGTGAGGGGAGGGGCGTGGGGGGGTGTTGTGTGGGTACATGGGGGTGTTCGTCTGTGTATGTAGAGGGGGGGTGTGTGAGTGCGTGTATGCTTGCGGGGGTGTTGTATGTATGGGAATGAGTGCGTGTATGTCTGTGGGTATGTCTGTATGGATGTGTGCGTGTATGTTTGAATGTGGGTGTGCGTGTCTGACTGTGTGTGTGGATGTTGGCATGTATGTCGGTGTGTGTGCGTGTAAGTATGTAGGTGGTGCCTGCGTGCGTGTCGTGTGGGTATGGGTGAAGTGATGTTGGGGGTCGGGTTGGGGAGGGGAGCCCTGCCACCTTTGGGGGGTGGCATGGGTGGTGGGGGGATAGGGGAGGGAGTCAGGGTGGGGGTGAGGGGTGGGGGAGACCCCTATCAGTGCCAGGGAAGGAATTCCTTGGCACTGATAGTACTCACCGCCATGGATTTCATGGCGGTTCAAACCGCTGGAAATCCACAGCGGTAAGCCGGGTCCAAATACCGCTGGCGGTATAGTGGCGGCCGCCGGGCCGGAGACCCAGGTCTCCAACCCGGCGGTCGTCTCCGCCCTGGCAGGCGGAACGGAGAACCGGCGGATGACCATGGCGGTAACCGCCATGATCATAATTCCATGCAGTAAGACCGCCAGCCTGTTGGCGGTCTTACCGCCAGTTCTCCACCTTCCGCCAGGGTCGTAATGACCCCCTATATCTCCTGAAATCAATACTAGACTATGATTCTAAGCATAGTCATTCTGAAAACATGAACAATCTTAAGTTTAAAATGACTAAGTCTCAAGATGGCAGGATACCTGTAAGGGAAACAAGATGGATTAAATGAAAACTTTCTTATTCAAGTACTTTCCTTTACATGAGAATCAGAAAAATATCCTGACTAAATTTTAAACCAGTCATATAAATCCTTTTTTGAGAATGCATACTAGGACCATACAATATTGCATCTAGAAACTCTGATCTTCTGTGTACTCTTAAAATGTTTCAACACAAATTGCGCATATATATATATAGTAAACACCATAAAAGGATTGTGCACCATGAATAACACAATATGGATTCAGGAAAACAAATCACATAACTTGCCAACTCGAATATTACATGATAAATATCTTAGAATAGTGGCATGCAATAAACAACATGAATTTAACTCAAGGAGAGAATCGTGCGTCTTGCCGATTCGAATGTCACCATGTAAAATGCCAAGAAATGGTAGCACGCAATGAATATCAAAGTCAAATCATCATTAAACGAATCGTGCATCTTGCCGATTCGTAAACCACGATGTAAATGCCAAGAAATAAGAGCTTACAATGAATAACAAGATCACAGTGCAATGAAACGAATCGCACAACTTTTGCCGATTCTTAAGCCACCAAGTAAATGTCAAGAAATGGTAGCGCGTAATGAACAACAAAGTTAAAACACCATAAAACGAATCACGCGTCTTGCCGATTCTTAAGCCACCATGCAAATGTCAAGAAATGATAGCGTGCAATGAATAACAAGATTAAATTATCATGAAACGAATTGCGCGCCTTGCCGATTCGCAAGTCACCCTGCAAATGTCACAAACACTCAAGCGCATATTTCACACACGCAAAGTACTCTGTCAAATCATAAAAGAATTAGGCCCAAGAACATGAGAGTTCTCGATAACGGCGTCGGGAGGCCAGCCCAACCACTGTCTTACCGCCCAGAACAAGGATCTCCAAATGAAGAATGAAAGTCAGATGTCTGGAAGATCAAATAGGCCACCGGGACAGGAGCTCAAGAAGTAGCTGCTGCTCCGCACCAGGACCTCTGAATAGTGAGCACTTGGAGCTGGACTGGCTCCTTTTTATAGAGTCTTGGCCCAGCCCACAACCACACCCAGGCATGTTGCAGGGAAAGTCTCTAGATGGCCCTGGAAAGGGACCACACCCTAACACACTCTGAAAGCCTGCAGCAATACATTGCAAATGAACAGCATTTGTAAGCACATTAAAAATAAGTCTTCAGGATTAAACTCTGCAAAGCAAAAGGTTAAACAACAACATATCAGTACAATGCATAAATTAAGTTGTTTTGAGAGTGCTGGGTTTTTGCATTCTAGTCGCCAATAGAGCGCGCACTGCCCTGGTGTTTACACTTGTCAGCATTCACTACTGGCCAGGGCTGCATGGGTCCCAGGTGTGCTGCAGTTGGCGGTGTGGGCTCCTCCTCATGCTTTGGTGGCTAGCAATATCACTGGTAGTGTAATGCATAGTACGTAGGCCTGTCCCCTGTGTGTGAGGGTGCTGTGTACGCCAACTGTGGTGTTGGTGCAGTCATTGATCCAGTGTGTTCTTTGTCTCTCTTCCACCTTTCTTGTTTTGTCATCCTGTCCTTATGTGCATTAGCATCATCTGCCGGAGGAACAGAGCCCCTGGCGACGGAGGAAGCTGCATCCCACAGGACACTGGAGGCAGAGTCCACCGATGCTGATGGCACCAATGGGATGCAGGGTGAGGGGAGCACCATGGCGGAAACTGGAGGGGACAATACAGACTCTGAAACCTCCTCTGATGGGAGCTCCCTGGTGGTGGTGGATACCTCTGTCACCACCCCAGCTACAGGTACAGCCGTCACCCCCGTACCAGCACTGCCCTCCCAGCAGCCCCTCAGCGAGTTTACTGTGCCAGCTCACCCAGGAGGGTGGGCACCTCCTTCGCCGCAGGCACCTCAGGCCCTGCCCCAGTGAGCCCTGCTGCCCAGAGTGAGGAGGCTATTGACCTCCTGAGATCCATCTCTGTAGGACAATAAACCATTGTGAATGCCATCCATGGGCTGGCAGCCCAGATGCAGCAAACTAATGCATTCCTGGAGGGCATTCACACTGGATTGGCGGCCCAACAGAGATCGATTCAGGCTCTGGCCTCCTCTCTGATGGCAGCCATTGTACCTGTTTCTACCGCCCCCCCTCCAACTTCTACTTCCCAGTCCCATTCTCCTCAACCCCAACCCATCCCAAGCACACATCCAGACGAGCATGCACACAGGACAACACCCAAGAGTGGCACAGGCAAGCACCACACTTCATCCCACAGGCACTCACACAAACACCAACCATTTGCAGACACAACAACAGCCACTATTTATCCTGTCTCCCCCTCCTCCTCCTCCACCTCCCATCCAGTTACATCCAAACTCACACCTGCATGCACTACATCAATATACACTGCCAGCATCATCACCACACCAAGCAGAACACACACCTCCCTGGCAGACACCTCCACAACATCCATGCACACGTCCTCTGTGTCCTCTCCCACCGTGTCTGTCCCCCCCCCTAAGGTACACAAACGCAAGCACTCAGTCACCCAACAGCCACCCACCTCACAACAGCATACAACCCATGCACCTGCACCCAAATCCAGCAGACAATCCTTCCAACAACCACTCCCTCATCCTCCACTCCCATTACTTCTCCCTCTTCCCGCCCCAATGTCCCTAAAAAGCTTTTCTTTTCCACCATTGACCTCTTCCCTACCTCTCCCCCCATCCAGCACGTATGGCCAGGGTATCAAGAACCCAGCCAAACACCTCAGCCAAACAGTCCACGGGCCCAGTTCCATCAGCACCTACTCGTGGTGGAAAGGATTCTAGGCCACAAATACTAAAGGGGAAGGAGCCTGCACCAGCCAGCAGAAAGGGCAAGGAGACTGCACCAGGCAGCAGAAAGGGGAAGGAGCTTGCACCAGACAGCAGAAAGGGGAAGGAGCCTGCACCAGCCAGCAGAAAGGGGAAGGAGCCTGCGCCAGCCAGATGAAAGGGGAAGGAGCCTGCACCAGCAGCTGTCACAGAGTCCCCACCGCCAGCCGTGGTTGAGCAGCCATCAGTAAGAACAGGGGCTGAGCAGGAGCCTCCCACTACCACCAACACCACCACAGTGCAGCCATCACAGGGTGCAGGGGCTGAGCAGGAGCCTCCCACTACCACCACCGCCACCACAGTGCAGCCATCGCAGGGTGCAGGTGCTGAGCAGGAGCCTCTCACTACCACCACAGTGCAACCATCAAAGGGTGCAGGGGCTGAGCAGGAGCCCACCAAGACCACCACCACAGTGCAGCCATCACAGGTTGCAGGGGGCTCCCACTACCACCACCACAGTGCAGCCATCGCAGGGTGCAGCGGCTGAGCAGGAGCCTCCCACTCCCACCACCACCACCACAGTGCAGCGGTCCTCCATGGGCTGCTGTGCGGCCTCTCCCCTCCAGAACCAGTGGGCAAGTCACCCACTTGGGAAACTGTGGCCTTGCACTCCCCAGGAAAGAGCAATGGGCATGTTGTCCCTTCCAGAACCAGTGGGGAAGACACCCACTTGAGAGACTGTGGCCTTGCACTCCCCAGGACCAAGTACAGGGCATGTTGTCCCCTCCAGAACCAGTGGGGAAGACACCCACTTGAGAGACTGTGGACGTGCACTCCCCAGGACAAAGCACAGGGCATATTGCCCCTGTTAACGCGTCCCTTTATGACAAATTTACTCACTTTGGGACTCGTTTTAGGCCAATGAATCTTTTGACCTTGATTGAAGACACCCTAGGACGAGATAGCTAATCAGCATGTCAATGAATATGTCAATAACATCATCAAAGTTCACAGTAATACGACAATTCAAATTGATCAAAGACATTTAATAAAACTCGAAAACCACCATGACCTTTCAGTCATGAATAACCACACCAGTTTAGTACGATTTTGTGAAGTTTATTCCCTATTGATTACAATTCTACTAATAAGTTGTTAATCTCAAAACCAAGAAACACATTAGCATAGTCACAATATGGCAACTCTGATAAGATTTCATCAAAGCAAGAATCACGAATATTAGAACATAGCAGGGCGTCAACATAGGTTATCCTTAGCAGAGTAACATTAGCGCATTATTCAGCAAAGCATAGATTCAGTCATTTGTCTGTTTGTGTCAGCTTAGTGAATTCCTCTCCTAACCTCGAATTAGCATTGGCATGTTGGGCTTCTTGCAAAACAATTTAGAAAACATCTAGCTATGGTCTCTGTCAAAATAAGCAGTTGGTACCTTGAAAGGAAAAGCAAACAGACAATTACAATTTCATTGCCATATAATTACCCTCCGTATTGGGTCAGCACTCAGGTTCGTCTTCGTCCTCAGGACATCAGTTGATTCGCCATCAGCCAGGAATTCAGAAAGTCGGGTAAAGGGGCACTTCCATCATAAGGAGGTAAAGTGTAATCGGGCAATATAAGGCAAGAATGGTTTTAAGAACCAAACAGCAAAGTCTCCATGCAGAGTGACAAAGTGTCTGGGTCATAGCAAAACGTGACAGCATCTCCCTCTCATCTATCTCCTAGTCTCCTATTCCAATTCACTTCCTTGTGTCAAGGGTTTTTATCCCATTTTCGTTGTACATTCCCTTAAAATTTGGTTGGATGAGGGGTTGCACCCCAGTATCTCCCTCCAATAGAGTTTCAATTATCTCATCAAATATGACACCTCATAACAGTTCTCACGTAATTTATTGGTCCTTATGATTGACGTCTTTAGCGGGTGGAATGTCCGGTATGATTTCATACTCTTGTGGTCCTTTGCACATCTTCAGTCAGTGGCTTCATTGTTTGTACCAGTTCAGACGACCTTGTACCTGCCAGTAGTCTACACTGTTGCACTCAGCAAGAATGTTTCACTAAGCCAGTCGATTTTCATGAGAACGGATCTACTACAGTTACATTAATCTTCTAGTTTGGAAAAACAAGAGTTCATGTCCTTCAGCAAGTCAGCACATTGCACAGTAGAAAAACACATTTTATATGAAACCAGGCAGCTAGGCCTCGACTCATACTAACTAAGGCCTAATGACTTATTAACAGAATTTTAACATATAACCTTTCATTATTAGTACAGATCACTTTTCAATATAACATTTATAATTATTAGTCAGTTTCAATAGTCCCCGTATATATTGGCGGCCTCTCCCCGTGGGCATGTTTCAAGCACGCGTTTAATAAAACAAATTAATTAATATTCTATGCAGCATTATTATACATTAGTTCACAATCATTTCATGTTAATATTGATTATATAAGCTACGCTCTCTCAGTCCCTCCTCTGATGACACTTGTCATCACACAAACCTTTCCCTTCTCAACCTTTCATTTTTCTCAATATACGCATTTCAACGTCATCCCCCCTGTGATTTTTCCCAAATTTCATTGGACATTTTCTCCTTTTCTTTTTCTTCATTTCTTTTGTTTCATTTTGCCGAATTTCTTTTAATTCTTTCATTAACTTTACATGATAACCATAATCCCAATAAACATATCAGGACAATCAATAGACCCCCTAATATTTTTGCAAGAACCCTGTTCCAAATACTACTAAACCAATTCCCTACTTTTGTAATCCCTTTCCCAACTCTTTCCCAAACTCCAGGTTCCCTCAGCTCCTTCAAATCTGCACTATCTCTTGTTAGATTAGTAAGCATACCTCTAATCTTTTTACTATTGTCAGGAATGAATGCACAACAATAGCGCTCATTAACCATCTTACAGACTCCGCCACTCTTTGCTAAAAGAATGTCTAAAGCAAGCCGGTTTTGAAGAGTCATAGCTCTTTCCGCAGCAAGTTCAGTATCCATCAGGAGTATAGCTCCTGTGAAGTTTGTCAGCATGTTATCCACAATAGTAGACAACTTTTGAATCTTTATCAAGTTTAAGATAACCCCTACGGAAGGAATTATGGCTCCAAATATGTCACCTACGACAGCAGCCGCTGTCTCTCTCTTTTGCCTAGTATGATGTAATTCAGACATTTTAGGAATTTGCTTTAAGTCATCAATCTGATAAATCTTTGGGAAAACTATTCCCAAATAACATGTCCCATACCATCCTTTAGGAAGACGGTAATAAGCATTAAGTCCACATATATAATAGATCCCAGGGATCGCTGGATCCTGTCCATTTAACATGAATGTCCATTTACTCTGAAACAAAAACGCATGCCTGCATTCACTCGTTCCCACAAATAAAGTGTCATGCTCAGATTTCGGCCTATATATACAAAGCCTTCCTACGTGTAATGCATCTATAGCTAATTTGCCCTGCGTCTTTATTGCAGTGTAAGCATAATCATTTGCAAGCGTGCGTTTTTCTAGCCCCTTTTCTAGCCTTTCCTTTAATGCCTTTCGTCTATCATCAGTGTGATCTAAGAAGCTCTTCTCTACAGGTGTTAGTAAGCAGGTTAGATTATTGAGGTGCGCAGAAGCTGTCCCAAATGTCAGTGTCGGCTCAAAGAAACCCCTAACTAATTTTATACTATGTTCTTTAGCTAATTTGTTTAGAAACTCTATCACAGGCACAAAGGAGAACACTACATCTAAGTTAGAGTAGAAATATTGCACATGTTCTTGATCATAGAATCTTGTTAACAGCAAACTACAACTTATCCCGTAGGTTAATGGCAGACTATGGTAAGTAACCCCTTCTTGTACTGATGAAGGAATCTTTGTGCATACATAACAATTCTTTGCATCCATTGTGTCAACATATTCATTCAGCAAGCGTTAGAAGACATTAGTAGATGGTTCCCCTTTTGGATTAGTTCCCTCATGCAAGTATTTTGCATCCTGCTCAAACTTCTCCCATGGTTTTAAGGTAGCAGTCTCAGGATTTGAAGCATTGTTAGTCACTTTCTTATCCACCAATGGCATTCCCACAATCACACCTATAATTTCAATTGCACACACAATAGCCAGAATAGCACTCAACCAACCACACATCCTACCCTTATCACCATTACCTCTAGTGTAACTCATGATCTGTAAAGAATCAGATAGCAGAATACAAAGCAAACAATCAACTTGAGGACGATAGAAAGCACTTTTTTTTTTCTTTTTTTTTCTGTGCAAAGTCTCTCTCTTTCTCTGCGAGTATTTACAGCATTTCACTCACTCCAGGACCCCTTTGTCAAATCAGGTTAGCAGCTTGTTATAATTGGTTTTTCAAAGTCAATTCAGGTTATCAGTGTCACATCCGGTAAGTTATCAATCTCTTTTCTCAGCTTTTCAGCTTTCAATTTAAATTTAAAACAGTCTCTTTCTAAAGTTGAATTCAGGTGCCGTAGTATTGACCTGGAACCTCCCGATCAAAACAGAACGCCAAGAATTCGTGTTGCCATTCAGCTGATGTTGCATATGCCCATTCAGGACCTGCGTACCTTCTGTTTGCAACTCTCTTTCTTTTCAGTTTACGTTCACTTTGCAACTCTCCTTAACTGAGATCCTCTTTTCTGGTTGTGTCAACTTCTTCCTCTATTGTTTCACTAGGGACCACTTTCTCTCCTGCAGCTTGTGGCTTCGGCCTGTTATCTCCTTCATGTGTTTTCTTCCTGCTTGGTCTTTCAGAACGTTGAACAGCACCCTCTTCTTGTGCTATGGTGTTTTCTCTTGATGGCTCTGCAAGCGGCTCAGGAGGAGTCGGAACATTTTGACCTCCCTCTACCTCTTCCCATTCGCCTTCAGGGTATGTTACGGGCTCAACTTCAAACCTGTATCCGTCTGCTTCTGGGAGAACCTCTCTTTGCGTCGGTTCCCCTGTTACCTCAGCTGAGATAGGCTCACTGTCACTCCTCTGGAACTCGCTTTGAGTGACTAAGCCGTCCTCAGCGGGTGCTCCTTCAGTCTCAGTTCCCCTTTGAATACTCTCCGGCCCTGAGACTTCCTTTTCTGCAGCTGTTGTTTTGGACACTTCAAGTTCCTCATCAGTTGGACACGTCACCTTCCTTGTATGACTGGCATGTATCCAATTCGGAAGGCCTGCACATTTCACAGCAGTAGTTGTTGTCAGTATTACTTGATATGGCCCCTTCCAACATTGCTCCAAACATGACTTCCTCACGTGTTTCTTCACAACAACCCAGTCACCGGCTTTCAGGGTGTGACCTGGGTCACTTATCGGTGGCAACGTGGTAGCCTCCACCTGGTGAGAAAAAGAGCGGACCACATCAGCCAGACCCTTGCAGTAGTTCAACACCATATCATACGTGATATTCACAAGAGCATTTGCAGGCACTGCGGGCAATCGAATAGCTCGGCCCATTAGAATTTCATGTGGAGATAGTGCTGTTTTCTTGTCAGGTGTGTTTCTCATTGACATCAGTACTAAGGGCAATGCATCTGGCCGCTTCAAATTGGTAGCTGTGCACATTTTTGCCATTCTCGACTTCAAGGTACCATT
Source organism: Pleurodeles waltl (assembly GCF_031143425.1). Taxonomy (NCBI): domain Eukaryota; kingdom Metazoa; phylum Chordata; class Amphibia; order Caudata; family Salamandridae; genus Pleurodeles; species Pleurodeles waltl. Next base: position 408,566,439 of record NC_090444.1, read on the forward strand.
CATCTGTTCCACTAGTCCTGATGCTTCAGGGCGATAACTACAATGCAGCTTCTGCTCAATGTTTAATGCATCACACAAGAGCATAATCGCCTCATTGTCGAAGTGTCTGCCCCTATCTGATTCTAAAGAGATCGGGAATCCAAAACGTGAGGCTGTCATTTCTACGTGTAGAGTAAGCTTCAATCCAATGACTGAAAACGCACACAATCACCAACACTTACTTCAAGCCTCCACACACAGGCATCTCAATAAAATCCATCTGCATTCTGCTAAATGGACCACCAGTTCTCTCAACATGGCTCATATTCACCACAGTCCCTTATCCTGCATTCATCTGCTGACAGATAATGCACCTGTGACAGATAACCTCTGCAGCTTGTCTGAATTTTGGATTGAACCAATCGATTTTGAACAACGTGATCATTGCATCTCTCCCAACGTGTGCCTGCCCATGGTAAAACCTTGCAAACTGTGACAAAAGACTGTTTGGCAAAACCATTTTCCCCCCTTCTGAGACCCATAAATCATCAGATCTCTGTACACATTGCATTCTCGGCCAGGAGCGTTTCTCCTCTTTGCTGGCACGTCCCTGCAGTGATCTTAGCTCATCTAATGTGTCAACCACTCCTAATGCAAAGTTTAAGCATGTTTCATTTTCGGTTTCAGGTAACAATTCCCACTGATCTCGAAACGATATACAGTTCAATGCGCAAAACCTTGCAACTTGATCTGCATATCCATTTCCCATTGACACAAAGCCTTGTGACTTAACATGAGCATTGCATTTCACCACGGCAATTTCAAGAGGTAACTGAATTGCATGCAACAAATCCGTAATCTTTTTGCCATTTTTCACTGGTGAACCAGAAGAGGTCATGAAACCCCCTTTGTGACCATAATTGGCCCAAATCATGTACAATTCCACATCTGTATCTGCTGTCAGTATAGATAGTGACTTTCAAGTTTTCAGCTGTGTGGCATGCCTTAGTAAGGGCAATTAATTCAGCCACTTGAGCAGAGTACACTATTTCGAGCCAGGAAGCTTCTAAAATACTGGTGATTGTACACACTGCATATCCAGGTCTGAGTACTCCTACTGAGTCTCTCAAGCATGAATCATCAACAAACATAATGTAATCATTTTCTTCCAATTGGGTATCTTCAATGTCAGGTCTTGGTTTGGTGCATAGTTCTGTTACCTCAAGACAATCATGTTCTACTTCCTCAGTATTATCAATGTCTGAATTTTCAATAGGAAGTAAAGTTGCCGGGTTCAATACAGTACATCTCTTGAGGGAAACATTAGGTGACCCCAGTATAATTGTCTCATATTTTGTAAGGCGTGCATTCGTCATATGCTGCGTCTTAGTTCGGGTCAACAGAATTTCAGCTGAATGAGGGACCATTACTGTTAAGGGCTGTCCCATCACTATGCCTTCACACTGAGTGAGGCATTGACCAACTGCTGCAACTGCACGCAAACAACCCAGTAAGGCTGCTGCGACTGTGTCCAAAGTAACTGAAAAATATGCTACTGGGCAGTTTGCACCTCCATGGACCTGTGTTAAAACAGACAAAGAACAAGCATCACGTCCATTACAAAACAGTATGAAAGGTTTCGTGTAATCAGGCATACCTGAAGCTGGTGCCCTGCACATGCTTTCCCTCAATTCCATGAATGCCTCCATCTCTTTCTCAGACATGGTTATGGTACCCGGGTCATCCTGGACTTCTTTAACTGTCAGTTTCACCAATGGTTTAGAGATAATCGAGAAGTTGGGAATCCACTGACCACAGTATCCTACCATTCCCAAAAACATTCTGAATTCTCTCTTGGTTGTTGGGGGATTCATCTGCAGTATGGATGTCACTGTTTCTTTGGATATTTTTCTTGATCCCTTTTCAATTAGGTGACCTAAGTACTTCACCTCATTCTGACAGTATTGCAACTTCTTTGGGGACACTCTATGTCCATTCTTTCCCAAATGGTTCAGTAATGCAATTGTGTCATACCTGCAGTCATCTTTTGTTCTGGACGCAATCAGCAGATCATCAATGTACTGTACTAGAGTCAAACTGAAAGGCAGTTCTAATGACCACAAATCCTTCTTCAATATCTGATTGAAGATGGAAGGTGACTCAGAAAACCCCTGAGGAATTCTGCACCAACTGTACACCTTACCCGAGAATTTGAAACTGAAGAGAAATTGTCTGTCCTCATGAAGAGGCACCGAAAAAAATGCTTTAGACAGGTCCACAACTGTGAACCACTCTGCATCACACGGAACCTGAAACATAATCACTGCTGGATTTGGCACTATGGGGCAGCATTTTAACACAATCTTGTTTATTTTCCTAAAGTCTTGCACAATTCGAACCTTTCCACAAGGCTTTTTCAAACCCATTTTTTGTGAATTACACGCGCTACTCAGCACTTCCTTCAGAACCCCTTGCTTCACAAAGTCCGCAATTATCTGTGCTACCTGAATGAGGACATCTTGTGCCATGTGGTACTGTGGTACCTGAGGAAACACTGCATTCGGCTTTACCTGTACTTTAACCGGTTCTACTCCCTTTATCAATCCCACTTCTTTTCCTGTCAGGTCCCACACTTTCTCTGTCACTGTTCCCTGCAGCTCAGGTGATAAGTCTGTTACTGTAAGAATTGGGAATAAGGTTATCAAAGGGATTCCTCATTTGCGATATCCATCTCTAACTCTGGAAACTGACCATCGTCCCCTTTATCATCACTGTTTGTCTGCACCTCAATCCACTCACTGGAACAGGTAATTGAACACCTCGTTTTACACAGTAAGTCTCTTCCCAGTAGGGATACGGGACTCGAATTACAGACTACAAATTTATGTAATCCCTGGAAGTTGCCAATTTCAACTTGGACCGGGTCTGTAATCGGATTTGTCAGGAACTGATTTGCTACTCCTACCACTCTTATGGTATGCCCAGAAAGTGGCAATTTCGGAACATCTGCACTTCTGACTGTAGAGCGTGTAGCTCCTGTAACGACTAGGAATGAAACCTTATGACCCATTACCCTTCCCTCTACATAGGGACCCCTCTGATCTACCTCTAGGGACGCTGCAAGCCTGCACTCCTCACTGTCTGAACAATCATCCGACCATTCATTGTTTATTCCATCCTCACCACGCAATGGGAACTGTTATACTGTGTTATTTTGACCCATCGTTTGGCCTGTGACCTGTTGAGGAAGCATCACCTGTTGCTGTCCCACTGGAGCTAATGGTATTTGTATTTGCTGTCTAGGTACCATGGGAACCTGCTGTTGTACCTGCTGCATTTGTGCTGGTTGAACACGTGACATTTGCATTCGCTGCACGGGCTGTAACCCCTGCATCTGAACCATGTTATTCTGGAACTTCTGATTTTGGCCACTCATCTTTGGACCCCTCACATTTTGTAATGTACCAACATCATTGCTTTGTTGAACAACACCATCCTGCACCACCATTGGGCATTCCTGCTTCCAATCCCCCCGCACACGTGACATGGTGACATCTTTTTCATCCCCTGCACATCATTTTGAACCACAACAGTATTCAAGTCTAGACCACGGTTCACAAAACCTCCTCGACCTCGACCTCTCGGTTGTGCCTGAAACATGCCATTCCCCTGCGGTTGCTGTTGTACCACCTGCTGTATCCCATTCCCCTGCAATCCTGCTTGCGCTGCCTTAATCTGCATCACCATCACCTTCTCTTTCAACTTTCTCTGCTTCAACTCAATCTTGTCACTACAGTATTTTGCATACTGCAACACCTCATCAATCGGCTTCGCTTGCCAACAGATCAAATGATTCTTAATCATCTGGCTAATCTCTGGTCTCAGACCTTCAACAAACCTGAACAAAAGATAATTAATGGCTTTCGGCTCAATGACCTCAGTGCCCCTTTAATGTTTGAATGCTTTCAACAATCTCTCATAATAAGCATGAATCAACTCTTTGGCTTCCTGTGATGTTCGATCGATTTTCTGCCAATCAGTCACTTTCGGCGACACTTTCTGCTTCAAAACTCAATCACTTTATGATAATACCTCATCACTTCTGCAGACGGTGCTCCAGTCACCTTATCCCTTGCCTGCTCCTCTGTCGGCCAATCTACGCCCCTCTTGCACTCAAGCCATAAATCAGGTGGAACTATAATTTCAAACAGGGTATTCAAGTCCTCCCAGAGACATTTCGCAAGCTTCACAAATCTGTCTGTCTGCTGGTACCATTCTATTGGCTTCTCCCTCAACCTGGGATAGTCATTTGTGAATAACAGGATGTCACCCCAAGACCACGGTAGATGGACTAAAACCCCTCTGGCTGTTTCTCTCATTGGCAACATTTTTATTGTCCCCGTGTACGGTGCAGCTTTAGCCTGTTTTGGTTCCGGACCTTCGCCTTTCTCTTTATCACTCTTTTCGCCCATCTGCCTTCCCACTTCTCTAAGGCTCCCCAAATTTGAGCACTCAGCAGTATTTCTTTAAGATGCACTTTCATTCTGGTAGATCTCATGTGCTCGAAGTCTTTAGACTCAAAATCTAATCTGTAGCTTATTTTCAAATTTTTAGTACTTTCAATGTCTATGCCATATTTATCTGCCAGGTTTGCCAACCTCTTATGCACCTTGCCCACCTCTTTAGTGATTTTTGGGCACAGATACCTCAATTCTGCTTCTGTGTATGACTCTAATCTGTTCACCCCCATTGTTCCTTCCACTAGTTCCATGGCTTCCACACCCAGTCTCACAAAATTCAGGTATTCTTCCCTCTCTACTTCTCTGAAGTTATTGCAGTAGTCTGCAGAGTGTTGAGCTTGTCTAACCACTCATTTAACTGTTGCGCTGTTAAGCCTTGCAATGAAATATTTCCTGACTGCATCATTGGTGTCTGCGTCGTATTGGTACTCATTATCTGTGGGGTTAGCGTACCTAACCCTGCTTGCCTCATGGTCTCTAAAGGAACCCCAATCGGACTAAAGTCTAACAAGGATCTAGATCCTCCTGTTGCCTGTTCTCTTGGTGTCATTCCTTGGGAAGTTCCTGTGAGCCCACCTCTTATTGCCTCTTGGGTCATTATTCCCAGGTCACACACGCCAGGCTTACCTTGCGCATACAGCGGTTCTGGTGGACCAACAGTAATTGGCAATGATATGGCACTGGTGACTGTCCAAGTCCCAAGCCCTGTGGAGCATTAATTCCCGTAGCTTGATTCATCATAGGTGCTGTAGCTACTGACTGCGGTCCTGCGACTGCATTGTAACTCGGAACCAACTGATGCTGCGGCTGGGGCAGCAATCGCGGAGTTGGCTCAATCTGCACTAATTTTGATCTTGTATATATAGGATCAGGCGGCACCATCAGACTCGTATTTGTCTCTAGTACTGGGACATCTGGATAAATCCTTTGAATCTGTGGTGGCTGCAACTGTATCTGTGTCTCTGGCGCAGTGGGTACACTGACACCATTCTGTATCAGAACTGTATCACTTGTCTGCACTGTATTTGAGACGCCCTTACTCTGTGCTGGTTCTTCAGAACTCATACTAGTGCTCTGTGCGTTATCATTTATGGCATATGGTGGCGGGCGATCATGGAACAACTGGTTAAGAAACTCTTCATCGTCTGAATCATCTTCATCTACCCACGACCTCTGGGTCTCCTTTGGCTTACTAGAGCCTTTGTCTGTCTTACAAGTGGCTTTCTTTCCCTGTGTCTCATCTTCTTGTGTTATTGCCGGGAACAATTTAAGTCCGTCAACGATTCCCCTTCTCCACATCTTGGTCTCATTATACCATCTAGCCTCAGCTAAAGTCTTTTCTGCTCTTTTCATTCTCCTTTCAAATTTCTGCTGTCTTTGTCATATGGCCATTAAATCCCAAATTGCTAATGCCTCGTACTGAGCTGGTCTCGGAGGCGGTTTTTGCACACTTAACATCCACCTCAAGTTCTCTAAAATTCTTGTATTAAACGTTCCATGCTCCGGAAACGCTAAACATCCCTCCTTCTCTGTTAATTTGCGCCACTGCTTCATCCAAAGACATGGCGCGACTTCCTTTTCCTCCATTGCAATATAAGCTGGTGTACCCTCAGGCGGTGTAGGCTCCCCTTCACTCGCCATAATATATGTATCTCCCTTCAAAGCACTCTTTAGAGCCTTGAAAAACTTCATTTTTGCATCTTTTATCTTGTTTAGAATCTAATCAGAAAGTGACTTTAATTTCCAGAACACTATTCACCCACCTTTCTCAACCAATTGCCTCTTACGGATGGCTGCCAGTCCGTGCACGACCAGTCTCAGCAACTGACCTATCCCAGCGTGGCACCACTGACGTCACACTCACACACACTGCAGCTGACAAAGCCTTGCAGCGTGTCCTCCTCACAGAAAACTAATGCAATATATTGCGAGCACCTTTAACAACAATAACTCAAATTTGCCGGTTTACTACAGGAAGGGTAACACAATCGCTTCAGAACTTTACAGAGATTTCTCTTGAAGCCTCGGCTGCTATTCTCTCCTTCTCAGCTCCCGCACTCGCAAGCAGAATTCGACCCGCAAATTCTACTCTCGACTTGTCAATGGTTCGTTCTAGTGCACTTTAGAACTTGCCAAATCTCCCTCGAAGGTTTCACTCACACAATTTGACTCAAACTCGATCTGTCAACCACGTCCGGTTGACCTATTAAACCGCACAAATTACAACATAAACCCAAGTGTCTCCTACACTTGTCAATATACTCCGGATTCTTAGACCACGACGGGTCCGAACATCACCAACAACCAAGTGGATAATTTTTTAGCACAAAGTGCCACACTCACATGAAGTTCGCCGACTTCCCCACTCTCATACTGTGGAGTACGCACACTCCTACTAAAACAACAGTACTTGACCTAAATCCACTCAAAGTTCACAAGTCACCTGCAATATGCATAAGCTGAGCAAGCGCAAATACTAAACCACACATACTAGAAAGCCGAGAACATACCCAACTCACTTAGGCAGGCTCTGAGGTTCCGGGAAAGTCATGGGGAATTTAGAAACACATCATACCTCCAAGTTGCATTATCTCGAAAAATAATTTAAACAATAGTCCTCCGTCCTAGGGCCCCATAGGGCCTAAGCCATCACTATGCTACCAGAACTGTTAACGTGTCACTTTATGACCAATTTACTTACTTTGGGACTCGTTTGAGGCCAGTGAATCTTTTGACCCTGATTGAAGACACCCTAGGACGAGATAGCTAATCAGCATGTCAATGAATATGTCAATAACGTCATCAAAGTTCACAGTAATACGACAATTCAAATTGATCAAAGACATTTAATAAAACTCCAAAACCACCATGACCTTTCAGTCATGAATAACCACACCAGTTTAGTACGATTTTGTGAAGTTTATTCCCTATTGATTACAATTCTACTAATAAGTTTATTAATCTCAAAACCAAGAAACACATTAGCATAGTCACAATATGGCAACTCTGATAAGATTTCATCAAAGTAAGAATCACGAATATTAGAACATAGCACGGCATCAACATAGGTTATCCTTAGCAGAGTAACATTAGTGCATTATTCAGCAAAGCATAGATTCAGTCATTTGTCTATTTGTGTCAGTTTAGTGAATTCCTCTCCTAACCTCGAATTAACATTGGCATGTTGGGCTTCATGCAAAACAATTAAGTAACAACAATTTAGAAAACATCTAGCTATGGTCTCTGTCAAAAGAAGCAGATGGTACCTAGAAAGGAAAAGCAAACAGACAATTACAATTTCATTGTCATATAATTACCCTCCATATTGGGTCAGCACTCAGGCTCCGTATTAGTTCTCAGGACATCAGTTGATTCGCCATCAGCCAGGAATTCAGCAAGTGGGGTAAAGGGGCACTTCCCTCATAAGGAGGTAAAGTGTAATCAGGCAATATAAGGCAAGAATGGTTTTAAGAACCAAACAGCAAAGTCTCTATGCAAAGTGACAAAGTGTCTGGGTCATAGCAAAATGTGACAGCATCTCCCTCTCATCTATCTCCTAGTTTCCTATTCTAATTCTCTTCCTTGTGTCAAGGGTTTTTATCCCATTTTCGTTGTACATTCCCCTAAAATTTGGTTGGATGAGGGGTTGCACCCCACTATCTTCCTCCAATAGAGTTTCAATTATCTCATCAAATTTGTCACCCCATAACAGTTCTCACGTATTTTATTGGTCCTTATGATTGACGTCTTTAGCGGGTGGAATGTCCGGTATGATTTCATACTCTTGTGGTCCTTTGCACATCTTCAGTCAGTGGCTCTATTGCTTGTACCGGTTCAGGCGACCTTGTAACTGCCAGTAGTCTACACTGTTGCACTCAGCAAGAATGTTTCACTAAGCCAGTCGATTTTCATGAGAACGGAACTACTACATTTACATTCATCTTCTAGTTTAGAAAAACAAGAGTTCATGTCCTTCAGCAAGTCAGCACACTGCATGTTAGAAAAACACATTTTATATGAAACCAGGCAGCTAGGCCTCGATTTATGCTAACTAAGGCCTAATGACTTAGTAACAGAATTCTAACATATAACCTTTCATTATTAGTACAAATCACTTTTCAATATAACATTTCATAATTATTAGTCAGTTTCATTAGTCCCCGTATATATTGGCGGCCACTCCCCGTGGGTACTTTTCAAGCATGCGTTTAACAAAACATATTAATAAATTTTCTATGCAGCATTATTATACATTAGTTCATAATCATTTCATGTTATTAATTTTGTGTTGATCTTATTACAATCACTTTAGTCAATTACTGCATTACTCAGCCGATTTATGGGGATAAATTGTTTATTAGTGCAGCTGGTTGTGTGTATGGTGTGTGTGTCTGGGGTGTGTATGGTGCGTGTGTGTCACTGTCGTTTTCCTCCCCCTCTCTCTTGTGTGCTAGGCAGCTGTACTCACTGTCGTCGTCTTCACCGGTATTGGTGTTCATGGTGGAGCATAGCGTAGAAGATCATAGGAAATACTTACAGTTCGCGTTCCAAGATGGCGTGGTTCTTCCCTATGTCTCCAATGATGAGTCCTTTCACTTCTGTAATGTGTTTCTGCCAGGCTTTTGATGGCGTTCATACAGCCCCGGAAAAGGTGGCGGATTGTGTTGTCATAATATGGTGGGCGGAACTTTGAGTTCCGCCTGGCTGTAGGTGGCTACCGCCATGGTGACTGTTGTTTCCGCCCTGGCAGTCGGTGTGGTAAATTGGCTGTCTTTCGGAGATCTTACCACCATGGTCATAATTTGGCAGTAGTTACCGCCAGCCTGCTGGCTGTATTACTGCAACTTTATCACCGACTGCCAGGGTCATAATGAGGGCCATGGTGTATGTAATCTCTGTATAAGTGCATGTGACGTTCAGCATTTATTTTCTTGGTAGTCTGGCAGGTATGAGCGTGTTATAGATGGTGTAACACACAACCCATCTTTAGAAACATTTACATTTATTGGTGCTAATAAGGAATGCAAGAACACTCAATGTTGCTGCCCCAAACTAGCAGGCAATCAGTTTAAAAGCTTTTAATGAACGCTTGCCAAACAGCAATTATCCTGGGAATGTTAACAGACAGTCTGCCACTGACAAAAGCACAACTATAAGTCCCAGAATGAAAAGTGATCGTAGCTAAAAAGCCTGGACAGGTCACATAGGTCTACATGATAAATATCTAGTTATGGTATCAATCCCTGCAAATAAACACACTGCATTATGAACAAAGATGCAGAATAAATGTTGCTCCAGTTCTCAGAAGAAAATATAATTATGCCCTTTTCCCCAATTTGTTTACAAACATCTGGACCTGCAGCCATCACTCTACTCTACATCCTCCTTGAAAGCATGATCTAAACATAGACATGTACAACTCACTTCTTGCACTGTTGGCTGTTGCCTGTGCGACATTATTACGTCATGACAGGAGAGAGCTGGGATAAACTGCCCTCCTGCCTAGCTGTCAAGTGAAGCACCTGTCCCAACTCGTCACCATGTGTGATAGCAGCTTCCAGGAACACTGTTTTTTAAACCAACAGTACACTGCAATCTGCAATCTTGAACTTGTAGTATTGAACTTGTTGTATTGGTATCCCCCGGACTGTTGGCTAAAAAGCCAGTATTTGCAGAACGTGTGTCACATTTACGTCAGCATACGTAAACTACACTTCATAGTGAAAGAACCGTGGTGGATGATGCAGAGGCTTTGCAAGCACCTGCTAACAACTTTCAATAACAAGTGCATGTCTCCTCTGTAGAACTGCATCATGACATATGCACATTTTGTATGAGTAACCATTTTTAGCCAATTTAGAATCCACGTTTGCGGAACAGATGCATGCAGTTAACATGTTTAGTGTTCGCTGGAAGAAGTGTCTCACAGGCCATAAGTGTACTGTTTGTATGTTGTGCAGAAAGTGCTTTGCTACAGTAGGCCCAAAAGAGTCCGCAACAAAATCAAAGCTGAGAGGGAGACTATAACTTGCCAGGGCCTCATCTCCCAGGATCTGCAGGTGCCTGACTACTAGCGCTGCAACCTCTACGCTACTCCTAACAGTATTTTGAGGGTAGGTTTGTGAGAGGCCTTCTAGGGTGTGTTCATGACAGGCTTTGTTGTGGCCAGTCCATATAATACCCACCAGAGCTTGCCACACCACCATGTCGTAGCAGAAGTGGTAGCGTTGTGAGGCACACTAAGGGCTTTATACTAAAACAGTTTCAGTGTCTTATCATTGGTCCAGAACGCTACATAAATGCAACACCGTGCTGCTGGGAAGGCTTCAAAGGGTGTGTCCTACAATAGGTCTTGAGTCTTGATCGGACCTCTTCGTTTACTGCTAGGTGTGGAACGAGGGGCTGCTTTTGACGAAACGTGTTTTTAGGGATTCTCCTATGTGTTAGATGACAGCTAAATCAGAACTGCTGGACAACCCTGAAGGGTGAGACGAGAGAAACGGGAAAGGTAAACAGTCTGCAAGTGCTGGTGACAGTAAATACAGGTTCAATTAGTGGTCATTTATAATTTATTATTTTTCTCACCCCTGCCCTCGCCCTTCCCTCCTACATGTTGTTCTGTGGCTTACATATAACACTTTGGGGGGGGGGGGTATTTATGAACGTTTTGCGCTGTGTTTGTGTCACAAGAATGACTCAAATCAATGCAAAATATTTTTTTCTCAGTTGACTTACCAGCGCTGGAAATTTACTGGAAATCACTTGAAAGTAACGTTTACATCACTTAGCAGCAAGGGGAGTTGCATGGGTGGTGCATGGGCGTCCCCATGTAACCACCCAAGTTTTTTTACTCAAAACCCTATTTTCTAAAGTAGAAAGAGTTTAGCATAAAAAATAATGTCCATTTCAAATAGGCGGTATCAAGGAGAAATGCTTTTATTTCTCCTTTTTTCCAAATTTGCATGTGTGCTGCACTGTACAGCACACATACAAAGAGGGGAAAGATTTAAAATTAGTCTAAGGATAGTATTTTGCACTGGAAAGCTACCCTTCAAGTACAAAACCTATGCTAGACTAACACAGACACCCTTGCACTATAGTGCAAAGGTGTGTGTGTGCCTGCCTGATTGTGGACTGGCGCTATGGAAAGGGGAAAAGAGTGCCGTAGCTCTGAAAATATGGCACTCTCCTGCTCTCTCCTTCTCGAGCAGCGCAGCATTTTTGGGTTGGCTGCTGCACTACATGAGGAATTGGTAAATAGACCCCTTAGTCATGGAGCAAAGCGTACTTAAGTATTTTGGAATGCTTTCTCCACAACACTGCTATTGAAGGAGACCAACAGCCGCAATCACGTATAACACCTAGGCCTATTGCAGGAATTCATTGTTTCAAATGTACACAGCTACAATGCTGAATCCGACTTGGCAAAGGTGAGTGGGGAAGGAATGTGGTTGCTTCACAGAAAATCATCAGTACACCATGCCCTGGGATAAATTGGAAAGGCTGAATAGGAGCCTTGGAGGAGATTTGAGAAGATGTGGGGTCTCCACAATCATCCAGAGTACCTTGGACCTGCTATATGATAGAAAAGATGTTGTTTGAAGACTGCAGTGTCAGCACACTAGGGCAGTTTGCTAGAATATCCCCATGATATCCAGAGGGTCATCCTGATAAATAGTAATGTATGATAATAGGGCCACGCAGAGTAATGCTACAGTGTCATGTTGGTTACTTTGAGGCCAACCAACTGGGCCTGTATCTCACAGATAGCATGTGGGTGCACCAGCCAGGCCCCAAAAAGTACTTAGGGTAATTATTTCAGTACCTATCATCACACAAACTGTAAAACGTTGCTTGCTTTGTTTTCTGTTGCTCCACTGTTTCTTCAGAATTGAGTTTGGATTTGTTTTTAACCTCATTTGTTTTGTCCTGTTACATTCATTAGTATCACATTATGTTTGTTTCAAATCAAAAGAGCACAAGTGCTGGAGTTCCTACTTAGGTGGCTTTGGCAAGAAAGGAGAACAAATTTAACAATCATAACAGTACCATACATTTGTGTCCTAGGAAATTACTTTGAAATTGCTGTTTGTTTCCAGCAAACTGCAGGTAACTGTGGAGTGCTTGGTATTTGGTTAGTTAGGATGAATGTGGAGCCACTATGGTGCTCAACCAGGAGTTTGAGGGTCTCCATCAGTGCCATAGTGGTGAGAGGGGAGCCTTCAGAAATCTTATGGACTCAATTATGACAGTTGTTGTATGTTCAAGAGCAGGGGCGCATGAATGAGAGGTATATCAAACTGAATATATGCCATGGTTGCAAACTTAGCTTACCACGACGACGATCATAAGTTGTTACTTTTTGTTGAGGACAGATTCTGACAGTTAGGTGACCTTCACGTGTAGTTAGTTGGATAGAGGCAGTTCCAGGGCTTCCATTCAGGTGTGGCCCCATACATTGTGAATGGGACATAAAGGTAACAAGTGCTAAAAGCACACACCAGAAACCAATTATTCCAGGTCTTCCTAAACGTAGGTTTAGGTGTTGTGTGTTGGTGAAGGAGGCTTCATTAGGTAGAGAGTGCACAGGATGTAACATTGTGGGTTTTCTTCTGTTGTCTGCATTTCTTTCTATGTCTCTGCCTTTCCAGATTGGGAAAGAAAATTTAATGAATGGTTGTGTCATAATTTATAATGCATGTCTGGCTGGTATGACTGTTCAGATGGCTGTTGGGGCATTGGTGGTATGGATTAGATAGTGTTCACTTTGTGACATGGTGTTAGAAAGGCTGCTTTCTAAGAAATATACTCCGAAATGTACCCCTCATAAACAGTAAGCAAATATTACAATACTTGCATGTGAACTGGCAATACAAATGGAGACAGGGAGAAACTCTTGGACCGGAGCCTTGATTTCCAGCAGATTCGATTGCCAAGAAATTTCAGACATAAACAGAAGACTGAGGAATGTTAATCTTATTACCTACATCCATTCCCTTCAACGAAGGCAGGTATTGACTTCAGCTGAAAAAGAGTCGAGATAAGTATAACTGTTGTGATAAGCTGACAGGCTCTTGAAGGTCAACCAAAAACAAGAGAGCACAGCATATGTGTGAAGGACATAAGTGTGGAAAAGCAACTGCCTGTGCTAATGCATAGACTGTGCTTGTGCCTTAGAAGGCGTTAGGGAGATAACAAGGGGTGTCAGGTCATAGTCCTGACTCTGTCAGCTTGCACTCTCACCACTGGAGCACTCGTCTGGGGGCATCCCAGTGGATCAGACATTCGTCACTCCGTAAATATAAACCGGGCTGTCTTAGGATGGACACTGTGGAAACCCATTGGATTGCAGAGATACAGGGTGGTACAAAGACAATTCCATTCTGCAACGAGACTTGGATCTGTGGTGGTCTGCTTGTAATCATTTGACACAATGTTCTGCACATATAACATACATCCGATAGTGCTGCTAAAGCTGTAAGAAAATGCACACATGTCCCCTATTCCCAGAGGGCTCAAGAAAAGGGGACATATTAGTGCAACATATTTTGAGGGAAAAGGTACAGTTATTTCAAAAGTTAAAAAATATATTTCCAGTAATCTAACCTGCATATTTTAGGTAGTGTATAAAATAAGGCAATTTAGAATTAGAAGAAACATTTTGACATTTTTTCTATTCATTAAATCATATGCGTAAACTTAGTTTGTTCTGGGGGATAAGTTACACCTGTTTGAGTGAGAATTAGAATGTTTGTTTAACTTAAACAAAGATAACATACACAAGTGATGTATAAACTGAGCCTGACTTAAGTTGTATCATTTTTTCCCCAGATCTTGGGAATTTTTAAGTTAGCCAGGGGTTTTTTTATGGGAAAAAATAGCTGTCTAAGAGTATTTGTTTTAATCTAAAAATGCCATTAACAAAGGTTATGGTGTGCTAAGATCACCATCTTTTCAGGAACAAGAGTTGTTAAAAGGACCATTTTGTTACCACTGGTTTTGCATTTTTGTCAGTGGTAGTCCTTGTTTCCTATTTTTTTGTACTTCACTAATTTGAAGTTTGTGGTAAAAACCCATGGGTGAACTTGGACAGCTAACCATTTCTTAAGACTAGATAACATTCTGAATTCAGAAAGGCATAATTTGTGTAAATCGCTCATAGTTTTCCCCAAAAATGTATTTATTGTAAAACATAAATGGGAAAAATAGAATTAGCCAACAACATTTTCAACTGTAATATTTAGCCCCAATGGCCAGTTTACAAAACTAATATACCATTACATCCGTAAGACTCTTGTGATCACAGGGAGATATAGCGTTTGTCCGTAGTCCACAAATATTTGGCACCCAGAGCCAACAACAAACCTGCAGTTTATGATGATTATTTACCCAAAACCAACCATGCAGCGATTCATATGTTAAAATCTAATAATTGAAAAAATGGTTAAGAAGGAAAGCGATGTATTTTTGAAATATGCACTAAATACTGACCACGAAGAGTAGTTATTTGTACGACTCTGAAATTGGGGTTGTCCATGCTGGCAGGCGAATTGGAGGGCGATTTGCAAAAATGTGTTTATTCATGTACACTAGCTTACATTTAGAAGCCAAATTTGAGAAAAGTGCAATTGATAACAACAAACCTTGTACTATTCTGTAATACCCTGCTTCTTTCAATAATATGGTACGCCACTTGTGTGGCTTGGCCTATAGCCGCGATAGGAAAGGTGCCTAAAATGGAACATGGAGATATAAATTTTTCATTTTGAAATATGACTCAGTGTGGGTAGCTGCTGATTTTGGGACCCAGGATTAGCCATCAGCCATGGAATCCTACCATACCCAGACATTTCTGAAATGTAGACATGCAGAGGCTTCTAGGGTGCTGTGAACTGCATGTATTTCGGTATGTTTTCTAACCCAAAATAACTTGTCAATATCAAACTTTAGTTAAAATCACATATTTTCCTCACATTTCTGTGAATGAAAGTTCCACAGCCTGTGAAGAGCCACAAAAGTCCACTACCCAGCAATCCCACACTTGCCTGATAAAAATTGTATTCATTTATATGGCTAGACCCATCACTAAAGGCCCCAGAATGCAATGTGGAGATATACAATTTTCATCATGAAAAATTACACATTTTGCCAAAGTGAGTGCTGCAGATTTAGGGGTCAGGCTCTGCCACCACCCAGGGAAACCTACTAATTCCAGACATTTCTGAACACTACACACACAGGAGAGTCCAAGGTGGTTTTTGCACCCAGAATGCCTGTAAATCTCAAACATTGGATAAAATCACATTTTCCTCAACTTTCTATGTGTGAAAGTTCTGGAACTGACAAACTTCCTCCCAGCCAGTGTTCTTACACTTCTGCCAAAAGTGCTCACGTCAGCTGCACTAGACAGCTAAGGTGGCTGACGTGAATGGCTCGACAGCCGCACTGAAGTGTTTCAAGGTGCAGGATTTATTGCCAAGGCTCTTATGTTACTGGTATGGTGAAACAAAACTTATGGGTTTCCTATTTGTTTGGAAGCCACTGAATTCCTTGTGTTTTTCTGTGCTTCCTGTGGATAGTTGTTGACCAAGAAAATACAACTGGAAGTGGGAGTAAGTAGTACTGATTGAAGAGATTTTACTGGCTTTCGTGCTTATCAATGCAACTATTGCACTTATTATTGTGAAAATGGACACAGAAGGTAATATTTCACACACAGCACGCCCTGTTGAAAAACTTGTCAAGGAGCCCAAATGTCAAACACACCCCTTGATAATCCAAACAGAACAATTGACTCAATATGTTACCTAGGGAACCTTGACGTCTAGTCATTAATCATACTGTTTACTGCTGTCAAATAAAAAAATTGTTTACCTAAAAGCCTAAATGCGAACGTTCAGGGCAAAGGGAAATTGCAGTGGTTATACATATAACAAATGCTGGATTTTAAATGTAATTATCCAGAATGTGAACTCGTAATAGATAATAGAAGATTGACTGCAGGGGACTATAGGTGGAGTGTTCCATACTGATGCTGCAGCCAGGGGAGAAAACTCTGTTGCCATAGCTGGTGGTACAGGATTTTGGGACCTGAAGAAACTGTTGACTGAATTTCAAACTCCTAGGGGGCTTCTGTCAACAGAATCTTTTATTCAAGAAGTCAAGTGATTGAAAGTAAATTGTTTTATGCACTACATTCATGGCCTTGAAGGTGGCGTTTACTGTGACTGAATCAGACTTTTTCAGGTCACACACAAGACGCACAGGTACATTCTAGTCAAGCAATAACCGCATCACTTCTGTGGCAGGTTCACATCAGGGATGTGTACACACTGATGGAAGCAAGGCCTGGTAAAACCAATAAGTCTCACTTTTTAGAAACCTATTCACATTTAGATTGGAATGTTGCTGATTAATTGTTTATTTTGGAGGTCTTGACATGAATGCCACGAAAGGGTTTCTTGCAAAGGGACTCTGGGAGCAGCATGTTGAGAAGATAGTGCCACCTGGACATAAACTCTTGGAGTGGCAATCAGTGATGAAATACAAAAGTGGCAGAAATGTTTAGGCTATAAGGGAGCATATCACAATTGTTGGAAATGGCCCTTCTGCAGGGTTATCCCCAGACTTTTTGCCTTCCTCCTTCTCTTTTTCTGACCTCATTTTTGCTGGCTTTTAGACTGCGCACTTTACCACTGCTAACCAGTGCTAAAGTGCATATGCTCTCTCCCTTTAAACATGGTAACCTTGGATCATACCTGATTGGACTATTTAATTTACCTATAAGTCCCTAATAATGTGCACTATAGGTGCCTAGGGCCTGTAGATTAAATGCTACTAGTGGGCCTGCAGCACTGGTTGTGCCACCCACTTAAGAAGCCCCTTTACCTTATCTCAGGCCTGCCATTGCCAGGCCTGTGTGTGCAGTGTAACTGTCACCTCGACTTGGCATTTAAATGTACTTGCCAAGCCTAAACCTCCCCTTTCTCCACACATGTCACCTCTAATGTGTGCCCTAGGTAGCCCCTAGAGCAGGGTGCTGTGTGGGTGAAAGGTAGGACATGTACCTGTGTAGGTTACATGTCCTGGTAGTGTAAAACTCCTAAATTCGTTTGTGAGGCCTGCTCCCTTCATAGGCTAACATTGGGGCTGCCCTCATACAGTATTGAAGTGGTAGCTGCTGATCTGAAAGGAGTAGGCAGGTCATTTTTAGTATGGCCAGAATGGTAATACCAAATCCTGATGACTGGTGAAGTTGGATTTAATATTACTATTCTAGAAATGCCACTTTTAGAAAGTGAGCATTTCTTTGCATTTAAATCTTTTTGTGCCTTACAATCCACGTCTGGCTGGGCTTAGTTGACAGCTCCTTGTGCATTCACTCAGACACACCCCAAACACAGGGTACTCAGCCTCACTTGCATAAATCTGCATTTTGAATGGGTCTTCCTGGGCTGGGAGGGTGGAGGGCCTGCTCTCACACAAAGGACTGCCACACCCCCTACTGGGGCCCTGGCAGACACGATTGAACTGAAAGGGGACCTGGTGCACTTCTTAGCCATTCTTTGAAGTCTCCCCAACTTCAAAGGCACATTTGGGTATAAAACAGGGCCTCTGCCCTACCTCATCAGACACTTGCTGGAGAAGAAACCTGAACCAGAAACTACATCCTGCCAAGAAGAACTGCCTGGCTGCTCAAAGGACTCACCTGTCTGCTTTCTCCAAAAGACTGCTGCCTTGCTGTTGGCCTGCTGCCTTGCTGAACTCTTGCCTTGCTGCTGAAGTGCTCTCCAAGGGCTTGGATAGAGCTTGCCTCCTGTTCCCTGAAGTCTCAGGACCAAAAAGACTTCTCTTTTTCATTTGGACGCCTTGTGCGCCGGAACATTCGACGCACAGCTTGCTCTGCGGTGAAAAATTCACCGCACGCCGATCCGTAAAGACGCCGCTCGACGCGACACCTGCGGTGCGACCGGAACTTCAACGCATGGCCTCACCTGGACAAATGCCGCCCGACTCCAGAAAGGAAATCGACGCGACTCCTGCCGTGAGGGAGAAGATTCTACACACAGCCCACCGGAATGACGCACAGCCAGAAAACAAGCCTAGGATTCCACGCACAGACCCCAGGACATCTGGTAATCCCGCGAACCACAGAAAGAGACTGTCCGCGTGCCGGAAAATGACGCCTGACTTCCCCACGTGAAAAATAACGACGCAAGTCCATGTGTGCAGGGGAGAAATCGACGCACACACCATTTTTCTACATATCTATTCTTCTGCGACCCTTTGCAGAGATTTTCCACTTTAAGCCAGGTACTTTGTGCTTGAAAGAGACTTTGTTTGCATTTTAAAGACTTAAGACACTTTATATCACTTTTCAGTGATATCTCTACAATTTCACATTGCATCTTTATTCGTTTTGACCTGCAATTATCCAGATAAATATTATATATTTTTCTAAACACTGTGTGGTGTATTCTTGTGGTGCTATATTGTGTTATTGTATGATTTATTGCACAAATACTTTACACATTGCCTTCTAAGTTAAGCCTGACTGCTCGTGCCAAGCTACCAGAGGGTGGGCACAGGATAATTTTGGATTGTGTGTGACTTACCCTGACTAGAGTGAGGGTTCTTGCTTGGACAGGGGGTAACCTGACTCCCAACCAAAAAAACCATTTCTAACACACCCACTTCCACATTGCTTTACATTTAGAGACTAGCCTATCAGGGAGAGAGAGAGACTGATCAAAAAGATCCCTATGTTGCAAAAGTTGACATCAGCCACACAAGGCCACCAGACACATTTTGACAGTGCTCTCACATTAGGGACTAAGGTGGGGCAGGTACTATGGGTGGGGGCATGATGAGGAGAGATTGGATGGGAAGAGAGATGGAGTGAGCAGAGGCAGAAAGCGTTGCCAGGAAGTGAAGCGAGCCATGACAAGGAGAGTTTGGGTTTGGTGGCTGAGTGCAGGGACGGAAAGTAACTGAATGGTTAGCAGAAAGTGATGCGGCAAAAGGAAGACCTGCAGACAAGTGTAGCTTCTGATACCAGAGCATCAGGAAAGGAGGCACAGAGAGGCTTGAGGGACACACAGAGAGAGGAAGCCAGGGCAAAAAGTTAGTAAAAGCAGACATATGAGACGAAATCAGAAAGGCAATACATTCCCATTGAACGGAAGCGTAATAATATAGAAAAGTGTAAAATGGAAATAGTTCCCTTAAATCAGTAATGGAAGCATTAACACATCCAACCACAAAATAACAGTGTGAAACCAAAATGTCTCCAGTGTGGGGCAAAAGAAGTGTAGGAAGTGTTAGACCCTGTTGGGGTCCACAGGTTCCTGGGCCCCAAGCATGGTTATTGCGGTCAATCAAACTCGAGTTCTATTGTCTGTTCTACTGTGGCTCTGCAAACAAAGCCAAGCACAACCCTTTCCACACTTGACTCCTAAGGGGGCAAAAGAAGCAGGTCCAAACAATCAGTTTACAGACACAGAAAAGTAGTGTCCAGCCTTGTGCTAATCGAACTGTTACTCAATAATATACAGAGCAGTTAGGTGAATGACATACAGCAGCGGTTCCCAAATTTTTCAGAACCATGACGAGCTTTTTAGAACATATTTGTGACTCACCTAGCTTTAATGACCATGAGGCAAAACATTTTTATGTAACTAAAACACTGTGTTGTTTTAACTTTAATCACCATGAGGTGGGTGATTTTCTAATATAACTAAAGCATTGTGTGACAACACACTGTCGTTTACAGAGAGAACCTTTGCTATTGAAATGGCCACCACATTTTCACAGACATATAGGCGTTCATTACAACCCTGGTGGTTGGTGTTAAAGCAGCGGTACTACCGCCAACAGGCCGGCAGTAAACAAAATGGGATTTTGACCATGGCGGTTACGGCAATCGAAGACCGCCACTTTAACACACCGACCACCAGGGTGGTAATGGCCGCTGGGCTGGAGACTTCGGTCTCCAGCCCGGCGGCCGTCACAATCCCACCCTCGGGATTACGACCCGGCCTACCACCATGGTTTTCGTACCAAATTTACCACCATGAAAACCATGGCGGTAGGCACTATCTGTGCCAGGGAATCCCTTCCCTGGCGCTGATAGGGGTCTCCCCTGCCCCTCCCCTTGCCAGAGTCTGCCCCCACCCTCCCCTCCCTCTTCTACCCCCGCACATATACACACCCACACACGCACCCATATACACACATGCACACACGCATACTCACCACCACCCACGCATGCACACATACATACCCACACACCGCAACACATACCAGCATACCTTGTCACACACATGCATTCACAACACACAACACTCACAATCACTTACTTACGCATGCATCCTACGTGACTCACACCCGCATGCACACATACCAATACATACACCCCCCCCACATACACACAACACTCCCCACCCCCTTCTCCAGTTGGTGAACCCGACTTACCTGCCAGGGGGTCCTCCGGCTGGAGATGGTCCGCGGCCATGACTCTCTTCTTCACAATACTGTTGCTTGGTATATTCATTATCCTAATCATTGCAGTTCATGCAACTTATCGCAAATGGCAGTTATGTTAAATAAAAACTATTATAACTTCACTGCATCTGTGTTATTGCCTTTGTTTGTATGAGACATAATACATCTGTGAGAAAAGGGTAATTTCCGTTTAACCACGACAACCCTGAGATATCTTACTTTTAGTCCATGCGTAAGCGACTGCTACAAATCACCCTTTACTATTGTGTTTCTGGTGAGGTACTGCTAGTGAGCCGGTAAGGTTTGGACAACAGTTACAACTAGTTGTAGAAAGAGACTTAGGGCCTCATTCCGACCCGGACGGGCGGCGGACGCCGCCCGCCGGGCGGAAACCGCCCAAACACCGCCCCGCGGTCAGAAGACCGCGGGGGGCATTTCAACTTTCCCGCTGGGCCGGCGGGCGATCTGCAAAAGATCGCCCGCCGGCCCAGCGGGAAAGCGCCTTCCACGAGGATGCCGGCTCCGAATGGAGCCGGCGGAGTGGAAGGTGTGCGACGGGTGCTGTGGCACCCGTCGCGCTTTTCAGTGTCTGCTAAGCAGACACTGAAAAGCAATGTGGGGCCCTGTTAGGGGGCCCCTGCAGTGCCCATGCCATTGGCATGGGCACTGCAGGGGCCCCCAGGGGCCCCACGACACCCGTTCCCGCCAGCCAGGTTCTGGCGGTGTAAACCGCCAGAACCAGGCTGGCGGGAAGGGGGTTGGAATCCCCATGGCGGCGCAGCTTGCTGCGCCGCCATGGAGGATTCCCATGGGCAGCGGGAAACCGGCGGGAGACCGCTGGTTTCCCGTTTCTGACCGCGGCGTTACCGCCGCGGTCAGAATGCCCATGAATGCACCGCCAGCCTGTTGGCGGTGCATTCGCTGCCCTCGGCCCTGGCGGATTCAATCCGCCAGGGTCAGAATGAGGGCCTTAGTCACCTACAAACGAAAGTACTGTCATCCTGAGACCAGCAGTATTGCTCAGAGCAAGAGTCCAAACTACGATACTGCTGTCAGCAGCAGTGTCCGCCAGCCAAACACCGCCAGGCCACATCATTGCTCATGATACAGTCGGTGCTGTTTTACTGGCGTGGCGGTGCTGCTGTCAGCAGTGCCACCTGTGCGCCGCCATGACCGTCGGCAGTGTTCCGCCAGTGTTCTGGCAGAATACCGTTGGCGGTCATGATACGTGTAGATGGCTGGCAGCCACGGCGGCGGTATGTTTGGCAGCCGTCGTCGTGGCGGTAGGTGGTCAATACCGCCAATGTTGTAATTAGGGCCATAGTTTTGCTGATAAAAATGTATCACACACAAATTATAATGTGGAAATCGGGTTTCAAAAATGTGAATCACCAAGTAAAGTGTCTTGATTTGTTTTGATCCTATTCAGATTTTCGTTACCATTGGACTTCAGAATTACAATAAATGTGCATAATTTTTGCTTTCCTAACTGCTGAATGTGTACAGTTCATTTTCAAGTGTTTACATTTTGTTGTGTGTTACAAAAACGATTTCCTACAGCCTTTTGGTTCACACACATTGTATCCCAGCAAGATTGTACATAATTCACTTTACGTTACTTTCTCTGACTGCAAAGTGAGAGAGGTATGTAAACACCAATGTATTAAAAGACATAAGCGCCAATTTGTCAGAAGACATAGCCTTAGATATGACCTCTGTTTTGAAAGCCACAAATGTTTAAAGGCATCTTTATTTATTGATTTGACTTTCACAAACCAACAAAAATGGCTTGCACCCACTATTAGGCATGGCCCACAGTTTAGGAAACACTGTTATACAGAAAACAACATTTGTTACAAAGGCTGAACAACAAGAGGCCTTTACAAAGAAGGCCTTATAACGAAAATGCCTTTACACTGAAAGGCTTTTACAAAAACATTTTTTACAACAACCATGCCTTTACAACAGATGCCTTGTATAATAAAATGGTGGGAAATGGAAGTATATTGCAGGTAAGTCAAAAGCTTTAAAATATATATATGTATGTGTATAGATATACATATATTTTTGTGTGCACACACACACAGACACAAACACACATACATATATATATATATATATATATATATATATATATATATATATATATATATATATATATATATATACAAAATGAAGATTGTCCTGGGAAGCGTGTTTTCGGCGCACTTGTTTTTCCGGTGGTGCAGGTTTTAGGCAGGACACACCTGTGAGCAAGGTCCGGTGTGACCAAAACGCGTCAGGAGATTCCTGTTTGTTTATTTTGCTTGAGATTTCACTAATGGAATTAAAATAGAATGATTTATGGCACAACAATGGAGTGCGGTTCTTCTCTTTTCGAATCTGAAAGAGAATCCTTTCTATACATATATATATATATAACAAATATGGGTGCTAAGGGAATTTTTAGGGTGGGTATGGGTTTTTGGGTAGTAAGGGAATTTTGACGTGGGAATGCATTTTTTTAGGGTTCAGGGTTAGTTGGTTAAAAGGTATATATATATATATATATATATATATATATATATATATATATATATATATTATATTATATATATATCTATACACATACACAAACACAATATATATAAAAAATGATATGTATTTACATTGTTGATATATAAATATATACCTCTACCACAGAAGTCTTCCCACACAAAAGTGAGGGGCAGATTAAAGTGCCCCTAACGCCACCAGAGCATCACTTTTTGTGACAGTCCGGTGGGGCTAACCTCTGCTCTATATTTACAATGAGATGTAAAGCCACTTTTTGTGGCGTTACGCCTCCTTGTAAATATGCGCCCCTCTGTCACACTTTTCTGCGTCAGAGTGGTGTGCAATGGGTGTCGCAGTGGGCGTTCCACCGCAACACCCATTGCTTTTGACACTGCCCCAGATTTACGAGTAATCATAAACCTGTGGAAGCGCCAAAGCCTAGCACCACCCCCGGGGGAGGCGTTAGCTTGGCAAAATGAGGAGGAATGCTTTTATTCCTCCTCATTTTTTGCTTTTTCCATGTGTGCTGCATTCTGCAACACACATATAAAGAACAAAATGCCATGGGTGATTGTTTATGTGCAGGAAGGTGTCCCTTCCTGCACATTAACAATAATTCCAAAATGACGCTTTGGTACTTCTATGTGTGCTGCATTTTGCAATACACATAGAAGTGGTCGAATCGCCATTATAGATTGTTTATGTGCAGGAAGGGACACCTTCTTGCACGTAAACAATCTATCCCCTCAATGCAGACACCCTTGCACTATGGTGTAAGGGTTTCCTGGGTTGGCACAGACAGTTTAATTCAGCGCTGGCACAGGGGGAAACGCAGGGGTGTGCCATATTCCTCTAAATACGGCGCATCCCTGTGTTTCAAAAGTGGCACAGCGTGGCGCTGCTATTTTTGCTGCAGTACTGCACTGTGCCACTTTAGAATAAACTTGGGTCTAAGTATTTTGCAGGTAAAAATAAACCCATTTCATATATATATATATATATATATATATATATATATATATACCACAATATATATATATAATACATATATTAAACACACATACATATATTTATTTATATATATATATATATATATATATATATATAGTCACTGCAAAAAAACAAAGGTTACAGGGACTTTATAATGAAGCTCACATTTTAAATGTACAAAACCATAGGAATTTAAGAGTTACAGTTATTTCAAGTAACTATAACTCGTGCTCTAAGGTAACTATAACCCGCGCCCCTGTCATGCACAGTTTGTTCCTCAAAACATTAACTGCAAGTATTAAGGTGATGTCAAAGAAGTCATGAGTGTTGCAATATGTGGGCTAATTATCATTGCATGGCGAGCATTACCTTAGGACACAAGCCAACCTCCTGTAACCACCCGGAGAGTTTTTAGGCCAAACTGAAAAGAAAAATGTATTTATCAAGTAAAAAGAGTGCAATTACATTTCAGTATATACCTTAAATATTTGAATATAAATAGTAATTAAAGAGGGAATGTGACTGTTGGCACACCTAGACTGGAAACCTCAAGGTGAGGGCCTGAGACCTTAACCTCTAGGCCACAGGTGGCTTTTTACTATGCAGTTTCCAGACAAAGGTATGATATTCAACCAAATGATTTTGATGGCAAAAAGACTCAAACGTTCCATCACTAGGAATCTTTAACAGTCAAAACACTATTAAATAAACAGACACAGTGCCATGAGAAACTAGGATTTGAACCTTCAACCTACTGAGTGACAATCCAACAGTTTTACCACTAGTCTAGACATGAGTCTGGTCTGCTGTGCATCAAAATCTAACAATAACATTCAAACCAAACATCTTCCTTGTGTGCAGCTTTTAAGTCATTCCATGTAGAGGCTATTGTTTTTGCAATGCTTTCTCCATAGAATGACTTCAAAGTGGCACACAAACAAGATGCTTGGGGCCAGGAGAGAACCACGGGGGAGCCTGAAGAGCCCCATGGTCCAAGCCAGGTCCCGACTCCTGTGGGAGCCGGCATAGCTCCCACAAGCAGAGAGCTGCTTTAAATAGCTGCTCCCTGGTTGCAGGAGCAATGTTTTCTTCTGTTTCCCTGCAATCATATTTGCTTTCAATGGAACCGATGAACACTTTTCTTTCTGCAGTTCTGTTTGACAGCTCCCGCTTGCATAAAGCAGAGTCATGTTTGCTCTTGCTTGGTGGGAACTGACAGCAAAAGCAAACAGCTACCTCCAGAGGGTGGGCACCTTGGGAGGTAGCAGGAGCTGGCCCCGTGAGGTGGCAGTCCCCAGGCTCATCTATTGCTCAATGCATATTTTAGGCCCGGGAGCTGGTGGTCCCAAGGGACAGGGATCCTCTACGGACCCCCCTCATTATTTTATTTGAGCCCCAGCAAAGTGGTGGTCCCCCACTCTGTGGGGGGGGGGCACATGCCCACCCTGCATTCATTAAAGATATTTTGCCTCGGGAAGGAGGCGGTCTTCAGGGATGCGGGGGCCACGTGCCCCTCATATATTAAACTGATTGCCCCAGGTAGGTGGTGGTCCCTGGGGCCAGGGGTCTGCGTCAGACCCCCTAAATTATGTTATGAAAGCCACAGGTAGATGGTGGTCCCTGGGGCTGCGGAGAGCTGCATGACCCCCAATCTATTAAACTCATTGCCTTAGGGAGGTGGCAGTCCCTGTGGCCGGGGCTCTGCAACGGAGCCCCTACATTATTTTATTTAAGCTCAAGGGAAGTGGTGGTCCCCAAGACTGGGGGGAGCTTCACGGGCCCCCCGCATTCATTAAAGATATTTTTCCCCAAGGAGGTGGCGGTCCCCAGGGTGCAAGGGGCCTAGCGGGCCTGCCTGCATACATATTTTACAGTGCCCCAGGGAGGTGGCGGTCCGTGGGGCTTTCATAAGGCCTAGGAGGGGGGCCCCTGTGTCCCCTAATATATTTTGACAATTTCCTCTGGACCTGCCCCCCTCCCCATGAGGCAAAAATAAAAGCAAGCAAGGTGATTATTGCCACATTTTTTAAATAAAAAATATATTTTTAACACTGGGGAGGGGAGCCTGCACAAAGGTTAGGTGGGAGGGTAACAGTACCTTGCACCTGTTTCAATTTTGTTTTGGAGACTCAGCAGAAGCCGAGTCTCAAAATGGCTGCCAACACTTCCTGGTTGAAGTGTTGGTAGCCAGTCAGACGTCTACACAAGATTGTACGTATTCGCCAAGATATTGCGCCCCTATATAAACAAATTTGGATTTCCTTCAATTTCTCCTTCACTACTGAATGGATAAACACCAAATAAGAAAAAAGACTCATCTACGGACCAAGAGCTGCCTTTCTGCCAAATATGGTTTAATTCCGTCCAGCGGTTCAGGCTGCAGGCGTACCGAAAGAGTCTATGGGAATTAACATGGTAAATGCACTTTGTTGCCCCCCCTTTTCTCAGTCCCCGCTGGAAGGATCACCTATAAACTTCCCATTCACAACAAGATTCTTGGGCACACTTTTTGTGGAAAATTTCTGGAAGATTCGTCTAACGGTGCCAAAGATATAGGCCAGTAAATATAATGCTTTTTCTTGCAAAACTAGGTCCTAACTATAACTACTTACTGGCAACTACCAGTGAGTGAAATAAAAAGAAAGAAACAGGCAGTAATACCCCGAGATTTGTTACAACATTCAATGCATATTCCTCAGAAGTTAAGAAGATTCCCATCAAATATTGGCATCTCATCAAGGCTGACAAAATAATTGGTCAGTTAGTCAGTCCTATCCCAATGATAACTTATAAAAGAAGTAGCTCTTTGAGAGATATTCTCGTACACAGTTACACAAGGAAGACAAAGGGAACTTTCTTAGATAGACAACAAGGTTTTTACAAATGTGGCAAGTGCAAAGTGTGCAGATATAGTTCAAATCGTAAGCAATATGTGCTACCCACGGGTAGGCAAGAGAATATTAAGAAATTTATAAATTGCAACTCAGATTTTGCTATTTATGGCCTGGGTCCTGGGTACCCCGAGGGGTGGGGACAGAGAAAAACAATTAAGGAAGTTGGAATCAGAATACATTATTCAGCTGAATAGTCGACATCCTTGGGGATTGAACAAGGATGAAGAACTTTCTATCCACATTGGTTAGTCAGATGACATAGAGGTATGTGAAAATGTGAACAGAGTTTCAGATCAGGTTTTTTTTTTTTTTATTCTAATTTGATGATTTTTTTGTCTTGCAGGCATTTAGGTGGCCCATTCGATTATTTAAATTAATATGGTCTATAGCATGTTTGATATATTGTTTAAAGGGGTTAGGCTATCTTTGATGGCTACCCAAAATTACAATATAACAGTTATGAATTAAGTTACTGAAAAATTATTAGTTCAGAATTACATGTATATGGTAATATATATAATATATAAATTTATGTATTAGATGGGAGGAAAAGGGAGAGAAGGAAGAAAAGAGAGAGAAAGGAAGAAAAAAAAAGAGATTTTTTCTATGTCTATGGGCTAGTGGATATATAGAGAACAGAAGGGGCCACATGTTTTGTTTGTTTGTTTGTATGTTTGAGAAGGGCCAAGGAAGAAGACCGTGATGGTTGAAACGCGTCGCCCTATGGTTTGTTCAATGGAATTATGGAGTGAATAAAAGGGAATAATCTACATGGAGGGCCAGTGTTTAAATTTCATGTGGAGTATATATTAAATGGGTCCTGTGCCCATGTACTGAGCACCAACCTCGATAGGCAAGCGCTGGAAGAATTACCGGACTTTCTCTCTGATATATATATATATATGTAAAAAGGGTTTATACTAACTTGTTAAATACTTACATTTCTGTGGTAAAGGCTTTTGTTGTAAAAGACATTCGTCATACACCCTTGCCATACAGGGTTAATATCATGTTTGAGTCCAGGTTCTACAATCTTCTGTACTGAGACTGTGGATTTGTTTGCATAAGTGCCTTAATTCTTACACACTTACTATGAAAATGCAAATGCCCATGTGTGCCCTGGGTTGTGCTGTTATTTTACTAATCAATTGAGATTCTATTTGTATTCCTGCTTGAAGACCACTAAACCCTTAATATTATTATACACTTACATACATATTTTAAACAAATCTCCTTCATGTCACTTAGTATGATACAGTGCACATTTTACTGAACCATTTTAGCAAAGCATTGCCTAATTCTGAAGTTGGCACAATGAAGCAAGGTTTTCAGAAAGTAGTGAAGTCAGCCCTTTGCTCAAGAAATCATTATCCTCTAAGGTCTTCTTATATTCCTCCCAAGAGATGGCTCTGACCCCTTCTTATTAGTTCCAATTTGTTGGTTTTGGTCCTATCAGGTTCTCACTTTGTTTCACTGGGAAAAAGTGTACAAATGTAAAACCAAAAAGACTTTAGCAATATATGTTTTTTTTTATAGAGGGTGAAGCTGTGGTTCATTGAAACAGCACTCGTCTTCCCTATTTTAATGCTTCCTGACTATTTTTTTTTCAATAAATGCATAATAGGCTTCTATGTCCGATACTGAGAGTTCAATTTTTTTGCAGCACCCCCCAGCCTTGGTGACCATTGGTATCTAATCCGGGACATGACACTGGCTAGGGGCAGGTGCAGTCAGTCAGTCACCTGCAAGGTAAATGTCTGCCAACAGTTCAGTTCACTCTTCATTCAGTGTGATATTAGCATTAAAGAAGTCTTAGTGCTCTAGAAGGGCTCCCATTGCATCTCAGACTAAAAACTCACTCAACGCTCTACAGACCCACATTTATTTGCTTTCTGTAGTTCAAGTCCTTCAGGTTTGGCCAGACACATGTCCCACTCTGGCAGAGACTTTGGAGCTGACAGAACTTCTGTTGGATCGCTGTGAGGAATGGGGAGATTTCAGCGATCTCTGTGCAGCAGCTTGCTGTGGCAGCTTCCTGTCTTCACCAGTTGCAGCCCCCCTAGGCTGGGGAATAAAAGTACACTGGTCCAGCAAGTGTGGCTCTGAGATGATCTCAGCTTCACAAATGGGACTGGCAGTTGTGGTCTTAAGGCAGATCAGGGTGCACCCTTAAGTGATACAGGAACACTCAGGCTCCAATGATGACAACAGTGGCATAAATCTTTCAACTGAAGTGCTCAGGGACAGATTTTGGTGGAATGCTTTATGTGGTTCACAATGAGAACTATTTAGGAAAACCATGCTACTTCATCTACACATATGTCTCTCCAGGTTTGCTACCTGGCATCCACTCAGCCTCTCTAGTTATTCCTATAATGGGAAATCACTGGGCTTCTTTCCCCTGGACAGTCTCTCCTCCTGCAGTGCCAGGCACACTCCTCCCCTATCTTAGCAGGAGGGAAGGCTTCTATGTAACACTTCACCTCTTCTAGCACAAAGTGCAGACTTCACGTGATGACCCCTCAATTCTGGGAGACAGGCTCCAAGGCAGACACCATCACCAATCACACAGCAGTCCTTGGAGTATTCTATGGAGCACTTCCTTCCTTGGTTAGAAAGAACTTGAAACTAGAGCATGAGCAGAGATTCAATATTTCACTAAAGACACGAAGGCTTACATTATGCATAACATCTTTTAATGCCATTCCTGCAGCACCTTTAAAGAACCACACCATCAATCTAGAACTAGAACCCCAAAGTCCATAAACAATCCCCTCATGGAACACTCTTCCTCTTTTAAATGCAGCAAACTTCTTTCTCTTGGATTCAACCTCTTGTTCTGTGTAGAAACACATCTGACTTCCTCCTTTCTCCGTCCTTCTCATTGGGTCTCTAAAAACAATAGAAAAATATTCAGTATTATCAAAAAATCCACATATGCAGTTTTATGGAAAACATGAACGTGAAAATATTTGTCATCTAAATCATTCTTAAAAACATAAGTTTTCAATCTCTTTTCCCAATTTTTTAAAATTTATTTTTGGAAAGTGAAGAGTGGGATAACATTAGCCTCGGGTGTTGTTAATGAAATCTTGATTCTTTGTTCATGTAAATTAGAGAATCGCCATTTCATTTCAAGACCGGAGGCTACCATTATGCATGTTGAAAGCTTTTCAACACCTCTTTTACCAAATGCTTTACTGGTCTGAAGTCATGTTTTGTAAAAGTGTCTGCACTTGACCAATCAGCTGCTTTTAGAATCTCCTCCAATCGACTGCCAGACCAATAGGCTTTACTTGCCATTGCAACTCTAACTGAATGCGCTCTAAATTGTGTCATATCTATACCTACTTTCTCCATTGCAGATTTTACCCATCTTGCAATAGCAGAATTGCTCACTGCTACATAAGGTTTCACTAAAGCAATTAGCAATTGATATTCACCATCTTTTCTGAATTCTATCACTTTGTTTTAATATTCTTTCATACAATCAATCACACACAATTTCTTACAATCAGGAAAACATAGGTAATAAATAGACTCTGACATTGTTTTTATTCTTTTCTATATCTGGTAATAAACTCCATCTGTTCCATACACCTTATTACTTGCCTATAACATTTTTACATCTGAAAGTCTTCGACATGAAATCAAACATAGTAAAGTTGCTAATTTTATGGTTATTTTTTTTATTACCAAATATTTATTTATGGACAATGACAAAAATAAAGACATTATTAGATTCACATCCCACAAAACCTCATACCATGCTTTAGGAGGTCTTCTTAATCTTATACTCTCTAAAACTCAGCATACAATAGGTCTACCATCCACATAAACATGTCCTGCAGATATTGCAGATCTGTAACAATTCAGAGTACTGTAATTCAAATCCTTTTGATACCACTCAACCGAAAAATGTACCACCTCAACTACAGGTGCCTCCACGGAATCCACACTCCTCTCCACGCACCAACTAGACCATATGCTCCTAACCCCCTAATATCTTCTTCTTGTTCCTGGTACCGAAGACTCCTTGAGCAGCTCAACAGCTCTGCATGAAAGTCCCTGGAAACATTCAGATCTCCTGACACTTTCGAAACAACAAGGTTCAATACTTAATTCTCCACTAACGTATGTTCTTTTCCTTCTCCATTCTGCATTAAACCTTCTGATGCTGATATTAAGGGAGAAATTTCACCAGCAGCCAACTCCATTACCAAAGGAAACCATACCTGGGATACCCAAAATGGCATCGCCAACTCAATAGGACACTTCTCCATTCTTACTTTCAGTAAAACTTTCTGTGTCATTACGAAAGGAGGAAAAGCATTAGCTTCTATCTCTTTCCAAGTCTGCTGAAAAGCATCCATTGCACACTTCCCTGGATCTGGAATCCAACTGAAATATTTCTTTATCTGAAAAGTAATTCTGCTTGCAAAGAGATCCACCTTCAAAGCACCCCACAAATTGTCTATATTCTTGAAATTCCAATGAATGAAGTTTCCAATAGCTGTAATCCCTGATTTTCCTCGAATTCCAATCTGCTATCAAATGTATTTGTCCTAGTAAGTATTCAGCTTTCACTATTATTTTGTATTTCATACAAAAATACCAAAGCTCTTTTGTCAAACACAACAACTTCTGGGATCCGCGCCCCCCTTAGACGATTGATATAAGTGACAGTTGACACATTGTCCATCTTCATCGGAACTGACGGACCTTTCAATTTTTAATATGAAAAGGATGTTCCTCCAGATCTGGCCTTCCTAACCCGTGAGACTACAAGCAAGGCTCTAACGCTTGATCTTAAAGATCTGCCTTGCTGATATTGTATGAGCTTGGTGGATAGGAAGCTCAGACCCTTTCCATTCAAGGACTTGTGTGTCAGACAGCATACTTTAAAGACAATTGCCTTACAGATTGTCAATCAGTCGAGGGAACGCAGAAGTGGAGAAGAGGCCGTCCTAGCTGGAAGATTGTTAATGAGATGAGCTGCCGTATTTTGAACAACTTGCACTTTATTCAAGACTGTCTCATTGGAAGAAGCCAGTAGAGCATTGCAATAGTCCAAGCAACTAAAAACCAATGCTTCAACTAGGTCTTCCTCACAGATTGTGGGAAGGAGAGAAAGACTCTCCGTAAGACATCCAGCATATGAAAGCAAGTGCTAATTATGAACCCAGTATGTTCTTTCATAGTGAGCGAGACGAATGCCCAGGTTTTTTATGACTAGTTTAGGAGTTGGGGCAGGGCCCAAGTAAGTGGGCCACCAATCCAGAGTCCAAAGTTTTTGTGCCTTGCCAAACAGCATAATTTCTGTTTCATTGGCATTCAGCTGGAGACAGTTATCCATCATCCCAGCTGAAATAGCAGTCATGCCTGCTGAGAAACACGCTTTACCAATATTCAGATCTTTATTGAGAGAGATAATGAGCTGCATGTCATCAGCATGGTTCAAAGCTGAATGTTTTAATAACTTTGGCAAGGGGGGCGGGCCATGTAGATGTTAAAAAGGGTAGGGCTGAGACATAAGACCTGGGGCACCCCCTTGTCAAGATTCAAGGTGTGCAGTTTGTAGGATCTTAGATTGAAGGTCTGGGTATGATTGGATAAAAAAAAAAATTAATCATGCAAATGCATTGGCACTTATGACGATCTCTTGCATTCTTGCATCCTGAGATGAGATACAGCATTAAATGCTGCAGATAAATCCAGCAATACGAGCAATGCAGGAATAATCTTGTCTAGGGCACATCGTATATATGGTTTGGAACCTCAATTAGAGTGGTCTCAGTACTATGCATGGGTCTGAAACCTGACTGGGATGAATCCAGATGTTTGATTGTTTCAATGAGCTGACTATTTATTTGACCTTCCATCAACTTACCCAGTAGAGGAAGCAAAGAGATGGGTCAACAGTTGGAAAGAATCATGGATGACATATTTGAATTTTTTGGATAGGGATCTTCTGAGCAGATTTCCAGGCAGAGGAGAATATCCCTGTAGAGATGGACATATTAAATAGCGAACATATGGCAGAGACAAGCGGAGAGGACAAACCCGCAGTAATACGGGGCAGACAAGAATATAAAGGAGACCCTGATTTGGCAGTTGTCAATGCTTTGTGGATGGAATCTGGCAGAAGCAGTTTAAAATTGCCAAAAACAAGATCCAGATTCAAAGGATGGGAGCAGGAAAAATGACTGCCCACTATTTAAGTGAGCTACATTTGTGGACTTCCGATAGACTGTGTTAATTTTTCCCTTAAAATGATTTACTAAGGAGTCCCATAGGGCTTGTGATGGCTCAATCTCTTGAGAGCAGGCATGAGGATTTAAGAAAGTATTGAGAACTTCCAATATCTCCTTTTACCTGCCTGATTGATTTGATGAGAAATATGTGCCTTACAGGCTTTTTTATTTTTTAAATCATGGTGGTACTTGGTTACAGCTAATTTATATACCTCTTTATCAGTGCAGTTTTTGGATTGGTGCCATTGCCTCTGAAGTTTTTTACACCGTGCTTTTTCGGTATGCAGTTCAGGTGACCGTCCATTCTATGCCTCCATGTTTTGTAACCACCAATGTAATGCCTCTCTTGATTCCTGATTCCGTATAATTCTGTCTCCATTCTACAGCCCTTTCCTCAAAACATCCCTCTTTATTCTTTGCAAAGCACGATAATACAAAGGTCCTAGAAATATTGCCTGAAATGATGAAGATAACAGTCCTACCATATGAGCCAAATCTCACATAGACAAATTGACCTTCCATAGCAGATGCTAAATATCCTTTCTTATCATATTTACCATCCTCTGTAGAAGATTTAACATGACCTGTGATTTAACCTTCAATATATCCACCTGGAATCCTAAAAACTCTATGCTTTGAGTAGGAATGAAAATTGACCTGTCTTTGTTTTCCAAACAACCCAACTTCGCCAGCAAATTCTCCACCATTTCCAACTCCTTTCTCAACTGCTCTATGTCCTGCAACAACAGCAAAATGTCATCTCACAAACATTCTTACACCCCTCTTTCGAAGGTGTGCCATCACTACCCTCATCACTTTTTTTAAGCACCATGGGGCAGCAGGCAATCTGAAAGGAAGGCATTGAAACTGATAAATCTTCTTTCTCCATCTGAATTGTAAATATTTTTGACTCTTTTCTTCCATAGGAATCGTGAAGTAAGCATAATTTACATCTAACTTCACCATTCAATCATTCCTTAGTAACATGTCTCTCAAACAATGGATCCCTTCCATTTTGAAATGTCTGTATACCAAATACCTGTTCAAGTCCAGCATGTTTATAAATGGCCTTTATCCCATGTCCTTTTTTTCACTAAGAATTGCCTACTTATAAACACCTTGTTTTCCTCTTCTACTTCTAATATTGCATTATTTTTTAACAATGCTTCTATTTCTGAATCTACCAGTCTTTTGCTCCTCTGTTAAGCATAAGTCTCTTTGTTCCTTCTTTTGTCTATCTCAAATCCCTGTATTGTTTTCAAAACACATGCATCTTTTGCTAATTTTTCTTACTCTTCTAAAAAATACTTCAATATTCATCCTACTCTTCCCTAGGAAGAATTCAAATTTCTCACCATACCTTGATTTCAATGGTCACTATCACCCTCTCTTAAAAGTATTTATCTTTCAGTCCTCATCTACCCCTACTTGTGTAAACATCTGCAGAGGTTTGATATCCTCTATCATACCTTTTGTATTAACTATTGTATTGGGTCCTCTGTATTCCATTGCCAATGGATGGTCCCCATCTACTCGCCCTTCCAAAAACACCACCAACAAAACCTCTCCTTATGTTCACTTGTGCTTTGTCTAAGGGCGTAAAAGTTGATACATACTTCCCCAAACTTTTCTAAAACTTCCAAATAATCCTTTCGCTCTCAAACTAATTTCTTTTTCTTCCATATTCCCTAATTTAGGGGTTATCTTCATTAATATGGCTTTCCATCTTTCCGCCATTAACCCTGCATTAGCATTACCTATAAGCACAATTGCCATTTCACTCCAACCTCAGAGTAACTCAAGGTTTACTTCTGTGCCATTGATATGTGCCTCTTCTGCCACAGCCAATATTCTGGCTATTAAACCTAGAACATCCAACTCCTTATCTTGACACTGTTACATTGAACGTTACAGCCCTTTACGCGAGTCCCTCCCCAGTCTAAACAGAACATTAATCAATAAATGGCCTAGAGCCCTCAGTTTTAAGTACTCTTCTCACCTCCTTAGCTTCATCATTCTTTTATGAACTTACTGAGGTGCTCCGATGGCCAACACTCTCCACTATGAGGATGCCTTATATTACAGGGTGAAAACATTTCCTCTCCCAAAGGATTTCTCAGTACCTCTATGTTTCATGTATTGTCTGTATCCTCAAATTCCTTTTCAAAATCCTCATTTTGTTGTATATCTAACACATACTCATCTACATTTGTATCCTCTTCTGCTGGAAAATCCAGACGTATTGCTTCTCTGTCTGTCTTAGCTATATTAGCTTTTTCTAGAGGGTTGGTTTTTTTCTTAATCTTTCTCCACTATTTTCTCTTTCCTCTTCCTCCTCTGATATGGAGAAATACTCCTCACAAGATTTAATATCCTTCCTCTATCTTTCGTAATATTTCTATTGTCTCTCTTACATGCTTCCTCATCTCCTGTTGTATTAATCTATTCATTATATCGTCATTCTTTCTAGTACCAGAAAAGTCTGAACTAAAACCTTGTTCAGCCTCCATAATATCCATAAGAAACTGCTCTCCTATCTTAAGTCTATACTATCTATTAAGTATATCTAATAACTTCTCCCCCTTAACTTACTTGAAACACCCTAAAATTCTCTAAATATTGCCTGAACCATCACTTCAAAATATCAGCTCCTCTAATAAATACTCTAGAAAGTCCTGAAAAACCCTGCTGACCTATATTGTGAACCAATCGAGTTATCTGACCGTTACTCTGACTGTACTTATTCGATTGTTTCCATGTTTTGAATAGGCTTCAATGTAATTTGCCCAAAGCAAAATGGCTGCCAAATATTGCAGTATTTGAAATCTACTAGTTATGAGCTCAGTGGCTCCCATAGAGACTCGTTTGGCCACCCAGCCTTACATTCTAAGGAAAAAGGGCAGAATATTACCACACACATGAGAAACAGTCACAAACGTCATGCATCCTGTTCCTCAAACTACACGCACCTTGTACTTACACTGCATTCCACTCTCCAACATGCACTCTGAACTCCTGCGCATGTCTCCTGCACGCGGTATGGAACAGGATGCATGCCTGAAACTGGTTAGTTTTAAGTTATCCTGCGCGCTCTGATTAGCTCGTCCTTATTAAATAAATTATTTTTGCTTGTGTGCACGAAATAGTCTAAGAGTACATGTGTAAATATACCTAGTTAACATCCCAGTTAATGAGGTTAAAGAATCAGAAAACAAACTGAATGTCATACAAACATATTATATAATTCCTAAATAAACACACACTTCTAAAAATTAGGTGTTGTATGGCTCAATATCAATTTAATAAATATTAATCTTGTAAAAGTTAGTACTTATCTCCACAGGAGCAATATTTAAAAGGGGAAGAGTGTTCCGTGACAGCATTATTTATCCACTTTGGAGTTCTATTTCTAGATTGAAGTTGTGGTTTTTGAAAGGTGCTGCAGGAGTGGCATTAAAAGATGCTATTCATAATGGTAGAAATGAAATCACTATATAGCATGTTTGGTGACCCCACATCATGGGACTATTTTCACTTGTGCTTGCCTGGGAGGAGAGGACTATACCTTCCACACTGTCCAGCTCACCACCTGTTGCCGCTCTGCTACTGGAGGAGGAATTGCTATATAGTGCATTTGGTGACCACACAGAACAGGACAAGAATGGCATGCACCAGGATGTGCCCAGGCTAAGACCAGACCAGTGTACACCCCTCAGAGCCATCTGGAAGAAGCTGGTCTGAGCCACCCCTCTTGATTCTCCATTTTCTGAGGAATGTTGCTCCTTCATTTCATAATGGTCCCACAAATTCCATTCTAAACATCAAACCCCCTCTTCATCAACTGACTCTTTTTTAGCTCTAGTGGTGGGGCCTAGCTGTAAAATTGCCAAAACTGAAAAGTGTCTTGTTAGCCCTATGTTCAGCCCCTTTGTAATATACATCTAAGGGTCCTGGTACCAGTGGCATTATGTTCACTGAAAATCCTTGTGTTTTTAATGCTCCTCTCACTATTGACACAGAAGATGTTGCTGAGACAGGTGTTGTTGTTCCAGACCATGGTGAATAAGCAGTAAAGCAAAAGAACACAGTACATCTGTTGCAGCACTTGATCCAACTGCTAAAGATGTTTCTTTTGCAGCTATTTAAGCCATTTTAGATGAGAAGTTAATACGTTAGATTATGGTTGCTCTGGAATCTGTGTTTGATCATCTTCATTTACAACTTAAAGCAACTGAAGCACAGGTAGAACACTTTCATGAACCTTTTAATGCATTGAGGTTAGTGCCATCTGCATTGTTTGTAGATCTTACAATGAGCCCACTCTAAGGCTAATGGTTATAGGTGGTTTAATGACACACGCTCTCAGGCCAATAAGAAATTGAGACAAGCACTTATCAGGACCCAAAGAAAAAAGTTGGAAGTTGCAGTGTGTAGGTCTCTGTATAAAGGGTAGGTCAAAACTAGAAAAAACAAACTAAAGGATAAAGCCTGGGAAGATGTTCTTACTTCTAGTCTCAGTAGGATTACCAGCTCATTTTGATTAATTCCAATGTTTTCAATCCCAACAAAAAAAGATTTTTTTTATTTGGCAATTGCAGCTCAAGTCTGGATTTAACATTTCTCTACTATTCATGTTGAGACTTGCATTTCCACCACTGTTCAGAAAGAGCTTGAGAATAATATCTCCCATACAAACTCAAGCATGAGTTTCTTTTACGCTGAAGTCAGGTATGCTATTATTAGTATTATTAGTTGAAAAATAGCTGGCCTAGATTGTGTTCCTAGGGACCTGTATGAAAATAGTGTAGATCTATGGGTCTCAATGATTACTGATGCACT
The DNA here is from genome assembly GCF_031143425.1 of Pleurodeles waltl. NCBI lineage: Eukaryota > Metazoa > Chordata > Amphibia > Caudata > Salamandridae > Pleurodeles > Pleurodeles waltl. The sequence goes on from NC_090444.1 coordinate 408,604,953, forward strand.
TACTGCTGCAAATGAACAAAAAGATCCAGAATTACTGTTCCCAAGCAATAATTGGCCCTGTATGGACGAAAGGCTGCAGGGATGATACTTGTTGCTCCTTCCAATTTCTGTCATTGGCTCAGTGGTGGAATCTGCAGGGATAGTCTTCATGGGGACGATTTTGAGCTGAGCGGAGGACAGTGGTATCTTTTGAGTTATAATATGGTTTCAGGTCTGCCCTTGGTACTAGAGAGCAATGTTTGAATTTGCACCTTATAACTGAGAAGTATACAGTGGATAAAAATGGCTCACTCCATTTAGCCTTCATGGACTTGAGCGAAAAGCTCACTGCGGCCAAAGCTCTGGTCTCTCTTGGTGGGTATGGGTATTTAAAGGGTATTTTAATCTGTTTGCAACATCTTCACCACGATCTATGTGCACGGGTATTTTTTTAGCTCTAAGGTTGACTGCGCAGATATTTCCTTTGTTTCAGAATGTGTTATTGTGTTTTGAAAAATAAACAATTAATTCATATAAATGTTAAGAAACCTCAGGCTCCAAAACATACAGATATTGAAAGTGAAGATGGTTATATAGTGCCATAATCATATGAAAAGTTAACTGCAGAGACAAAGTAGAGGGAAATAATAAGAAAGAGAAGTTAGAGAAAGTAAGACAGGAAAGGAGATGTGGTTGAGCAATTTTCAAGATACAGTTTTATTAATGATGTGTCCAGTATTCATGGGGGTTTGACTTAGTCAAGATAAGAGTCTAGTTTTTCCTAAATGGGTCTGGTGCCGTGTCCCCAAGAGAATTGTTGTAATATGATATTATCTGCTTCTCTTATGTAATTTTAGTTCCTTCTAGACTTGGTAGGAGAGGTTGTTTGAACTTTTCCAGTTGTTAAGCATAACTTCACATCCACCTTTAAGGATGAAATCAAGGAGATAACTGCCATTCGAACTTGCTAGTTGTGTATCATGAGGACCAAGAACAGGATATGAGAAACAAAAGTAGTTTTGATTTGCAAGACCTCTTTATTAAACCTAAACATTTTTAACTAGAATTGTCAGAGTAGCTGACAATTAAAAAAACATATGTGCAAGATCTCCAGTCATGACATGAAAAACAGGTCACCTTTTAACTTTGTGTATACATACAATGTGGTGTCCAAAAAGTTCTATGAAGAAAGTGAAATTTGGTTTGAGATAAAGGGTGTGTGATTGTGATTTCAAGGATAGAAGTCCAAATCTATTGCCAATTAAAAGAGTATCACCTAAACTAGGATTGATATCATTAACAAAGAGGTCTTGGGGAGAAGGAGGTTGCACAGAGATTTTTAACCTTGCTACAGGAGTTTTTCAGGGTTGTGTTAGCCCCTATTTTATTTATTTTGTATATGATTGATCTTAAATATTGTTTAATAGCTGGGTACAAAGACATCCTGCATGTAATTCTCACCCTACCAAACGCAGATGATGCCATACTAATGTCCATGAGAGTAATGCTTTAAAAATGTTAATAGGGGGGTTCTTTTATGGACAAAAGGGACCTTAGTACTAATCCTACTAACTCATTTGTCACAATTGTTGTTTCAAAACATGTTAAAACCAGCAATTTGTTTTATTAAAAAAGCCATCATCTTGACAAAGTCAATGCTTTTTCGTGCCTAGCTGTGGTCTTTGATAATAAATCCTGAAGGAATGAGTTTTTATGTGTAAAATGGATGTCCTTTATACATTCATTTTCTTGTGTATTTAACTTTGCTAATAAGTTGGGTGTGAAGTTTTTTTCTACACATGCAACTCTATACAACTCTAAATGTATGCATGTTGCCTGTTATGTTGCTAGAGTTTGGGGATATATCAACTCATCTCCTTATAAATAAAAGAAAATTAATTTTGTCGCCGTCTGTGATGCTATTAATTGTGTTTGATCAATGACTTTGTGTTTCACCACTGCGCATATTAGTTGCTCAATGTTCACCAGTAGCACATTACATTCTGTATTCAGTTTAGCTGCCCACTGGTTTTAACATGGCATTAGACATTACATTTGGTATGTAGGTCAGCTGCCTATTGGCTTTAACATGGCATTAGACATTACATTTGGTATTTAGGTTAGCTGCCTATTGGCTTTAACATGGCATTAGACATTACATTTGGTATTTAGGTTAGCTGCCTATTGGCTTTAACGTGGAGTTAGACATTGCAGTTGAGACATTGCAGATGAGCTGTGTTTTTCCAAGCTGTGTTTTTCCACATGATAGACCAAGCTGTGTTTTTCACACCAAACCCTAGCTGATAAGAGAGCGTAGATTTTGTTTTTACCTCTCAATCCAGTCTGGGAACGAGTGAAGTTTGGAGAATTGGCCACTCTCCAAGTTTATTCGGTTGTCACACTGAGTTTGCTTTTAATGATGGCCCTGGGCAACAGCGAGGGGGAGAAATATCTTGACTTCAGACAGGAACGGACGTCAGTTGCCTGTCTCCAGTTTGGGTAGAAAATCTCTTTCTCGCAGTTGAACCGGAGTCATCAACTTGCAGACCTCAGAAAGATGAAGCGGAGAGATAAGCCCTACGGTGATGCAATTTTGACTTTTATGCTTTGCTTTGAAGTTATGCTATAATATAATCACATGTATTTGCTGTGTACATTGCAACTGAGAAGTACTTTGATATATTTTACTCATTATGAAATTGGCGGACAGACTGCCAGACCGCCAGGTTTGGGGTCCCAAAAAGACTGCCATGTTGGCAGTCTTCCATACCGCCCTACTACAAGTTGCACAGGCAGGACCACTGACCACTAACCAAAATGGCAGACCGGCAGTGGAGTGGAGGCCCAGAAATAGGCCTTTCGAACTCCAGCCCGACAGCCCTGCAATCAACCATTAACCATATTACAAGTCCAAATTCGCAGTGGTGGGCACCCTTGGCGGTAAGCCAATGACAGTCCAAACCACAGCGGTCCATGGTAACCAAATTAATACACAACTTCACATTGGATGGATTTGAAAACTATAGAGAAGACACTCACTGCCACACTGGACACACCTGCAAAATACACTATAAAACACACCTCTTCACAGACTACAATCCTCTGCATTTTGACAGCAAGAGCAAGCAAGACAGAGCGCATAAAAAATTAAACTCCATAGAATAGGAACCCCTTCAATTTTTTTTCAAACATCCCATACCACACCCTGCACACACTTTTGTCTAGCCACAACCTTTTGCACTTCCCTTCTTTAGTAAGTCACTGTCACCTGTCACGTTTTTACAAGGCACATTTTAAAAATCCACAATTCACTGATGAAGAGATAAGAGTTGGGGCATGGCTGAACCAGCCAAGATGTTGGACGCGTAGTCGCGCGGCTCCAACAGGGCCTGCCATCTGATCCTGAAGAACGGCCCTCCCAGGGACCCAGTGGGATAATCCGCTCGGGTCGAGAGAGTCTGATCCGGTGGGGAGCAGTGGAGTTAGAGTTTGTCTCCCCCGATCCATCCGGTACGACGAAGGAGGAGCGGCCCTGGCACGCGCCGGAGCTCGGCTTCGGAGCTGCGGGCTCAAGTTAGACGCCGCAGCCGGCGGGGAAGGTGAAGAGGAGCCGTGGGCTGCAACGGGCCCCCAGCAGTCATCGCTGGGAACTGGGCCGCGTCGGAGAGACACCCGATGTCCACCCCGACGTCGATGGAGCTGTTCTGCTGACTTTTGAGGCCGGGGAGGCGGCAGCTGGAGCTCCGGACCCTGAGCGCGCCAAGTGGGTGAGCGCGCCCGGGGAGCGGGACCCGGGACGTTGGACTATGCAAGCCCCCAGGGCTGGTTGAGCGAGTTCCCGGCACCTGTGAGAGGGTGGCCGGGACAGCCATGACCCCTTGGGGGATCAGGGGACGACCCCTGGTGTGGGGGGTCTGCTGCTGGGCCCTCCTCGCCTTCCCAGGGGAGTGGACCTGCTGGAGCAGGGAAGCGGACGCGGCCTGAGTTGGATGGGTTGGCGGCCGAGTCTGGTGCTGAGGAGAGGCAGGCGAACCTGTGCCGGACACCTGATAGCCATCCCGGAGCACCAGCTCCACTGCGAGAACTCATGTCACACCGCGGCAAAGCCGCACACGCAGAACAGAGAGGAAGCTGACAGCAGACTCCCAAAAACGACCTGCACTGACACGCTGTCAGGACAGAGAGCACACCTAGTTGGTGGGCATCGGTGGAGGGAGTACTCATCGGACAAGAGAACGGTGGCTGAGGCGTCAGCAGACCATATCGGAGTGTGCCACGAACGTAACCGTCGAGAACCGGGACCGGCCACAGAGGGTACCCACTCTAAACGGGCACTTAAACTACAGAGTAGCTTCTTGCAGATGCCATCCAGAACCCGGAATAAAGGCAATATGGCAAGTCGCAGAGCCCTAACCGAGCGCAATCACCCAACAGTGCACGCTACACTTGATAAAATACTAGGTGCCATTGAGGACACCACAACAACCCTGCAACATGATATCAACCAGGTAGCGGTGGAGGTGGGCCTTCTGAGAGCGGACCACCAAAAGTTAATGGACAGAGCCCGAGAGGCAGAAACTACACTGACGGTACTTGCTTGAAACACAAGGACCTGGCAGCCACGGTAACCGACCTGACCGACCGAGTCCTACGCCTAGAGAAGCGGGCAGAAGATGCGGAGGGGAGAAGCCACAGGAACAACGTGTGGGTAGCTGGACTACCGGAAGGTGCAAAAGGGAAGAACATGGTGGAGGAGTGGCTGCGGACAGTGGCAGCTCTGGAAAGTTTGACCCCATTTTTCTCCCTGGAGCATGTGCACCGGGTGCCCTTGAGGCCCCTAGAGCCGGGAAGACGACCCCGGGTGGTGGTGGCCAAGCTACTGCACTACAGAGACAGAGATGCCCTTCTCCAGCGTGCCAGAGAAGCTGGACCCTTCAGGGTGGCGAATGGGGAGGTGACGCTGTTCCAGGATTTCACACTGGAGGTACAAACCAAACGGGCTTCCTTCCTGACAGTGAAGAGAATACTTAGGGAGGAAGGGATCCAGTACTCGCTCCTCTTCCCAGCCAAGCTGAGGGTGATTGTCCATGACCAAACTGAAACCTGATGAGGCATGGGAATGGCTAGAGACGCATGGAATAGGAGAAGGGTGCCGAGGTGGCAGCGACCAGACCGGGTGGAACCCCCGTGGGGGACAGAGGAGACAGAGGAACAGACGCCGCACGTGGGGTGAACCGACCCGGGCCCAGAAGGATCTAGCTAAGAGAGCAGCCTTGGAGGCGGCGGCCTCCATCGGTAAGGAAATATCCTCATGGGAGGGCAGGGGAGGAGAAGCGGACCAGGCTTCTGTGTCCTCGGTGGGGGGCTCGAGCTGTTTCGCGTCTGCTCCAAGGGTGACCCCCCCAAAAGGCAGACGAACTGGGTTGAATGAGTCCATAATTCGGACCTGAGGTGAGGAGCACAGCACGAACAGTAGGCCCTGACGGGCAGGGAGCTACCACCCCCCACAGGTGTCTCGGCCACTCAGCTGCTGATGGCGAGACCTACATCTAACTTGTTGACTAAGTTGCACTTTTGCGCTCTTTCATGGGCCACCTACAGTTGGAGAGGCGCCCTGGGGAATGAGAGTTGGGAGTTACAGTTTCATGTTTTTTTATGGTGAAGTCGCAGTGGGGGGGGCTACATATATATAGGATACACAGGCAGGGGACTGGTCTCGTGGCCTAGCAGAGCGGGGGCCCGTGGCCCACCACAGACATGTTATCATGAGTACAATATATTAACATAGAATATAAGGGGGATGGGGTCGCCTGCCAAACAACATAGAGTGCTCGCCTACCTAAAAAGACGGGGTATCCATGGGGTATCCACTTGGCCTTATAAAGGAAACACACCTTGCCACAACCAAGATTGAAAAATTAAGACGAAGATGGAGACGGCAGATATTTGCCACCAAATATTCGGCATACGCTAGGGGGGCCCTAGTATGGGTTAGAGCTTGAGTCCCCTTCGAGGCCACATCAACGGACATAAACCAAGAAGGTAGGTCTGTAACATTGAGGGGGAAGCTGCATGGAGTTCCTATCGCCTTAACCAGTGTATATGCCCCTAACCAAGACCAAACCCTCTTCATGCAGCGCCTTTCGAGTCATATCACACGCCAACAAGGGGAGGAGCTATTGATTGGGGGAGATTTTAATAGTGGAATGGACATTGATCTTGATCGTTCCACTCCACCACTGGCGGGAGCCATAACACATAAAATAGCTAAGAATTTGAGGGATTGGGTGAGGGCCTTGAAGCTGGTGGATGTCTGGTGCAGTCAACACCCTGGGGAAAGGGACTACTCCTACTACTCCTGCCGCCACCGGGTCCATACCAGGATAGATAGGATAGTATGCTCGACCTCAATAGCGCAGGAAATGACACACTCTGAATATCTAGGGCGTACCCTCTCTGATCATAGCCCCCTCATGCTTACATGGAAGGCGATTAACGATAGAGCCCCCTCCATTCCAATATGGAGATTGTCCCCGACAGCGCTGGAAGACCAGGCGTACAGAGAGACGCTCCGCTCTCACCTGGCGAACCATATCACTATTAATAAGGGATCCGCGTCAGCAAGACATGTGGAATGTGAGGCACTTAAGGTAGCGACTAGGGGTTACTGCTTGGGGCAGACAGTCGGAATCAGACACATGTTGGAACGGGAATTGAATAAGTTAGAGAGGATTATACATGAGGGTGAAAGAGGGGGAAGCAGAGAGGCGACTGAGCAAGACCAAGAAGCAAAGAGGAACTACTCACAGGTTGAGGAGCAGTTGAGGTGCCATAGTACACAGGGACATTGGGCATCGGTGCAGGCGGAGGAGGGCAGATCGGGCAAGATGTTAGCTTGCCTGGTGAGACCGAGAGAAGGGGAGACACCCATTGTAGGGGTCCGGGACATGAAGGGGGAATGCAGAAGTATGCCGGGGACCATAAATGATGCTTTTAGAGAGTATTACACTTTTCTTTACAGGACCCCAGAAGCACCCGAGACAGAATCACTGGACACCTATCTGCACTCATTGCCTCTGAACAGACTAGAACAGGGGGAGGGGGATGAGCTGGGTGGTCCAGTGACTCTAAGGGAAGTACAGGAGGCCATCACACAGTTAGCATCGGGGAAGACCCCGGGGACAGACGGACTCCCGATGGACTTCTATAAGAAGTATTCGGCCCTGCTGGTACCCTACACACAGAGGCGTTCAAGCGAGGCTGACTGCCGGACTCAATGAGGGAGGCCCTGGTGATCCCTCTCCCCAAGTCGAATTCGGGTGACGCGTCGCCCTTTATCAATGCTGAATAATGACTTCAAAGTTCTTAGCAAGCTTATGGCCAACCGACTGCTCCTACATATATCCAATTTGATCCATGAGGATCAGAACGGGTTTGTACCAGCCCGCAATACCGCGTTAGCGATTGAGCCCCTGGTGGCCCGACTAAGGATAAAGGGCAAGGAGAGAGGAATGGAGTGGGGACAGGACGAACATATTATCTCCCTCTATGCTGATGAGATCTTGATTTATCTAAGAGATGGTAATTCAGGACTACAGTGGGCACTTGATAACCTGGACCACTTTGGAAGCTTGTCCGGCCTGCGCCTCAATAGGGGCAAGACCTTTGTATTTCCCTTGATGGCAGGAAGTCCACGCCCCCATCCTGCCCGGAGGATATGGTATGGGCACCACATACCTTCAAATACCTGGGCATACAGGTGTTTCACGATCTCAGGGACCTACATGAGGGTAACGCAGGAAGGGCACTCCGATCGCTCTGTGCCTCTGTGGGATTCTGGCGATCTCTCAAATTATCCATAATGGCCAGAGTATCATTTTCCAAGATGATTATGCTACCACGTCTCCTTTATTACTTTACCAACCTACCGGTTTACTCCCCCTGTTGTGGTTTAGGGAATTTAACAGTCTCCTCAGGGACCTCATTTGGGAATGCGGTCGCAGACGCACGGCACTCACGATCATGTGTAGACCGACTAGTGTAGGGGGACTGGGAGTCCCGGACTTTGAACTTTACTGTCTGGCATGCCAGCTACAGTGGATCTCCAGATGGTGCTCTGCGGGGGGTCGCCTAGATAGGTGCACCGGAAATAGTGCGACAGATACAGAGTGGATCATAGCACAAATGATAGGTCGACGAGTGGAAGCACAGGAAGAGAGTATCATGACAAAGGTAGCCCTGTCGTGCTGGAAGAGATGCTTGCGAAGCATGGGGAATGGGCACCCTAACTCTGCAGCACTGCCTTTATCAGTGACACAGCACAGGGCACCAAGGAGGGCATCTTACTGGGTTCGGGGCTGGGAGTCTGGGCCAAAGCTGGGGTAGAGAATATAGGGGACTTCTTCCGCGATGGGGTATTGAGGTCTTTCACAGAAATGACTGATCAAAAAGGAATGCCAGCCGGGCAATTTCTACTACATCATTACTTGTTACATCACATAAAGTTACATTGGGACATGGTTAATGCGGAACCTAGCACACACCGGGTCCTGCATCTCCTGCTAACCTCCGGAACTGACCGACACCAGGTATCTGGGCTGTATAAGGCCCAGAGTGATGACACACTCGACCCACTGCAGACAATGAAGGAAAGATGGGAAAAGACACGAGGAAGAGATATGTCGGAGGCAGAGTGGAGGAAGGTACTGGCGTACCCGCGGGTGGTCTCACAAAATACAAGACTTCGATACATACAGTACAATTACACCCACAGAACATACCTCACCTCGCACTGGCTGAACCTAATATACAAGGGTAAACCCAGGAGGTGCCCCAAATGCGGGGAAGTAGACGCGGATCTGGACCATATGATGTGGCACTGCCCTGGACTCCTACGGAGCTAGAGGGTGGTTCTGACTGACCTGGAGGGCCTTTTGGGTGCCACTCCTGGACTGACCCCTTCCGTGTGCCTGCTGGGCTTGTACCCAGGACCATCACTTGGGAAGGTAGGCAATCGATTCCTAGACCTGGCCTTAGTGCTGTTTAGGAGACGGATCACATTAGATTGGAAGTCACCGAGGCCCCCCCTCATGGAGGACTGGAGACGGGATCTGACAAAATGGGCGAGGGCTCAACTGCAGGTGCTGCGAAGCGAGGAGGCTCGTGGGTGCGCCGGACACCTCTAGCTCCTACATGGGAGGAAGCCCTGATTAAATAAGAGAGTAGGGAATGGGAAGTAGGAAGTAGGAATATCAACAGGAGGGTCAGGATCAAACACGGAACAAGTAGAGAGAGAAACTGGAACAGGTGGGATACACTGAACCTTAATGCAAAGGAGGACACCCTGGACTGTCCCAACCCAAATGGGCAGCCAATGAAAGGGACAGAAAAGGAGGCGGGCCGACCTGGAGAGCACCAGAGGATATGGGTATTCTGATGGATTATAAGCGGAGGTAGGGCCCGAACCCCATAAGGTGACACCCCCACACAATAGAGGAATCACAGAAGAGGCGTCTGGAAGTGGTAATTTCCCTGGCGGAGGGCCCTTGGCACACACCACTGCACATTGGTAGACAATACCTGCCCCTTCTGCGAAACACCATACGTTGACAGTTGTTTTAGTTATGAAACGTTGGATTGGTGTGGAAACAAGAGAACGATATCAAAATGCACGATACATACATGGCACACAGAGACAAGACTATACAAAGCATAAATACCAGATTTGTATGGGAACTCACAAATAATATGTCAGAGACTAATACTGGAACGTGCTGTGGCTGATATGACTGCATGAATAAATGTAAGTGTATGCAATAAACGGAATTGATTATGTACACCAAAAATGTTAAAATGTTAATAAAAACAATAAAAATAAAAAAAGAGTTAAGGGTCATGGTGGATGAAATCATAAGAGTAGAGCCACAATTGTTCAGAGCCCAAGTCCAGCACTCTACTCTCAGTAGGAACATGGAAATGTGGGATAGGATAGTCAATAGAGTGAATGCTATAGGCACCACCTTGTGCTCAAAGGAGGACATCATTAAGAGGTGGAACGACCTCAGGGAAAATGTCCGTTCCCTGGTCTCCAGGCACCAGCTGCAGGCCAAGAAGAGTGGCAATGGCACTCCCACTCCTCCCTTACAACTCCATCCCTGGGAGCAGAAGGTCTTGGCCATCCTGCCTCCTGAGGGCTTGACATGAATAACTGGGGGAGTAGAGTCTGGTAAGTCACAACACAAAAAATGGCACATAAATATTATGTCAAGCATGCTTACTGCTCACCTTTTGCCGCCTTCACTGTCACTCCACTCACCAGCCCAGTGTCCACCTGTTCAAAGACCCCTGTCTGGCATTTCACAATTGAAGTAGACTCACCTGGGTGAACAACATCTATGTATAGTGTGTATAGTACAGGGACTGACGTGACTACAACTCCCAGCAGGCACTATCCATGCAGCTACAAAAACCAGGCCTGTGTCCACGGCTCCGGAAACCCCTGTTTGTCAACTCCCAGTTGAAGTGTACTCACCTGGGAGCATAACATTTGTGTAATGGGTGTAGTACATTAACTGACATGACTGCTAAGGCCAGGAGGCACTGTTACTCTCACTCTACTCAGTCAGCCCAGTGTCCTCTGCTCCAAAGACCCATGTTTGTCAATTCCCAAATTAAGTAGAGTCAACTGGGAGCATAACATTTGCATAGTGGGTATAATAAAGGGACTGAAATGACTGCTAAGGCCAGGAGGCACTGTTACTGTCACTCCACTCAGCCAGCCCAGTGTCTGCTCCTAAGACCCCTGTTTGTCAACTCCCAATTGAAGTGTGCTCACCTGGGAGTATAACATTTGTTTAGTGGGGGTAGTACAGAGACTGACATGTCTGCTAAGGCCAAGGGCACTGTGACTTTCACTCCACTCAGCCAGCCCAGTGCCCTCTGCTCCAAAGACCTCTGTTTGTCAACTCCCAATTGACATAGACTCACCTGGGAGCACAATATTTGTATAGTACAGGGACTGACATGTCTACAAGACCCAGCAGACACTGTCTCTGTAACTCCAAGCACCAGACCAGTGTTCACATGCTCAAAAACATCTGTTAGTGAACTCTCAATTGAAGTGTGTTCACTGGGGGAGAACATTGGTCAAGTGTGTGTACTAAAGTGAGTGAAATGACCGCAACTCACAGCAGGCCTGTATCTGTAACTCCAAACACCAGCACAGTTCCCTCTTCACCAAAGACCACTGCTTGTCAATTACAAAATGAAGTTAACTCACCTAGGGGATAACATTTGTCAAGTAATAGGGTGCAGTGAGAATGACAGGACTGCAAGTCCCAGCAGACATGGTTCCTCCAACTCCAAACACAAGACCAGTGTTCTCTCCTCAAAAGACCCCTGTATCTTAGCTCTCTTTGAAGTGTACTCACCTGGGAGGAAACCATTTGTAAAGTGTGTGTAGTAGAGGGAGTGATTTGACTGCTAATGAAAGGAGGCCCTGTTCCTGTAAAACAAAACATCGACACAGTGGTTTCTTTTCCAAGGACCCTTGTGTCTTAACCCTCAATTGAAATGTATTGACATGTGAGGATACCATTGTGTAGTACAGGGAGTTACATGACTGTAATTCACAGTTGGGTCTCTTACAGTTGGGTCTCTTACTGTCTCTTAATGTAACTCCAACCACCAGTCCAGTGTCCTCTTCTCCAAAGACTCCGGTTTGGGAAATCACACAAGAAGTGTACTCTCAAGGGAGATTACATTTCTCAAGTGTATGAAATAGAGGGAGTGAAATGACTGCTAAGGCCAGGAGGCTCTGTCTCTCCAATTTCAAACACAAGCCCGGTGCACATTTGTCCAGCTACCCTCACCAACTCACAAAGGAAGCTCACACTCCTCGGAGAGTGTTAGGAACTAGTGGGAGTGCCCTGAATGTAAACCATAATTCGCCCTGTTTTGCTAACTTCAATCACGAGCCCAGTGTCCACCTGCCCCAATGCATTTGTTAGTAAACTCACAAAGAAAGTTTGCTCACCTGAGAGGATAACATTTGTCTAGTGTTGGGAACAGAAGGAGTGACCTGAATGTTAAGCCCAATGGCCCCTGTTTTGCTAACTCCAATCACCAGCCCATTGTCTAGTTGGCCCAATGCCACTGTTAGTGAACTCACAAAGGAAGTTCACTCACCTGAGAGGATAACATTTGGCTAGTGTAGGGAACTAGTGGAGTGACCTGAATGCAACTCCCAGGAGGCAATGTTCAAATGACTCCAAATGGCAGAACAGTGGTCACTTGTCAAAAAAACCTTGCCTGATCACTCTCAGTGATGTTTACTCACCTGGGAGGGACCAAGATACAGGTGAGATGAGGCTGGCCACCTAGCTAAATCTTGAACTGCTAAGCAAGGATGAAACCATTGAGGACAGGAAGGACAGCTCACCCAGTGTGCAACAGAAATGAACAGCAAAGCCTCAAGACGCATCACCAGAATGGTATTGACTGCAGAAACATCCACTGTGCACTGACCACATGATGACTCCAATCACATATAGAACAAACGTCAGGGACAGCCTGCATAACAATGACCTAGACTTCAAAATGGTCCAAGCCACATCCTGCCCATCCACTGTTTTCCCTGCACTGGTGGCAAGATGTATTTCTCTGCCCATCCTCCCCAAGTGCTAATGAACTGCTAAATTCAGCAGCTGCTTGACTCAAATGGAATTGACATGCTTCATAAATGTCAGGCCAATACAACCAATAGCATGGGTACCTGTCAAAATAAGATATCCTGCAAATCAACTATATATAAAATGTCACTGTAACCATTTGGAGGTAAATGTCACAATACAACCAGTAACATTGTATCTTTCACATCAACAAGTCGAGCTGCTTCTGGCCACACAGAGCCCACAAAAGAGACTGCCACTACACCTATGGATGACGCCTCAGTGATGACAACACTCCTGGACGTCTGGACGTGGAGAATGGTTCTGGTCCATCTGGACAACCTGGTCAGACCCCTACAGTGAGTCTTGCTGCCGCCACATTAAGACCTCCCAGCCCGGTTGCCTTGACCTCACAGGCAGCCATTCCCCCCCAACCTGTGTACCTAGGACAGTGTCAACCATTTTGTGCCCCCAGTCCAGGATCGTGACTCCCACCACAACATCTCGGACATTGATGGTTCTGGAGACAGTAGTAGGGGGCACAGGCCTGTGGGGGTAGGGTGCAATGGATAGAAGTTGTGGGCCACCAGGGTGAGGACACTGGGGGTGTTCCTGGTCAGGACACAATCTGCCTAGTCTTGGAGGTCAATCAGCAGTCCCATGGGGTGATGGGCCAAGTACTTCTGAACTTCAGAAGATGAAGTAGCTGCAGAGGGACATCCATAAGGATATGCTTCAACAGTGGGAGGTCACCAATGCCAACCTGGCCTACTGTTCTGTGCGAGCCACTCACCTGAATTCCAGGCATGCCGATGGGGCTATGACAATTCCCCAATCATAGTGACGACTAACGTGGCCGCGATGAAGAGTACATTGCCCTCTCGCTAGTCTTCAAGGGGAAGGGGATTTGGGAAGAGAAAAAGAGAAAATACCAGCTTCTGGTTCATGGACTGCAGAATCGGACTGCTGGATCCTGGACTGGGCGTCAGGACTTCTGATTTCTCAAAATACTGGGTCCTTCGTTTTTAGGATTCTGGGCTGCAAAAGAATTACTTCATTAATACCTTGAACTGGCACAAACTATTGCAGAATTATACATTGCATCATGTCAGTTATTGTGGACACATAGGCCCTCATTACAACCCTGGCGGTCGGTGTTATGGCGGCGGCAATACCGGCAACAGGCCGGCGGGAAAAAAAATGTGATTACAACCGTGGCGGAAACCGCCAACATAGACAGCCACTTTAACACTCCGACCGCAACGGCGGTAGAAACAAATAGCGCGGCGGACACCGCCAACAGACAGGTGGGAGACAAAGTACCGCCCACTGTATTTCAAGAGGCCTATCCGCCACCTTTTCCAGGGAGGAACCAACGCTATCAAAAGCACGGCGGAAACAGTACACAGAAGGGAAAACACTCACCTCTCGACACCAAAGGAGGAACCAGGACGCCATGGAGCCCGAAATTCAGGTGTTACACATGTTGGTTTACCTCCTCTTCTACCAGGAGTATGAACGGTGGCGGCGGCGACCACGGTGAGTACTGAACCTATAACACAGGGGAGGGGGGAGGAAAGAGAGTGACACACACACGCAACACCCCCACCCTCACCCTCACACACAACATACACACAAATACATGCAGCAACATTACATATACACCCCCTCTCCCCCTGGAAGAACGCATGGGCAAAAGGAAATGATTGTAATGATTGTAATAATTAAAAATCCATTAGTCAAAACTCTAAATTCAGTATATACAAATATGTACACCAACTACGCAAGTCTGGATAGTGTACTAATCATTGTCCGTGGACCACTGGGCCCAAAATGCATGGGCGAAGCCCACACATGATACCTGACTGAAAACGGAGAGAACACTGCTGGGGCATCAGATCGAAAACAAACAGGCACCTCAGGGGGAGGGGATGGGGGCACCTCAGCCTGATGAACGCACAATGCCACTGCTGCACGTGGGGGCTCCATCCGCATTGCTGCATCCTGGGGAGTGCAAAGCCACAGTCTCTCAAGTCTCTCAAGTGGGTGGTTTGCCCACTGCTTTATCCTGGGGAGTGCAAAGCCACAGTCTCTCAAGTCTCTCCAGTGGGTGGTTTGCACACTGGTTTATCCTGGGGAGTGCAAAGCTACAGTCTCTCAAGTGGATAACAGTCTCCACTGGTTCTGGAGGGGGCTTTGTGCTCAGAGTGCTTCATCCTGCAAGGACTGAGGTAATGGATGTATCACTCCACTGGTTCTGGAGGGGGCATGGTGGTCAGAGTGCTCCACGTGCAGTGTGGCCGGTAAAATTCCCTCACCTGGCTGTGCGTGCCACGAGATTTGCGGGGTTCAGGTAGCATGTTACACCATGGAGGCAGCGTCATACCCCACACTGCTGCAGCTGCGCCTTCCACCTGCAGGTGCAAACAGTGATGGAAGTCATGCCTCATGGAAGCTGCCCAGGGTCCAGGAACTCTCCTCCAGCCTCAAACGACTGACCACTGGGGATGGTAGCCATGCCAACGGTGGTGCCTGTGTCTGAGGACGCCGTGGGGCCGGTGGCGGTGCTTGCGGCGGTTTCTGTGGCGGCGGTGCTGGCGGAGGTGCATGGGTCAGCACCTGCTGAGGGACACAACAGGACGTCTCCTGCAGCCTCAGATGGCTGCCCACTGGGGAAGAGGCTGGGGACTGTCGCTGAGGCTGTAGACGTGCCGGTTGCGGTGCAGGTGGCGGTGCTTTTGGCGGTGTCTGTGGCGGCAGTGTTGGCAGCTGTGCTGGCGGCGTTGCATGGGTCAGCACCTGCTGAGGGACACAGCAGGACGTCTCCTGCAGCCTCGGATGGCTGCCCACTGGGGAAGAGGCTGGGGACTGTCGCTGAGGCTGTAGACATGCCAGGGATGGTACAGGTGGCGGTGCTTGCGGCGGTGTCTGTGGCGGCAGTGCTGGCAGCGGTGCATGGGTCAGCACCTGCTGAGGAACACAGCAGGACATCTCTTACAGCCTCGGTCGGCTGCCCACTGGGGAAGAGGCTGGGGAATGTCGTTCAGGCTGTAGACGTGCCGGGGGCGGTGCCGGTGGCGGGGCTGCTCTTCAGCTCTTGGCCCTTCCCCAGCTTTAATGGTGCTGCAGTTGTCTTGCCACTATCCCCTTTGGTTTTTGCTGAGCCCTTGGTGGCTGGTATTTTCTGCTTCTCGGGATGTGGGTGCCTTTTTCACCTTGGCAGGTGGCGGAATGTCCTTGCCCTCGCTGTGTGGCACACTGGCAGCCCTGATGGGTGGCGCACTCCATGACCCCGCAGTTGCTGGCACCACTGTGCCTGGTGATGTGGTGGCTGAGGTGCAGGGCTGGAACCTGGGAAGCCTGGTCCTACGGGAAGGACGGGGGGGAGGTGTAGGGAAGAGATCAATGTTAGCCAGGAAGAGTTTTTTAGACACACTGGGATGGGAAGATGGAGGGGGTTTGGGAGTGGAGGTAGATGTAGTGGTTGTAGGAGGTGATGGCTGTACCTGTTGATGCAGTGGGCACAGAGGTGCCCGCCACTGCAAGGGAGCTCCCATCAGAGGAGGAGTCGCTGGCACTGCTGTCTGCTCCTGTCCCTGCCGTGGAGCTCCCCTCGCCCTCTGTCCCACTGGTGGCTTCAGACTCCGTTGTTTCGCCCTCCAGGGCCAAGTGGGTTGCAGCTCCCTTCTGCTCTGGTGCCAATGCTCCTCTGCCTGATGATGCTATTGCAAACAAGAACAGGGAGACCACAAAAAAGGAGGGGAAGACAGAAGAAATACATGTTCAGTGCATGCAACACCACTACCGTTCGCGAACACAACACACAGGGAGCAGCCCTCTGCACTACGCCATGCACTGACAGTTCCTAGAAATTTCAGCTGACCATGGGGTATGAGGCCTAAGCACAATTGCTGCACACCTGGAAGTCACAGGAGCCTGACTAGGTGTAGATGGCTCTTACCACTGGTGGGTTTGGGGTGCCACATGGCCTGCCTCACAAGGGACCTTGCCTACCAAGTTCGCCCTGGCCTAGGGGAACCCACTGCCCACCACCCTAACCCAGACACCACGTAATGCGCGCAGAGTCAGTTGAATGAGAGTGTACTCACCCCCTTGTGGCTGCTGTGATGCCCTCAAGCGCCCATCCAACTCCTGATAGGCCACCGCCAGGATCCGGAACATCAGGGGGGTCATGGTGTGACGGGCACCCCTCCCACGTTGGGAGGCCATCCCCAGCTCGGCCTCCGCTGTCTTCTTGCTCCAGCGGCCCAGGTCCTCCCATCTTTTCCGGCAGTGGGTGCTCCGTCTGTGGTAGACCCCCAGGGTCTGGACGTCCTTGGTGATGGCACGCCAAATACCCTTCTTCCGGTGGGCGCTGACCTAGAGGAATGGTACAGGGGGAAAGGAAATTACTTACCCGTCCGGACCGTCATACTCAATGCCCCCCAGTTCCCACCCATGCCCTGACGCACATACACTCCCCATCCGTACATGCAGGCCTCAGCCCCACCATGTATCTTCCATCCACACCACTCAAAACAGGCATTGCCCATGCAGCATGCTCACAGTGTACTCACCTGTTTGTCTGGAGGACCGTACAGTTGGGTGTACTGGGGAGGACCCCATCCACTAGTTTCTCCAACTCCTCCAAAGTGAAGGCAGGGTCCCTTTCCCCAGACACATGAGCCATCGTCGCTTCCAGACACAGGTCACAGCAGCACTTGCAGTGTAGGTCCTCTCCTGTTGAAGGTCAGGTATCAAGTGAGTGAACAGACAGAAAATGGCAGTCACGTCCGCGACGGTGCATACCGTCACCGCCGGCGTACATCGTCATTGGCTCCTGGGACCCAGAGGGCCCAATGTTAACCAATGCAGAATTGTGCTGCGGTCTTCAACCGCCCACCACAACTGTGTAGAACGCCAGCGCAGTTACCTCATATCCCCTTGTCCCACCTTACAGGTCAGGCAGCTGCCATTTCAGGAGGCCACATGGGATGGATGTTAACTGCGTCACACCTATCTAGGCCGGGAATGTAGAAAGATACCGGCACATTGCGAATTTATAAAGTTTCTGCACATAACCTATTGTGATACCTCAGTGTTGGATGAATCTCTGCACGCTGTTCTCCTCCATAGGGCACGTCCGCTGGTGCAGGTGATGAGATGGCGGCATCTTCCATTGTACAGACCCCTGGTGGACCTAGTGGAAGAGAGACACATCCTAGTCACATACAGACTTGATCGTGCAACAATCCAGGAACTGTGTGCCATTTGGAGCCAGACCTGATGTCAGCTATCCGCCATCCCACAGGAATCCCCCCTCTAGTGCAGGTCCTGTCTGTACTCCATTTCCTGGCCAGTGGGTCTTTTCAAACAACAGTGGCCATGGCATCAGGGATGTCCCAGCCAATGTTCTCTAACGTGTTGTCCAGAGAGTTATCTGCCCTGCTGAAACACATGTGCAGCTACATCGTGTTCCCTCAGGTGGAGGATTTGCCCACAGTGAAAGGTGACTTCTATGCCCTGAGACATATCCACAACATCATTGGTGCCATTGATGGGACACATGTGGCATTTGTACCCCCCGCAGGAATGAACAGGTGTCCAGAAACCGGAAGAGCTACCATTCTATGAATGTGCAGATGGTGTGTTTGGCAGACCAGTATATCTCCCATGTGAATGCCAAGTATCCTGGCTCTGTGCATGACGCTGACATTTTGAGGAATAGCAGCATCCCTAATCTGATGGGGCAACTCCAGAGGCACCGGGTGTGGCTAATAGGTGAGCCCAAGGTCCCAATACAGTTGACATAGGTGTCTGGGTATGGGGCTGTCCCTAAGGGTTAGTGTGTGTCTAAGAGTTGTCCCTCGACATTTGCAGGTGACTCTGGTTACCCCAACCTGTCATGTCTACTGAGCCCAGTGAGGAATCCCAGGACAAGGGCAGAGGAACGCTACAATGAGGCACATGGGCGAACTAGGAGGGTGATCGAACGCACCTTCAGCCTCCTGAAGGCCAGATTCCTGTGCCTCCATCTGACAGGTGGCTCCCTATACTGCTCACCGAAGAAGGTGTGCCAGATAATCGTGGCCTGCTGTATGCTGCACAACCTGGCTTTGCGACGGCAGGTGCCTTTTCTGCAGGAGGATGGGCCAGATGGTGGTCTTGTAGCAGCTGTGAAGCCTGTGGACAGTGAAGAAGAGGAGGCAGAATAAGAGGATATCGACAACCGAAACAACATCATCATGCAATACTTCCAGTGAGACACAGGTAAGAAGATGTCACTGCTTCCCACATCTCATACTATTGTTTGAGTTAGCATAAGTCTGTCATTTTCATTTACTGTATGGACCCTGACTTGTCACTTTGACTTTCCATTTCACAGATCTGGGTCCCACTTTGTGCCCTCTGCTATGTTTACTGCTGGCCTACAGCTGTGTTACATTGGTGTGTGAACAAGTAAATTGACATTGCTATATTCCATAGTTATTGCAATTACACATTTGTGAAAGCACAGACTGACTCCAGATTGTTTTGTGATTGAAGTGTGTTTATTCCAGTGCTAATAAGTAGAGGGTGTTGTAAAATGGGCTGGGAGGATGGTGGAGGAATGTCCATGGCAGAGTCCAGTCTATTTGTTTCACAGGTGCATTGTCCAAAGGGGCATAGGAAGTGGAGCAATGGCAGTTTAAGGATGGACAGGGTGACATAGTGGGACCGAAGGGTGACATTCAGAGGGGTCTCATTTCCTGGCCGGGGTCTTGGCAATGTTCTCTGTCTTGTTCCTCGATCTCAGGGACCGTTTGCGGGGTAGTTCTCCATCTGCAGGGGGTGGGGTGCTGGTGTCCTTTTGTTCCTGTGGCGGTGCCTCCTGTTCACTAGCACCGGCTGAGTTGGAGGGCTGTTCATCGTTCAGGCTAGTGTCAGGGGCCCCTTGTTGTGCCACTGTGTCCCTCCTGGTGTTGAGAAGGTCTGCCAGCACCCCTGCAATGGTGACCAGGGTGGTGTTAATGGACTTCAAGTCCTCACTGATCCCAAGGTAGTGTTCCTCCTGCAGCCGCTGGGTCTCCTGAAACTTGGCCAGTACCGTTGCCATTGTCTCCTGGGAATGATGGTAAGCTCCCATGGTGTTGGAGAGTGCATCGTGGAGAGTGGGTTCCCTAGGCCTGTCCTCCCCCTGTCGTACAGCAGTCCTCCCAGCTTCCCTGTTATCCTGTGCCTCTGTCCCCTGAACCGTGTGCCCACTGCCCCCAGGTACCTGATCGTCCTGTGTTAGTGGGGTTGCCTGGGTTCCCTGTAGTGGTGGACACACTGCTAATTGACGTGGCCTGGGGACAGAGGCATGGGTTTGCTGCGTGGGTGCTGTGCTGGTGTTTCCTGAGGGGGAGGCTCTGTGATGGCTTGTGACAGTGGCAGGGGAACCGACTGTCCTGAGGTCCCAGATGGGATGGGCTGGTCATCTTGATCCAAGCGTGCAGAGCTGCTGTCATCACTGTGGGCCTCTTCGGTGGGGGGACTGGATATGTCTGGCACCTCCTGTCCGGTGACGTTGGGTAGGGGTCCTGTTGGGGTGTAAATGCATAATTATTGTATCTGTGTGTGCCATCGTGTGCAATGGATGAGTGACCCTCTACTCCAGTGCTTGCATTATTGGCTTGGTCCTTGGGTGAGTGGTGATTTTGGGGCATGAGTGAGTCTCTGTACTGTACATGCTTGGGTGATGGGTGTCCATTCATTGGTGTTACATGCAGGGATTGGTATTGGGATGGCTGGGTTGTGAGGTGTTGGAGTGATGGGGGTGGGGGTGAGGGTGGGGGTATGTGATGGCATGCAGGTGGAGTGGGGGGATATAGCAGTAAAGAATTGACTTACCAGAGTCCAGTCCACCTGCTACTCCTGTGAGGCTCTCAGGATGCAGTATTGCCAAGACTTGCTCCTCCCATGTTGTTAGTTTTGGGGGAGGAGGTGGGGGTCCACCGCCAGTCCTCTGTACAGCAATCTGGTGTCTGGAGACCACGGAACGCACCTTCCCCCGTAGGTCGATCCACCTCTTCCTGATGTCATCCCGTGTTCTTGGATGCTGTCCCACTGCGTTCACCCTGTCGACAATTCTGCGCCATAGCTCCATCTTCCTTGCAATGGATGTCGCCTGCACCTGTGATCCGAATAGCTGTGGCTCTACCCGGACAATTTCCTCCACCATGACCCTGAGCTCCTCCTCAGAGAACCTGGGGTGTCGTTGAGGTGCCATGAGGTGGTGTGGGTCATGTGTGAGGTGGTGTCTGTTGTGATGTGTGAGGGGATGTGTTGGTGTGTGTTGTTTGAGGTGCGTGGATGTTGTGTAAGTGATGGTGTTGTGTGTCTATGGATGCTGGTGTAGTTTTAGGTAGAGTCTCTCCCTGGCCTGCTTTCAAATTTCTGGTAGTACGGGTTTGTGGGTAATATGGGTGTGTGTTTTATATTGGATTGGGTGTGTGGTGTGTGTATGTGTATCAGATGTGTGTATTTCGAAGTGTCCAATGTGGTGGTGTTTTGTAAATGTGTGTGTATTTTGAGCGCGGCAGTGTGTACCGCCAATGGTTTACCACGGTTGAAAGACTGCCACGTTGATTTGTGGGTTGCGATACTGTGGGCGTATTCTTGTTGGCGTGATGGTGTCGGTTTTGTTTTCGCCAGTTTATCACTGACCTTTGGTGTGGCGGACTTGTGTAAGTGTCTGTATTGGGATTCCGGGCTGTGGGTCGTAATACCTGTAGTGGAATTCCACGGCCGCAGCAGTATGCTGTCGGTCTTCTGCACAGCGGTAAGCAGGATTTACCGCCAGGGTTGTAATGAGGGCCAGAGTACGTTCTTTACATACGTTTCTATAAGGCTGAACAAGTCTCTTCCTCCTTTTACTTAACTTTCACAGAGTCTCTTAAGCAATGTCCCAAGTCAAAAACAATCAACTAGACTAAAGGGCTTCTTTGTGTTCTAGCGTAGTCCCTTGCCAATAATAGTTTTGATAAACATGCTCTATTTCCGATCTCCTAATTCTCAGGGGAGCGCTTGTTCCTCGAAATATGTCTTTCCTTAATGTCTGTGTAGTGGTATCTTGGATTCCCACCCAAACAATAAATCACGCTAGTTCTTTTTGTCATAAATTATTCAAAAGACAGAGCTCTGTTTTGTTTCATTGATTTAGTGCAGCACACATTAAGGGATTAATCTTTCTTTACCTTGAAGTGAAGTTACTTATTTGGAAACTCAGAAGAACCCAAACTCGATTTTACACCTTTCTTATTTTCTCTCTTTTACAGGAAATAAGAGATCGTCAGCAGAAGATCTGAAGAGGAGAGCCGGCACTCCGCAGGAAGCCATCCGGAGGGTGAGGATTGGCGGAACTTGAATGGAGGTTGTCGGGAGGACGAGAAATGCTGGAACTCGACTGGAAGTCGATCCGAGGATAAGGAACACTGGAACACGACTGGAGGACAAGAAACTTGACATGACTGGAGACAGGTGCGCAGAGCATTACGAACGAAGCAAAGCAAGCCCTCATACTCGCAAGCATCCTTAAATAATCAAATGTGCACATGTGCCTTTTGGCAGTTGATTGCTTGTTAAGGAAATAAGCAATTATCCTCCTGATCGTGGCACATGTTCTCTACAGATCACATTGTGAAGAGCACATGTTTTGCCAATTAAATTTAGAGAGGGTGGAAAGGCAGTTTGTTGCTGGTTAAGGAAATTAGCAATTATCCTCCTGATTGTGGAACATGTTCATTACAAATCACATTGTGAAGAGCATATGTTTTGGCAGTTACAGTTGGAACAAGTTTAGCAGGTAGGAAACAGTGTGCATTATCAATAAACATTCATTATAATAAATGAGACATTTAACAAGCATTTGTTATTGCAAGCTTGATATTCCAGGATGCAATGAAAATACCCAAATAAGTCTCAATGTTGCAAGTAACAGCACCTTACTGTAATTGTACTCACACCACCTCTCCCCCCCAAAGGTCAATGAGCTGGACAAGGTTTCATAGGATCCAACAGATGAAATTGTCACACCAAACGAGGGGCATGAACGAAAGATGCGGGTTCCCAAGAATGTTCAGAAGGATCATATCCTTGTGGATCCACTAAGCGTCTAAAATGCGACATACCTCGTATTCCTCGTATTCATTGACAATGACTGGTGGGGTGAATCAGGTTTGGTGTTTGGATGGTAGGTTTTTAACAGAGATATATGAAATACCGGGTGTATCTTATATTCAGGGGGTAGTTGCAGCTTCTTGGTAACTATCCCTAAGACTTGTGTGATCTTGAATGGTCCTAGATAACGTGTTTTCTGGGACTAGCTAGGGTAATGTTACGAGTAGAGAGCCATTGTATGGTGGTCATTCTGAGTTTGGCGGTAATTGAACTGCCACGCCGGCAGCGATCTTTTGACCGCACCAGGGTGGCAGTGCCGACCGCCACATAACGAGTAAGGCAGTGAACCCAATGCAAAACAGACAACCCACTGCCAGCACCGCCACCGCCGACGAGCAGCATTCGGCGGCAGAAGCTGACTCCATGCAGGCGGAAGCCAATGTCCCGCCCTCCACATTCTGAGTAACCACTCCGCCAGGATATCCTGTGCGGCATCGCCGCCATGAAAAACCTTGCAGAACCAGAAAGTAGAAAAGGAAATGCCCACCTCCAGGCACAGAGATGCTTCTGCGGCCGCCATGGCAAAAAACTGCTAGTCTTCCCATCGTTGTATCTCGCCATACACCTGCAGGGCCACCGACAATGACGAAGACGACAACATAAGTATACCTAGCACAGAGGGGAGGAAATGGCAGTGATACACTCCCACAAATAACACAAATACCTTATACAGACAGAGGAGGCCACACACAGTCACACACAACATGTGTCACAGCCAAGTACCCAATGCACACACAAAGCCAAGCAGATACGAGCCAAACATACAGCACAACGCACACCAACACCACCAACACACCCCATAACCACACAATGACAACTAGACCACAAACACCTCAACTTTGGTATAGACAGGCACAACACCACACATACACACACACCATGAACTCCATGTAGCATTGACACACAATCAAAAGCTGTGAACACATATTCAAACAATCATACAGGTGACACAACAGGTACAACCAACATACAAGGACATCCACACATGCAGCACTATACACACGGATGCACACAACACCACAGACAATCACACAAGCAAGCAGTCACACACATCACAACATCCCCATGTCCCAAACCATCTATCCAGCGTATGCAACAACACAGACACAATCCACATACAGACCTCACACACCTATGCACACAGATGTCACACCACAATGTAGGAGTAAACCAGGACAAGCATCTCATCTTGCCAACTACCGCAATGTGTGCAGATGTATTCATATACAAAAGAAAGAAACTATATACAAAATGTGCCAATGGCAAGTCCAATGTTCACAACTGCAGGACACATTGTCCATCAAACATGGGCCCAGCTTGACTCTTGACTGCAAATAGGCCTCCACGTCCTAGGGGCAGCAATGGGACAGGCAGGCACCTCAGGAGTGTGGGGTGGTGGGGGAGGCTTGGATGTGGAAGGGGCACATTTAGGTTTGGGCCTAGGAGGAGTGACTTTGGCACTGGGAGGGATGGAATCCTTGCTGGTTGGAGGAGCAGGGGAAATGTTATTTCCAAGTCCAAGGAGGGTGACAGTGCACAACCATGCAGTAGTCACCTGACAGTCAATACTTACCCCTTTGTGGCTGCTGTGCTGCCTTCAAGCGCACATCCAACTCAGGGTATGCCACTGCCAGTATGGGGGCCATTAGAGGGGTCAGGGTCCAACGTACACCCCTCCCACATTGGGAGGCCATCCCCAGCTGGGCTTCTGCGGTCTTCCAGGCCCAGTGTTGCAGATCCTCCTACAGCTTCCTGCAGTGGGTGCACTGTTCGCAATGGACCACCAGGGTCTGCACTTACTTGGCGATTGCTCACCATATCCCTTTCTTCTGG
Organism: Pleurodeles waltl; assembly: GCF_031143425.1. NCBI lineage: Eukaryota > Metazoa > Chordata > Amphibia > Caudata > Salamandridae > Pleurodeles > Pleurodeles waltl. The sequence goes on from NC_090444.1 coordinate 408,629,633, forward strand.
TGGGTGCTGACCTGAATGGGAAACAGTGGGAAAAGGGGGGACATGATGTAAATAATACCAGTACAGCAGTAAGCTTTTGCGACCTACAACAAACACGGACCATGCACACTGCCACTATCCCACACATATCTTGTGCATGCTACACGCCTGATCAGTCATGACATGTCAATGTGCACACACATACATCGTCATACACCACCCAACATGTCCGACAAAGGACATTGTACTGACCTGTTGCCCTGGAGCACCGTACAACCGCCCATACTGGGGTAGTACCCCTTCCACCAGTTTCTCTAGTTCCTCCGTTGAGAAGGCTGGGGCTCTTTACCCAGAAATGCGTGCCATCATTGCTCCTAAAGACAGGAAACAGCAGCACACAAAGTGGAGGTCTGTTCTGCCCAAATGCCAGGAGTCAAGTGAGCTAGCCTACACAAAATGGTGGTTACAACCGCAGCAGTCATGACCGCCTCCGCCGGCGGTGATCGTCATTGGACCCAGTCTCCCATAGACATCAATGTTAACCAATGAGGAGTTGAACGGCGGTTTAGACCACCCTCCACTATGACGACCTCTGCCGGCGGAACTAAGTCACTTCCAGCTGTCCAATGCATGCTGATCACACGGATGCCATACTAGTCTGTGACATTAAAGTCCTGAGTTCACACAGTGTAACTACCTGCATGTCCTCACAAATACATACTTTAAGTCACACATTGTTGATATTGACACATGTCTGTTGACCTTACCACATTTGTCACAACTTTGTCAGCAAATATGAACACCTGGAAGGTGTTCGTGTACATGTCCTGTATACGTCCATTTCCACAGGAATTATGTGACATCGTCTGGTTAGGAATGGAGGGTGAAGTAATGTGTATTCCCAAAACCTGACAGGCAACTTGCATGACTAAAACCTCATGACTATTGTGTGTCATAGTTGGTAGCCTACATTGTGGGAGGTTCACAGAGTATTGTATGTGTCCCTGTACAGATATCGCCACTATGGAATGATGAGGAATGCACCAATTTACCAGCCACTCACATATCTTGAAACCATGGAAGAGCTCCACCTTATCATGACCTACCGACTAAACCATTTGTGCATCAAGAAACTGATTGTCCAGTTGAAGCCAGACCTCTTGCCGGGTTTGAGGAATCCCCATGCCATTCCTACAACAGTCCAGGTGTTGGCAGCCCTGCATTTCATGGCGAGTAGCTCTTTTCAGGTCCCAGTGGGACTGGCTGCAGGGTTTTCACAGCCCCAGTTCTGTAAAGTGTTGCAGGATGTGCTGGATGCCATACTCAAGCATGTGCACAGGTACATTAGGTTCCCACTACCTCCAGAACTTTCCGCTATAAAAGCAGCCTTCTACAACATATCAAATGTCCCACTTGTAATTGGGGCCATTGACGGGACTCACATCGCCTTGGTACCTCTGAGGATCAATGAAAAGGTCTACAGAAACAGAAGAGTACATATTCTCTCAATGTACAAGTGGTGTGTCTTGCAGACAAATACATTACACATATGAACGCTAAATTCCCTGGATCAGTACATGATTCCTACATCCTGAGGAAGAACAGTGTCCCTGCAATGACATCACAGCTACAAGGAGAAAGGCCCTGGCTCATAGGTATGTGTACTGTTCTCCGTGCCCCTCGCAACACAGTCAGCTCTCTGCCTAGCATTGTTACCCTATGGTCATGTTCCCTTTTCCACACAGGTGACTCCGGATACCCCAACCTGCTCTGGCTCCTGACACCTGTGAGACATCCAACTACATTAGGGGAGAACAGGTACAATAAGCCACATGACTGGACGAGGGGTGTGATTGAGTGGACCTTCGGTCTCTTGAAAGCTAGATTTCATTGTCTTCATGTGTCTGGTGGTGCCCACAGTACCGACCAGGGAAAGTCTGCAAGATCATTGTTGCATTCTACATGCTCCATAATCTGGCCCTCAGAAGGCACATCCTTCTGTTGGAGGAGGGGGGCATTAATGCCAGAGCAGGGTTTGTGGCCGGTGACTCTGATGCTGAGTGGGAGGCTCATGAGGATGAGGCACATGACAACAGGACTGACATGATTCATCACTACTTTCATTGATGTACAGGTATGTCTGCATTGCATATCATCTGCACATGGGAGATGTATTGCTGAAGCCAATCTGTAGCCAGTATTTGCATGCATCAAGGTATGTGTGGGAACCAGAGCCTTACATGCTGGTTAACAACCTTGAAGGGTAGGTGACTTACCATGAGAGGTGGTGGAAATGCACAGCTGCTAAGTACATATGTGGAATGTTGTTGCCATTGAGGTACAGCCTTATGGTTGTACTAAAGGTTTAGGTGGTCATTCTGACCTCGGCGGTAAAAGGCGCCTACCGCCGGTCAGAAATCCTCCATAATCCCGCCGCGGTCGCGGAAACCCGCCACGGTCATTCTGACCCGCAGAAGGCAAACCTCCGAAAATCCGACCGCCACAACAGACCGCCAGACCAGCGGTCGGCGGAAAGGTGGAGGTGACCAAACCTCCACCGCCACGCCAACAGAAATACGCCCATCCCATTACGACCCACGAATCCACGCGGCGGTCATTCAAACGCGGTATTCCATTGGCGGGACACACCGGCGCGGTCAGAATACACACAAACAAACAAAACTCACCCACATTGGACGATTTGAATCCCACACACCTGATACACATACACACACCACTCCCACACACACAATACAATATAAAACACCCACCCACATCACCCACAAACCCCTACGCTTACAAATTCGTAAAGAAGGCAAGAGCGAGACACCAGCATCCAAAACATAACAGCCACAGCCACTCAACACCATCACCCACACACTATCCACACACAAAACAACACACACCACCACACTCAACTCACTTAAATACACATACTCCACCCCACACATCATACACACCACCCCATGGCACCCCAAAGACAACCCCGCTTCACAGACGAAGAACTCAGGGTTATGGTGGAGGAAATCGTTCGTGTAGAGCCCCAGCTGTTCGGCACACAGATACAATACACCAGCATTGCCCGGAGGACGGAGCTATGGCAGAGGATTGTCGACAGGGTGAACGCAGTGGGACAGCACCCCAGAAATCGGGAAGACATCAGGAAGCGATGGAACGACCTACGGGGGAAGGTGCGTTCCATGGTATCCAGGCACAACATCGCCGTGCAGAAGACTGGCGGAGGACCCCCACCTCAACCCCCACAATTCACATCATGGGAGGAGGAAGTCTTGAACATCCTGCATCCTGACGGCCTCGCAGGAGTCGGCGGAGGAATGGATACTGGTAAGTTGAAGCTTCAATACTGCTTCCCCCCCACCTGCATGCCAAATCAGACCCCAACCCTCACCCCCATCCTCGAACCCCACCCTCACCCCCACCCCCATCCTCACCCCCACCCTCACCCCCACCCTCACCCCCACCACCATCCTCACCCCCACCACCATCCTCACCCCCACCCCCAGCACACCTATTCCCCGCCAATGTCTCACCATCACAACCCACACATCCCAAAACCTAGGCCTGCATGCGTCCACTAAGCATGGACACCCATCACCAAAGCATGCCCAATGCATATACACATCCCCCCCACAAGCCACCCTCACCAAAGCCCCCACACACGAATGCCAGCACTTGGGGACACGAGAACCCACAGATACACCCATATGCCACACATTTAAACTATAACCATACCTCTATACCCCTGCAGGACCCGACCGTCAACACACCGCGGCGGAGGGGCCAGAATTATCCACACCCCCCACCCAAGAGGCCGTCAGCGATGACAGCAGCTCTGTCGATCTGGACACCGATGACCAGCCCGGACCATCGGGGACCTCTGGACAGTCGGTTCCCCTCACACAGGCACAGGCCACTATAGACCCTAACACCTCTGGGAACACCAGCACAGCTCCCACCCAGCGGGCCCATGCCTCTGTCTCCAGGGCGCGTCAATCTGCGGTGTGTCTACCACTACAGGGCACCCAGGATAACCCACCACCCCAACAACAACAGGGACCTGGGGGCAGTGGTAGTGGGCACACCGGCCAGGGGGCAGAGGCCCAGGGAAACAGGGCAACTCGGCGGGCAGCTGTGCGACAGGGGGGGGAGGAGAGGCCCAGGGAACCCACTCTCCACGAGGTCCTCACCACCATCATGGGAGCATACAACCGCTCCCAGGAGACGATGGCGACGGTACTGGCCCGGTTCCAGGAGATCCAGGTGCTGCAGGAGGAACACTATCGGGGGTACAGGGAGGACATCCGAGCCATCAACACCACCCTGGTTACCATGGTAGGGCTGCTGCAGGACCTCGTAAACAGCAGGGCGGACACTGAACAACACCCAAGGGCCCCTGCCACTAGCCGGGACCAAGAACAGCCATCCACCTCCGCCGGCGCTAGTGGACAGGAGGCCCCCGCACAGCAGCAGCCCACCAGACCCCCACCTCCGTCAGGAGAAGAACCACCCCGCAAGAGGGCCCTGAGATCTCGCAAGACAGAGTAGGATGTCAAGACCCCCACCAGTAATGGATACCACCTGATGTCATCCCACTGTCCCACATTGTCACCCTGTCCATCCTCGAACTGCCCATGCTCCATCTCTCCACAGGCCTCTGGACAATGCACCTGTGTGACTGTTACTCTGGACTCTGCCATGGACATTCCTTCACCATAGCCCCCACCCACTTGAAACCACCCATCCCATTTTGAGCACTTCAATAAACACCTATTTTGCACCAAAATATCAGGAGTCTGGCTGTGATTTCAATAGATTGTAATTGACATGACAGTGCAAATATGTCCTTGTACATGGTGAAGTCAACAAACAGCTGCCACAAAGCTGTAGTCCATGGGGAAACGAAGCACAGGACTCGTAGTGGGGACCCCAGATCTGAAATAGGGAGGGAAAAGCCAAAACTCAGTCATCATACACTGGGGCAAATAGACAGGCAGCAGAGATGCTGCAGAGTAGTTAACATTTACTAAATTATCTTTGAAATGTTACCTGTGTCCTATTGGAAGTACTGTTCAATGATTCTGTCCCTGTTGTCTGTTTCAGCCCCGTCGTCTTCCTCCTCGTCACTCTCCTCAGGTTCCACCGCTGCCACAACACCACCGTCTCGACCATCCTCCTGCAGGAAAGGCACCTGGCGGCGCAAAGCCAGGTTGTGAAGCATGCAGCAGGCCACGATGATGTGACACACCTTCTTAGGTGAGTACATTAGGGATCCACCGGTCATATGCAGGCAGCGAAACCTGGCCTTTAGGAGGCCAAAGGTGCGTTCGATCACCCTCCTAGTACGCCCATGGGCCTCATTGTACCGTTCCTCTGCCCTGGTCCGGGGATTCCTTACTGGGGTCAGTAGCCACGACAGGTTGGGGTACCCAGAGTCCCCCACTAGCCATACACGGTGTCTCTGTAGCTGTTCCATCACGTAAGGGATGCTGCTATTCCTGAGGATGTAGGCGTCATGCACTGACCCTGGGAATTTGGCATTTACATGCGAGATGTACTGGTCAGCCAAACACACCACCTGGATGTTCATTGAATGGTAACTTTTTCTGTTCCTGTACACCTGCTCCCTGTCTCTTGGGGGAACCAAAGCCACATGGGTCCCATCAATGGCACCAATTACGTTGGGAATATGTCCAAGGGCGTAGAAATCACCCTTCACTGTAGCCAGTTCGCCCACCTCAGGGAAAATGATGTAGTTCCTCACGGATTTCATCAGGGCAGACAACACTCTGGATAACACCTTTGAAAACATGGGCTGAGACATCCCAGAAGCAATTCCCACGGTTGTCTGAAATGACCCACTTGCCAAGAAATGGAGTACTGACATGACCTGCACCAGAGGGGGAATCCCTGTGGGTTGGCGGATGGGGGACATCAGGTCGGGCTCCAGCCGGGCACACAGTTCATGGATAGTGGCACGGTTAAGACGGTAGGTCAGGATAATGTGGCGTTCTTCCATTGTCGCCAGGTCCACCAGCGGTCGGTACACGGGAGGATTCATCCGTCTCCTCGCCCAACCCAGCGGACGGTGCCTAGGAAGGACAACATGGAGCACACAGTCAGGCAACCCACAGGTACGTACTCACAGCTAGCACAGTATACGATTCTCTATGCAGTGAATGGCGTGTCTGAGTGGCTATGCAAGGCCTAGGCCTGTGTGACGCAGTTGAAATTGAGCCATGTGGGCCCTGGAAATGGCGGCTGCCTGACCTGTGAAGTGTGACAATGGGATGTGAGGTCAATGCGCTGGCGTGGCACACCGCGGCGGGCGGCGGCCGAAGACCGCGGCGCGAAGCCGCATTGGTTAACATTGAAGCCTATGGGTTTCAGGAGCCAATGGCGAAGGGCGCCGGCGGTGGCGGGATGCACCGCCGCGGTACGCACCGCCGCGGACGTGACCGCCATTTTCTATCTACTTATCCACTTGCGACTTGAACTTTCACAGGAGAGGACCTATACTGCAAGTGTTGCTGTGACCTCGGTCTGGAAGGGACAATGGCTGCTGCGACTGGGGAAAGGGCCCCTGCCTTCACTGGAGAGGAGTTGGAGAAACTTGTGGATGGGGTCCTCCCCCAGTATGCGCTACTCTACGGTCCTCCAGACCAACAAGTGAGTTTAATTCTATCTGGATTTGGGGCCACTGGCTGGCTTGGGGGCCTGGCGGGGATGGGGGGCATGTTGGGCCTGGCGGGGGGCCTGGCAGGGATGGGGGGCATGTTGGGCCTGGCGGGGGGCCTGGCGGGGATGGGGGGCATGTTGGGCATGGCGGGGGGCCTGGCGGGGGGCCTGGCGGGGATGGGGGGCATGTTGGGCCTGGCGGGGGGCCTGGCGGGGATGGGGGGCATGTTGGGCATGGCGGGGGGCCTGGCGGGGATGGGGGGCATGTTGGGCATGGCGGGGGGCCTGGCGGGGGGCCTGGCGGGGATGGGAGGCATGTTGGGCCTGGCGGGGGGCCTGGCGGGGATGGGGGGCATGTTGGGCATGGCGGGGGGCCTGGCGGGGGGCCTGGCGGGGATGGGGGGCATGTTGGGCCTGGCGGGGGGCCTGGTGGGGATGGGGGGCATGTTGGGCATGGCGGGGGGCCTGGCGGGGGGCCTGGCGGGGATGGGGGGCATGTTGGGCCTGGCGGGGGGCCTGGCGGGGATGGGGGGCGTTGGGCCACTGGAAAGGAAAATGCTGAGTAACTTGAACGTGGTATTTCTCCCTCCCTGTACGTGTCACATAGGTCCGCGCCCATGAGAAGATCGGGATTTGGCGTGCCATCGCCAAGGAAGTCCGGGCCCTGGGGGTCCACCATCGACGGGGCACCCACTGCCGCAAGAGGTGGGAGGACATCCGCCGCGGGACCAAGAAGACCGCCGAGTCTCTGCTGGGGATGGCCTCCCAACGTAGGCGGGGTGCCTGCCGTCAACTGAGCCCCCTGATGTTCCGGATCCTGGCGGTGGCCTACCCTGATTTGGATGGGCGCGTGAGGGCAGCACAGCAGACACAAGGGGGTGAGTCCAAGCATTATCTACTCTGTTGTTGCGCAGTGGAGGTGTCTGGGTGGGGGAGGAGGGCTGGGGGTCCCCCTAGGCCAGGGCGATATCTGTAGGCTGGGCACCCCCGTAAGCCCCTGTGTCCCCAGCCACCACCCTCAGTAGTGTGTCAGTACAGCCATCCCTGGGCCGTGTCATCCATGGGTGCAGTTGTCAACTCTAGGCGTGTAGGGCATGTTCCACGGAATGCGTAGCGGACCCCAAGTGCGCAACTTAGTGCAGGGGGCATCTGTGTCTGTCATGTCCGCTAACTGTACCGGAGATCCATGTACTCAATATCCCTTTATTTCTCTCTCCCCCCCCCTTTTTGTTTGTCTTTCTGTGCTTGTGTGCATCAGCATCATCAGGCGGAGGAGAAGTGGCATCGGGGCAGGAGGGAGCTGCATCTCACATGGCCCAGGAGGGCCATGCCACAGAGTCAGACTGGACCAGTGAGACGGAGGGCGAGGGGAGCTCCACGACGGGGACGACTGGAGCCTGCAGCGACACGAACACGTCCTCGGAAGGGGGCTCCCTTGCGGGGGTGGCACCATCCGTGCCCCCCGCCATTACAGGTACAGCCGCCACCCAGCGCACCATCTCCGCCCTCCCAGCAGCCCCTCCGCGTTCGCCCCGTGCCCGCTCTGCCAGGAAGCCGGGCATCTCCTTCGCCCCAGGCACCTCAGGCCCTGCCCCTGTTACCCCCGCTGCCCTCAGTGAGGAGGTCATTGACCTCCTCCGAACGCTCATTGTTGGGCAGACTACCCTTTTGAATGCCATCCAGGGGGTGGAGAGGGAGGTTCATCGCAGCAATGCGTACCTGGAGGGCATTCATTCGGGTCAGGCTGCCCATCAGCGATCGTTCCAGGCTCTGGCCTCAGCACTGACGGCAGCCATTGTCCCTGTCTCCTGCCTGCCTCTACTAACTCCCTCCTCCCAGTCTCCTGTTCCTCTGCCTGTCCCACCCACACCATCAGACCAGCCTGCACACACCTCAACACCCAAGAGAAGCTCATCCAAACATAAGCACCACAGATCACGCAGACATTCACACACGCAACATTCCGATGCAGACATGCCAACAGTCACTACCACCTCTGTGACCCCCACCTCCTCGTCTCCCTCCTCCCTCCCTGTGACGTCTACACTCACACCTCCATTCACCTCACCATCAGCCAGTGTTTCCATCACCAGCACACCCTCCACTCCAGTCCGCACACGTGCAGTCACCACCCCCACTGCCATTTACACGTCCCCTGTGTCCTCTCCCACTGTGTCTGTCACCCCCTCTTCCACACCACACAAACGCAGCCACCCACCCACCCAACAGCCATCCACCTCACGACAGCCTATCCCTCCTGCACCTGCACCCAAAGACAGCAAACGTGACTCACCTACAACCACATCCTCTCCCTCCACTCCCATTCCCACTGTACCTACCACTCTCCATTGTCCCAAGAAGCTCTTCCTCGCCACTACTAACTTCTTTCCTGACCCTGAGCCCCCCCCTCCTTCTCGTCGGGGTAAGAAGAGCACCTCAGCCACCACCAGCCCTGCAGCCCCCTTGACAAGGGTGCAGGGGTATTGGAGCCCGCCAGCCCGCATGTCTGGATCTTCGCCCAGCAGCAAGGGGACAGCCAGCCCACCCCCTGGGAAGAGGAGCAGAAGGCGGAAGGGGCGCCGCAGGAGCCCGCCTTCTACATCCCCCCCGGACACCACCCAGAGACAGTCACCAGCCACAGCTCCAAAGGGAGGAAAGGGCCACAGGCCGACGACTAAGGAGGGCAAGGGCAGCAAGTTGGAGAGGTCAGGCAGCAGGCCTGCTGCCCAGGAGGAGCCCACAACCCCCATAGCCGCTGCCCCGGGAGGAACCGGCACAGCTGCCCCGGGAGAGCCCACCAGCCCCATAGCCGCTGCCCAGGGAGGACCCAGCCCAGCTGGCCAGGAGGGCCCCACCACCCACAGCCCAGGTGGGCAGTGAAGGAGCACCATCCCCGCTGCCCAGGAGGGCACCACCAGGCATTTAGCAGTTGGCCATAGACCGTCCGCCGTCTCAAGAACCGCTGAACTGGGCCCTTCAAGGCAAGAACCGCTGAACTGGGCCCCGCCGTCTCAAGAACCGCTGAACTGGGCCCTTCAAGGCAAGAACCGCTGAACTGGGCCCTTCAAGGCAAGAACCGCTGAACTGGGCCCTGCCGTCTCAAGAACCGCTGAACTGGGCCCATGAAAGGCAAGAACCGCTGAACTGGGCCCTTCAAGGCAAGAACCGCTGAACTGGGCCCTTCAAGGCAAGAACCGCTGAACTGGGCCCCGCCGTCTCAAGAACCGCTGAACTGGGCCCTTCAAGGCAAGAACCGCTGAACTGGGCCCTTCAAGGCAAGAACCGCTGAACTGGGCCCCGCCGTCTCAAGAACCGCTGAACTGGGCCCTTCAAGGCAAGAACCGCTGAACTGGGCCCTTCAAGGCAAGAACCGCTGAACTGGGCCCTTCAAGGCAAGAACCGCTGAACTGGGCCCTTCAAGGCAAGAACCGCTGAACTGGGCCCTTCAAGGCAAGAACCGCTGAACTGGGCCCCGCCGTCTCAAGAACCGCTGAACTGGGCCCTTCAAGGCAAGAACCGCTGAACTGGGCCCTTCAAGGCAAGAACCGCTGAACTGGGCCCTTCAAGGCAAGAACCGCTGAACTGGGCCCTTCAAGGCAAGAACCGCTGAACTGGGCCCCGCCGTCTCAAGAACCGCTGAACTGGGCCCTTCAAGGCAAGAACCGCTGAACTGGGCCCTTCAAGGCAAGAACCGCTGAACTGGGCCCTTCAAGGCAAGAACCGCTGAACTGGGCCCTTCAAGGCAAGAACCGCTGAACTGGGCCCCGCCGTCTCAAGAACCGCTGAACTGGGCCCCGCCGTCTCAAGAACCGCAGAACTGGGCCCTTCAGGGCAAGAACCGCTGGCCCTTTGGCAGACGTGCCAGGGCAGGATCTATCTCGGGCAGGGCTGCAGGATGTCCTCTGGCCAACTTGCCTCCTCCAGTGGCAGTGGGGTCTGTTATGGACTGTATGGACTGTGGCTTTGCTCTCCCCAGGATGGCCCAGTGGGCAGGCCACCCACTGTATGGACTGTATGGACTGTGGCTTTGCTCTCCCCAGGATGGCCCAGTGGGCAGGCCACCCACTGTATGGACTGTATGGACTGTGGCTTTGCTCTCCCCAGGATGGCCCAGTGGGCAGGCCACCCACTGTATGGACTGTATGGACTGTGGCTTTGCTCTCCCCAGGATGGGCCAGTGGTCATGGAGTCCCCTCGTGGATCTGGCGTCGTGTACTCAAGTGGCTGAGGTGCCCCCCCTTCCCTTCCCCCTGAGGTGCCTGTCCTATTTTCTTTCTGATGCCCCTGCAGTGTTCTCTCCGTGGAGTTCTTGCCGTGGGACTGGGCCTTGCCCCTTTGCACAGGACCCCTGTGATCCACGGACAGTGGTTGGACTACATTTAGTAGCTGTATATATTTTGTACATAGTTTATTTATTTATTGGGATTACTGGTGTCCATATTTCAATATATCTGCCCGTTTATGATCTCTTCTTTTGGTCTTTGCATTATTTCGGAGGGGGGTGGTTTGTGGGTTGTGACAGTGATCTGTGGGAATGCAATGATGTGTGTGTTGTAGTGGGTGTGGGTGGGTGGGTGTGTGCCGGTAATCTTTTCCCTCCCCTGTGTCGTAGGTGCAGTACTCACCGATGTCTTCCGCGCCGCCGGGCGTGCTCCTGGTATATGAGGAGGAATAGGAGTGCGGGGATGACCTGTAACTCTGGCTCCATACTGCCGGAATCTCGCGTGGAGTGCGTAGAGGTGAGCGTTTTCCCGTTCGTAGTCTGTTTCCGCCGTGTTCTTATCGGCGGTGCTCCCGCCCCGGAAAAGGTGGCAGATTGGTGGGTCGTAATAGGGTGGGCGGTACTTTGTCTGCCGCCGGGCTGTTGGCGGGAACCGCCGCGCTGTTTGTTTGTACCGCTGTGGCGGTCGGAGTGTTAAGTTGGCGGGCTGTGTTGGCGGTTCCCGCCAGGGTCAGAATGCCATTTTTAATACCGCCGGTCTGTTCGCGGTCCGACCGCCGCCTCTCCGCCGACCGCCAAGGTCAGAATGAGGGCCTTAGTGTCCTCAGTCTGCCTGTGTGGGGATATGTTAGGGGGACTAATCAGTCTTGTCCTGCTACGTAAGCATGTCATGCTGCATTGTCAGCTGCTGTGTGCCAAGTACATGTTCCTGACTACTCAGGGAGGCATGCAGTAGCGGATGTTACCTATGTTACATCTTTCCTGTCCCACACATGTGTGAATGCCTATGCAGGCCCTTACATATGGTGTATCATAGCTGCTGGGACTCTATTCCTGTGTTTGTGTGCAAGTGCTATTGAATGTCTGACTGTGGATTACATTCCTTACAACATTGTGCCTCATTCCATTTACTTTCCTCCCTTCAGGTGACATCTCTGTTTGCAATCTGCTTGCTGAGTTGCCAGTTGGCATAGCTGACAGTGGATGTTACAACAATATGGTTGTACTTACAAATCTGCTAGAGTATCCCACTAAATCTGTGACTTTGACATTATTGTTGTGTACACATTTGCATTCTTTTGTTGTTCTGTGACAAAATTGCCAATACAAACAATGAAGAGACATGCACCATGACTCGTGATAATTGGTGTTTATTAAGTGTTGACTATCACAGTCCTGAGGAGTAGGGTATTGCTCGATGTGATGATCAGAGTGGGTGGTATAGCTGTTTGGTTCACAGTTCCTTTACCCATTTGCCTCGGAAAGATGTGACCTTGGTATTGGACAGCCAACAGGGTTTAACAGTGGCACACAATGGTGACAGATCAGAAGGGGGATCACTTCCTGGTGGGGGGATTGGTCTTGGGCTGAGGTCCTGCAGGATGTCTGGATGGGTGACCTCTTTTGCGGGGGTTCCTCAGCTGCATGAGTAGGGGTGCTGGTGGCCTGTGGGTCCTCCTGCTGGGCCTCCATTCCAGTAGCAGGTGCTGGTGTTGAGGGCATTGGTGTTGACTGACTACTGGATGGGGCCTGCTGTTGGTTGGAGAATGTCCACAGGATGTTATGGAGTCCCTTGAACTCCCCTAATATGGAGCCCATGGTGGCATTTGTGCCTTCCACTGCTGCCTGGCCTCCTGGAGGTATTCCCAAAGCAGCCTTTGGGTGTCCTACAAGGTTGTGAGTATCTGGCCCATCTTGTCGTGGGTTTGCTGGTAGGCTCCCAGGACTCTGGCGACAGCCTCCTGGCCAGTCGTGTCATGTACCTGCCTTGTCCCTTGGCCCGCAATTGCCTTCCCACTAGCCCTTGCCCGCTGTGTCTGTGCCCCTGGTGCAGTGTGCCCCCTCCGACTGACACCAGGACTGTAATTGTATTGTGTTTGCACCGTTGACTCCTGCCCATGTCCTGTGGGGCACGCTAATGATTGATGTTACCTTGGGACACAGGTATGGGAAGGTGGGCTCTGCTGTGCACTGGCTGCCACAGGGGAGGTGGTTTGAGTTGTGGGCAGGGTGAGGCTGGTGGTGGTGGACTGATCACTCATGCCTGATGGGCCAGGTTTGTCGTCTGAATCCAGACTTCCTGGGGAGTCCTCCCCTATCGGACCTGCTTCCAGGCCTGGGCTTTCTATCACTGGGCTCCTCTTCTGTGTATCAGTACTTGGGAGACCTTTGTAATGAGATGTATTGTGTCAGATGATGGTGTTGCAGTGACACACATGGTTGTATGCCGTCATTAACTGTATTTGCAGACCAGTAATGGCATTGAAAGTTACCAGTCCACTGCTTGTGCTACCATCAGTGGAAAGTTGCAATGGGCCTATTTTGGAGTACATTTATTATTTGTCTTGCTACTGTCATTGCCATGTACTGATGTGCATTCCTACTACTTATTGGTGATGGGAAGTGACATGGTTTGATGTGCAATTGCAGAGACGTTATCTGGATGTAGCAGTCAGGCAAGGGTAGGAATTGTTGCATTCTGGTAGTTGTGGTACTTGCTGCTGTGTGAGGCATACATGCACTAGGTGGGGCTGTGAGGGAATGGTGTCAGTGTGGAGCTATGGCAGGCACGGATGGGTATAGGGTCAATGGTGGGTTGGTGCAGGTTAGGGTGGTGTGAGGGGGTGAGAGGGTGGTGGGGGTACATGCTGTGCATGGGGACATGTTGGCCGGTGAGTACCAGTGTCCAGTCCAGTAGCTATTCCTGTCAGCCCTTCCAGGTGTAGTATGGCCAGGACCATCTTATCCCCAGATGACATTTCTGGGAGAGGTGGTGGGGGTCCTCCACCAGTCCTCATGATGGCTACTTGATGCCTGGAAGCCACGGCCCGTACCTTCCCCCTAAGATCGTTCCACCTCTTTGTTATGTCCTCCCTTGTGCGTGGATGGTTCCCCACTGCATTTATTCTGTTGACTATCCTCTACAATAAGTAATTCTTCCAAGCTATGGATGTCTGCTGGACCTGTGCTCCAAACAGTCACGGCTCCACTTTGACGATTTCTTCCACCATCACCCTGAGCTCCTTTTCTGTGAATTTGGGGTACTTTTTGTGGTGCCATGGTAGTTGTGTTGTGGGTGGGGGTGGGGGTATATTGTGTGCAGGGATTCTGGGTGTGCTGTTTGTAGTTGTGAATTAGTGTGGTGGTATGTGCGGGTGCTCTGTGGTGTTTGTGTGCAGCGGTGTGTTGTGTGATGAGTGCTTAGTATGATGGTGCCTGTGGTATCTAAGTACAGTGCCTCCTTTCAGTGTGCACTTCTCTCACTCTGTCACAGTTTCTAGTTGCAGTGGGTTCTGGGTATGTGTGGGGGTGTGCTTTGGAGTGCTGTGAGCAGGAGCAGGTGTGTGTATGTGTCTCAGGTGTTGGGTATTGGTGTTGTCCACTCTGGTGCAGTGTTAATGCGGTGGTGTCTTTTTTTTCACGCACCGGTTTGGGCCGCCAATGGATTGCTGCTGTGTTGGGATCCGTGATGCTGATTTGTGAATCATAATTTGGCGGGCGGTATATTCGCATTGTGGCGGTGGTGGTGGTGCAGCCGCCTCCTTCACACCGTTGTTTGGGCAGACGGTGTGTTTTTTCAGTCTATTTTTTGTGGTGTTGTGTGGGTTACTCGTAATGCAGTGACCTTCACTCGGCCATCACTGGCGGTGTTTCGGTCGTGGTTTGCACGGCGGTCTTCGGTAATGACTGCCAAACTCGGAATGTCCACCTAAATCTCCGATTTGGTATATGATTTTAGGGATTCTGTGTTTGTCAGCTTGTAGTTTCATTTGGGTCCTGTGTTTAGCTAGCATGTTGTTCGCTTTCCATTGGATGTCCTGTAAAACCTTTAATCATTCAGTGATGGAGGGGACTGAAGGGGTTAAGTCTGAAAGGGTTACCAGGAGATTACGGGGATGGGTGCTAGTGAGAAAATAAAATGTTGAGCACCCTAACCCAGAGTGGACCGAGTTATTGTATGTGAATTCTGCCATTGTTAGGGCTTGCTCCCAAGTCCTTGTTAGTGAGAACAGGAGGCACCTGAGTGTTTTTTCTAATGTCTGGTTAACTTTCTCTGTTTGGCCATCTGTTTGAGGGTGGTAAGCAGTGGATAGGGCTACTTCTTCATACAGTATAGTATTGTATTGTAATGGTATTTATATAGCGCTTACTACCCCTGACGAGGCGTCAAAGCTCTTTTCGATGAGTAGCACGCTACTCTGGAACCCAACAAGAATTAGTGATGGATTAGTATCAGGAAATAATGAGTACAGTTTTAGTATTATTATGAGTTAATTTGAGCCGCGGTTATGAGAGTTTGTTAGATTGACTGGATTAATGGAGGGGTGGAGGAGGAAAGAAATCCAGAAGTGTTAATTGGGAGTATATCCTTCATTTACTCAACCCAAAGGCTTGGGGTGAGTAAAGGGGGGTGGAAGAGGGAAGAGTATGTGGAAGGGTTAGGGAGAGCATAGTAGCAGGGTGAGATAAATGCGGGAGAATTTAGTAGGGTTGTGTGGGAGGTCACAGTAGTAGAGTGAGGTTTGGTGAGTTAGATGTGGAAGCGGAGGGAAGAGCTTAGGCAGAGTTATTCAGGAGATGAAAGTAGTAGAATGGATTTGGGATGAGCCAGTGTGAGAATGGAGGATAGTTTGATAGAGACATGACATATGATGATGAGTAGATAAGTGTGATAAGATGAGAGCAGGAATTCATAGACATCTAGTATAACAGCCCACCCAGGAGCTATGCAATGATCCACGAACATGCCAAGCACAGAAACAACATATACACATACATATATATATATATATATATATATATATATATATATATATACACACACACATATAAATACACACACATATGCACATACAATACATAATTAGAACCATGGGTAAAATATACTTAGTCAAACAGGTTTAAAGAGTGTGTGTGTATTTTATTGTTATGACATAGTAGCGATACATATTTTCTAAAGAAACTATAAATAAATAGAAATATGCACATAATCTGAAAAAATATTTATCAACATAGGCATATGCAGTTCATAGTTGTTTGAATATGGTGGTTATGAAGGAAAGAGCCAACTCTTGAGTAGTTTTCTGAAGACAAGAAAGTTATCTGTGGCTCTTATAGTTGTGGGTAATGAATTCCATAGTTAGGCTGCTTGGATGGAGAAGGATGTATCACCTATAGTTTTTTTCTTGTATGGTGGTGTTCTAAGGCGGGGTGCCAATTTTGAGCAGAGGTTTCTTTGTTGGATGTATTTGGTAATTTTCTTTCTGATAAAAAGCGGTCCTGTTCCATGTATAGCTTTGTGGGTGATACAAAGCAGCTTGAAAGTGCATCTTCTGGCAACGGGTAACCAGTGTAGTGCTCTCAAGGCAGGGGAGATGTGGGCTTGCAGCTTTACATGTAATAGTAGCCTGGCTGCGGAATTCTGGCTACGTTGTAGTTTTTTCATAACAGATAGAGATGATCCATGGTAGAGGCCATTGGCATAATCCAGTTTGGATAGTACAAGCAAGATAGTAGCTTGCACCTTGTGTGGAAATCCGAGGTGGGGGAAGATGCGTTGTAAAGTCTTCAAGGTAATGAAGCTTGTTCGTGCTAATTTGTCCACTTGGGCATTCATAGTTAACTTGGAATCCATGGTGATTCCTAGGTTTTTAACTTCTTTGGATAATTGAGGAGGTGGTCCGAGATCGTCAGGCCAGACACACAGAGGGTCATAATTTTTCCAGTCACCACATATGAGTATTTCTGTTTTGGAGGTATTTAGTTTGAGATGCCTCCAGGTCATCCACTGATCAACGGCTCTGAGGCAACTGAAGATTTGTGAGTTTTCAATGTTTTTGGGGCATTCTAATTTAAGTAGTATTTGTGTGTCATCTGCATAGTTGTAGCATGTGAGATGGAAATCATTGATCAGTTCTGGTAAAGATATCATGTAGATGTTGAAAAGCAAAGGTGAGATGATTGACCCTTGGGGGACCCCTCCTTTTGTGAGGTAGGCTCCGGACGAGAAGAAGGGTGAGTGGATGATATTCGATCTTTTTTGAAGATAGGAAGTAATCCAGTCGAGAGCAATCCCTTGTATGCCGGCTTTGTGGAGTCTTTGAGTTAGGGTGTCATGGTCAACCGTATCAAAGGCAGCTGAGAGGTCCAAGAGAAGTAGTGCGGCAACTCCATTTCGGTCGACTGTGTTTTTAAGATCATCCCAGATTGCTATGAGTGCCGATTCAGTGCTTCTTCCTGGGTGGAATCCAGTTTGGAAGTCTGAAAGTATAGAATTG
Organism: Pleurodeles waltl; assembly: GCF_031143425.1. Taxonomy (NCBI): domain Eukaryota; kingdom Metazoa; phylum Chordata; class Amphibia; order Caudata; family Salamandridae; genus Pleurodeles; species Pleurodeles waltl. The sequence continues at coordinate 408,647,027 of NC_090444.1, forward strand.
TCTTCAATGAATTGTGACATCTGGGCGAATGCTGCTTTTTTTATCAATTTGCCCAGGAAAGGTCCATTTGTGATTGGTCTGTAGTTGTTGGGGGTCTAGGTTTGTTTTCTTTAATAAAGGTCGTATGTATGCCTTTTTCAGGTCTACAGGAAAAGTTCCTGAAGTTAAAGAGTTGTTGATGATTCTTCTTACAGGTGTGGCATCAGAATTAGATAGAAGAATGTTCTTGAAGATTTGTGGTGGGAAAGGGTCAGAAGGGCAACCAGAAGGTCTGTTTGCTTTGACCACATCCATAAATTCATCCTGGGATATTTGTTTGAAGGACTGTAGAGGTTGGGTTGGTTTATTCTTAAAGGGTATTTTAGGAAAGGGGTTGGTGCTGATGGTTTTCTTCTGTTTTAAATAGGAGTCCAATGTGCCTTGGTTGTGTAGTGAGTTGCCAATTTGTTTGTGAAATCTTGAGTAGTGGGATGACTTCCTTCCATGCATGTAGGTTTTTGAAATTCATTGAGAATTTTACAAAATTCCTTGGTTGTAGATTGAGCATTTTTAATTCTGTCTGAGTAGTATCTTTTTTTAGCTTTTTTGATTGATGATTTGTATATCCTGTTAAGTTTGTGTAGCTGCAGTTTGTCTTGACTGTTGTTTGTTTTGAGCCAGGTCCGCTGCAACTTTCTGATTTGTTGCTTTATCTTTTTAAGTTCTGTGTTTCTCCAAGGTGTTGGTTTTCTTTTGTTGTGTTTAGTTTTTCTGAGTGGTATTAGGATATCAAAAGCTTCCTGTAGCCACTCATAAAGTTTTGGCACAGAATTAATTGTATCTAGATCTGTGTTTACTGTTAGTTGTGTTTCTAAGTGATCCAAATTGAGTTTGCTCCATGGTCGATAGGTGTATGTAAGTAAGTAGTTGTGGGGTGTGTTGATTTGTGGAGTTGTATGTCGGAAAGTTATCATATGGTGGTCTGACCAAGTGATTGGCGTGATGATATGAATTGTAACTAGTTCAGGCTTAGCAAAAATGACATCTAGGATGTGACCAGCGATGTGTGTGGGATTGTGTACAATCTGATGTAGGTTCAATGCGTCTAGGCCAGTGGTGATAGCTTTTGGATGTGGCATATTGGGTTTGTCAAACCAAATGTTTAGATCCCCAAGAATGCATAGATTGGAGTATAGTGTACTAAGGTTTGAGACTGTGGGGGTCATTCTGACCTCGGCGGTAAAAGTCGCTTACCGCCGGCCAGAAGGCCGCCATAACACCGCCGCGGCCGCGGTAAACCGCCACGGTCATTCTGACCCGCAACTGGCAAACCGCCAAAAACCCGACATCCACAAAAGTCCGCCACACCAAAGGTCAGCGGGAAACTGGCGATGACCAAACCTCCACCGTTACGCCAACAGAAATACGCCCATAACATTCCGACCCACAAATCCCCGCAGCGGTCTTTCAACCGCGGTATTCCATTGGCGGTACACACCGCCGGGGTCAAAATACACACACCTTTACAAAACACTACCACATTGGATAATTCAAAATACACACACCTGAGACACATACACACACCACTCCCACACACCCAATTAAATATAAAACACACACCCACATCACCCACAAACCCCTACGACCACAATTGCGAGTGAACGACAGAGAGAGAGAGCACAGCATAGAGTACACCATCACACAGAGGCAAATCACAACATCACCCACACAATTTCCACGCACAAAACACCATACACCACCACACTCACCACACTCTACAACACATACACCACCCCTCACCTCATCCACACCACCCCATGGCACCCCAAAGACACCCCAGGTTCTCTGACGCAGAACTCAGGGTCATGGTGGAGGAAATAGTTCGTGTAGAGCCCCAGCTCTTCGGGGCACAGGTGCAGCACACCACCATTGCCAGGAAGATGGAGCTATGGCAAAGAATAGTGGACAGGGTCAACGCTGTGGGACAGCATCCACGCAATCGGGACGACATCAGGAATCGGTGGAACGACCTACGGGGGAAGGTGCGTTCCATGGTATCAAGGCACAACATTGCGGTGCAGAAGACTGGCAGCGGACCCCCACCTACTCCCCCAGAATTCACAGCATGGGAGGAGGAAGTCTTGCACATCCTGCATCCTGAGGGCCTCGCAGGAGTAGGCGGAGGAATGGACTCTGGTAAGTCAAATCTTCACTACTCCATTCCCCCCACCCCCTCACCCCCACCCCCATCACACCAACTCCTTGCAAATGGCTCACCATCACATCCCACCCATCCCAAAACCTAGCCCTGCGTGCGTCCCCAAAGCATGGACACCCATCCCCAAAGCATGCCCACTGCACATACCCATCACCCCCACAAGCCACCATCACAAAAGCCCCCACAAGGGAATGCCAGCACTGGGGGACACGGCCACCCACCCATTACACGAAATGCCACACACAGAAGCAATAACCATACTCTTATACCCCTGCAGGACCCGAACGCCACCACACCGCCACGGAGGGTCCAGAGATGTCCATCCCACCCCCAGAAGAGGCCCCCAGTGATGACAGCAGCTCTGTCTCCCTGGACCCTGATGACCAGCCCGGCCCATCGGGGACCTCGGGACAGTCGGTTCCCCACAGACAGCCACAGGCTACACCAGACCTAACCCCCTCTGGGAACACCAGCACAGCTCCCACCCAGCGGGCCCATGCCTCTGTCTCCAGGACACGTCAATCAGCGGTGTGTCCACCACTACAGGGCACCCAGGTTGACCCACCACCCCAACAACAACAGGGACCTGGGGGCAGTGGTAGTGGGCACACCGTCCAGGGGACAGAGGCCCAGGGAAACAGGGGAACTGGGAGGGCTGCTGTGCGACAGGGGGGGGACAGGCCCAGGGAACCGACTCTCCAAGAGGCCCTCTCCTCCATCATGGGAGCATACCACCACTCCCAGGAGACGATGGCTACGGTACTGGCCAGGTTCCAGGAGATCCAGGTCATGCAGGAGCAACAGTACATGGGGTTCAGAGAGGAACTGAGGAACATTAGTTCCGCAATGGGGACCATCGTCGTGGCCCTAACCCAGATAGTCACCACATTGCAGAACCATGTGGCACCACAAAGGGCCCCTGTCACTAGCCTGGACCAGGAACAGCCTACCACCTCCGCCGGCGCTGGTGGACAGGAGGCCCCCACAAAACGACAGGCCACCAGAACCCCACCTCCTGCAGAAGAAGAACCACCCCGCAAGCGGAACCTGAGATCTCACAAGAAGACAGAGTAGGATTGCAAGACCCCCGCCAGCAAACGATACCCCCTGATGTCATCCCACTGTCCCACATTGTCACCCTGTCCAACCTTGAACTGCCCCTGCTCCATCCTTCCACAGGCATATGGACAATGCACCTGTGCGACTGAGAACTGGACTCTGCCATGGACATTACTCCACCATCACCCATCCCCGTTTTACAATCATGTTCCTTAAATTTAGCACTTCAATTAAATCACTTCTTGCACTAAAAAAATCTGGAGTCTGCTTGTATTTTGAACAAATGTATTAGTCATAACGGTGCCAAAATGTTCAGTTACATTGTGATGACAACATACCACTGTCACACAGCTGTAGTCCATGGGCAAACAAAGCAGAGGTCACGCAGTGGGGCCCACAGCTCTGAAAACGGAAGGGAAAGTCACAACTCAGTTAACAGGAACTGGGGGGGAACTCAGACAGTAGAGAGGCAGGAGACTTTAAGTAAATGTAAAATGGCGGGGTTGATTCGTACCTGTGTGCTACTGAAAATACTGTTGTATCACTGTGTCCCTGTTGTCTGTGTCGTCCCCGTCGTCCTCCTCCTCTTCACTCTCCACAGGCTCCACAGCTGCTACAACACCACCATCTGGACCATCCTCCTGCAGGAAAGGCACCTGGCGTCGCAAAGCCAGGTTGTGAAGCATACAGCAGGCCACGATGATATGGCACACCTTCTTTGGTGAGTACATTAGGGATCCCCCTGTCATGTGCAGGCACCTAAACCTGGCCTTCAGGAGGCCGAAGGTTCTTTCTATAATCCTCCTAGTTCGCCCATGGGCCTCATTGTAGCGTTCCTCTGCCCTTGTCCTGGGATTCCTCACTGGGGTCAGTAGCCACGACAGGTTGGGGTAACCAGAGTCACCTATTAGCCACACACAGAGTCTCTGTAGCTGTTCCATCACATAAGGGATGCTGCTATTTCGCATGATGTACGCGTCATGCACTGACCCAGGGAACTTGGCATTTACATGGGAGATGTACTGGTCAGCCAAACAGACCACCTGGACATTCATAGAATGATAACTTTTTCTGTTCCTGTACACCTGCTCACTTCCACTGGGGGGAACCAAGGCCACATGGGTCCCATCAATGGCACCAATGATGTTGGGGATATGTCCAAGGGCATAGAAATCACCCTTCACTGTAGCCAAATCGGCCACCTCTGGGAAAACAATGTAGCTCCGCATGTATTTCATCAGGGCAGACAACACTCTGGACAAAACCTTAGAAAACATAGGCTGAGACATCCCTGATGATATGGCCACTGTTGTTTGGAATGATCCACTTTGCAAAAAATGGAGTACTGACAGAACCTGCACCAGAGGGGGAATCCCTGTGGGTTGGCGAATGGGGGACATCAGGTCTGGCTCCAGCTGGGCACAGAGTTCCTGTATAGTGGCTTGGTCAAGTCTGTATGTAAGTATGACATGTCTTTCTTCCATTGTCGACAGGTCCACCAGCGGTCTGTACACGGGAGGATTCCTCCATCTCCTCGCAAGTCCCAGCGGACGGTGCCTAGGAAGGACAACATGGAGCACAGAGTCAAGCAACCCACAGGTACGTAACCACAGCTTGCACATTACACGATTCGCTATGCATTGAATGGCTTGTATAAGTGGCAATGCAAGGCCTAGGCCTGTGTGACGCCGTAGAAATTCAGCCATGTGGGCCCTTGAAATGGCGGCTGCCTGACCTATGAAGTGTGACAATGGGATGTGAGGTCAATGCGCTGGCGTGGCACAACGTGGTGGTAGGCGGTCAAAGACCGCGGCGCAAAGCAGCATTGGTTAACATTGAACCCTATGGGTCTCAGCAGCCAATGACGATGTGCGCCGGCGGTCGCGGTACGCACCTCCGCGGTACGCACCGCCGCGGGCGTGACCGCCATTTTCGACTTGCTTAATCACTCGAGACCTGATCATCCACAGGAGAGGACCTATACTGCAAGTGCTGCTGTGAACTCGGTCTGGAAGAGACAATGGCTGCTGCGACTGGGGAAAGGGCCCCTGCCTTCACATCTGAGGGATTGGATAAACTTGTTGATGGGGTCCTCCCCCAGTATGCGCTACTCTACGGTCCTCCAGACCAACAGGTAAGTACACTGGGAGCACGTAGTATGGGCTATGCCTGTGTTGAGTGGGGTGGATGTAAGATGGTGGGGAGGGGAGCGAATGAGGAGTGCAACGCACGACAGATGAGAGCATGTGCCACATGGGAGGGTTGGGGAGGGGGGTTAGCGCACATCGACCATGCAGAAAAGTGATGATATTTATTTTCCAACCCTGTACATGTCACATAGGTCAGCGCCCATCAGAAGATCGACATTTGGCGTGCCATCGCCAAGGACGTCCGGGCCCTGGGGGTCCACAACAGACGGGGCACCCACTGCCGCAAGAGGTGGAGGACATCCGCCGCGGGAGCAGAAAGACCGCCGGGGCTCTGCTGGGGATGGCCTCCCAACGTAGGAGGGGTGCCAGTCATCATCATCATCAACACATAGCTTTATTCGGTTACTTTCAACCATAAAAGCAAAACAACCAACGTTTAAATAAAAGAGCAAATAAGAGTTAGATTAAAAAAGATAAGAAAGAGATAAAAACATATATGTCAGCCTTAAAACACATAAAATTATTTTCCTTAAAAAAGACACCTAACCCCCTAATACCTAACATTTAAATTAAACATGGGGTTTTCTTTCAGTCTAGGTGTGTATTTAAAATTTGGCAGCTAAAACACTATAAGCATTTGGTCCTCATCATCATTGTTTCCCCAAAAGTTTTGTACGTATATGCCAAGCAGCTACAATATACTTGCTGACCGCACAAGATAGAGGGAGAGAAGTTTCCCTCATCATGATCCTTAAGGCAACAATACAGTGTCTTGTCCCCATATTACTGCACACAGATCGTAACCACTTCCGACGCGCAATCAAATAAGCAGGGCATATAAACATGAAATGTACAATAGATTCCGAAATTTGATTGCAGCTCGGGCAAGTGTCAGGACTTGGGATCGTACTCCGCGTACTGCCATAGGACTTAAGAGGCAGACAACCATATCTGAACTGAATATATAGACTCTTACTTAATGGATCAAGAATTGTATCCATAAATGGTTCCAAATATGGATACCATTTAAAGTCAAAGAATTGTGACGTCAATCTGCCGTGTGTTGTGCACAGCAGATAGTTTTCCCTGACATGTATCCAGTAAACAGTTTTCAGATGATTCTTCTGATCCTTCCTTATACTTTCTGGATGACTCCAAAACTCACTAAGACCCAATCTATGAAACCATTTTGAGATGTGGTTAAACCAGGAAATGTTAAGTACATTTGGTCTGTCTAGAATGTCTTGAATAGACTCCTTGTATGTGGATAGCTCAGGGGTGGTCCATACATGGACCCAGAAAAGCAATGGTCGTAGGGCAATTACATCTGAAATGCGTGGTAGGTCGAGGTCCCAGAACATTGGCAGCAGTGGGGTACTGCGAGGACAGGCCAAGATTGACCTTACAAAGTTGTTTTCCCCCACTGCTAGCTTGCTAATGTTCGAGGGCCCCCAAATTTCTGCCCCATAGACGGCAGCGCTCTGTGCCTTTGCTCGGTAAATTTTAATAGTTGGAGTAATCACTCTCTCAGAGGTGGACTTGTGGAAGCGTAAAATGGCCCCAGATCTCTGTGCCAGAAGAGCTAAGCTTTTATCGATTTGGGGCCCCCAATACAGGTTGTTGCTAATTCTCACCCCCAAATAATCTATGGAGCTTACCATACCTAGGGGGGTTCCATTATAGAAAATTGAGTATCTCTTTGTGGGACCACAGCCCAGGGTCATGAGTTTGGTTTTGCTATGGTTGAGTTCAAGCCCATAGTCAACACAGAATGAACTAAACTTATCCACAAGTACCTGGAGACCCATAGGAGTTCTGGAGATCAGGAGGGAATCATCAGCAAATAGCAAAATTGGAATTTTATGGTTATTCAAGGATGGAGCATCATTTTGGCAGTTGGTAACGACTTGCACCACCTCATTGATAAACAATGTAAATAACGTTGGGGCAAGAACACAGCCCTGACGCACTCCTCTCCTAATCTCTATTTTATCGGTGAGTTCCCCCTGATTACCCCATCTAACTTGTGCAAATGTTTTTTCATGTAATCTTTTAATTAAATGCACTAAGTTTCCTGTGCATGGCTAGTCCACCTCCTCTCTTGACTATACGGTTTTGAGTGATGGTTTGATAGCGCAGAGGAATGGCTTCGTGCAACACTGGTGCCATGTCATCTCCCAATCAGGATTCAGTTATGAATAGTAAGTCAGGTTGTGTGTCTGTGAGCAGGTCGTAGATGTGTTGCTTGTTTTTTGAGAGTGATCGAGCATTTATGAGCTGGCAGTTTAGAAAAGGTGTGTTATTGGTAGTGTTGTATTGTTTAGGAGAAGGTTAAGTAGTATAATGTTAGCTTGAAGCAGGAGTGTTGCTAGTTGTGATAACTGTTTGAGGCTCACAATAGTCTTGCTTTTCAATATAGTGTTCCTCTTCCAGCAGGTTATGGAGGCATTTTGTTGGGACTGTGTGTGTGGGTGGTGGACTTGGTGGCTGAGAGAGCCATGAGGAGTGTACTGTTTTTTGTAGGGTAGTTTTATTATGTAATAGACAAGGGGATGCGAGGTTGCTATGAGTGGCATGTTTTTTATTTTGTTTGCGTTTGTTTAGTGTGGACGACGTATGGGTTAGGGTGGTGGAGGAGCATGGGGATCATGATGTAAGGCTCTAAATTGTGCAATGGAGGAGAGGCGAGTGAATGAAAGTTGCTGGGTTGGGGTGCTTGTGGTAGGTGTTTGTGAAGTGAGAAAGTAGGGGTGGAGATAGGATGGAATTTGTATTCTTTGTGTAGTCCTGAGGGTGGGAGTGGGTATGACGATAAGTGTAACGTAAGTTTGTGTTGATTTGATGTGCTGATGTTTGTGGTCGGTATTGTTTTTGTGGAATAGTGAGAGGGGATATTGGTGTAGTTGTTTTTGGTGAGGGATTTGTATGTGAGTTAGTGCTGGTAAGTGGAATTTGAGTGTTAGATGGGGTGTTGATGTGTTTTGGAGATGAATGTACGAGGTGTGTAAGAGGTGATGGGTGTGTGTCAGGGGAGTTAGTATTAGTTGCGATGACTGGAAGAGGTAATATGTGTGGTGGAGTGAAATGTGGGGATTGTATGGTTGTGTGTAATTGTTGAAGACAGGGCAAGAGTGTTTGTAGATGGTGTGTTTGAAGGCAGGGTTTGGGCATTGTTATGATGACAGGTGGTCTGTGTGGAGCAAATAGCGGATAGTGTTGTTGGTTAGTATGAGCAGAGAGTGTGTATCTGGAAGGCTGAGACTGAGAGAAATGTATGCTGTAGTTTTGTATTGTGTGGGTGATGGCAGGTTGTGTTAGTGGGAGTGGACAGAGTAGTGTTGGCTGTGAGAATGCAGGTGGTTGACTGTAGTAGTTGTGGGGGATATGTGTATATGTGTTGTGTATAGGTTATTGTGTTGTGTGATGGGGCAATGCAATCTGTCTGTGGTCAGTTTGTGATGCATAAGTTGGATGTCTTTGTAGAATATGTGTTTACATGTTGAGGGATGTGTAGGGGCTGAAACCATTCCTGGTCCACTGAGAATTGGGCAGCATTTCTGGCCCTAGTCCCTACCAAACAGGCCCAAACAGGAAGCTGCCCTTGTCCTCTCCGCCCTTTGCCTTGACGCCCGGGCTGAGTCGCCCTGAATCCTAGCCTTTTATAGCCCTACTGGCCAATAAGAAGATAGTCCTAAACCTAGCCAATCCAATCTCAAGCCCTTATTCAAACACCTAATGGGAGACCCAGCCCTAATCACCAATCATAGCCCTATACCTGACCACCAATCACAGCCCCAGCCCTAAAACCAGCAACCAATTAGTATCCCAGCCCTATCCACCAATCACAGACCTAGAACAGCCAATCAGAATTCTCAGCCCTATCCACCAATCACAGCCCTAGAACCAACAGCCAATCAGAATTCTCAGCCCTATCCAACAATCACAGCCCTAGAACCAACAGCAAATCAGAATCCCAGCCCTATCCACCAATCACAGCCCTAGAACCAACAGCCAATCAGAATCCCAGCCCTATCCACCAATCTCAGCCCTAGAACCAACAGCCAATCAGAATCCCAGCCCTATCCACCAATCACAGCCCTAGAACCAACAACCAATCAAAATCCCAGCCATATCCACCAATCACAGCCCTAGAACCAACAGGCAATCAAAATCCCAGACTTATCCACCAATCATAACTTCAGCCCTGGACCTAGCAACCAATGAAAGACCATCTCCCAACAACCTATCACAACAACATATGCAACAACCAATAGGAACTTATATAAGAAGCAAGTTAACTGAAATCCAGTCTCTGTGGTTAGGGGGAAAGGCAACTGCTGCTCTATTCAGGGCTCCTTACCTAGGTCTTTTTGCAATCCTTGAACACTGGGCTGCATCAGGACACAGGAGAGATGCACAGAGGCTCACAAAATGGAGGTGGCTGTCTTGGGCTTCCCTCCACAAACTTAAGGGGCCAGAGCAGGTGGGGGTGGGGGGGGGGCGGGTCTCAGGTGCAGCAGGGACTCAGGGAGCCAATCAGCTAAGTCCAGTCCCTGTGGTCAGGGGATAAGGCAACTGCTGCTCTATTCAGAATCTCCTTGGATACAGACAGGCTGAATCCACACTTCTAAGCTAGCAGAGTCTACTTTCCTGGTAAGGGAGAGATTGTTTAAGAAACAAACACTGCAATAGTGCTGGGCGCGCACTCTCAAATCGGGCTTTTTTAAAGGCAAAAATACAGGGGGGCAGACAGTTTTTAAGCACAATTTAAATCACAGAAACAGATTAAAACAGTCTCCTAAAAACACACTCTGCAAGATGTATGTAGCCTTTTTACTTAGAAGAGAAAAAAGGGGGGGGGGGCACAAACTAGCAAGGCAATTCACATACTCACAGCAAAAACAAATTAAAAAAAAAAACACTTTAAAAGAAGCCAGGCTGCCTGAAACACAGGAGTCCACAGTAAAACAGACACAGGTAGCTGAAACAAACACTTTTGAACAAATAATACTATTTACCCAGAAAAATCTCAGGGCTCCTTACATAGGTCTTTTTGCAATCCTTGAACACGGGGCTGTATCAAGACACAGGGGAGATGAACAGAGGCTCACAAAATGGAGGTGGCTGTCTCAGGCTTCCCTCCACAAACTTAAGGGGCCAGAGCAGGTGGTGGGGCGGGTCTCAGGTGCAGCAGGGACTCAGGGAGCCAATCAGCTAAGTCCAGTCCCTGTGGTCAGGTGACAAGGCAACTGCTGCTCTATTCAGAATCTCCTTGGATACAGACAGGCTGAATCCACACTTCCAAGCTAACAGAGTCTACTTTCCAGGTAAGGGAGAGATTGTTTAAGAAACAAAAGCTGCAATAGTGCTGGGCGTGCACTCTAAAATCGGGCTTTTTAAAGGCAAAAATGCACGGGGGCAGACAGTTTTGAAGCACAATTTAAATCACAGAAACAGATTAAAACAGTCTCCTAAAAACACACTCTGCAAGATGTATGTAGCCTTTTTACTTAGAGAAAAAAGGGGGGGAGAGGGGGACGCACAAACTAGCAAGGCAATTCACACAGTAACGGCAAAAACAAATAAAAAAAACACCCCTTTAAAAGAGGCCAGGCTGCCTGAAACACAGAGAGTCCACAGTAAAACAGACACAGGTAGCTGAAACAAACACTTTTTAACAAATAATACTATTTACCCAGAAAAATCTCAGGGCTCCTTACCTAGGTCTTTTTGCAATCCTTGAACACTGGGCTGTATCAGGACACAAGGGAGATGCACAGAGGCTCACAAAATGGTGGTGGCTCTCTTGGGCTTCCCTCCCCAAACTTAAGGGGCCAGAGCAGGTGTGGGGGGCGGGTCTCAGGTGCAGCAGGGACTCAAGGAGCCAATCAGCTAAGTCCACTCCCTGTGGTCAGGGGGAAAGGCAACTTCTGCCCAATTCAGAATCTCCTTGGATACAGACAGGCTGAATCCACACTTCCAAGCTAGCAGAGTCTCCTTTCCAGGTGAGGGAGAGATTGTTTAAGAAACAAACACTGGAATAGTGCTGGGTGTGCACTCTAAAATCTGGCTTTTTTAAAGCAAAAATATAGGGGAGCAGACAGTTTTTAAGCACAATTTAAATCACAGAAACAGATTAAAACAGTCTCTTAAAAAACACACTCTGCAAGATGTATGTAGCCTTTTAACTTAGAGGAGAAAAAAGGGCGGGAGAGGGGGGTGCAAGAAACTAGCAAGGCAATTCACACAGTCACGGCAAAAACAAATTAAAAAAAACACATCTTTAAAAGAGGCAAGGCTGCCTGAAACACAGAGAGTCCACAGTAAAACAGACACAGGTAGCTGAAATAAACACTTTTGGACATATAATACTATTTACACAGAAGAATCTCTGGGCTCCTTACCTAGGTCTTTTTGCAATCCTTGAACACTGGGCTGTATCAGGACACAGGGGAGATGCACAGAGGCTCACAAAATGGTGTTGGCTCTCTTGGGCTTCCCTCCACAAACTTAAGGGGCCAGAGCAGGTGTGGGGGGCGGGTCTCAGGTGCAGAAGGGACTCAGGGAGCCAATCAGCTAAGTCCAGTCCCCAAGGTCAGGGGGAATGGCAACTGCTGCTCTATTCACAATCTCCTTGGATACAGACAGGCAGAATCCACACTTCCAAGCTAGCAGAGTCTCCTTTCCAGGTAAGGGAGAGATTGTTTAAGAAATAAACACTGGAATAGTGCCGGGCGCACACTCTAAAATCTGGCTTTTTGAAAGGCAAACATACAGGGGGGCAGACAGTTTTTAAGCACAATTTAAATCACAGGAACAGATTAAAACAGTCTCCTAAAAAACACAATCTGCAAGATGTATGTAGCCTTTTTACTTAGAGGAGAAAAGGGGGGGAAGGGGGTGTGCCACAAACTAGCAAGGTAATCACACAGTCACGGCAAAAAATAATTTTAAAAAGCACCACTTTAAAAGAGGCTAGGCTGCCTGAAACACAGAGAGTCCACAGTAAAACAGACACAGGTAGCTGAAATAAACAGTTTTGAACAAATAATACTTTTTACCCAGAAGAATCTCAGGGCTCCTTACCTAGGTCCTTTTGCAATCCTTGAACACTGAGCTGTATCAGGACACAGGGGAGATGCACAGAGGCTCACAAAATGGAGGTGGCTGTCTTGGGCTTCCCTCCACAAACTTAAGGGGCCAGAGCAGGTGTGGGGGGCAGGTCTCAGGTGCAGCAGGGACTCAGGGAGCCAATCAGTTAAGTCCAGTCCCTGTGGTCGGTGGGAAAGGCAACTGCTGTTCTAGTCAGAATCTCTTTGGATAGAGACAGGCTGAATCCACACTTCCAAGCAAGCAGAGTCTCCTTTCCAGGTAAGGGAGAGATTGTTTAAGAAACAAACACTGGAATAGTGCTGGGCGCGCACTCTAAAATCGAGCTTTTTCAAAGGCAAAAATACAGGGGACCGACAGTTTTTAAGCACAATTTAAATCACAGAAACAGATTAAAACAGTCTCCTAAAAAACACACTCTGCAAGATGTATGTAGCCTTTTTACTTAGAGGAGAAAAAAGGGGGGGAGGGGGGTTGTGCCAAAAACTAGCAGGGCAATTCACACGGTCACGGCAAAAACAGATTTAAAAAACACCACTTTAAAAGAGGCTAGGCTGCCTGAAACACAGAGAGTCCACAGTAAAACAGACACAGGTAGCTGAAATAAACACTTTTGAACAAATAATACTATTTACCCAGAAGAATCTCAGGGCTCCTTACCTAGGTCTTTTAGCAATCCTTGAACACTGAGCTGTATCAGGACACAGGGGAGATGCACAGAGGCTCACAAATGGTGGTGGCTGTCTTGGGCTTCCCTCCACAAACTTAAGGGGCCAGAGCAGGTGTGGAGGGTGGGTCTCAGGTGCAGCAGGGACTCAAGGAGCCAATCAGCTAAGTCCAGTCCCTGTGTTCAGGGGCAAAGGCAACTGCTGCTCTATTCAGAATCTCCTTGGATTCAGACAGGCTAAATCCACACTTCCAAGCTAGCAGAGTCTCCTTTCCAGGTAAAGGAGAGATTGTTAAGAAACAAATACTGGAATAGTGCTGGACACGCACTCTAAAATCTGGCTTTTTTAAAGGCAAAAATAAAGGGGGCAGACAGTTTTTAAGCACAATTTAAATCACAGAAACAGATTAAAACAGTCTCCTAAAAAACACACTCTGCAAGATGTATGTAGCCTTTTTACTTAGAGGAGAAAAAAAGGGGGGGGTGCCACAAACTAGCAAGGCAATTCACACAGTCACGGCAAAAACGAATAAAAAAAAAACACCACTTTAAAAGAGGCTAGGCTGCCTGAAACACAGAGAGTCCACAGTAAAACAGACACAGGTAGCTGAAATAAACACTTTTGAACAAATAATACTATTTACCCAGAAGAATCTCAGGGCTCCATACCTAGGTCTTTTAGCAATCTTTGAACACTGAGCTGTATCAGGACACAGGGGAGATGCACAGAGGCTCACAAAATGGTGGGGCTGTCTTGGGCTTCCCTCCATAAACTTAAGGGGCCAGAGCAGGTGTGGGGGGCGGGTCTCAGGTGCAGCAGGGACTCAGGGAGCCAGTCAGCTAAGTCCAGTCACTGTGGTCAGGGGGAAAGGCAACTTCTTCCCAATTCAGAATCTCCTTGGATACAGACAGGCTGAATCCACACTTGCAAGCTAGCAGAGTCTCCTTTCCAGGTGAGGGAGAGATTGTTTAAGAAACAAACACTGGAATAGTGCAGGGCGCGCACTCTAAAATCTGGCTTTTTTAAAGGCAAAAATATAGGGGAGCAGACAGTTTTTAAGCACAATTTAAATCACAGAAACAGATTAAAACAGTCTCCTAAAAAACACACTCTGCAAGATGTATGTAGCCTTTTAACTTAGAAGAGAAAAAAGGGCGGGAGAGGGGGGTGCAAGAAACTAGCAAGGCAATTCACACAGTCACGGCAAAAACGAATTTAAAAAAACACATCTTTAAAAGAGGCTAGGCTGCCTGAAACACAGAGAGTCCACAGTAAAACAGACACAGGTAGCTGAAATAAACACTTTTGGACAAATAATACTATTTACCCAGAAGAATCTCTGGGCTCCTTACCTAGGTCTTTTTGCAATCCTTGAACACTGAGCTGTATCAGGACACAGGGGAGATGCACAGAGGCTCACAAAATGGTGGTGGCTCTCTTGGGCTTCCCTCCACAAACGTAAGGGGCCAGAGCAGGTGTGGGGGGCGGGTCTCAGGTGCAGCAGGGACTCAGGGAGCCAATCAGCTAAGTCCAGTCCCCAAGGTCAGGGGGAATGGCAACTGCTGCTCTATTCACAATCTCCTTGGATACAGACAGGCAGAATCCACACTTCCAAGCTAGCAGAGTCTCCTTTCCTGGTAAGGGAGAGATTGTTTAAAAAATAAACACTGGAATAGTGCTGGGCGCGCACTCTAAAATCTGGCTTTTTTAAAGGCAAAAATACAGGGGGGCAGACAGTTTTTAAGCACAATTTAAATCACAGGAACAGATTAAAACAGTCTCCTAAAAAACACAATCTGCAAGATGTATGTAGCCTTTTTACTTAGAGGAGAAAAGGGGGGGAAGGGGGTGTGCCACAAACTAGCAAGGTAATCACACAGTCACGGCAAAAACAAATTAAAAAAAAACACCACTTTAAAAGAGGCTAAGCTGCCTGAAACACAGAGAGTCCACAGTAAAACAGACACAGGGAGCTGAAATAAACACTTTTGAACAAATAATACTATTTACCCAGAAGAATCTCAGGGCTCCTTACCTAGGTCCTTTTGTATTCCTTGAACACTGGGCTGTATCAGGACACAGGGGAGATGCACAGAGGCTCACAAAAGGGAGGTGGCTGTCTTGGGCATCCCTCCACAAACTTAAGGGGCCAGAACAGGTGTGGGGGGCAGGTCTCATGTGCAGCAGGGACTCAGGGAGCCAATCAGTTAAGTCCAGTCCCTGTGGTCAGTGGGAAAGGCAACTGCTGTTCTAGTCAGAATCTCTTTGGATACAGACAGGCTGAATCCACACTTCCAAGCTAGCAGAGTCTCCTTTCCAGGTAAGGGAGAGATTGTTTAAGAAACAAACACTGGAATAGTGCTGGGCGCGCACTCTAAAATCAAGCTTTTTCAAAGGCAGAAATACAGGGGGACCGACAGTTTTTAAGCACAATTTAAATCACAGAAACAGATTAAAACAGTCTCCTAAAAAACACACTCTGCAAGATGTATGTAGCCTTTTTACTTAGAGAAGAAAAAAGGGGGGAGAGGGGGTTGTGCCAAAAACTAGCAAGGCAATTCACACAGTCACGGCAAAAACGGATTTAAAAAAACACCACTTTAAAAGAGGCTAGGCTGCCTGAAACACAGAGAGTCCACAGTAAAACAGACACAGGTAGCTGAAATAAACACTTTTGAACAAATAATACTATTTACCTAGAAGAATCTCAGGGCTCCTTACCTAGGTCTTTTAGCAATCCTTGAACATTGAGCTGTATCAGGACACAGGGGAGATGCACAGAGGCTCACAAAATGGTGGTGGCTGTCTTGGGCTTCCCTCCACAAACTTAAGGGGCCAGAGCAGGTGTGGGGGGCGGGTCTCAGGTGCAGCAGGGACTCAAGGAGCCAATCAGCTAAGTCCAGTCCCTGTGTTCAGGGGCAAAGGCAACTGCTGCTCTATTCAGAATCTCCTTGGATTCAGACAGGCTAAATCCACACTTCCAAGCTAGCAGAGTCTCCTTTCCAGGTAAAGGAGAGATTGTTAAGAAACAAACACTGGAATAGTGCTGGGCACGCACTCTAAAATCGGGCTTTTTTAAAGGCAAAAATAAAGGGGGGCAGACAGTTTTTAAGCACAATTTAAATCACAGAAACAGATTAAAACAGTCTCCTAAAAAACACACTCTGCAAGATGTATGTAGCCTTTTTACTTAGAGGAGAAAAAAAGGGGGGGTGCCACAAACTAGCAAGGCAATTCACACAGTCACGGCAAAAACGAATTAAAAAAAACACCACTTTAAAAGAGGCTAGGCTGCCTGAAACACAGAGAGTCCACAGTAAAACAGACACAGGTAGCTGAAATAAACACTTTTGAACAAATAATACTATTTACCCAGAAGAATCTCAGGGCTCCATACCTAGGTCTTTTAGCAATCTTTGAACACTGAGCTGTATCAGGACACAGGGGAGATGCACAGAGGCTCACAAAATGGTGGTGGCTGTCTTGGGCTTCCCTCCATAAACTTAAGGGGCCAGAGCAGGTGTGGGGGGCGGGTCTCAGGTGCAGCAGGGACTCAGGGAGCCAGTCAGCAAAGTCCAGTCCCTGTGGTCAGGGGGAAAGGCAACTTCTGACAAACAGCCTCAGGTGGCTGCAGTGATGTTGAAGATTTTGATGCTGAGGGGCGATGTGTGGAAAATTCAGACGCGCTGTGCAAAAGGTCTGTGTTGAGAACAGGCTCTGTGTCAATTCTCCAGCTACGAGGCACGCTGCGTTAAATTTTCAGCCGCAGGACAGGCGCTGCGTAAATATTTTTGACACGTACACATCAGTGCATAGATTTTCCCTCACAGGTTATGAGCTTTCACTTCTTAGGGCCCAGGGACTGGATATGGCACCACTTAGCAAGTCAGGACTCCCAGCAGAGGAGCCCAGGCACTGGCAGATTAAGTCACTGATGTCCCTGAAATGTCAGAACAGGGTGCAAGCTCAGTCTAAGCAATTGGAGAAACTTCATACGCAAGTTTTCAGAAAGCAAAGTCCAGTCCTTTCCTTCTTCAGGTAGAAGCAGCAGGAGCAGACCAGCACAGCAAAGCAACAGGCAGGTCCTCCTCAACAATCAAGCTCTTCTCCTTGCTAGAGGATCCTCTTGATTCAGAAGTAATCTGAAATTGTGGGGTCAGCAGTCCAATACTTATACTCTTTTCTGCCTTTGAAGTAAGCAAACTTCAAAGGAAAGTCTTTGTAGTGCACCCTGTCTCTTCTTTGCCCTGCCCCAGACACTCTCTAGGGCAGGGATCATCAAACTGAGGGGTCCCTAGGGGGGCCTCAAGTGATCCCAGGAGGGGGTGCCAGGCTCTGGCCAAAAGAAGCATTATGCAGGTAACAGTGATTTTTTGAAGCACAAAAAACATGTATTGCATTTTTAAAAAGTTAACAGAATTTAACTGCAATGTTTAAATAGGTCTAGACATATTTAAACATTGCCAACTTAATAAAATAAATGTGAAAACCCTGAGAGGGGCTCGATCATTTTTATCTTCACTGGGTGGGGGGGGGCATTAAAACATTTTAAAACCACTGCTTTAGGGGGTCGGGTCTGTATTGGGCTACCTAGGGCCTACCTTAGGGGTGACTTACATTTAGTAAGAGGGAAGGTTTGGGCCTGGCAAGTGGGTACAGGCCGAATTGGCAGTGCAAACCTACACACAAAGACACTGCTGTGGCAAGTCTGAGACATTTATACACAGCTACTCATGTGAGTGGCACAATCAGTGCTGCAGGCCCACTAGTAACATTTGATCTACATCCCCTGGGCATGCATAGTTCACTTTACTGGGGTTTTACCAGTAAATCAAATGTGCCACTCATGGAAACCCAATTACCAATATGTTTTAGAAAGAGAGCACTTGCACTTCAGCATTGGTTAGCAGTGGTAAAGTGCCCCGAGTATCAAAACCAGAAAAAAATAATTACAGCACAGGATTCAAAAACAGGGGGTTCTAAGCAACAACAACAAAAACACAGGGAAATCACGCCAAGAGCTGCCGGGTCTAACAGTTCTCACATCAGGCAGCAATAGGACTGGTTCCAGGCAAGATTATTTAAAACATACTGTTAGAGAAAGTATGAACACTTTTAGACCCTTGTCTGAAGTCTGCACACGTTTATTCAGCACAACAAACAAAATGCAAACTTGTTATGCAAAGCAGCAGCATGCATCTCAACAGTTAGAATCTAATGCTAACCCATCCTCGAATCACATCATTTATATAGATTTCTTCACCTGTTGCTTCAATTGAGGATGTATTTGACAGAAACCGAAACTCAAGCTAACAAGTGGTTCAATAATTTTGCTTTGTTCCTTTGATCTACAAAAGCTTCACCCCTGCTGCCATTTACCCTTGAGGGCAACATTAAATTTATTTCGGGGCTGATAGCTTCCAGACTACCCCACTGCAACAGTCTCCATCTGAATATTAAGTCATAATGATTGACAGTTACAGTTGATTCAACATCAAACAGCCAGATTAGCAGTATGAGCAACCAAGTTTCTCTCTGCTTCCAATGTTTTGAGAGATATTCACTTGCTGCCAATTCAGAAGTGCATAATTGTTAAGAAACACTGTATTGTACAAAGCTCTGGTCATTCAGTTGCTCCCAATTTTCATCATACAAAATCATTCACTATCTGTCCAGAAGAAGACTTCTCTCTTCTCAGTCTCTTCTTCTTCAAGTCCCCAAATTCCATAATATGGTTTGGGTGGGTAAAGCTTCATAGTATGAACCCACAAACGTTGGAACCATCTTCCGACATATCTCTAATTCTGTATAAATCATTTTTCTTTTCAGAAAGCAACTTAACATTTCCTCTGGTTTATTTATGTGCTTGTAGTATGTATTTGTTAATGAATTTGTAAATGCTTGTTTCTGTGTTTTAAGTTCTATGTTTAGAATTTGCTTTCATTGGTGGTTTTCTGGGTGTTCTGGAGTTCGGGTGATGACTTCGTCATTCGGCCATTACTTCGGGACGCGGAGGTTGCTCATTGGTGTGGGTCCTCTTTATTGAAGAAATAAACCATACTTATTCGAAGTCTGCATTTGTTTTCCTTGACTGCAACCCACACTACATTTTGGTACCAGGAGTGGGGTTGTCAAGGCGCACCCCTCCGTCGTGAAGAGGACCCACCAACGAAGTTGTTTCGGAGCAGTCCAAGGTGTTCCGGCGTCGCCTGCTTTTTGTTGTTTCAGCATGAGGGCAGATTCCCGTCTTCTATCGAGGAAAAACACCCATAGAGGAAGGATGGTTGCGCACACGCTGCTCGTGCATTTCTTGGTGTTGCCATGTAGTGCTTGACGTCTGCTGCGTTGCTTTGGTTACAGCAACAACGCTAGTTTTGACGTTGAGCGGATTTTGGGATTAAGGCCGCCTAGGAGGAAAGACCTGGGCACGATCCTCGCATGCGCCGTCTTTGTGCTGTTGCCTGGGATACGGCAACGACGCTCACAGTGCCTGACACTTTTGTCTTCGGAGCGTTGCCTTGGTTACGACATGCACGCTCCTCTTCCTGATTGCTGCAACGGTGTCTACAGTTCCTGATCTGGACCGTTGCCTGGGTTACGGCACGCACGCTCCTCGCACTGGGCGCCGCTTGTCCTGTGTCTCGTTTGGGTGTTGCCTAAGTTACGGTGACCACGCCCTAGGCTCTACATTTCATAACGGTTTCACTGTTTGTGTTTTGCCGGCAAGGACATTTTTTTTTTTTCTTCCGAGTGTGTTTCGTGGATAATCATACTATAACACTGTGTTTTGACTTTTCTTTCGTATTAGAGTCCTACTTTACTGAAGCTTATTTTTGAGATTCTTATTCAGCAACCATATATTGTTAATTATCGCAGCTAATCAAAGCATTGTTCAACCTCCAGCATTCTTACAGAAAGCAGGAAAACCAGAAATTAAGTGGTCTGACTGGTTGCGCATTTTTGAGAATTATCTTACTGCCAGAGATACTGTTGACTTTTCCCCTAATAGGAAGTTGCCTCTGCTTTTGAACCATCTTGGAGTTGCAGGCCAACGGGTTTTTGATAACTTACCTGTGATTTAGTCGCCTGGGGAAGGGGGTATGTTGTGGAACTGCTACATTGAAGGAAAAGAACGAATGAAGAAGCATTATTCTGATGACTCTAATGTTTTACTTGAAAGATTTACTTTCGCCATGTGTAAACAATTGAGTGATGAGACTGTTGAGGAATATGTAGCTAATTTAAGAGTTTTAGCTGCAAAGTGTGAGTTTGGTTCAAATGTTGATGTTTACATACGTGATCAATTTTTTTTCTATTGTTGTCATAAAATAATTTAAAAAATACTTTTAGCATGCCGTAATCCAACTTTGGAGGAAGTTGTTGACCTAGCAAAGGGTATTGAAAGGTCGATGACTACCTCCAGAGTTTTAGCCAATCAAATCAGTATGTTAGATTGTGTTGTCAATGATGGAGCAGTTTGCTCTGTAAAAAGCAAGCAATAGAGAGTGGGCAAGCTTACTCGTGGACGGTTAGGAAAATCTTCACGCTTGTGTTTCCGTTGTGGTTCGAAGTTTCATTTTGGAAATGATCCATCTTGTCCAGCACTTGGTAAGAAATTTAACATTTGCCGGAAGGTGGGTAATTTTCAAAGCATTTGCCAATCTCAGAGTTTCAGCAAAAACTCTTTTAACAAGGTGAAGATCAATAATGTAGATATCAATGAGGAAGTTGTACAATGCTCCAGTCAGTTTTCAAATGTTTTGTTGGCGGTTGACTTTCCTGATTCCTCTTGTGGAAAATCTGAAAAGGTCATCAAGGGGGCTATATGTGATGTGGTCATTCGCTCTGAAACTGTCTCTGTTTTGGCTGATTCAGGGGCACCTATCACCATCTTAGCTGATCGCACTTTCTTTGATTTGTGGCAGGACACCAGTTTTACAAGTTCCGGATATTAGTCCTAAGACTTTCGGGGACCATAACATTGATTTATTAGGCTATTTTTGTTCTGATTTGCAGTGACTAGGTAGATCTATTTTTACAAAAATGTATGTTGCGGTTCAAGGGCGCAATATTGTGGGTTGGAAGAAATTGGCACGTCTTGGTATAATACTTCGACTGGGACATGAAGCTCCTGTTGTTTTGGGCGAATTATCTAACTTAATCCTTTCTGATCCCGTTGCAAATTTAATATTGTCACATAATATCACAGATCGCATGGTCAATTTGTTCCCGGAAGTGTTTAGAGATCAGGTGGGAACTGTTCATGGTTATGAACACTGCATTAAATTGAAGAAAAATGCAGTTCCTATAGTGCACAAGGTTAGACCTGTTCCTCTAAGTGTTAGATCGGATTTGAAGTCCTTGTTACAGAAATTACAAGGTGAAGGCATTATTACTCCGATGGATTCTTCAGAGTGGGTTTCGCCAGTTGTGATTACGAAGAAAAAGAATGGCGAACTTAGGTTATGTGTGGACTTGAGGTCGGTTAACCAGAACATCATGTTGGACTGTCATTCTCTTCCTCGCATTCAGGAAATGATCACAAATGTGGGTGGTTCAAAAGTGTTTTCAACTATAGATCTTCACTCTGCTTACCATCAAATTCTGCTGAGTGAATGTTGTCAGGATATAACCACATTTTAAACTCCGTTTGGAACATATAAGTATTTGCGGTTGCTGTTTAGACTCGCCTTGGCAGCCAGTGTTTTCCAGAAGTTGATGGATGACTTATTTTGTGACATACCCCAGGTACAGGCTTTTCAGGATGATATCCTAATTCACACAGAAACTGAAGGTGAACATGAGGAGGTCTTAAAAAAGTTTTGCTTATTCTCAAAAACAAGGGTATGACAGTGAAACCCAGTAAATGCAAGTTGATGGTGACGGAAGTGAAATATTTGGATCACGTTATTTCAGGGGAAGGAATTAAACCTGAATTCACTATTGTGGATTCTGTGAGAAAGGTGCGTCCGCCTACTGATAAGGGTGCTTTAAGGTCTTTCTTAGGTCTTTGTGAGTATTACGCTAGAATTGTTCCAGGCTATGCTATGGATGTACAACCTTTGAGATCTCTGCTTAAGAAAGGGACCAAATTTGAGTGGACGGAAACGTTGAATTCTGTTTTTGGAACAGTTAAAGATCTAGTTATCAATGCTTCTGCTTTACAAGCCTATAATTCTTCAGGAAAACCCTTCATTATGGTGGAATCCAGTTTGATAGGGACTGGTGCTGTTTTTGGTCAGTGGGTTAATGGTTGTGAGAACACTGTTGCTTTTGCTTCCAGGATGTTAACTGAGACGGAGACGCATTATAGAACTATTGAAAGGGAAGCTTTGGCATGTGTGTGGGCTGTTCAGAAGGTCAAAACGTACATTTGGGGCACTAGATGTGAGTTTTATATGGATCACAAACCTCTTGTTTATCTATTGAATGGGAATGGTTTGGGAAAAGCGTCAGCATGTTTAGTTCGTCTGCTATCCAAGTTGCAAGAATATAATTTAGTTACGAAATACATTCAAGGTGGAAAAAACTTTTGTGCCGATTGTCTATCTCCCCTACCTTTGCCTTATGATTCTTCATTGGAATTGGATTCGGAACAAGAGTGTGTGGTAGCTTTGGTGGATGTTTTAGAGGTGTCTAGCAATCATATCTCTGAGCAAGAGGGGGTGTCTTCCATGTCTGATGATATTGTTCTGTCTAAAGTCTTAGAATTTCTGAAAACGAAATGGCCACCCGAAAATAGCCTGTCTGGTGAGCTTAGAACCTTTTGTCAAGTGTCTAGTGACCTTTCATGTCAAAATGGAATTTGTTTTATGGGGGATCTCATTGTTCCTCCTACTAATCTCAGGAACAAAATAATTGGTTTAGCTCACAAAGTTAATTTAGGTAGTTCAGCTACTTCTAGGAAACTGAAGTTGTCGTACTGGTGACCAGGTTTGGACACACAAGTAGCTTATTTTGTTAACAATTGTCCGGAATGCACTGTCTCGAACAAGCATTGGAAAATAGTCACTAAACCATTATACCCGGTTCCCATGCCAGAAATACCTTGGGGTAAAATAGCATTGAATTTTTCAGGTCCTTTTCAACTTTTACCAAGGCATATGAAGTATCTTTTGGTGGTGGTTGATTATTTTTCTAAGTGGGTTTATTATTCTTTTACATCTGATGCGGATTCTGATTTAGATTGGAAGGTCCAGTCAGTACAGTGGTAACTGACAATGGTACGCATTGTGTGTCAAAGAAGATTTGTGACTTTATGATTTTGCATGATATCAAACATCTCCAAGTGGCTTTACCCAGTCCATCTTCTAACAGTTTGGTAGAGAGGGTTAATCGGAATTTTTAAAGAAGATATCCAAACTACTTTGGCGTCTAGTTTTGATGTTGCTGAATTTTTGCAAAAAAAATGTGGGCATATTTATCTACTCCTCATTCTACTACTGGATCTACTCCTTTTAGGTTACTTAGGGGGAGAGATCCCAGAACCAAACTTGTACCTAGATGGTTGTTTGATGATTTGCATGATAATTGTAAGTCACCTGCTTCAGCTGTTGACAGTGCTTTGAGGAGCAGAGTTTTGTACAAACAGCTGAAGCAGAAGAATAATTTTGATCAAAGGACTAATGTCAAACATATTGATTTGTCTGTGAGTGATTGGGTTTTAATTAAGAAACCTTTTAGAGTGCGTAAAGGGGAGTCAACGTTTTTTTTTTCCAGCTAAAGTTCTCAAGTCTACAAAAGCTTCTGTTTTACTTGAAGGTAATGGATGGTGGAGCAAGAGCAGTGTTGTTCATATTAATAATGAACAGCCAAACATTTTTAGAGATGTTTCTAGCTGATGTGCTAAGATAGTGCAGATGCAGAATAAAGTGAAATAGCAGCAGCTTAGTATTTCTTTGTAGGTGCCTCCTAATCCCTTGAAAGTAGCCTTGATAGTCCAACCCTTGAAAGACTGCCTTGAAAGACTGCACATACCATCAGAGGTAGCGCCAGAGACCAGATCAGCGATCGAGGTCGGCACTTCGTGGCTGCTGTGGCACTGACATAGTCTTTGCAGGTGCATCCACCCTGGAGTATCACAGGACTCTCCATGTCCTTCGCCAAATGCACACTGCAGGTGCTCATTACTTGTGTGCCACTTCATGAGCGGCATTCACTTAGCATGCCCAGGCCCTATTCACCCGTTCTACTGCATCAGTAAGATGGAGGAGGCATGCAGGCGTTTGCTCAATTGCACCGGAGTACATTTCGTGAAAATTAGGAAACACACACTTAAATTGCGTGGGCAACAAATTTGTGCTAGTGCATAGAGAGTTAAAGCAGAAGTCACACAATCATCTGCCACCACATCCGTAATGTGCAATTGTCCTGGGCATCTTGCAAGACTGCCCATGTTTTCTCAGTACATCTCGCTTGCTTTCGAGTCGGGCCATGCTTTGGCACTGCTCATTTTACATCCACAGCCTGTTACAGAGTAGCAGAACATTTAAACAGCAACTTCGTGAACCAAAATGTTCTTGCGTGATCATACGATCAATATTAGGAAGGGTTGGATTTGGGGTGGATGAACAGGCCACCCTAATGCATCGCTGCTTGCCCATTGTTCCAGCTACACAGAGTTGGGGATGCAAAATGTGGCTAGTAAAACTAGCATGGAAGTAAACAATATCCCCTATCCTCGTATCCTTGAAGCTGGCATAGAGTTCTGGTAACTGAAGGATGTTTCGCACCTTCAACACAGCTCTGTGGAATTAAGAGTTTATTTTAAACTTATTGTGGAATCTGAGTACCTGTTTTTTCCGGATTCATTACAATATATTGAAACGAAAAGCGTATTTGACGCCCGAGGGCTCACACAAATAAACACATAACTCCCAAGTCTGGAATGTTTTGCAGCAGCTGTTTTTTCAAAAGTGCCAAGTGAGTCAGCAGAAATCAATAAAGCCAACAACATGCTCTGGTCCTATCATCGTACAATGTTCAAGCAAGGGACTGAACTGGGATAGAGAGCTACTTAAGAGAACTGCGTGTCATTCCTCTGGAGTGTGGGCAGTGGTTTGGGTACTAGAAGACAAGTGGACGTCCTGATCACGTGAGTACTGGCCGGTCTCACCTGAAGCAAAATCGGCACAAGCAATTAAATGCAGAATTATTAAGTCAGTTTCCTGCTAGCTCTGCTTACCACGATGTTTAGATCGTTCGCCATAGTTCGACTGTCCTGATGTTTTATTCATTGCGTGGTATTTCAGTGGTTTGTATACTACTTTTTTAATAATGAGCACTTAGAACTATTCACTTATGTTAAAATGAAGTGCCCGTTTATGAATTGTAAGTTACTACGCACTGTTCTCCGAATTCAAGGGCCTGGGTGAAAGAAAGAACACGCTATAAAAGGCATTGTGAAATTAGTAGGATTAACACTGAGACATTTGATCCGATAATTTTGGATTGCACATATTTTCTAGCTCCTCTATTGAATTTGTACTGCTTTCATAGATTCTATACATAAATAGTAGACAACAGGTTCGACAGGCTTTTAGGAGTTGCTGGGAATACACTATGATGGTTAAACTATTTGAATATTATGACTGCTTTTTATGATGTGTAAAATTAAGAAGTACGTATTTTATTTGTACCTTTTTATTGCTTTGTAGATTTATATGGTTGACAACAATGAGGAACAGACAAAATATATAAATTAAACCTTAACCAGATGTCCTAGGTCTGGACTCTAGCTCACAAAACCCGGCCTGTAATGTTCCCAATATTTGACCCTACACACAATCCACCAGAAAAAGCTTGGAGGAATGTTTGCAGGATATTTCCTCTTCAGTCTGACTTTTACATTTCAGTAATGTGGGTAATATGATAATAAAACTGGCGGTATAATTTCAGCCACAAGTTATTTCCTATTTTGGCATGCTAAACAGAATTAGAAGGTAAAACCATCATGAGAAAAAAAAACACTATACTTAGTAAAGATTTGTCCTCGGTTAATTTTACCTCAGGGAAAAACTATAGTACTTGGAATGCGGTTGCCAGTATTGGTAAGACATGCTGATTGTACCGTTTGTCTCGTTTGTACTTATTTATTTAATTCAGGTGTGCTTTCCAGTAACTTGCCACAGATTTAGGCACATAACAGCGTTTGCATCGGTCGAGGTAAATGTTAATTCTAGAGATGCGCGATGTGTCGTGATAAGGAGGAAAGGTCATAACCAGTGCTTTATTTGTAAATAAAGAGGTGCCGGTGCCCAAAGCCCTCCTCTTAAAAACGCGGATGCTGCAGTTAAATGTGTGATCACGGAATACTGAGGCAGCGTAATCCTAAAGCCATCTCGGGCCTCTTAAATCCATTTAAAACAACTACCTGCCCCTCCAGGTCACTCGTGCAGCTTTCTGCTTTCTCCCGTTGTGACGCTTTTTCGTTTTTCCCTTCCTCCGTCTTTCCCATGTGTGCCTTTTGCTTGCAGTAAATGCTTGAGGCAGAAGAGGAAGCCCCGGCCCTCAAAAATAAGAGTCGGTGCTCAGCACCGGAAACAACAAGCACAAATTAAGCACTGGTCATAACTGCATGAGTGCAACAGAACCATCCCGTGGTCCCTTGTGTGTTGAAGTCTCCAGAAAGCTTTAATAGTGGGTGGGTCAGAGGAAGCAAAGTGACAAATATTGGGATGTGGGAAACAACACTGGTCAGAAGCAACAGACCGGTAATGAGGTAGACAGTAGCAAAATGAGATGCATGTATTGGTTGAAGAAAAGTGCACAGAATATGCAAGGGGTAAACTTTACAGGCATAAGCAAATCATAATCATATAAAGTGTGGAGAAGAGAAGTCTTTAATCCTTTGTCACAACTGAGGAGGTCTTTCAGTCTGACTACTGCTAGTATGGCATTCAAACACAAGCACTGGCAAAACTACAGTTGTGTCTATGAGGCAAGAGTTTTTGGTTTTGCCAATGTTTAGCCATGTTGTACAACAGTGCAGCTGACATGCATCATTGTTTGAAAAAGAAGCATTGGCAAAGTCAATAGTTCTCACCTTTGTCAATGTTATTAGTCATGTGGTACAGCAGTGCGCCTCCTGTGAAACATAGCTGAAAGTAAAAAAAAGAAACATCATGCTTTCAAGTCATGCACTCTAGACATTAGGTATAAACCACATTTGACTCACTTTGGTACATCTTAAGCAATCTGGATTTGTCTTGGAGTGTAGTGGACACCTCTATTTACTAAAGTTATTCAAAAGCATCTTTCAAATTAATCTTTATCATTGTTGTAATGTATGTGCATTGATGGTGTACCTCTGAATAAATCCATATTTAGATATTTCCTTTAATGTAAGCATCCTCCATGAGGTCAAACATTCTTCCCAAAGGTCCAAGCACATCTAATAGCCTATCTTGGCATTGTTTAAGATATCTCTGTGAACCTTTCTGGGTTCTCTCCCTATCTTAAATACATAAGTAATTAACTCCTGATCTAAGTATGGAGTCATGGTCACTTTGTCATCTAATATTGGGGAAGAGCATTTAGCTTGCATAATATTACGTTCATCTTTCTCCAGTGGTTTCCTGATCCAGTGCTGAATATATTCATCAACACGGTCAAAAGGTCACTAATCTGTTCCCCTACGGTGTCTAATGTTACGTGCATCAAAGAGAATTTCCCCCATTAGGTCATACACTGATTTACATGTTTTGGATTTTTCGTATAACAGATTTCCAAATTCGTCATCAAAGTTTTCATCATAATTTAAATCTAAAACACATTCATCCACATTAGATGTTCGCTCCCTTACATCCATCTCGTTAGATGACATATAATTTGCAGTGTGTAACTTCCTTTATTGTGTGCCGCTTCAGACACCTACTCCTTCTGAAATGCATGGGACTCCTTTCTTTTTGGAACTTACCTCAATGTGCTTCCTTTTCATCAAAAATTTCCCACCAGAGCCTTTATGCCTCTCTTCATCCTCTGAAGCTGAGAAATATTCCTCATCATCTAAATGCCTTATCTGTATGTATACCAATAAAGCTTCTCTAACAAACAGAGCTGTACAACTGTACTAAATCCCTCTGAAATTATCTTTCTTATTAAAGATTCCTGACTCTTCTCAGCACTGCTATGTTCTTCGATTGTTTTATAAAGTAAATTATACGATAGAAAAAATGAATATGTATCAATACTAATGTCCAAATAATATTAGGTATCATTATTTTCCTGAAAACATCTCACCTGACCGTTCTCTGAGGGGATGATTTTGCTTGTGATACCGTTGCTAGGCAACGCAACACAGAGACCTAATTCCCCTAAAATGCAAAGCCAGTATTCAAACCTGGTTCAAATTCCTTTGGAAAATAGTGTGCAGCGCAAATTACCAAGCACTGCCTCAGGTAACAAATACGCTGCACATAAGCGCATCAATCGGCCTCTGGGTCAACGGAGAGAAAATGTTGTGAGACATTGGCCAAGACGCGTTTAATCATGTGAAAGCGGCGCCACTTCCAATTTCAACACCATGAAATGCGGCTCCACTTCCAAGTTCAATGAATGAACATGGTCACTTCTCTAAGAATTCCATCTCAAAATGGAATCCATTAAAGTATGGAGTATGTCTGCCTATTAAAGACCAGCATTTAAATTGCATAAATATATATATATAAACAAGCAACTCAAAAGAGAAAAGAGATATTAAGGTTATAATCAACCCACTAACTTACATTTTCAGAATCAATTGAACAAACAATAGAAATCACAATATAATTATTACTATATTTTTCCCAAATAAATATGTAAGAAACATAATTAATATAACCCTAAGACTCATAAATTGGGTTTAGCTGTACTACTAATTATAAACAATTCCACACAAATCCTACAAATTAACTAAAATAATCTGCTTAACAAGGTAATACTTATCTGCCCAGAAGTAGCAAACAAAAGAGGAAGAAGATGGTGACAGGCTGCGTTGGTGGGACTGAGAGTTATAATTCATTGTGATATTTCAAGGTTCTATTTTGGAGACTGTAAAGAAGCTACTCAGAAGGAGTGAATGCAAGATTTATGCATAATGCTAGCCTCCTTGTCTTTAATAAAATCTCAATTCTTTATTCAGTTAATCTTTAAGAATTGCAACTTCCTTGCCTGTGACCTCCATGCCTTGCATGGCAGTTCTGTAAAAGGAAATATAATGCTAGTTTTCCTAATTAGCGTGGAAGGACTGACACTATGATCAGATGCTTTTGAGATGGAAGAGCAATCACATTATATGTTTCTGATGGTGCAGCCAGCTGAGGCTTTACTATTGGAAACTCTTAAGCTCCCCATCTCTAAGTGGGTTGCAACAACCCAAGTTTGGTAGGTTGAAAGTACTGAGCATTTTCAGCCAAACTCCAAATAACCCTCAAAGCCTTAATTCAAACCCTGTTACAGGGTTACACCTCAAGCCACTGAAATTCATATGGTTCTAGCTCTCTGCTTCATGCAGAGGCCTATTTGTAAGAATAAATGAAACCCAAGTTGCTATTGAAACATTATCATCTCATGAGTTAGCTGCGGTGGTCTGGTCTGTCACCAATATTGTGGTCTATATTATTTTGTGAGTTATTTCTCAAGGAACTTGTCATCCTTGTACAATTAATCCCAAATAAAACTATTATAACCATTTTTCCAATTCGGAGTAGATGAGATGTAGATCTGAAGACTACATTGGCAAAAAAGCAGTGCATCCTTACTTGCTTGCTTGAAATAATCCTTTGGTTATGCTGTAGGCTCTGTGCTATATCGTGCATGGTCTTGCAAAGGATTTATTACACAACTGCTAATTAACACGGGTTCATACCTGAAGCCCCAGAGCTGTGCAGAAAGTGGTCAACTACTACTAACTATTACAGATTTAACACATTCTGCTTGACAATGTTCAGCTGGTCAATTGGGCTAGGCAGGGTCCCTATAATTTCATATTTTAGTAGCTCGTATTCATCCTACATTATGGGCTTATGTCTCTGTAAACTGACAGACCCGTGGCAAATGTAAGAATACATATTAGGAGCAGGCTGAAACAAGAGATCTAGGTTCACGAAATTAGCAGCATGATGTTTTAAAAAAGGTATGAGTGTAAGCTTTTTTAATGTAGATTTAATTGCTAGTGCTTTAATGGACCACACTTTGATATTTTAAAATGTGTGTTTGGTGTGTAGTATATTGTTAATGTATTTTTATATAAGTTTATTGAATTATTTTTTTCCTTCTTAGTTCATGTGAAGTTTTATGTAATTTAGATATGCTTTGTGTAGGAAGTTGGCTCTGTATGTGCTATTTCAAAGTAAGGAATAGCATGCACAGAGTCCAAGGGTTCCCCTTAGAGGTAAAATAGTGGTAAAAAGAGATAATACTAATGCTCTATTTTGTGGTAGTGTGGTCGAGCAGTAGGCTTATCCAAGGAGTAGTGTTAAGCATTTGTTGTACATACACATAGACAATAAATGAGGTACACACACTCAGAGACAAATCCAGCCAATAGGTTTTGTTATAGAAAAATATATTTTCTTAGTTTATTTTAAGAACCACAGGTTCAAATTTTACATGTAATAGCTCTTTTGAATGGTATTGCAGGTAAGTACTCTAGGAACTTTGAATCATTACTTTAGCATGTATACTTTTTACATAAAACACAATAAGCTGTTTTAAAAGTGGACACAGTGCAGTTTTCACAGTTCCTGTGGGAGGTAAGTTATGGTTAGTTTCAACAGGTAAGTAAGGCACTTACAGGTTTCAGTTTTTGGTCCAAGGTAGCCCACCGTTGGGGGTTCAGAGCAACCCCAAAGTTATCACACCAGCAGCTCAGGGCCGGTCAGGTGCAAAGGCCAAAGAGGTGCCCAAAACACATAGGCTTCAATGGAGAGAAGGGGGTGCCCCGGTTCCAGTCTGCCAGCAGGTAAGTACCCGCGTCTTCGGAGGGCAGACCAGGGGGGTTTTGTAGGGCACCGGGGGAGACACAAGTCAGCACAGAAAGTACACCCTCCACAGCGCGGGGGCGGCCGGGTGCAGTGTGCAAACACGCGTCGGGTTTCCTTCAGTTTTCAATGGGAGACCAAGGGGTCTCTTCAGCGGTGCAGGCAGGCAAGGGGGGCACTCCTCGGGGTAGCCACCACCTAGGCAAGGGAGAGGGCCTCCTGGAGGTCACTCCTGCACAGAAGTTCCGTTTCTTTAGGGGCTGGGGGCTGCGGGTGCAGGGTCTTTTCCAGCCGTCGGGAAATGGAGTTCAGACAGTCGCGGTCAGGGGGAGCCTGGGGATTCCCTCTGCAGGCGTCGCTGTGGGGGCTCAGGGGGGACAACTTTGGTTACTCACAGTCGTAGAGTCGCCTGAAGGTCCTCCCTGAGTTGGTTGTTCTCCACCAGTCGAGTCGGGGTCGCCGGGTGCAGTGTTGCAAGTCTCACGCTTCTTGCGGGGAGTTGCAGGGGTCTTTAAATCTGCTCCTTGTAACAAAGTTGCAGTTCTTTTGGAGCAGTGCCGCTGTCCTCAGGAGTTTCTTGTCTTTTTCGAAGCAGGGCAGTCCTCAGAGGATTCAGAGGTCACTGGCCCCTTGGAAAGGGTCGCTGGAGCAGGGTTCTTTGGAAGGCAGGAGACAGGCCGGTGAGTCTGGGGCCAAGGCAGTTGGTGTCTTCTGTTCTTCCTCTGCAGGGGTTTTTCAGCTCAGCAGTCCTTCTTCTTGTAGTTGCAGGAATCTGTTTTTCTAGGTTCAGGGGAGCCCTTAAATACTAAATTCAAGGGCGTGTTTAGGTCTGGGGGGTTAGTAGCCAATGGCTACTAGCCCTGAGGGTGGGTACACCCTCTTTGTGCCTCCTCCCAAGGGGAGGGGGTCACATCCCTAATCCTATTGGGGGAATCCTCCATCTGCAAGATGGAGGATTTCTAAAAGTTAGAGTCACCTCAGCTCAGGACACCTTAGGGGCTGTCCTGACTGGCCAGTGACTCCTCCTTGTTGTTTTCTTTGTTTCCTCCAGCCTTGCCGCCAAAAGTGGGGGCCGTGGTCGGAGGGGGCGGGCAACTCCACTAAGCTGGAGTGTCCTGCGGTGCTGTGACAAAGGGGTGAGCCTTTGAGGCTCACCGCCAGGTGTTACAGCTCCTGCCTGGGGGAGGTGTTAGCATCTCCACCCAGTGCAGGCTTTGTTACTGGCCTCAGAGTGACAAAGGCACTCTCCCCATGGGGCCAGCAACATGTCTCTAGTGTGGCAGGCTGCTGGAACCAGTCAGCCTACACAGAAAGTCGGTTAGGTTTCAGGGGGCACCTCTAAGGTGCCCTCTGTGGTGTATTTTACAATAAAATGTACACTGGCATCAGTGTGCATTTATTGTGCTGAGAAGTTTGATACCAAACTTCCCAGTTTTCAGTGTAGCCATTATGGTGCTGTGGAGTTCGTGTCTGACAGACTCCCAGACCATATACTCTTATGGCTACCCTGCACTTACAATGTCTAAGGTTTTGCTTAGACACTGTAGGGGCACAGTGCTCATGCACTGGTGCCCTCACCTATGGTATAGTGCACCCTGCCTTAGGGCTGTAAGGCCTGCTAGAGGGGTGTCTTACCTATACTGCATAGGCAGTGAGAGGCTGGCATGGCACCCTGAGGGGAGTGCCATGTCGACTTACTCATTTTGTTCTCACTAGCACACACAAGCTGGTAAGCTGTCTTTCTGTGCTGAGTGAGGGGTCTCTAGGGTGGCATAAGACATGCTGCAGCCCTTAGAGACCTTCCCTGGCATCAGGGCCCTTGGTACCAGAGGTACCAGTTACAAGGGACTTAGCTGGATGCCAGGGTGTGCCAATTGTGGAATCAAAAGTACAGGTTAGGGAAAGAACACTGGTGCTGGGGCCTGGTTAGCAGGCCTCAGCACACTTTCAATTCAAAACATAGCATCAGCAAAGGCAAAAAGTCAGGGGGTAACCATGCCAAGGAGGCATTTCCTTACACTTTGTACATTTGTATCTAATTTTGAACATCTTGCATCTAGAATAAAATAGTTATGACAGATTTCAAAACAGAAAATGGAAAAAATAACAAAACCACTAGCTAGCAGCATGAGCTAGGAATAAGAAGAGGAGATAAAGATGCAAAAATTATACCTTTATGTCATCTTAACTGCATCAAAGTGTGTATACTTAGTCTGTTAACTTTCAGCATGCAAATTTGTGTTTTGGGCTCATAGTCAAACACCCCTTAATGTCAAGACATTTTAGTCTACACAGTACAGAGCTTTTGTACGATACTGAGGATCAGGAAATGGCATACAGCAGAAAAGAATAGGCACAAAGAGGGAAGGAACCCCTAATGGGCACAGGCCGGGAAAGGGACCAATAACTGACAGTTTCCACTATGATTGTACAAAGTCAAGATTCAAAAGGTCCCACAGCAATGTGGAAAAGCATTTTCTATGTGCATGCAGCAGCAGTTCCTTTGAAGTGCAGTCTAGCAGAGTAGCAGTCCTTGTGCGAGCACATTAGTCCTTCATCCTGGCAGAGCATCCACAGGTCCAGAAGTGTACTGATGACTTAGTGTCTGAGGTCCAGTATTTATATCTAATTGTGCCTTTAAGGTGGGGGTGGATCTTCTAGAGGTTTCCCTTTGAAGTCCTTAGGCATCTTGCCTTCCCTGCCCAGGCTGCAGACTAACTACAGGGGGGTACACAGCCCTATGGGTGGAGGCAGGACACGGCCTATTCACATGCAAGTGGAGCTGTGCCCAGCCTCTCCCTCCTATACTGTCAGTGATGGTCCATTCAAGCACACCTAAGCTCCCTATTGTGTGTGGCTGTCTAGGAAGAATGAACAAACCTCAAATGTTAGCTACACTATGTAATAGGGCCAAAGGCAGGATACAGGCACTAAATGGCTAAGGTAAGAAAATGCCAACTTTCTAAAAGTGGCATTTTCAGAACTGCAATTTTTAATCCAACTTAACCATAGGTTAAAATTTGAAATCATACTCTCAGAGACACCAAACATGAACTGGCCATCCATTCCCATTTGTAAATTACCCTTATAAAATGTAGTAAGGCAACGCCAATGTTATCCTGTGTGAGAGATGGGCCTTTCTAGTAGTGAAAAACATTTCTATGAGTTTTTCACTACCAGGACATGTACAGCTTAAAGGTACATGTCCTACTTTTTAAAAACATTGCACTCCACCCTGTGGGCTGTCCAGGGCCTACCATCAGGGTGATTTATATATGTTAAATAGGAAGGTTTGGGCCTGTCAAAAGATTATTTTGCAGGTCTAAATGGCGGTTTAAAGCTGCACACAGAGGCTGTGCAATGGCAGGCCTGAGACATATTTAAAGCGCTACTTAAGTGTGTGGCACAATCAGTGATGCAGGCCCACTAGGAGCACTTAATTTACAGGACGGGGCACATGTAGTACCACTTTACTAGTGACTTATAAGTACAGGAAATATGCCATTACGCCAATATTACCATGTTTAGAGGAGAGAGCACAAGCACTTTAGCACTGGTTAGTAGTGTCCTAAGGCCGGCAAAAATTAGGTCAATAGAAATGGTAAGGAAGGCAAAAAGTTTTGGGGGAGACCACCCTAAGGCTGGCAGGTTTAACAATGCGTAAATGTACACATGTACTCTTACATTTTGATTACCTTTACTACCTCTGGCTAGTCACCATTTACACATGTAACGTTACTCAAAAGTATAGATTTACATGTCCCCACCTCATGACCTTAGGGTGTGGACGCTAATTAATGAGATCAAAGTTATTACTTGTAACTTTTCAGTCATAGGTGGGGGGTTCTGCCTCCAAAGCAGAAATCTCCTTACAGTAAAGAATAGGGTAAAGGTTTACTAAACTTAAAAATAAATTAGAAAACATATTGTATTGTTAAATGTTAATCCAAATGAATTTAAAATATTTATTTTAAATGTAGAACAAAAATAAAAAAATAAAAAGCATGCTCAGCATTAACTTGATTTTAATTAATAAGGGAAATCTATCAAACCCAGACATGTCTGGCTCCCACTGGAATCCAGGGTGGTGTGGCAAGTGTGGATCTCACAAGGTATTTTTATCCAGAAGCCCTTGCAAACTCTGGAAAAAAACACACAGTTTCCTATAACT
The DNA here is from genome assembly GCF_031143425.1 of Pleurodeles waltl. Taxonomy (NCBI): domain Eukaryota; kingdom Metazoa; phylum Chordata; class Amphibia; order Caudata; family Salamandridae; genus Pleurodeles; species Pleurodeles waltl. Next base: position 408,682,342 of record NC_090444.1, read on the forward strand.
TCTGTGATTGAAGATTCAGGAATCTGTGGGGAACCACAATTTTCCTACCATCTACCATTTTCACATGTCCTCGGATAATAACAGTACCCCACTTGTGTGGATGAGGCTAACTCCTGCAACAGAAAAAGGCAAAAAAAACAACATGAACAGATCACATTTTTCCACTCAAAAACAAACTTTTTTGTACCGTTGGGACTGGGTTCAGCAGCCACCCATGCACAATTGCCAAACCCAGACATTTCTGATAGTGTGACACCTCTTGGAAGTCCAAATGGTGTGACTTTTGTGACTGTCATGAGGTTTTCTTATACTGAAGTCCTTGAAAACCTCCAATTTGATTTAAAATATGCATTTTCCTCACATTCCGGGAAAGGAAAGTTCCTAACCTTGCACAGATCCACAAATTTCCTAACACATCGCATTCCCACAAATGAAGGGCTCCCATTGTCCTTGGTTCAATCTTTCCTTAGCATGGGCACTAGGCCCAGCCACAAAAGTAGGATAGAGTTGTTTTTTGCAGAAGCAGGGGAACATTGGGTGGTAGGAATTTTTGTGGATCTCTGCAGATTCTAGAAGATACTGTCACATAAACGCAGGGGAAATGTATGATTTAAGCAAAGTTTGAGGTTTGCAGGGCAAGAAAATGTGATGGGTTCCACACAAGACATGCTACCTTTTCCCTGTTGTCAAGAAGGCAAACCCTCAATCCACCTCCTCTGAAAGAAGAAAGACTGTATATCCATAGGCCAGGGTGGGCCACCCCTATGTTTCTTTATGTAAATATATTACTGGCATCTAGCAAGCTTTCTACCCCTCTGGGAAGGAATTTGGGACAAAGTCCCAATCTGTGCCTCCTCTCCTCTCCCCCCAGGGGAAAGAAAGACTGTAATGTCTAATTTTGGGGTTACATGGCCCTATGCATTATGAGCAAGCACCCCCCACCTCCCACCTGTTTGTTTTTATAGACTTTCCCAGGTGTCTAGTGGGCTTTCTTACCCACTTTCTCAGCATCTATACTTGATCATAATATTGGTTCAGTGATTGACTGCTAAATATTGTTAATATTTCATTATTAGTGTTCCCCAAGTCTTCCATCTTTTAAGCATACTTGTGCAGGATCAATCAATGCTACGATAAAACTTTCAGTTCAATCATAAGGGTTCCCGTTAATATTTTTGGGTCCACATTTCAAAGTGAGATTGGTCTATAGTTAGCACTCTCATCGACCTGTTGCAAGATTTATGAATAACAGAAATAAAGCCTGCAGTTACACTCATAAGCTTACCGTTATAAGTCATCATCTATTTCCTTAATCAATCCTCTGCATGTTAATCATAACATTCTGCCATCATCCCACATTTTTGCCCTTTAGACATTCTTTTTATGGTGTCTCTAATTTCTTTTGCAAAATTTCACGAATTAACTTATGTTCCTCAGCATCAGTTACAGTGGCCAAATTAAACTCCCAGTTCAATAAACCAGTGAAAACACATCCAACATATTCCAATTACATGTATGCACAAGAAATGTTCCTTCATATTTTAAACTGGCAATAATTCTATGTTTCTCAACCTTTATATGACAGTCATTTCCAACCCTCCGGCAACTTTCAACAAACAGGTATCTTGTCTTACAACTAACAGATTCAGTTTGCTGAGTTGATATGAGGTAAGCTTCATTGTGTTTTTGTGAGGGCTTATGAATACCAATTGTCTTGGTGAAAAATATGGTAAAAGATCAAAATATAGTGGGAGTTTTGCTTATAAGCTAGTATGCGATCAGTAATCATAAAGATCAGGACATGACGAAAACAACACATCCAGGTGGTAGAGGCTCAAATTTCAGTAAAAAAAACACCCATTGTGAGGGCATCAAGGAGCCAACATGGAGGCCACTGCAAGACCAACATGGACAACCGCACTTAAGCAGACAGCTAAACAGCGGGTTTAATGCTAACAGATTGTGATTGCCTACATTTATAGGACTAAACCCCCTTATTGGTCAAACATACCCTACTTTACTTGCCGACATGTGCAAAAGAGCAAGACATCCTCACCTGTCAATGAGTCTCTACCTAGCAGAACACCAGCCCTACCATTCAGTATCCTTTTTAAAACCATAATGTAAGGGTGGTTTCAATTAGCTGTGCATGGAGGCTTGCGACTAGCAGGGGTTAAAATGTAACTAGAGTACAACACCACTGTAACTGAAACCCGATCCATGCCACCTGTCTCATCAGGCATCACAGACAACCCAGCATAACCCCAGCCTCAGCCACCATCACAGACATCTCGACTAATCTCCCCTCACGAAAAAAATTATCTTTATGTCGTCACCCTTATTCAACGCATTCGGAAGGGTCCATTAAATAACATGTTGGAGCCTCAGAGGTTCATATGCACCATTACAATACATAAATATTATTTTACATATTATATTTCCATTCCCACCTAGACATAACTGTCATCCCTTTCATGAAATCCGTAAATGGTTTATTCATAGCAAAGAATGTTTATGTCAATATCAAGATCAAGAAACGTCGCTGAACTTCTCTCTAAGTCAACCTACTGTAACACCTCTCTACATAATGTTAAGGTCTGTCTTTGCATTCTCTTTAGAATAAACCCCATTTGCTCGCAGGCCTTTTTGAACTTGGCTAGAAAGATTTTTAATTCCAGACTAGAGCTCTTCACTTATAAAACTTGATTTGATCAAATCAATCAGATGCTTTTGCTGGCTGGCAGGTGTGCGTGAGTGTGGTAGTGTGGATGAATGGGTGAGCATATGCAAGACTAGCTAAATAGATCAGTGGATGGATAACTAGATGAGTAACTGAGTTATCGGGTGTATGAACGGATGAGTGCAATGATGGACAGCTGGATAATCACTGATTCAGCAACCTATCCATGATGTAACTCATCCAATTGCCTATCTACAAGCTTACTTATTCATTTACCTATCCACTCTTGTATTTACTCATTCGGTCATCTACCCACCCACTTGCTCACTCATTTGTCCGTCGTCAAGGCACTTATCCATCCACCCACCAACTATATGTCTGTCAGATTCACCCCCCTCCACACAGCCAAACACATTGCAACCCGCCCATCCTTATAAAACACTTTCACTTATATGGAAAGTTACACCCGCTTGCGCTAACAATGCGTGTTTATCTTTCCGTTTAACGCCTGTGTACAAAGTACCTCTTAGCTTTATCTAGCTGTGTGCACTTTGTGTTTGTTTTATCAGTCGTATTCGTCAGAAAGGATTGTGATTAAGCACAGAAATATTGTATTTTAGGTAGTCGTCATCGCTTTTAGTACATTTGCGCTTTTTCCTCGGCCATACATTATCTGCCAATGACTACTGGACTTTTAAACCTGTGCTCCTGCTTACGTGGATGGCACATAAGGTCACATAGAATGGGAGTGTGCAGCAGCCCGAAATATAATGCTGAGCCTGAAGCACTGGTGACCAGAAAAAACAACAGCCGTTGCTTTTGCAGTCACTATAGAAGCAAGCAGACCCGGCTTTCCTAAGCAAAGAATAGTTTGTGTCTCTTACATACAGACAGAGACACGCCGACAAATATGTACAGACACACACCCAGACAGGCTTATACACAGACTGAAACACACACAAGCACGCATAAAGGTGATTCGGAGATATCAAAGCTGAGATAATCAGGACTAGCACTGAAAGACGAGCCACAGGAAGCGACCGAAAAAGGCATATGAGAACAGCACACAGTACGCTACAACAAACTTTTATATAAATAACCGGCGACCTAGTTCAACAACAAAAAACAAAACAAAACAAAAGCCATGATTGAGTTAGAGTAAAACGGGACTAGGATGTTCAACCTAGATGTAATTGATAATCAGCGAGTTCGAGGTCAGAGGGATTACAAGAGAAATTAAACAGGGAGGTGCTCTACCCAGGGGGTACATGGGCGGGGCATTCTCTTCGTGGCGTTTAGAGAGTGCTATGCAGTGCACAGAAACATAGATGCAGGGCTACTCATGGAAATGGATATTTACAGGATTTGTTCAAAGGCCCTTTCCTATATCTACTTGATAATTTACACCCTGTGTGCACCCGACATTCATACAATGTGCCCTATACACAGCAAGGGAGAGGATGCAGAACCGTGCAGATACAACTGGTGCATGGTTGCTCTAGGTAGGGATGTGAGAGCAGAGGAGGGGGAAAATAACAAGGTAGATGACAATCTCCCCTTCACCAATGAAATGACAGTAGGCATATTGCCAATATTCAATCTGAGTAAATTGGCCACACCCTATGCACACCAAAGACAGCAATATCCACCACTGAAAATCTCCCTCCTTCAGCCTTTAGCTTAAGTCTTAGGAAACAGAGCTCTTTGGTATACAGTGAGAACTGAAGGTGTCTTTAGCCACACTTAGTAACTGAACTACAAGTAGTTATTTGCCTAAATAAGTCATGTGAAATAATAATATGTGGAAGAGTCTAGGCTGAGCACTGTTCCATATTTTCTAATTAGATGAAATATAGTTTGTCAATATTCTGTATAGACAAATACGTTTTAACGAACCATAGCTAGAAATGAAAATAATTATGAAGGACTGCAAATGTCATACATTTGTCAGGGAGGTTATTGAAGTTGGCAATATAGATTCTCACAAAACATCCTACAGAGTAATGGCTAATGTATGCAAAATGACTCAAGATGTGGCCACATTTCTAAAAGCTAAGTACTCTACTTTATCTTTGCTGATCAGCAAATTGATCAGTCATAACCTTGGTTCTTAACCTTTTGACCTATGGGGACCCGCTACTTGATCATTGCCGGGGCATGGGGACCCTCAATGCATCATTATTGGAATCCAGGGACCTTCACTGAGTTTTTATTGGAATCCAGGAAATCCGGCATAAGCAATTTCAACGATCTGAACTGCAAAACATTACCAACTTAATTTTTATCCTCCAATTTCAAATTCCTTCAGATCAACACATATTCATTGATATGTTCTTTATTAATCTGTTAATATTGAATTTTCTAAGCAGTCGCAGACCCTCTGAGTTGGCGTCCCAGACCCACTGGGCTTCCCGGACCACAGGTTAAGGACTATTGATTTACAGTGGAAATCTAGGGGGATAGACAGTTAGCCTATGTATGAATAACCACATTTTACTCAACAGCAGAGATTCCTAATGCCTCTGGAAACTATTGTGTGCCTCTGCATGGAGAGAGGAGTGCAAAGTAGTAGCCTAGTCAATGCGTTTTATACCATATTGTACCATACTACAAAGAACTAGCATTTTTGCCTAAATGAGATATTTAAAAAAAAAACTTCTTTAACTTAAAAAAACTTGGCAGATAAGCATTTGTAACACCAAGGCACAGACATCCTGATGATTTAATTTGCTATGACACTTGGATTTTCCCAAAATTACATTCATAGTAATAGCTATTTAAGCATAGAAAACGACTTCCAATTTACTGCTTAAATCAGAGAAAACTTCTCTGGGTTCATCTCAAAACGTTTTTATTACAATATAAATTCACAGTATATTTCATGGTGTTTTGATCTGCTAACTTCAAAGCATTAACCAAAGAGATAATTACCACCCACAATTGCTACAGGTGTTGTAAATTATACCCTTTAACTATTGTGTAATCCTGAACATTCACTAAAATTGCCAGTATGATGCTCCTTGAAATGTTTCATTCAATAAATGTATGTCCTTGATGATTCTCTTAAGTCTTAATTTTAAGGCAATAGATATTTGAATGGGATCAAAGTAGCACTGAATACCTTATCTCTTTACGGTCGATTGGCCAGGGATGCATTTTAGCTCTTTGTTTGTGCGGCTCCTGTGATCCTGCAAGAAAAAAATATTTGTGCTGTGCAAGCACTTGCAGGAATACTGCCTAATTATTATGTATGAATCAGGATGCATTTTGTGAATCTCGAAATGGAGAACTGCAGGAACAGCAGACCTCCTTCTCCACATTCCCTTTTTTTAACATTTGGCAATTATGTGACGTTTTCCGATTATGGGACTGTAAGGGGAACACAACTCAAGAACAGAGCAGGTGAGATGCAGAGACGTGATAAAAGACATGTTAGACACGTGCCAGAGAAGAAACAGAGGAGATAACATTTAGAGGGAATGAGTCCATCAACGAACAGGAGAGAGAAGGCTATTCCATCAGAGGGCAGCCAAGGAAATGAGTTGCACGCAAGACAACTAAGGAGATGGGAGAATGGGAGCCCAGTCCGGGAGTCTAATGAGTCAGAAGAACCGTGGTTGTCCACACGCGGTCCGAGGATGAACTGTGTAAGCCAGTTAAGCAAAGAGCTCGAGGAGAGGAGTGAAAGAGGGTATTTTTTAAAAGAAAGGTCGTTTACTTTATGGTTGAAATTGGAACAAGATGAATTATGTTAAGCATAAAGAAATTCGAAGAGTAGGTGCAGGTATTGAAACTTAACAACAGTAAATGAACTCAGAAAGAGTTAGAGAAGATTAGAAAAGGAAGAAAGGAAATACAGAAAGAAACAGGTGAATAATAAACCATTAACCCACTATAAAGGCTCATCTGTATTTTTGGGTGCATGTTCTCCGAAGAGGACGGCATAATTCCTGATGTCCACAGAAAAAACATAGAGTGCAACCCAACCTTGGTCAGCAGAAAATCTACAAATGAAGGCGAAAAAGGGAAATGTTGAGAGCTGACAGAACTTTACGGGAGCCCATAAGGAAATTCCTCTTTTTGCATGATCAAACCCAAAGGTTTGGACTGGTGCTGTTGTTTTTTTAACTCTAGAAGAGCACTGAGGCCTGCTAACCAGATATCAGTCCAATGCTCTGGCATGTTAACTTACTTATAGGTCCCTAGGAAATGGTACCAGGGTACCCAGGGCCTGTATGTTAAAGTAACCTTTATGGGCTGCAGAACTTATTGTGCCATCCTGAGTGTGACAAAGTAAAACATGTCTCCCAGCCTGCCACTGCAGGCTGGTAGAACAATGTTACTCAAACAGGGAAATAACCAATGTAGAGAAAAACTACTATGAAAGCTACTAGGATAGCCATGAAGATACCATCATCTTCACGTACCAATACTATGATCTAAAATGATACTAACTATATATAACTGACCAGTTATATGTTTATGATATCAGGCTACTACATTTAGGTACTCAGTTGCAAATAAAGTGATCCTATTGCATAATTAATACAAACTTATTTTACAAATATAAATGTTTTATTATTCAATAATAGTACAATCATAAAAAATATATACATTAAATCAAAAAAATAAGAAAAACATACATACAAAGCACCTAAATCAAACATACCACATATACACTGGATTATACAAATAAGAAAATGTGTCTTATTTACAAGTGAAACAACACATAAAGGGACTAATCCAAATGATAAGATTAAGACAATTTAGAATGATAAGAGTATACAGATATAGATTATTCTAGTATATTAGTATTAATAATCTAATACACAGCCAAGGAAACAATATGGACATGGTTCTATCCAAGTGGTACCGTAGGGACCGAAGGCCTACGCGCGTTTCGGTGTTATAGGGTATAGTGAACAACCTTCCTCAGGGCCGTTCCCAGTGGTACTAGTATATGATACTCTAATCTTGGCAGCCAAATCTTCTGGTCAGATTAATTATAGGTTTGTAGTGTTCTTTCTGATGATGTAGTCAAGGAATCTTACTTGGAGAGTCTTGTCTAACGTTTTTATAGGACATTAATTCTTCTGGCCATTGCTGCTTCACTGCAGGGCATGATGCTACCTAAGTATTGGCTGATGTCTGTTACTGAATTAAGGTCCAGATGAGCCCCTGTATGTATATATGGATCCTCAGAATCTTGCCGATACACCAAATAGATTCGGAAGGTGGGAGCCTGGATGCAATAGTTTAAACGGTCTCGGCGTTCGCTCTTCCCGCGTCTGCTGAGACCGTTTAAACTATTGCAACCAGGCTCCCACCTTCCGAATCTATTTGGTGTATCGGCAAGATTCTGAGGATCCATATATACATACAGGGGCTCATCTGGACCTTAATTCAGTAACAGACATCAGCCAATACTTAGGTAGCATCATGCCCTGCAGTGAAGCAGCAATGGCCAGAAGAATTAATGTCCTATAAAAACGTTAGACAAGACTCTCCAAGTAAGATTCCTTGACTACATCATCAAAAAGAACACTACAAACCTATAATTAATCTGACCAGAAGATTTGGCTGCCAAGATTAGAGTATCATATACTAGTACCACTGGGAACGGCCCTGAGGAAGGTTGTTCACTATACCCTATAACACCGAAACACGCGTAGGCCTTCGGTCTCTACGGTACCACTTGGATAGAACCATGTCCATATTGTTTCCTTGGCTGTGTATTAGATTATTAATACTAATATACAAGAATAATCTATATCTGTATACTCTTATCATTCTAAATTGTCTTAATCTTATCATTTGGATTAGTCCCTTGATGTGTTGTTTCACTTGTAAATAAGACACGTTTTCTTATTTGTATAATCCAGTGTATATGTGGTATGTTTGATTTAGGTGCTTTGTATATATGTTTTTCTTATTTTTTTGATTTAATGTATATATTTTTTATGATTGTACTATTATTGAATAACAAAACATTTATATTTGTAAAATAAGTTTGTATTAATTATGCAATAGGATCACTTTATTTGCAACTGAGTACCTAAATGTAGTAGCCTGATATCATAAACATATAACTGGTCAGTTATATATAGTTAGTATCATTTTAGATCATAGTATTGGTACGTGAAGATGATGGTATCTTCATGGCTATCCTAGTAGCTTTCATAGTAGTTTTTCTCTACATTGGTAGTACAATGTTAAACTGCTTACTCTGCTTTGCCATTTAAACTAATGACAAATTCCAGAACTCCCTTTTTAATATATAAGCGTATGTCACCCTTAAGGGTGACATATCGAGCCAAAAGGCAGTGTTCTATTTATTAAAATGTTGGACATGTATATTTATATGTCCTCACAGTAAAAACCCCAAATGGATGTTTTTAATGTGGAAAGGCTAATAGACCATGAGCAAGTACAAAGTTCCATGCTAACAGCTCAGCTGTGCTAACTTCTGAATAGAGCTAGTAAAGTTGCTACCTTGAGGTATCAAAATAAGTGTTACAATAAACCCAACTTGATGACCAAGTCAAACTTAATGTAACATTTGAGTAAAATGGAAGTTTAGAAAGCTGTCATTCTGTTGCCCAAGTTTTCCAGTGGTTATTTGCAGATTCTGGCCTTAAGACAGCCTTCTGATCTCCTGGGTGATGTGTGACTGACTACCAGGAAGGGAGCAATAGAGGCTTGCCATTAGAAGAGGTGTTAGCTCTCCCTGGCAGGAAGCCCCACAGGGTGTAATCCCAGAAGGCAAGCTTCAGAGGGTAAGCAGCCCTTTGAGGAAAAATGGTGGACACACGCAAGCAGGGTTGCTGTTTTGTTCTGGTAGACACGTTGGCATCGGGACAAAGAGGGAAAACAGTTACCAAACTGCTTTTCCTGTGGGCACGTAGCTCTCATGTAGCCATACAAGGCTCCATGCACCGAGAGGGGTTCTGCCATCTTAGGAGTGGGCAGAATATTGCATTCTGGGTTAGCTAGATACCACACTTGGCAGGAAGTCATCATTCGGCAGGAGGGGACCTGGTAGCCCAAGGGCAAATTGTGGGCACAAAAGTGGCACCCCTCATGCCCAGACTTCAAGTCATGTCTGTACTAAAGATAGGTCCTAAGAATGACTGCCCTGCTGTTCCCTGGACCTGGAAAAGAGAGGATGCATCAAAGACTGGATAGCACCTGCTGCTCATGTGGGAGCAAAGAGGAGACTGTGTCTGTGGTGAATTTTCTAGAGGAAAAGACATCCCTGTCGCCGGACTGAAGAGTTGAGCTCCAAAAGTCAGTTGGGCGACTTCCTTTTACAGCACCAGGGCCACAAAAGCTGAAGAAGCCACCTTGGCAAAGTTCTTAGTCACAAAAGCTTGTTTGAAAGTGACTACTGGAGTGCATCCCAGGAACCTGAACCCTGACACTCAAAAGTTGCATCTGAGTCATGAAAGTGCAGTTTGGTCACCCAAGGTGGACACTAGCCTCAGTTAAACCATGTTCGTGGACTGAGGGGCTGCCCCAGGAATAACCCTTTTGACCAGGTCAGTATCCTTAGCATCTTCAGCAACCTGTATCCTTTGCTTGAGGACAGCTCCATTGATGCCCATGGTAGTTTGCCCATAGGGCCAGGAACTGTCCTGGAGACTGCTCTGACTGCAAGGTAACTGTCCTGCTAAGCCATACTACCCCCCTTGACTTGCTCCCGACCTGTGTTGGTCACCCAAAGCAGGTGAAAATAACTTTATAAAAAGTTTTGAAAAGTTTTCAAATTCACTGCTAAACGTGGTAGTTTCCAATTCTTGTTTGCATTATGAGTGAAAAACAGTGGTTTACAATTAACTTAAAAATTCATATCTCCCGAACGGTCTGGTGGATTTTGTTGTCTAAAAATTCCTACAATTATGATCTATTATTATAAATGAGTGTTGGATTTCTTTTGTGTTGTGTTTCTTATTCAATTGTTTTGGCACATCTAAATGTTTTGCACTTGTTCCTTTCTTAAAGCCCGATTGCTTGAAGCCACAATTACCCAGAGTTGAGCTAACGTTTTACAAATGGACCCAATACAGTTTTGTGAGCTCATTACACAGTGAGGTCACACTACCATACCATATAACATACAACATTTCCTCACGGAACTTAATTGTTTTTAATTGTAATTGGAAGGCAAATGATAGAACAAGTACAAATAAATGAATCAGACCTGAAGGCCTCTTCTGTCTACTCACAAGGACAAAGCAGCCAATACCAATAAAAAGTACACTTTACAAAGGAGAAAGTGGGAAGGTGGCAGTCATTCATGGGACTCCTGCAGTTCTTTATTTGTGCCAGTGCTAGCAGGTGCTCAGCACCGGCACTTAATTCTTAATACTGGCACTTATTTATGACAGTTCACCATATGGTGTTGCTATCTGTCAATTTCTTAGCACAGCAGCAGATTGTTTATGAATTCAATATACTTAAAAAAGACAATACCAGAGCCACTGCCCTTCTTACAGAAGTAGGTAACCTAGAATAGTCCTAGTTGTCACACTTGTAGGCGTGTAATGGTTAGTTGGTAGCATTTTACTGCCATTTGAAAGCAATGGCGGGGCAGAGAGTGGTGCACGCTACAATGGTGGCCTGAGATGTCTTGGGCCCTGGCACTTATTCTTTATTTTTTGGTACAAATTAAGCATTGGACCACTGCTGATTACCCTCCTTGTTCTAGAGCACTGATACTGCCACAGGTGGCCACATTAAAGTGCGATATTTTCAGGTGAGAAAAGGTGTGTTGCGTGGAACAGCATACGGGACTGCTATATATTAGTCTATATTGAATACGACTCCACTGCAACAATTTCACTCCAACCACTAATGTGTTTTTCAAGAGTACCTTGTCTAGGTCATTAACCCTACTCTCAGCCATAAGTGGTCTGTGGTTTAACCTCTGGCCAGATTTGCTTTGGGTCCGGGCTTAGCCTTCCCATATGAGTCGTCTTATAGAGGTCATTGTGTAACAGCTTCAGCCTTCCCCTGGGCGCACGTTTCCTCCATGTTTTTTTTGTATCTCAGCTAAGTCACACCAGCTCTGTGGGACACGTCCCTACTTCTTGCAGAGGTCAAGCAGGTGCACGAGCTCTGTTTTTGCATCTCTATCGTGCCACGTACTGTTTATCCATCATCTTGTCTGTGCATGCATTGTCAGGCAGATCACAAACCACAGGCTCTTTATAACCTGTCTTTCATCTTCTAAGCATGATCTCCATGCCCTGGGATGCAAGGTTCACACATCACGCCCCTGCGCTTCACTGGTGTAAAAGATATGTAGAGGGCAGAGCAACCATCTGCTTGTGGATCAACAAAAGCTAAAAGTAATGAGTATTGTGTGTATTCTGGCAATAGTTCGTCTTTCTTCCAACTGTGAAGCATAACAAGATCTAGCAGCGACGATTTAAGAAACTGATGAGAACAGCATCACGGCTTGATGTGTGCTCTTGACACAGCTGGTTTCTCCTCCAGTGAAACATTCTCTTCCCTACCCTGTGGCATCCAAGAGTTTCATCTCAAGCTGCAACGACAGACGCATAGCCCCACTAGAGGGTGGAGCACATAGCAAGGAAGGCAATATGTCACACTTTGTTTCACTGAAAATCATAATTTTCGTTCAAACATTGGACAAAATCTGCCTTTAAAAATAATGCACAGAAACCGATACTATGCTGATCCGAAGCCTCTCCTCTGCTTCTGCCGACATACTCACCTGGTCCGAAATCACCTCCTTTCATCTAGGATTCAGTCCCCCATTTAGCAAGACTCAAGAAAAGCTGATTTGTCCGGATAATATGGGGGGGGGGGGCTATCCTGATAGGCGGGTGGGGGGGGGTTATTTGGCTTGGAGGCAGTGTGCATGGGGGCTTGGAGGTAGTGTGCATGGGTGACGTCAGTTCCTGTGCATTTCACAGTGTTGAAAGGTGGGTGAGAAATAAGAAACAGAAGTAAGAAATCAGCAAAACAGCTCACAGAAGTGGTTAGGAAAGCCGGATTCCGAACCAACCACAGCACTGAAACCGCCCTCATCTCAGTCACAGACGACATCAGAACCCTGATGGACAACGGTGAAACAGTCGCCCTCATTCTTCTCGACCTCTCGGCTGCCTTTGACACCGTCTGTCACCGCACCCTAATCACCCGCCTCCGCTCCACCGGGATCCAAGGCCAGGCCCTGGACTGGATCGCCTCCTTCCTCGCAAACCGTTCCCAAAGAGTTTACCTCCCTCCGTTTCGCTCAGAACCCACCGAGATCATCTGCGGCGTACCTCAAGGCTCATCGCTCAGCCCGACACTCTTCAATGTCTACATGAGCCCCCTCGCCAACATCATACGCAAGCACGACATCATCATCACCTCCTACGCCGACGACACCCAACTTATACTCTCCCTCACCAAGGACCCCGCCAGCGCCAAGACCAACCTACAAGAGGGTATGAAGGACGTCGCAGATTGGATGAGGCTCAGCCGCCTAAAGCTGAACTCTGAAAAAACGGAAGTCCTCATCCTCGGCAACACCCCGTCCGCCTGGGACGACTCTTGGTGGCCCACGGCCCTCGGCACCGCACCGACCCCCACAGACCACGCCCGCAACCTCGGCTTCATCTTGGACCCTCTTCTCACCATGACCAAGCAAGTCAACGCCGTGTCCTCCGCCTGCTTTCTCACCCTCTGCATGCTCTGCAAGATCTTCCGCTGGATCCCCGCCGACACCAGAAAAAACGTGACCCACGCCCTCGTCACGAGCCGCCTGGACTACGGCAACACCCTCTACGCCGGGACCACAGCCAAACTCCAAAATCGCCTGCAACGCATTCAAAACGCCTCGGCCCGCCTCATCCTCGATGTACCCCGCAGCAGCCACATCTCCGCACACCTGAGACACCTGCATTGGCTCCCAGTCAGCAAAAGGATCACCTTCCGACTTCTCACCCACGCACACAAAGCCCTCCACGACAAGGGACCGGAATACCTCAACAGACGCCTCAGCTTCTACGTCCCCACCCGCCTCCTCCGCTCCTCTGGCCTCGCACTCGCTGCTGTCCCTCGCATCCGCCGCTCCACGGCGGGTGGGAGATCTTTCTCCTTCCTGGCGGCCAAGACCTGGAACTCCCTCCCCACCAGCCTCAGGACCACCCAGGACCACTCCGCTTTCCGGAGACTCCTAAAGACCTGGCTGTTCGAGCAGCGATAACCCCCCCCTTTTCCCCTAGCGCCTTGAGACCCACACGGGTGAGTAGCGCGCTTTATAAATGTTAATGATTTATGATTTATGACATGGGTGGAACCAGGTGACTTTACCAAATCACATGGAAGGGCAAAGCTCAAGCAAAAGACTTTTCTCATATCTGATGTCAGACAAGGTGGTAAAACTGATGTGAAACAGAGGGGGAGATGCGCTGTTGGTGGATGTGCATTTTATGTATACACGATTAACAAAATGCGAAAAAGAAGTCTTCAAAGACAGCAAGGTTACCTTTCTGTAGGTACCATGACACATTATAATCAGGCCACGATGAAAATAAACTATGTCCTTCTTCAATAAGTCCCTTCGCCGACTATCTGTTAAAGGCAAGATCCAGTTTCAAATCTCCAGCCTGGCCTTCAAGTGCTGCCAACCTGCCTGACTTCAAACGTGCTGCGTTGTATGACCAACAGCACACTGAGATAGGATGGCAGCCATCTTTTAGGTATCTTTGACTTTTGATGGTGGAAACATAGTAACAAAGCATTGGAAGGGGTGCTCCTCTTTCATCATGCAAGGGACCTTTCAGTCCCAAAGGAACTCTATTACGTCACTGGCATAGGGAAACCTGAGGGGTCCCGCAAAGAATTGTGAGGGGGGCACCTCATAATACTCATACCGTTAAGCTGAGAAGCTGAGGGGGGCCCACTTTATGTCTAAACTACGGTGATCCCCCAGCACTGCGGGACTGTTGGAGTGTCTGTTACACCCTTATATTACGTTATGATACCTCAGTTGGTCAATGTGATCACTGTATATGTCTTTGTGCTTAACTAGATGGTCACATGATTGAATCCAGCTGGCTGCAGTGGGTATTACAGACGTGTATTTATAGTGCTCCGAGGTCCCAGGCTGCGGCTGAAAGGACTGTAAATATGTAACTCGTTATTTTAAAATTACACACTATTTTAGATTGACTGCCGCAAATTGTGCAAAGAGATTACCATTTATTAAAACAAGTGCTTCAATTTATATTATAGTAAGAGGCAGTCAGACTGCACGTACTTCAAACCCTTTTTATGAGTTTCAGTTCAGAAGGAGGCAACCCAGATCTCAGCTGGTAACAACCTTATCTTACCTCTCAAAACAACACATCATTTTCACCATGAAACATCAAATGAGTCCAACAATTAAAGCAATCTAGTGTCTCCCAGACAGCCTTTAGATTTCTGAATAACCAATTTCACATATTTGCATGTCTTTCAGGTAGGCTGACCAGGCGTCCCAGATTTGCCGGGACAGTCCCGGTTTTTCACGAGCTGTCCCAGCAGATTTCGGAAAATTTAGCTCATATGTCGGTTTTTAGGGAGCGTCGACTGAAAACAGAGGAAGGTACCTTTTTATCTTTTCCAAAGCAGGGATAGTTAACAGCTGTTAAAAGGAAAGAATTTAATTAAGATGCATGACTCTGGCATTATATTTTGTTTTTTTGTTTATTTTCCTAGTGCCTCTTCTATAACTCTGTGCTGATGAGCGCCTTGATTCTGTGCACTTCGCTGAAGTACAATTGTAGTCCTTCCTCTGTTTTTTGTAACATGTCCTGGTTTTGGGCTTTAAAATGATGGTCACCCTAGTTTCAGGTAGCAATCGCCCTAGCGTGACGGTTTGTGCTTGTCTAGCTCCTTTGTCTTCACAGTACAGGAGGTCTCCTCCTTGCCCTTGCAGCAAGAGGCACCTCAAGGTCAGCATGGTTCAAGAACGGTTGTTTTTAACAAAAATTAAAGGAACAGTTTTTGTAAATGTAAAAAAAGAATGGGACCGTTGTTTCCAATAGATCCCGCCCACTTCAACCACTGATTGAAGACTGGAAGACTGATTGGAAGACACTATACGTGATAAGTATACAAGTGTGTAATCCAGTTAGCCGTATCTAGTGCATTAGGGAGGTGGGAGAGGAGGAGGAGGAAGAAAAGGGATGGGTCAGAACAGGGATCGGCCGGGGCACGAACAAGAATGAAGGTGAAGGCGACGGTGAATATGGTATTGGAGAGTTTATAATGCAACAAGGTATTGGTTAAGAGGTAAGTCTTAAGTTCCTTCCAGAAGTGGAGAAGGGGCGTGGTCTGCTGGATTTGAATTGGGATGCCATTCCACACTCTAGGTGTGAATCAGGAGCAGTTCTGGTGTCTCATGCTCTTCTTTTGACATTTCGTAACGTGCAGTCTGGTGTGAATGTTTTACCGGAGCTCCTGATCCTGGTTTGGTGCAGCATTAATGTTCATGGTCTGAGTCCTCCATTTACATGTTAAAAAAAAGAGACCTATAGCTCAAATTGATAAGATCTGGAATTCACTCCTGTTGACAATCGCGTCCCTGCTTCCTTTTACTCTTTTAGTCACTAGATAATGGCGTTCTTGTTTTAAAGCATCTCTGGGGTAACATTAGTGCTTAGTGACGTCTACCAATGTACTTTTCACTCACTCATTTCGAACCATAAGCCAGGGGTGTTAGGGACAACTCAGTTGGTGTTCGCTTCTAGAGCTGCAGGATCACTGCCGGGGAACTGACCTCACCCACTTGGTGACCGAGGCCTCCTATATTTACTTCTATCCATTGCCTCAGTTCCTGACAGTCCTTCTGTAGGAGTCCTGCATCACCACACATCTCCAGATCTGTGCCCTTTTAGGCCTCCTGCGTCACCCTTATCTGTGCCATTCCAGGAACACAGATTTAGCAACAGCCTGCATCAAACATCTTGCTTATTTTACTGCCTGTGCCATACCACAGGTTCTTGGCATGATCTTATGTTTTTGCCATACCTGTTCTGACTGGTTTGTACCTATTGTGCAACTCTTCAGCTGTACTCTGGGGTGGTCTAAAATGAATCTTCCCTATTCAAACAAGGTCTATGAAATATAATTTTTGGGTCAGAATTATTTTAACTGCCCTTATTCATCTGTAAATATCTCCCCTTGTATTCTTTTATGGTGTTTTCTCGTACTACCTGGTGCAAAAATTAAATAACCGAAAGGAGAGACTAAAGTGCTGTGGTGACGTTGGTAGTAAGGCGGGTGGCAGACAGGAAACAATGCCTGTGCGTCCTGAGCTCACACCCAGTTTCTCCCTCGGCCAGCAATTCTGTTTCTTTTAAGTGTTATGCAAAGCTTACTCTTAGTGCATTGTACTGGAAGCCCAGTCCGAAACAGTGTATGTGGTTATGTAACGTATTTACTTTTTTTTTGTAGTTCCTGCATAGAGCATGGTTTAGGCCCTCTAGTCAGCATCTCTATGTGGTTCAGAGCCAAGTGTTGGTCTTTGGCGCTTCACAAGTCCACCCTGTTTGGGACCAATTATTTATTTGTGGATATATTTAGGTTTTTGAAAGGCATTGCAACATGCAAAATGGCACCTCATTGTGCAATGCAGTTGGTGGCAACACCTGTTTGTAATCTGCCAGTCACAAAAAAAACATTGAAGGTTAACGTGCCTTCTGAAGAGCACTGATTGCAACACATGGCCATTTTCTTTTTCTAAGGTTGCCAAACACAATTTACAGTTTCTTTTGTTCTTCATAAATGGCCTAATTATCAGAGTTTTACAAACTGAGAACACGATTTCTCTCTCTAGATCATGGATACTCAAAGTAGGGCCCAGGGGCCGCATGCGGCCCACTTAACCTTTACATGCAGCCCCCTGGACAACAGGAGTACAGGGTTGCTCTTCACTCGATCTAGTAAATAAAGAGGCAATTATTTATTTCAAGGTTAACTGACGTTAAGGAAAGGAAGTAACCAGGGAGTCCTGAGCTTCACTTTAGAAGCAACTTCATTTTTAAAGACATCTTGCAAGGAAAGTGTACAAATGTAACAGTCACTTTAAAATTCAAAAAGTGTTTTAAGTTAACAGTAGTCCATTTCACCTAAGTATAACTTATTGTATCAGTGCAATGAGAAGTATTAATTTAAATGTGATAGTTTTCAAACAAGAATTTAGAAGTATACATTTTCGCTTCTACCCTGACAAATACACCAATAGTGAATTAAACAAGCAAGTCAGATGCTATGTGCACCTTTTGAGTGGCCTCGGTTCCTATTAAAGATGAACAACATTATAGTTTATTAACTCAAACACAGAAGAAGATTTGTAAGGTGCAGACTCTGAACCTAAAATTAAGCAATTGCTTAGGATCACACAATTTGGAAAAGTGGGGAAGCTAAGATTAAGCCCAGGTTTTTTAGTTTCATATTGCCCAATTAAGCCAACAGATTTGTGCATCCTTCGCTTCGCCTACCAATACTTAACCACCAGTCCTCCCAATCCCCTCGCCCGACCGCCATTCCGCTGCATTGATGCGGCCCTCGGTCACATCACAGACCAAACTTTTTGGCCCCTGGGAAAATGTTTTCGAGTACCCATGCTCTAGATCATCTTGTGAAGGTTCTCCTGATAGGCTGATGCTAGAGGCAAGGAAAGTAGTGCAGATCGGTGCTGCCTCTGACTTCTGCCCCCACCCCTGACATAACTTTGACAAAATAAATTACTGAATGTCTTTTCAGGGAGGTATTTGGAGCCGAGTGTGATGGCAGAAAAAGCATACTGCAGAACCCCAACCTCTCTGAAATCTGCAAGCTGCTACTTCAACACACTCCAGCACACACTGAGTATGCATTGTTTGCTGCTATCTTTCCAGGTGTCAGCACTTGCAGTGGGAAGCAGTGAGGGGAATTCGTCAGTGTCAACCTCGTTTCTGGCATAGAGCATACATGCCAACATCTGGAAACAGGAAAGAGGGAGATTTTGAAAAAATAATCATGAGGATTTATTTTCCCCAATGTCTTGCATTGATAGGGGGCAATTGTAGACAGGAGAAAGTTAAATTAAAGCTTTTTTGACTTTAGAGGTTGGGAGTTCACCTCCTGAATAAGGTGTGTTCACATATGTGAAAAGGGCTGGATTTAGAATTCACAGGGGTGACACGCCAAGGCCATGTCTACACTAACCTGCAGGACTGGGCTGAAAAACAAAATCAGCCCTGGCAAAAACGTTCAAACCAGCTGGACACTACAAGAGGTCACTACTAGGTCATAGCAGCCCCAACTTCTCTGAAAGCAGCCCTGTGGCAGGCAGCCTACCAGTGAAATGTCAGCGGCACAATGGGCAGTTTGGTCCTGCTAACTGGGAGGGACTGTAAGTAAACGCCACAAGGACAGTGGTTTTAGGTCTTCTCCATGCCTCCTGCGTGGCAAAGTATACAGCAACTCATTCATCCATGAAGGAGGAAGGCGGGAGATGCCGCTGTTGGCTCACATCCGATCTGGATTTGTCTAGACAGCGCCCCCGCACCTGCCTAAACAGTGCTTAATTTGTAAATAAAAACATGTCGATGCCAAAGCCCTCCTCTTAAACATGCGACTGCTGCAATTAAATGTGCGAACACGGAATACTGACGCAGCGTGATCCTGAAGCCATCTCGGTCCTCTTCAATCCATTTAAAGCCACTCCCTGCCCCTTTAGCTCTCTCTTGCAGCTTTCTGCTTTCTCCCATTTTGACGCTTTTTCGTTTTTCTCTCCCTCTGTCATTCCCATATGTGTCTTTTGCTCGCAGCAAATGCTTGAGGTAGAAAAATAAGCACCTGCCCTCAAAAATAAGTGCTGGTGCTCCGCACCTGAAAACAAACAAGCACAAATTAAGTACTGCCCCTAAAGAGCTCTCGGTGCCTGAAGAACACTCCTTCTCAACAGTGCTTCATCTACTATGAACCTTGACTTTCAAGAGTACATGCACCAAAGTGTATGCGTTTCCTGGAGCTGTATATAAGTGCTAAAATGATTACCTTATTTAAAGGTGTTTATTGACCTTAGAAAGATGAACTGCTGAGTTAGCCCTGTGCCGATTCGGAACTGGGAGATGTCGGTCACAGACATATGTCAGCGAGCAGGGCCGGCTTTAGGACTGGTGGCACCCTGTGCAACAGTTTATTGTGGCGCCCCCCCAACCCATGACCTCCTCCTCGGTTTCACTCACTCCCACCCAACAAATGTGCCCCTCATCTCTCCACCACTCCTCTTTCACATACATTCATGTGTTTTAAAGCACTTGTCAAGGCTGACTTTACTAATCCACTCAGCTAGCCACATAAAACATAGGGGCATATTTAAGAGACCCTAGCGCCATTCTAACACCACATTCGAGTCATTTTTTACACTAATGAGGCGTTAGAAGGCCAAAAATGCAGTGCCTATTTACAAATTGTATGCAATGGTGGAATTGCATCGTTAGGGAGGACCCAAAAAATGGCACAAAGAAATCTGAAAGATTTCTTTTGCCATTTTTTCCGGCACTTTTAACGCCTGCTCAGAGCAGGCGTTAAAAGTAGGCATCTGTTGGTTACAATGGGCCTCTGGGTGCTTTGCAGGATTAGCATAAAAAAAATTTACGCTAATCCTGCAAAGCACCGGACTAGTGTCAAAAATTCAGACACTAGTCCCCTAACTACCGCCATGTTGCGCTATATTTTAAATACAGCACACACATGGTGGCGTTAGGGGAGTGCTAAGGGGCGCAAGAAAAGTGGTGCAGCACCGTGTGCAGCACCACTTTTTTCAAATATGCCCCTTAGGGGCATATTTAAGAGCCCCTAGTGCCATTCTAACGCCACACAATAGTGTAATTTCTTTTAAGCTAATGTGGCGTTAGAAGGTCAGAAATGCTGCCCCATATTTACAAAGTGCTGCAATGCATGCATTGCGCCACTTTGTAACCTTTTGCGCAACATTATGTCTGTGTCAGGCTTAATGTATACAAAGGGGACATCCCCCCATTAGGGGGGCGGGGCAAAAAAATGGTGCAAGAAAATCTAACAGATTTCTTTGCGTCATTTTTTTCCAGCACTTTTAATGCCTGCTCACAGGAGGCAATAAAAGGAGGCTTCCATTGGTTACAATGGGCCTCTGGGTGTTTTGCAGGATTAGCGTCAACATTTTTTATGCTAATCCCGCAAAGCACTGGTCTAGCATAAACAATTCTGACGTTAGTCCCCAAACTACTGCCATGGTGCGCAGTATTTTTAATATGATGCACACATGGTGGTGTTGGAGGGGTGCTAAAGGACGCAAGAAAAGTAGCGCACCACTGTGTGCAGCACCGCTTTTTTCAAATATGCCCCATAGGGCAGTGCTTAATTTGTAAATGAAAAGGTGCTGGTGCCCAAAGCGCTTCTCTTAAACATGCGGCTGCTGCAATTAAATGTGTGAACACGGAATACAGAGGCAGCATATTACTGAAGCCAACTCGGGCCTCTTCAATCCATTTACAGGCTCACCCTGCCCCTTCAGCTCACTCTTGCAGATTTCTGCTTTTTCCCATTGTGATGCTTTTTTGTTTTTCTCTTCCTCCGTCTTTCCCATATGTGTCTTTTTCTCGCAGTAAGTGCTTGAGGTAGAAAAATAAGCACCTGCTCAGAGCAGGCATTAAAAGGAGGCATCATTGGTTACAATGGGCCTCTGGATATATTGCAAGATTAGCATCAAAATTGACGCTAATCCTGCAAAGGGAAGAACTAGCGTAAAAAAATCTGATGCTAGTCCCCTAACTACCGCTATGGTGTACCATATTTTAAATATGATGCACCGATGGTGGCATTAGGGGGGCACTAAGAGGTGCAAGAAAAGTGGCGCTGAAGGGCCACTTTTCATAAATATGCCCCACAGTTCCGTTTTTTGCAGCAGGCATATTAACCCTCTATGCTACTTTATGTTGAGTCAAAGCTGCCATTAAGCAAAACTCCCATCTTTCTCTCTAGCAGGAACATTAATCACAAGAGGTATCTTTGACATTTTAATTGTTTCTTAAAGGCTGAACGCACAAATAACTCTTAAGTGGGTGCTTTTAAAGGTGCTTTTAAACACAGCGCCCCCCTGAGGTCGGCGCCCGGTGGGGTCGCACCGCTCGCACCGTCCAAAAGCCGGCCCTGTCAGCGAGTGCCTTACTGACAGAGCCATCTTGAGGTCATGTGACTGCGAATGTTTGAGGGCCTCGGAGCTCATATTACTGCACACAGAGGCGCTGGTAGTAGTCACCATAGAAGCTGTTAGTCGCGGGGAAGGGGCGTGGGAGGGGGAGGTGTCCTTAAACAATATTCCTATAATTAGTGGTTTAATTCGGCATAACTATCCTCTGTTCAATAACCAACAAATTATCAGACTTCGACCAGCATGATTTTGTTTTTATTTCACGATTTTCTTCTGATGTGCCAGGTATTTCTAAAGAAAACACTAATTAATGCCAACTAAATCCATTCTCTCGGTCTCTGCGTTTTAATTCCCTAGCTCCCTTCTCATTTAAAACTACAGGCCACTATAAATCACCTCTCACTGGGAGCAAATGTCTTAGGTTAAACATAGTTTAAGGTGATTTCTGTAGTCAACAACCAACCGCTGGGAACGCCCCCTCCCCCAGCGGTGACCGCAAGTTCACTCTAGGACTCGTTTTTATTTGTAATTATGATTAAAATATAGAATCTAATCGTAGCGCATTAACAGCACTCTGGAATTTAATTAGTGCTGTGTCGCCAACTGGGTACTGGCCACTGGAAGGCAAATACCAGAGAAGAACGGCGCTTTGTTTCTCAAAATGTTACCCTTGAATGTGGGCTTTTGCAATTCAGTGCGGAAAAATATTCAGAGAAACGCTCATGGAAAAACCATCTACGAAGATAGTGGATAAAAATATCACAATTTAATTACAAATATTCATTTACTCTTATTTTTGATCCGTTATGGACCATTTTAGACAATACACCCACAAAATACCACATCAGTGGGACTCCTCTTTTGGACGTCAATCAGTCATAGGCAGTTGCAGCCCATGGGGTGTCCTCGGGTACTCATGACACTACTCTTCATACCCTTAGTGACAGTGGTCATAAGGGCGGCAGCAGGGCAACCAAGAATCTTTTTTTCTTTCTACTGTTTCCATTCATGTCCTTGCCTCTTAGCAACAAATAAGATACTTTTTACGTGACAAGGGTTCAAAGGATTATGATGTCACATCTAGTGGGATTTCAGTAGATCGACTTCCATGACCACCATGGATAGCATGTGTGAATTTCAGAGAGCAACTCGACCCGCCTGTATCCTGCTGGCAATTAAAAATAAACGTACATCATGGAATCTCATGACAGTCTTCACCCTGCCCTTCGGAGGCATAAAATAATCTGCACGTGCTGATTGATTGAAGAAAAACAAAGCAAAAGGTGTCACAGAGTGGACTATGTAATGTACTGGCTACAGATCTCACAGGTGTTAGGGACATTTGTAGTCAGGAAGACTGGCTTCTATATGTTAATGTATTCAAAAACAAACATGCTCGCTATTTGTGCCATTGCTCAAGCAATCTTCTGTGCCACATATCTGTGCCATGGTTTTCATTACAAAATAATGTAGTGCAGCTGTTCTTTAATCACCGGTTCTGTTTGTGTGAGGGAAGCTTGCAGTTCTGATGCCAGTCACAACTCATTCTTTGCATGCAGCTTGCTGTGCTACTAGCCTGCTGTTCCTGTTCTGTGCGTTAGAGGAAAACCTGCGAGTTGCTGCTCTATGCAGGTGAGTTAAACTTACAGTTCTGCTGCCCAGTGTCGTATTTTTTATGCATGTCAAGAAAGAATGTGTGTGTGTCTGTGTATGTAAGCCAAACCTTGATAAATGTGGTGCAAGGAGGTTGGAGAGGAGGACGGTACGAGAGTAGAAAGTGTACCCAAGACCTATAAGTTAAATGTCAATAGAAACTGCAGCATATATTGTGCCACCACTAATGTGACAATGCAAAACATGACCGCAGGCCTGCCACTAGTAACCTTGTTGTGCAGGATTAAGCTTCAATTCAACCTATCAAAGTAACACCTTATGACCGGCCTAAACCTAACCATTAATTATTAATAAGTTACCCCTAAGAAAGCCTCACTTCATAATAAGGCAGGGTGCCTGGTGATTAAAGTGGGATGTGTAAAAGTTTAATGTAAAATATGTCCTTGCAGTGAAAAGCATCTAAAAGCTATTTTCACATTAGCATGGATAGCTGCTCCATAGGAAAGCATTAAAAGTTAATATCAAAATTAAATCTCTGCCCGGTAACCAGCTTAAAAGTTAATTATTGAACTTTTTAGAATATTTATTAAAAGTACAATTCATTGGTAAAATCAAATGTTACTCAATATTTGATAAAAGGCAGTTTAAAATGTCACCTTTTGTCTGTCTAAAGCCTTTAGAAGCCCATTTGCCTGAGTATCCAACCGTCACCCATTAGCTGAATGGCTCTCTGATTAGGTGAGAACTTGCTCCCAAAGCTGAAACAAAAGCCTTGGCTATGGGAAGGTGGTTTGTTCCTCTACAGTATGAACTTCTGGGCACTGCCCAGGAACTTAATTATCTTCAAAGAGGCCTACCCTGTCATAGGCAGATGTAGCTAACACCTGGGCCTGCCCCCTTTCTTTGTCCCATTAGTCAGTCAGGCACCCTAATAGCTGGACCTGCTCCCACTTGTACCCCCGACAAAGAAGTGGCCTCCTAGGTTTAATTGGCTGACCTCCTGTTATTTAAAAATGAAAGACATTTTTTTTTTTTTAGTAATTCATACTTTTATCTTGAGATGTGGAATTTAGAATAATGTGTATCTAATAGCTATCAGTATATTCTAATTCAAGCTAGACCATTATAAGGTGGCTGATAAGCTTCAATAGTTTCAGGTTAAGAGGCACCCTCCATAGCCAGTGTTTAGTGTCCAACCATTGACAACAATATATTCTGATACCAAAACTCACAACTTGACAGCTTCGACATACAAGGACTGCAATAGGACAAAAAACGTCATAAGGTTGTGAATGAGGATGGCACCAAACTTAGAGTCAACTTTATATCAAACTGCATACTTACATGCACTCAAAGGATAAAAGTAAAAAGAAAAGAAAGCAAGCAGTGTACAAGATCGTGCCTGAACAAACCCACGAGAGCCACTGCACAGGAACAGTTGCACACAATTGAGCTTAGACTTTGCCCTTCTCCTTGCCATCATGATTCCAGGTCTCCTGTCCATGCTTTCATATGTTGTGGGTATAACGAGTAACAGATTCCAGTTGCTATGGGACAGCAGTAGCCGCTTCCCCTTCAGTTAATGGGATAAACTATTTGTTTCACTTGTTCGTCCTTCTCTGCTGCAGCAAAGAATGTGTTTCACTCATAGCTGCATATGGAGGGGCTCACCATAAGCAACATGATGCAAATAACACTCATTCAAACAGCAGCATACTGGTAATGAGGAAATACAGCTGCGGGTTATCCAAATAGTGGAGGGCAATTTCACGGATCAATAGCTGATGGGGCTGACCGAAAGCAACCAGTGATTGAAATCGGCTGACCCTCTCTGTAGTTTGTTGATCCTATGGATTCTGTCTAACTGTTAAAGCCATCTTTTGCCACACCAGAAGTTATATTTGCAATGACTGACCAATTTAAGAACATCCATTTTCATCTTTAGAGTTTGACAAAAACACAATTTTGCACTGATTGTCCAGTCTTAAGGTTGCTATAAAATTGCACCGGTGCAAAATGTGTAGTCTAGAAATGTGAGTGCAAATGGCACACAATAATTAACTGAAATACCTCAAGCTGCTCACTTTCAAATGTGAGCAGCTCACCCAGCCCTGATTACTTCACTGTATGCTGCCATCTGTCTGTCCCATGTCTATAGCAGGATGTTTTAATTTCCCTAACTTGCAGCCAGTCAGCGCTAGGATCCATATCAAACGTAGGAGCAAAAGAATTCAAGGAATCAGCTACTACTTAATGAACAACTCACCACCAATGAGGAACAGAAAAGGATTTGTAAATAATGTAGACACATTTCCTTTAAGAGCACACCATTGAAAGAAGAGAACATAATAGCTTTACGGACATAGAGCATGCATGTCTAGGTATTTATGTAGTGTACAATCCAGCTGTGGAGAAACCAAGAACAGTGCAGTCATGGGAACTTGGAGACAATTCAAGATTATGTTCACTCTTCTTTTGGATAGTTGTATGTGCTATTTATAAATCCATTTATGACCCACCTATCTGTAACTCAACACAATTAAATATGTAAATAATTTGGTAAACAATAACTCCTATTAACTGCATAGTTTTAACAAATTTAAGAACACATTCCCCCTTTCTGACTTAAGGTCAACAGCCCAAGTCATGGTGCTTTCCAAGTTTACGTGCGGTAATGCTTTACTAGCTGGCCTTGCCAAAGGCTGAGAGGAGGATACTCTGAAGAAGAAGAGTTGTCTGTCATTGTCATACTGCTAAATTTTGATGCTCTTACCAGTGAGAAGAGTGTCAAAAGAATCCATGTAAACATTGATGATGATTGGAGAGAATATGGAATGCTGGAGGGCTCCACAATTGTTAGAAATCTTCAGGGGCATGCCAATGTCGATGTGTACAAAAAGGTAGTAGTTGGATAGGTATGAGAAAAACTAGAGAACCACTTTGCCACAGATTTCTTTTCAGGACTCCAAGGTTTGATTACAAGTAGGGTGATTGATGGTTTCAAAGGTGGCCTAGGGGTCTAGCAAAATCAGCCAAGGCAGCTAAGTGGTCTAGCAAAATCAGGAGGCCAAAATAATCTTCCTCTCTCGTCAGGAGAGTGTAGGCTATAATTTATTATGTAGCTGTCCCTGTGCTGCAGCGCGACCTGAAGCCAGATTGGAAATCCTGCATGAGATGGCTAGCACAGACGTGATCTTGGAGTTAAGCATGGACTGGGCTAGGTGAGTGATGGGCCAGTAGTTGGCGAGATCATCAGGGTCTAGTGTGGATTTCTTAAGGAATGGGATGTTCTGGCATTTCTTGAGAGCTCCTGGGAAGATGCCTTGATTGACGGAAGCATTGACAATGGTGAGTAAGGATGAGATCATTTCTTTAGAGACATCTTTGATAAAGGATGAGGGTAAGGTATCATCTTCATAAGAGATGGTTTGGAGGGAATTTAAAATATCAGCAAGGTCTGCAACAGACTGGGGCTTGAAGGATGGCCATTGAGAGATGCTGTGCCGAGAGATGGGTGTCAGAGAAGGAGAAGGTTTAGTGTTGCTGATTTTCTGTTGCCTCTTCTATATTTATTCACTAAAGAAGTTGATAGTATTGAACTTGCCTATGGCGTATAGGATATGAGGCCAGACAGGGTTAATGCAGTTCTTGATTGCCTTGAAAAGCATTTGATTTCTGTTGGTATGGTATTTGTGGTGTTGATATAGAACTTTGCTTTGGCTGACCTGTTGAGTAGTGTGCATGTTTTGTAAAGGGACTTCAGTAAAGTGGAGACATAGGAGTTCTGTTGTTCTTCCACTTTCTTACCTGTATGCCAATGGAGAATTTGTTGCTGCCAAAGTCTTTGAAGTATCAGGTGCTGAAGGCTTGCACTTGATTGTTTTGGTTGGAGTATGCAGGTTCAGATGCTTTTCCAGAAATGCAGTGAACCCGTTTATAAAGAAAAGAAAAGCCGACATGGAGGTGACAGGCCTAGAGACAAGTTCAGGCTTTAGGTTGTCAATGGAGACGTCTTTGAAGCATATGCAAAATTCATTTTCACATTACAGAGTTTGATTGCATTTGTTATCTTCATAATTTATCAGCACTACTACTACATTTCCTGTTGTTTTGACAGCAATTTGTACTTCAAGTGATGAACATAACATTATCAGTTCTAGAGGCAGGTAAATATTATTCTACAAGGAATCTTTTCAGTGGGAGCTGGCTGGGAACATGGCGGCCGTCTAAGGAGCCGGTCGCGGAGGGCTCCGCTCCTGAAATAATATGCTGAAATAATCAAGCCCTACCAGGGGATCGCGAAGGCTTGATGAGTTGGCAGAAGGGGTCCGTTTTGCTCTTCTTTTGATTTGGCGGCGGTGTGGACGTCGAGGGAGCTGGCGGGAATACGGGACACTTTGGAGCGCAGGGTTGCTACGTTGCTGAGTGCCTCCCTGGAGCCCTTTGGGGTCAGGGAGGCGACGGCTTGTGTTTACCTCTGGGGAAATCAAGGCAGAGTCAGCACAGGATTGGATGTCTCTGGAAGGAAGAGCAGGAGTTTCAGGATTTCTCAGCGTGTCGAGGTGATTTTCGGTACTGGTAGGAAAAACAAGATTTGAAGGTTTTTGGCTCCAGGGTTGTTAGAAATGGGGTTTTTGGTTGGCAGTCAGATTACCCTCTGTCCAAGCAAAAGCCCTCACTCTAGTCAGGGTAAGTCACACACTATCCAAGATTATCCTGTGCCCACCCTCTGGTAGCTTGGCACGAGCAGTCAGGCTTAACTTAGAAGGCAATGTGTAAAGTATTTGTGCAATAAGTCATACAATACCACCATATAGCACCACAAAAATACACCACACAGTGTTTAGAAAATGGAGGGAGGCAGGCAAAAAGTTAGGGGTGACTACCCTAAGGCTGTCAGGTCTAACATGTGTCCCCCCAGCTGAAAGTGGGGAGAGCTACCCGACCTCCTGGGAGCTCTCATCGCTAAGGCGGAAGTACCTGGAGAGACCATCAGCATTGGCGTGGTCAACCCCTGGGCGATGTTCCACCGTAAAGTCCATCCCCTGTAGGGAAATGGACCACCTCAAGAGTTTTGGATTCTCACCCCTCATCTGCATGAGCCATCTGAGGGGCCTGTGGTCTGTCTGAACCCGGAAGTGAGTCCCAAACAGGTAGGGTCTTAGCTTCTTCAGTGCCCAGACCACAGCAAAAGCTTCTCTCTCAATAGCACTCCACCTCTGTTCCCGTGGTAATAGCCTTCTGCTAATAAAGACTACCGGTTGATCTCTGCCCTCCTCATTCAGCTGTGCTAGGACTGCCCCTATGCCATGCT
The DNA here is from genome assembly GCF_031143425.1 of Pleurodeles waltl. NCBI lineage: Eukaryota > Metazoa > Chordata > Amphibia > Caudata > Salamandridae > Pleurodeles > Pleurodeles waltl. The sequence continues at coordinate 408,711,133 of NC_090444.1, forward strand.
CTGAAGCGTCTGTCTGCACGATAAATTCCTGGGAGTAGTCAGGGGCCATGAGTACGGGGGCCGTGCACATGGCTTCCTTCAGGGCGTCAAAGGCTTTCTGACAAGCCTCTGTCCAATTCACCAACCTAGGTTGTTTCTTGGAAGTGAGTTCTGTCAAGGGTGTTACAATGGTACCATAGCCCTTGACAAATCTGCGGTAGTATCTGGTGAGGCCTAGAAAGGCTCTCACCTCAGTCTGCGTTCGTGGTGGTTGCCAGGCCTTGATAGTTTCAATCTTGGCCTGGAGTGGCTGCACCTTGCCACCACCCACTAGGTGTCCCAAGTACACCACGGAACCCTGCCCAATCTGGCACTTACTGGCCTTGATGGTCAGGCCTGCCTGTTGCAGGGCCTGAAGCACCTCCTTGAGGTGAAGCAGGTGTTCCTCCCAGCTGGAACTGTAGACAGCTATGTCATCCAGGTAGGCTGCACAGAAGGCATCCTTGCCAGCTAGGACCCCGTTAACCAACCGTTGGAAGGTAGAGGGGGAATTTTTCCACCCAAATGGCATCACCCGGAACTGGTAATGGCCATCAGGGGTTGAGAATGCAGATCTTTCCTTGGCCCCCTCAGTCAGGGCGATCTGCCAGTACCCTGAAGTAAGATCAAACGTACTCAGGAACTTGGCAGCGCCTAGCCTGTCCACGAGCTCATCAGCTCGGGGGATGGGGTGAGCATCAGTCCGTGTGACTGAGTTGAGACCCCGGTAGTCCACACAGAACCGGAGTTCTGGCTTTGCACCTGGGGCAGTAGCCTTAGGGACCAACACCACGGGGCTGGCCCAGGGACTACTGGATTTCTCGATAACCCCTAGAGTCAACATCTTGGAGACCTCCTCCTTGATGCTGGCCTTCACCTTATCCGACAACCTGTAAATTTTGTTCTTCACAGGGAGACTGTCACCAGTGTCAATATCATGAACACAGAGGTGGGTCAGTCCAGGAGTAAGGGAGAACAGGGGGGAGAACTGCTCCAACAGCTCATAGCAGTCTCCTTTCTGGTTTAGAGTCAGGGAGTCAGACAGAATGACCCCGCTTACTGACCCATCACCTTCTTGGGCAGAGAGGAGGTCGGGGAGAGGTTCACTCTCCTCTTCCGTTCCCTCCTCCGTGACCACAAGCATGTTGATCTCCGACCTCTCAAAATGAGCTTTTAGTCGGTACACATGGAGCACCCTTAGGGGATTCCTAGGGGTTTGGAGGTCCACTAGGTAAGTGGCCTCCCCTTTCCGCTCCTTTATTTCAAATGGGCCAGACCAGCGGTCCTGGAGAGCTCTGGGCTCTACTGGCTCCATTACCCACACTTTGTCTCCAGGTTGAAACTCTACCAGGGTGGCCTTCTGGTCATACCAGTGTTTCATTACCTCTTGACTGGCCTCAAGGTTACTTTGGGCCTCTTTCCAGAAGCGGGTCATCTGGTTGCGGAGGGCCAACATATAGCTGACCACATCCTGAGGGGGTGTCTTTGGAGCGTTCTCCAATCCCTCCTGGACAATGCTTAAGGGTCCCCTGACAGGGTACCTGTAGAGAAGCTCAAAGGGACTGAACCCTACCCCCCTCTGGGGGACCTCTCTGTAAGCAAAGAGAAGGCATGGTAAGAGGACGTCCCAATCATGCCTTTCAGGGTCTTGTTGAATCTCTCCACAAGACCATTAGCCTGGGGGTGATAGGGTGTGGTGAACTTGTAAGTTACACCACACGCATCCCACAGAGACTTCATGTATGCAGACATGAAGTTAGTGCCTCTGTCAGACACTATTTCCTTGGGGAATCCCACACGGGTAAATATCCCCATCAGGGTTCTGGCCACCACCGGTGCAGTTAGGGTCCTCAGAGGGATTGCCTCTCGGTAACGGGTGGCATGGTCCACCAAAACCAGGATGAACCTGTTGCCTAAGGCAGTTTTGGGGTCCAAGAGACCAACAATGTCGATGCCCACCCTTTCAAAGGGGGTGCCAACGACAGGAAGTGGAATCATGGGGGTTTTAACCCTTTTTCCTGCTTTACCACTCGCCTGGCAGGTAGGACAAGATCTGCAGAACTTATCTGAGTGTGTCCTCATTTTGGGCCAATAAAAGTGGGTGACAAGCCTGTTAAAGGTCTTGCCCTGCCCCAAATGTCCTGCCAGGGGAATGTAGTGAGCCAGACCCAGTAGGAAGGTTCGGTAACATTGGGGGACCACCAGCATCCGTGCTGCCCCAAAGGCCGGAACCTTAGGCTCACTGTAGAGGAGATCATTCTCCCAATATAGGTGGTGATTGCCAGAGGCGTCGCCTGCTGCCTGGTTTGAGGCTTGTTTCCTCAAACCTTCCAGAGTGGGACATTCTTTCTGCACCTTGCAGAATTCATCCCTGGTGGGTCCACCCTCAACTTGCCAGCCAGCAAGCCCAGGTAAGTCACCTAGGGCGGCAATGTCTTCCCCAGTTGGCTCGGGAGCCTCCTCCTCAGGAGCCCCGTCAGCCACTGTGGGAACTTCTGGGGCCGGTTTCCCGCGCCCCTGGTCCCTCCTCTTGGCAGCTCTCTGGGCCATCGTTCCAGGCTCCAGATGCCCTTGACTTCCCTCTCGGTCAGCCATGGACCGTGTGGTCATGCAGACCCACTCAGGTAACCCTAACATCTCCAGGTGAGACCTGAGCTCCACTTCTTTCCAAGCAGTGTGCTCAAGATCATTGCCTAACAGACAATCTACAGGCATGGCAGGACTCACAGCTACTTTCAGAGTACCAGAGACCCCCCCCCCCACTCAAAGGGAACCAGAGCCACCGGTAGGTGACTCTCGCGATTGTCAGCGACTCTGACCTGGTGGAATGTATTAGGTACTATCTGCTCTGTTGACACCAGCTGACTCTTGATAGTAGTCATACTGGCTCCTGTGTCGCGCAGAGGTTCCACCTTCTGCCCATCAATGGTGACCCACTGCTGGTACTTAGAAGTATTTCTGGGCATGTGGGCCTTAGGCACCATTTCTCCTTCTCCCAGGGACACTAGGGAAATCTCTACCTGCTCCCCAAAGCTATTTGGGTCCATCTCCCCCCCGAGCGCTACACTAGTCAACCCTGGTGCCTGTCCGGTAGTGGACGGTGCCCTCTTGGGGCACTGTGGATCGCCTTTGTAGTGACCATACTGGTAACACTCCATGCATTTGGGGCTAGATTTCCCTGACTTGTGATATGTCCCTGGCTTTTTCCCAAATTTGGAAAAGGAAGGGTTGCCACCCCCTCCCTGGGAATTCTTTTGGGGGCCTTTGAAGAGTTCCTTATCTGCAAGTTTATCTCCCCCCTCTTTCTTCTGTTGGGAACCCTGACCACCTTTGTGGGAGTCCCCCCCAGGTACCTTCTTGGACACTCTGGTGCTAACCCAGAGGTCCGCCTCCTCAGCAAGCTTCCTGGGATCAGTCAGCTTACTATCCACTAGGTGCTGGCGCAAATCTGTATAAGTAGTATTAAGCATATGGTCTCTCAGAATCAAGTTATATAAACCTTTATAATCTGCTACTTTGTTGCCCCGCACCCATCCATTCAGTGCCTTACTGGAGAAATCAAAGAAATCTACCCATGTTTGTGTGGTTTGTTTGGTGCTGTCCCTGAACCTCTGACGGTATCCCTCAGGGGTCAGCCCAAACTTGGCAAGTAAAGTGGCTTTCTGAAGTGGGTATGTGTTTTGATCAGGTTGATCCAATGTGAGAAGTGTGTCCCTCCCCAATGGCGGCAAATAACCCCACATAGCTACCCCCCATTGCCCTTCAGGAACCTCGTGAGCCCTTAGTGCAACTTCATAAGCAGCTAACCATTTATCTATGTCATCTCCCACCACAAAACTGGGCACCACATTTTTGGTTATACAAACCTTTTTTTCTCCAACAGGTCCTGTCTGTATGCTACCACCATTATTGCTGGATTCAGACTGTCTCGCCTTGATCTCCAGTTCTTTGAGACTCAGTTCATGAGCCAACAATAGTTTCTTTTCAGCCAAAGCTCTTTCAGCTTCCACCTGTTTGGCTGCTCTTTCAGCTTCCTCTTGAATCTGTTTGGCTGTTCTTTCAGCCTCAGCTTGTTTGGCTTCTCTTTCTGCCCTCCTCTCCTCCTGTTGAGCCTCAATTTTCAGTTTTGCCATTTGCAATTGGAACTCCCTTTCCTCTCTCCTTTCCTCTGCGGTCAGGCTTTGCATAGAGACACTGCTCCCTGGTCTGGAAGGGGGCACAATTGCAGTGGTAACACCATCCACAGACAGTGAAAATTCCTCTGAGGCGCCATGTTCTGGCTCCTCTTCCTCATCATCCTCTAAATGGGCTTCTGCCCAGGCCCTCAGCGCCACTTGAAAGTCCTCCTTTCTGGAGGCCCCTTGGGTGGGTACCCTCAATGCCCTGCAGAATCCTCTTAGTTGTTTGACCGTATATGTATCCAACTGGACTAGGTCAAAGTCCCTTGTCTGAGACCCAGTCAGAGACATGTTGAGTGAGGATTTAGTTTTTGAAATTGTCAGGAAAAAAAATCGGATTTTCAAAAAAGAGATAAAAACCAAGTTGACCTTCAACTGTGGGTAGGTAGTGATAGACTTAGCTACTGTATGTCACTGCACAAATACAAGTCCTATCCTCACCGCTGATCACCAATGTTAGAAATTGGGTTTTTGGTTGGCAGTCAGATTACCCTCTGTCCAAGCAAAAGCCCTCACTCTAGTCAGGGTAAGTCACACACTATCCAAGATTATCCTGTGCCCACCCTCTGGTAGCTTGGCACGAGCAGTCAGGCTTAACTTAGAAGGCAATGTGTAAAGTATTTGTGCAATAAGTCATACAATACCACCATATAGCACCACAAAAATACATCACACAGTGTTTAGAAAATGGAGGGAGGCAGGCAAAAAGTTAGGGGTGACTACCCTAAGGCTGTCAGGTCTAACAAGGGTCATATTATTTTTGGTATAAATACTGTAGGAGCTTATTTTGACCATATGGTGGACAGGGTAAAGGGGCAGGAGCGGTTCGGGAAAGAAGGGGGGAAGGTGGCATTTAAAAATAGTTTTGGTCAAGTGGCGTGTTCCCTCCATAGCGCTAAGAAAAGTAAGAAAAGAGTGGAAATCGAAAGTCTGATTCCCCCCCCAGAACCCTTCTACAGTGAGAAGTAAGGCAGAATAAGATAATAGTTCTGTTATAAAGAAACTGGATGCAAAGAGTTTAGGAGGATTAAATTACAGGAAAGCCCATGTTACCCCTTCAGTTAGGACTTATTTTCGAGTACTGCCAGGCTCTCCCAGAATGTTAGCCGGGGGGTACGAATATGCAAGAGCCGGATAAATTGGACAAATTAGAGTCTGCTGCTAGTTCAGAGGGTAGCGGCCTAGACCTCTGGGTGGATGGGGGAAGTGTTTTACAGCACTCTCTTTCTGTGAGGTCCATAGAGAGGCAAGCAGAGGTGAGCGCAGTGCAAGTTTCCCAACCCGTCGGAGAGGATCATGGGCAATCAATTGCGGATATGTTGAAAGCATTATCTGTGGAACTGAAGAGTGGCTTTGAGATTTCTAATGCCAATCAGGTGGAGATTAGGGGTCTCTGTGAAGATTTAGGGAAGAAAACTGACGATTTGGCAGGTCGTACAGCTGCTTTGGAGGAGGAGGTGGGGGAGTTAAGGGTGGCGGTGGAAGAAAATAAGGAGCAAATAAGATATTTAAAGGAAGGGGAAACAGGGGTGATGGCTAAAATGGAATCCCTAGAAAATAATCTGAGGAGGAATAATTTAAGGTTTCTCAGGGTCCCGGAAGGGCTGGAAGAAGGTGACTTAAAAGGTTTTACAGCTCGACTGATAAAGCAGGAGGTGAATATGGAAATATCAGAGGAAGACATTGTTAAAGATATTCAAAGGGTGCACCGGGTCCCGGGAAAAATGCCCTCCAACAGGGACAGACAAAGGAAAATTCTAGTTTATTTGCAGACATACTCTCTGAAGGAACATATTCTCACCCTGGCGTTAAAAAATAAATCGTTGATGGTAAACGGATCCCCTTTTGAAATTAGGTCAGACCTTGCATCTGTGACTTTGAATAAACAGTGGGAGCTTGGTAAAAGAATAGATGTTTTGAAAAAACTTGGGGAAACAGCTCAGTTGAGATTTCCTGCTTCTCTAAAAGCTATGGCAAATAATAAGATGTATAATTTTACGGACTGGAAGGAGGTGGATGAGTTGATTATGAAAATTGAGAAAGAGAGCAGGAAAGAGGCAGGTCTAACCTAAGATTTGATTGTTCCACCGGTGAGGAGGTTTTGTGGGCGATGCCCTAACTTAGGAGCAGTGACCCTCCTCTGACCATGGTCAGGTTAGTGTTTGAGTGGGTTCCCAGGGGAGGAGGGGGATTGAGCGAGGTGCAGGATGATGGTGGAAGGGAGCACTGGGTGGGGAGTATAATAGAGGAAAAAAAGACCCTCCTTCTTGTAAGTAGATCAGGGGGAGGGGGAGTGAGGGGTGGTGGTGGGGAACACCGGGTGGGGAGCATAATAGGGAAAAAAAGATCCTCATGGTGGTAGGTAGACCTGGGGAGCGGGAGGTGATGGGTGGGGGGTGGAAGAAGGTAGGTGGTTTTGATGTCGGAAAATGGCAGTAAAGAACTTGAGACTCCTGTCTTGGAATATAAATGGGCTTAGGGTAAAGAGTAGGCAGAAAAGGTTGGTGCAATATTTGAAGGATGCCCCGTTTGATGTTTTGATCTTACAAGAGACCCATCTTTCTAGGGAGGAATGTTTTGAAGTTTTTAAGGCATACGGGTGGGTTCAGCAGATAGCTAGCTCAAATTGTTTGAGTGGTAGTTAAGAGGTGGCTATTCTAATTAAGAATCATGCTAATATTACTTTACTGGAAGGCCCCATAGATAACTCAGGGAGGTGGGTGTTGGGGAAGCTGTCTGCTTTTGAATATGTCTTTACCTTGGTAGGATACTATGGTCCTAATAGGGATGATGTAGGCCCATTAAAGGAACTCTCAGATTGTCTTTTACAATATTTAGATCCTATAATATGGGAAGGTGAATTTAATGTTGTATTGAACTATGAATTAGATAGATCAGGGGGTAGTAGGTCCAAAATAAACGAGAAAATGCAGGGTCAGATTCGGGTAATGATGTCCCAATGCGGGTTATATGATGTTTGGAGGTATAAGAGGGGGTCAGAGAGAGATTACGCTTATAATAATAAGAAGTATCGGCATCAGTCAAGAATTGACTACTTCCTTTTGGATACTGTTTAGGGACTTTGTTGAGTCAGTAGTACTTATTAGGGCCCATTTATCAGATCACATGGCGGTTAGTTTAGCTCTTAGCTTGCCAACAAAAAGGAGGGGAAAAAAAGGTGGACTTTAGATAGAACTCTGCTTTTGGAAGATGAGGTGGTTACGGAATTACGGGCGGATTCAGAGGAATTTTTTAGGATAAATTTGGGTTCAGCTCCCTTAGCGATAGTTTGGGATACATTTAAGGCCTTTTTGAGGGGATGTCTGATTAGGATAGCTGCACTCAGGAGGAAAGTATATAATAAAGAAATAAGCAGGTTAGAGAGTCAAATACGACAATTTAAGCAGGGAATGTTAAGTAAGGAGCAGGGTGAAGAATTTGACAATTTATATAAGCAACGTCAGACAGCTAGTTTGGAGTTGGCAGCTTTTTTGGATCGCAGGATTAGATTGAGATGTGAAGCTAATAGGGTGATGCATTTTGAGTACATGTGGATGATTTATACAGCGAACTGAAGTCAGGCTAAACCAGTTCTACAAGAGTCAACAGAGGATTTTGGGGGAATTTCTGGTTATGCTGTTAACAAGCAAAAGACCGAAATTATGGCATGGAATTTGGAACTAAATGATGCAGTGAATATAAAGAAAGAAGTTAAATATTCGGGGATCACTGTAACACATGATATATGTAAAATGGTGGATACAAATCTTGCTCGGGTTATGAGGGAGGTGGACTTTTTACTGAGAAAATGGCTTAATCTTCCACTAACTATAATAGGTCGGATTAACATTGTAAAAATGTTGATTGATCCTAAATTAACTTTTATTTTCAATTCATTGCCATTAATGTTTAACAAGGATGCTTTAAAGAAATTGCAGGGGAAAATTAGCAGTTTTATTTGGGCATCTAAAGGTGTTCGTACATCATCGAAAAAGCTCAGGAGGAAGAAAGAAAAAGGTGGTCTGGCGGCTCCTGATATGCAGTACTATGCATGGGCATATCTGTTAAAAAATGTAAGACAGAGTTTTTATACATTACATCATTCTGAGCTGGGGCAGGTTTTAATTGCTATGATGGAAGGCCAGGAGGTCCAGAGAAGTTTTTTATATAAGTTCGGGGACTCGAAGTTCTTTAAAAAACATTCGATTTAAGATATTACATGATTAGGCAGTGCTGTGGTATGAGCTGAGGAAGATCACGAAGTTGTCATATTATAATGAGTATGTGCCGATTTGGGATTCTCCTGGCTCCCCGGAGTGGACTAAAGACGCCCTGGCTATTCCTCTGAAAGAGGCAGGTTTTTTGCAATGGAGACATCTCTGTCATAATGGTGAACTTAGGGAGTTTGATAACCTTAATATGGAGGTAGGAGGAAGGCTGTCTAAGTTTAAATACCTTCAGATGAAGACTTGGGTTGGGAATGTGACAGATGAAGTGAGAAGTACTAAAGGACTGGTGGACCAGATGCAGCTGGATACTCCGATGAAAAAAAAAGTGGCTAGATGGTATTGGCTGATGATGGGCATTGTGGATGGTGAATTTAACCTCCCGGAAGAAATCTGGAGGGAGTGCTTGCCGGAGCCGCAGTTTAAAGACCTTTGGCAAGTATCCACTACACTTCTGTATTATGCTGTTAAACCTGCTGCGTTAAGGAGATATCATCTATTTTCTATCCACAGAGCCTTTTGGACTCCCAAAAAATTGTCCAGGCTGAGACAAGATAACATGGTGAGGTGTAAGAAGTGTGGTTCTGCATCAGCTGACGATCTACATATGTTTATTGATTGCCCTTTACTCGGTAAGCTTTGGTAAGAGGTGGGTGATGCAATTAAGGAGATTCTTCCCACAAGCCCGGAGGTAAGACCTTTGATAGTGATGTTTGGCTGTTTATATGAGGCGCAGAAGATGGGTAGAGATGGAGCTAAACTTTTGTTTTATATGATGCTTGTGGCAAGAAGTGAGATCTTTAGGAAATGGATCAGCCCTGTTCCCCCTACTTTTGTCAAATGGAAAACTTTCTAATTTACCATCTTAAGTTAGGCTGTCATAAAGTTTGTAAGAGGATCAGATTTTGGAATCAGCTGAAGCAATTGTTGGGAAGCGGTGAGGTATGAATAGATAGGATGTGATCCTATGATTATAATCTTTCCTCTGCTTTCCGCATTGGAGCTTGGGTGGAAAGATTGTCCCAGACAGGGGCGACGAGGTCGGGAATGGGTGGTGAGCAGTTGTGTGAGAACCTTTGCTGCTCTTCCCCCCTCCGGTCATGTGAGGGAAATTTGGAAGGTAAATGAGGATCACAAAACAAAATAAAAAAAAAGAAGAAATCTTTTCAGCCTCTTGAGACTTAAGGGCTGATTATGAGTTTGGCGGTCCCGTGACCACCATGTTGGCGGTCCGAGCACCAACAGTCTGGTGGAGCGGGCTGCCGTATTATGAGTTTGGCGGTCGAGGAAATAGAAGACCGCCAGTGGTCCGCCACCAACGCCAGGCAGCACAGACCCACGCCGTGTTCTGGAGGCACAAACAGGCTGGCGGTGGGCAAGTTTCCCCCGGACCTATTACGAGGTTGCACACCGCCAATGTGACCGCTGCGGTTCAACCACCACGGATGGGGAGGCGGAAACGAGCAGTTTAAAAGGAGACACTCATCTTCACACAGCAATACAGATCTGGGGCTGCAATGAAGCCATTCCTAAATTTCATGCCGCTGCTCCTTCTCACCGAAAGACAACAAATTCAACACCGACGTGGACGACACCATCCATAAGTACACACACCTACCTGTATTATTAACATGTATAACTACATTCTACCACTACCAAAAACATTATAGGGGGACGCCAAGGCCAGCAGCTACACTTATCATTCAAGACACTCACATACTGCAACACAGACACCCACACAACACACACACTTCCGCCAGCACACAAACACTGCATGGCAATACCATGCATATACGCATGGCTACACAACACAGGATCAGGAACACTGAAGGCCACACTGTTATGAGGGCAAACCTGGATTCTTGTTGGTGTATATGTTAGTTGTCATCATATGGTCAATGCATTGTGAATTTGTTTTTCTGCCACAAGCATTTAGATCATGCATCTTGGTACTTTTTAGTTGTCCTTCATTCATTGGGCACATAGGTTGGGCTCTCCTTCATGTCCACATTATTTTCATTTTGGCTTCACAGAGTGTACCATGATCTGTATGTTGGTCCCTCCAAGGTAGGTGCCAATGCATTTTGGTGAGCTCATTTTTGTTGTTGTGACTTACTCAACTCCACTTCCCCAGGTATTAATGACAAGCCCTCAGGATGCAGGATGGCCAAGACCTTCTCCTCCCATGATTTGAACTATGGGGGAGAAGGTGGGAGACCACCGCCAGTCTTGTGGAGCGCCAACTGGTGTCTGGCGGCCATGGAATGGATCTTCCCTCTGAGATTGTTCCTCCTCTTTCTGATGTCGTACCTTGTGCTCGGGTAGCTGCCTACAGAATTCACTCTGTTGACTATTCTATGCCACATTTCCCTTTTCCTTGCAATAGTAGTCTGCTGGACATGGGCTCCAAATAGATGTGGCTGTACTCTAATGGTTTCATCCACCATGACTCTTAACTCGTCATCTGTGAAACGTGAAAAAAAAAAAATGTGTATGTGCTGTGTGATGATAGGTGACGGGGAGTAAATAGTGTGATAGGGTGCAAATATGTGTGTTGGGGGTGTTGTGAGGATGTGTGATATGTGCTTTATGAGAGATGGTGGGGTGCCTCATATATGGTTTGGTTTGCTCTGATGTTGCTCTGACTTCTGTGTTTGGTGTGGGAGATGCAAAGGATTGTGGTGTTTGAAGTGGTGTGTTTTATAGTGAGGTTGGTAGGTGTATCAAGTGTGTGTATGTGTGTCAGCTGTGTTGTTTTCAAATCTATCCAATGTGGTGTTGTGTATTACTGTGGAGACCGCCGACCGTCGTGGTTCACACCACCATTGGAAGACTGTCATGGTGATTTTCGACTTGCAATAGGTTCGGTGTTTGGTTGACAGGCTGGCGATGCCAGTGATCGGAACGCCTCTTCCCCCCCCCTCCAGATTCTTGGTAGTGTCAGGATTTTGGCTGTCTTTTGACAGTCGTGGCTGTGTAACTCAGAATACTGCAGTCTGTCTGACCGCCAACATGGTGGTCTTTTAGCAGCCGCCACCAAAGCGGTCTGGCAGTCAGACCGCCAAACTCGTAATGAGGCCCTTAATGTGTTCATTCATTATTTTATCAGTTTCTAAAATATATCTAGATGCATGTTACATTTTTTCACCATGAGTAGCCAGTGCTCCCGCAGTGGGCATTCACGCTCATCTAAAATGTCTCACGTAAGAAGTTCTTACATCCAATAATACATTTCTTTGCATATATGAAACAAGTGCACCAACACAGATATAACTCCTTTGTGCTAACTCATCTTCTTTTTAAGGCTATGCGCAACGGTCATTCCTTTACCATCTTCATCTTTAACTCAAGGAAATAGTGAGTCTTGTTGGAAGCCTTTTGCTAGACAACACTAAAAATGTGCAAACTTGAGAGCGTTGACAGATGGAAGTCACAAGACAAATGAAAGAGAGTATAAAAACCTTCTGCAAAATTCCATAGTTAGGTGTACCACAGGGGAACAATAGGCCAAGAATACAAAACATCAAGAACAGCACTGAAAGGAGACTGGAATCCAAATCTGAGCAGGAACAAGAGACTGGAGATTCTCAAAGGAGGAAAACATAGGCAAAAATCACTGGGAAATAAATGGTAGGCAAGGAGTGCAACACGTCCACTGGGAGAAAAAAACAGAGCATTGCAACATTAAGTCCCCACTCAACAGAGGAGCTTTTATAATATGGCAACACGAAGCTGTGGGGCCATTTTAGGTCGGAAAATCAAGACAGACAATCTGCCACTATGCCTTTCCCTTTTACAAAAAAGGAGACGCTGGCTCACAACCTCTCTATGGGAAGCATGGTTACTGCAATGTCTGTACAAATATCTGCCCAATGGAGAGGGTGTGACTAGCATGCAGCCACAACTTGTGAACAGCATGCAGCCACAACTTTCTGATGTCCACTGACCCATGGCCAACATGCCAAATCAAATCAAATCATTAACATTTATAAAGCGCGCTACTCACCCGTGCGGGTCTCAAGGCGCTAGGGGGGAAAGGGGGGGTTATCGCTGCTCGAACAGCCAAGTCTTTAGGAGTCTCCGGAAAGCGGAGTGGTCCTGGGTGGTCCTGAGGCTGGTGGGGAGGGAGTTCCAGGTCTTGGCCGCCAGGAAGGAGAAAGATCTCCCACCCGCCGTGGAGCGGCGGGTGCGAGGGACGGCAGCAAGTGCGAGGCCAGCGGAGCGGAGGGGGCGGGTGGGGACGTAGAAGCTGAGGCGTCTGTTGAGGTATTCCGGTCCCTTGTTGTGGAGGGCTTTGTGTGCGTGGGTGAGAAGACGGAAGGTGATCCTTTTGCTGACTGGGAGCCAATGCAGGTGTCTCAGGTGTGCGGAGATGTGGCTGTTGCGGGGTACGTCGAGGATGAGGCGGGCCGAGGCGTTTTGGATGCGTTGCAGGCGGTTTTGGAGTTTGGCGGTGGTCCCGGCGTAGAGGGTGTTGCCGTAGTCCAGGCGACTCGTGACAAGGGCGTGGGTCACGGTTTTTCTGGTGTCGGCGGGGATCCAGCGGAAGATCTTGCGGAGCATGCGGAGAGTGAGGAAGCAGGCGGAGGACACGGCGTTGACTTGCTTGGTCATGGTGAGAAGAGGGTCCAAGATGAAGCCGAGGTTGCGGGCGTGGTCTGCGGGGGTCGGTGCGGTGCCGAGGGCCGTGGGCCACCAGGAGTCGTCCCAGGCGGACGGGGTGTTGCCGAGGATGAGGACTTCCGTTTTTTCAGAGTTCAGCTTTAGGCGGCTGAGCCTCATCCAATCTGCGACGTCCTTCATACCCTCTTGTAGGTTGGTCTTGGCGCTGGCGGGGTCCTTGGTGAGGGAGAGTACAAGTTGGGTGTTGTCGGCGTAGGAGGTGATGATGATGTCGTGCTTGCGTACGATGTCGGCGAGGGGGCTCATGTAGACATTGAAGAGTGTCGGGCTGAGCGATGAGTCTTGAGGTACGCCGCAGATGATCTTGGTGGGTTCTGAGCGAAACGGAGGGAGGTAAACTCTTTGGGAGCGGTTAGCGAGGAAGGAGGCGATCCAGTCCAGGGCCTGGCCTTGGATCCCGGTGGAGCGTAGGCGGGTGATTAGGGTGCGGTGACAGACGGTGTCAAAGGCAGCCGAGAGGTCGAGGAGAATGAGGGCGACTGTTTCACCGTTGTCCATCAGGGTTCTGATGTCGTCTGTGACTGAGATGAGTGCGGTTTCCGTGCTGTGGTTGGTTCGGAATCCGGTTTGTGAAGGGTCGAGCAGGTTGTTGTCTTCCAGGAAGGTGGTCAGCTGTTTGTTGACGGTCTTTTCTATTACCTTGGCTGGGAAAGGTAGAAGAGAGATGGGGCGGAAGTTTTTCAGGTCGCTTGGGTCATCCGTAGGTTTCTTTAGTAGGGCGTTGACTTCAGCGTGCTTCCAGCATTCGGGGAAGGTAGCAGAAGAAAAAGAAGAGTTGATGACGGTCTGGAGGTGCGGGGCGATGATGTCGTCGGCTTTGTTAAAGATGAAGTGCGGGCAGGGGTCCGAAGGGGCGCCGGAGTGGATAGAGTTCATGATGGATTTGGTTTCTTCCGTGTTGATGTGGGTCCAGTTGTTGAGGGTGATGTCCGGGGAAGCGGGTTCAGTGGTGTATGGTTGGGTCTGGTGTCCGAAGCTGTCGTGGAGGTCGCTGATCTTGCGATGGAAGAAAGTGGCGAGGGATTCGCACAAATCCTGTGAGGGCGTGACGGCGTTGGCGCTGGCGCTGGGGTTGGAGAACTCTTTGACGATGCTGAAGAGTTCTCTGCTGTTGTGGCTGTTTTTGTCTAGTCTGTCGGTGAAAAAGTTCCTTTTGGCAGTGCGGATCAGGTGGTGGTGTTCGCGTGTAGCGTTCTTGAGGGCGGTCATGTTGTCAGCGGTGTGGTCCTTGCGCCAGGCCTTCTCAAGGGCACGACAAGTTTTCTTTGATTCTTTGAGGGTGTCAGAGAACCAGAGAGGTTTTTTGGTGTTGGTCTGTCGATGCGTGCGTTTGAGGGGAGCAAGGTTGTCAGCGCAGTTGGAGATCCAGTTTGTGAGGTTGAGAGCTGCGTCGTTGGGGTCGGTGGTGAGGGTGGGTTGGTTGGCAGCGAGAGCGGAGAAGAGTTGCTCTTCAGGGATCTTGTTCCACTGTCGATGAGGGATGGGTTGAGTGCGGAGGTGGGAGGTCTCGCATCGGAATGTGAAGTGGACGCAGCTGTGGTCGGTCCAGTGTAGGGCAGAGGTGTGGCTGAAGAAGACGTGTTTGCTGGCGGAGAAGATAGGGTCGAGCGTGTGTCCGGCGATGTGGGTGGCGGTGTTCACCAGTTGTTTGAGGCCGAGGTTGGCGAGGTTGTCGAGCAGGGTGGTGGTGTTGGGGTCGTTGTTTTGTTCCAGATGGAAGTTGAGGTCGCCTAGGAGGATGTAGTCCGGTGAGGCGAGGGCGTGCGGGGAGATGAAGTCGGCGATGGCGTCGCTGAAAGAGGCGCGAGGTCCGGGAGGACGGTAGACGAGGGATCCTCTGAGGGTGGTCCTTGGGTCGGTGCGAATCTGAAAATGCAGGTGTTCAGCGGCGAGGGGGGGGTCTTCGGTGGAGGTGGTGACGCTGATGGAGTCTTTGAAGATGATGGCGACACCTCCTCCTACTTGGTTGGTGCGGTCTTTTCTGGAGATCTTGTAGCCTTCGGGGATGGCGGGTAGCGATGTCTGGAGCAGAGGAGGCGTTCATCCATGTCTCCGTGATGAAGGCGACGTCCGGGGCTGTGGAGTCCAGGAGGTCCCAAAGTTCAACGGCGTGCTTGTGGACGGAACGAGCGTTGATCAGGATGCACTTGAGGTGGTTGATGGCGCGTGGGCTTGTGGTCGTGGTAGTTGCGTGGTGGAAGATGCGTTTGCAGGAGTTGCAGGCGAAGGGTCCATGGGTGCGTTTGGGGTGAGCTAGGAAGCAGGTTTTGGAGCGCCCTGGGTTGAGGGCGTGGAGGGTGGTGGGGTCGTAGCGGATCAGCGGGGCTTGGGGGAGCTGGGGACCAGGGGTCGTGGCGCTGGGCGCGGGCCAGGCGCGGACGGGCGCAGACGGGCTTGCCTCTGGCGTGCCCGCTGCGCAGTCGCGCAGTCGTGCAGTCGCGCAGCGGCCGCCATAAGAGGTAGGAGGGGGGGGAGGGGTCAGCTGGGGGCGAATGGGAGCTGGGGGGCGGGGGCGTGCAGGAGGTCGCGGCGGGAAAGCGCGAGGGAGGGGGGGGGACAGGTAGAGTGAGAGGAGCTGGGGGAGGGGGTTTAGGGTGGAGGAGGGTGAGTGTTAGGAGGTTTGGAGATTAGGGAGAGAGATAGGAGTAGGGTTGTGAAGATAGGGGAGGGGGGGTTGTAGAGGTGGGTGAGGGAGAGAGGTAGAGTGAGAGGATAGGGAGATAGGTAGTAGAGGGGGTGGCGGGAGGGGGGGAGAGATAGAGAAATAGATAGAGAAAATAGATAGAGAAGTCGATAGATAGGGAAATAGATAGATAGACAGATAGGTAGGTAGGAGGAGGTGGAGAGTGGGGGAGTTAGATAGTGAGATAGGGAGCTAGAGAGATAGGAAGATAGGAGGAGTGAGGGAGGTAGATAGCGAACGGGTTAGCTAGGGGTGAGAGAGGGGGAGGCGAGTGAGGGAGGGGGATGAGGAAGGAGCAGGAGGGCAGGCTCGGGGGAAGAAGACGGAGGAGGTAGAAGAGCCGAAGACAGGAGAACAGAAGACAGAAGAACAGAAGACAGAAGAACAGAAGACCGGAAGAGCAGAAGACAGAAGAACAGAAGAACAGAGAAGAACAGAGAAGAACAGAGAAGAGCACAGAAGAACCGAGAAGAAGAACACAGAAGCACCGAGAAGAACAGAGAAGAAGAACACAGAAGACCGGAAGAACACAGAAGAACAGAAGGGAAGAACAGAAGAACAGAAGAGAAGAACAGAAGAACACAGAAGAAGATTGCTGAGGGGGAGCGAGGAGGAAGAGACAGAGAGGAGGAAAAGAAGCAGGAGCAGGAGAGAAGGTGAGTGGCGCGGGGCAGGGCGAGGGGCTGGGAGGAGGGGGGTACTTACAGTTAGGTGGGTCTCAGGAACACAGGAACTCGGGAACTTGGAGGAGCTGCAGCGGCAGGGGGAGCGACCTACCCTTGGGTCAAGGGTCGCTACCACTGTCGCGCAGCGGCCGCCATAAGAGGTAGGAGGGGGGGGAGGGGTCAGCTGGGGGCGAATGGGAGCTGGGGGCGTGCAGGAGGTCGCGGCGGGAAAGCGCGAGGGAGGGGGGGGGACAGGTAGAGTGAGAGGAGCTGGGGGAGGGGGTTTAGGGTGGAGGAGGGTGAGTGTTAGGAGGTTTGGAGATTAGGGAGAGAGATAGGAGTAGGGTTGTGAAGATAGGGGAGGGGGGGTTGTAGAGGTGGGTGAGGGAGAGAGGTAGAGTGAGAGGATAGGGAGATAGGTAGTAGAGGGGGTGGCGGGAGGGGGAGAGAGATAGAGAAATAGATAGAGAAAATAGATAGAGAAGTCGATAGATAGGGAAATAGATAGATAGACAGATAGGTAGGTAGGAGGAGGTGGAGAGTGGGGGAGTTAGATAGTGAGATAGGGAGCTAGAGAGATAGGAAGATAGGAGGAGTGAGGGAGGTAGATAGCGAACGGGTTAGCTAGGGGTGAGAGAGGGGGAGGCGAGTGAGGGAGGGGGATGAGGAAGGAGCAGGAGGGCAGGCTCGGGGGAAGAAGACGGAGGAGGTAGAAGAGCCGAAGACAGGAGAACAGAAGACAGAAGAACAGAAGACAGAAGAACAGAAGACCGGAAGAGCAGAAGACAGAAGAACAGAAGAACAGAAGACAGAAGCACAGAAGATCGGAAGAGCAGAAGAACAGAGAAGAACAGAGAAGAGCACAGAAGAACCGAGAAGAAGAACACAGAAGCACCGAGAAGAACAGAGAAGAAGAACACAGAAGACCGGAAGAACACAGAAGAACAGAAGGGAAGAACAGAAGAACAGAAGAGAAGAACAGAAGAACACAGAAGAAGATTGCCGAGGGGGAGCGAGGAGGAAGAGACAGAGAGGAGGAAAAGAAGCAGGAGCAGGAGAGAAGGTGAGTGGCGCGGGGCAGGGTGAGGGGCTGGGAGGAGGGGGGTACTTACAGTTAGGTGGGTCTCAGGAACACAGGAACTCGGGAACTTGGAGGAGCTGCAGCGGCAGGGGGAGCGACCTACCCTTGGGTCAAGGGTCGCTACCACTGTCGCGCAGCGGCCGCCATAAGAGGTAGGAGGGGGGGGGAGGGGTCAGCTGGGGGCGAATGGGAGCTGGGGGGCGGGGCGTGCAGGAGGTCGCGGCGGGAAAGCGCGAGGGAGGGGGGGGGACAGGTAGAGTGAGAGGAGCTGGGGGAGGGGGTTTAGGGTGGAGGAGGGTGAGTGTTAGGAGGTTTGGAGATTAGGGAGAGAGATAGGAGTAGGGTTGTGAAGATAGGGGAGGGGGGGTTGTAGAGGTGGGTGAGGGAGAGAGGTAGAGTGAGAGGATAGGGAGATAGGTAGTAGAGGGGGTGGCGGGAGGGGGGAGAGATAGAGAAATAGATAGAGAAAATAGATAGAGAAGTCGATAGATAGGGAAATAGATAGATAGACAGATAGGTAGGTAGGAGGAGGTGGAGAGTGGGGGAGTTAGATAGTGAGATAGGGAGCTAGAGAGATAGGAAGATAGGAGGAGTGAGGGAGGTAGATAGCGAACGGGTTAGCTAGGGGTGAGAGAGGGGGAGGCGAGTGAGGGAGGGGGATGAGGAAGGAGCAGGAGGGCAGGCTCGGGGGAAGAAGACGGAGGAGGTAGAAGAGCCGAAGACAGGAGAACAGAAGACAGGAGAACAGAAGACAGAAGAACAGAAGACCGGAAGAGCAGAAGACAGAAGAACAGAAGAACAGAAGACAGAAGAACAGAAGAACAGAAGATCGGAAGAGCAGAAGAACAGAGAAGAACAGAGAAGAGCACAGAAGAACCGAGAAGAAGAACACAGAAGCACCGAGAAGAACAGAGAAGAAGAACACAGAAGACCGGAAGAACACAGAAGAACAGAAGGGAAGAACAGAAGAACAGAAGAGAAGAACAGAAGAACACAGAAGAAGATTGCCGAGGGGGAGCGAGGAGGAAGAGACAGAGAGGAGGAAAAGAAGCAGGAGCAGGAGAGAAGGTGAGTGGCGCGGGGCAGGGCGAGGGGCTGGGAGGAGGGGGGTACTTACAGTTAGGTGGGTCTCAGGAACACAGGAACTCGGGAACTTGGAGGAGCTGCAGCGGCAGGGGGAGCGACCTACCCTTGGGTCAAGGTATGCCACAATTCAGGAGCTGCACAGCATAAGAGAAACTAGTTGGTGTGACCTCAAAGATAAGTAGATGGATAACACATTGAGCTGCGAGAAACCACAGAGAGTATATCATGTTTTTAGATCTAGGCAGAGACAACCTGGCTGTCTTACATTGGAAATGAGACCAATACAAAAAGTGGTAAAAGTTATTTATTGTCCCCCAGCCACTGATCCTTTCAAGTGTCATTCCACATTGACCACCCCAAAGGTATCATTCCTCAAGCTGGGCACCACTTCAGAAAACCTTTTCTGGTGATTCCTAATACTAGCACACTGTTATGGAACAATGAGAGTACAGGTAAGTGAAATGCCATCTTACTGGGCTAAGGAGTGTAAAATTAGTCTGTCATAGGAATAATTGTTGAAAGTGCACAGGGTTCCTACAGAGGAATGAGGTCTGTGGGAGTAAATCCCATTATTGGCCTAAGAATATTGGGTTTCAGAAGATGTCTCGATGTGGGAGTGATGAGTACAGTGGTTCAAGAGGCACCCTGTCTGTGCAACAATCATAGCACTTGCAGTAAGGCCGGGTGTACATGCAACTAATTTATTTGAAAGGGTTTAAACAGAACATAACAAGAGTGGGGTACTTCAGGTAGCTGAAGGCATGCACTATGAGAAGGAAGAAAATGCTCTTGAAGACCTGCAGTTATATCATTTGATTTCAAATTTAGCTGTAATCCTTGGAGTAGGTAAAGGATGCCTTGTTAATATGCAGTACTGTCAGTATTACATTGCTATTAGAGGCCAGTGGTCACACATTCACCCTATTAGATATCTTGGTATGTATGTAGCTTCCAATATTTTAGACCTCTACGAGTTACATTATTGGGTAACGCTGGTCAAAGTTATGAAATTATTACAGAAGTTGCATCTTTTACCTTGATCCATTATGGGCCGAATTACTTTATTTAAAATGTCAAATCAACCCCTATTTTTATTCGCAAATGTTCCAATTAGGCTTAGTAAGCTATTTTATTGTGATTGTTAGTTTAGTTAGGACATCTTTTTATGGAAGCATCATCATGCACGTCTCAAATTGATTACTATTCAATTAAGTAAAGATCAAGGGGGTTTGGCCTTATAAGATTTTTATTTTAAGTGCCAGGCTGACTTTATCAATTCTCATTCCTGTTTGTCCATTGATGCATTTTCTTCCGATAAATCTTTTTTAAAGAGCAATGGTAAAATAGTTCAGTTCTCATTCTTCTTAAAAAGGTCCCAAAAAACTAGATATAACCTTTTAGAAGAAATGATCTTGCTAACAAATAAAATTGGTTTAAAGTATAAGACATTTGATTGCCACACTTTTTTATTACAAAATTGTAGTACCTCGGTGCTAGAGGTGCTGGAACATCTAGTTAAGCTTTGGAAAAGACATGGGCTTGGTATATTATCAGAATTTATAAAAGTAACAAATTGAAGATATGGAAACAGCTAGCACTGCAGGATAATGAGATTTTCTCTGTCTTATGGCTTAGCATTCTACAAACCTCCAGTTGTTTGAGGGCCTATACTGTTGAGGAAGGGGATTTTACTTTTCAACTTCTAAAACTATTTTTAAAAACAATTTGTTAGGGCTTTGTAAATGGTACAAGGGGCTACTTCAGAAGATTCAGGAGGACATTACCCCAAAATTTCTTTATACAATATTTGCAGCAGGGTGTATATTTCCCTGAATCACTGGGTAGCTATTTCCTCCTTCAGCTATAAACTGTTTTAGGGCAGCAACCTTCAAATGAATGGAGTTTTGTGCTAGATGTATGCTGTATTACACACCCCATTTCTTGCATAAATGTTTTTCTAATATCCCTAACAAATGTTTCATATGTACTGCATCAGTTGAAGGAGATTGGGCCCATATTTTTTTTTCTTGACCAGTTTTTCAACTTTTCTCGGATCAGATATTCTG
Organism: Pleurodeles waltl; assembly: GCF_031143425.1. Taxonomy (NCBI): domain Eukaryota; kingdom Metazoa; phylum Chordata; class Amphibia; order Caudata; family Salamandridae; genus Pleurodeles; species Pleurodeles waltl. Next base: position 408,731,819 of record NC_090444.1, read on the forward strand.
GTTTATAAGCCAACAGCTAGCAAAAAACATGATACCAGATTCACAATTGGTTATTTTTGGGCGGTTGGGTAAGAATAGAGCATTTCTGCAGAGTGTACAGAGTTTATTTTCTTAGCTATTTCATATGCACCATCACTTGTTCTACAATTTTGGAACTCAACGAGGTGTCTTTATTTATTTAATGGCAAGCTACAATTGTTAGGCAATTGTTAGGTTAAGGCAATTTGGACATCCTTATGCTAAACAGAACAATCAATTGAGGAAATGCGAGCAGTTGAGGTTCTTTTTTGCTGCCTGAGGGAATGGAAAGCTGTGGAGAGTGGGAGTGTTCAAGCATTCATGCTTTAGCCTGTTCCCTTTTGTAGTTTTTTTTTTATTGCCCTTTTAGAATTGCATGTTTGCACATAGTTACTACTTTTGTACTGTATACGATTTCACGTTTTTAACTTCCTGTTTGCACAGGGACTGATTCTCCTGTCTTTTAATATATAGAAGTTCGGGACTGTAGCACATTATTTGCGTTTTTGCACTATATATGACTGTTTTACCCTTGGGAATGAAATAGCAGGAGTACTGTTGTGCTTTGATTTCTTTCTAGATTTTGTACTAGGGCATTTTATTCTTGTATTTGGTCATATTTGAAATACCTTTGCTGCTTTGTATATTATCGAGAGTTTGAGTGATTAGCTTTTGCTGCCATATTTTTGTCTACCTATGTAATATCTATCAGTTTAAAATAACTATGTTTATTGTTTGTGTGTGCGCCACTGGAAAGAAGTGTTTGTTTGTTTTATGGTACCACTGAAATAAAAATATATTTAAAAAATGCAGGGGGGTACAGTTCAGGAGGAGCCGAGACAAGTGTATTAGTGAAGAACATTTTTCAGGATGGGAGAGGAGCAATGAGCCAAACAGCTTACCTAGAAAGAATGCAGTGGAAAGAAAGGAAGTAATAGAAGGAACAATGTTATGAGCCGAGGAGAAATACTGCAAGGGAACATGAAGGAATTTGAGAACAAATGCTACAAGAGAAGGAAAGGTGATGTAATGGAGAAGGAACATGAGGGAAGGAAAGGGTATGTGAATGAGGGAATGAGAGAACAGTAGAATTAAAAGTATGTGAAGGGATGAAATTATATAAGAAACAATTAAAGGAATTATGTGGCAAAAAGGATACTAGAATACGCAAGTGCATGCCTCTACCCAAGTGTATCGATACAGTCCACCACTCCTTGCAACTTCAACCAGAACAGAGTGGGACGTTGGCTGTGATTAGTTTATACATTATAGGTTTACACTGTGCATTTAGCATTTTTAACGATAAAAAACTGCAAACTCAAAAACCCAAAATATGAACTGAAACTGGTTACTCCGCTTATGTTTGACATGGACCTGGTGCAGCGGACATTTGGATGTTGCCCTTGAGGTCACAATGTTGATCTATACGTGTCCATAATTGAATTATAATGTGTGAATTTATAACATGCTAATTGTGAAGTGGTGCTCTTCAGTCCATATCCAGATGCATTCACTGTAGAGTAGAAACAAAATGTATGTGGTATAACCATATTAATTCAAATGCAACCACTGATTTGTTTTACATTAACCTTTATCTTAATAGCGAGAATTTACCTTTGAGACAATATTGATTTTCATACCAAGTGCACTAAATTTTATATACTCATGTTGAGAAAATGTAGTTCTCCATCATATTTACTTACATGTGTTAACAAGTTCATTCATTTTGGATGTACTGTAACATGAAGTTTAAACAAGAATCATTACTGACAATTTATAACTGCAGAAGTCTATATGTTTGATTTACATGAATAAATGTGTAATTCTGACTTTGCATTAGCTGAGCCATGTTAGGCCTGCTAGGACCAAGCCTCATAATTGTGGGGAACTGTTTTCTTTTATGCTAATGTTTCATTTCTTTTCAGATGCCTTTCACATGAAATTGTTAGTTTGGAAATAGATGTGCTATTACTCATTTACTCATACAGAGCCTAAAAAAATTACCTTTGAGGATGGTAAATAAAGAGAGCAAGGATGTGAAGTCTAGCTCTATTCATACAGTTCCAAAGTTGTACAGAAGACCAAGGACGGACACCTTCCCAGGACAGTATTGGGAACTCTCAAGCATGTTGCAGATGTCTGTTGTGTAATGTGAAGGGATTGGACAATGACATCTTCTGATCCATAGGCGTTACCAATGGACACATCATAAATTACTTTGAACTCTAATTAATTGATTTCAGTGGTTGGAAAAGGAGATTCCCTTGGACTTTAAAAGGTACAGACCTCTTTGCCCTTGACAAGCACTTTCCCCGATACTTGTTGAGAGAACTTAGATTTTTCTTAGACCCATGAAAAGACTCTTCACCAAGCTTCAAATATGCTGACACCTTCCCTTTTTACATACTCCTTGCCAAGTTTGGTTAGCTTGATTTTGACCCAGACATCAGTTTTCAACTTCTTTTTATCCTTTATTTCCTTTTTCCTTTTGTCCGCCATGTTTTATAACTTAGCCCATGTCAATTAGTGACATGCCGAGGATTCCCTTTGCTTTAGCTAGTTATTTAGATGCTTTTAATTTGATGTCATGTTTAGACAAGTGGATCAACATTTATTCTCTGAACACCAAGTACTGTTGTTTTTATTCTGTATAGCTGGTATTGAGTGCTTAGCTTGCTTGATGTTCATTAGGTTACATTTCTTCCAAAGATTTGGACACCCGATGGTGATACTGTACCTTTACAGCCTGTTTTTAAGAACTGTCTACATTAACCTGGGCATAAGTTTGTAATAAAACCCTTCAACTTTATTTTGGATTTGGGTTTTCATTGTCTGGCCATGTTGGTCATACTGTAAATTAACTGCTTGCCTGATGCTGTGAAAAATTGATTTTACACCGTGCTAAAGCAAAAAGATGTGTCAACCTAGTTTTAAAGCATATCAAAATGCTCCATCAAATCTTGTAACAGGGGTCTGGTTCCTCCAGGTGGGAGATAATAAATTAGAGAATAGTAATAGGTAGATAGTTATAGGGAGTTAGGGTGTCCCGTTATGAAATTGCCCAGATCAAGCTCAAATTCTGACTTCATGGTTCATTTGGAGGATTGAAGAAGTTCCAGGATTGTTCCTTTGCAACGGATTTGTGAGTACTATTAGGTTTGTGCTTTGCATCGCTTTGGCTTAAGATTGTGGTGAAGTGAAATGAATGTGAAGTGTTTTGCGGAGATTTAAATTGGCACTTACTCCTCAGAAGTTGAAGTTGGTTCACGGGTCTGTAATGGCCTAAGATCCCGGGACACCATACAAGTGTATAAGACACTTGTTTGTTGTTGTTTTTGTCTGCTGTTTATGAGATGCTGGTTGACTGTATCGTAGTATTCTTTGTGTGAGTGTGAGAGATTAGTATAAGTGAATCGCGAGTGCACAGAGAGGAGCTGTATCAATCTGAGTGAGATCTGCTGATTGAGTCTCATTTGCAGTACAATTCTGAAATCATAGTTGTAAAGTATAGCTCCATATTGCTTTGGAAGTGACTGATTACACAATCCTTTAGTGGAGCAGACAAAGTTGTTGTTGAATTTTTGCTCGTATTATTTTGCATTTAGTTTTGTTTGAGAGAGTGATTGTGAGAGAAATTGTAAAGGAGGGTGAGCTGCTGCAAAGAGTGAGATTGACGTCACATTGTGCTGCACTGGTATAGGTTGGTTGGTGTGAAGCTGCGCTGGTGTTGGTGGACTGCGTCACAGAGTATCATGCTACTATTGGTTGTGAACCCTCAATAGAGACTTGTGGGACCAGAATCATTTTCTGATTGAGAACAAAAAGTAAATTGTGAATTATTGTAATTTGATTGAAAAATGAAGCTCTTTAAAGCATTGAAATATTTGATGAAACGTGGCACATTTATCCCGGTTAGAGAGGGAATAGAGACTCACCCAAAGGTATGCCAGGTTATTATCCTGCCTTAACGAGTGAAGAAGGGGAGAGCACTAAACCAAAAAGAAAGAAAAAGACAGAACAGACAATAGACTCAGAGAACAAAGCTGAAATTTATGAGTGCAACTCGGATGATGATTTCATAAAGCAGTTACTTTTAAATTGTCCACCTCCATACAACACTATACAGATAGGAAAGAACAGTGAGACACCAAGAAAAACAACCTTTGACATAACTACTGCAATGGTGGAACAAATTTCGAATCAGATCGGACAGAGTTTAGGGATGACGATACCACAGAATCCAACAAATAAACTTATGCAGATGCATTAACAGTTCCAGTGACAATAGGTTCAGTTGTTTATATGGTCCAGGTATCACAGAAAATAACACACCTGCATTGGCTATCCCAAGTGTCCCAATTGTCCCAACCATTACAACTATTCTTTTACCAACAAATGCCCAAAGTAATGTCAGTCCGAGTGGTTCGGAGATAGAATGATTTCTTTCACTTCCCAGGCTGTTGACCCCTACACGCATTTCAGAACCAACTGCAAAGACAAGTCAGACAGGATTTACACCTGATGCGAGGGTGCCCAGATCAGAACCTACCCAGAATATTGGCTGTAGTACCCTAAATAGGAGATTACCCTTTAACACCTCGGAAGCAGAAATGTCCATTGGAAATACCTCAGATCATGGAATCTCCAATTCTTCAAGAGGAGAAATATTGCTAAATACTCCAGTAAGTTTCTGAGGTCTTAAGGCCCAGGAATTAGATGACTGGTTCAAGAGTCTGAGTGCTACAAATGAATTAGGAAGCTCAAGTCGTAGTGCAAAAACATTTAAAACCCCAGAAAGAGGAAAAAAAATTAGATGAGTCTAAATTGAAATTAGAATTAAATGAGATGTGTTGGGAAGGGGCTTATTGGTAAGAGCAGGTAAGTACCTACACTTAGCAATAGGCCACTAACCCCGAATAGGTTCAGTCAGGTCTCAATAAATTAATCCCCGCTCAACCCTTGGTAGCTTGGCAATGAGCGGCAAGGTTTAACGTAGGAGACAGGTGTGCAAAGCATTTAAAAATCACAAAACAGTAAATAAGTAAAACACAGAACACAATAAAAATACAACCCCCATTTATAAAAATAGAGGCCCTCATTACAACCCTGGCAGACGGTGTTAACTTGGCGGTAGCACCGCCAACAGGCTGGTGGTAATCACCGCCAAATTATGACATTGGCGGTTTGGTTCATGCCAAACCGCCAATGTACCACACCATCCACCACGGCGGTAACGACCACCAGGCTGGAGACAACCGTTTCCAGCCTGGGGCCGTCACTAGTCCGCCTGCGGGATTATGACCCCGCAGACCGCCATGGTTTTTGTAGCAGCTGTACCGCCACGAAAACCATGGCAGTAGGCACTATCAGTGCCAGGGAATTCTTTCCCTGGCCCTGACAGGGGTTTCCCCCGCCCCCCTCCTCACAGTCCTCCCCCAGCAGCCACGGCCCCCCTACCCCCCAAAAGCTGATAGGGCCCCCTCCCCTCCCCCACCCTCCCAAACTCCATGGGCCCTCTATACATACCCACCACCCCCCCACTCAAGCATGCACACCCACTCACACACATACACGTGCACACACATGCACACACACATACACAATACATCCCCAACACACACCACACTCCCCGCATTCATACACGCACTCACACACCCCCTCTATACACATGCAGTCACACACCCCTTCACGCACATGCCACACAACACCCCCCCACCCCCTCCCCTGTTGGACGATCACCTTACCTGTCTCGGTGGTCGTCCGGGAGGGAACGGGTTCCATGGGGCCTGCTCCGCCACCAGCACCCCGTCACCAGAACACAGCACACCGAATACTGCAATGTAATTCAGTGGGCGGTGTTCTGATGAAGTGGTGGTGGTGGAGGAGCAACCTCCACTGCACCTCCTACCACCAGTATGGCTGCTGGCGGCTCTCAGCCCAAATTATGGTGGAAAGTCACCAGCAGTCATAATATGGTGGTTGGAAGAATGCCAACACTGGCAGTCTTCGGTCTGGCGGGACTTCGGCGGTCTTCATAGAAGACCACCATAGTCATAATGAGGGCCAGACTATTTTGTTATCTCTAAAGTGACATAAAAATGATTAAAATCGAATAAGGGGAACCGGAGATATGAATTTTCAAAGAATTAATGTTCTCTAGCTCACAGAAACTACAAGCGCCAAACTGGTCCCATTAGACCAGGGCAAGGTCGAAGTTTGAGGATAACCGCGATGGAGCCCTGCTTGGCTACAGCAAGCGGGAGACCTTGGTCAAAAGTTTACCTTCAGACTTAGGCCCTCATTAGTCACTGCCGCAGGTCCAGCAGCGAAGACCACCATATCACGAGTACTGGGAAGGCACCAGCAGGACACAGCCAAGTTTCAGTTCGAACCGTGACAGTGGATAAACCAACCGTGACAGTGGATAAACCGCTCCAGCCAGCGGGAGGCATCTCCAGGCCGGCGGCCAGGCTGTTTCCCGCGACCATATTATGAGGTTGCACACCACAAGGATTTACGGGGCGGTCTCACTGCCACGAAAAGCCTGGTGGAAACAAACAACATAAAAGGGAACACTCACCTTCAGGAACACAGGCACGTCTGCAGGCGCCATGGCATGTGAATTCGAAGTCTTCCCAATGCTTCTGCTGCCCACTGACCTCCAGGACCAACAACGCCAACCAAGACACTAACCGTAAGTACATCAGCCTAGTACACACTGGAGGGAAGGACATTAGTGCACACACACAGCACACACAAATTCGCACATCCACCACACATACATGTAGAAGGAAAGCCGAGAGACGGTTGTCACCATTGCCACCAACGTTGCTGTGGTGCAGATGTAATTGCGGAAAAAAGTATAAAAAACAGACTATGTACAATATGCCAAAGGGCCAGTCCAAATGTCTTGCAGTGTCCCAAGAAAACTGGGCACAGAATGACGCCCCAACTTGACTCCTGACTGCAATGTGCTGACCTCCACAGGGCCGGGGCATCAATGTGGCATGCAGGAACCTCAGGGATGTGGGCTTGGAGGGGGGTTCCTTCGTCCTGGACTTGGAGGGGGGTCCTTGGTGGTGGATTTGGAGGGGGGCTCCTTTGGCTTGCCCTTAGAAGGCAGTGGTTTAGCCAGGAGGGGGGTGGGCCTTCGCTTAGCCTTCGAGGTGAAGGGAGTATGTTTTGGCTTGGTTTTGGCAGGGGCAACAGCAGACTTTGTGGGGGCAGAGGTCTCAGGTGGTGGTGGAGGGGCATGGCGAGGACCAGAGGAGGAGTGGAAGATGGAAGGCAGGGGTCGTGGGTGGAGCAGGGACTGGGCCATAGGGGGGAACAGGGAGAACTCTTGAAAGAAATGTTTCTTAGGGGCACAAGGTAGGTCATGGGAAAGGCGTTTGGGAGTGGAGACAGAGGGAATGGTTGAGAGGTGTGTATGTGGAGGTGCCTTGGGTGCAGGTGTGTGGGTGGATGACATGTGTGTGCTGGGAGACTGTTGAGTGTGTGGGTGTTTAGGTGTACTGGGAGGAGGGAGAAGAGACGCAGGGAGATGGCGGGGGATGCATGAGTGAATGTTGGGATGGTGTCTGCAGGTAGGGCGGATGTGCTGCATGTGGTTGTGTTGACTGTTCTGGTGCGTATATGGTGTATGGGGTGCATGTGTGGGGGTGTGATATTGTGGTGATGATGGCAGTGAGAGCACATGAGGCAGGATCTGGGACTGATGAGGTGGTGACTGCAGGTGTGAGTGGTGATGTGACTGTGAGGGGGGAGGTGGTGGGGGAGTCCGTGTTGGGAGTGGATTTTGTTGTTTCTGCATGTGTCTATTTTATGTGTGCATGGCGGTGGTGTATCCTGTGGTGCTTGTGTTTGTCCTTGCGATCTGGGTCTGTTGATGTGGATGCATGGTGGTATGAACGTGTACCTTGAATGGGTGATGGGAGAGGGATATGGGAGTTGGAACAGGTAGTTGGAGGGGGGACAGAAGGAGCAGGAACACTAGCTGCCATCAATGAGGACGCCAGAGCCTGAAACGATCTCTGCAGGGCAGACAGGGCACCGTTAATGCCTTCCAGGAAGGCATTTGACTGGTTCATCTGGGATGCCAGTCCCTGGAGGGCATTCACAATGGTTGTATGCCCCACAGAGATGGACCTCAGGAAGTCAATAGCCTCCTCATTGAGGGCAGCAGGGCTGACTCGGGCAGGAGCAGAGGAGCCTGTGGCGAAGGAGATGCCCACCCTCCAGGGTGAGCAGCCACGGGCAACTGGGTGGGGAGCTACAGGGAGGGCGGTGCTGGACAGAGGGGTGGCAGACAAGGATGATGCAGGCATGGGCCCAGATGGGTTCAACATTGCCAGGGAGCTGCCTTCGGAGGAGGAATCCGAAGATGTTGTGGTCGATCCCATCTCCCCCGTGGCACTCTCCTCACCCTCCATCACATTGGTCCTCTTGGCTCCACTGGATTCACCCTCCTGAGTCCCAGGGGCTGCAGCTTCCCCACTCGCTGGTACCCCTTCTCCTTCACCAGATGATGCTGAATCACACAAAGACAGAGGTGGAGAGGGAGGGAGGAAGGGTGCAATCAGACAATGTCAGCGCAACAGTCACAAACAGTAACTCCAACATCCTCTAATGCCATGTCGTGACACACCATGCCCTCACTTACACATGCTACAACAATGGAACACCCTAGTCGACCTTGCCATCCTGGAAGAGGGCCACATCATTCAGACCTATTGTCTGAACCGTCAGAACATCATGGAGCTGGTGAGCCAGTTGGAGCCAGATCTGTTGCCTGCCAATTGTCATCCCAATGCCATCCCTCCCACAGCACAGGTGTTGTCAGCCCTCCACTTCCTTGCCTCAGGGTCATTCCAGATTACGGTGGCCTTGGCAGCAGAGATATCACAGCCCATGTTCAGCTACGCCCTGAGGGATGTACCATGTGCCCTGCTAAAACATCTGCCCAGCAACATCAGGTTCCCCCAACATGCTGACTTAGCCACCATCAAAGCTGCATTTTTCGAATTGGCACATGTACCTCATGTGATAGGGGTCAGTGATGGCACACCCATTGTACTGGAGCCATCCAGGAGGAGTGGAAAGTGTATAGGAACCATAAAAACAACCATTCCACCAATGTACAGGTGGAGTGTCTCGCTGACCAATATATCACACAAGTAACTGCAAAGTTCCATGGTTCTGTGCATGACTCATGCACTCTGCGGAACAGCACCATCCCACACATGATGGCATCATTTCAGAGGGAGCGGGCCTGCCTCATCGGTATGTATTTTTTCAAATGTGTGCCTCTCTGTTCTCAACACCCTTCATGACCTGCCCTATCACCCATCCGGAACTGACATGGCTCTTACCTCTTTGGACATAGGTGACTCTGGTTATCCCAAACTTCCCTTGCTACTGACACCCGTGAGGCATCCAGCTACAGTTGCTGAAAACTGTTTCAATGAGGCCCAGAGTAGGACAAGACAGGTCATTGAGAGGACCTTACTCATGCTAAAGGCCAGATTTTGGGGTCTGCACATCTCCGGAGGTGCCCTACTCTACAGACCACAAAAGGTGTACCAGATCATTGTTGCCTGCTGCATGCTGCACAATCTGGCACTCAGACATCACATCCCATTATGGGATGCAGAGGATGTGGCACCTGTACCAGTGGCTGATGAAGGGGACATGGGGAGTGATGAGGAGGAAAATGATGAGGATGCAGCTGACTCCAGAGCAGAGCTGATACAACAATACTTCCACTAAGATACAGCTACGTGTCAATTATCTGGGATGTGACCTGTGCAACTGTCTGCCTTGTGCCATGCTGCCACCTGGTGTCTGTAATCACTGTATGGATTGGGTGCAGCTCTGACTCTGGGTGGCTTGGGGGTGGAATACATGTGCCCATGAGCTGGTTCCTTACTGTGCACAGGTCAGTGCCATTCTGTACCTGCTGATGTGTTGCAGCACCAGAGACATCTATGTGCATGACCATTGTTGCCTGGACTGGCAAATCCAGTGCTCCATGTATGCAGCACTAGGTGGATTCCTCTGCATGGCACCCTCTCCTGGAGATCGACATTGGGGGCTGAGCAACATCAATGTGTGTGCCAGTGTGAACTGCCTCACGTCTGGATTTGTTTGGTGTGGGGAAGGGGCTACTGGAAAGGTATGTTTTGGGTATGTGGATTTGTTATGAGCATATGGTTGGGGACTTGTGTTGCCATCTCAACTTTGGCCTCCTGTACTTATAGTGCATGTGTGCTGACTAGAGATTTGTGACTCATTTTGTGATTCGTGTCCCTGTCTTCTTCCATTTACAAAGCATTGTTGTGGGGCACCCTGGTACCTGCCTCACCTGTTGCCTCCCTTGACAAATGTCTCCAGCAACCGGCTGCACCCCTGTATTCGTTCATGCATGTTGCTCCCCCTTCTGTCACTCTCACATACATTGGCATCACAATGGGTTGCCTGTTGCACATGTAATGGCAGTATATATCATACTTATGACAAATACAGATGTAGACAGTAACTGTGCTCAATTTGTTTATTTGGTACAAGTGCAAGGGGTGAAGAGTGGGGTCATGGCAGGTTGGGTTCATCAGAATATATAGGCCAGCAGTGGGTAGTCGCACTCCAATATGGTAGCCTTGGGAGAACAGAGATATGACAGTGGACAGTCAACAGGGTGTCTCAGTGACACACAGGGGAGAATGCTCAGGAGAGGGTCACTTCCTGGCAGTGGTCTTGGTATCAATTCCGGCTGGATGTCTGGTTGGATGTCCTCGCTTGCGTGGGGTCTCCTCTGCTACAGTGGGGGGGGCTACTGGGGTCCTGCGGGTCCCGGGGCAGGGCCTCCATGCCAGTAGCTCCCACTGGCATGAAGGGCTCAGATGGGTTGTGGCTATTGGAAGGGCCTGCTGGTGTGAGGTGGACTGATGCTGGATGGTGGTGAATTCCTTCAGCACCCCTGCTATGGAGGCTATGGTTGCATTGTGGGTCTGCCACTGGTGCATGGCCTCCTGATGGTGTGCAGTCTGCATCCTCTGGGTCTCCTGCACAGTGGCGAGGATATGGGCCATGGTGTCCTGGGTTTGGTGGTACGCACCCAGGACTTGGTGAGAGCTCCTGGACAGTCTGGTATTGTGGCTGTACCATCGCTTGGACAACTGTACCCCTCCCACTTCCCCTAGCCCCCTGTGCCACTGGCACATTGTGCCCATTCCCGGTGGCCCCAGGCCCTTCATTGTCGGGGGTGTGTGCGTTCACACTAGCCGCTCTACTGTGGTGCACACTTCTGATTGAGAGGTCTCTGGGGCACAGGTTTGTGGAGGAGGGGCTGACTGAAGACTTGTAGGCACATGGGATGGGGTGTCCAGTATGTCCATGATTAAGCTGCTGGGAGTGGACTGACCAATCTCCCCAGAGGGCCCAGGCACGTTGACCCCATCCATACATCTGCTTGGGCCTTCATCCTGGTGAGGGCTGTCTGACCCTGGCCTCCTCAGCAGGGTGGCAGTGGCAGGGTCACCTTTGGATGGAAAGGTGGAGAGTGTGTATGTGGATGTGTAGTTGTCATTTCCATTGTGTGGTGCACGCAGTGGCCCGACTTGCTTCCCAGTGATGGCATTCACAGCCTCGTCCACCATGACCCGCAGCTCGTTGTCTGTGAATCGTGGCTGCTTCTGGCGTGACATGTTGTTTAGGGGGTGTGCTGTGCGGGAAGGGTGCAGTGTGGGGGGATTGGTGTTGTAGGGGGTGTAAAAGTGGGTGCAGGTGGATGGTGGTGGTGGTGGTGTGTGCTAAGTGTGCAATGTGAAGGTGTTTGTAGTATAAGTGATATGCTTTGTGGCTTGTGTCTCTGTGGCTGGTCATGAGAGCCGCAAGGGGCTGTGGGTGTGGGTGTGTTTTATAGTACTGTGAGCATCTGTGTGTGTGGTGCACACAGTGCCCCGATTTGCGTCCCAGTGATGGCATTCACAGCCTCGTCCACCATGACCCGCAGCTCGTTGTCTGTGAATCGTGGCTGCTTCTGGCGTGACATGTTGTTTAGGGGGGTGCTGTGCGGGAAGGGTGCAGTGTGGGGGGATTGGTGTTGTAGGGGGTGTAAAAGTGGGTGCAGGTGGATGGTGGTGGTGGTGTGTGCTAAGTGTGCAATGTGAAGGTGTTTGTAGTATAAGTGATATGCTTTGTGGCTTGTGTCTCTGTGGCTGGTCATGAGAGCCGCAAGGGGCTGTGGGTGTGGGTGTGTTTTATAGTACTGTGAGCATCTGTGTGTGTGGTGCACGCAGTGGCCCGACTTGCTTCCCAGTGATGGCATTCACAGCCTCGTCCACCATGACCCGCAGCTCGTTGTCTGTGAATCGTGGCTGCTTCTGGCGTGACATGTTGTTTAGGGGGGTGCTGTGCAGGAAGGGTGCAGTGTGGGGGGATTGGTGTTGTAGGGGGTGTAAAAGTGGGTGCAGGTGGATGGTGGTGGTGGTGTGTGCTAAGTGTGCAATGTGAAGGTGTTTGTAGTATAAGTGATATGCTTTGTGGCTTGTGTCTCTGTGGCTGGTCATGAGAGCCGCAAGGGGCTGTGGGGGTGTTTTATAGTACTGTGAGCATCTGTGTGTGTCTGTGTTTCAGGTGTGGGGGATTCAAACTGTCCAATGTGGTGTGGGCTACTATTGGCGATGCCTTTTTGTACCACGGTGGTACGAACCGCCGTGCAAGTGCCGCTTTGCTGGGAACTGACTCGTAATGGGGCAGCCGGAATATTATTGGTGTGGCGGGACCCGCGGTTGGTCAGTCACTCTTTCGTCGTAGGTCGACCTGTTGTTGTTGGTTTTGTGGCTGATTTGGGCATTTACTTTGTGACTCGTGATATGGCAGACGCTGTATCAAAAATCAGGGAGCAAGAGTCCTTAAAAATCCAAAATGTCAGAAACTGAATTTTGGAGGTTAGGTCTGGCTGAGCTCACCCACTGGTGTGGCTAAAAATCCTTAACACATCCCTCTCCTGCCCTCTCCTAATCTATTCAAGAGGGCACCTGCTTGTCTGAGTTTGCAGGAAATGGGGGAGGCCCTGAGCTGCTCCAAATGTCCTTCCCTCCATTAAAGACTTGTTTGGCTGCTCTCCCCCCATCCTGTTTTACCATCTGCTGAGGCAAATCTCCTCCCCCAGGCACTTCCTTTGTGTTCAGCCCAGGCCACTTCACACCTCATCAAGGCAGCCTGGCTAGGCTTCCAGAGGCTGGCCAATCAGAGAAGGCCACTACAAAGCTAAAACTGGTAACTTTTAGGAAGAGTTCTAAAACTCTTTCCCTGAACTAGTTACAGTAAATCCAACAATGGCAAGTTGTTGTATTTATTATAACAATCAGTTTGAAACCTTGCAATGAATAGCTACTTTAGAGACTTGGGGCCAGATGTAGCAACCCTTTTGCGAGTCGCAAACGGCGAAAATCGCCGTTTGCGACTCGCAAACGTGGGTTTGCAATGCACAAATGCATATTGCGAGTCGTTACCGACTCGCAATATGCATTTGCGACTCGCAAATAGGAAGGGGTGTTCGGAGTGGTATGCAACTCCATTTGCGACCGCGTACGTGGTCGCAAATGGAGTCGCAGTTACCATCCACTTGAAGTGGATGGTAACCCACTCGCAAACGGGAAGGGGTCCCCATGGGACCCCTTCCCCTTTGTGAATGGACCCCAAATTATTTTTTCAGGGCAGGGAGTGGTCCAAGGGACCACTCCCTGCCCTGAAAAAACCGAAACAAAAGGTTTCGGATGTTTTTGAAATGCAGCTCGTTTTCCTGTGAAGAAAACGGGCTGCACTTAAAAAAAAAAAAAACCTTTATTTAAAAGGCAGGTCGCTAACATGGAGGCCTGCTGACGTCAGCAGGCCTCCATGTTAGCGAGTGCCTATACTCGCAATGGGGTCGCAAACTGCGACCCACCTCATAAATATTTATGAGGTGGGTCTTTGCGACCCCATTGCGAGTTGCAGAAGGTGTCTGAGACACCTTTCTGCATAGCAAATTGCGACTTGCAATTTGCGAGTCGCACAGACTCGCAAATTGCAAGTGGCAATTTGATTTTTTCCTACATCTGGCCCTTGATTAATTAAAATAAAGTCTCCCCATTTTAGCTTATGGAGCCTATTCACTACATTGAGGGAAAAACGAATTTGGCTATTTTTCCTCACCAGGGCTTATAAAACATATTGTATAAGATCCCTTCTTATAGTTACACTGCACCCAGCACTGGAGGCACATGGGGCCTTAGGTAGTTTAAGATTTTTGGAAGTACTTTCAATTCCAAAGTCGAATTTCCATCTAACTTTACTTACTCATTCACTCTCAGGGCACCCTCAGAGTCAGGAAAACACCACCAAAAAGTGAAAAATGGGGGCAAAAAATTAGGGGACTTCTGCAACCAACCTAGTTATCTCACAAGATGATATTGGGAACTCTTAACAAAGCTCAGTTAGATACTTACAGAGCGTACACACAAATGTTTATATGCAAAGACATTCCAAAACATGTAGGACAAGCCTATGAGAGACTGAATCAGCCCAGAAATATGAATTTGAATAGGAGAAAAGTTATTGTTTAGGATTTAGTGACAAGGATGTTATGAACATGAGACCTCTGGGAATTAAACTGGAAATTAGGACATTAATTTACATTTGAGAATGGAGTGCATTAGACAGGTGAAAAGGAAGATGGGTAAAGAAGAAGGATCAGAAGAAAGTGAGAATAGATCTGCCCCAACTGGAACAGGTCAGAGTGAGAGAGCTGTATAAATGCTTTCCATGAGGGATGTTCCTGGTTGAGGATATGTTCATGTAACTTGGAGTAACAGTGATATTTTGTCATTCACAAATGATTTCCCAAAATTGAGAGATAAACCTGCAGAATGGTATAGACAGGCAAAATGTTTGTGGGAGGATTTGAACACATTGTTTGACATTGTTGTTCCAGGTGATTTGTAGAGTAAATGCAAAGAGGCTGTTAATTGGCCTGATAAGGAATCTCCAAGAGACCCGGTGACTAATGCACCACCTAATGTAGTGAGAAAAAAGGATCAGAAGGTTATTGCATTCTTGAAAGAAAATGTGTACCCTAAATATATTGATTGGCTAAGGATTGACAGTATGAGCCAAGAGTCTAAGGAGTCGATATATTCCTATTATGAGAGATTGTCGAAGGCTTTCAAACATTTCAATGGTACTGAGACCACTAAGGCAAAATATATGGGTAATTTTGTATTCAGATTTCTACAGGGATTGAAGCAAGAAGTGAATACCATGAATCAGCAGCATTTGATATGTTGGCAGAACAAACCAATCAATGAGATCCAGTGATATGCAAAGAAATGCAACATCAAATTTGATTTGAAGCAGAGAAAGTTAAAAGAGAATTCAGAGCTCAGAAATGCTCAGAGAAATCAGAATCCACAGTTTCCAAGGAATACTAGTGAAACGCAAGAAGTGTATCAACAGGGAGTTCCAATGATGCAAGGAGGAAATAGTTTTCAGCCACAAGGTAGTCTATGAGATGTTCCTATTGATCCAAGTATAGATGTGGATATGGTGACTTTAAAGAGGACCAATCCATGTCAAGTATGCATCAAATTGGGCCATTGAAAGAGAAAGTGTCACCTTAATGTAAGTAATAATCAGGTGCAGAATGGTGGATTTGTGCGGGCGCAGGGAAATAATCAACTTCAGACGCAACAAATGCAAAGACCCCGAATGCAAAACTCGAATGTGTCCCAGAGACAACAGATGCAGGTTCCACAAGCACTGATGCCCCAACACCAGTCAAATGTTCTTCAACAAAATTCGAATCAAGTCCTAAATGTGAATTCCAACCAAGTGGCAAGTCACTTCCCAGTGAACCTTTTGGATGATGACTACTTCTTTGATAGTTCCCAATGACAGTGGCCAAGGATGGAGGAGGAATGCACACTTGGCGCATCCTTAGAGGTAGACCAGAGTGGTCCATACATTGATGGTAACATGAATGACCACGGTAGGAAAGTAGGATCTTTCTGACGTAGTTAGTCCCACTTTCTGCCTGGTGCCAGTGTATTTTGACTGTAGTACACTGGGACCCTGCTAACCAGGACCCCAGTGTCAGTGTTCTCTCCCCAAAATGTAGTTGGTAAGCAACCTTTACACCCCACAATTGGCATTGAGCAGAGGCACCCCTGCAAACCCCAGATCCCATTTTCTGGGCTTTGTAATTATGGGGAAGCCATTTTAAGGTATGGAGTGGACAGTGGTCATCACAAGATGCCCAACTACATAAAGGCTTCACTGGACCTAGTTATGTTTGGTATAAAACATGTTGGAATCATGCAACTGCATCGATTCCAGTGTTAGTTGCATGCTACCATGTATTTTGGGGGTTCCTTAGAGGATCCCCGCATGTCTGCCAGTACAGCCTTGCAAGGTCTGCGTGCAAGCCAGTGCGGCCGCCAACCCCAGATACTGTTCTGCCCTGCTGCTGCTGAGCCTAACTCAGGCAGGAGAAGGCAGGACAAATAATTTCCTGTAGAGGAGAGGTGTTACCACCTCTCCTTTAGAAATGGGTGTCTCTGGGTTAGGGTGAGGGTGCCCTGAGCACCAACATACTGATTTGATGGACACAATTGGTGCCCTCCATGTATAAACCAGTTTACTCCAGGGCAGAAGCCCCGGCTCCCCCTCTGGCCCAAAACCACACAAAGGACAGGGGAAAACCACACAAAAGACAGGGGAGGGACAGGGGACTGACCACTCCCCTGTCCAGCTCCTCTCCCAGGAAGGTACCCAGAGCTCTGCAAGGTGGCCACTTGATTCTGCCATTTTGGAAATTAGATGAACAGAGCCCCCTGAGAGAATCTGACTGGCCGTCCACCAGATTGGCATCCCTGCACCCCCCCCCGTAGAAGGGGTCACTGCAGAAGCTGTCCAACCCCCTTTCTGGGTTACCTAAGAGTTCCCCTGAGGGTGAGACCCTAGATTAATCTCCAAGAGCAAGACCCTTCTGCAAGTCTCTTCTGCAAGACACTTCTGCAACCTAGACACTGGAACCACTGCTGGGCTTTGCCAGGAACCAAGACAAGACAGCAACTGGTAGCAGGGTTCTTTCTTGTGAGGACATCACTAACTGATCTATGTGGCATTTGCAATTGCTTTACACCCTCCTGGATAAGCCTTAGCTGCTCTCCACAGCTACCCTTTGAGAGCTCTGGTTATCTAGAACCACTTACACTATCACTAAAGGTTGCCTGAACTCAGTACCGGGGGCCTCATCTATAGGGGAACACCATATACTGAGCCACCCTCCTACAGCCACCATGTGTCTTTTCTGGTTGACACTGGTGCTACCCACCCTATTGTAAGAACAGCAGAGGGTTCCAAACTACCCTCTCGGGAAAACAGGGCCAAATTGTAGGAGTTGCGAATCAACAATTGACAAGCTCTGTAACGGAAGTTATCCCTGTAAAGATAGGATTCTTCAAAAACGAGCACCAACTTGTGGTCTGTGATTTGAGTCCTGTGAGTTTGCTTGGACGCAATTTGTTACACAAATTAAATGTCTCTATCTACTGTACTATAAAAGGCATTGAAATAAGACCCATGATGAGGATGTGGTATTGAAAATTGCAAAACAAACCCTTAGGGGGTCATTCTAACTCTGGCGGGCGGCGGAGGCCGCCCGCCAGAGTTCCCCCGACAGAACACCGCTCCGCGGTCTAAAGACCGCTGCGGAGATTCTGTGTTTCCCGCTGGGCTGGCGGGCGACCGCCAGAAGGCCGCCCGCCAGCCCAGCGGGAAACCCCTTCCCACGAGGAAGCCGGCTCCGAATGGAGCCGGCGGAGTGGGAAGGTGCGACGGGTGCAGTTGCACCCGTCGCAAACTTCAGTGTCTGCTAGGCAGACACTGAAATTCTTTGTGGGGCCCTCTTATGGGGGCCCCTGCAGTGCCCATGCCATTGGCATGGGCACTGCAGGGGCCCCCAGGGGCCCCACGACACCCCATACCGCCATCCTGTTCCTGGCGGGCGAACCGCCAGGAACAGGATGGCGGTATGGGGTGTCAGAATCCCCATGGCGGCGCAG
This sequence comes from Pleurodeles waltl, assembly GCF_031143425.1. Classification (NCBI taxonomy): domain Eukaryota; kingdom Metazoa; phylum Chordata; class Amphibia; order Caudata; family Salamandridae; genus Pleurodeles; species Pleurodeles waltl. The sequence goes on from NC_090444.1 coordinate 408,749,941, forward strand.
CAAGCTGCGCCGCCATGGAGGATTCCATAGGGCAGCGGAAAACCGGCGGGAGACCGCCGGTTTTCCTGTTCTGACCGTGGCCAAACCGCTGCGGTCAGAATGCCCTGCGGGGCACCGCCAGCCTGTTGGCGGTGCTCCCGCCGACCCTGGCCCCGGCAGTCAAGGACCGCCGGGGTCAGAATCACCCCCTTAGTGTCACATTGTTCTCTATGGTGACATGTAGTGAGTTTCCCACAGACTTGAGAGATACCGTTCTCCTGAAGTCAGGGACTTTTCAGGAAAAGTGATAGGACTCATCAACAGTGTAGACCTATCAAGATAACTGTGAAAACAAAATGTTGAGTGTCTGAGAATCTCACAATACAACATGACACCCGAAACCAATGCAGGGATTACCCCAGTGATGTAGTCCATGATGGAACAGGGAATTTAAAAATAGATAATGGGGAGTCCATGTAACTCTCCCAATATGGGACTGCAAAAGCCCAAGGGAAAACACGCTAAGTCCAGGGCCTTAAAAGGATCAATGAAATAGTGTTGTCCCATGGTACTGAATCCAGCAGTGAGTTTGTTTCAAATTCAATGTAAAGCCGAATGGTTCACTGTGATTGACCTGAGACAAGGATCTTTTCTCCATTCCGCTGCAAGAGAAAAGTAATTTTTTTTTGCACTTCGGTTTGGCAGTCGTGTTTTTGGCATGGTGCCTATTCCCGCAAGGGTGTACAGAGAGACCAATAATTCTCAACCAGATCTTGAAAAAGAATCTGGACTCCCTAGAGATGCCCTATAACTCTTGAAGCTTGAAGGAAGAGACACAATTGCCCTGTTGAACCACTTAGCTGAGAATGGACATGGCATAACGTTTCCCTGACTAAAGTGCAGTACTGTGAGAAAGAAATCTTGCACCTTGGACATCACACTGAGAAAGGTACAAGGAAGGTGTCACAAGAAAGAATCTCAGCAATTTTGAAAATTAATCCCCCAACAACTCAGAAAGATGTTAGAATGTTTTTGTGAATGGTTGGTTACTGTCAACTGTGGATTCTAAACTCTCCCCTATTGGCCAAGCCTTTTCAGAGGCTAATACACAAAGATGTGTCTGATCTGGTACCATTGGATTACAACTTGTGACATGCCTTCACAGAGCTGAGAGAAAATCTCTGTCATTCCCCTGCTCTGGGAATGCCTGATTACAACAAATGTTTTACTTTGTATTGCGGTGAGAGGGAGGGATTTGCTCTCTCTGTGTTGACCCAGCTACATGGAAATGTGTACAGACCTGTCACGTATGTTTCCACCACTCTTGATCCAGTGACTTCTGCTTTGCCCTGCTGTCTTAAAGCAGTTGCACCACCTGGTGTCAGCATTTAACAGTGCAAAAGCATAGTTATTGGTCATCCTTTGAATGATTTTGTTCCCCATTCCATGAAAATGTTGTTAAAGCAGACTAAAACACAATGTCTCACCAGCAGATTAACATGGTATGAGCAGACCATTACGGCTGCTCCCCATGTGACATTGAAACGCTGTTTGACATTGTACCCTGCCGCTCTATTGCCCTTGCCTATGGAGGAGAAAATTATTGGTGTTGATGAAATTGAGCATAACTGTCTAGATGTCACTGACCAATGCACAAAGCCAAGACCCAATATTTAGGATACCCTACTTTCTGAACCTGATCATGTAATATTTGTTATGGCTCCTGTTTGAGAGACCATGAAGGAAACCTGAGAGCTGCCTGTGCAATCTGCACTGTTTCATGTCTGGTTGGAGCCTCCTGGCTTCAAGGAGTCTTTTCTGCCCATGTAGCTGAATTGATGCTCTTACAAGAGCATGCTGTGTTTCTGAACAGCTGAAGGCAACTATTTTTCACCAATAGTCAGTATGGCTTTGGCGTTGTCCATGACTTCGGTCAGTTGTGGTCCTAGAAACCTCTTCTGGTTCCGCAATTCGTCATGGAGAAAAGGTTTACAACCTGTAGAAAGCATTACAGTTGTCTGCTCAGCTTGCAGTTGTGATGTGCTCTGCGCTCTGCAAGGGAGGAGATTTGTCACCATTGGCAATAATTATGCTGACCAGATAGCCAGATATTGCGCATTAAATTGCAGTACATTTAATGGAGAGCCTGCAAATGAGGGTACCGATGAGCCAAATTACAATCTCTTGTTAAATGCTTCAGATACATAGGAAGAAGTTAAAAGATTGCAGGAAGAAGTGTCTGAGGAAGAACAGCAGAGTTGGAGTAGAGCAGGTTGTGTCAAAAGAGATAAGAATGATGTTTGGGTTTCAGTAATGCCTAACAGTTTGGGCCTGATTTAGATATTGGTGGATGGGTTAAACCGTCACAACAGTGACAGCTATCCCGTCTGCCAAAATCTACATCCCATTATTTCCTATGTAATTTAGATTTAGGAGGACAGGGCATCTGTCACCGTTGTGACAGAGTAACCCATCAGCCAATATCTAAATCAGGCCCATTGTTACCAACTATGCGAGGTATTACCATGGTCCAGCTCATGATGGTTGTGATGCCATGGTTAGAGTAATGCAGCAGACATGGTTTATTCCCAGATTTAGATTGATGCCAGAAGCTCTTTGTCACAGTAGTGTCACTTGTCAGCTGATGAATGGAAGCAAACAATCTGATGTTACGCTGAGTCACATAGGAAGATAAGGAGGACCTTTTAATAGAACGCAGCTTGATCTTATTGAACTACCCATATTAGTTGTTGTATTCATTTTCTCTTGTTGGGTTGAGGCTTGGGGCAGTTTATGCCCATAAAAAGGTTGAAGAAAGAAGAAGAGAAATAAAAACAAAGGCAGAAAGAGGTGTACTAGTATGAAGCTGGGGAAGGGAAGAAGAAGCTTACTCAAAAGCAGGACAACAAGCTGCCTTGACATCAGATTGGGAACATGTACAGAAAGTATGTGTATATAGGCAGATCTCCAAAACTGACACAACATTTGTGGGGACAATTGAGTGTAGACATGTGTTTACATTTCAAAGTAGTTGGATATTAATGTAAAATTGACAAAACCCAGTAATACCAGGAGTTTATTTCATTTGTGGAAAGCATGCATACTTTAGGCTGCCGAAAGGATGGTATGATACATGTTATTTAGGAACAGTTTTTCCCAAGATTTATCCTGTAGAACATTTTGTTGATCCTGTATTGGATGAAAAGTCAAACGCCCGAGTCAAGTGAGGTGCTAGTGCTTCAGAATTTGTAGGAGACATCTTTGGTGCAATGATTCCATCTGTAGGAGTGATTCTAAATTATCTGAAAATAAGAAAGCTGTCAACCGTTGTAGATAAGTTGTCTACAGATAGAGCAGGTGCCTTCTTGTTAGTAGATACTGAGATAGTTGCCATAAGATCAATGGTTTAGTAAAATCGTCTTGCGTTAGACATCCTTCTTGTGAAAGAGGTTGGGGTTTGCAAGATGCTGAAAGTTCAACAATTTTGCACTTACATCCCAGATAACAGTAAGGAACTAAGGGCCAGATGTAGGAAATGTTTAGCGACTCGCAAACGGCAAAAATTGCAGTTTGCGAGTCGCTAAACGCGTTTCCCAATGCAGAAATGCATATTGCGAGTCGGTACCGACTCGCAATATGCATTTCTGAATCGCAAATAGGAAGGGGTGTTCCCTTCCTATTTGCGATTCTGAGTGGTATGCAATACCATTTGAGACCGCGTACGCGGTCGCAAAGGGTATCGCAGTTACCATCCACTTCAAGTGGTTGGTAACCCACTCGCAAATTGGAAGGGGTCCCCATGGGACCCCTTCCACTTTGTGAATGGACCCAAAAATATTTTTTCAGGGTAGGTAGTGGTCCAAGGGACCACTAACTGCCCTGAAAAAAACCCGAAACTAAAGGTTTCGGTTTTTTTTTTTAAGTGCAGCTCGTTTTCCTTTAAGGAAAACGGGCTACACTTTTTTTAAAAACTGCTCTATTGAAAGCAGTCACGAACATGGAGGTCTGCTGACGAAAGCAGGCCTCCATGTTTGCGAGTGCCTATACTCGCTATGGGGACGCAATTTGCGACCCACCTCATGAATATTCATGAGGTGGGTCATTGCGACCCCATAGCAAGTCGCAGTCGGTGTCTGAGACACCGTACTGCATACCAATTTGCGACTTGCAAATTGCGAGTCACAGGGACTCGCAATTTGCAAGTCGCAAATTGGCGTTTTGCTACATCTGGCCCTAAGAATGTATTTCAAGAAAAGTATCGATTTGAAAGGAGATATGAAGGAGTTAGAAGCAACAGGTGCCCAAGAGACGATAGGTAGTGGATTCTCAGCAATTGGAAAGTGGTTTGGACACCTAGGGAGCGGAATAATTGGAAGTATTCTGAGACCATTCCTGATAATTGCCCCAAGTATCCTGGTAATTTTTAGATCTTTCTGATTGTACACGTGTGCAGAAGAAGAGAGCAGAAAAGGGGAGAAAACAGGAAGAAATAGAGATTGAGAATAGATGAAATATCTATTTTAGTGACATTCAGCAGTTAGAGGAGTCCTGAAGATCTTTCCGGGATCAACCGGAAAGACTTTGATCTGTCTCATTGATATGAGAGATTGTAATCTGATGTGATGGCTTGATTCGCCAACAGAGGGAGAACTGGTGCAGCAGAAATTTGGCTGCTACCCTTGATGTCACAATGTTGATCTATACGTGACAAAAATTAAATTATAACGTGTGAATTTATGACATGCTAACTGTGAAGTGGTGCGCTCACAGTCCATATTGAGGTGGATTCACTGTAGAGTAGAACCAAAATGTGTATGGTATAACCATATTAATTGAAATTTACCCATTGACTTCTTTGATTTTACATCAATCCTTATGTTAATAGAGTATTTACCTTTGAAACAATAATGATTTTCATAACATGTGTATAAATGCTATATGCCAATGCTGAGAAAATGTAGTTATCCATCATATTGACTTACATGTGCTAACAAGTTTGTTTTGCATTACCTGCAACATAAAGTTTAAACAAGATTATGGCGGTCATTATGAACACGGCGGTAAACACCGCCAACCGCTGTGGTGGCGGGAATGCTGGACCTCCCCACCCCACCCCGCCACTGCCAAGCACACCCACATCCCGCCCTCCAAATAATGATGTACAAATCACCTTAGCAGACAGTGGAGGCCGACCGCCAGGCCAGCAAGTGGACTTAACAACAAGAAGTGCACACATTGGATAAGCGTGCAACCCACACACCTGACACACATCCATAACCCCATAAAACACCCCTAGACACACCCCACAATCCAGTGTGCCTGTGTTTTGGCGGCACACTGTTGAACCCTGGTCTTTTGTTTCATTGTTTGTGGGTGTGGGGCATTTGTATGTACTATGGTCAAGTTGGATGTGCCTTGTGTCGGGTAAGTACCTCTTGCTGTGGGGTGTATGACTTGTGCTGCTGTGAAGGGTTGTGGGGGCGTTGCGGGGTGGGTGGAGTGGGTGGGTATGTAACTGTGCACAGTTAGGGCGATTTTCCCTTCCAGGGGGGGCAGAAATGCCCACTAGACACCAGGGATTTATTTTTTTCTTTTTTTCTTTCATGTGCAGGGATCGACCCCTTAGGCAAGGGTCGCTCCCTGGGGGGCCACATTGTGCTTAGGCCATTTCTGCCCCCCCGGGGGCAGATCTGCCTCATATAATTAGGCCGATCTACCCCCAGGGGGGGTAGAAATGCCCACTAGAAACCAGGGATTTTTGTTTCTTTGTGTTTTGTGATAAAGGGAGAGGTCCCTTGGACAAGGGTCGCTCCCTAGGGGGCCATATTATTTTTACGCCATTTCTGCCCTCCCTGGGGGCAGATCAGCCTAATATAATTAGGCCGATCTGCCCACGGGGGGCAGAAATGCCCACTAGGCGCCAGGGATATATTTTATTTTTTCTTTTATGTGCAGGGGGCGATCCCTTAGGCAAGGGTCGCTCCCTGGGGGGCCAAATTGTGCTTAGGCCATTTCTGCCCCCCTGGAGGCAGATCGGCCTGATATAATTAGGCTGATCTTCCCCCAGGGGGGGCAGAAATGCCCACTAGACACCACGGATTTCTTTTTCTTTGTGTTTTCTAATAAAGGGAGCGGCCCCTTGGGCAAGGGTCACTCCGTAGGGGGGCATATTATTTTTAGTCCATTTCTGCCCCCCGGAGGCAGGTCAGCCTAATATAATTAGGCCGATCTGCCTCCGGGGGGGGCAGAAACCTCTAGTCACCAGGGATCTATTTATATTTTTATTTACTTTATGTTTTTATGTATGGGGAGCGACCCTTTAGGCAAGGGTCACTCCCCTGGGGGGGGAATTGTATTTTGTCCATTTCTGCCTCCCTTGGGGGTAGATTGGCCTATTTTTGTTAGGCCAATCTCTCCTCAAGGGGGGCAGAAACCACTAGACACCAGGGATTGGTGTGTGTGTATGTGTGTGTTTTGTTTTGGGGGGGCAGCCCCTTGGGCAAGGGTCGCTCCCCATGGGGACACATTACTGTTGGCCATATCTGCCCCAGTTGGGGGCGGATTGGCCTATTTTTGGAAGGCCCATCTGCCCCCAAGGGGGGCAGAAAGCTCACCAGAGACCGGTGAAGATTTTATTTTCAAAATGAGAGGGTGGGGTTATGGCCATACCCCCACCCTAAATAATGGGGACAAAGTTGTTCTGCCCACCAGTGGACAGATGGGGCAATTACCCCGATCCACACCCCGGGGGGGGAGAAAGTCTTCTAGATGCCATGCAATTTAAAAAAATAAATATAGTGGGGTGGTGACTACCAACCAGTATGAGCCTGGTTATGCCCTCCCCCGAACTGAAGGGGCTAACAGTCATTCAGCTCTCCCCCGCACTCTAAAACATCTTATCCCATGGCAAGCAAGAGGACAATTGATTTTTTTGGTTTTTGTTTTACATTTGGGCCATGAGAGCTTGGTAACTCTCAAAATCGTCCCACTTGGAATGGTGAGGGGTGCTGCACTTGTTTTTACTTTGGGACGATGCCATGTAGAAAAATCCACAAGACCTAGACACATCTGAAAACTAAACATCTAGTTGATTCCAGGGTGGTGTGCTTCACATGGACCCCGCACCATTTCCTTACCCACAATGCCCTGCAAACCTGCAACTTTGCTGGAAAGCACACATTTTTCCCACATTTTTGTGATGGAACCTTCCGGAATCTGCAGGAATCCACAAAATTCCTACCACCCAGCATTGTCTCATCTATACCGATAACATTTCTGCTGCACTTGTCAGCCTAAAAATGTTTTGTTTCAAACTGCCCTTTTGGACCCACTGTGGTTCCCCCTCAATTTCAATGTGTTTTTGGCTCTTCCCTGTCACAAACACTTGGCCCACCTACACAAGTGAGGTGTCATTTTTACCGGGAGACTAAGGGGAACATTGGGTGGTAGGAAATTTGTCCCGGTGCGGTGATCCCACCCAGAACTGTGGGAAAAATTAGATTTTTTAGCTAAACTTGAGGTTTGCTGAGGATTCTGGGAAAGAAAACATTGGGGGATCCACACAAGTCACACCTCCCTTGAATGCCTCGGGTGTCTAGTTTTCAGAAATGTCTGGGTTTGGTAGGTTTCCCTAGATGGCTGCTGAGCCCAGGACCAAAAACGCAGGTGCCCCCCGCAAAAACTGGTAGTTTTCTATTTGATAATTTTGATGTGTCCAGATAGTGTTTTGGGGCATTTTCCATCACGGGCACTAGGCCTACCCACACAAGTGAGGTACCATTTTTATCGGGAGACTTGGGGGAACGCTGGGTGGAAGGAAATTTGTGGCTCCTCTCAGAATCCAGAACTTTCTGTCACCAAAATGTGAGGAAAAAGTGTTTTTGTAGCCACATTTTGAGGTTTGCAAAGGATTCTGGGTAACAGAACCTGGTGAGAGCCCCACAAGTCACCCCATCTTGGATTCCCCTAGGTCTCTATTTTTAAAAAATGCACAGGTGTGGTAGGTTTCCCTAGGTGGCGGCTGAGCTAGAGGACAAAATCCACAGGTAGGCACTTTGCAAAAAACAACTCTGTTTTCTTTGAGAAAATGTGATGTGTCCACTTTGTGTTTTGGGGCATCTGTTTTCTTTGAGAAAATGTGATGTGTCCACTTTGTGTTTTGGGGCATTTCCTGTCGCGGGCTCTAGGCCTACCCACACAAGTGAGGTACCATTTATATCGGGAGACTTGGGGGAACATAGAATAGCATAACAAGTGTTATTGGGCCAGATGTAGCAACACGGCAATTTGCGACTTGCAAATTGCGAGTCCCTGCGACTCGCAATTTGCAAGTCGCAAATTGCTATGCAGTACGGTGTCTCAGACACCGACTGCAACTCGCAATGGGGTCGCAATGACCCACCTCATGAATATTCATGAGGTGGGTCGCAAATTGCGGCCCCATTGCGAGTATAGGCACTCGCTAACATGGAGGCCTGCTGTCGTCAGCAGACCTCCATGTTAGCGGCCTGCTTTTCAATAAAGCAGTTTTTTTTTTTTTGAAGTGTAGCCAGTTTTCCTAACAGGAAAACGAGCTGCACTTCAAAAAAAACGAAACCTTTAGTTTCGGTTTTTTTTCAGGGCAGGGAGTGGTCCCTTGGACCACTCCCTTCCCTGAAAAAATAATTTGGGGTCCAGTCACAAACTGGAAGGGGTCCCCTGGGGACCCCTTCCAATTTGCGAGTGGGTTACCATCCACTTGAAGTGGATGGTAACTGCGACTCCATTTGCGACCGCGTATGCGGTCGCAAATGGAATTGCATCCCACTGCGAGTCGCAAATAGGAAGGGAACACCCCTTCCTATTTGCGAGTCGGAAATTCATTTTGCGAGTCGGAGCCGACTCGCAAAATGCATTTCTGAATGGCAAAGTGGCTTTTGCGCCTCGCAAACGGCGATTTTCGCCGTTTGCGAGGCGCAAACACTTTGCTACATCTGGCCCATTGTCCCTTGTCTTTCTCTACATTTTTGTCTTCCAAATATAAGACAGTGTGTAAAAAAGACGTCTATTTGAGAAATGCCCTGTAATTCACATGCTAGTATGGGTACCCCAGAATTCAGAGATGTGCAAATAACCACTGCTTGTCAATACCTTATCTTGTGCCCATTTGGGAAATACAAAGGTTTTCTTGATACCTATTTTTCACTCTTTATATTTCAGCAAATGAATTGCTGTGTACCCAGTATTGAATGAAAACCCACTGCAAGGCGCAGCTCATTTATTTGCTCTGGGTACCTAGGGTTCTTGATGAACCTACAAGCCCTATATATCCCCGCAACCAGAAGAGTCCAGCACACGTAACGGTATATTGCTTTAAAAAATCTGACATTGCAAGAAAAAGTTACAGAGTAAAATGTAGAGAAAAATGGCTATTTTTTCACCTCAATTTCAATATTTTTTTATTTAAGTTGTTATTTTCTGTAGGAATCCCTTGTAGGATCTACACAAATTACCCATTGCTTAATTCAGAATGTTGTCTACTTTGCAGAAATGTTGAGGTTTCTGGGATCCAACATTGGTTTCAGACCCATTTCTGTCACTGACTGGAAGGAGGCTGAAAGCACAAAAAATCATAAAAATGGGGTATGTCCCGGAAAAATGCCAAATTTGTGTTGAAAAATTTGGTTTTCTGATTCAAGTCTGCCTGTTCCTGAAAGCTGGGAAGCTGGTGATTTTAGCACTGCAAACCCTTTGTTGGTACTAATTTCAAGAGAAAAAAAAACACAAGCCTTCTTCTGCAGCCCTTTTTTCCATTTTTTTTTTTTAATGAAATTTTTACTGTATTTTGGCGAATTTCTTGATCTCCTTCAGGGGAACCCACAAAGTCTCGGAACCTCTAAAATCCATAGGATGTTGGGAAAAAAGGACGCAAATTTGGCATGGGTAGCTTATGTGGACAAAAAGTTATGAGGGCCTATGCACGCCCTTCCCCAAATAGCCAAAAAAAGGCCTGCCACCTGAGGGGGGGAAAGGCATGGCAGCAAAGGGGTTAATAAATCAATGTCAGTTGATTAGAAAAGGAAATTCCCTTGGATTTTGAGAGGTACAGACCTGTTTGCTCTTGCCCCGCACTTTCCCAGATGCTTATTGAGAGAAGTCAGATTTGTCGTAGATCCATGGGAAGACTATTGACGAGCTTCTGATATGCTGACACCTTCCCTTCTTACATACTTTTTGCCAAATTTGATTTGCTTCATTTTGCCCCAGATGTCAATTTTTCAACCTCTTTTTATCCTTTATTTACTTTTTAGAGTCGAGCCTGCGAGAGCATGTACTAGCACATGAGACTCGCTTACGAACCTTGTTGTATACAGAAAAGGGCTTGGAGCCCTCTCATGCTTACCATTTGTGCGCTGCAGTGTCACTCTTCATTTTAGCATCCCTAATAGGCTAATTCAGTCGAAACGTCACTTCCAGTGCTTGCAGTGGAGCACTGGCCAAGCACAGATTGATTCTACTTAATCAGTGCTCCTCAGCTGCTCCCGACGCTATTGAGGTACTATTTCTTCCCCCACCTCCCACTGCTCCCGCTTTTGCATTATTTTCTTGTCTGGTTTCCTTTCTGGAAGGATGGGCTACTTTCAGGCCCATCTATGAATCTTTCATTCACATGCCCGACTCTCTTTCTTCATTTTCACGCCCTTCTTTTGTTGCTAGTTGTAATCTGTACCCATCGCAGTCATGACTTTTGAGAGCCTGTCCTCCAGCCCGAAACCCTGCGATAGACCAGCAGAGCTCCGGCTCTGAGCGCATGCAGGGGTGGACAAAAGGTCAAGTAACGTTCTTTTATCAGTTTTTTATTATTATTTTTAAAATATGTTGGATATTTAGGGCTGGTTTAAGTTTGGTGATTGCTTTAAAGTGGAGGAGAGCTGCTGGGACGGCTGCTCTTCTGTGGGTGTGCAGTTGCACTGGCTTCTTGCAGGGTTGGTTACTTGTATTTTGGCACACTGTGGCTCATGCAGCCCTGGTGCTTATACACAAGAGAGGGGCATGTATGGTGGGTTCTTCCCCCAGAAGTCTATGCTAGGTTATACATCCCCATCCCAGCACCTAAGAGCAGCAGAAAGCTCTTGGAAGTGGACTTTGGCAGCTGCTGTGCATGAGCAGCTGACCGCAAGGTGCCCCTCCCACACCCTTAGGAGCCTTCAGTGGAACAGGCCTCAGTGAAAACATGGTTTTGTACTGATTTTGTTTCATATTATTGCCTCTTTTCAATAAGAGGCAGAGATGAGCCATGAAACATCAAGAAACTGAGGTAAAATAAAAGAATGCTACATGGGTTAATGCTGCAGAGAGCAGAGCATAATTGCCAGGTGCAGCTTTGAAGCCCAGTGGAGCCGACCATTCATCCTTGCGAGGTCCATAAAAGACAGATATTAAGTTGTGTAGTAACAAGCTATGTTATTTTATATTATTGTCTTTTTCATGCAGATATCATACTTTGACCACCTCTCTCTTAAATAAGACAGACTGGCCAGGATTGGCAGGGACAGTTCACACACTCCCCTGTTGCGCCACTTTTCCTGCAGCTCCTTGGGCAGAAGCAGTTCACTCGTGGTTCATTCACTTTGGAATGCAGGGTACTTAAAATTTCAATTATTTTAGAAGTCAAATACTTGATGAGTCAGCACTGCATGTTTCATGTGTTTGCCATTCATTAGAGAAGAGTATTTCTTCTCCTTTGGGGCTGAGGGGGCTTACATGGTGCTTATATTTGTCAACTGCTCACCAGCTCGGCACACCGACTGACTTCCCTCCCGCAAACGAGGGCCCCTTAATAATACTCCACAGGTGTGTTTTGCACTCTCACAAACGCCCCCCTAATGCATACCACTGTGCTTTTTAAAATTGTTGTACCTCTGTGCGTGATCACCTCAAACCTATGGAAAAAAATTTGAGACAACAATTACCCCCCCACCCCCATCAGTGCTCTCCTGTAGACCTCGTTAGACCTCTCTCGCTTCGCCCTGACTCTCTGCAGCTGCACTCCCATGGGAGCACTTTCCAGTCGTGCAGCAGGAGCAGCAGCACCAGGACACCGAGCACTGACCCAAATTAACGCTTCATTTTTATTTTTAAACAGGACCCACCGGGCCTAGTTAGGTTTGGTGATTTGGTGAAGTGGAGGAGAGTTGCTGGGACGGCTGCTCTTCCGTGGGTGTGCTGGTTCACCGGCGTCTTGACGGGTTGTTTACTTGCATTTTGACACACTGTGGCTTACGCAGTCCTGGTGCTTATACACAAGGTAGAGACGTGTGGTGGTCTCTTCCCCAGAAGTCTAACCCAGGTGATACGTCCCCATCCTAGCGCCTAAGGGCAGCAGAAAGCTCTCAGAAGCAGACCTTGGCAGCTGCTGTGTACGAACAGCTGAGAGCAAGGCGCCCTCTCACGCCCGCAGGAGTCCTCAGTGGAACAAGCCTCAGTGAAAATATATTTTTGTACTGATTTGGTTAAAAATTTTGGGTGCTTTTCAATATGAGGCACAGATGAGCCATGAAAATCAAGAAACCAATGTGAAATAAAAGAGTGTTACATGGGTAAATGCATCTGCTGCGGAGAGCTATGCATAACTGCCAGGTGCAGCTTTGAAGCCTAGTGGAGCCGACTCTGTCATTCATCCTTACGACCTCCATAAAAGAGTGACATTAAGTTGTGTGATAACAGGCTATGTTATTTCATATTATAGTTTTACATCATTGTCTTTTTCATGCAGACGTCATACCTTCACAACATCTTACTAGAATATGACAGACTGAGCAGGAGAGGGCAGGTATAGTTCACACTCCCCTTTTCCCGCAGCTCATTGGGCAGAAGCAGTTCACTTTTACTCCGTGCTTAAAATGGAAAAAAAGAAGTGCAGGTGCAGATTGTTTCTGAGAAGTGCCGGTACTCTCCGATTGAAAGTATTACGTTTTTCTGGAGAAGTGCAGATACTCTCCCTCTCAAAATAAAAAAGTGCCAGTACTCGGTACCGGGCAGTACTGGCCCATTTAAAGCACTGCTTTTACTTGCAGTTCAGTCACTTTGCAATGCAGGGTACTTACATTTCAATTATTTTAGAAGTCAAATACTTGATGAGCCAGCACTGCATGTTTCATGTGTTTGCCATTCATCAGAGAAGAGTATTTCTTCTGCTTGGGGGCTGAGGGGGCTTAACCGTCCGTATAATTTAAAACTGCCTCACCAGCTCGGCACACCGATTGACTTCCCTCCCGCACAAAGAACCCCTTATTAACACTCCACAGGTGTGTTTTGCACTCTCACAAAAGAGCCCCCAGTGCATAATGACACACTGGTTAAACCACTGTGCACTTGTTAAAAAATGTTGTTCCTCCGTGAGTGATCACCTCAAACTATGCTAACATTGTTGAAACAACAAACCCCTCCAATCAATTCTATCAATTCTCTCGTATAGCCCCTCACAACACTTCTCTGACTCTTTGCAGCTGCATTCCCATAGGAGTACTTTCCAGTCGTGCAACAGGGGCAGCAGCACCAGGACACTAGGCACTGATCTAAATGAATGCTTCTGGGACCATCACACACTGCCTACTTCACTGCGTACTGCCACATTTTTGTACTTGGCTCCTTTTTTATGGGCGAGTGGAAAGCGCTCCGTCCCATGCTGTAACCTCTCTTTGGGCTTCTAACCACACCCATGTCATGTCAGTCACTTTCACTGGTTTGTGGGCCTGCCTTTTAAAATCCGCTTGCTTTCATTTGTGAAAAGCATGCATACGTCATGCCTTTTCTGGTATTTAGCCCACCAAGACAGCAGCGGTAAACTACTGAAAGCATTCGAGGCTCCATGTGATCAGCATGGTTTCCAGACTACTTTATATTTTTGTTTTCCACACAGCGCAATCACGCTGGAGTTTACATAGCGCAATCGCACTCGGTTTTTCCGTTTTCAATTTCAGCACGATTGTGCTGCATTTTACATAGCGCGATCACGCTGTGTTTTTTTTCTTGTAATTTGTGTGGCAAGAAAAGTCCATTTAGGAGTTTAAAGTGCTAATAGCTCTAACTCGAGCAAATGTGGGACCCGTTGCATTGCAAATGCTTGTTAACTACCAAGTGTCCTCTTTAATGCCTGTGCTATAATAACACCAACAAAACATATCACCCTTCTCGCTGCATCCCATGTCAAACAGATCTCTCCATCTTCATCTACCGCCAGCTCACCTACACTCACTGGCCCACAGTTGTTTTTTTGTGTGCAACAGGTGCAGTGACACAGTACCCCACACAAACCCAAAAACAACACACTATTTTTTTATTTCACCCATATACATATTCCTCACACATCCCTAGATTTTTCCACGCAATTCCATCGGATTAGCTTCATTGATGCAGTGGTGCCACAACATTTTTCACTCTCACGTGTGTTTTTGATCTCGAACCACTCATGTTGTGCTTTTATGCATCATGTTACTTCAGAATAGCCACAAACCACAATTGTTGACCTTTTCTAAGCCCCTAAAACCCCACCGCTTCATCTTCCTTTTTCACTTCCAAACTTAAAAACCTAAATTGGTCTTTTAGCCATTAGCTGCCACCACATTCAATTACATTTTAACAATATTCACATGCAGGGCATGCTCCTTCAGTTTACTTTCACCTTTTGCAGAGTTATGTTGTATAACTTCATATCCTTCCAGTGCATTCAAAAATATAAACTTTGCTCTTTTACGCACAGTCATTCATACAACACCAACTAACGAGATATGTTGTGCCTTGCCTCCCCACCACATACACAACAACCATGCCTATACCTCTTCCTTTCTATTCCTAGATTACACAACTACACTTACTGGAACATTGCTTCATTATGTGCAACAGATACAGGCTGTGCCCTAAAAATACAAACAACTCAGGTGCATGCTTTCTTACAAAGTTGAAACAGGATCCCAGGGACCCAATTACCTACTTACACTTCAGCCGAAAACACCCTGTCTACACCACTGCTTACTTTTGAAAACAGTTGTTGAGTGCTTGCGTTGTCACCTAGAAATTATGCTCACATGAAACAACACACCATCACTGCTCTTCTAGGACCCTTTAGCCACGAATTTAATGACTCAAGCTCATGGATAACAGCAAAGATGCATAGCTTTTCCCTTGAGGAGGGAGTTAGAATTCTGCTATATTGTAATATGTGTACTCCACGTATTTCTTTTCAGCTGCGGTACAGCATTCCGGATAATGTGATGCATGGCTACACATTTATAAGGTCCAAAAGGCGAGACCTCTTGGCTATGCCAATGCTTGTTATTTTTTTGTCCCCTATTTTTGTAACTTAACCCATGTTAATTAGTAGCATGCTGACTGTGGAGGATTCCCTTTGCTTTAGTTAGTTAATTAGATGATTCTAATTTGATGTCATGTTTAGATGAGTTGGTCAACGTTTATTTTCTGAACACCAAGTATTGTTGTTGTTACTCTGCGTAGCTGTTATTGAGTGCTCAGTTTGCTTGATGTTGATTAGATTACACTTCTTCCAAAGATTTGGACACCCGATGGTAATACTGTACCTTTACAGCCTGTTTTTACGAATTTTCTACATTATCCTGAGTATAAGTTTGTAATAAAACCCTTTAACTTTATTTTCGATTTAGGTTTTCATTGTGTGGCCAAATTGGTCACACTGTAAATTAACTGTTTGATTGTGCAGAATTGATTCCATCCCCTGCTAGAGCAAAAAGATTTGTTGACCTCGTTTTAGAGCATACCGAAATGCTCCATCAGGCCAAACAAAGCGCAGCACAGTATTATTGCGCACAAGAGCCACCACTACTTCGCTAATCTACTTCCAAATTTCCCAAAAAGAGCTTTAAATGTAACTCACCACTGAAATAGGCTAGAGCTACAATATTGCTGAAAAACAATTCATATGTTATAATTTTAGATCAAATTGAGACATCGTGTTACATTATAGTCCCTCTTGTAATTGTTTTTGCCACTTTTTAGCCTGCATTGGGTGTCGATAGGAGACAATTTACTATGGCAATTGTTTGTCAAATTGAGGTCCCTTTTTAGGGTCGAGCCTGCGTTGCATGCGCTCGCGCATGCGTAAAGCAGGGAGACTCTTTAGTGTTCAGAAAAGGGCTCCGAGCGCTGTCATCATGACGTCAGTGTTTTTTATTGGTTCGTGGGCTTGCCTAAAAAAATCTGCTTGATTTCATTAGTCGAAAGCAGGCATATGTCATGCCTTTTCCGGAGGCTAGCCCTCCTCCAGCGCAGCGACCAAGTACAGAAAACATGCGAGGCTCGCTGTTTTCCATCGGGCTCGTGGAGTTCTTTTTCTCCAATTTACGAGCCCGATCTCGCTTGGCAGAAGTCGAGCGCTTTACATAGTTAATTTCACTTTTTCTGGTTATGTACATTAATGCACTTTTTCCCGATAGGTGAAAAGTCGGGTTAGGAGTTTAGAACGCGATCAGCTCTAACATGAGCAAACGCGAGACCCGATGCATTGTAAATGCTTGTTGTGACTAGTTGCGGTTTTTGGCCTACAAAATATGACCATCCTAAATAGATAACGACTGAAACATGATCATTTCACTTATACTTTTTTACTCTTCAATGGATCGCTCTGTCCTTATTTCAATAGCTGCACTGTAAATAATGGAAATTCATATTAACAGAGATTGTTAATAAGTACATCATTTAAAAGGTATTTCTTTTTTGCATTTATCTTTGACATATTCACAATCGTAGGAAAGTGTATTCCACATAGCTTTAAGGATAGTGTCTGAAGTGGGACACCCCACCAAATAATTTCTTAGTAGAATTATGGCCTGTCGGTAACAGTTGGATTTGAAGCTTCCATCAACAGTGACACTCACTGTTGCTGCAAACAGGGTCTGGGAAAGCTAAGTGTACTTACATGTGATGTGCAGACAGGGCCTAGTGCTCAGGGCACAGAGTTGCATGGGGTAGCTATCTGTCACTCACGCCACATTTGGGTGCTGTCTGAGATGATGACCCACGCAGTCACTTGACTCATGCTCATCATTCATCAGAGCTTTGCATCCATGTCAGACTTTGGATGTGGAGCCATGGATGTGGACCTTGGACACATGAGCAGATAGGAAATAGGTGTTAGATTATGTGTTCACCACTACAGCATCAGTTTTCATCCATCCAGTTCTGACCGTGTGATTGACCACCTTCTGACACAGGATATGCATGCATTCAACCTGGCAGTGTCAGGTCCCAATAAAATCCGGCTCCAATCAGGCTCAAATTGAGACTTCAAAGTCCTGAACACCTGTATCCTTTAGCCTCTGCCTGGACTATCGAACCTCCTTCTCTTTAGTGTGATTGTGTGTCATAGGGCATGTGCCTCTGGTGGTTTCAAACAGATACTGAAATGGTAGCACAAACAGTATACTTTACTGGCAGATCATTAGCATCCAAATGCTTAGCTATTATTGTGCTTCATGTTGTGTCACTCTGAAGCACTGTAAATAAACAATATTCTGATTAATTGGGGTACGTTGTTAACACTATTATCAAAGTCACCGTTGTGTGTATGATCTTAGAACTAGAATGTACATGTAAACTCCATTTATTTTCAATGCTACAACATGTTAAACGTCATTCTGAGATGGCTCACACCTCATTTTTCTCGTATGAGTTTCTCTTAAAGTCAGCACTGACTGAGTCACTGTTTCATATCATAGACATCAAGTGTGGCAGTTTAGAATCTTCTTTTTGTTGGGGTATGATACCTAAATGGATATAAGACAACCCACAGTCGCTGTGTAGTGTCAGGATTCCTAATAAGATTCGTTGATGGTGCTGCCCCATCACAGAGATTTATCAGGTTTTGTAGCCCAGAAGGCAAATGTACTTGCCCTGTGAGGTCATTAGTACCTTTTACAGCTCAGCATGTACACAACTAGTGCAAATCCAAGGACAGCAGCATCAATTATGTTTACACTTAAACAACCTCAAATCTATTGATGCACAAGCACACACGGTCCATCCACACGTGCATACATTTGTGCACACAACAGACATACACAGCTGTCATATACACAAAGTAACCTTTAATCCACCCAGGCACACAAACTGACCATCACCCACCCTTGCACAAATACCCTTCAATTTACAGACATTGGGGGTTATTACAACTTTGGAGGAGGTGTTAATCCGTCCCAAAAGTGACGGTAAATTGACGGATATACCACCAGCCGTATTACGAGTTCCATAGGATATAATGGACTCGTAATACGGCTGGTGGTATATCCATCACTTTACCGTCACTTTTGGGACAGATTAACACCTCCTCCAAAGTTGTAATAACCCCCATTGTCTTTTCACATGCATTATCCACCCAGAGACAGCCCCCATTCACCTACTCACCTATCTATTCACACACATTCAATATTCATTCAATAATAAATTCATGAGCCATCTAGTTTCCAACTCACCTAACTGTCCACCAACTCGCCCTACCATTGAACCATAAACGCCTTCATTCACTCATGTATCAATTCTGCCATTCCGCCATCGACTGATAACATAGCATGTGTACTTGTAAAGCACATGTTCACTGTTTGGGGTGTATTGACACTGAAATAAGAGATGTTTTTACTCAGTCATCCATACATAACTTTGTAGTTCAACCATCCAAGCAGTTACCAATCTACACAACCATACTGAAACATATGCATCAAATAGGTGAGGGTGTTTGCAGTGCTGCTGCAGACTCAGCAGCACCTGTTATGTGAGAGAGGGGCTTCATTGGTACTTCCTAAGCGTTTCCTGTTCAGTAACAGCAGGAAAATTGGACTGCTGCTGTAGTGTTGTAACTTTTCAGTCTGGGAGTGAAGCTTCTACTGCTGTAACAATGCTGTACCTGTTCCTTGAGGGATGGAAGGTTGCACTTATGCCCACCAACCCTTTTTCGGTAAAGAATGGATCTTAACTTTGTAAAAAAACCTTTTGCCACTGGCTGAAGCAAAAACATAACATTTTCAGAGTCCCTGTTGAAGCTTAGATCTGCAGCCAATATTTTTTTTTTTTTTTTTTTTTGCTTCTCATGGCACCCACTTTTTTAAGTGACAAACTGGCAGTTCAAAGAATGGGATCTGAGACAGAGACACCTTCAGAAGTTTGGGGGCCCTGGGCCAAACAAATTTTGTGGGCCCCTGTTCAGAATATGTTTTAAAATAGTGTGCAATTTCAGCTCTTCCATACCTGCTAGGTCCAGTTCACTGGTAGTGCACGGTCAGGGGCATTGGGCCCAAACAAAAATTGTGGAGCTTTGTTTTGAATATTTAGACTTATTAAGTGGTACAAATTACACACCTCCAAGATGCCATTTCGCAACTGAATTCCTTGCTAAAGAAGAAGGACTACAATTTAAAATTGCCTATTGAACTACAAAATACAACCAGAGTGTGGCAAACAGCAGATTTCAACATCAGCAACGTTAAAAAGGAGGATTGTGCATTTAGATTAAGAAAAATATGGGATGTATTGCAGCCTTTTCAGTATCATTTAATGCTAACTGAAAGCATTTTCTACACATATGAATGCTGTATACATTTTTAGGTAGAGATATTTGGAATCAACACAAATGTTACAGGACCTGACTTTAGAAAACTGAGGGTGGTCATTCTAACCCTGGCGGTCGGCGACCGCCAGGGCTAAAATGACGGAAGCACCGCCAACAGGCTGGCGGTGCTTCCTTGGCCATTCTGACCGCGGCGGTAAAGCCACGGTCAGAAAAGGGCAACCGGCGGTTTCCCGCCGGTTTACCCCTGGCCCAGGGAATCCTCCATGGCGGCGCTGCTTGCAGCGCCGCCATGGGGATTCCGACCCCCTTACTGCCATCCTGTTCCTGGCAGTTTTCACCGCCAGGAACAGGATGGCGGTAACGGGTGTCATGGGGCCCCTGGGGGCCCCTGCAGTGCCCATGCCACTGGCATGGGCACTGCAGGGGCCCCCTAACAGGGCCCCACTAAGATTTTCAGTGTCTGCAAAGCAGACACTGAAAATCGCGACGGGTGCCACTGCACCCGTCGCACCCCTTCGACTCCGCCGGCTCCATTCGGAGCCGGCATCCTCGTAGAAGGGGGTTTCCCGCTGGGCCGGCGGGCGGCCTTCTGGCGGTCGCCCGCCGGCCCAGCGGGAAAGCCAGAATGGCTGCCGCGGTCTTTTGACCGCGGTGCGGTCATTCGGCGGTTCCTGCTTGGCGGGCGGCGACCGCCACCCGCCAATGTAGGAATGACCCCCTGAGTTTTATTCCTTTAATTCAAATCAGACATGAATTCAATTAGTAAGCATTGTCTCGGGTTGCATGTATCTTAACATACGATAGGCTCAGGCATCACACAGGAAAGGTGTAATAGCCAAGGTTGGGCATGATTTACAGGCTCAGGTATCAACTCCATGAGTTGTAGAGATCTTCCAAAGATTTTGAGCTAGCCCTCCCGTTAAACAGTGTGTACAAGTTCAAACCTCAGACAGGTATAATACTCATATTACACAGATACCACTGACTCCAGTTTTAGACAGTTCTATGAATTAGATGTTTATCAGCAATGAGATCTCTCTTATTACTTAGGTCTTACAGACTCAGTACTCTAACGGCTTGGCTGTTCTCAGGTACATCAGCTTTAAAAGCTCAAGCATCTAAGTAGAAAGCTATCCCTCAGGTAACCCATAATGAACAGGCTCAGGACTCTGGAGGCAAAGCTAACGCCTATGTTAAAGGAAGTTTTCTGGCTCAAACATCAGACACATACCCTGTAACTGAGCTTACATAAAACTTACCAGCTAAGCCATCAGCCAGGAGTAAATTTTATTGAAATCTCACAGGCCCAGACTTCTTACAGCTAAAGTATATATCAGGGTACGAATTTCTACCAGGTTGCAGTCTCAAAGTGAGCGAGAATAACTATCCTGCATGAGCTATATTGCAAGAACTATATTGCATGCTTACTTATCAGACAGGACATATAAACATTGATGAAGCTGTCTTTAAGGCCAAATTGGAAAAATATTCAGTCAGCGGGGAGATGAAAGCTCTCACTTCTATGCAGGGCTCTGAAGACTAGATTATCGCAAACTATTATGGATGTCAGGATTGAAAGCCAATAACGAATTTTCACACTGCAACTGATCCATTACAATAACCCCAAAGTAAGTGTAAGAACCACAAAGTAGTGGTTCAAATAGCTTTAAGGGGATACACATATGGCACGTTTAAGCATTAGTGGAATACTGAACACTAAACCTGTACGAAAGGGACATACTAAGACAGCAACTGTGCAAGCCTTCCTCAGAAACCGAACAGTCACAGTGGAGACAACAGCAGAGCTAGCGTACTTAGGACAGCCCAGGAAGCAAGAGTACAAAAGACAATCTGGGCTTCCTCCAGGCACCAAACGGGCATCACCAGAGAAGGCTTATCATAGAGACAGAAGTGAACAAGCAAATGAAGAATGATGACACGGGCAACAGACCAGTGTGAGCAGCAGTATGCACAGTGTCCCTGAAGCAAAAAAGATGCACCTAGAGTTTCTGCATCCGTCACACAGAATAGGCAAAGCAAGCCTCACTGTCACATGAACAGTATGGAAAGCAGCACTGCAAACTGTCTACACACACCCGCAAACAGCTGGTTCCACACACTGACAGACACTTAGCAAGCTTCACCTCATACAAATGACAGCCTCAGCAAATAGACGGAACAGGTGCGCACTGTGCTTGAAAGTCCAATGTGGACACTGAACATTACTGAATGTTTTTGCCTTTCCTTGTGGGAATATATTATTGACAAAGTGACCTTGCAGAGACCCTATGCCTACTTTAGTCATGTTAAAATGTGTTGAAAATAAAGTAGTAGAGATGTAATATTTTTAAAAAACACATACATTAGAGCTATGTATTGCTTTTAACTGGGTGTTTTACATGCCTTTCCTTCTAACGTTCAGACTATGTGCATCAGAAGCCTGTGTAGTAGTGTTTTTTTTTCAAAGCTATGATGCAAAACTAATGCTCTGGAAAATAATATGTATGACTCCCTCTTCCGTTTCTCATAAGGGGGGCACTGTTTTGATCTAAGCAAAACCATTTTTTATTGATGTTGCATTTCTTTAAAACACAGCACAACAATTCTCTGTAAACTTTCTGTAAGGAACTCCCACACATGACGCTAAAAGTAAAGGAAAAAAACATGGTATCTAAACAATCAACTTTTAAGAGTCACTCAAGGTCATCAGGCCGGTTTGTCTGCAGAACACAGCCGGCTCAGGGAGGCAGCTGAGAAGGCTATCAAGAGGCCCCTGAAAGGGCGGCGCCCTGGGCCAGTGCCCACTTTGCCCATGCCTTAACACGTCTCTGAACTGAGAAGATGTTTACGCATTTTCAGACCCGTGAGTGGAGCGCACTGTTCGCCATAACAGCACAATGAAAGGAATTATATTGGCCATATGCTTTTAAATAGTTCCTTTAGTTTATATCTATTTAGATGCAAAGAATAAACTGCATTTTGTCTGTTGTGTTACATTTCTTATTTGTTCAAAACAACGTCCCCCAAGTCACTCAAAGGTGCAACAGAGCTCTGATGTATATCAATTATATTCTGGTTAGCAAGTCTATAGGCAGGGCCGTCAGAAGGGGGGTTGCAGAGGGTCATTTCTATGAACTTCAAAACAGGTTCTCTTTCTATTTGATGGCCCAAGCACCGCGACAACGTCGATGCACTGCAAAGTATTTTTACGCCGGGCAGCAATTCAGTTCTTACTGACAAAGTAAATAACAAACCCGTAACAGGACATGGTTCTTGGAACGTTATATATGGAGCCTTGTCTAATTCGGGTTCTTGATATGACTGCGTCTAAAATGTTATTAAGTAAAACAGCTGTTGTGAAGCAGCAGTATTTTTGGACCGATTTTGTTTATTTATTTGGCAAGCTTTGCGTTTTATTTTTAGGTTTGTGGGATTGTTTCTTATAAATATATATCTGTTGGGATTCTTATGATGGTTTAACATTCATTTTTGTATTTGCATTTTTTTAATCGATGGCAAACTTTGTGAAATAGAAACAAAATGATCCATACTCCTAAGCTATATATTTTGTAGGTGTGGTTATATGGGCTGTTGTACTGATGAATGCAAGAATGAGTGAAAGGGTAGATGAACGGATTAGTGAGTGCATACATAATAGGGTGAGTGAATGAGTGCATGCATGAATGAATGCACAGATGACTGAATGTATGCATGGAGGCATGAGTGCTTGCACGGACGAATGAATGGGTGAGTGCGTGAAAGGGAGCATTGAAGAGAGATGAATAAGTGTGCATGCAATGACGATTGGAAGAGGAAGTTAGTAAGTGCTGGAATGGCTGAGGGCAGGGTGCTGGCGCTTACCTCTGGTCCTCTTTGGTGGCAGGGTCCTATTCTCTTCTGCTACTGCTCAGTTACATTTCCCTGCTGTCATGCATCTATTCATGTGCCCATTCACACATCCTTGCCATCCAGCATTCACTCATACTTCCATTCATTCACACACCCATAAGGTCACTCACTTTCACTCAATGAAGAATCACTTTTAGGTACAAAAAATGCAGACATTAGCCTTGGTAATGCATGTCCCACCAGTGAACAACAATACTACAAACAACTACAGTAAACAAAAATACTACAAGAACATGACTGCAAGTTTTAATAGGAGTCATTAAATTCAATGCACTAAAATGAAAATGTCGAGCAGTGCAAGAAGAGGGCCGTGACTATGTATCAACAGATCTGGCTTAGTATAACTGTCTAGGGACTCCGCAGTACTAGCACCTGAACGTTTTCCTTCGCTGCACCAGAAACCAAGGGGAAGGCATAGTTGGAGGCAGGATGTAAGTGTCTCTAACCAGAAATGATGCTATTTACACCAGACATCGAAAAGACCATCGTCATGACTAGAGGTAATGGCCTAAACCCTTCATCCCACTAGCACTTCTATTCCAAAACAAACCACACGTAACATGGGCACCACAGAAGCATCACATTCTTACCCTCACATTCGCCCTTTTTTCCATCATTTGCTGAAGACTTTTAGATTCAAATTTTCTTGGTCTAATTTTTTAACGGCCTCAAAAAGTGGGTGCCATTTTTGTGTATATGCTTCCTGGACTTGTGGCCACTGTTCTCTTGTACAGTGACATGCACGTGACCCATGTACTGATTGTGCGGTGCTCAGTGCCACTCAGAGAAGGAACCATCACCTAGAGAGAGTCAGGGAGGTCTCAAAGACCACCCTCTCCTATTTGCCTGTTTAGGGTGCATGGATGGTCTCTACCGTCACTGCTACCACCTCTCACCACAAGCAGTGCAGAGGGCATGCAGATGTCTCAAACGAATGTACTCCTTTGTCTTGCAGATTCTGCCAATATAGAAAAAATACTCCATATAAAGACTAACAGTTCCAACATCCAGAGGCAGCAAGGTGGGCTGATCCAGACTGGGAATGATACTTGCAGCAAGCAGTGGCAGAGGAACACTGGCCGTTTGCCCTTCTATCTATGTCCTATAATGTACTGATTCATAAGATCTTACATCTCAACCACACCCAAAAACAGATGTGAAATCTTCTCTCCCTCAGCAATGTCCGACGTATGTGTTTCAACATATGTGTAATGGTATCTACATGAATGGTGACACATTAGGCAGAAGGGAATTGGAGAATAAAATATATAGGGCCTCTGTCACAAACATGACGTATATCCCATCCGCCGTATTATGATTCCTATAGGATATAATGTGATTGTAATACGGCGGATGGAATATCCCTCATGGTTGTGACAAAGTAACCCCATCCGCCAAACTCTGAATCAGGCCCATGATTTGTGTCTGACAGGGCTCTCACCGTGAACACGTTAGACCTTGATGGTGAACAATTTGAGTACATGGTTGTGCATTAGGGGTCCATTGAGCGCTTTGTAGATGTAAACAGCAGTATTTGTGATTAAAAGACAAAAAATATTAAGTGAATTGTTAAATACCCTGTTAAAGGCCCACCCCAGAGAGCAAACCAAACAAAGAGTTATATTTCTTGAGGTCAATGATGCTTTCAACTTGCATTAGATTAATATTTTGTTGTTCTCAAAGGCAGCCCCAAACATGACGGTAGCACTAGTATGGGCAGCTCGTTACAAAACCCAAACATATACGGTCATACATGAAAAAAACCTAATGAACAAGGTGACAAATGTGGACCCATGATCAAAAGTCCAGTCTGTACAAACATTGAGGTACATATAATGTGCTGAACTTTTCTAATGGACAACAGGGAGGTTTGCATTTAGAAGTAACCAAAAAGAAGATTTGAAATATGAGTTTAGAATTATTCATTTACTATTAGTCATTGCTGTCACTCGTTAAAGCTGATTAAGAATGTTGCTGCAAAACAGGACAGAGGTACACCGCTCTAAAATAGACGCATAAAGACAGACCCGTGAAACATGTCGTTATGTATGACAGATGTGCCATGCATAGTACACACTTAGCTCGAATCCTTTCACTGGGTTTCGGATCAGTGAGGGTTATCAAGGGGCAACAGTGGATTGGTAAGGGGTGTGCTGTGAACAAAGGGGACTAAGCGCTAAGACTATATGAATCACCAATAAGGTGAGTTTGGGCAATTCTGTCAAACAAACAACACACTCTGGCAGTCTCTCCTATGTCCTTAACAACCTGACTGGCTGACTAACTAACATCATTTGTACGGCACCAACAACCTCAAAGGGATTTCTGGGCACAGGTCTAAATACTGTACATACAAGCAAGAAAGACTTCAGCATTTTTCTGGATCTTAGAAGTGTAGTTGAGAGCTTGATGTCATTCTTGTTTCCTGTGGTTGCATCCATTTCCTTCTTATAATTACTCCTTAGTCAATATTTTGGCAATGAGTGATGCTTTTGATGGGCTTGCCAAGGCAACGTGCAAAACTTATAACATAATTTGAATCGTTTGTGCTGTTTGCGTATGCAGAGGAAGTTGGAGGACTCGCTAAGAGCCTTCACTGCAGTTAAATTTGAAGGAGAAGAAAATCAGCCACCAGCTGTAGTTGGGTTAAAAGTGTAGATGTATTTCAGAAGTAATAGGGACAACTGGGCAGCTGCCACCACTGCGAACTCTAGACATTGACTGACAAACTAGACCAGTTGAAATCTGGAACTCTGCAAGACCAGCACATGCACAAGACCAAAAAGCAAGTCTTGAGGCAGAACAAGCATGGAACACCATTACAGCAACAATACAGTGATCAGAATAATGACATACTTCATTGTCCAACATATTTTTCGGCAGTCTTTCTAACTTCCTGTTAGACGTGGCAACCTTGGTGTGGTTCTTCCCTAACTTTTTGTTTTCAACCCTCCTGTCTTGATGACATTGTTTTTGGTGACTTTGGAAATCTGTGCACTCCACCTCTGCTAACCAGTGCTAAAGTGGTTGTGTTCTCTCCTCAAAACATGACAGAAATGGCTTACACCCAACTGGCACATTTAATTTACCTATAACCACCAGGTAAAGTGATACTGCCTGTAACCAGGGCCTGTAAATCAAATGCTACTAGTGGGCTTGCAGCACTGATTATGCCACCCTCTTAAGTAGGCATTTCAACATCTCTCAGGTTTGCCATTGCAGCATCCGTGCGATGTTTAACCTGCCATTTCAACCTGTCAAAATAAACCTTTTGCCAGGCCTAAACCTTCCTTTCTAATACATATGTCACCCCTAGGGTAGGCCCTGAACAGCCCAAAGGGCAGGGTGCAGTATATTTAAAAAGTAAGACATTTACTTTTAAGTTTTACATTTCGTGGTACTGAAAAACCCGTAAAGTCATGTTTCACTACTGCAAAGCCTACCTCGCCTATAGAATAAAATTGGAGTCACCTTATTACATTTAATAAGGTGTATCTTCCAATTGGGAGCAGGTAGACAAGTCGAGTTCATTGTCAAAGGAATATTAATTAATCACCCTTTTCAATGGTAAAGTTGGATTTTCAATCACAATTCTGAAAGTGCCGCGTTTGGAAAGTTGGCATTTTTTTGTTCTAATCATTTGGTGCCTGCAGCCTGGTCCTGGGTAACGTGACTAGGTGTAGCTGACAGTTGGTCCATGTGCATTGCTCCCAGATAGTGAGACAAAGGGAAGATAGGTGTTGGCAGGATTGGCTACTCTGAGTTAACAATGGGGAGGAACTATCACCTACCACACTTGCACATCACAAAGGATCTGCCTGAACACTCTCACAAAGGGTTTGGCACTAGTCTATTGGGACCCCAGACAAGCTGGGACCAGTACAGGGAGGAAAGGGATGCCTGACATCTCAGGGGGTGGAAACCTCTAGAAAATTCCCCGAAAGTGGTCACTGGTATAAATGTTGGATGCTTAGACCCAACTCTTCATTAACTCCTGGACCTGTAGACTTTGCCAGGAAGAAGGGCTGTTGTGATGCTGAAAGTACTATCGCTTTGCTGGACTGCTGCTCTGAAGGACTGCTGGTCTGCTGTGCTGACCTGCTCTCTACTTCCCTCTTCCCTGGGGGAGAAGGAGGATTTGACCTGCATCAGTTGAACCCAAGACCCCAGAATTACCCCGAAGGGCTAGTTGGCTGGCTGTCTGATTAGAGCCCAGGGTCAGAAGGTTCCATTAACCGTGAACCCACACTTGGACTCTGCCATCTGTGAGTCCTACCCTGCCAAGAGATGCCACCCTAGTCCTGGAACCTTGGAAGTGGGCCTTACAGTGCTCTGCTAGCCCATCTGTGGTTTCAGCAGAACCAATGCATCTCTTTTGCTGTGCAGTGCAACCCAGAGCAGAACCGATGCATTGCCTCTGCCACATGGATTTCCCTGGTGCAAGGACTTTGTATTGCAAGCCCCTCGTCGATGGCATCCTCGACGATAAAGCAGGGCTGAGCATTGCAAGCCCACAGCTTCCTAGAAACCAGCAGGTTCTCAGTGCATTTTGACGCAGGACTTCGCATTGCAAGCCCCTCATCGAACTCATCGTCAATGATGTCGCAGAACCTTGCATCTCTGCTTCGCAGCTCCTAGGAATCACTGCAATGCATCCTTGACTCAGGACTCCACAATGCTACTCAACAAAGATTTAAGGTACTCTTGTTCAACAGGCCTAGCTGGCTCCCTGTAGCCGGCCTGTGCTCCGTTGCTGTTACCTTGAACTTGTGACTCTATCCCGGTCTAGTGCAACCAGATATCCACAGTTGGTACTTTGTGCTTTTTGGCACTATTTTCACTTAAATCTTTGCATATCTCCGGTTCTACTTTTTCAATGTTATTGTCATTTGGTCTCATTTGAATATTAAACTTTATTCAATTTTTCTAAATTGGTGTGGGATTCTTCCTGTGCTCTCAGTTGATTACTGTTTGAAATGTTACACATAGACTCCACACATTGCCTCTAAGGTAAGCCTTGACAAGCTACCAGAGTTGAGCACAGGTTAATGTGGGGTTTGGTGGTGACTACAACCTGACAAGGATTATGGCTGCCTCTTGAATAGGGTTTCACCCTCTTAACCAGTAGCCCAGTTTCTCACAGTCCATAACTCTACGTGTATATCTTTCTTCACACATGTATATCACCCTTCTCTTTCAACTTTCAATCATCATTCTCCTTGTATACTTGTTTTTCACAAGTACCCCCAGTTATATGTACTGAACCACTAATTGCCTCATCACATGTAACAAAATCATTTTCCTCTCACACTATCCGATTCTAACATTCTACTACAGATACCACCAGACATAGTTACAGGATAATCCCGTCACAGAACAATCAATTGAACCACCACAATCCACCTCAGTAAAACACCTGAGTTGGGCACTTTTTACTAAACTTTGTAAAATGTTTTCACAAGATGAGGAATGCCCCCAAAGACTCCTTGGAACATTATGTGTAGTCTGAAACAGCTTAGAAAAAGGGGAAGGTTGTGTTAAAAAGTATCTACCGGACAGTATAGAGACCCTCGGACTCAGTGAACTATGGCACCTGGACACAAGCAAGCAAGTCTTTAAGAAAGTTGTGAAAAACTGCATCAGGTTGAAAAGTTGGTGGGAGGACAAAATGACACGAGCAAAGCGAGCACATGTGTGGCTGGTGTGAAATTCTTATGTTGGCCAACATGAACATACCTACTTCAAAGCTGTTTACTCTGTGAACAACAAGGGGAAATGTATGAAAATGAGATTGGGGCTGTTCCCCACCCTGGATTTCAACCCGAAGTGGCAGCAGGAATGACAACATGAGAACAAGAGGTGCTGTTTATGCCATCTGACAAAGGAAACATTGTTGCACATTCGCTGTCTCTGTCCATGCCTACTTGTGCATTGGATGGCCCTGCTACACAACGAATTAACAGCTTTAGGAATTAGACCTTGCAGGTCAGCGGCCACGGAGTCTTTAAATCCTCAAAACATCAAGTTGAATATTCAGCTGGTGCAATCTCTTAACATTTTTAATAATTTGGTTAAGGCCAAAGACTCTCCCAAGTAGGGCTTTAGATTCCCTGTATCAGGAAGGTGCCAATGGCAAGCTGAGTTTGTGCACAGGAGACTTGAAAGATGGTTTGCTAGGAGGTACATTAGGTGTGAAAGCGAGAAGAATACTGTATACTCTATCCCATCTGTGTGGGTCCGAAGG
Organism: Pleurodeles waltl; assembly: GCF_031143425.1. Lineage (NCBI taxonomy): Eukaryota > Metazoa > Chordata > Amphibia > Caudata > Salamandridae > Pleurodeles > Pleurodeles waltl. The sequence continues at coordinate 408,779,646 of NC_090444.1, forward strand.
GTAATAGGGATGCACTAAAAATCCCACATGGCTCCCAACCTCTGGGGGGTCAAAAGCCTCTGGGAACTGCCTTTGGCAGACCCTGTTGGAGTCTCTCTGGGGGGATCTAGTTGTACCCTGCATTTGTTATGCATTATGCATGGTACGTGGTGATGTTTTATACTCCACTGTTATGACGAGGAGATGGATCCCAATTACGCTTTTAACATGTTAGGTCATGAGCACCCTGTTTATCACCAGACGCTACTCAGTTGGTTGTGTTTTCGTCAACTTTTTTATAACGTCTTTATTATGTGAAGTGAATGGTTTGGCTAATCCGTCTGAAAACCGCTATGGATGTCTATCAAATTTATGGTTACTTCTCGCTTTATATGATGATCTGGACCCACGAAGGGAATGGGCTACTCCTTGCACTTTACCATGCAGAATGACAGATATGCAACCACGCCCTTGGTTTTTAGATTTTCGCTGCTATTAAGGTGTTTTCTTTTAATCTTCGCCGCTATTACAGGCGGGAGGCAGTAGGGGAGGCACCCTTAGAGGTACACTCTACTATGCATTTTGCACTTTAAAGACTAATAGACACATGGACATGCTCCAGGTTTTGTAATCATTGCTGCTATTACAGGGACAGGGGAGGGTAGGAGGAAGGCACCCCCATGTCTAGGCTCAAGTGCTTCTCAGTTCTTTTAACATTGTATTTACATCATGTTTTTATAGTTCCTATTGAATGGCTATGTCAAATTGTTTGATGTATGTTTTTGTGTTTGTGGTCTCTATTAACTAATACAAAAAATGTCACATTTTTACAAAGAGAACAGAATAGCACTTCTGGAAAAACCAATGATCATCTCTGGACCTTCAAATCCACATTTTCCTTTACATCCCCCTCACTCCTTCCTCTTTATCCAAATTTCTTATCGTGGTATCTGTTAGCTTTAGCTTGTTTCAGTGAAGCTCTACATTTCTCAAGTTTCACAACAATCTGATTTCATTAGATACCTGTTGCATCGTAAAGCCAATTTGGAACTAGCCTAGAATTATCATTTCTCCTACTTAACTGTCAGAAAATAATTTCACTGGAAGCCTCCATAATATTGTACCTCCTGTAGGCCGATCTCCCTTCTTAAAGTAGAAACGAAACTGTTAGCGAAGGTACTGACAAACAGGCTGAGTGATGGATACTATAACTGCCCTGGATCAGTCAGGATGTATGCCTTGTAGAGCAATGCAACACAACTTGAGATAACCATTTGGCTGTCTTGCAAGTAGAGACCTGAACGAGGAACCGGCAATGTTGTCAGAGATAGAGGTCGAAAAGGCATTTCACTCCATGGTCATCGAGTAGCCGTATCTGCTCAAAAGATGGACTTTGGTCTGTCATTCCTGGGATGGGTTAGGCTGCTGTATTAGGACCCTCTAGCTTGGGTCAGTGTGAATCATGTGAGGGCAACAGAGTTCATTTTGGGTAGGAGAACCAGACATGGGTGCCCGTTGTACCCACTTCTATATGGCTATGGGGTGATGCCGTGAGTAAGGGCCTGAAATGGGACCCGGACTGGGAGGGCACAATTAAACTATATGCTGGTGACATGCTACTGTATTTGGCAGCTCCAGAGGTCTTGATCCCACGTATACTCAACATCCTCAATATCTTCGAGAAGTATGCAGGGATCCATATAAACTGGAATGAATCAATTGTGCCAGATAACAGAGTGGACCCCACCCATTGGTTGGGAAACTCCCTTGCAATGAGTGACGACCTATTTTGAATAACTGGACCACAAGAAAGACTGTATTCCTCTGGAAAAACCTAAAGTGGCAGTATCCCACTGGTGAAAACTCCCAATCTCTGTGCTGGGTCGGGCTGCCCTATATACAAGGATATACTTTCCCAAACTGCTTTAAATACTGCAAAATACCCTAGTTGAGGTTCCAGATAATTTTTCGGAACTGAGGTGCAGTGACCAGACTGTTATTATGGGAAGGAGGCCTGCCGAGGATTGCACTTTCCGTACCGAGCCAGCAACAGGAGGTCGGGGGGTGGGAATATCCCTCCATAATCTGCAGCTTTATTATTGGGTGACACAGCTGCTGTTCATTAATGACTTGGCATTTGCAACGAACAAGAGCCATCAGCATATGCAGATGGAAGAGCTATGGAACCCGGTGAATACCTCAGCCAGCTATAAGGGTAGTAAAGAGCAGAATGTTAGTCAATGGGCTGTAGCCAAATAGTTATCTGAAGAATTGTGTAAATCCTGATTGCAAAATAGTTGTTGTTTTTAACATTATCATCTTTGTCCCACTGCACAAGCACTTTATGTATCACTACTACATCAGCACATCCTGATCCGAAGACGTGTTGTGGCAAAATCCGTACTAACATTGACCTTGGTGGTCTTTATGTCTCTATTTAAGGTATTCAATATGAAACTGTCGTAGAACTCTTACCTTGGCGATAAGACTGCATAGTTGGAGGGTGGCAGCACCACCAAGTGAGGGTGACTGAGTCGGTGCCACACTGTCTGAAAGCTGTTGGCCTGACTTTGTCGGCTAGCTAGCAGCACCTCACACAAACCTAGAAAGTAAAGCTGATTTGTCAATGAATCAATCAAATCAAATCAAAATCATTAACATTTATAAAGCGCGCTACTCACCCGTGCGGGTCTCAAGGCGCTAGGGGAAAGGGGGGGGGTTACTGCTGCTCGAAAAGCCAGGTTTTTAGGAGTCTCCGGAAAGCGGAGTGGTCCTGGGTGGTCCTGAGGCTGGTGGGGAGGGAGTTCCAGGTCTTGGCCGCCAGGAAGGAGAAAGATCTCCCGCCCGCCGTGGAGCGGCGGATACGAGGGACGGCAGCGAGCGCGAGGCCAGAGGAACGGAGGAGGCGGGTGGGGACGTAGAAGCTGAGGCGTCGGTTGAGGTATTCCGGTCCCTTGTTGTGGAGGGCTTTGTGTGCCTGGGTGAGAAGTCGAAAGGTGATCCTTTTGCTGACTGGGAGCCAATGCAGGTGTCTCAGGTGTGTGGAGATGTGGCTGTTGCGGGGTACGTCGAGGATGAGGCGGGCCGAGGCGTTTTGAATGCGTTGCAGGCGATTTTGGAGTTTGGCTGTGGTCCCAGCGTAGAGGGTGTTACCGTAGTCCAGGCGGCTCGTGACGAGGGCGTGGGTCACGGTTTTTCTAGTGTCGGCGGGGATCCAGCGGAAGATCTTGCAGAGCATGCAGAGGGTGAGGAAGCAGGCGGAGGACACGGCATTGACTTGCTTGGTCATGGTGAGAAGAGGGTCCAAGATGAAGCCGAGGTTGCGGGCGTGGTCTGTGGGGGTCGGTGCGGTGCCGAGGGCCGTGGGCCACCAGGAGTCGTCCCAGGCGGACGGGGTGTTGCCGAGGATGAGGACTTCCGTTTTTTCAGAGTTCAGCTTTAGGCGGCTGAGCCTCATCCAATCTGCGAGGTCCTTCATACCCTCTTGTAGGTTGGTCTTGGCGCTGGCGGGGTCCTTGGTGAGGGAGAGTATAAGTTGGTTGTCGTCGGCGTAGGAGGTGATGATGATGTCGTGCTTGCGTACGATGTTGGCGAGGGGGCTCATGTAGACATTGAAGAGTGTCAGGCTGAGCGATGAGCCTTGAGGTACGCCGCAGATGATCTCGGTGGGTTCTGAGCGAAACGGAGGGAGGTAAACTCTTTGGGAACGGTTTGAGAGGAAGGAGGCGATCCAGTCCAGGGCCTGGCCTTGGATCCCGGTGGAGCGGAGGCGGGTGATTAGGGTGCGGTGACAGACGGTGTCGAAGGCAGCCGAGAGATCGAGGAGGATGAGGGCGACTGTTTTACCGTTGTCCATCAGGGTTCTGATGTCGACTGTGACTGAGATGAGGGCGGTTTCCGTGCTGTGGTTGGTTCAGAATCCGGTTTGTGAAGGGTCGAGCAGGTTGTTGTTTTCCAGGAAGGTTGTCAGCTGTTTGTTGACGGTCTTCTCTATTACCTTGGCTGGGAAAGGCAGGAGAGAGATGGGGCGGAAGTTTTTCAGGTCGCTCGGGTCAGCCGTAGGTTTCTTTAGTGTGGCGTGACTTCGGCGTGTTTCCAGCATTCGGGGAAAGTAGCAGAAGAAAAAGAAGAGTTGATGACGGCCTGGAGGTGCGGGGAGATGATGTCGTCGGCTTTATTAAAGATGAAGTGAGGGCAGGGGTCCGAAGGGGTGCCGGAGTGGATAGAGTTCATGATGGATTTGGTTTCTTCAGTGTTGATGTGGGTCCAGTTGTTGAGGGTGATGGCCGGGGGTGCGGGTTCGGTGGTGTTTGGTTGGGTCTGGTGTCGGAAGCTGTCGTGGAGGTCGCTGATCTTGCGATGGAAGAAGGTGGTGAGGGATTCGCACAAATCCTGTGAGGGCGTGACGGCGTTGCCGTTGGGGTTGGAGAACTCCTTGACGATGCTGAAGAGTTCTCTGCTGTTGTGGCTGTTTTTGTCCAGTCTGTCGGTGAAAAAGTTCCTTTTGGCAGCGCGGATCAGGTGGTGGTGTTTGCGGGTAGCGTTCTTGAGGGCGGTCATGTTGTCAGCGGTGTGGTCCTTGCGCCAGGCCTTCTCGAGGGCGCGACAAGTTTTCTTTGATTCTTTGAGGGTGTCAGAGAACCAGAGTGGTTTTTTGGTGTTGGTCTGTCGATGCGTGCATTTGAGGGGAGCAAGGTTGTCTGCGCAGTTGGAGATTCAGTTTGTGAGGCTGAGGGCTGCGTCGTTGGGGTCGGTGGTGAGGGTGGGTTGGTTGGCGGCGAGTGCGGAGAAGAGTTGCTCTTCGGGGATCTTGTTCCACTGTCGACGATGGATGGGTTGAGTGCGGAGGTGGCGGGTCTCGCGTCGGAATGTGAAGTGGACACAGCTGTGGTCGGTCCAGTGTAGAGCGGAGGTGTGGTTGAAGAAGATGTGTTTGCTGGCGGAGAAGATAGGGTCCAGCGTGTGTCCGGCGATGTGGGTGGCTGTGTTCACCAGTTGCTTGAGGCCGAGGTTGGCGAGGTTGTCGAGCAGGGCGCTGGTGTTGGGGTCGTTGTTCTGTTCCAGATGGAAGTTGAGGTCGCCTAGGAGGATGTAGTCCGGCGAGGCGAGGGCGTGCGGGGAGATGAAGTCGGCGATGGCGTCGCTGAAAGGGGCGCGCGGTCCGGGGGAACGGTAGACGAGGGATCCTCTGAGGGTGGTCCTGGGGTCGGTGCGAATTTGAAAATGCAGATGTTCAGCGGCGAGAGGGGTGTCTTCGGTGGAGGTGGTGACGCTGATGGAGTCTTTGAAGACGATGGCGATACCTCCTCCTACTTGGTTGGTGCGGTCTTTTCTGGAGATTTTGTAGCCTTCGGGGATGGCAGTGGCGATGTCTGGAGCTGATGAGGCGTTCATCCAAGTTTCCGTGATGAAGGCGACGTCCGGAGCTGTGGAGTCCAGGAGGTCCCAGAGTTCAACGGCGTGCTTGTGGACAGAGCGCGCGTTGACCAGGATGCACTTGAGGTGGTTGATGGCGCGTGGGCTGGTGGTCGTGGTAGTTGCGTGGTGGAAGATGCGTTTGCAGGAGTTACAGGCGAAGGGTCCATGGGTGCGCTTGGGGTGGGCTTGGAAGCAGGTGTTGGAGCGCCCGGGGTTGAGGGCATGGAGGGTGGTGGGGTCGTAGCGGGTCAGCGGGGTAGGGGAGGGCTGGGGACCAGGGGTCGAGGCGCTGGGCGCAGGCCAGGCGCAGACGGGCTTGCCTCTGGCGCGCCTCCGGCGCGCGAGCGGCACGCCTGCTGCGCAGTCGCGCAGCGGCCGCCATAAGAGGGAGGGGGGGGAGGGGTCAGCTGGGGGCGAATGGGAGCTGGGGGGCGGGGGCGTGCAGGAGGTCACGGCAGGAAAGCGCGAGGGAGGGGGGGACAGGTAGAGTGAGAAGAGCTGGGGGAGGGGGGTTTAAGGGTGAAGGGGGGTGAGTGTTAGAGTTTTAGGAGAATAGGGAGATAGATAGGAGTAGGGTTGAAAAGATAGGGGAGGGGGTGGTAGAGGTGGGTGAGGGTGAGAGGTAGAGTGAGAGGGTAGGAAGATAGGAAGATAGGTAACAGAGAGGGTGTCGGGACGGGGGGAGAGATAGGGAAATAGATAGATGGAGAGATAGGTGGAGAGATAGAAAAATAGGTAGATGGGGGGGGGGTCAGTGAGGGAGTTAGATGGAGAGATAGGTAGAGGGGTGAGGGAGGCAGGTAGCGAAAGGGTAGATGTGGGTGATAGTGAGAGATAGGTGGAGAGATAGAGGGGGGTGAGGCAGGAGCAGGAGGGCAGAGACAGGGAAGAGACAGGGGTCGGAGAAGACCGAAGAACAGAAGAAGCGAAGAACACAGAAGACCGGAACAGCACAGAAGAACAGAAGAACACAGAAGAACAGAAGAGAAGAACACAGAAGACCGGAAGAACACAGAAGAACAGAAGAACACAGAAGAAGAGAAGAACACAAAAGAACAGAAGAACTCAGAAGAACAGAAGAGGAGAACACAGAAGACCGGAAGAACACAGAAGAACAGAAGAACCGAAGAGAAGAACACAGAAGAACACAGAAGAACCGAAGAGAAGAACACAGAAGAACAGAAGAACACAGAGGAAGATGCAGGGGACGAAGAAGCAGAAGAGCAGACGGACAGAAGATCAACAAAGAAGATACAGAAGACGAAGAGCAGAAGGCAGAAGACCACAGAGCAAGATGAGGAAGAAGAGAGGCGACAGGAGAGGCTGAGGAGCACACAGAAGAAGAGAGAAGACGGGGAAAAGAAGAGTACAGAAGAAGATTGCAGAGGAGGAGCGAGGAGGAAGAGACAGAGAGGAGGAAAAGAAGCAGGAGCAGGAGAGAGAGTGAGTAGCGCGGGGCAGGGCGAGGGGCTGGGAGGTGGGGGGTACTTACTGTGAGGTGGGTCTCAGGAACTCAGGAACCTGGAGGAGCTGGAGGAGCTGCAGCGGCAGGGGGAGCGACCTACCCTTGGGTCAAGGGTCGCTACCACTGTCGCGCAGCGGCCGCCATAAGAGGGAGGAGGGGGGGAGGGGTCAGCTGGGGGCGAATGGGAGCTGGGGGGCGGGGGCGTGCAGGAGGTCGCGGCGGGAAAGCGCGAGGGAGGGGGGACAGGTAGAGTGAGAAGAGCTGGGGGAGCGGGGTTTAAGGGTGGAGGGGGGTGAGTGTTAGAGTTTTAGGAGAATAGGGAGATAGATAGGAGTAGGGTTGAAAAGATAGGGGAGGGGGGTGGTAGAGGTGGGTGAGGGTGAGAGGTAGAGTGAGAGGGTAGGAAGATAGGTAACAGAGGGGGTGTCGGGACGGGGGGAGAGATAGGGAAATAGATGGAGAGATAGGTGGAGAGATAGAAAAATAGGTAGATAGGAGGAGGGGGTCAGTGAGGGAGTTAGATGGAGAGATAGGTAGAGGGGTGAGGGAGGCAGGTAGCGAAAGGGTAGATGTGGGTGATAGTGAGAGATAGGTGGAGAGATAGAGGGGGGTGAGGCAGGAGCAGGAGGGCAGAGACAGGGAAGAGACAGGGGTCGGAGAAGACCGAAGAACAGAAGAAGCGAAGAACACAGAAGACCTGAAGAACACAGAAGAACAGAAGAGAAGAACACAGAAGACCGGAAGAACACAGAAGAACAGAAGAACACAGAAGAACAGAAGAGAAGAACACAAAAGAACAGAAGAACACAGAAGAACAGAAGAGGAGAACACAGAAGACCAGAAGAACACAGAATAACAGAACAACACAGAAGAACCGAAGAGAAGAACACAGAAGAACAGAAGAACACAGAAGAACCGAAGAGAAGAACACAAAAGAACAGAAGAACACAGAGGAAGATGCAGGGGACGAAGAAGCGGAAGAGCAGACGGACAGAAGATCAACAAAGAAGATACAGAAGACGAAGAGCAGAAGGCAGAAGACCACAGAGCAAGATGAGGAAGAAGAGAGGCGACAGGAGAGGCTGAGGAGCACACAGAAGAAGAGAGAAGACGGGGAAAAGAAGAGTACAGAAGAAGATTGCAGAGGAGGAGCGAGGAGGAAGAGACAGAGAGGAGGAAAAGAAGCAGGAGCAGGAGAGAGGGTGAGTAGCGCGGGGCAGGGCGAGGGGCTGGGAGGTGGGGGGTACTTACTGTGAGGTGGGTCTCAGGAACTCAGGAACCTGGAGGAGCTGGAGGAGCTGCAGCGGCAGGGGGAGCGACCTACCCTTGGGTCAAGGGTCGCTACCACTGTCGCGCAGCGGCCGCCATAAGAGGGAGGAGGGGGGGAGGGGTCAGCTGGGGGCGAATGGGAGCTGGGGGGCGGGGGTGTGCAGGAGGTCGTGGCGGGAAAGCGCGAGGGGGGGGACAGGTAGAGTGAGAAGAGCTGGGGGAGGGGGGTTTAAGGGTGGAGGGGGGTGAGTGTTAGAGTTTTAGGAGAATAGGGAGATAGATAGGAGTAGGGTTGAAAAGATAGGGGAGGGGGGGTGGTAGAGTTGGGTGAGGGTGAGAGGTAGAGTGAGAGGGTAGGAAGATAGGTAACAGAGGGGGTGTCGGGACGGGGGAGAGATAGGGAAATAGATAGATGGAGAGATAGGTGGAGAGATAGAAAAATAGGTAGATAGGAGGAGGGGGTCAGTGAGGGAGTTAGATGGAGAGATAGGTAGAGGGGTGAGGGAGGCAGGTAGCGAAAGGGTAGATGTGGGTGATAGTGAGAGATAGGTGGAGAGATAGAGGGGGGTGAGGCAGGAGCAGGAGGGCAGAGACAGGGGTCGGAGAAGACCGAAGAACAGAAGAAGCGAAGAACACAGAAGACCGGAAGAACATAGAAGAACAGAAGAACACAGAAGAACAGAAGAGAAGAACACAGAAGACCGGAAGAACACAGAAGAACACAGAAGAACAGAAGAGAAGAACACAAAAGAACAGAAGAACACAGAAGAACAGAAGAGGAGAACACAGAAGACCGGAAGAACACAGAAGAACACAGAAGAACCGAAGAGAAGAACACAGAAGAACAGAAGAACACAGAAGAACCGAAGAGAAGAACACAGAAGAACAGAAGAACACAGAGGAAGATGCAGGGGACAAAGAAGCAGAAGAGCAGACGGACAGAAGATCAACAAAGAAGATACAGAAGACGAAGAGCAGAAGGCAGAAGATCACAGAGCAAGATGAGGAAGAAGAGAGGCGACAGGAGAGGCTGAGGAGCACACAGAAGAAGAGAGAAGACGGGAAAAAGAAGAGTACAGAAGAAGATTGCAGAGGAGGAGCGAGGAGGAAGAGACAGAGAGGAGGAAAAGAAGCAGGAGCAGGAGAGAGGGTGAGTAGCGTGGGGCAGGGCGAGGGGCTGGGAGGTGGGGGGTACTTACTGTGAGGTAGGTCTCAGGAACTCAGGAACCTGGAGGAGCTGGAGGAGCTGCAGCGGCAGGGGGAGCGACCTACCCTTGGGTCAAGATCAATCAATCAGGATTTATAAGACACAGCCAATCACCCAATAGGATATCACCCAACAGGATACCCAATAGGATACCCAATAAGAATGGCCAGGTCTTGAGGGCCATTCAAAATTCAAGAAGTGAGGTGATGGTCTCGAGATGCATGGGAGGCCTTTTCAGGTTTTTCTGTGAGAGAAGGCGCATCCTCCACTTCAGATTTGGTAGATGCAAGGAATATGGGCAAGTGAAAGAGAGGCAGAGTGTAGGTGGAAGTTCAAGCCATAGTTAGTGTATGCAGGTCCTTGGTTGTGTAGAGACTTATGCGCATGGGTCAGAGGCTTGGACGTGCATCCCTCCCATAAGGAGGGTCTAAAAACATGACATTCTGACTCCTCAGGAAAGTCGTGGTGAACAGATCGTACCTTTTCTCTCAGATACACAAAGCCTCACACATGGCAAGGGAAATAAGGAGATGCAAGATAGGTTTAAATTAATTTACTTAAGCATTTGCATTTGATTATAAAAAAGGTGGGTTGCAATGATTAGGCAGATGAAGCATAATACAGTGATTATGGTTATCAGTAAAGTGAAGAGAATAAACAGTCCCACCATCCTGGTATGATTATGAAATCTAATGATTCCTACATAAAGCTCTAATGTCTAAAACCTGAAAGCATAGTGGTGCTAGCCCTTCTGCCTATGGGAAGACCCCCGACTCCATACCTGAACGATGGGCAAGGGTCTGCCCGTTGTCTGCTGGAAATCCTCCCGGTTGGCTGAAGAGTCAATGCCAGGATCAATTGAGCTGTCAATGGAATGATGTACTTTAGAAGATGACCATAGCTAGAATGCCCTCTGCCCTCCTTAGGCCTATATGTTGTTTATAAAACAAATAGAACAGTGTTCTACAAACAGGCCTGGTGTGTTAATATGTCTAGGGCTAAGTTTTGCCTCCGTAACTCCTGGAGCAGCAATCAGTGTTAGATTATCATGTACCAAGCATGAGAGCCTTGTGCAGGGCACACAGCAAAATGTGTGCAGAGGTGATAAAATGTACAACACGGGCAACTATACCTTCTCAGAAAAGGCAGCTGATTAAAACATAAAATATATTAAAAGGATTAAAATAAATAAAATGTGTGTGTGCATTTAAAGTCACATGCTACGGGCCTCAAGCTAAAATAAGAATGTCAAGCCTAGGTACTAAGGGGAATCCACAACAAAAGAATCTAGTGTTTAGATTAATGTTTGCGACACAAATGCTGAAAGGTTTTTGTTAACAATTCCAACAGAACCACAGGTGCTTATGTTAGCTATATGGGATGGGCAGAGTCACCAAGCCACCAGACCCGGCCACAGTGATACTTAAAATATGGCATAGAGTGACAAGGGTTCTGGAATCGAAAGGCCATAATGCAGGGTAATGCTTGAGACTCCCCTTTGGCAGTGTGCTCTGCTGTCCAGGCTATGGCAGGTTGAAGACTATAAAAAACACGACCTGCTAGGTATGTCAAAGGTAGGCAATATCTGTTGTGACAGAAAAACAATACAATTCCCTAAATTTACAGGGATATTTTGACCTGATGAGGAGTCAGTTTCTCTGTTACCTGAAGATAAAACATATTCTTTGGAATTATTGTGCCTTCCTCAGGACCATTGTGGAGTAGACACACCTGGTGTTTCACATAGCGATGGCCCCACTCCACAAACATGCTCTCTTGCAGTTATACTCAATTTTACTTTTGAACAATGTGTTTCCCCACCTCCCGCGAAAACCTGTGGAGCAAATGGGAGAAAGACCTGGGGATACTGGTCAACAATGCCTGGGGAAGGCATGTAGGTACCGTTGGGAGGTAGCCACCCAGGCAGGGTTCAGGCTTGTCCAACTGAAGATCTTTTACTGGGCATATTACATGAGAACCAGACTTCATAGGATGGGGAGAGCAAGGGACGACAGATGCCTCAGGGGATGTGGGCAGAGGGGGTCTCTGGTACATACCCTGTGGTAGTGCATGGGTATCAAAAGATATTAGGTGGCAGTGTAGGACAAGATTAAATCTGTTCTTGAGTACCCCTGTCACTCACACCCCAGCTGGTAACACTGGGCATTTGGGAAGAGCAAACACTGGCCTAGTATGCACTTCTCTTCAGTAACGTGGCACTGATGGTTGCAAGAAGACACATAATGAACCAGAGAGACATTGACCCCGAGTCCGTTGAAGTGGATCTTCAACATGCACTGATGCATGAGTGCAGGGGTGATGATGTATTAAGCCAGGGAATGTTCTGCAAATTCGATAAAGTCTAGGGCCTGTGGAGAGAGCCATCTGCTGCCACAGTCTGAGAGGACCATCGCAGGCACGATTGAGACTGGAAGAGGAAATGGAAGAGACATGTTGAGCCGAGCTCCAAGGTCTCCCACAAACGAGAGCTGGGAAGGGGCTGGATGGACACGTGGTGGAACTGTTGAACTGTGGTGGTAATTGCAACACATTCTGCTTAGTTCCAATGTAAGACAGTGCCTTACTACAATGAAGTTATTGCCTGTTTGGGTTATTGTTCAAAATCTAAATAAACAGAATTCTAAAAAAAAAAGAAAGACGTTTTACTGATGGTGGAATGAGGAGTTTTATGGGAACCCCACATTTTGTGTCTGACAAAAGATGTATCATCTTTACTGCATATAACCACAGTTCTCACGCCTTTAATCTGTACTCTGCACTCTGTTTACTCACTTGATGAGACCATTAGGTTGGGGATTTTAAAAATACAGTGTATTGTTGAATGTCATTAGATTTAAAAATGCCTTGCATATTTTTCTGTGAAGTCTGCCACTGAACGGTGTGGCGGGGTGGGATAGGGTGCAAGGGGGGGTTAAAAAAATGTAAAAACATACAAAAACACTTACCTTCGAGGGGGGACACGTTCATCTCCCCTCCATCCTCTTCCTCTTCCCTGCTGCACAGGCTCCCAGCCAGTCATGGCGCTGCTAACAGCAGCGTTGTGATTGGTCTGGGCGGCTTGACTTTGCTGCTCAGACTGGGAATGGGAGACTGTGCATGTTCTCTACCCGGCTGTGCTATACAGCTGAGTAGAGAACATGCAAAGTGCGCATGTCTTTTTGGAAGGCCGAACACGGTCGGCCAAAAAGGCATGCACACTTTGTGTGCACATGGCCTCCTCAGGCCCCCTCCCTCCAGCCCTGCCCACTCTACAAGGAAAAATAAAATGATAATAATGAAATGTACATTATTATTTTATTTTTACTTTTTGGAAAAACCAGTGGGGCGGCGCTCCTCCATCTTACCAAAGGAGCCACCTGTGATAGTTTTCAGAAACAAATTCTACACAGTTATTGGAGACCAACACTTTGGGTGTACCTTGCAACTCAAAAAGTTCCTGAGAAAAAGTAACTTCTAATTCAGTTATTGGTGATCTCACAAAAGCCTGGTGCACCCAATTTGAGAAACAGTTTACCAGCACAGTAATAATGTTCTGGTAGCAATGGGACCTGCAGAATTAATCACTGCCTTCTACCAAGATCCATCGGGCACAGGTATAATTTGTTAAGGGGTATTGCTAACTTTTCAGTGCTTATTTGAAAGAGCATATTTCTTAAAACATCCACCAAGCAACTTCACCAACTGAAGACCCTTTCTTAGTCACAAAAAGTGTTTCCTCTAAATCTTCTTAGTGTACCTACTACCCTCATATCTGTCATGTGCTAAGGAAATGATACACCATCATAACCCTGAAGAGTCACTGATTTCCATAACCTCAAACAGCAAGGCAGGCCTGCCTTTAAGACGGCATTGGGCACCTCAGCAGTGCACCTATGGGGGCACCATCTATGCTGGGATCCCTGAACCTCCATGCCCTACCATATACTAGGGACTTATAGGTAGGTTGACTTAGCCAATTATAATTAGCCTAATTTCCATACTGATTTTACACAGAGCACATGCCCTGGGACTGGTTAGTAGTACCCAGGGCACCATCAGAGTTAGGAAAACACCAGCAAAAAGGGGAAAATGGGGGCAGAAAGTCTGCAATCAGCCCTTTTCTCTCACAGGGACAACCGTAAAGAATCTTGCAGTAATCAACAATCAAGCTGCACATTAGAAACTGCACTAACTGCCATCTGTAAGAAAGCACTAACCTTCTACTCTGGATTCAATAGGGGTATTACTCATCCAGTTCTCACTGCCTCCACCAAGGATCACATACAATGAGAATATCAGGGCTAGCAGTAGAAATGAGGAAAAAGAATGGAATAAGAGAGAAAGTAGAGACACTAGATAACACCACTCTGACTCGTCCCTCTGATATGCATTGACACAATAACAGCTACAGATTGTAATCGATGTATAAAGGCAATAGGGGATATCTTAATTACTTGCCATTTAACTTCTGCAGATGTATCTCCACGTAACTTAATCTGTGTTCTCACATACAAAAACTTACCATTCCTGAAAATGCAGCATAACAAAGGATGACTACCTATATATATATTTTCATCAACAATTCTCCCCTATTTGTAAAATAACCATTTCAAGCATCCTAACGATGCACTCTCTGATAAAGATAAGCTTAGTATATACCTGACTCCTATCGCACAGGTATATTATTTAACGTGGATTAATATTTTGTGGCTCTTATTGTTAGCTGTATTTATAAAACCTGCTTAGAACTATGAATGCCTTATGCATAAAATATATACATATCACAATAAGTTGATGTGGGAATTCTTCATGTTTGTTCACAGGATCAAACCTTAAGTTTAAATTAAACAATTCCAAAAGTCTTGAACAAATCTTGTTTGTTTCTCAACACAATTTGATTTTCAAAATACATCTTTGTATTCACAAACTGTCCAACAATAAATTCTCAAGGAAGCAACTGTTCTTTGCAAAACAATCTTCTGAATCTAAATAGCAAGGTACTGGCTACAGTAATTTTGCAGCATGATTGCGTAGCAAGGATGCCGTGAAATGCAAGTAAAATGATGCTTGACAATCCAAGCCTACAGTATTGCCTAACAATGTGAGAGATCAAGGTCTGTTCATTGTTGGTGCGCCGTCATATAGTGTGTTCTCCACACACATAAATCTTCCCACCAGACAGCGCCAACCTCTCTGAACACCGCTAGCCTTTCCTGCTCTGAAATGAACTCGGCACGAGCTAGAATACTGAGCTTCTGGGATCAACTATGTTGTTTACATGTACTCTTTTTTCACATGGATCAAATTTTCACTGCAAATTCAGAAGTGGTTCTCCCCGTGTCTAAACCTCACTCACAGATGATCACGGCCAGTTGGGTTCAGAGGATGGATAATAATGCGCAACAATAGTTAGGATGTACTGATAGCAAGCCAAGACATGACTGAATGAATGTGTCATAGATGACTAAAGGTCACTTGTTAACTGAGCACATCATCATCATTATAATAATTAGAATTAGTGCATCCTTAAACACCCACATACATCAAAGCCCCATACAAAATACAAAACATTTTATAGTATCCCAACTCAACATTAAAAAGCCATTCGCAAATTCATCAATTGCATTTTCAAGTCGTATTTTGTGAGGAATATGCACAGAGACTGGGGCTAAATGAAAACCATCGTATTAGACATTTCCCTCTATCCCAAGATACTTGACCATACAATAGAGCACTTTCAGGACACAGTGGACTTAAATAATCATGGGGTAGCCCTCCTCTTGCAATATTGAAACTCTTGCAGTGGAGGCTTAACCAATCTTTTAAGAGTTGACCATCAGCTGGGCATACAAAAGACAATGTTGCTTATTCTTCGTCATTGGCAATGACCATGTTGAAGCATGCCCCATTTTTCTGTAAGACTCTTCAAACAGCCCAGGTGGAAATTAGCATACAGGGCTTTCCTTCCTATGAAGATAATTTGACCCAATTTGGGAGAGTTTCACATTGGAAGTAATGCAAACTGCAGGGACAGCTTTAGGATTTTGTGGGCCCTGGGCCAAACGGATTTTGGGGACCCCTGTTCAGAACAGCTTCGAATGCATGATCAAGTTTCGGCTCTTTCAAGCCCTCTTTGGCTAGGACACTGACAGCGCACAGACACATTCGTCCAAATTTTAAATGTGTTTACATCTAACATTCAGACAAAGTGGTGTGTGTTTTTTTAATATTGTAAGACAGCAGCAGCTCACTAACACCACTACCAATAATCTCTGTGACACCCTCCCATTTCTCATATGTGAGGTCATGTTTTGATGTAAAAGAAACTTTTTTATGGATGTTGCAAGAAACATAAATTCTTTCTGCAAAATGTCTGTAATCGACTCTCCCACATCATCCACATTAAAAAATACATTAAAGGAAAATGGAATATGAAATAATGGTTAAGAATTATTTAAGGTCATCGGGACAAGACTCTCTGCAGAACAGAGCTGGCTCTGCCAGGGGAACCCCTTAAAGGCTGGGGCCCTGGCCCACAGCCCACTTTGCCCATG
Organism: Pleurodeles waltl; assembly: GCF_031143425.1. Classification (NCBI taxonomy): domain Eukaryota; kingdom Metazoa; phylum Chordata; class Amphibia; order Caudata; family Salamandridae; genus Pleurodeles; species Pleurodeles waltl. The sequence goes on from NC_090444.1 coordinate 408,795,538, forward strand.
CCTTAACACGTCTATGGCAGACTGAGGGACTATGTATTGTGGAGTAAATTATGTCACATTAAAATTTTTGCCAATGTTTTCCTTTAATCTGAGTTGCTTCAGCGTTTGCAGAATAAGTTGGACTTGTCCATATCACATTCATCCTTGTATTAGCTAGTACTTCCTTTATATGCACCACTCAACTAAGACCTAGAGTTGGATCACAATTCAAAAGGTCTGCTATAGCTTCCTGAAAGACGTTTGCGTCATTATTTGCCCAGAACCTTGCTCACATTAGAACATACTTGATATAGACCATACGCATTACATTGGAGACTCCTTCCACCTTCTTGAGAAATGTCAAGGAAGTATATTACACATTTTATAACCTATAAGGTCTGCATTTAGATGACACCACAGTTTGTAGCTTCTACCATGATCTCAGGCCTGTACAATTTTAGTGGGGCTAATATTGGTCCTTTTTCTTATTTCAAATTCAGGACTGATGTTACTTGGCCAAAATAACTCAGAATCGTACCACTTTTTCTCACTTGTCAAGATGAAACTGGCTAAATCGTATACAAAAATAGCCAAAGTCTTCTGCAAGCTCCAAAATATTCCCTTGATTAAGCAAAAATACCTCTTTAGGATATAACTTTCAGCCCATTATCAAAATTTGAAAATGTCATTGCATTCACCTGCAGCCCCTGTAATAGCACTATCTCTAACGCCAGACAATAATTATTGTAATAGAATTTCTGTCCTGTCTATTAAGATAGTATAATTTATAGAAGAGACGATGGTTGGGAATACTGATTACCATCAGGTAGTCCGTATTGCAGTTCACCAAGAAGTAATCATGGAAATTAAAATATAATAATAATGCGTCCAGAAAACAGCCCTGCCTAACCTCCTTAGACACTGTGGAAATTCAGAATCTTTTTCTGTGTTCCATAATGGACCATGCCTTTATTATTTGCATGCAGCAGAAATACAGCATTGATCAACTCAATCGGGACTTGGATTTACTGCACAGCTACATCACCGTTATTAAATGCCGTCCTGAGGTTAAGTGAGGCAAAAAAAAAAGACTTCCTCTCCTCAGGGCAACTTATTTAATATGTAAATAAAAAATCGAAGGCCCTAATGCACCATCCCCAGTGAGAACCTTACCCCACCCTGAGAATCTCCTATGTGTAGAAATGCTTTACGTGATGATTCAAATGCTTTATCAAACAATTTCCTTACCCTTTCATGGTTTAAAAACCGAAATTATTGTAGCTAACTGCAATGAGGTTACAGTCTTGCCTGCTTTTATAATTGTATTGCATAAACGTGCAAGAGCAGATGTCCTGATCATTGAGTCATGGACGAAATAACCAAGAGAAACATGCCCGCACAGCTGGGCATTGAATGCCACACTCAATGTGCCCTCAGGCAAACCTGCACAGACCACACAGGTGTTTCCACTCTTGAGAGCACTTCTAGGGATGTCCTCAAACCTGTATGGCATGTAAGGAGAGATGTGGGCAGTGAAGGAGAGGAGCACAACACAGAATGAAGGATATTAAATTTGGCCTTTTTCTTCATACGCCTATTCAAAGCCATGTGTTTCAGGAATTAAATTGGGAAAATCTTGTACTGTGGCCTTTCGAAGATGGGATGTATCTAGGAGAATCTGTACAAGATTACCAGTCCAAGATGCAAGAAGTGTTTTTCCCTGTGATGTGATTCCTGTTTATATCATATGTATAGCATCCGTTTCTCATTTTTTACTTATTTTTACAGATAAATACAGAAAAAACACATTGTTTTCTGTCTGATTTTATTTTTAAAAGTGGAAAAATATAGAAAATAGTGCTTCTTTTAAGTTACTGGCCGTGCTGTGTTTCATGAATTCCAGGCCACCTGCTGAGCAGATAGAAAGGATACAGAGTTGAAAAACTGGTTGAAATTTCCCTAATGATGGTGCATGTTAACATGCATTTGCACTATAATGCTAATAATTACCTGTGAATCCATTATTATGTTATATTTGGCTGCTTAGTTTGCTAAAACATGAAAGGCATCAACGTGAGAGTGCACATTTATCAGTTAAATAAATGTTGAAAGATATAATTCTACAACTTCCTATATTCACAAAATAAATGTGTAGAAATACCCACAAGAAGACCAAAAACAAAATATGGATAAATACAGACGAGAATGTAAAAAGAAAATACCATAAAACCGGGAGCCCTATCATATTTAAGGAGTATCTATAAGTGATAGATGCATCACAATACATTTGTACCCAGATTTCTCATTGCGTTCCTCATCGATTTGCTTCTCTTTTTGTCCCAGAGATTAGATTCTTTTTAGATGGATATTTCAGTTAATGTCTTCTGGATTCTTCCTACTTGCCTTACACTCCTTCCTGATGTCAGGGTGAACTTGGTTCCTTGCTTTTCATCTCTACATTGATCTTCAACTACATCTAGCCAAAGATGGTTTTTATCCTTTGTGATTTTAGCTCCTGTACAGGATCCTGTAAAGCAGACACCTTTTACATTTACTATTAAGTGAAGGGTGGAACTATGGCTACTGGGAGGAGTCAATCTTTCCTCAGGCAATCAAAAAGGCAATTCAACAGACCTTCGCAACATCCAGCCTTTGATACTCAGAGTCTTAACCCTTGTTTTGAGACCCTATAGCTAGTGCTACACCTTCAGTTATTAGATCTCTTGGAGGGACAGGAATACTCGCATCAGGAAAAGCCTAGTCGATAGACGTGTCATTTGGGATTGTAGTTGGCATCCCATAAGGACCGAGTAATGGGTGTACTAAGCATTGGCAATTACCTAGCTTTCTGGGATCATATTTTGACACTTCGATTTCCTGCCTACAGGGGTCCAATAAAATCTCTAGGTCTATTTACATACTTCTTTCTATACCTGCTCCTGGACAGAAAATGACTTTCTTTATTTTTTAGGAATTTTTAATTATATGTTTTAATAGACAACACTGTTGCTAGTCAAAGGGCAGTGAAACTCTCGCACATACCCATTGAATCTCTTTTACTCCTTAAGCAACCTTGATCAAACCTCTTGTCATTCTTGTCTGCTCTTCCTCATAGGAACAAAAGTAAGATCTTCAGTCATTGACCCTAATAGTCTTTTAAAAATCAAGCAATACTCCCTTGGATTATGTGCCAGCTCTAAAACTAATTCTAATTCCTGTTCGGCTCACCCAAGGACACCTTACACTGATCCTAGCACACCAGCTTCAACATAAGTACTCATTCTCCAGTCAAAATATATGGTAACCACTCAGGATGAGAACGCAATGAAAGTACTCACAGGATAACGTTCTCAAGACTAGTGGTGATTCTGGTGTGCTAGTTGGGCACACCAGAATCAGTGAATCAAAGGCTGGTATGCAAGAACTTACCATTTTGGGTGGCCTGTACCTTTCCTCCCAACCAAGCCTAAGCCAATAGAAACCTGTCTCCAATATTCGTCAGCTCGTGAAATAGCTTGTCGTGAGCCCAACTCCTAACTGCATGCACATGCTAACTACTAGCTCTGCGTTTTTAGAAATGAAAGTGCAATGTAAAGGCTCACATCGAAACAGAGGGAGGACAAAGAAAGACCAGTATCTTTGTTGTCATTTTACATATAATCTAAAATGAGCATATACTTTTTACCTATTTGTTCCTCTAATTCAGTGTTGACAATATTCCAAAGTGAGCTCACTGTAATGAAAAGGTTTGGAGTGAGTGTAGTATCCTGATTGGTATGCCCTTGGATGCAACATAGTCAAAGCATAGCCTGTGTCCTGGTTTTCCAAAAAAATTTGAATGATGGCACAACTAAGAACACACAGGGTTGCATTCATGTATTGTATTGTATTGTATTGTATTGTACTGTATTGTATTGTATTGTAATAGACACTTACAGAGTGCATAGCTACCATAGGGCATCCCACGCTATAGTGTCCTACACATTACACAGCGGTGACGATGTTAAACATCTGCCATTAGAACCAGGCGATCAACAAGATTAAGCGAACCGCCAAGTCCTTAACTGTTTGCGGAATTGCAATTCAAATTCAACAGTCTGCAAGGTAGTAGGAAAAGAATTCCATAGCTTGGAAACATTGTACTAGAAAGATATGCTGCCTCTTCTCACTTGATGGATCGGCAGAACCATAGCTAGGCAGGCACTGGAAGAACACAAGCATCTTGTAGATATATAAGGAGTGATCCATGCATTCCCAATCTTGAGACCAGTCTGGGTGAGTGATCTGCGAGCAATGCACAGGGATTTAAATGTAATTCTTTGAGCAGCCGGCAGGCAGTGTAGTGACTTTAGAGTTTGTCGGGCAGAGTGAAATTTAGAGATGTTACACAGAAGATGGGCAGTAGCATTTTGCACCACTTGTAATTTGCTAACTGTTGATTTGGGAGCACCCAAGTATAGCTCATTACCATAGTCCATTCATGCCAGATTGAGTGCTTGGACTGTGAGTCTTTTGGACAGGGACGGGAGAAGGTATGACATTTTCCGGAGAGCTCTCAACATCCTAAAGCAGGTTGCAGCCACTAGTGTTGCTTGGGTGTTCATGGTAAAGTCTTAGTCTAGCCAAACGCCTAGACTTTTTATCCTTGGCTTTGATGTTGGCGGGGCGATTAAGTCATTAGGGCATCCAAAATTTATTTGGAGAGGGCCTACCTAGAATTCATGTGACCTCCAGGACAACCAATAAACATTTAGGACAACCAATAAACATTTAGGAATAGCCAGCCATTGCAATCACAGCAAAGCACTCTTTTGCTTAGTGGGAACAGTCTCATGAAAGTGGTGATGCTGCAAATTGCTGAGCACAATGAAAAGACAAGGGCTATAGTCAATAGATGTAACCCCACATATTATGTCTATCATCTATAGATCATTGAAGGCATAGGCATTTAACATAAGGATATTCACATTTACATAGAATGATGCTCTGCTACGGCTAGAGAAAGAACGATACAGACTGATTTCATCTGTGTTTCTTTTCCCCCAGGCAACTCACATTTTTATTTTACATACCACACATCCTCCCCTAAATACTGTCGACGCAGCCTGCTCATGTATAAGTGTTCCTCACAAAAGTGATGCAGGGTTAAAGTATAGTAAATTGTTCCTTTAACCTGGCATTATTGAAAGACCTCTGAGAGAGCGGGATAAGGATTGGTGTACAGCACCATCATAAAAATTATAAAGTGCATCTTCATTGCAGGAAAAGGACAATTTGCAGTCCATGTACTGCAATGGAACCACTATATAGGTGGAATCATAAATCTAGTACACCAATTACAGGCTTGGACACTAGTAAAGAGAAAATAGTCAATCGGTTGACCTAAAATAGGAATTACATTTTCATCTACAATGACTGAAAGGCCACTCTTAGTATATTTTCTGCTCATCCGTTGGCTCTGGCCGACAGCTATAGCTGTCTCTTTCCAGATCTAAAAAAGCAGTCTGGAACCAGTATTTGCTAGAAATAGAGCTCCTTGGTTAACTAAGGCCCATATTTATACTTTTTTAGTCCCGCATTTGCGGTATTTTTTGACGCAAAAGCGGCGCAAACTTACAAAATAGTATTTTGTAAGTTTGTGCCACTTTTGCGTAAAAAACACCGCAAATGCGGCGCTAAAAAAGTATAAATATTGGCCTAAGTCTTTTTTCAAATGGCGCTAAGATCTAAATCCTTGGATAGTCAGTGTCAAAAGCCCCTTATGACAGCAACCTAAGGGCACCAGCTCATTGCAAAAGGCCTAAGCAATGAGCAACCTTTCCCCGTTCCTGGCTAAGGCCCTGGTCACTGAAAGATAGAACTTCCAAAAGCACCTGGTATAGTTCAGCAGTCTTTGCTTTAACTTCAAGTGTGTAACAGTAACAGTTGCAAATCTCTGTTGCACACATACACCTCCACCAATCCAGCATATGAACAAAGCCAATAGCATTAACACTCTGAAACACAGTCCTTCCTACCTGTGAACAAAGCTGATAGCATTAACACTCTGAAACACAGTCGTATCTGGGAACATAGCTGATAGCATCCACACTCTGCAACACAATGCTACCTGTGAACAAAGCCCATATCATTAACACTCTGCAACACAATTCTTTTCCAGATCAGATCTCCCCCATTCTTCAGCTTCTTCAAAAAAAGGTCAAAAAAATTGAGAGGCAATAAATAGCCCCCTTGATAGTAAGCAACACCAGAATATTCAACCGTGATGTCACAGCATATATATAAAGTAAATGTCCAAAGAGTGTGATGCCACCCTACGAATATGGCCCACTTGCAGACTCTGGGCAAGTAGACGGCTCTATATCTCGAGCGGGCATGATGCGGCAAACACACCTTGTAATAAATGTACTTGATGAATACTGTAATGAGTGCGATACAAGCAACAATAAGAACATTAGTTTCATATAATATACAATTCTGTATAACCAAATATGGGTTGGCTGTTTGCTAATTCACCACCATCTAATAGAGTACTCCATGAAGCATCCAAGCTGTGTATTTCAGGGCCTCAACAGGGCTAGTAAGTGCTATAGAAGTACAAGTACTGTGGTGTTTCACCTTTCATTTTCATTCAAATGTTTTAACCATATTCTCATGCTTGTAAGGTTTACTCGTCTTAACTACCTGCCATTTCTGAATGCGATGATCTGCATGGGAGCTTCCAAGTTGAAACTGCTGCCTGTGATTTGATAGAGTGTAACATCCACAAGAAGCAGGTGGAGAATGAGCATATTGCGTTTTTTCAATTTTCTTGCGTGGAGATTTCCAGGAAAAATGGCGCAATCTCAGGTTTATAAGCACTCGGTCACAGTGTTCCCTTTTTCCGTTCTTATCTTTTCTGCTAAAGCAAACTACAAACGTGCCATAACGGCAAGAAATAATAGGAAGATTAAGTTTACTTGAAATCGCTGCGCTGCTTACAGATCATACATTTCTTGCCCTTTCCTTTCCTGTGAAATGCAATGGTGTTCATTTAGATAATCGTTTTTTAAACAATTAAATAAAATTAAAATGTCAGATAAATGTCGAAATAAATACACAAATCACAACATACTCAGTGATGCGTTAACTTTAAAAGTAGGATAACTACCCACTGATACCTCCAGTGATAATGGACGTCACACTGGCCACCTGTAACCTTTTCATGGTCATCACCCTAGAGTCAAGGTGCAACAGAAATCTATGAGTGTACACATTTTTACACGTGATTAGTGTCGGACTGACCTATAAGACAATCTTGCATTGCCAAAAGAACTGGTCTGACCGCTCAGTATGTGGCCTGTTTTCAGGGCGAGCGCGCAAGCGCTCTGGCCAGTTGTAATCTATCTGTGGGCTTTTAACCGCGCCCACCACACGCCCATCACTATTAGTCTTTCATGGGCTTGCCTCTCCAAAATCCTTTATCATTGGTAAATGCTTTACTTTTGTCCCTCCCTGGGGCAGTTTTGTTAACTCCTTGGACATTTACCTTGTTACATGGATAATTGCACTTTTGCAGAGACGTTTTTCTGCGAGTGAACCTCTTTTTCCTTTTGTGCTTCTCCTTCGCACTCATGCTCATGGCAGTCTTGGACAGCGCTTTGAATCGGCTTGCTTATGTCAACTGTTTTACCTTTCATTTTCAAGTTATGTGGCAAGAAAAGTACAGTTAGGAATTTACAATGCCAATACCTCTAACTTCAGCAAACGCAAGACCCATTGCATTTCAAATGCTTGTTTTCACTGGTAGCGTTTCTGGCTTAATGGAGTTCTGAGCCGGATTTTATTGTTAGTCTCCCTGATGTTGTTACCAAAACCCATACCTGAAGCAAGCACAAATGCATCCAGCCTTCAAAATCAGTCAAGCCACTGATAGCGCGTCCAGTCCTTGTAAACTACTTATACTTGGACACGCTGGAGGTCGGTGAACCTTTTGACCAAGTTGGGTCCTCCTCATCTGAGAATAGTCGGATCACTCAAATCAATAATCAATAATCTTTTATAATCAATAACCAATACTCAATTAGTAATTAAACAACAATCAGAAATCAATAGTAATTTGACACACCATGAACTTTCAGTCATGAATAACCACACCTGTTTATTAAATGTTAATGAGCTTATTTCCCTATATTAACAAAGCTAATACAATATAAGTAAGTCTCAAAATCAAATGATATACGTATACGAACGTTATAGCAATGCAAATCACTAATATAAGTAACTGAATTTGACTAATTGCATACATCGGTCAGCATAACAAGATTTCAATTCAACATGGTGCATCAAATGAATACCTCAACTAACCTCTAATTAGCATTGGCTTGTGGGGCTTCATGCAAAACGAATTTAGTCAACACAAATTTAGAAAACTTCTGGCTTGGGCTCTGTCAAAATAAACAGTTGGTACCTAAGAAGGAAAACACAATGCATAATACAATTATCCTTTCATAATTACCAAATACAATCAGCACTCAAGGTAAGTCTTCGTCCTTCAGGTACTGGTTCGATCAGCATGGGGCAGATTTCAAAGGGGCAAACTTAAGGCAAATTTCCTTGCGGCAGCAAGGAAAATAGGGCAAAAGGTATTGCATGGACAAAACGGGGTAAAGTTAAAGTTAAAGTCTCTAGGGTGAGAATTCTTTAAAGTCTCTCTCTCTGGAATAGAGAAAAAGCATCAAAGTGTCATTTAAATTGGCGTCTTGAATCTGGCTTCAAAATGGCATCAAGGAAAATGGCTGACTTCTCTTTGTCCGGTGGGTTTAAGTAAGAAACGAACGTTCCAAATTCTTCAGGGTCTTCCATTGGAGGGTTCATAGGGTGGCTTCTCTTTGACCAATGAATAGTGTCTTTCTCTTAGTACTCATTGATGCATAAGGTGTCCTTGGAGCTTTGGAACACAAGTAGCAACAAAGTTTGCCAATTATTTCTGTATCAGTGTCTTTATTGTCTGCACCTGCAGAAACTGGCCTTGCTTCAAAGGGGATGAAACTTGCCTAGCACGAAACCTTGAGATAAGTGTATTAGTCATTCTACTGGGAAAATACAGCCTTTAAAGTTAAAATGCGTTTTTGTTAATACAAGTGAAAACCACGCAGTTAAATTTGAGACCAGGCAACTAGGCCAAAGCCTCTGCTAAATTTAAACTAAGCATATAACAGTTTCAACAAGAAAATCATAGAATACATTTTGCAATTATGACAGATGACTACATTGTCGATTCCTCATGATTAATTAAGCTCGTTTATAATAATGGCGAACTACCTCGTGGGCACATTTTCCCCACATACATTATTTTTCTTTGCTAAAATCACACTACCTTTTACGATTTTGTTACATGATATATGAATATTTGTTAGCCTTTCTTATTCTGCTTCATCACCACCTACGCAGCATATCTTTATAGGTTCACAGCCGCCCCGATTTGGAAACATGGGCCGCTTTTTTAGCTGCTACGCTAATAAGGCCACTTTTGTTTTGGTTTCTGTCCCAGTCCGACCCTGCACATGATCTGTTCATGGGCCCACTAGTGTATGGAAGAAGAGGTGGTTGCTTGGGATAGAGCAGCATGAGGGTGGCACATTTATCATGCAGTAAAGATGTCCCGTTGCAAGCAGGTATGTGCACAAGAGTGTAACATGTCACTTTCCTAAGGCAGCATAGATCCTTGTAACAGCCCTGACTTAGACCCCTGCTGATCCATCAGCCTTGATTCCCCTGAGATTTCCACTCTCCATGACCCGCATGTAAGGACGTACAATGACTTTACTATGGCCATATTAAAGTGCTTTGCACAATTCACCAGTACACAAAGTGTCACAGCACACACGAAGGACTACTAGACACACTGTTCCAGTAATCACAATGCTAAAGAAAACCTCTGCCCAAATAAGCACACTATCCCAAGTAAGGCCAATGTTCGGATGCCACTGTGGATGTCTCACTACCCACGTTAGATCAAGACAGCAGAATGTCCGAGATTGCACAGCACTAGCATTGTGCATGCTGGAGGTACAGCATTGTGCATACCTTTCAGTGAACACATAGCCCAGGATTGCTCAATATCACATAAGGCAACACACACTGGCAGTTCCATAGCCTCCTCCAACCACTGTTACCCTACCCCGCTGAATCCACTACTTTTGCCATCCAGAGGAGGCCTGCCAGGAGCCTGGCCAGAGAGGGGTAGTCGTGGTGGGATCAAGTCAATATGCTAATATTCTCTCCATCATCTAGCTAGCTCTACCTAATATGGTGGCGGACAGTATAGTCCACATCTGCTACCTAAGTCACTGCTAGTGGCCAACCCACCTACTATTCCTCTGTCTCCATATCACCCACCTTAACCAGGTGACAGTAGAAGAGCATGACGCAACTGGAGGGCCCCTGTGCCCTCATTGAGACGATGCCCCGTTCCTCCGTCACAGAGAGTATCCATGGTCCATGGTGGCTGCCTAGTCTTGTCCTTGAAGCATTCCTAGGACCGAGAATAATGCAATAAATCTTCTTCCGTTTCATCATTAAGCTCATTATGCTTCATTTACATGTACACTGAATTTCCCTCAAACAGTAGAGTTTTTTAAGTATGTTACTATTTTGAAATACTTCCCTTGGAAACCCCATTGCCTTCTTCTCTTTTTTAAAGAGTTATCTTAAACATACTGCTAATATACCACGTAGAAAGTGTATTTTCTGGTACCATACCTGAGATGACTATAACTCATACGATTTTGCAATCCCTGTATAAATATTTACCTCTAATTTCTTCATAATGCACAGGATTCTGCATAAAAACCCATCTCCGGGTCACACAATTGCACATCACCTAATTGACACCACTTAGGCTTTGGCAGACATAAAAGTGTTTTTCACCAGCAGGTTTCTGATGACCAGATGACAGTGGAGACTTCTTTCATGTGGTTTGCATTGTCCTATTATTATGAAATATTGGTCTGCTATTTTCAATATTCTGTTCCATTCTGGGGAGACCTATTAATAACAAGCAACAGATTATCCTGCTGGGGTCTTTTGGAGAACATGGGAAGTTACAAAAGGGGGGGTATCACCTGGTTTGTTTTGGCATCACGATTGCAAAAAGGGAAATTGCACATGCAGGGAAATCTGCTGACCAGTCTTCCTTGGCTATTTGGCGCTCTGCTATGGACCGCTGTGTGAAAACAGAGGAAACTATTTACAAAGCAAAAAGTTGTCACCATAAATAACACAACATTTCGGGCAAATGTTGGTATTGTCATGGCCTAGGGTGACTGATGTAATGAATTGTGTTGTCTCTTATTTGCATAATATGCACTTTAGTGTTTGCATTGTAGTGACTGATTTAAGTTTTGAAAAATCAATAAAGCTGGCTCATAAAAAAATTAAACCTGTCGTTAATTTGGGATTTTGGGATTCTGCAGTCTTGGTGATCCCTGTTTCATTTGTGGGTCTTCTTGTCTGGTGACTGGGGAGCAGGATAAGGGTGAGATAGGGGAGTGCATGAATGGTTGCGAGGTCTTGGTGTGTACGGAACGAAGGATGTGTTTTATTGTCACAGTCACTCAGCTTGCTCAGCGGGTAAATTGGTGTGCTTGGTGGGGTGGAGTCATCCACTATGGGATATCAACGAGTTTGTCAGATTAAAGTTTTATCTTAGAATGTTAGAGGACTAAACAGTCAAATTAAGAAGAGAACAAGTTTTGGCTTGCATCAACAGATTAATGGTTCATGTGGTGAAGGTCTAAGACACTTTCCTAGTAGACTCCACCTTCCTATGACTAACAGTTGACCTTTCCACAACTTTTTCTTGTGTGTGCATGTGCATCTGTGTGTGTATGTGTGTGTGTGTGTGCATGAGCATGTGGAGGCTGGGGTTTTCAGAAGGTGTCCTCACAATTCTCAGAATGATAAACTTTGTTTTTAGAGGTTGGCTTGCCAACGAGCTAGTCATTTTACAACATAGTCCAGCAATGAATTATTCTCATTTACTTTCCAACAGGTTATGATAGAAATGATCATGGCTCACGTTTTATGTTCTTTCTTTTTAGAGTGACTTTTTTTGAAACTGTAGTTGTGATGATGCAGGTGACTTGATAGGTCTGATCAATGTTCCAGACCATGAATGGATACACTTTTGGGCCAAAACATAGCAACTTTTTAGGAAACTGTGAGGTACTAATAACTGTCACATATCTCCTTATGTTTTTTTCTCTTTTAGTAGTAAGACTAGACTGTCACATGAGGGCTACACCAGTCGTTAAAGGCTCTCTTGGAGGAAGGGGACTTTGAAAAATTGCTATAGCCCGAGGCAGAGATCATATAATGCTACTGGAACATAATTCTATGCCAATTGACACCCTCTGGTGACACGCAATCTTTACTCCATTTTCCTGTCTAACGAGGTGATTTGTGCAAGCCACACAGGATTATGTCACAAATAACCTGAAAAGGATTTGAAAAAACGATCAAATTTTAAGAAGTGAGTCACCCTTGATTTAAGCAGCTTGAGAATCAGAAGGATGCACCCTGGTTTCCCTTTAACAACTTCCTCTTAGTCCCCTCTTGTTGATACTGAAACTCCAGTTACAAGCCAGGTTATTTTCCTTGAAGAGGGGGATTTCAGATGCTTCTTCACATTTTTTCTTCTTTAACATCAGATAGTGAACCAGCAATATAGATGGGAGTTCAAGATAGTCTCAGGCATAGGAATCTGCAACAGTAAGCCTTTGTTGTGTTTAGGCGCCAAACATTGATGTTGCTTCATTCTTCATTAATGTTGATTAACTTTGCTTTGTTTGTGCAGTTGAGTGGGAATTCACTGGAGGAATCTTTAACATGACTCTCACCACATCCCTTGACTCCTCCGTTGCAGGCCCACACCCCCTTTCTAAATCTACTAAATCAATGGCCTTATGTATTACTATATTCTGCTAGAGATACATAAACAGCATCCCCATCATGCAGACCTGCCTCAACTCCCTTTTTGCAATTAACAAGACTGTTATAGGGAGATGGGGAGTGCAGCAAAGCACCTACAGGCCAATGTAGTGAGACAGTGAGGTCAGTAGTATGCAGAATGCTATAGTAGGATATATACCTTGGATGTGACAATCTGCCTGTAAATGGTAAAACCCTAATGGATCAATTGACACTGCCACAACTCTTTGAAGGAGATAGAGAGATGATAAGATGATAGGGAGACTCCAGAGCCCCCAAATTCAGTGACAGAGATCCATAGAGCCATATAGTCACTGTCCTGTATGAAAACTCCTGGAGAAAGGGCAATTGCCTCCTGCAGTGAGGACGGTGCACATCTTCAACCTTCCCAAATGAAATGCTTTTTAATAAGTGGCTCATATATGCCACTCTCACTTCAAAAAGCTGCATTGATGGCTCTAGCCATCCATTGGTTGATTCAACAAATTATTCAGGGTGTAAGGGTCTGCAGAGATAAAGGGGGCATGATATTGGCTATGCTCAATGTCATGAAGGCTTTCAATTCAATTTAATTCAATTCATTATTCACTCTTTATTCGGCATAAAAAGCCATAAAAGCATAAAACATAAATACACGGTATGGTAATTCATAAAACTAACATGAAGCATAGTTTGCAGTCTCATAATTGTTAGTAATTCATACCAATCTCTGATCTGTAATGCACTCTTAATAAAATTCAATATTACATGACATATCTCTATTGACAAAACTCTTTATAGAACTTCATAGCAGGCTTGTGCAAAACTAACCTAACTCCATAAAGGTACTAGAAACATTGATCTGGGGTTTGAATTCAGCGGGCAAAACAGGTTAAAGTGGCACATGCTTTGCTTTGAAAAATAATTATAGTGGCATTGGGGTAAATCATATTTCCATGTCCCTTCTACAGAAAGTTGAATAAAAACAATAGCTTGGATTCTTGAACCAAAGTTGATATAGATTGGCGTGTTTCACTACAACCATATAATCTTTCGTTCATACAGATTTCTGCATGGCAAGATCTGACAATAACTTCTGCACTATGTTTTATTGACTGGGGATGGAAAACATTTCTGAAAGCACCAGCCTATCAAATAGTGCATTTATATTTGCCAGCCAGAGTATTTTATTCCCTTTTTTTCTTTCTTCTTTTTTTCTTTTTCCCCCTTTTCCTTGCCTTTCCTTTCCTTCCCTTCCTTCTTTTTTTTTCCTCCTTTCTCTTAAAAAAAATAATCTAGCCTTATTCGGGCATAGCTCTAAAACATAGGACAAGTCGATTAAAATCACAATGAAATCATTACTTAAAATACAATATACTGAAAATATAAAAATAGGAGTGTCATCATCTCATAATTCTGATAAAACATAGAAGACAGCATTATACAGTATGACAGCAATTCTCGCAATTCCCAAAGATGCAACTAATTGCATTTCTTCGGGATGCAAGCCTTTGTAATCCTAAGTACATATTAGATAACACCAGCGTATTCCTTGCCATATAGTCAATAATTAAGATCAATTTAATCCTTGTAAAATTACCTTTGGTTAGTTAAACATCACATACCAGCCCTCTCACCCCTTGCAAGGCTCTGGAGAGCTCCATTAAGGAACCTTGTATTTCATTTAAAAATCAGCCTAAAGGAGATGTCCATTCAAAAATCTCATATCTACCAGCAGGTTGAGAGCTTGACCTCGATTAATAACTTTATATTCCCTAACAATTAGCTTTAAAAACGTTTTCCATTCATCCAAGAACCACAAGCAATCCAATAAAATATGTTTGGCACTACATTATTCTTTGAGGCCACATGTACATAGTCCCTGATCATCCCTCATTATGGCTCTTGTTTTCAGATCCATATAGCATGGGGTTAGCCCGACCCTGAATTTTAGCACCACGTCCCTTAAGTTGGGATTACGGAAACATATCCTAATTTCTCCACCCACGCATCAAGAACGGGGTAGATATTTTACCCTCCAAATAACATAAATCCTTTTCCCTTGCACTTTTGTTTACCATGGTGCACAACTCCTGCTTAGGGATTTGTTCTCTGCACCACTGATTGTCAGCTAAACCCAAAGTAACACAGTTCTTCTCTGGATGACCTCTCACTTGAGATGCCCAGTTCAAATCACTTATCCTTACTTCCCTTTTACATAGGAACGCAATTTTGGGAATACCCTCTTCAGACAGACTCAACCAAAATTTCAATGAAGCTTGCATTCCCAAGTTACTCCATGTAGTTATTTAGCCTTTATGGCCTGGATCAGACTTGAGAGGGGAAGCGAATGCAGTTGTCTTCCGCATCCCACCTCGACTTCCCAGATAATGTTTAAACTTCCACCCCATATTGAAATTAAGGTCGCACCATGGCATTAAAGGCAGAAAGTACAGGACGAAGAGACACACCTCCATACTTCTGACTAAAATGCTTTAATCCCCAAACTGATATTAATGCCGTGGATTTTAGTGACTCAATATGCTCTTGCCATCTTAATTCAGAATCAAACCTAAATATTTATATTTATCAACCATTTCTACTTTATCACCTCCCAGGTACCAGGAAAAAGCCCCCTTCCTTTTTCTCATCACCATTATTTTCATCTTATCCAAATTAACTGTAAGCTTTTTACTTTGACAGTAGTTATGAAAGACATCTAATATTCTTTGCAATCCCAACTCCTTCATGTCAACTATCACTAAGTCATCAGTATATAATAAACAAGAAACATGGGTCCTATCCATTTTTGGGCATAAAACCCTAGCCTCCTCTAGTACGTTTGGCAAATAACACAAAAATATTACAAACGTTATGGGGGCCAAGACACAACCTTGTTGCAGCCCATTCTTTATTGGGATCTTCTTTGATAACGGCCCAACGGTATCTAAAATCACTTGGGCCCAATTTCACGTATGTAGTCCCTAGAGGAGAAATCGTAGTTCAGAGTCGATCTGAGCCACCTCAACATAACCCACAACAAACTCCGATCTACCAAATCAAAAGTGGCACGAAACTCCACAAAGCAATAAAATAGACAACCTCATACCTCTATTGACCTTTTTGCCAGTGCCCAAAGAATAAAACAGTGGTCTATTATGGAATGACCTTCCTTGAATCCACCTTGCTCTACTGGAATCAAATTATTTAACTCTGCCCAGGACTTCATAAGATCTAGCAATAGCTTAACAAAAACATTTTCACCCACGTCCAACAGGCTAATTAGGCAATAATCCTTTGGTTGTGTTGCATCATCCTTCATATAAATTGCCCTAATTATCGGACCCTTTCTACTCTCAGGGACGCAGCCAGAATACATTTTTTTATGAAAGGTAACAGGAAAGAGTCTTGCCCACCAATCAACATTATTTTTTCTTATTACCGCTTGAAGGTTATCGGGCCAGCTGCTTTAGTTAACTTAAGAGCTGCAATTATTTCTTTTATCTTTTGAAGGGAAAAATATGACCTTATGTCACCACCTACTTCAACTTCATTCTCCAGAACTAACCTGACAACCTTCCCCCTATATAGATTGCCCAAATGCTTATTCCAATCATCTTCTCCAACTAGACACTGCATAGTACCAGGGGCTTTCCCCTCCCTCACCAACTACCAAAACCTCCTAATTTTGTGGGTTCCTATCACATCTAACATAACTTTCCAATTCATATTTATGTACTCCTTTTTCCTTTTTCTCAAGATGTTTTTATAGTTTTGTTTGGCTATACGGAGCTTCTGTTCGGTTCCCTTGGTGCGCCTTTTCCTAAATTCCCTTTCCAACTTCCGCACATTCAACTTCTGGATTCTACACTCATGGCAAAACCAGGTAGTTGCATAATCCCTTCTAGCTTGTCCCTGATTTTTATTTGCATGGATTATTTTCATTTTTACTTTCAGCCAATCAACCACTTGTTAAATCACTCTTTCATATCCCATAAACACATCATTCAAATGTTCAGTCAAGCTGAGACCCCAGTAATTTATAATCCAGTCACTGACAACATTGAAGCTATTCTGTGTAATACGGGTGGTTATCCGACACGGGAGCTCTACCTGCAATGCAACCACTCTTTCTCTTAGATCTTTATTCCCTGCCCTGAGTGTCAATTGTAGGGGCCACTGATCACTACCCTCTAGGTGCACAACTTCAGATCTCACAACTTCCTTTAAATGCCAAACATTTACGAAGCTATAATCAGTTGGGCAAGCCTGACTACCTACTCGGAAGGTTTGCTTTGCAGGGCACTCTGCATTCACATGTCCATTCAAACAAAACAATCCTAAGGAGCCTAAAATTCTCACTAAGACCCTATCACGTGCCGTAACTTCTGATCTGGGGAAAATGGCTTGTGGCACATGTGTAGTGGTCAACAACTATACAATTTGTCACAGAATGTTGGATCTAATTTATGATTAAAATCTCCTAAAATCAATACCAGCTGCTCTACTTCATTCTTACATATTGCCTCCAGATCTTACTCAAGCAGACCCAGCTGGATATCATAATCTGTTGTTATCTCTGACTGAATATATACATGAATTACAGTGAGCTGCCTCGACCCTCCAATATCATTATAGAGGTCGACCCGACCAGCTAGTAACCAACGACTTTTTGTTTTTATCTTTATAAATCTGTTAGCTATTCCAGTCGAGGTCATAGTAATTAGGCCACCCGAAGGTCATCCTGGGCCTAGACGTGTAGCACCCTTAAAGAGTCTTCGAAAGCCATCTACTGGTTCAGTTTCTTCGCACAGCAAGTTTCCTGGAAACACACAATATCTTACTTTTCCAACATATCTTTAAATGTATCATTTTAAATGTTTCTTTTATCCTCCTAAATTCCAGGAGAAAACCAGGAGGCTCTGCGAAGTAACTAATCCCTAGACCAAATCACTCAACTGCCCCCCACTATAATCTTCAAGGGGGTTTGAAAGGAGCTCAAAACGGTTCCTCAGCATTGGTCCCTTAGGGTCGGCTACTATGGTCACACTTAGCCTGCTCTTGTTTCTATCCACACATGTTCTTGGATTTTGAGTACTACTAAACTATATTGTACTTGATCTGGGAGCAGCCCTGTGTGACCAGTGAGGGCTCTATAACTTCTCTCTACATTCTTCAATTCCCTCAATAGAACCAGTCTTATGCCCTACTTCTCTAATTCCTTCTCCGCCCTCAATACCAATTGTCTAACACATCCTGAATAAAAAGAGGCTTTGTCACCTCATTCCCTACAAGATTTGTCATAAACCCTATTTGCCCTATATCCTCTGATCCAATCCCACATAAACTGGGACATTTACCCATAACTTCTAATAGACGCAAGCTTCAGCTTCTTCTGCCTCTTCCTCCCAATCTTCCTTACCCAGGGTTCCAAGTATACCCACAAAATCTCACTTCCATTATGGCCCACTATCTTCCTCATGTTCCAATGACCCCGAGATCATAATGATGGACCACCCTTCTCCTGTTGTTCTAAACTTAATTCCTCCCTTTTTTTTTTTACTAATTACCTTTCTTTGGATACCAGTAGCTTCCTTACTTTCCTCCATTACGACCCCTTGGATGTACCTATTCTCCTTTACTAACCGCATGTCTTCTGTGTCTACTGCTCTAGGTCCCCTTTGAGTTACAATTCCCCTCTTGGAGGTGCCTGCTTCATGCCTCTATTGTGGGGCTACTCCTACATTTTTAAGCCAATCTATCCTCCCCCCTTTTTTCATAGTTTTTTTACTTTTAATGTCCCTCTGTTTATTTCTTAATATGTAAAAATAGGGTATATAGTCCCCTACTCCCCAACCTCAACCCCTTTGTATCACCAGCATAGGCTGTTTTGAGATATATTATGATGGCAGATTTGTTGTATTTATAGGTCCTTCTTCACTACTTTCTACCGGCTTACCCACCTCCTGGTGCCTTTTCTCTGGTAGTGGCCACACAAGTACCGGCATATAGCTGTTTATTTGTTTCAGCTCTTCCGTAATCCCCTGTAGTTGGTTTTTGTGTGACGTACTGATACCATTATTCACTGTCAATGCTTCTAAAGTGGCCTGTAAGATTTTCTGCATTAAGAAGATTACCTCTAGTAGAGATGCTGCTGGAGTTGCAGTAGTATCTATACCTAATGGAGACTGCCTATTGAAAGGAGAGGAAGTATCCATTCCGGGAGCACCCCTAACTTCCCCTTCCAACCCCTCCTTCTCGATTGTAGTGTAAAACAGGGATCTTTCATCCATCATGTAATTGTTCACCACAAGGGGGGAGAGGTAAGGTAATGAAGATAACCTAGGCTCCGGTAAGAGAACCCACTATATTCCTACCCATCTGTAAGGAATACAAAATAATAGAATCACTTGCTACAACACGTTCATCTTCTTTCTGATCAAACTTTGAGGGTTTTTATCTTTCAGTTACCTGGGATACATTGGCATTCCTTTTGAAATACTTCTCACAAATTCTTTAATTGATAAACCTAAAGGCATTACACCAGTTTCTTCCCTGGTGCCTGTCAAGTCATCCTCATGTTGCAAGATAGGAGACATATCTCCTCTTTCAGGACTAATATCAATATTTTCTAAGGGTTGACATTCCTTAGGCTTTCCCTTTTACCTAGTGATGTTGTTCAAACCCTTCTTGGGGCCACACCACCCAAAGATCCGTGTTTTGCTTGAAGGCATTCTATATTTCTGTTTTCCCAGGAGACGATTGAGCTCTATGAATAACAGGAACTTTGCTCCACCTGTAAATTATGAATTGCCACTACCGCTGCCTCCACACTCTATGGCCCTCATTACGTCCCTGGTGGGACGGCGGTATTTTGGAGAAAGGTACTGCCAACAGGCTGGCGGTACCTTTCCCCAAATTATGGCATTGGCAGTTTGGCTCAAGCCAAACTGTTCAAGCCAAACCGCCAATGAACCACTCTGTCTGCCAGGGCGGTAACAGCCGCTAGGCTGGAGATTTCGGTCTCTGGCCAGGCGGCTGTCACTGTCCCACCCGGGGGATTATGACCCCACCTACCGCCATGGTTTTCGTGGCAATCTTACCGCCACGAAAACCATGGCGGTGGGCACTATCAGTGACAGGGAATTCCTTTCCTGACGCTGATAAGGGGCTCCCCTGCCCCCTCCTCCTCCCCAGAGTCCTCCCCCACACCCCCCCACCCCCTTCCGATGCCCCCGACATACATGCACATTCACGCACCAACATACACAAGCATACACACACTCATACCCACATTCACCCACGCATGCATACATTCATTCACACACACAACACACACTGACATACATTCCAACACACACGCATTCACACCACACAACATTCACGCACACTCACACCCATTCATGCACACACGCATTCCACACGCCACACACCCACATGCATGCACACAATCACATACACCTCCACACTCACACAAAACCCCCCTGCCCTGTCAGAGCTCCCTGACTTACCTGCATGCAGGGGGTCCTCCGGCAGGAGATGGGACGCAGCGCTGCAGCCGGCAGCAGCGTCCGACAGCCGAACACTGCCAGGCTTTATCATGGATCATGATACGGTCTGCGGCGGTCTTCTGGCGTGGTACTGTTGCAGGCAGCAGCGCCACCTTGCCACTGTCCGCGGCCATGACCGTAGCCGGAATTGCGGCTATGGTCATAATATGGCGAATGGTAGGTAGCCGCGGCAATGGTGTTTTGATGGCCGTCGCCACGGTAGTAGGCGGTCATTACCACCAGGCCAATCTCCAACACTCTGCTCCAACACGGTTCCAACAGTTCCACAATTTCAACTCCTGCTCCTGCTACTCCACAACTTTCATGATTACCATGGCACCTGTGATTTCCACCAGGAAACAAGAACTCTGCACCCACGGTCGTAATGTAGGCACACAGAGGCTCGATAGACCAGAAGATGCGAAGAGGTGGGCACAAGCATGGTAGCAGCAGAGGTGGGATGGGCGTTAAATCAATTGACTCAGCTCATCTCGTACAATGAGGCAAGAAAGTCTCTGTAACTCACAGATTGACTACAGATCATTGTGCTTCAGACAGATTTACAAGGGGAGAGTTGTTTTTCTCAATTCTCACTAGTAATGTGTAAGGAGTACTCTCACACTATAGTCACTGGCAGGCATCCCAAGTAGAATGATAGAGGGTGCTCAGCAGCCTTGCCACCCCAATTTCTTTGTCCTGGCACTTCTTGTCTGAGGGAGACACTGACGCTTTCTCCTGCAGCTTATTCTTGTGCTAATATAGACTGAGCTTTCGGTCACGCGGTGTTCTAATTACTGCTCGTATATTCAAGGTAAAAAAGTCTAAACTGCCCCAATACATGCGTGTAATGTTCCTGCAGATGAACTCAGAGACAAGCCGCCTTTATTTCACAGCATTTTAAGGGGGCGTTAAGCAAAAAACAAAATGGTGGCAGTCAGTCTCCCCACAAGAGATAGGTGCTCCTCTTGCACCAGCCGTAGTCCCCAGGCACCAAACACACCCAGCACTTTGGGGCACTTTATAAACAAAAATATGTCAGAGGGAACTGACCAAATCCTACCTCTTGGCAGGGAGTACCTCGTACTGCCCTCTACGCGCCTTCCTCCTGCCCTAATAGCTGTTGCGGGATCCGCTGTGTTCTTAAAAATGTGTGAAGCAGCGCACAGGGTGCTCACCTCCTAAGTCGGCACAGGATGTCCTCTTCCCCCTGTGCCCTACACTTCCTCCTGCAGGGTATATTCGGTCTTTGCCCATTCCCGGGCAGTTCGGGGGAGCAGGCGCAGCCCACAGAATATGCAGTGCCTCCACTTCCCCTCAACACACCGTGTACCAGGCTCCGCGAATGGCACCAGCCTCAGCACCTCTGTGATCCGGGAGAGGTGCCTTGTACGCCCCTGCATGTGCTCTCAACCTCAATCACACTTCCACAGGATCACTGTGCTGAAGGTGCTGGGTAAGGGAAACAATGTTTTTCATCATTCATATGTTCATAATTACAATTCCACCTCTTAAATCTACTCGTGGCAGGTACTTAACCGATTTGGGTTCAGTTCTGTTTTTCACAAAACTGGTATGACTTCTCAACAGGGATCCTGGGACCTGATGTTGATAGAATTGAGTTATTTCTTTAGCTAGTCCATTTCAGTGAGAGGTGGGACAGGGAGGTCCATTGTTCCATTTGATGTTTTTGATCTCTACTAACCCCTTAGTCATCATGTACAGCCAGGAAATGCTGCACTCTGTGGTTACACATATAATATTACGTCAAATTTGCAGGTACATTCACTTTTTCAGTACTTTCCCTGAAACTTTCATCTACATTAACAACACCGCAGATGGCGGTTAAAAGTTGGATCAAGTTCGCAATAGTACAGGCAGCCCATGTGAGTTTTATAAAATGGTTGTGATTTTAAACATACTGTATAATTTTTGCAACCTGATACATAAGCCAGATTTAAGATTTGTTCCCAAACGCAGAAGATTGTTGACTCAAATTGTCTGGCGGTTAAGGTCACAAGAGTCTCTTTTGAAATGACTTACACATGGGCCGTCTGAGGGATTAAGGTTCCTGATTTGTACACATATTTCTAGCTGTCCAGTTATAGCATGTGTTGTACTAGCCTGACAATAGTTACAGTTCGCTGTATATCCTAATGAAACAGCAGGGTTCAGGGTTTACTTGTTAGGTTTCACCAATGCTTAAATTGTAAAATTAAATGTGCTGGTACTCATAGTTTATCTGAGAAATCCACACTAGTGCCATTAAATGAATGAATGAATGATTTAATTTATAGAGCGCAGTGGCTGCTTACAAGAAGCATCCTGGCACTGTACTAACTGAAAGAGCAGAACAAAATCATATCTCATGAAACAAAGCTGTCCTCAAGTGAGCCTTGAACAAACTTTCCTTCGGGACAAAATGAAGATGATCTGGTAGAGAATTCCAGAGGCAAGGTGCCAGGAAGGAAAATGGTCTGTCCCCTGCCCAGGCTTTATGCACTTTGGGTATGCATGCCAAAGATGATTTTGGTTAACAGAGTGTAGTGCCTCACAGAAAGATATTTTGTAGATATATACTAAGGGCTGTCAAGTGCTTTGAATTTGATTCTCAACTTCACAGGTAACCAATGCAGTACTTTCAGACCTTGCCGTATGGATTGTCCTTTAGGGATGTTTAAGAGCAGATGGACTGATGCATTCAGAACTTGCTGAAGCCGGTTAACCAACTCCAGGGGCTCCAAGATAGACTACAATGGTGTAATACAATATAGATGTGATTAATGCAAGCACAATGTTTTGCAGGTAGGGAATGGAAGACATTTCAAGGTCTTCCATAGAGTTTTTAGAAGTGAGAAACAATTGGCGACAGTGGCCTGAACCTGAGATCTGAAAAATAACACTGTGTGCTAGTGAACCCCAAGATTCTTTGCAAAACATAGAGGCAGGGGCTGGCCCTAGCTCTGTGGGCCATGGTCTTGTGGTGTCTAATGGGGAAGATACACCAAAGACTAAGATTACTGATTTATCCAAATTTAGTTTAAGACAATTACAGTGCATCCACCTAACAACTGCAGAGAGACAGGCTTCAAAGTTCTCAACCAAGGTTTCATCAATCTGTTGGAACAGCAGCATAAGCTGTGTGTCATCTGCATAAGTAACAATGTTAAAACCCTAGCATTGAATGATAGGCGCTAGTGGGGGCTTAAGGCTGAGCCCCATGGGGCCCCAAGGTGCGTTTCTCCCTGAGGTGAATGGTGATAGAAAAACAGCTTCATTCCTCTCTGAAAGACAGTATTGGGGCCAAGTCTAAGATGTGGCCACTATCCCAGCCATCTCCAGTCTCTGTAGGGGTATTTTGTGGGACACCTCAACAAAGGCGGAGGAGAAATCTAATACAATGACCACAGATTTTCTTCCTAGGTCCAGATCACATCTAATATACTCACTGACCTCCAAAAGGGCAGACTCTGTGTTAAAACCACAGCAGAAGCCAGATTGCAATGCATGAAGAATGTTATTCCTCTCAATGTGCCTTGACATCTGGACATTTACCAGGGTTTCCAGCATTTTTCCACAAACAGGGAGTGATGGAATAGGCCTATAGTTACTCAGAATTAGGGTATCAGCATTGTTTTTTTTTTTTTTTTACAAGACTGGCACCCCCAACATCTTTTTTGAGGCTGTAGACATAGTGGCTAATTCCAGAGATAAATTGGAAAGGACATTAATCTGCAGATTGACGGAGGCAGCTGCTTGAGTCAAGATATGAGATAGGCAAACAACAGGGGGTGATCCAGATTTAACATTTTAAATAATTAAATCAGATTCAGCAAAAGTGATCCTCCCAAAAGCCGCTAGCATGAAGCCTTTCTTTTATAGCCTACCTCACGACTTATTCTTCAAGAGAAAATGATCTGAGTCTTCTGGTCATCGGCCAACTGCTGAGAGACCAGAATAATCTGTTTCTTTGCCTCAGGATTCAGAAATATCGTTTTGTGGTACAGCTTAAAAACAGCTTTATAGACTCACATATTCTCAGTGTCATAATTCAGTCACTGTTTTCTTTCCAGCTGTTTACATCTCTGTTTTTCTGCTGGTAGACTGGGAGAGAACCATGCCACGGAGGACATCTTTATCTTCCGTGTGCCTTTTTTAAGTGGTGCAAGATTGTCGAGCCCTTATAGTAGGGTTGAATTGAAGGAACTGACCGCTTCATCCATTACCAAAATTTGCAAACAAATGTCAATCAAGCTTGAATCTGCAGTACAGTGCGAAGGCCTGGGAATTCCCACTGGCCTAGCTGTTTCAATCAGAGCACCAGAACAGGACAGGTGGAAGGGAACTAAAAAATTATCAGTCCAAGCTAATTGGACAGGTTGTCCAGTAAAGACAGAACAATGGTTAGAAAAAATTAGGTCAGCAGTATGCCCACCTTTATGAGTGGGACCTTTGACCAAGCGTGGTAAATTTTTGTTTGCAATTGCTTCCCTTAACTGCTCCGTCAATTTACAGGTAGGGTCCTCCATATCCATACTAAGGTCTCCCAGTACTGTAAAATTGGACTATCGTAAATAAAAAGAAGCAATTACGTTTGGAAACACTTCCGGAAACTTAGGAGGATGGTAAATTAGTGCACCCAATAAAGGAACATTGTCATAAATTGTAAGAGAAAAGTCAAATTGCTCAGCTAATTCCAATATCTCTAACTTTGTGATGGAGTACATACATTTTGAATGGTAAATTATAGCAATCTCCTCACCGGTCCCTCCCACCTGATCCAGATGGGAGACAGAGTCTCCCTCAGGTATTGCCAAGGCTATATCAGGGCTGGAATTAGCATTAAGCCAAGTTTCAGTTAAAGATACAACATCTAAAACATTGTTGTATAACATGTCCCAAATCTCCAATTTATGTTTGGGTATGGATCTGATATTAATGAAACAAGCTCTAAGCTCACACCTGCCCTTATCAGGCTCCCGGGCAGGAAACTGTGGGTAAGTCACATTAGGTTCCCTTTGAACTAACTTGGGAAGGCAGGTCCTGCTTTGAAATATTAAGTTACAGTTAGTGCATTGCTGAATCAAAATAACCTCAGGGGTGAGAAGCCATAAATCATAACAGCAGGGTCTCCTTGCAATAGGTTAACCTCAGAGGTTTACCTGGAAAAAAAAGCAGCATAGTTGGCACTGATCGCAATCTGGTCGCTGACAGACACAGCCTTTGTCGCACATCTGTGCTGATCCTGGCATTAAATGCACAAGGGAGATCTAGTAGCCTCTCCGAGGTTCCAACCACTAGAGCGTTCGGCTCCTAAAATGGAGTTGCAGTATGGAGCACAGGTAGAAAACACTTTAAAAAGACCACCAAAATAATACCCCATCTCTCTAAACCCAGTACCAACAAATTTCCAGTTTAAAAAATGAACAAGTTCAAATTAGAAACAACTAGATGAGAAGTATTCAAACCACCTATTACTCATTGAAGGTTGGGTTTGCAAATACACAGGCTGCTCTGTCTTAATTCCACTTGATGGCCCTTTAATCCCCCATTAGGCACTCCCTGCCTCATTATATCACTCTTGCAAGTTCTTTTTCATCCCTGCTTTCTCACCCCGTTACTGTTTTTCTTTCTTTCTTTTTCTCCTTGTTTTCCCCTTTTATGCCTTTCTCCCTCTTGCTCTGTCTCAAAGGTTCTTGAGGAAAAGTAAGTGCTGGTCCCCAACAATGAGCCGTGGTGAGCCCCACCTACAACCACTGGTTCAAATTAAGTGCTGGGTTTGCTTCGCCTTTATTTATTTAAACTATGGATCATACTTCGGTGCAATATTCCCTTTTATGTTTGGAAAGAGGCGATGCAGCATTTGACTACACCTGTTCCTTGTAGTCTGACCCTTATTTCCTGTGTCTTACAGCTCCTTTGGTTTAGACTTGAGCTGGAATTTTGTCACTGGAGGACCCTTTGAAAATAATTCCCTGAAAATTAGGGACAAGATAGAACCTTCTCTGGGTTGCTCTGTAGGCATTCTGTTGATACTTACAAATGGGGCTAGTCCCTACTTGGTTACTAATATTTGCACCATATATAATGACTTCTCCTTGCAGCCACTAATACCTACAAGAGCCGTGGGAATCAGATTTAGAACTAGAGTTTTCTGATGCAGAGCAGAGGGATTTTTATAGTCACTTTAAGGGGTTATCAATTAATGCACGCTTTCAGATGATTCAATACTGTTTCCTTAAAAGGAAGTACCTCACTCCATTAATTTTCAACAAATTAAACTCTCAGAATCCCCCTCATTGCACCTGGTACTGGCTTTCTGCTCAAGGTCTGGGCATGTTCCTTCCTGAAGTGATTTGGGACTCAGATTCTTGATGATGTTGCAAATACTCTTTATTTGGTGGCAGTACTTGCCGAACGTTTTTTTTCTGCCTTCCATTAGTTGAGGAAGCTGGCACATATGTATGTATATATATATATATATATATATATATATATATATTACATTACGTGGTGGCGGTCGCCACTAAGGGGTGATCCATCCAGGTGGGACCAAGAAAAAGGGGAGATTCCAAAACACGTTTTCCCCATTCATTTTGCAATAGGGATTTTTAACAGCGATAGCGCAAAAACTACTGGATGGAATTAAACCAAATTTGGCAGAAAGTTAGGTCCTGGTCCAGAAATGTACCTTTTTTAGGGTTGAGCACACAAGCGCTCTGTCTTTGTTGTAATCTCCCTTTGGGCTTTTAATCATGCCCATGTCATGCCTGTCTCTTTCATTGGTTCATGGGCTTGCCTTTTAAAATCCGCTTGATTTCATTAGTGAAAGGCATGCATACGTCATGTCTTTTCCAGTGTTTAGCCCTCCTCGAGCACACAGGCCAACTACTTAAAATATACGAGGCTCCATGTTTTCAGCGTGGTTTCTGCACTACTCTATATATTTATTTTCCACGCAGCGCAATCGCTCTGGGTTTTACATAGCACGATCGCGCTCGTTTTTTAATTTCAATTTATGTGGCAAGAAAAGTCTGGTTAGGAGTTTACAAAGCTAATAGCTCTAACTAGAGCAAATGCGAGACCCGTTGCATTGCAAATGCTTGTTCTATTTTGGTGTAACTCCTTTCAGTAGTTTTAGAGAAATTAAAGAAAATCCAAATTTGTGTATATATAGGGACAAAAAAGGACTTGTGACCCCTCCTGACCTCATGCTGAGATCTGATTGGCTGATAACACTTTAACAACAGAAGCTGTTGAAGTGTTGTCAGCCACCTTGGGACTCGACTGAAGCCAAGTCTAAAAAAAAAGTTTAAAAAAAGGAAAGGGGTCAGGGTACGAACACCCGGACCCCTTAACTCTGGTGGTTGGATACCAAAGGCCCTCCACACCCACCCCCCTGGGGCTAAATAGCATTTTTTATTTAATTTTGCGAGTGGAGTTGCGTTGGATCTGAAAGATCCGCTGTAAAATAAAAACAAAACAAAGCGTGGTCTTCCCAGAGGCTTATGTGTAAAAAAGCCGGGGGGCTCTCCCCGGGCTTATTAGTTTTATGCCTGGGGGGCTGAGTGCCCCCCACTGCCAGGGGAACCGCCACCTCCCCAGAGCTGTTATCTAATGTGCAATGTGGATGCTCGGCCACCTCCCGCTGCCCGGGATCTCCACCTCCCCGGGACATTCAGGTAATAATCAGGGGACCTCCGCCCCCTGGGGCAAAATGCTATTTATTTGCTGGTGGCACTCGCCCCCCAGCTGCCCCGGCGATCACCATCCCATAGGGCAAAATGCTATTTATTTTCAGAGGGGCTATTTCCAAGTTGGAGAGGGCCACTCAGCCCCACCTCTTGGAGCCATAGATGGTCCTGAGGCAGCTCTGCAGCCAAGCCACAGCAAACTCTTTGGGTTTTGACAGGGGGATTTTATCTCCGTTCCTGGCACATATGCACACAGCCACTCTCACTCCCAGATACACCCTCTCACACCTATTCTCGCAACCCCTGGAAGCTGCGGCCAACTCCTGCCACGCACGGCCAAAGGGCAGAACTTGCAGGTAACCCCCACTGCTCACAGGTGAAGGCCGTGCAGGGTGCAAGAGTGGGTGCCTCTAGGGGGTTGGGTTGCCAGGCCCTGTGACCAGCCCTGCCATGCACGGCCAAAGGTTGTGCGCAGTGGTGGTTGGATTAAAGAATAATAAATAATTCAAATTACTATATCGTAAAAAAACGAAATTCATTGAAAAAAAACAAAGGTTATAGGGATGTTATAGTTAGGAAATAGAATTGTACAAAACATAGAAATTCACTTAAAAAAAACAAAGGTTACAGGTACGTTATAGTTAGGCTCACATTTTAGACGTATGAAACCATAGAAATTCACCAGCTATAGTTACCTCAAGTAACTATAACTCATGCCCTAAGGTAACTATAACTTGCCACATACTGCTAATTAACCCACAAATTACGGAACTCATGCCATCTTTCATAACATCACTGATAATATCAATGTAATATTTGCAGTAATATTTTTGATGAAAAAACTGTGCATGGTGGGGGCGCGAGTAATAGTTACCTTAGGGCACGAGTTATAGTTACTATGCTTTTTTTAATTCAATTTTCCAACTACATTTTTTTTTTCTGTGAATATATATATATAACATATATGTATATGTATATATATATATATATATATATATTATATATATATATATATATATATATATATATATATATATATACACACAAGTGCACTCCCAACAGGTCATACCGGATTGTCAGCAACTTACAAGGAATTCTTTGGCATTTTCATTATTTCTGGCCTTATATTTTCAAACATCTCAGGACACGTGTTTCTGGGTTCATCCCTTCATCAGCAGAGAACAAAAATTTCAAACATTTCCTTCCTTTTTCAGAAGCCAACTGCCTGGCTGCTCAGCAGATTTAATTGCAGGTACCTGATCATTCAGTTAAATACCAGTAATTTCATAGTGAACTCTTAAGGGAGCTGCAAGGTGCATCCTGGTAAAGGTAGTCCTGCTCATTTTAAATGATATCCCAAGTGGTTTCTGAAGCCAAACAAAAGTAATAAAACCCAGTTCATCAGCCCAGTGGGCAAACTCAAAGTAAGAAAATTGAGTTTGCTGCCAATGTTCCAACCTGCTGCTCTGAAAG
Source organism: Pleurodeles waltl (assembly GCF_031143425.1). NCBI lineage: Eukaryota > Metazoa > Chordata > Amphibia > Caudata > Salamandridae > Pleurodeles > Pleurodeles waltl. The sequence continues at coordinate 408,825,182 of NC_090444.1, forward strand.
TGACAATCCATAAAGTCACACAGCCCTGCTCCTTCATGCACAGGAGCACTTTCTACTGGTTAGTTAGTAAGTGCTACCTCGTTGGGTTAATGGCCAGCGTGGGGAGGGAGACTGTGTGATTGCCTTCCACCAGCCAAATCTGGCCCAGGGGACCCCATCCACCGGCACCCACTACAATTCAATGTGGGGGCTGCGTGGCCTGGACAGCTCTTGGTGGAAAATTTGTGATGTCTTTGCGAATTTGCTGCAAATTGTTTTTTTAAAAGTGCGATTTCGCTCTGTGTGGTACCTCTGGGACTCCAGCACCAGAGCTAAGGGGTCTTTTTCTGAAGCTCGGCTGAAGCCGACTGCCAAGATCGCTGCCAACACTTTCTGGTTAAAGTGTTGGCAGCCAATCAGAGCTCTGTAGATCTTTTCACAATCTTATTATTCGCAAAAACATCGGGAAGGATCCGTAGCCCTAGATATACAAATGTGGTTTACCTTTGATTTCTCTTAAACTACTGGTCAGATTTACAACAAATAACATAAAGTGTAATCTGGGGACCAAAAGCTACCTTTCTGCCAAATGTGGTGTAATTCTGTCTAGCGGTTCAGGCTGTAGTCGTGTTCAAATCTCCTATGAGACTCAACATGGGAAGCGCATGTTTTTTGACCACCCTTTTTCTTGGCCCCCACTTGACGGATCACCCCGAAATTTACAGTGTGCAACAAGAATCACTGGCATACTTTTGCGGGAACATTTTGTGGCAATTTGTCAAACGGTGCCAAGGATATATGCAAGTCAGAAAATGCCTTATCTATGAAACATATATATAAATATATATATATATATATATATATATACACACACACACACATGTGCGGCCACAGAGATGTTCTCATAATTAGAGATTATGCCGCATTTGTCCTCAATGAAACTGACCTTCTCAAAGAGGAGCCCAATTGTGGGACATACTCTGACTTTAGTCCATCTTGGTTTTATCATTCTGACGGTACTACCTACGCTCACAATAGTCTATGAAAATTGCAACCCTTTGCATCTCTCTTTTTGTCTGTCATAGCCAGGATAGTTCATGCTGCTGTTATTATAAGTTTAAGCATGTCTATTGCTGGACAAAATGAATAAAGACATTAAAAATGTAACTTTTATTCAGTTGGCACTCTCCTTCCAGCAGCAAGCCCATTCAGTGTATTAGTTAGCCACACAGAAGCCTACTTGGCTGCCACTAGTTTGACTTCATATTTCAGGGAGTCCACATCCCAGTACACAGACACTGGCTCACATTTTCAGAGGCATAGTGATGAATAGTGCCAGCAGGTGCAGTGGCACTAGGATCCAGAGGGGCCAAATGCACCCCAATCATGCCTGTTTTTACTTGAAAAGCAGAAACTGGTGGCAATTGTCCTTACTTGCATCAGTGCTAGAATGACCACCTCACTCTAGTTCATTACAGGCAGTGTCTCCAGTCCTGAACTTTCCAACCACAAATCACTAATTTCAAGTGTATTAGTGTAATTACTTACATCGAAGAAAAGTAGGAATACAAGACCCAGAATATCTTAGGCTGTCAAGCAAAATTCCAGGACTGGAAACAGTGTCCATAATGAGCTGGAGGAAGGTGTTCATCCAGATAAGGTCTCCAAGTCAGCCATTCTCTCCCACTGCACATCCTGCCTCACACACTCTCTGCAGAACAACGTACTTCACATCTCTTTCATCCTACAATCAATCTCATGTATGTAATTCCCTTGGCCAATGGTTTCAGATTGTGGCATGCGGCCCCTTCTACACTAGCTGCAAGTGGAATATCCGCCATGCGAGCCTGCAGTCCATCAACATTAAACGTGTCCTACATTCATGGCTCTGAGTGGTGTTTACCGAATCTAAAGAGAGCTATCCTCTGTTAATCCCTGAAGCTCTGACACGCGACTAACTCTGGCGATGGGCCTAAATTTAGTTGGTTCACTGGGTTCACCTCCTTCCTCGTGATCAGTAACAGTAACCTCCCTCTGTCATTCGCATTGAGCAAAGCATTGCATAACATTTGCATCAAGTTCAGCTGACAGCTGGAAACAAGCGCTGTCATGACAACTTGGAGGCCAGATACAGATGCAATAACTGTTGGAAGCACCTAACTTCAGAAAGAGGGCAACTTTTTGTAATCAAAGTGATTCCTTTAAATTCATAAACGCAAACTTGAAGTTTAGTTGTTTCGAGAAGAACACTAATTAAGAGGGTAAGGGAGGCGGTTTGCTCTGTCTGGCCTTTCCAAGTATTAACATTTGATAGGTACACTAGGCAGAGCGGGTTGCTACGGGAGGCAGAGTGATGGAATTGTACTGTGTAGTTCTATGAATTTACTGTGAAGTGATCACTGGCATTGGGCTGAAGGCCAGGAATTTACTGGCCGCAAACCAGGCACATCATAAGCCGAAGCAGGGACATTCTGAACGTACTGCCTGTAGTATTCATGTGCTACTTTAGAAAGCATCCATTCCTCTTTCAGAACAGAGACGATCAGCAAAACTTGAAGTGAAAAAAGTTTGAAATAATGTGGGTGTTGGTAGAGAACACCCTGCAGAGACCACCCAAAGCAACTGGGCCACCTTTAGGCACCACATGCAACAATGAAACACACAGAAGGTAAGGGGAGGCATGCTTGCAATTTCTCTAACTACCGGCAACCGTTCGGTGTAGCATTCCAACCTATTGCTATTTTGCCCACCATGCCACCTCAGTTTGGGCCCAGCCATATGCTAAACAGTCTTGACCTTGCTCCAGTCGGAGCAGTTAAGCCCGAACTGCTAGGCCCGGTCCTCCCTGAACCGGAACACAAGCAACTTAAGGCATGTTTCGCCTTGATTGGACCTATTCAGTCAGATCTAGAGCATGCAAAAATGACCATTTCTGCACCTGTCAGATAAAGGATACATCAGTGTAACTCCCTCTCATGCTGTATGTTCTTTCTTCACTTGTTGCACCTGGAGCATTTACAGAGCCAACCAGAATCAAAACAACGGGCGTCTGCTGACCTGGCCTGATCTATGGATGCAGAGACGTCATTGGGCTCCAACTGATGACCAATGCCCAATTGGAGTGGCCTTTTCATGTCAAATATTTAAATGTGAAAATAGCCGTGCCCCAGGCTTAAAGTATTTCTCAAGTTGGCTAGACCCCGCTATGCCCAGCTCTGCCCTAAACCTTGGTTCCAGTAAAGTTGTCCATCAAAACTGGGATGTTTTCTTGAACATATTTACTACCCTTCACAATAATGAGCAGTTTAATAACCCTTTTTTGGGACCTACCCTTAAATTATAATTGGCTGTTTAGAACAGCAGATGAAGTATTATTACTCAATTTTTGGAATGTTGACTTATCTCATTATTTTTAGAAGGGCTGAGAATTGTGTATATTGTCTCTTCCACCCACACCATTCCTCATTTGAATACTTCTTCACCCATGCCAAGCCACTATAAGGTAAGCCAAGCGTACTCTACTGAGACACTGGATCTTCCTTGCTTGTGAAAAGCAGTTGTATGCTGTTTCTCAGCTACAGGACATAGCAATGCATGCATAAAATAAAAGACTAATCAATTTTAAATTTTAAAAGTATAAATATTTAAAAGTCATATATTTAATACGCAAACTAAAACGTCCATTACAGTAAAAAAAATAAGTTGTCCATGCCTTACCATTTCAATAATTTATCTATTGCCTCTGATCCTAATAACATTAAATAAGCGACACAGTTGCTCCTAAACAGAGGCACAAACCTCAAATGCAATATGGTCTCTTTGCCACCCATCTCACAGTCACAATATTCTTTCAGCCGTTCTAATTTCCTGTGTAGAAATGCACCAGCAAAATATCCAATCAAAATTCAATATACCTGCAGACCATATTTGTGCAGTGATCTCATCCAAGAATGGTTAAAACCCATGGTGTGCCTTCCCTGTAGTTCACGAAATAGCTGCATTCCAGTGGTGAAAAAGTTCAGGTAAACTACTTCACACCTTTGTCTTAGTTGCACCTCTATCAAGCCATTGACTTCCTGACAGATGTACCTGGACTTATAAAATCACCTTATTTCCTATTGGACACATGACACTAAGCTGATTGACTCCTATTGGTTTATTGGACTATGTAAATAATGAACCATCCCTCCGGGTGCTCAAACATGTGGATGGGTTTTCTTACGATACAATGCAATTAGCCTGCTATATTCCAATCCCAGATTTTAAAAGCAACTGCTTTAGAAGCAACTGATCACAGTTAAACCTCCACTACCACTTCCATTAATCAGAACCACTGACATTCTCAGGTTTATTGTGGCATTATTGCAATCTATACTACAATCTACTAAGGTAAGGGGAACTAGCTCGTTCCCCTAGCAGCACCACTACGGCATCATTTAGTTGTGCCCGACTTGCCTAGATAACTAAAAATCACCACAGAGAATTCAAGTTGTGCATAGAACAGAGAGTGATTTCAGGTGCGTATCCAACATAATACATTTCTTAAAGCACATGTACGTGCATAGGACTCCTACCTATGCATAAAGGGAGCTAACCAGTTCTGGTGCTAGGAAACAGAGGAATTATGTGTGTCAAAAAGTGAAATTCCATGAAAGAGGAGAGTGAAAAAGGTAATGTCTTGAGCATTCGGTACAATTCAGAGATCTTCTCGACTTACGATAATGCTGTAGACAATGGGAAGTGCTGTCAAATAAACATGCTGAGAAAGATGCCCCCTTCTACACCCTAACCATTCAGAGGAGCTATTCAAATATGAAGGCTTGGGATCAGGGCCAGCCTTAACCTCCCTGTGCAACAATGTTTGTTGGGGCACACCAATGACCTTTGCCACGGATTCCTTCTACCACCATCTAACAGTGCCCCTCAAGTCTCCGTGACCACTCTCAGATGCATTTTATTAATTCCAGTGTAGGGTGTCAGAGCACCTTTACAACGCACACACACTCCACACTCATTCATCTGTGTGTAAACCAGTGTATAAGAAATTTTACATAAGACAGAGGACTGCAAGGTGTAGGAGTCACAGTTTATCCATACTGGTAGGCTGTATAGTTTGAGTGCTTGCTCTGGAGAAGCACAAGCTCAGAATTTAAAATGTAACGCTGTGGCTGGGGGCTTCGCTTTAATAATAAGAATTGATTTATACCCAAATTAATCCTTTTTGCAACATTAGGATAATGAAAGACTGGGGAAAAAATAATAAAGATCTGATCTATACATTGCAGTTTGCATGCAGCTCTTTGATAACAGTCAATAGCTTACTGTTCTACAGTATATTTGGATTTTAACTTATAAGCTGTAAGACCTCTCTGACAAAATCATTAACCCACTGACAATTTGCGTTATATTATCTTTGTGATCTGCATGGTACATGTTCTTTGCAGGAGGCATATAACCTCCTGTGCTACCATAAAACTTCCACTAGAAAAAACTCCGAACTCTCTCTAGACAGAACATTAATCACCTGAGTTATCTTGACATTATTATTGTTGCCTGAAAATTCCTGGAAGCAAGGAAAGCCGGCGGCACCCCCTTCCAAATTCAGCACCCGGGGCTGTGGCACCAGTCACACTGCAGTAGTCTGAGCATCTCCTGCTTGGGATGCTCAGGCTACTGCAATATACACAGAAGGATCTACTGAAAAAAATGTAAATCCCAGCAACACAAAATTTAAAGTCCCAATATATATCAACTAAGAAAATCATAACAACACAGAAAGCAGGTCCTCAGGTACCATTCAGAATAATACACACAATGCATTAGACTTTCTGAAACAAGGTCCCATGGTACCTCCAAAAATAGCCTAGAAGCATCCAGTATGTAATAAGGCTACATGAAAATGCAAGACAAAAATGTATATTTTCCAGGATGCGGCCCAGATGCACTGAACGCATCAAAATCATACCTTAGAAGCACCAGTAAATCATATAGGGGGTCATTACGAGTTTGGCTGTCTCAGGGCCACCATGTTGGTGGCAACGGTCGTACTGCCGACAGCCCGGCTGTGAAGACTGCAAAATTATGACCATAGCGGTGTTCCCAACAGAATACAGCCAACCTACTGTTAGTTCCGCCAGTATTGTCAGGCCACCATGGACAGCAGTAGGCACCTTCAGACCGGCGGGGACCATGTTTCCGCGGGACACATTACGAGGCTGCACACTGCCAAGGTTTCCGCCAAGGTTGCACCACCACGAAAACCCCGGAGGAAACCAACTCTATTAAAGGAAACACCCACCTTGAGGAATTCATACCTGGCCAAAGTCGCCATGGAACCTGGACTGGAAGTCCTCCCACTGCTCCTGCTCGCATAACGACTCTGGAACCACCGACGAAGACAACAACCATAAATAAACACACCTACCGGACACTGGAGGGAAAGGCATCTGTCCCTACGCACACACAACATATACAGCCGGGACGGCTTGCGACTGCCACACATAAATGTAACCACACGCCCATACGAACACACACACACACACACCTACCTACATACACACACACATATCACACACACGTACACACATGTCGACCCATACTACACACACCATGACCAACACATACATGCCATACACACACCAACCCACACACACACATCAATGGCACTGTCTAACACAATCATACACAACACCACCTAGTCACACAACAACACCACAACTGCAACTACACAAACGCTAGGCCAAGCAATCTCACTGCACACCTCCACATGACAATACATACTTACAACACGTAACAACACCACACAACCAATCAACACAATCACACTGCCATGCAATGAAGCATATGTCATACTACACCCACACAACACATATGGCATAGCCACCACCACACAGGCGCACACACAACAACCACACAAGGGCACACCACATCATCATTACACATTTCCACACAAACAATGCACAATTCATGTACATACATGCAAGTAACAACGACAAATATATTCTACACACAATACACAGCAATGACAGCGGGACAACTGGCAGAGCCACATGCAGGCCAGGCACAACAGCTAGCACAACCCTCACACACACACACATCACACACACACAAACCAAAGCTCACAAACACCAAACAGCCCTGTAGAAAGAAAGGCAGGACAAGTATGTTACCATCAAATCCAACACCAGGTTGGTCCAGATGTATTAATAATGTGAAATGGAAAATATAAAATAACTATGTACAATAATGGGGCCATTGGCAAGTCCAAAGTTCAAAGTGCCAGATGCACTAATGGCACCTTCACTGTGCCCCTACTTGACTCCTGACTGCAAAATGACCTCCACAGGGTACGGGCATCAAGGGGGCAGGCAGACACCTCAGGGATGAGGGGGGTGGATTGGGTGGTTTGGGCTTGGGAGGGGGTGTCCGTGGGCTTGAGTGTGGGCTTGGGAGGGGGGTCTTTGGGTTTGGGCTTGTGAGGGGCAGACTTCTTGGCAGGGGGAGGGGCATGGGCACTACCGGGGGGGCAGGAGAGAACTTGGAAGTAGAAGGGCTGGACTTGGGGAGGGACACGGAGTGCTTGGTGGGAGAGGGGTTGGGAACAGGAAAAACTCCCAAAAGTGGTCAACTCAAAAGGGTTTGGGAGTGGAGGAAGAGGGAGAGGGAGTAGTTGTGAGATGAGTCTTGGTGGATGTCTTGGGTTTACGTGCATGTGTGGAGTGCTTGTGGCTGCTGAGTGTCTTTTGGGTGGGTGAGTGTGGGCGTTTAGGTGTCTTGGGGGAGGGGGAGGGAGGGCGGATGTGCTGGGAGATGCTGTGGGGGATGGGTGACTGTATGTTGGGGTGGTGTCTGCAGGGATGGTACATGTGCTGCATGTGGTGGTGTCGGTGGTTGTGGTGACTGCAGATGTGGTGATTGGGGTGGATGTCTGCGGGTCTATTTTTGTGCTGACTGTTGGTAAAATAGCAAAAACAACAAGTGATGGACGGAATGCTGAACATTGTCAAACACTCACCCCCAGTCATAGATCTGGGTTTAATCCATCGTTCTTTTGCTCACCATGCCACCCCAGTTTGGACCCAGCCATATGCAAATCAGTCTTGACCCTGTTCCTCATGGGAACAGTCCAGACCGAACTGCCAAGCCAGGTCCTCACTGGACCGGAAACAAGCATCCTGGGACCGGTTTCAGGGTTTTACGCCTCATCAGCCAGGCTAGCTTGAATCCAGTGGCATGGGAAGCACGGGACCCACGTCTGGGCATACCCTTACCACTTAGGGTGACAAAGCAAAAACAACAAGTGATGGACGGAATGCTGATGCAATGTCTGTGAAGGAGTGGGTTGCAGGGGAGTCAGTGCAGGGAGTAGATGTTGGTGTGTCTGCAGGTGGGTGTTGCTTGTGTGCATGCTGGCGTTGGGTCTTGTGGTGCTTGTGTTTGTCTGAGCTACCCTTGTCTGTTGAGGTGGATGCATGCCTTTGTGTACATGTGCTTTGGATTGGTATAGGGAGAGGGGTTTGAGATTGGGAACAGGCAGTTGGAGTGGGGACGGGAGACTGGTTGTAATCAGAGTGGAGGCCAGAGCCTGATAGGATCTCTGTTGGCCAGCCACAGCACAGTGAATGCCATTCAGGAATGCATTGCTCTGTTGGACTTAAGCTGCCAGTCCCTGGAAGGCATTCACAGTGGTGGACTGACCCACAGAGATGGACCTCAGAAGGTCAATAGCCTCTTCACTGAGGGCAGCAGGGCTGACTGGGGCAGGGGCAGAGGTGCCTGCAGCGAAGGAGATGCTGACCCCCCCGGGTGAGCGGGCAAGGGCAACTGGGTGGGGAACAACTGGGAGTGGTAATAAGGGGGGTGACGGATAAAGATGGTGCTGGGGTGGTCCCGGATGGGTCCGCCAGGGAGTGCCCACCGGAGGAGGATTCTGAAGAAGAGGTGGTAGATCTGGTCTCCCCCATGGCACTCCCCTAGTCCTCTGTTTCCCTGGGTTCATCGCTCTCACTGCTGGCAGCTTCCTGGGTCCCGAGGGCTGCTGCTTTCCCACTCATCTGTGCCCCTTCTCCTTCACCTGATGATACTGATGCACACAAAGAGGGAGAGGGAGGGGAAAAAAAAGATAGTAGGGAAAAGGGTCAACATATACCTCCCATAGACACAGCTAAGCATGTTAATCTGTGACAATACATACCATAGCTAGCCAATGGCATTTGCCAATACACATTACCTTCATCATGTCATTATATGTCACTACTACCCACACCTGTACGCCAACCCTCACACCCATATCGATACCTAAGTAGGACAGCACTACAAGAGTCATCCCCATGATGGCAACCAAAGCCTTTTTAGCTGGCACTGCATGCCCTGGATGCAGTATCAATAGTATGCATGAATACACATCTTACCTCTCCATACCCCTTTCACTCATTAGGTGTACAGCTGACTGAACACAACACTTCAGGCCTCTAGAGTAACAAAACCTGATTAGTCCATGTCCTCTGTAACATGTCAATCACAGTGTAGACAACTCCACTCACAGACTGCACTGCACCTATCTGTCATGTTACATGGCTGATCTCTCAGCACAGTGAAGCCATTATGGAGAACAATTCTGATTTAGCCAATACAGCTAAACAGTTCACATCTAATGTGTACTATGTGAATCTGTGGTATAGCCATGTGATCAGTCAGACCCTATCACAGAGCCAGTGCAGCTGACACTTGACACATACCTCACTACTCAGCATACTAAGTGCATCTACAATGGGCCATGTACTACATATAACACATACAAACAAATCCACTGAGTGCAGTGTCACAACAGATGTGCCACTGGAACACACATATCACATCATGGACCACTTCCATTGCCACCACACATGAAGGTACACCAGTTTGACTACGCACCATGACAACTCCAGCCTCACACAACATTCCACAAATGGCAAAACCTGTCACAGAGCCCAGACAATACACATCTCAGAGGGGGACTTTTTGCATTTTGCAACACCAATTGCACATCCCACTCCCACAAAAGGCAGCCTGAGGAGACTGAATCAAAATATTGAATCACATCAACATGCCATGTGTCATGCAATACCCAAACCACTCCTCACCTGCCACTACCTATTGGCCAAGTCATGCTGTAATAGCCACAAGCCATTAGATATGCACCAAAATTTCCATGATGACATGATGTAGGCAGTTACTCAGCAGCATAGGAATTGCTAGGGCTTTGCCATACATGTCATGTTCACACCATGGTGACAAATAAGGGATCTCCCAGGGCACTTACCACCACTAGTACCATTCCATAGATTCAAAGACCACATCCCCCCAGGTATAGCTTCTAGGAATGCATGATCTGTGCTATCAGGCCCCATTAATTCAATATGTTTCAGTATCCCAGTTTGGCTACAGTCAGCAAATGACCTATATATTCCTAGTCAGCTATCTGGGCAATACTCCTGTCCCATGAGAGCCATTTCTGTGGTGGAACTGTAATGCCATTCCCCACAATCTGTCAATACCAGATACAGTACATGATGTACATAGTCCCAGTGATAAAAGGAGAGCCACACAGTAGCATATACAGGTAGGCTATAGAGATGGTAGTGGACTGACACCTCAGAGCCACTAATGTAAATGGATGGAGCTGGTCATACACAATGCTTAGGGTGATCCAAAAACTCACATCCATTGTATGCCCAGGATGGAGTCAGACATGTGCCTGTGTCATCAGTGCATCGCAACATTACAGACACGGAGAGGTATGGAAAGGTGAGATGTACATCCACTGACAGTAAAGCGTGGAAACACATCAACTAAAGATACTCTTTCAGGGTGCCTAATACCTATTACCAAATGTCGATAAATATGTAGCATAACCGACAATGTCACTTTGCCTGCAGTGAAGCACCCAAGCCCATTTAAGGCCAGCCAAGTCCCAGGATACAGTCAGTTCACACCCCCTTGTGGCTGCTGTGCTGCGATCAAACGTTCATCCATCTCAGGGTAGGCCACTGCCAAAATGCGGGCCACTGGGGGGATCAGGGTCTGGCGGAAACCCATTCCTCATTGGGAGGACATCCCCTGCTGGGCCTCTGCAGTCTACCGGGCCCAGTATCTCAGGTCCTCTCCCCACTTGCAACAATGAATGCTCTGCCAGCTATGTATCCCAGTGTCTGCACTTGCTTGGTGATCGCACGCCATATCCCCTTCTTCTGATGGGTGTTTACCTGCATGGGTGACACAGACAGGCAGAGAAAGTAATGTAGACTGGCACCATACCAACAGCAGTGGACTATAAACATCAGACTGACCAAATGCCCACATATACCCATCGTGACGGTTCACAGGACTTACCTCCATGCCCCCTGCATGCATGTACTCCCTGACCGGTACACTTATGCCATTTAACCTCACACCCACACCTTTCCCACATGACTATGGCATTGGGCTCACCTGCTACTCTGGTTGCCCATACAGCTGTCCATACAGGGGTAGGACCCCTTCCATTAGCTTCTACAGCTCTTCTTGGATGAAAGTTGGGGCCCTATCACCTGCAGGACATGGCACAATGGCTTCCAGAGACAGTACACAGCAGCTCGTGTCGTGGAGGTCTTGCTTGGAAGAGTGTCAGGAGTCAAGTGAGCAAGGCTGCAGAAAATGGCGGTCACGGCCGCCGCATACAGGACCATCATCGCTGGCAGTGATCGCCATTGGCCCCAGTCCCCCATAGGCAGCAATGTTAACCAATGAGAAGTTGCACAGTGGTTGCGACCGCCTACTGCCATGCACCAGTGTACCATCTGCAAGTCGACCTTGCAACCATGGAGGACAGGCATATCATCCTGACCTATCGTCTGAATCATCAGACCACCCAGTTGGAGCCAGATCTACTGCCTGCCATATGTAATCCCTATGCCATCCCTCCCACAGTCCAAGTCCTGTCAGTGGTACACTTTCTTGCCACAGGCTTCTTTCAAAATACAGTGGGCTTGGCAGCAGGGATGTCACAGGTCATGTTCAGTCTTGTGTTGAAGGATGCTCTGTGTGTTTTCTTGAAACACATGGACAGCTACATCAGGTTCCCCCGAAGTGCAGATTTGGCCTAGGTGAAGGCAGACTTCTATGATATGGGACAAGTCCCTTATGTGAAAGGGGCCATAAATGGCACCCATATAGCTTTGGTCCCTTCCAGTGCCAATGAATAGGTGTATATGAACAGGAAAAACTACCACTCCATCAATGTTCAGGTGGTGTGTGTGGCAGGCCAGTACATCTCCCAAGTGACAGCCAGGTTTCAAGGATCTGTGCATGACTCCTACATTCTGAGAAACAGCAATGTCCCCAAATGATGGCACGTCTACAGAGAGAGAGAGGGCTTGGCTCATTGGTATTTATACATTTAGATGTGTGTTTATGCTATGGCACCGGTCATCAGATTCTTTCCTATGTCTGTACCTGTATTGTAACAGGTCCCATCTATGTGCACACAGGTGACTCTGGCTATCCTAACCTTCCCTCGCTGTTGACACCAGTGAGGTACCCTGCCACAGAAGGGGAACTCCGTTTCAGTGAGGCCCACGCAGTGCAAGGCATGTAATTGAAAGGATATTTGTCCTATTGAAAGCCAGATTCAGGTGCCTGAACGTCTCTGGAGGTGCCCTCCTCTACAGTCCCCAAAAGTGATGCCAGATCATAGTTGCCTGCTGCATGCTCCACAACCTAGCCCTGAGACATCAGATACCATTACTAGCAGATGATGATGATGTAGCTGGACCAGTGGTTGGTGTTGCAGACATGGAAAGTGATGAGGAAGCAGATGAGGAAGGTGCAGCTGATTCTAGGACAGAACTCATCAATCAGTACTTCTAGTAATATACAGATATGTTGTGCGTGTATATGCAAGTGGTGTATTTCCACATTGATTGATGTCAATGGTGCTCCAGATTTGGATCATCAGTGGTGGTGGAATGTGACCCTATCTCTATGTGTGTGTTGTGGGAGGTGACTGATTGCATGTAAGTGCAGAGTTAAAATGTCTCATCTCTAACATGTGTACTCTATGCAGCTTGCAAGTATCACATCTCCTATGGACAGCCCTGTATTATGCTATGCGTTCTGCATTCTCCTGTTCTCATGTCATTTCAGCGAGTAATTGTGTACTGTGAATCTTTGCCTCTCCTACCTATTGCTTGAGGCATTCATGTTCATTAGCCTTTGGTTACTGTTTACAGAGTAGAGTTTTTCCCATTACTGACGCCAGCTACAGTGTTTTGTGATGTATTTCCATGAGACTGGTGATGCAGAAGTGGCATCTGTTGTGTCCTGTTCAGTTGGCAATCCACACTGGGCATGACAACAATGACCTGCATTTGTGCTTTGTGTGCCACCATGCCTACTATCCAGATGAAAGTCTCTGTCATGTTCTTTTTGCAGGTTGGATAAGTGGATATACTCTGGTGTGTGGCTGGACTAGTTAACATCTGCCCTCGGACATGTCTGTTGTACTGTGTTTCCTGCAGAGAATGCCTCTCTCTGTTGTCCATTACACTGCCTGTTGGTTTAGGGGGCCATACCCACATAACATTTTGCTGACCAAACATTTGTACATGGACAAATAAAAAACATATGAATTTACTGAGATCTACAGTGTTTATTGTGTATTAATTGTCCAACAGGTGATGAGTGGGGCCATGGAGGATGATATCATCAGAGTAGATGGCACAGCTGTAGGTAGCACAGGTTGAGCGTCCAAGAACCATAGGAAAATTGAGAAATGTCATTGAACAGCCAACAGGGTGTCTCAGTGGCACACAAGGGAGAGAAATCAGGAGAGGGTCACTTCCTGGCAGTGGGTTTTGTCTTGGCATCTGCTCCAGCCAGATGTCTGGATGGATGTCCACCTTTGCCAGGGAGGGTCTTCAGCTACAGAGGGAGGGGTGCCTGAGGGCTGTGGTTCCCCTGGCAGGGCCTCCATTCCACTTGCTGCTGCAGATGTTGAGGGCTCAGTTGTGATTTGGCTAGTGGAAGGGGGCTGTTGGTGTGTGGAAGAAGCACGCAGGGTGGTGTTTATGTCCCTGAGCACCCCTGCAATGGAGGCCATGTGGCATTGTGGGCCTGCCACGGCTGCATGACCTCCTGGTTGTACTCCCTCTGCAGCCTTTGGTTTTCTCCCAACATGTTATGATCAGGCCCATCCTGTCCTGGGACTGTTGCTATGTCCTGAGGACTTGGGAGATAGCCTGCTGGTCAGGTGACTGCCTTGGGTGCCTCTGGCTCACAGGTTCCCTCCCACACCTCCTACCCTATGTGCCTGTGCCCCTGGCACGGTGTGCCCACTCCCAGAGTCAGCAGGACCTTAAATGTCTTTGGTGTGAGGGGTCGACTCAGGTCCCTGTACAGTGGGGCACACAGTAGTTTGAACAGTCCTTGGGACACAGGTTTTGGGATGAAGGGTTGGCTGTAATGTTGGTGCCACTGGGTGGGGGGGTTGGATGTGGGCAGGGTGAGGCAGGGAGTGGTAGATAGGTCATCCCTGCCCAAACATCCAGCGGCATTGTCCTCACTGGGGCCTTCATCCTGAGGAGGGCTGGAAGTCTCTGGTATCCTCTCCATGGTGGCAATGGCAGGGGTCCCTGTGGATGGAGTAAGAGAGGGTTAAATGGTGGAGGTGTGAATGGTTGTGTCATTGTCTGATGCATACAGTGGCTTGACTTGATTCCCAGCAATGGCAATGACAGGTGCAGCACTGCTAACACAGTTTGTGGATAGTGGATTGTGATGTATGTATCATCCTCCTTAGGGGTTGTTGTCGGTCAAGCTTGGTAACCTTAGCTCAGTGGGTGGGTTCTGTTCATGTGGGATGGTTCACATGACAGGTGTGCCCTGTTAGCAGGTGGCAATTCAGGCATGCTAGTTGTGAGTAAGTATGGCTGTACATTGCAGCTTGGTGTCCAAGTGGGAGGAGGGTATATGTGTATGCAAGATTGCTTGCCCTATCTGTGCATGTTGTGCATGGAGTACTTTCTTGCCCATGATCAGTCCATTTAAGGGTTTTTGATCTGGATATGTGTCCTTTAGGTTTGGTGACAGTGCTGTGTCTGTGTTTGGCATTGTTTGGCGTTGTGTTGTGCCATAGCATTCCTGCTATTGCCATGTAGTTGTCCTCAATCAAAGCATCCAGTAGGTGTAGCTGGTGAAATAGTCATACATACAAGAGATGTGATGTTATATGCACATTGCAGGTTTTGATGGTGATGGGCAGGTGCATTGTGGGAGTTGTAGTGATTGTGACTGGCAGTGCCATTCCCTCCCTACACTTGGCAGGGACTGTGTGGGCATTGGGGCTGGGCAGTGGTGTGGCATGCAGGAGAGGGGCATTAGGTGATTGGGTGGGAGGTGTAGTGCAAGATGGGGTGAAATGGTGAGTGATTGTTGGTAAGGATGTATGCTGGACCACACAATTTTGTGCCAGGGGAGTGTTAGTTGCTCACCGGAGTGCAGTGCTTCGGGTATTCCAGTCAGGCCCTCTGGATGAGGTATGTCCAAGACCTTCTCCTCCCACAGTGTGAACTCTGGGGGAGGAGATGGGGGCCACCACCAGTCTTCAGCACGGCAATTTGGTGTCTCGATGTCAAGGAACGCACAGTTCCATGTCCTCCCTTGTGTGTGGATCATTGCCACTGAGTTGACCCTGTCGACTCTTCTCTGCCATAACTCAATTTTCCTGGCAATGGATGTGTGCTGTACCTGTGCTCCAAACTGTTGTGGCTCTACCCTGACAATTTCATCAACCATGACCCTCACCTCATCATCTGTGAAGCGTTGGTTTTTTTGCCGGGACATGGTGGCTGTGTTGTGGGTGGGAGTGGGTGTAGTGTGTGTAAGGGTGCAGTGTGGGGTGGGGGTGTTTGGTTGTGTGTGCTGTTTTTTTTTGGTGTTTGTGTGCAGTAGTTATATGTGTATAGTGTAGATCGTGCAGTTGTGTGGTGGGTGCTGAGTGGTAAGTATGTATGTGCTTATGGTATATAAGTGCTGAGTCATTCAGTTGTGGCTCCTCTCTGTCAATATCGTTTTGGTAGCAAACAATTGTGGGTTTTGTGGGGGTGTTTATATATTGCTGTGAGTAGGTGTGTCTGGTGTGTGTATGTGTGTCAGGTGTGAGGTTTTCAAACTGTCCAATGTGGTGTTGTGCTCTGTCTGATATGAGTTTTTGAGTGCAGTGGTTCGGGAAGAACCGCTGTGGTAATTTGTGGGTCACAATCTGGTGGGTGGAGAGTTCTTGGGCTGGTAGTGCTGGTGGTGGAACCGCCTGTTTCTCACTCTGCAGTGTCCGGCGGTCTCGGATTTGTGGATGTTTTTGGCGGTCTTCAGTGTGTAACTCTTAATAAGGCGGTTGGAATACTCCCAACATGGCGGTCTTTTGGCGGCTGCCACTACAGCGGTGTTCCGAAAAGACCATCAAATTTGTAACAAGTCCCATAGTATTAAACAAATAGCTAACCAATGCATGGATTATGTAAATAAAATACCAACTTGTTTATGTTTAAAACAATTTATTTCTTACAAAGTCATTTTTTATTCTTTCTATAGTCAATTCACATTAATTTTACATGTCCAGATTACTTCATCAGTTTCATTACATTTGACCACTTTGTCATTCGTGTTTTATTCATTACATTGATTTGTATTGCCCTATGCATGTCACAAGACTTCCCAGTGCTAGATTAGTCAATACCAACTCAACAGCAGATTCAGCAAGTTAGAAAGTGAGACAGACCCTGCAAAGCTACCAAGAACATTGATTGTAAATTTAAAATAAAAGGACAGGCTAGGACATCTAAAAGAAGTCAAATCCCTTTTAAGAAGCATCCTCGCGATTTAGGCGTCTTTTTGCAAAGGTTGGTTTTTACAGCTTTTTTGAGCAATGTGTACTGATCTAAGCTGAGGGTACAGTAAGTTCTAGATCTGGGCTTCCTATGCTCTGATGGTATTTCCTTCATGGGCTTTTTGTATTTGGAAGAGCAGTTTAAATTCAAATTGCTACACCTGAGTCTACGACCAGAGGTGCAATGGGGCTTCACTCCTCCAAGGTACTTTATTGGAAAGGATCTGGAGACTATATACAGAAGTTTGAAGGTTATCTTTTGTTCCATCATAATCAATATATAAAACACTCTGAGCACTAGAGCAAGCTGGCAGGTGAGAAAAAACTGAAAACTATTGGCTTTTCATCAATTTCCGGAAACATAGTACATTCTCTGTAATCCAAAATAATTTCAATATGTCAGCCTAGAGCCTTTGCCAAGGAAGGAAAAAGGTCTGCCTCCAGAATGAGACTGATGCCCATTTGGGCATAATTACAGTTTTTGAAACTGAAGCTGTACACACGTATCCAGGAAGCTACTAGGCATTTAAAGTGCTTGAACATTTGTACACTGAATTTTGTCAATGGCACACCCAGTATTTCAGCTCATCCTGTAATGCAGATATCAGGCCACCAGGAGTAATCTGCGGGTAATGGGTTGTACTGTGTTTCAATTTAAGATACGAGCCCAACAGGAGAAAGAAGTCTATTTAGACAGTTGTGGTTCACCTAGTCCTCATTTCAGAACAAAATGGACAGAATGGATGTAATATTCAATGTGGACAAGGAGGATATTTTGAACATAATGTGTGTATTACAAAAAGAACTATTGAATTATCCAAGGTACTACTACAAGATGTTGAAAAAAGCAGAGGACAATTGGAAATCCTGGGGAACTCCACAGGTCACTTGGGTGGGACACAACATTTGCAATGCAAAGAATGAAGGATGTGTTCGCACAAAAAACTGCAAGTTGATTTCTTTCCAGTCTCAACACCGATCTTGCTTGGCAAACCTACACAATAACTGACCTCCGCTGATGAAAATTCCTTGTGCTAAATTTACGAAATGAGGAAAAGCTTTTTCCTCAAGGAAACTGAAGAAATATCAATAAAACAACCACCAGAGGGCACGGAGGGGTTACGAGGAAATAGGCAAGGGCCAAAGGGGCAGGATTAATTGAGAATGGCAGGTAGAGATACTGGATAATAGGCAGAATTCAAGACATAGTAGAGGCAGAAGTACAGGGTGTAGCTAATGTCGAGGTACTAGAGTATAGGGCAGGGATAAATATTTAAGAGTACTTGCATTATGTTAAAGTCAGACATTGACGGTACAGGTGTTAGGAAGAGATAGAGGAATCACGGTATAGGCAATGTTAGAGATAGAAGGGTAGAGATACTAGGTATAAGTAGAAACAAACGGCTGGATTATGAGTTTGTCGGTCGGGAACACCTGTCCGGCAATCTCCTGATGGGGTGGTTGCCACCGTGCTGGCTACCTCCCTGCCGGCCCCATTAAGACTTTCCCGCAGGGTTGACGGGTTCAAGCCAAGGTCAGTCCAGTGGGAAAGTGGCAGCAGCATTGTCGCTGGCTTGTAGTAAAGCCGGTGGCAATGCTACCGCCCAGATGGGGCAACAGCACCCTCATAATGCGCAGATGGTGCGCATTACGAGGGTGCTGGGCAAGGGGATCCCTGCTCTGCCCATTCCATGGGCAGTGCAGGGCCCCACCTGTGGCCCCCTGTACCTGTTCCCTGCCAGCCTTTTCATGGCAGAGGGTACTTACTTGGGGGTACTGACAGTAGAGTATAGCAGTGTTAAATGTATAACAGCATATGTTGGAGGAGATGAATGGTTTAGAACAAAAAAGCATTTGTGAAAAGAAGTGAGAACAGATGAATAATAGGAAGAGTCATGAAGAGAGGACAAAAGGGGAGCAGACAGGGATGTAAAAGAGAAACAAAAGCTGTATGTGATCTGGAAAAAGACAAAGTGCAGGGAATTTTTTCAACATGAAGGGAGTACACCGAAATAGATTTGGCATTTAAGGATAGCCATTCACTTGACAAAAATGGAAAATTTGGCATCTGACTCAGTGCCTCTAGTAGGCTGCAGCCTTAAAATGCCCTTTGCCTCCATAAAAGTTGCAGTTTTCCTGTATAATAAGTAACGATATAAGTATAATTCTTGCAATTGTAAGAATGTAGGGAGCCCTTATTGGCTATAAAAGTGTGTTTCCAAAAATCTATCTATTATGGGGCACAATGAGGAGCACCCTCTAATGTAAAAAAATTGTGAACTGTGTAGTAGTGAGATGGTGCACAGATGCAGAGAAGCAGGCAAAGGCATATACAATGAAACAGGAGGTGAAAGCACAGTAGTAAAACAAGAACAGGATGGAGAAGGCAAGGAAATCCCAAGAATCCAAGCAGCAAAAGGAACAAACAATTGGACAAACTCACAGAGGGACCACTATATATGAACTAGAATTTCCTCCAGAAAAAAGAGAAATTCAATATTCATGTGTAGATTATTCAGGTAGATGGTCACTTGTCAAAACCCATTGAAACAGGGATCTGTAGATACCCCTAAGAAACTCCTAAGAAGATGGATGTACCCCCTGCCTCCCTCCCCTTCCTAATGGTGGCCGCAGTGTGGCTGCGCTGCTGGCATGCTGAAGGTGCGCCAAGAGCAAGCTCGTCTGTGCCCATCCACGCCTGGACCGCGGCGCTGGGTGCAGTCCAGGTGTGGATGGGCGCGCCCAGCGCCACAGACCCTAGTTTTCGCTGGTTCGATGCCAGCATTCTACGCACCCCCAACCCTGGAAGATCCTCAGCCTGCCACCTAGCCGACCCCAGGGATAGTCATGGACCTTTTTCATGCCGCGCATGCTCCAGCACCCTACAAGGATCACCTCATGATCACGTACCAAGCACAATCGACCACCCCAAGTGCATACTCCTCAACACACGTTCCCTTGTCAAGCACGCAGTAGTAGTCTGGGACCTCCTCGACTCAAGAGCCCCGGACAACATCTACTTCACAGAGACATGGATCGCCCCCACTGCTGACCCAGACATCGCCACTGCCATTCCAGACAGAGCCGGACACATCCTTGACCCCATTTTCTCAACAGGAGACAACATCACCATCTCCTACACCTCCGAACACCATTGGACCAACCACAAGTGCGTCCACTTTACCTACACAAAGGACACTGCACGCCACCACGCCCTGTCTTCCCCTTGGCAGACGCTGGGGCAAAGTTATAGAAGCACAACTCACCAACAACCACTCCGTCCCACCAGACGCAGCAGACGCTAATGAAACCGCACACAATCTACACTGCTGGTTATCGGAATGCGCAACAATGTAGTCCGCCTAAGGAAACCAACAGACCCACAGGAATTCAAACACTCCTGCAGATGATGGTAATGGAAATGGAGGCACAGCAAATCAACGGAAGACTGCACAGCCTAAATTAATGCAGTCACCACGCACCACCAGAACATCAGAGCCACCAAAGAAGCCGCCATGCAAGCATGCCTCAACACCAGCACTCACAACAGCAAAGAGCTCTTCGTCATCCTCAAAGAGTTCATGAACCCTGGGACTGACACCTTATCTATCTCCCCTCCCGAGACCTCTGCAAAGACCTTGCCACCTTCTTTCACCGAAAAACCAAGAACATTTACGAAGGCTTTAGGAACCAAAACTCACCAGCATCACTCACCACCATGGCCCTATCACCTCACCAGATCCTGAACTCCGGGACCCCCATCACCAAAGAGGATACCCAAAGACTGATGAACTCCATCCACTCAGGAGCACCCTCGGATCCGTGCACTCATCATATCTTCAAACTGGCCAGTGCCACATAGCACTGGAGCTCTACCGAACTATCAACCGATCCTTCGAGACAGCCACCTTCCCATCAGACTGGAACACACACCAAGATCAACTCGCTGCTCGAGAAACTCACCACTGATCCAAGGGAGCTCAAAAACTACAGACCCATCCCTCTGCTGCCTTTTCCAGCCAAGGTTACAGAGAAGGATGTCAACCAGCAACTCACTGAATTCCTCAAAACACACCAAATTCTAGACCCATCTCAATCCGGATTCAGAAGCAACCACTGCACTGAAACCACAATCCTAGCAGCCACCAATGACATACGCATCATACTCGACCAATGAGGCATGGTTGCACTCATCCTTCTCAACCTCTCTGCTTCGTTTGACACTGTCTCCCACTCGACCCTCTGCGACAGACTACACAAAGCCGGCATCCAAGACAAAGCACTGGATTGGATCAGGTCCTTCCTCACTGGAAGAACACAGAGGCCCTCATTAAGACTTTGGCAGTTTCCAGACAAGACCACCATGCAGAAAACTGCCACCATACCATCAGTGATGGCGGTACAGTGAATGCCGTATTACGAGTCACAAAGTGAAAAACGCCCAAAAGCAGCCATAAATGCAACACCGTCCGGCCAACCGATGGTGAAAGAATGACTGTCCAACCACCAGTCCCGCCACGGTAACACTATTCTGTCCACCATATCACAAGTCAGTTCCATTCCCAGTGGTCCATGCATGGCAGAAAACAATTGGCAGTGCGCACCGCCGCGGTTCCAAAAGGTACTGCCAATAGTAGACAACACCATATTGGACAGTTTGAATACCCCACACCTGGGACACATAAAAAAAAAAAACATACCTGCTCAGGGCACTATAAGTAAGTCCCCCACACACACTCACAATCCCTTGCGAATCCAACGAACAGCACACATAGCGACGACCCATTTACATAGATCGCGTACAGCACAGGCATATTCACACTGCACATCCAGCACAGACCACACAACTACACGTTTTGCACTAGGCACACATCACACTAACATACCAACACCACAACCCACCTGCATCCACAACAAAACACTCCCACCCCACCAAAATGGCACATCAAAAGCACCCACATATCACTGACAATGAGTTAAGGGTCATGGTAGATGAAATCATCAGGTTAGGGCCACAGCTTTTCGGAGCCCAGGTCCAGCAAACATTGATGGCAAGAAAAACAGAGTTATGGCAGAGGATGGTTGACAGGCTCAACTCAGTAGGCACACATCCACGCACAAGGGACGACATCAGAAAGAGGTGGAATGACCTACAGGGGAAGGTGAGTTCCATGGTGTCCAGGCACCAGATAGCCCTGAACAAAACTGGCAGTGGCCCCCACCTCCACCCCTTGAGCCAGCATCCTGGGAGGAGACAGTCTTGGACATCATGCATCCTGTGGGCCTGACTAGAATCATCGGTGGAATCGACTCTAGTAAGTCACCAACACCCCCCAGGCATCAGCCACTCCTGCCCAGTAGCGTCCCCACCACCCATCACTCCCAAATTCATCCCATCCCACGCCCCTGTAATCTCCCAGGCACCCCACACCCCTCCAGTGCATGCCATACCACCCCACTCCGCATGCCAGACCAACTGGCAGTCCCGACTGCATTCCAGCACATGGCAATGACAGCAATGGCATCCACTATCACCAATCCTCACTGGCACATGGAAACAATGGCACTATCTGCATCCCCCAAACAATGTTTCAGTCACTGCAGCTGTGATTGCCATCACCGGGAAGCAAGTCAGGCCACACATTGCATCACACAATGTGGCCAACAAACACATCTACAAAATGGAACACACTCCCTTTCCATCCACAGGTCCCGCAGCCACTTCCACCCGCCAGCGGTTGCAAGGGTCATACATCCCTCCCCAGGATGAAGGTCCCAGTGGATGTCTGGACAGTGACGACTTGCCTGGCCTATCAGGGACAACTGGTCAGGACACCCCAGACTCTCCCTCCCATGTGGCACCCACACCTCAGCCAGCCTTACATCCCCAAACCAGTGCCCCTGGGATGGGTCAATCAGCAGTGTGCCTCACAGTACAGGGGCCAGAGTCAAGGGCACACACTCAAGACAATGAAGGTCCAGGTGCTAATGGGAGGGAGCACACTGTGCCAAGGGCACAGATACAGGGGGTCGGGGTAGTGGGAGGGGACCTGTGGTCCAAGGGTTGGCCAGACTGCCCAGTGGCCCTCTCCCAAGTCCTGGGTGCATACCACCAAACCCAGGACACGATGGGCCAGATACTCACCACCATACAGGAGAACCAGAGGCTGCAGGGGGAACACCATCAGGAGACCATGCAGCAGTGGCAGGCCCTCAAAGCCACCATGGCCACCACTGCAGGGGTGTTCAAGGAACTGACCACCATCCTGCGTGAGGCCTCCACCCTCCAGCAAATCCCTTCCACTAGCCACATTCCAACAGAGCCCTCCACTACAGTGCCGGCTAGTGGAATTGAAGCCCTGCCTGGGAACCCGCAGACCACCAGCACACCTCTACCTGCAGTTGAGGGGTCCCCACAAAAGCGAGGACATCCAACCAGACATCCCGCAGGTACTGATGCCAAGGCCAACACCAACACCAGGAAGTGACCCTCTCCTGAACATTCACACTTGTGTGTCACAGAGACACCCTGTTGACTGTCCGCCATCATCACTCCATTCTCCCATGACCCCCATACTGAACCCGGACAACACACAGCTGCTCACTCTACTCTGATGAGCACACCAACAATCCCCCTTGCACGTGTCAGTCACAAATAAACACTATTGATTACAGCTACTGTCAACATGCTTCTTGCAAGAAGTACCATTTACTGTTGCTTTGCCACTGTCCTGCCCAAATTTGTGTAAGTGACAAAAGGGGGGAGCAATATGCAGCATGGATGATAGTGGAGCAGGCAGAGGCTGGACACATGTGTCAAGTGAGGCAACAGGTGTTGCAGGAACCAGAGTGCACCACACAAATGCCCTGCAAGTAAAACAGGACAGGAACAACATTTACTATAGGATTTCAAAATGGTCAAACATCACACATGCACCACAACTACAAAGTCCCAAGGGTGATTTGGCAAGTGTCAGCTCTGGCCATATGTCCACATGAGCCCCACATTCCCAAGACAACCATCCCCAATGGTCCTTCTATCCCAGCAGACAAAGCTAAACTTAAGGCATGTTCCACAGTCAGTACAGTCATTTTGCACAGACTCCCAATGTGCACTCTTAGGAGAGGTAGCAATACTGTTCACACCACAATGTGTAGCACACATACTGCAGTTGAAGTGGCAGTACAGGGAACAATGGAAAAGCACAAACATGTTGCATGTGAAGCAACACAATAGCAGGGATGTGATTTAACTGAAATGTGCACAGTAACAACCCCACTGATGGTGAAATGTCATCCCCCCCAAACACACCCAGAGGCAGAGCTGAAACCAATTCCACCAGTGCTAACAGACACCAGGAGGATCCATGTTACAAGGCAGCCAAGAATGCAGGTCACATAACATAAATCTGACACATACCTGGATCTCAGTGTAAGTATTGTTGTATCAACTCTGCTCTGGAGTCAGCTGCATCCGCATCATCTTCATCCTTTTCACTCCACATGTCACCTTCATCAACCACTGGCCCAGTTGCCACCTCCTCTGCATCCAATAATGGTATGTGATGTCTCAGGGCCAGATTGTGTAGCATACAGCAGGTAACCACGATGTGGTACACTTTCTGTGGTCTGTAGAAAAGGGCACTTCCGGAGATAGGGCAGGGTGTGAAATGATTTGAGTGTACCGGGGCACACATACTATTGCATACATACTGATGAGCCAGGCCCGGTCCCTCTGTAGTAGTGCCATCATGTGTGGGACGTTGCTGTTCCATAGAATGTAGGAGTCATGCACAGAACCAGGGAACTTGGCAGTCACTTGTGAGATACTTTGGTCAGCGAGACACACCACCTGCACATTAATAGAATAGAAATGTTTACGGTTCCTGAACACTTGTTCATTTCTTCTGGGTGTCACCAAGGCTATATGTGTGCCATCTATGGCCCCTATCACATGAGGGGCATGTGCTAAATTGTAAAAGGTACCTTTGACAGTGGTAAATCAGCACATTGGGGGAACTTGATGTAGCAGGGCAGATGTCTCAACAGGGCAAACAGTACATCCCTCAAAACATTACTGAACATCGCCAGTGACATCCATGCTGCCAAGCCCACTGTCATCTGGAACGAACCTGTTGAAAGAAAATGGAGAACTGACAACACCTGTACTGGGAGGGATGGCATTGGGATGACGGATGGCAGGCAACTGATCAGGCTCCAACTGGGTCACCAACTCCATGATGGTCTGATGGCTCAGGCGACATGTCTGAATGACGTTTCGCTCTTCCAGGGTGGCACGGTCGACAAGAGGCCGGTAGACAGGAGCATTTCTCATCCTCAACATTGCACTGTATCTGTGAATAAGAGGAGGGGAATTTAGAAAATTTACTGGGTGGACACTTTGAAGCTGTGCAAAAGTTACACTTTTCACCCATGATGCAAATAACATTCAGCCCCTATTCACAACATACACATAAAATGGCAGCCACCTGTCCTGCATGCACAGGACAGATGGAAATTACCTCATACCGCTGGCGTTAAACTTCATGGGGGTTGGCAGTCGCAATTGCTGTGCAACTCCTCATTTGATGAAATGGTTGTCTATGGGAGACTGGAGTCAATGGTGATTTCTGCCGGCGGTGACGGTGATGTCTGCGGCAGACGTGACCGCCATTCTATGTCGCAATGCTCACTTGACTCCTTACACTCCTGCACACAAGACCTCCACTATGTGTGCTGCTTTGTTCTGACTCTGGAAGCCAAGATGCCACATCCTGCAGGTGATAGGGCCCAGCCTTCTCCCAGGAGGAACTTGAGAAGCTTGTGGATGGGGTCCTACCCCTGTATGGAAAGTTGTATGGGGCATCAGAGCAGTAGGTGAGTACAATGTCACAGTCCTGTCTGATAGCGATGTGTATGTGGATGTACAGCATTGGGACATGGCAGATAGAGTGGATGCATAGAGATGGGTGAGGGGTCTGACCATTAGTGGCGTGTAGACATGTGAGTGTAGCCATGAGATGTGTGAGATATGTGCTGTCCACTACTGTCCCTGTGATGTAACTCTACATGACTTTCTTCTTCCATCTGTCACCCATGCAGGTCAGCGCCCATCAGGAGAGGGGTATTTGGCGGGTCACCGCCAAGCAAGTGAGGACCCTGGAGTCCATGCCTGGTGGAGCAATGACTGCAGAAAGCGGTGAGAGGACCAGAGACGCTGGGCCTGGAAGACCACAGAGGCCCAGTGGCGACATCCTCCCAATGAGGGAGGTGCCCAGCGGACCGTGACCCCCCTAATGGCCCGCATTTTGTTGGTGGCCTACCCTGAGATGGATGGGTGCTTGAGGGCAACACAGCAGCCACAAGGGGGTAAGTCTCTCTCACCTCATTATTGTGTTGCTTAGGTGCTTTTGGGTTGTGGACTAGTGGGAAGCTGTAGGTACTAGGTAGATACCTGTCCTCTATGGGTCTCACTCACCCTGCCAGGATTGGTGTCACAGATGTGTGGCCATTCCATGCAGTCAGTGACTTATGAGGGCAAGTACTCCCAATGTGTAACTTATGTGGTCACCCTCATCCAAGTTCAGAAACCAAGCTCCTGCCTGAGTCATCAGTACAACTGAGGTGTCAGGACATTGTCAGCTCTGTTGTCCGACCACTGTACCACGGGAGATGAGTGTGTCCTTATACCGCTGCTTTGTACTTTATGTGTAGTGAGGCAGAATGGGGCAAGATGTTAGGGTTCTAGATGTCACTGGCTTAGTAGCCATGCTACCTACCCATGCAGGATTCAGTTGCTACAGGAATACAGGATTTGTTTCCCTAAATGGCCTAGTGGAGTTGGCAAGTACTGGGCATGTGTGACAAGCGTGACTCACATCAAATACATGTGTACATTTGTACCACTATCAGTAATACAGGTCAGCATAGCTGTAGTTTGCCACATGGTGTCCCACTGTTGTAGCATGTATAGGTGAGGGCATGGCGTGCCATGGCATGGCATCAGATGATGATGTTGTTACTCTGTGTGGCTGTTGTGCTGACATTGACCCATTGCACCTTCTTTCTTTCCCACCCTCATTCCCTCCCTCTCCTCCTCTGTCTTTGTGTGCATCAGCATCATCTGGTGAAGGAGAAGGGGCACTGGCAAGTGGGGAAGCTGCAGCCCACGGGACCCAGGAGGCTGAATAAAGCAGAGCAGAGGGGAGCAGAGGGATGGGGTGAGGGGAATGCCACAGGGGAGACAGGATCGACCACACAATCCAGAGGCTGGCATCCCAGATGCAGCAGTCCAATGCATTCCTGTAAGGCATTCATGGTGACCTGGCTGGCCTGCAGAGATCGTTTCAGGCTCTGGCCTCCTCATTGATGACTGCCAGTGTCCCTGTTTCACCTGTCCCCCTCCAGCTACCTGTTTCAATCCCACATCCCTCTCCCCTCATCCATCCAAGGCACATTTTCTGACCCACATGCGTCCATATCAACAGACACGGTACGCAAGGACAGACATTAGCACCACAAACGCCACCACCGCCATGCACACACAACAAAGATGCAGACATGACAACATCCACTCCCTACACCGACTCACCCCACCACCTTCCTCCGCACAAGCACTACACCACTCACACCTGCAGTAACCACTTCATCAGTCCCAGATCCTGCCACATTTGCTCTCACTGCCACCATCACCACAACATTAGACCCACATACATGCACCCCATACACCACATCTGCACTCAGCACCCCCACATGCAGCACACCCACCCTACCAGCAGACACCACCACAACAGTCACTCACACATCCCCCTGCCATCTCCCTGCATCTCCTCCCCCTCCTCCCTATACATCTAAACGCCCACAGTCACCCACCCAACAGTCACGCAGCACACACATGGCATCCAAGCACGCACCTGCACCCAAATCACTTCCACATACTCACCTCTCAACCAGTCCCTCTACCTTCACTCCCATACCTTTCTGCCATGACCGTCCCTGTGCCCCTAAGAAACACTTCCTACAATTAATTTTCCCTGTTCCCCACCAGTGAACTTGTCACTGCCCCTCCAAGCGCCATGTTCCCCTTCCCACACCCCTGCCTTTCATCTCCCAGTCCTCCCCTGGTCGTCTCCTTGCCCCTCCCCTGCCTAAGACCTCCTCCCACACCAAGTCCACAGTCACCCCTCCCAAGCTCAGACCCAAACCCACTCCACCCAAATCAAGATTGAAGTCTAAACCCCCCTTCTGTGCCTAAAGACCCCCCTCCAAGCACAACCCTAAGGACCCTGCCTCCAAACCCAAACCACCACCCCGCACCCCTGAGGTGCCTGCATGCCCCATTGATGCCACTGCCCAGTGGAGGCCAGCAGTTTGCAGTCAGGAGTCAAGTTGGGCCTTCATTCTGTGCACAGTGCGCAAGGGACACAATGGACTATATGGACTGGGTCTTGGGCCCCACGTAACATTGATTTATGTTCATATTGATGTTTCCATATTTATATATATACAGCACTGCACTGTTGGTGTAGATGGTTCCAACCTTGCCCTGGCTTTCCTTCCAAATGTATGTGTGGTGTATTGAGCTTGTGTCAGTGCGTGTATGTGTATGTGTGTTTTGGTACGGGTGTTTGCGTGTGTATGTGGACGTGGCTTGCTGTGCCAGGTGTGTGTGTGTGTTCTAATGTCCTTCCCTCCAGTGTGTGCTAGGTGGGTGTACTTACAATTGGTGTCTTTGTTGCCGTTGCTGGTCCTGGAGTTCAATAGCCAGCAGGAGCATTGGGAAGACTTGCAATTTATGTGCCATGGTGCCTGAGGACGTGCCTGTGTTCCTGAAGGTGAGTGTTCCCTTTTGATTCATTTCCGCCAGGCTTTTCATGGCGATGCGAGCGGCCCGGAATTCCTGGCGGTAGCAGCTTCCTCATAGGCTCGTTGGTAACAGCCTCACCGCCGGCCTGGATGTGCCTGCCGTGGCGGTCCATCCACGGTAGGGGGTTTGGGCGGCGACTTGGCTGTGTTCTGTTTGTTCTGTCCCAATGCTCATAATGTGGCGGTCCGCTCCACCGGAGCTGTGGCGGTGTGACCTCCACCGGGCGGGCCACGGACCGTCAGTCTCATAATAACCACCAGAGTGTCAGACTACTACCGTTCACGTCAGAACACACAGACACATGCTGCGGAGTGCCCCAAGGATGTTTACTCAGTCCAACACTTTTCAACATCTACATGGTCCCACTTACCAAGATCATCAAACAACACAGGCTAAACAAAGTCTCCTATGCCGATGAAACCCAACTGCTCCTCTCCCTGTCTGAGGAACCTCAAAGGCCAAGAGACGTTTCCACAATGGGATGGGAGCAGTCACCGCCTGGATGGAAGCCAGCTGCCTCAAACTCAACTTGGACAAGACAGAGATCTTTGTAGTCGGCTCCACCCCTTACACTTGGAACGATTTCTGGTGACCCACTGTACTGGGATAACGACCACACCCCCATGGACAATGCACGCAACCTGGGCATCATCCTAGACTCATCTTTATCCATGACCCACCAAGTCAATCCTGTTTCTTCGTCATGCTTCCACACCCTCTGAGTCCTGCAGAAGATTTTCAAGTGGATTCCCTCCAACACGAGAAAGACAGTCACCCCCGCACTCATCACTAGCAAACTGGACTACGGCAACACACTCTATGACGACATCACCAAGAAACTTCAATCAAGACTACAAAGAATCCAGAATGCAGCAGCCAGACTCATCCTGGACATCCACAGAAACAGCCTCATCTCTTCACACCTCAGAGACCTACACTGGTTCCCAGTCAACAAGCGCATCAAATTCAAACTCCTGACCCACACCCACAAAGCACTGCACAACATAGGACCAGCATACCTCAACCACCACCTCACATTCTACGTACCCAACAGACATCTCCATTCTACCCAGCTCGCCCTTGTAGCCGTCTCCAAGATCTGGAAAAGCACAGAAGGAGGAAGATCCTTCTCCTATCTAGCAGCCCGGACATGGAACATGCTACCTCTCAAGCTCAGACAGACTGCATCTCTGACTGATTGACTGACTGATTGATTGATTCAGTAAAGAACAACATATTTTGGAATCCACACTGTCTATCCCGGCTGTACCAAAGGTTACAAAGAGGTTGCTCCCTGGGAATTAGTGCCTGACACCACACAGAGGAAAAAGCCAAAGACACAAACAAGTCTAAAGTTTTGAATCACAATAGTAGAACACTTCTTGCAAGTCTGAAATTGTGGATCTTGGTAGGACCAGGAGTGAAGCAAAGCTGGAGCTGCCAGGCCGGGAACAGAGCTAAAGTAAGATAAGAACTGGAGCAGAGCTGGCAATGGCTGACCTGGAACAAAACTGTACATGGAGTTAGCAGGACTGGAACACAGCTGAACCTGGAGCTAGCAGGACTGGAGAGAACTGGAGCAGAGCTAAAGCAGGAGAAAAGAGTCTAACAGCAGGTCAAGCCAGTGGCGTTGCTATGCCTGGGTACTCGGATTAGAGGCTCTTTATAGTGGGTTAGGTCAGGAACTACCTAACAGGAATGGTATGGTCTCTGAATAGGAATAACTTGACAGGATGGAACTGGTCTCAGAACAGAAAAGGAACACATTCGAATGATGTTTACATTTAGTGGCCATTTTAGAGTGGAGCCTGTGTTGGTGGTCATTTTTTGGAATAAAGTCTCACTAAAGAAGCATTGGACTGTAGCTTTCTGTTTACAGCTATACAAGTTGCCACTGCAGAAAAATAGTATAACTTCACACACTGAATTTTCTGAAAATGATGAGAATCAGCAAATATAGGAACTCGCTGTAAATAGTTTGGATCAGGAGGCAACCTGTATTTATTTTCTTTCTAAGATATATGCACAAGCATCAAATGAGCAATGAACTGTGCCTCATCTCCTGATAGTTCCATAGTTGGCTGTTCAGTTCATTTGGAGTGGGTCCATAAGGAGTCAGATGTTTATTTGTTTCTTGTAGAGCATCATTAGACAGTGTACTTGGGTCAGAAATGGTCATGGTTTCTAAAACTAACATTTTGGAATCAGAAAAGGCCTAAATGAAATATTCAGACCTCAGCTGTCCATTCCCCACAAAAGCAATGTGCTAGATCATATTGAGCTTTTATCTGGTTTGTTTGCACAAGGTCTCTGTCTATGGGGTAGTAAAACACTTCTTGTTCACTAATCACCTTCAACTCTCCCAAGGACATACTAGGCAAGACTTACCAGCTTAATGACATTAGGCGAACTATGACCCAAAAATATATTTTACCGTTAACTGGCTAAGGGGCACTATGCCCAGAAAGTGATCTACCGTCTTCTTCAGTAGAAGCGCGTGTTAACTAACTACCAGATGATAACCTACAATGTTCATGACCGAAGGTGGATCTCATAACTATGACCCTGGGCACACAATTAATACATGGGTCAAAACATACAAGCCAAGGCAATCTAAAATCACAGAATTATTGCATGCAGCAATAACATCAATCAAGACTATTTCCTTGTGGTCTCAAATATTATACATAATGGCGTTGTGATGAAATGTACAAGAACTGTACATAACATTGTACTAGCCACTGTCTGCAACCAGTCTGGTTTTTTTCTTTCTAAAAGTGGGAATAAACTGTTATTGCAACGAAGCCAGATTGAGTCAGTAGCTCCAGAATCCAGGCATACTAGCATCTCAAGAAAGTGTACAAAATCCTCTTGCATCAACACACTAAAAAACAGCATAGAATCGCCAATGACACTGGTATAGTCTCACACAATGTATTATTAAGATGGGTTGGCAGGTCTTTCAGGAAAAAAAAGATTATTCGCTTACTGACCCTAATAAAGACAAAGCCGTAAGCGACATCTGCAAGCTTGTTCTTTAACTGATAAACTTTGCATAGCTGTTCTGATTTTCATAGGCTCTTCAGGTAAAGAGGCAGGAAATTCAGGGGCTATAGCTATAGTAAATGGGGACCAGAGTGGTCTGAGACTGCATTTTATTGGCTAGCTTATTTCCTTTGCCAATCTTCTTCTGTTGATTCTGTGCTCTATCTGTTACATTAGGCTAGTCAATTCATGCTAGGAAGTATACGGAGCAAACGTGCTACTTCATTCTTTATGTTTTTTCTTGCAAACCCCTTCACAGAAGTGTCATTTAGGTCTGTTCAACCCAAAATGTCTCTGTGGCTACTTGTTTGAACAGGGTAGCAAATGTTACAGAGTCCATAATGCCTGGCTGGAGATAACAAAGTGCTTCTGCTGCAGACACCTTAGCATTAGGGCAAATGAACATGCATTTAAACTTTGTCAAAAGGTTAGCATAAAACAGCTGACAGGGTTCATTGACAGCCACTATGGGTAAAGTCTGCAATAAAGGTGAGTTTGTGAGGTTACTTATAAAGTAACCTGTCTTAGAACAATCTGAACAAATATGGAAAAAGGGTAAACTAAATCAAGTCACATTCAAGTATTCTCTCCTAGCTTTTGGGGATCCCTTTTGAATTTGGGACACCTCTGGACTTACCACAAGAGGTTCCAAAGTTGGGAGGGGTTGGCTAAGGTTTACCGTAAGTCAGCATTTTCATTCTGCAGAGTCTGCATTTGAGTTTGCTGCTGCTTAATGATAGTCAACAAATCCTGAATGTGTTTATCCATAGACTCAGGTTGACAAGAAACATTTGGCTTTGCAACTTTTCAAGGGCTTCAAATAGTGGTGGATGGTTCACCTCTTCTGAGTAAAGGGCAACCCATTCTGAAAGCCACACTCTCTACCTCAGATGTAATACAGGGTGCAGAGAGGATACCATCTGAAAAGTAGTGCCTGACAGCACAGGAAAGAAACATCCAAAGGCACAAAAACCATACGATGTGCTGGGTCCCAACAGCAGGACAGTCTTGCAATATAAAAGGTTTGGATTCGAGTAAGACCTGGACTGGAGCTAAGCTGGACCTGGTAGGCTTGGAGTACAGCTGGAGTAAGACAAGGAGTTTAGCAAAGCTTGAAAGTCTGGAGCTGAGCTGTAAGCTAGCAGAACTGTAGCAGATCAGGGGTGAAGAATCCAACAGCAAGAGTAAACTAAAAGGATTTGTGATGCACTGGTACTCTGATCAGTAGCTCTTTATATACTGTTATGGCAGGTGCCACCGTACAGGAAGGAGTTGGCCTGAGAAAGGAACATACTGGAATGTTGTTGGAGTGGATTCTATGTTTGGTGCACATCTACAAATGGGGATTCACTAAAGGAGAATTGCATGGAGGGTTCTAGTCCTGAATATCATCTACCAAAATATCCACCTACCAAAATATGTAAAGTCAAAATAATTACTACCAAGATATCAAGAATCCTAGACTTATAACTAAAATAACATCAACAATATTTCCAAAATATTGTCCTACAAAATTATTTGAAGTTAGCTAATAAAAAATAGATATTGAGTTTTAAAAATAACATTAGAATTAACAAAAATAGCAAAGTATACAATATAGTATAAAACAATATGAATAATATCATTTAAAAACATGAAACTTATTTCCGTAAAATTAATTTTCTAAAACATTGAGGTACATTTTCAAAATATATTTTATATAATCAAATATCAATTATTTTTAAATTACTCTTTAAAAACTGGTATTTTAAATCATAAATAAAAATAATAAAACATATTCAATTAAAAATATTTAATTTAAAAATCATCTGTCAAACACAACATAAAAAAATCTAAGCATCCACTTATCTGTAAATATTCTTTCAGCTAAGTATATTCACAAAGAGATTTTTTTTTCATTTTTTAGAAATGTACAATATATATCTACAAAAATGTAAACCTAAGTTTTAAATACATTTCAAATTGAAATAAATTAACTTATTTGGAAGGTCAGATCCTCTAGTCTAACTCCAGTCTATTTAAATTGTGAAACATGCATCTATTTCGCCAGAGCATATTTACTATTCTAACTCCAATCCAACTAACGTTAAAGAAAATGCATACATTTAATGTGATCAAATTTACTATTCTAGCTCAGGTCTGACTATTACTGGGAGAAATACACGTATGTGGAGGATCAGATTTGCTCTTACCCACTCAAAATGAAGCAAAACTGTAAAACATGTTGGATTGTGGGCTGCCAAACATACGAATCCTACTGCAAACAAAGCACCCTTTAGGAAAATGCTGGACTCCAGAGGAGTCTGATTTACTATTCCCACTCCAAACCAATTAATGTTAGGGAAAGTGTTGGACTTTGAAAAGTCACACTTACTGTACCCATTCGGAATTGAGTAATATTGGGGAAAGTGCTTAAATCTGTGAGGTTATCTTTCCTATTTGCACTCCAAACTAAGCAATATACGGGCACCGTGCTGGGTTCTGGTAGTGAGGGTGTGGGGAGAGTCCAATTTACTACTGTCTCTCCAGACAGAGCAACAGTGGGGAAAATGTTAGACTCTAGGGAGTGTCAAATTTACTATTCCCACTGCAAAATGAGCAACACTAGGAACGTTTTGGGTCACACACAGCCTAATCAACATTAAAGAAAAAAAATGAAAGAATGCATTTAAATAAATATATAACAAAAAAACAATAAAAATATCAGTACTTTACCTACCAAAAGTAAAAAATATAGCAAAATAAAACATGGAAGCGCTCTTTAAAAGTAACATAAACATAAATAGCAGTACAAATATAATAGCATCTGAAATATACATTTATATTAACACAATAATCTAATTCTCCAAATTCAACTTTGACTGTTTAGCAATTAACTTAAATAATTATTTTGTTCATTTTTAATCAAAAACACTTTTTAAATAATCCTGAAAGTTGTTTCTTAACTAAAAAATCATATTTAAACCAAAATAATAAAACTTATTAAAAAAAATTAAATAAAGAAAAAATATACAATTATTTCAAACATATCAGTTTGCCAAAGTGTCCAGGCATGCAGTGTTTTGAATAAATTCTATTGGTGATTCCAGGATGCAGTTTATTCAAGTAAACATCTCACAGAGGCAGAGAGGTGCAATTGTGACATTAGGATACAGATGTGGGATCCAGATTGACTGAAAATACCTTGAGGGTCCCCATTGCATCATCTTTAATAGTGGGGTCCTCAGGTATGTCTAAAAAACAAAATACGATGGAATTGTTGAGGTCAATGGCTCAACCCATCTTTTTAGCTGACATGTTTCTGCCCTATCAAGTAGGCTTAACAGGTATGGGGCATTCTTCAGGGCTATGGATCCTTATCTCACTCAGGTGTTCTAAACACAGAGTTCTGTTACCCTACACTATCATTATAACCCAGGTGGATACTACCTGACTAAGGATACTGGAACAGTGACCTATTTGTGATAAGAACAAAAGATTAAAACTTAAAGTTAGCAATAAGATAATTACTTATGCAGGTTTGTTATCTCAAAATGTGCCGTGGTCATGCAATTGGCAAAACACTGCAAATCAAGGCAAAAAAACACATGTTCAGTGAAGGGATGTGTACACACTTAATGCACACGCATTTGCACCTTCGGAAGTTAACTTTGTCTACAAATGCA
Organism: Pleurodeles waltl; assembly: GCF_031143425.1. Classification (NCBI taxonomy): domain Eukaryota; kingdom Metazoa; phylum Chordata; class Amphibia; order Caudata; family Salamandridae; genus Pleurodeles; species Pleurodeles waltl. Next base: position 408,860,637 of record NC_090444.1, read on the forward strand.
ACTTTCTAGCTGAAACCATTATTTAAAACAAAATTCCACTTTCACTTAAAACTAAAATTAAATAACATAGACTAAACTATCCCTAAGCCTAGATTTTAGGTGATACCATTGCCTGGTCTGGGATTGGGATGGTGACCTTTGTAGTCATATACTTATGGAGTAATATCATAAAAGGTATAGTTAATTGAAAATCACTAAAGGTCCCTCATTGAGACTCTGTTAACAGACAGTGCTTGCACTCTACAGTATAGCAATTGTTTCTCTACAATGTTCATTTTATACTCCTTCCATGTCATGGACTCACACTGGCCCACGCAATGACAGGGTTAGTAATTACTAATGACAATTAACCATGTACCCACGTTATTAGATCTATTCACATTTGGGAGAGCCACTATATTGTTCCTAACTTGCTCAGAAAAAAATTATACAAACATTTTTTGTGCCAACTGTTGGTTCCAAAAACTGAACAGCGTGAGGATCTGCTAGTACATGTATGCACAAATTACTTCTGGGAGTGGGAGAAATCATCCACTCACACTCCTCCCTACCATGTATCTTCTTTGCAAGTTCATAAATTAGGGAATTAGTTCCTCCTGTCACATAATTGGTTCTGAAATCAAAGCATAGTACGTGTGTGCAAGGTGATTGAGGCATAGGCATCTGTTGCTGTATAGTGACACACACTGGCCTTAATGGAGCGGGGCATACAATACTGATCCAGTCAAACATAATCATTAATCGCTGGTACCCATTATTAATTAACCTCTAACAACCGTTTGCAAAACGGCTGGTGCTCTCTCAATCATCCTTGTGACCGAGCTTCTTATTAAAGTGTAGAAGTACATACACAACCATGGATTTCCTTAGTGTGGCTTTTTTTAGGTCACCAACCATACTTTTCAAAGTGCACAGCCCCCATTGTAGTCTCCACTCACTTCGTCAAAATGCTCACCATGCGTCTTCACCAGCTGCTAATACAGTGTGCTGGTGTAGCCGCTTTGTTTTAAAATGCCTCAGGTGTGCTGATCTCTCAGGGCGACAGCACACCTGTGGTGAAACGTGATTGCATCATCAGTCAGTGCCATACCTAGAGCTGCTGGGTAAAGTAGTTCTGGCAGGCAAACATTGCCCGGGTGTGAATTATCCATAACTCATCCTGAGGAAGGTAGAATTCAAAGCAAGTATTAAATACATTCCTATTGGATCCTGACTGTAGAAAGGTGAAGATTTTATATGGTATGATTAAGTAGTCTTACCATGGAATACCAACACAATACCTAGTAGTGGACCTCGGATTCACTCTCAGCAAACCCTAGCTCAGTCCTTGTAGTGTGGCATAGAGCGGTCAGGCTACTTAGAGGAACAAGTATAAAGCATTTCAAATTACCAATATGGATAATAAGTAAACGACACGGCTCAACAGAAATCCAACACCAATTTAGAAAAATAGATTAGTTTTAATCTTAATTTAGACACCAAAATGAACTTTGTAGCTTCTGTACAACAGGAGTTGTGAATTTTTAAGCCTTTAGAAAATAAAGTGCTTTGTAGATTTAAAGGGCTTCAATTAGAGTCAATGGGGAAAATAGCAGTGAGCACTCAGGCACTTATAGGGTAAGTTCTGACAAACCCATGGGAACTTAAGGTTCTGCGAGGACCTCGACCAAGATTCAACAGTCCGACTTTTTTTACCTTCCCCAGTAAGTCCAGTTGCAGAGGTGACTTGACTGTGCTTCGTTCTGAACGGTCCGCAGTGGCTGGTGCGTTTTGCACTCCGTTGCAAGACTGGACTTGGGGGTGGACTCATACTCTACCCTTTGGATGTAGAGGTCTTTGGGGGACCACAACCAAGAATCGATGCTTGGATCTGCACCACCTCGTTCAGTAGCTCTGGGTGCAGAGGTGGCTCCTAGCTGTCAATCACCAGGCTGGTTGTGCCAATGATGCTTTGCTGCTCCAGTCGAGGTCACGTTCTTCAGGCTGCAGTCCCACATCGGTCAGGCAACAGACAAACTTTGGTAACTGCAAGGGTGGTCCACAGGCTTTCTGGCAGCTGGAGGTCGTTTGGCAGGGAGTATAGACTTGAAACTTCAGTCCCACACTTAAGATGCTGGTAACTGAGTTTCTTTAGGCTCAGACACACAGAGCATGTTGGGTAACACTTCTTCGATCTCAGCCGACCTTTACTCCTGCAGTTTAAAGTGGGCTGGTACCACCAGTCAGGGGAGTCTTCCTTGGTGTTTCGGTGTCCACTGGGGTACCTCTTGCTGGGACCAACAAGTCTTCGCCTTGGGCACACATCAGGCATGCAGTTCCAGTACTGGTCTCCTTAGGTCACTCTGTGTCCTCTTCTTTGCACTGGGACTGGAGTCAGGTCCTGTTGTTGGTGCAGGCGTCTTGTTGTGCTTCTTCCTTCTTTTCAAGGTACAATCTAAGTTCTTTTGGCAGGGGAGCCCCTTAAATCCTGGATTAGGGGGCGTTTAAGGGTGTGAGGGACAGAGCCAATGGGCTACTAATCCATACGGCTTGTCTGCCCCTGCAGTAATGACTTCCTGTGGGAATATGTCACTTTCTACCCAGAACCCACTATTCTTAGGATCTGCCAAAATGGCAGAACCCTCCCTCAGCTGTGCAGACCTCTTAGCCCACCCTCAAAATGTGGCTAGTTCTATAAGGGTGCATATCTCCTACATAGCTCATTTCCCACCTGCCTTGCCGGGCAGGGCAGAAAGGGCTTTGTCCTTCACTGGGGGCACAGCTACTTACAAATCAAAGGTGGTAAAGACTTTGAGGCTTACCGCCCTGATGCTTTTCTCAGTAGCCAGCCTGGGTGTCAGAAGGTGGGACCTCCTTCCTGCTCAGGCCCTTTGGCTTACATCCTGCCAAGGTGCTAGCACCACCGGCAGGAGGTCAGTCTCTTGCCTGTGGTGGCAGCAGCTCTGGAGACCCCGCCAAAACAGTACAGGACTTGGTAATTTGCTGGGCACCCTCTAAGGGTGCCACCTGTGCAGGGTGACTGACCTGTCCACGGGCAGTAACAGGGACTCTGCCTGTACCGGGTCTCACTCGAGCAGCAGGCTGCTTATGCAGGCTGATATGGCAGCTCTGCAGTCTTTCTTTTACTTGGGGTAGTCAGGGTTGCACAATCAGTGCTGAAGCCCTGGGGTCCCCCTTTACCAGCTTTGCCTTGGGTACCCTCGGTACTATTCACTAGGGACATACAGGGGGCAAGGTCCTTGCCAATTGGCCTATGCAATTCAACATACAATTTAAGGGAAAGGGCACTGGTAGTGGGGCGGGTTAGCATGCTTCAGTACAATGACAGGTCAAAAACAACAGAATCTGACAGCAAATAGTGAGGGGTGACTATCCAAAAAGGGGCACTTTACAACTTCTATCTATCAAATACTTCTATCATATTACTCTCATCTGGAATATGTGAACAGCAGTGTTGAGCCTTTTACAGACGTCATCTTTCTCACACAACAATATATCTAAAGCTAATCGTTCTTGCAAGACCATTGGCCTAATAGCTAATAATTGTGTATTAACTGCTAGTAAAGAACCAGTTGTACAGGAAACCAGTTTATTTACTATGGTAGAGAGCTTTCTGATTTTCTTCTCATTCAGAACTACTCCTACTGGAGGAATGATTGCCCCAAAGTACCTCCCACTAATTGTGTTCCATCAGTGGTCCTGTATGTATGTTTGTGAGAAGGAGCCATTGTTAAAGCATCTATGCAATTTACATGATACATCGGGTACAATCAAGCTAGATAGGTAACACCCTTTCAGTTAGCAGGCAATTGGAAATATGCATCTTGCCCACAAACAAAACAGACTCCAGAAATAGTTGTCTCTTCTCCTGTTAAGTTTTTGAACAAGCTCTCCAAGAACTTCACATGTATGCTCACAGCTACATTTCCCAATGCATTTCTTTCTAAATTGACTACTTCTGTAGACACACAGGGCCTTATTATGACCCTGGCGGCCTGCGGTAAGCTGGCGATAACACTGCCAACAGGCAGGCAGTGTCCTGCCAGCTATTATGACCGTGGCACAATAGCCACGGCCATACCGGCGGCCCCTCCACTATACCGCCAAGCACGGCAGCCCTTCACCGCTGCCCTGGGGATTATGAGACCCCGACCACCAGCCTCCCCATGGCGGTAAGCACCTCTATGGAAAGGCTGGTGGTAAGGGGGACTTGGGGTGCCCCTGCACTGCCCATGTACTTGGTATGGGCAGTGCAGGGGCCCCCAGCCATAGCCCAGTCGCGCATTCGGGCAGTGAAATGTGCGACAGGTGCTACTGCACCCGCTGCACATCAGCATTGCCGCCAGCTCTATTACGAGCTGGCAGCAATGTTGATGTTACTTTTCCGCTGGGCCAGCGGACGTTAACACTGTTATCGTCCACTGGCCCAGCGAAAAAGTCATAATAGGGAGCCAGAAATACCGCCAGCACTGGCAGTATTCTGGCTCCCGCAGCCTCAGCAGTCTTTTGAAAAGACCGCTGAGGTTGAAATGAGGGCAACAATCTTTCTTTCTGTTGCTTATCTAGTTTTAATGTTAGATATGTTATCTTCTTTTTGTATTCTTTTTCCTTTTTCCAAACATTATTTGATACATCTTGTTCCTTATTTGCCTTATGAAACATGTGAGCTCTCTAATCCTCTAATGCTAGGAAAAAATGTATTTTCTAATGGTTTCACAAAACATGTCAGAATTCCTTTGTATGCCTTAATAGTGTCCACTTTGGTAGGTATTGTAAAGAAAAACTAAGCTACTTCCATATCCTTAGCTTGTGGATGAGAGTTGATTCTTTTCTAAAGGGGGGCTTCAGAAAGAATCATGTTATAATTGGAAAAGTAATATTCGAAATGTTTCTTTCTATATAATAAGCTAAGTAATATACTACATGTATCTGCATATGAAAGTTGAACGTGGTGACATGTTACATCTTCAGCAGCTGAAGAAGGTAAGTTTGCATAAACATAACAGTCTTTAGCATTTATAGCTTGAACTGATCTAGAAAAAACATTGGTTGTTAAATCTTAATTTGAAGCATGTATAAACAATGCATTTATTTTTTGGTCATCTACTGTACTGTGTGTGCATGTGATGTTGGTGCATGTGTAGATTTAAATGTTTCTGTCTCTGGAGTACAACACATACCAACTAAAAGAACTATAAGTGCTAACACAACAACTATTTAAGTGATAGTAATGACTATTCTACATTTAGCATTTGAAAGGAAACTCAAAGAATAGAAGAGAATAGAATGCAACACCAGGCAGATTCAATATTATACTTTGATTTTACTTGTGCAATATGAGCAGAACTTTTGATGGTTAAATTGCAGGTATTTCATTCAGCTTAGATACAACAGTCTTCATGAGATATCCCTAGCTGTACTCTGTCTTCTTCTAAAAGTGTTATTCCTACTCTTCAACTGCAAGCTTGGCCCTAGGAAATTCTTCTTAATTATTTTTATTGTCTTTGTTAGAGAATAATAATCATGTTCATTTACCATAGTCTTTATAACTCGGTTAAACACAATTCATTGTTTGTAGAAACAGATCTCATTATCAATTATACGTTTTATTTCATAGTGTTTGTTTTAAGAAGTTAAATAAAATGCTGTCTTTATGTGGCATATCACAGAGTCTGATATGTTGCATTAGGAATGTTCTCTATGTAATAGGCCCACAAGGTATTCTTGCTTTCTTTGGTCTCCTTGGTGCCTGTTGATCTTGTTCTGACTCATTTTTGCCACTGGATTCTGTTTCTTGCATGATGACTTGTGGTATATGTCCAAATAACACACTAGCTCTCAATTGTCTCCTACTACTCGGCCATTCTGATCTCAATTGTAGCTTTTCCTTTCCTACACTTGTTCCTTCATCAGGATCGCTCATTGGTTCCACTGAAATTCAATGGCTCCATATTTTCAATTCTCAGGTCTCCGACTTCAGGGGATACTTCCACACCACTTTGCAAGATTTCAGGAACTTGAACAGGTGAGGAATTCTGCTGTACTTCATCCCCCTCTGGTCGCCCTCTTCTGGTCCTTCAGGACGTATAGACACAGGAGGTTTCTGACTTGGTTCAAAAGGCACTACTTCATCAAGTAGACACCTCACTCTCTAGGGCATGAAAGGCAATTAGGCTTCTAGGTGCACTTCACAGCAGTGTTAGTGATTAGAATCACTTACTAAGGTCTTTTCCATTTTGGCTCTAAGCAATATTTTTTAAACCTGTTTTTTGAGTAGGACCCAGTTGCCAGGGTTAAGGTTGTGACATTGCTTCTGGCTTGGACTGGCAGTGACAGCTCCAACCTTTTGAGAAACGGAATGCACCACATCAGCTTACCTCTTCCAATAATCGAGGATCATGTCATCAGTGATATTTACATGCACATTTGCATGCACAGCAGGCAGTCACATAGCATGTCCATTGAGTATTTTGTGAGGTGATGATGCTGTCTTTCTATCTGGAGTGCTTCGGAGACTCATCAATACTAATGGCAACACATCTGTCCAAATAGATGTTTGCCAAACTTGATTTCAACATCCCATTCAGCTGTTCAACTATACCCAAAGCTTCGAAATGATAGTTATATTGCAGCTTCTGTTCCACTTGAAGTGCCACACGTAGTAGTCAAAGGACCTCATTGTTGCAGTGGATCCCTCAGTCTGACTCCAGAGTAACTGGAAATCTGAACCTTGGTATGAGTTCATGTAACAGCAGTTTGGCTATAGCAAGTCTGACATTTCTCTATATTGGGTATGCTTCACCCATTTGGAGAAAATGCACACTATAACCAGGATATATCTCAGCCTGTTACAAACAGGCATTTCAATAAAATCCAAATTCATCCTGTTAAAGGGTCTTCCTGATCTTCCTACATGGCTCACTGTTACAGGGGTCCTCTTCCCTACAGTCACCTGCTGACATGTCACATATCTGTGACATAGCTCTTCAGCTAAAACTCAGAATTGGGGATTGAATCAATTCTGCCTGAATAATCTCACCATTGCATCCCTTTCAGTGTGTGGTGCAGGGCCATGACAATGTATTGTGATGGGAAACAAACAGATTATCTAACAACAAGGTCTTCCGTCAGCTCAAACCCAAATATCATTAGCATTTGTAACACACCGTGCACAGACGCATCTTTGCTGTTCTGCTTCCAAAACTTCTTCTTGCAATCTTTTGATTTCTTCCCATGGATCAGCTATTGACAACAGCATTGAAAAGGCGTTGTCCTCATCAGATTCATATATATATTCTCTGCTAGATGCGCATGCAACAATCGCACAATACTGAGCAACTTCATCAGCGTATCTGTTTCCAACAGTGACATAATCATTTCCACTTCTGTAAACTGCACATTTAACTATGTAATTTATTGTGACAATTGCAATGCTTCCAACAATCACATATCACCATTCCAGAATAGAGATCCAGAGGAAGTCATGAATCCTCTTTGCAACCACAACTGTCCAAAATCATGAACCACACCAAAGCCATATTATCTGTACATTGTGTAAGGGTGATCAATTCCACCACCTGTGCAGAGATAACACCTTGAACCCATGAGGCTGCCACCACTTCCTGTACAAACAGCCTAAGATGCTCTAACAGTCCCAAAGTCCCCTCATTATCTCTTAAACATGGGCTGTCTACAAAGATTACATTTTCGGGCTCATCAATGGGTTCATCCTTAATGTCAGGCTTTGCCGCATAGATCCGTAATATCGAGTCCAGTCATGCTCAATCTCTTCTGCATCAATTTAAATTTCAGGCAATGGTAACAATATAGCTGGATTAAGAGTCTGACAACTTTGTAACGCCATGTTTTCGGCTTCAAGAATCAATTGTTCATATTTTGTAAGTCTGCTGTTTGTCAAATATTGGGCCTTAGTGTGAGTGAGCAAAAAATCTACAGAGTGAGGGACCATCACTATAAGAGCATGTCCCATCACTATGATCCCACTTCTCTCAAAACTGACACCAGTCACGGCAACAGCTTTAAGACAGCCGAGCAATCCTGCAGCACCATTGTCAAGAGTAGTTGAAAAATATGCCACAGGTTGTTGAGAGACTCCATGCAATTGAGTAAGCACTGAAAAGAGTGCAGCCCTCCGATTCACTGCAAACAAAGTGAACATTTTTACTGTAAACAGACATTCCCCGTGCCGGGGCACCATAGAGTCTTTCTTTCAGCTCATGGAACGCTTTTAAGCAATCTTTGTTCCATAGAGTGGTTCGGGCACATCCTTGTGTGTCAGCCTCAGTAAAGGCTTGGTCATTTTTTTAAAGCTGGGTATCCACTATCTATAGTAGCCCACCACTCCCAAGAACATTCTGACTTCTCATGTGTTCTGGGTGGATTCCGTTTTAAAATTGTTGTTTTTCTCTTCTGTAACACCTTTCTCATTCTCTTTTCAATGGGATGTCCTAAACATAGAATCTTATTCTAGCAGTATTGCAATTTGGTAGGGAACACCTTGTGTCCATTCTCAGCCAAATGACTCAAAAGAGCAATTGTATTCTCCTTACAAGCTTCTTGTGTTTTTGGTGTCACACGTAGGTCATTAATGTATTGCACAAGAACTGAATTACATGACATTTGTAATGTCTCAGATTATTTTTCAAGATCTGATTAAATATCGCAGGAATCTCTGTATACCATTGTGGAACTTGGCACTATGCAAAAACTGTGGCCCTCATTATGACCCCAACGGTGGGGGGAACACTGGCGGTAACACCGCCAACAGGTGTTCCGCCAGCGTATTATGACCATGGCGCATTTGCCACGGTCACACCGCCAGCCCCTCGACTATAACGCCAGGCTTCCGCCGGGCGGTCATAATCCCCAACCGCCAGCCTGTCCATGGCGGTAAAACCACCATGGAAAGGCTCACAGTAAGGGGGACTCGGGGTGCCCCTGGGGGCCCCCAGGCACAGCCCCATCGTGCATTTCACTGTCCGAATTTCCGGCAGTGAAATGCGCGACGGGTGCTTCTGCACCCGCTGCACATCAACATAGCCGCCGGCTCTATTATGAGCCGGCTTCAATGTTGATGTGACTTTTCCGCTGGGCCAGCGGACAGAAACGCTGTTTCAGTCTGCTGGCCCAGCAGAAAAGTCATTATAGGGGGCAAGCACTGGCAGTATGTTGGCTCCCGTGGCTTCGGCGGTGAAGTTGTAATGAGGGGCTATATCTCTGAATTCAAAGAAGAAGAAGAATTGACTGCCATCATGCAATGGGATAGAGAAAAAGGCCTGGCAGAGATCTACAAAAGTAAACCATTCATTGGTTTAGTACCATGGAAAAGCATGGAACTACAGTGTTGTTAATTTTCCGAAGATCCTGTGCAATTCTATACTTGTGATTAGACTTCTGTAAACCCATAATCTATGAAATGCAAGGACTTCCGACAATGTCCCTCAAAATTCCTTAGTTTAGCATTGTTTCAATCAATCATTGGAGTGATTCCGGCCACTGTTTCAGGAGTGGATTATATGGTGGTTTTCTCAGAAACACTGCATTCTGTTTTATGGTCACTTTGATTGATTCTAGTCTGATATATTTTCTTGAAAATCCCATAATTCCAATTTTACAGTATTTCGTAAATCGGGAGATAAGCTTTCTACTGTTCTTACAGGGTACAATCCAACAGCTGTTCCTTGTCAAGCAATTTTAAATTTGACACTTTCATCATGTGTTAAAGCAACACAATCCGGTGTTCAATAAATTGTGCAATTTAACTTGCACAAAAGATCCGCCCTAGCAGATTTAAAGGACTCAAGTCACACAATAAATTAGTGATCTTTCTCAAATGAACCTATTTTTGCAGGAGCTTTCTTCGAAACGGGGTTGGTTATTTGCTTACTTGTGAAACCTATAACTTGGATCTTTTTTCACGAGAGGGGGTAGGACTGGGTCTACAGCTGTTCTATTAGTGGAATAAGTAGCAAATATGTCTATAAGAATTACACTTGGTGGCCATTTATATCTCCTACTACAAAAGGTCCACTCTGGTCTACCTCCAAGACCGCACCAAGTATGCCGTCTTTCTCCGCCAGAGGGACTGTCATTGTGAATTGTCGTAATCAAAGCTTTCATTCTCAAACATGGGAAATTGTTGAAATGGATGCTGACTTTGGAACAAAATCGAATTTGCTCTTGATTCTTGACTCATATTGAACCTGGGATTATCCAGGTTCTGTGGGTCCACTGGAGCTTGCTGCAACTACATCATAGGGACTTGTGACTGATTTGGCATCTGCATTTGCTGAACTAGGGCCTGAATTGGAACATTTTGCATCTGTGTTTGAATGACACCTTGCATTTGCCCATCACCACTCACTCAGTTATGATTCTGTCTTCCCTCCATCTTCCAATGCCCGAGCTTGTTACAACAATGACACAGAGTCAATTTCTTTAACATTGCACCATCTACCCCGGAATTTGGGTCAATCGGAATACGTCCACCTCTACCCAGAATTAGGATCATTCAGAACACCTTCACCTCTATCCTGTAAAACACCAACTCCAACTTGTGCTATTTGACCTCTAATTTGAACATGAACACCATACATTACACCAACATTCAATACATCTGACTGATTTAGAAAGCCTTTCCGAGCCACCTTCATTTGTGCCAACATACATTTCTCCTTAAGTCTTTTCTGCTTCATCTCATGTTCATCACTAAAGCATTTGACATGTCAGATCTCATCTAAAGGCGTTGTCTGCCAATAGATCACGTTCTGTTGTACGCCCATACTGATTTCTGGCCGCAAATCAAGAATAAACTGTGACATAAAACTCGCTATATCTCCCATTTCTGTCCACTGTGTTGTTGAACTGTGACTGCGGCTGTAACAATCATTCAGAATGGGCATGCACTGATTCTTTTGCTTCTTGAGCAGTTCTATTGATCTTTACCAATCAATATCCATCGCTGAAACTTTTCCTTTCAAAAAAGTAATCAACTCATTGTACTTTGTCATCACCATAGGTAAGCATGCAGGAGTATGTGCATTCCTTGGAGGCTCCGTACCTGGCCACTGCACAGCCACCTTACATTCAACCCATAGATCACTCTGTACCACATTAATGAAGAAACTATTCAAATCTGTCCACAAAACATTTGAAAACTTCACAAACTTGTCAACTAGAGTATACCACTGGGCAGAAGTCCCTCTCAGTTTTGGGAAGTTGTTTGTGAATGTGACAAAATCACCTCTTCTCCACTGCACATGAACATACCCGGTACCTGGTAACTCCCTCATAGGGAAAATTAGAGCCTCATCTTCATCTAGAGTGCTGGTGGAGGTTTACTATTTGCTTCTGTAACATCTGTTTCTTTTTCTTCCCCTGCTTCTTTGCCCATTTACTCTCTAATCTGTCAAAATCACTCCACTTCTGAATGCACTTAACCAATTCAGCAGTGTCCAATCTCATCCCCTGAAGCTCACGTGGTCCCAATAGTCTCATCATCTAACTGTGCCCTAAAGCTTTTCTGAAAAGGGATGCTTTTAGTAAAATCTATTTCACATTTACCTGCCAAATCTGTCAATTTATCGTGTGTTGCAGCTGCACTTCATGTGATCTCCTTACTCTGGTATATCAGCTGATTTCCCTGATATTGATTCAAATGGTAAATATCTAAACATCCTTTATTAATATCTTGTAATTCCACTTTCAGTTTTGGTACATCTACAGGTCATGCCCTTTCTTGGCTACTAGTTGGTCTCTCTATATCTCCCGTTCTTTTATTTTCAGGAGTTTCCACAACTAAACCATAGGGGAAAAATTCCATCATCAAATGGCCCCATCCCTCCTTGTGCATTTGGGGTTTTAAATATAATTCCCCTCCCTTCTCTTAATGACTGAACAATCTGAGAAGAGGTCCAGGCAACAATCTGTGAGTTTTTCACCACCATGATAAACCCTGTCACAGCTACTCGGCTACTTCTCCTACAGCTCCTGGAATAACCGGATTCGGTACAATATTAATTGGTGCAGTAGCCACAGGAATTGCTAATGCCTGAGCTGATGCAACCTGTGACACTGGTGCAGGAACGGTCACAATAGAAGCTGTAACACCTGGAGCAATTACAGTAGTGTCTGCTTCAGCAGGTGCAGCTGCAATTGAGAGTGGTGGAGGTGGTCCCCAATCTGAATAACACTCGGATCCATAGCCAAGGTACCACTAGTGGTTGTAAAGTCTTCTGAACCTGATGTTGGAGCCACATACGGTCGTAGATGTGACAAAACAAGGCATCTAAAATATCCTCCACTGAGTCACCGTCAATTTTTCTGCAGGATGCTACATTGTAATTTCCCTGTTTCTGATTCTTTTTAGGCTTTTCTGTTATTTTTGCTGGGTATGTTCTAGCCCCCTCAACTACACATGTCCTCCATCTCTGCTGTTCTTCATCCCATATAGCATCCACATAATTATGCTCTGTTCTCTTTGGTCTATGCTAGTACCTTTCTTTCTCTTTGGTATGAACTGCTGTTCCCCAAGCATTTCATAATTCATACTGTGTGGGTCAAAGGGTGGGTTTATTTCATATAATTTTTCAACTTAGTTTTCAATAATCTTTAAATTAAAAGTACCATATTGTGGAAACCTTATTGCGCCTTCTATTTCCATGATCTTTATGGAGACCTACATGTGTCACCGTATAATGACATGACATACCTTCTGGAGAAGCTTCCTTGCCCTCATGGACAGAAACTCACACATTACCTCTCATTAAATCTCTAAGTGCTTTACAGCATTTCATGATTGTAGAAATTTCAGAACAAATAAGGCAATATTGATTTGATTTATAAATATTGATTCAATTTTTGGTGTAGTCGCAGTTTCGTACAAATCAATATTCTCTTCCAGTCTCAAAACAATCCCTCCTTGTGAGCCTATCCCTGTACAGCACTTGATGATTCGTCAACCAGCTCCAGCACGGTACTTGGCACCAACTGACCTATCCCAGCGCAGCACAGTCTAATGTAATTCTCAATCCCCACAGTGATTCATCCTACTTTACTATTTTCTCAGACACTAAATTCCAAAATTTTAAGCAAACACAATAAACAAATTATCTTTGTCTGCTCACTAAAGAAGTCAGAGTAATTCATTCATACAAGACACATTCGGTAATAAAACCTCCTGACTTTCTCTCTCATAAACACACAGATAAAATCTAGACTTGGCAGGAAAACATACTGATTGATATAGTCTTCCCTTTGTGCAAATATGTTCCACTAACACCAATCACACAGTATATGATAGTCCCTGTCCCACTTGTGCAGTTGATGATACCTTACAAACTGACACCACAGAACCTTAGCAGACAAGTAACACCACAGTCTACTATTTTCTATTTTTGCTATACCATATTCTCTTATTGCAGGATCTTGGACTACTCTGAGTCCGATAATAGCTTCAACTGCTCAACATCAAGCACAGTAGCACAATCAAACAATCAACTTTACCACAAGTGACATAACTTTAACTAAATAATGATGACTTAACTAAGACAATTGTGATGCATAACTCTATTGATAGTCACACCACTACCAGTGCAACCACCTTTTGAAACTGCAACTTCAGTCTTCAAGTTGAGGCTCTGGACTTAAAGGACCTGGGCAATTCTAAACTTGGGCAATTTATTGCAGTTTCTTTTTCTCTGGTGATATTAACTGTCTTCCTGCCACCACTTGACAGTGCTGGGATTTGTGTACCTTAACCTTTGGGTACAATCATTAAGTAATCCCCCATCGCTGGTTTGTTCACCGACAAAGAGAGTTCTTCAGTGTCAACAATTATTTTCATATTTGTAATAGTCAATAAAGAGAATTTGTGTGAGCTAAAGGGTTTTAATATTAGTACCAATTGGTTTCCAATAAGCAAAAAAAAATATTCACAAAATATTATTCTTTAATAATCGTTATTATAAATTAAAAAATAATTCATTAGTAGATATTTCAAAACTAGGCAGAGTACTATATTAGTAAAGATTACAAATAATAGAAAGATAATACAACAAGTGTGTTCCGCAAAGGAATTCCCCTAATCTAAATTAAGGATTAGAATGGCAATCTAAGACAAAATAAAGGTGCCAGTTCAGAAACCAAATAAAGAGTTCTGATGACAAAACAGAATGCATAAGCATGAAGCCTTTACAATTAAGCAAAATACTTTTTGAGCTGGAAAGTATTCTCAGCTATAAATCAGCAGACACTTTTCAGAAAGAACAAGCATTTGCAATGCATTGGGTCTCACATTTGCTCGAGTTAGAGCTACTGGTGTTGTAAATTCCTAACTGGACTATTCTTGCCACATAAATTGAAAATGAAAAGTAAAACAGTTGACATAAGCGAGCCGATTCAAAGCACCACAGCTGCCATGAGCACGAAGGAGAGACACAAAAAGGAAAAGTGGTTCGCTTGCATTCAAACGTATCGGCAAACGTGCAATTATTCATGTAATAGGATTGGTGCCCAAGATGGTAATAAAACCGCCCCAAATATGGATAAACGTAAAGCATTTACCAATGATAACAGAGGATTTTTGAAAGGCAAGCAAATGAGTGAAAATGATGGACGTGCGGCGGGCGTGGTTAAAAGCCCACAATACTTACAGTAGGTCAAAGCGCTTGCACGCTTGACCTAAAAATAACTACAAATTAACCAAAGGATGCTGCCGCGAGGGACAACAGGTCCCAGAATCCAGTGAAGGAACCAGGGCGCGGGGCCAGACCATACCCTGCGCGCTCTTAAGCACTGACGGAACCCTGCGCCGGGGAACCAAAGAACGCTGCAGCGAGGGACAACAGGTCCCAGAATCCAGTGAAGGAACCAGGGGGCAGGGCCAAACCATACCCCCGCGCACTCTTAAGCGCTGGCGGAACCCCGCACCGCGGGAACCAAAGGACGCTGCCGCGAGGGACAACAGGTCCCAGAATCCAGTGAAGGAACAAGGGGTCGGGCCAGACCATCCCCCGTGTGCTCTTAAGCTCTGACGGAACACCGCACCGCGGGAACCAAAGGACGCTGCTGCGAGGGACAACAGGTCCCAGAATCCAGTGAAGGAACCTGGGGGCAGGCCAGACCATACCCCACGCGCTCTTAAGCGCTGACGGAACCCTGTGCCGTGGGAACCAAAGGACGCTGCCGCGAGGGACAACAGGTCCCGGAATCCAGTGAAGGAACCAGGGGCGGAACCAGACCATACCCCGCGCATTCTTAAGCGCTGACGGAACCCTGCGCCGCAGGAACCAAAGGACGCTGCCGCGAGGAACAACAGGTCCCAGAATCCGGTGAAGGAACCAGGGGGCGGGGCCAGACCATACCCCACGCGCTCTTAAGCACTGACGGAGCCCCGTGCCACGTGATGCACGTGGGCTGCGCCCACGCAAAGCCCAGGCCAAGGGCAGGCCCATCCTGCGCCCGTCAGCGGCCAAAAGAGGCTGGGCCACCACCTGACAACTGTATTTCAGGGAGTAATGCGGTAAGCAATTTTCAGCAGAACCTAGCTCCACGCTCATGTTTAGTTAAGCCTTACTTCCAAAGCAGCACAGTGTATGACTAATATCAGGGCTGGTACCTGGGCCGTTCCCTGTTTTATATATCTCTCCTGGGTTAGGTCTTCTGGATTAGTTATATATAGGACTCCTACTTTTTTCATATATAATGGGTAAAAGGAAAAGCACCACACAAGGGGGACACAAGGGGGAGATGGTGTTCAGGGCCAGCCTATTCAACCAACTATAACTAGTTATCTATCATCTGTGATTGGGGCTATTGAGACCAAAATAGTGAAGGTTGAATAAAAAATCAGGGCTGCTCATAAACTCACCCAGAGAATTCCCCTTGAGCCCTCGGCTCTCATAATGCCTAATCAAGGGACTCAGGGTCTTTCCATGAGCGCTTTCAGTCATGACATATCCCAGCCTGAAGCTGGTGCCCCCTGTCCGCAATCCCTTAATGTATGCGACAAATCTAATGGGGACCATTTTTCTGCAGTCTCCCCACCTTTGAAAAAAAGAAAAGAGGTAGGCCGTCCCAAAAATTCTAGGACCTCAAAACGGACCCAAAGGGCAAAGGGAAACACTCATTTATCTCTGGACCCTCCTGTTGGTCTATTACAAGCTCCAGGTCTACCACCAGATGATTTAGATCTTGACACTAGAGAGAAGAGAGTCATTTGGGACGACCATACACACATAATGAACTCTATGCTTAAACCTCTTTTTGTAGCCCTGGAGGAGAAACTAGTGCTTACTGGCTGAGTTTAAAGATCAGCTATCAATATGATTTAAATAATAAGATACTTATGGCACGTAGAGTGAAGTGGGTAGATCTTTCAAAGAAGATATATGATGGTGACTGTGTTGTGATCAACTTTGCTAATCTGTGCTTGGTTAAACGTGTGTTGGCGGATTCATTATGTTGTGCTAAGAAAACAGGAGGGATTCAAATGCACACAGTGAGTTTCTTTTATGACCCAACCACTTTACCTGCCCGCCCTGTGGTGGTGCATTGTGATTTTAACGCAGGGTTGCCTATGACACTTTCACAAGTAAACACCCTTACTCCCAGCAGCTGTCAGGACTCGACCCCTTTAGATGAGAAAGATTGACAGGTGGTTAAGGATACGCTTACAAAAGGTGCCTCAAGCGGAGCAGTGGCGTGTGATGGGCATGTGTCCCTTCTATTACTGAAAGGGCCTGATGAGATAGATACTCCCCACCATGTCATGGTAGATGTTGCTATAAACAAGGATTCAGTGGTAGGATCCCATCATAAACATTTAACATTGATTAGCTGGAATATTATGGGGCTACGGTCAAAGGCCAAAAACCCAGAGTGGCTGGAATTTATATCCACCTATGGTGTTATTTGTTTTCAGGAGACCTGGTCCAACAACCCTTTTCACTTGGATGGGTATTATTCCGCATTCCAACCAGCAACCCCTTCCTTAGCGGGCAGGGCAAGTGGGGGGCTTTTGGTTCTTGTCTCTTTGCAGCTTCCCAAAATGGAGGCGTCCTTGATCTGGTCTTCTGTGGGGTTTTTTGGTGATTCAATTACTGATAGAGGGGAACAATGGCCTTTTGCTTTTAATTTTTTATAATAATATTCTGTGTGATTCTGTGAAGGGAAGCCTTGAGGAGCTAACAGATTTCCTTGATTCTTTTGGAAAGCTTCAGGACAGTGAGCTAGCTATGATTTGGGTTGGAGATTTTAATGTGTCACTATGCAACCAGGAAGTTCCACATGTGTGTGGTGCTTTTATAGATGGTAGAGAGATGCCTACTCATTTTATTCATACAAACCAAGGTGAAGCGCTAAATACCGTTATTTACAAATTTGATCTTGTCTATGCAAGGGAGAAGGCTGCTACACAAATCCAAAAGATACCCCCCTATACGAGGAATTCTAAGGGTAGTATTATTGATTTTATTTTAATTAGCTCTTCAGATTTCCACTTAATCTTGGATTTTAAGATAATACCACATTGTGCCAGCGACCATAATTCTTTATGTATCAATTTAGCTTTTAACAATAGATCGGCTTCAACTAATATAGAACGCAGGGGCAAACCTGTTTTTAACAGAAATTTTGGCCTTCGCATGAAATAGGAAAGAGTAAATTCCAAAACCTTTCATAAGGAAATTATTGAGCAAAATGTTGATCCTATTAACACATGTTTGTCGCCACAGCCAACTTATGCCCACCTTGTATCTGAATTTGAACTTTTAAGTCATGCTATTGCTGAGGCCCTGGTGAGTAGCAGGCCTATTCAGGGCCCCAAGCCCCAGCAATGGTTTAATTCTACTTGTACAGCAGCCCATAAAGATCTAAAATTAGCCTTGAAAACCACCCCGTTTTGCCGGGAATTAGTCAGGTGGCAAGGGGCTGATATGAGGCAGCCCTGGAGGAAAGAAGAAATGAAATCAGAACTAGAGCATGGGAAGAACTCCTGGCAGCTACGGAATTGAAGGACACCGCACAATTCTGGAAAGTAGTAAACCACCCATACTTTCTGGAACATGATAATAAGGAGGATGACTACCTGATACCTGAAGTGGTTTGGGTGAAATATTTTACAAAGGTCTTTCAGCCTGAAAATGTCCCCCAACATGAATAAGGGAATAGTTGTAATTCGAATCCAGTAGCACCTAACTTGAATACGTATGATTTATCCTTTGAGGTACATGAAGTAATTAGAGCTATCAAACGACTGAGATCAGGGAAAGCCCCTGGCCTGGATGGGGTTCCGGTCAATCTTTTTAAATCTATATCTGACCTCTGGGGCCCATTAATTACAAATGTATTGATTAGCGTAGTTAAAAGTAGCATCCCCTCCTCATGGAAAACGGCAATAGTTGTTCCTATTTTTAAAAAGGGTAACAGGCATGATCCAACTTGTTATAGACCAATTTCCCTCATAGATTCCACGGTTAAGATCCTGGGAGTGTGATTCTGACACGGCATGAGGACTGGGTGGGAAAGACTAGAATTCTCTCCCCAATCCAATATGGCTTTAGACCTGGCTTAAGCACAGTGGATCAGGCTTTAAATTTGTACCTCATCCTTGTCACCGCCAGGAGAGGATCTATTCATTTAGCCTTCATTGATCTATCTACTCCGTTTGACTTGGTGAACAGAGAGAAGCTGTGGCGACTGATGGATTCACCGGGGGTTGACCAGGATCTGCTTGAGTTAATTAAATGTCTATATACTGACCTCACAATTTCAGTCCAATATGGTCAGCATGGTGGGAGGTCCTCTTCCTTTTCATCTACGCGAGGAGTTAGACAGGGTTGTATCATAGCACCGTTTTTATCTTTGCTATATATCAATGTCCTTTATGGATTTTTAGTAAAAAAATTGTAAGGATTTCCCCAGGATGGGATCAAGACAGCTTCCAGTTCAATTGTATGCCGATGACGCTGTTTTAATTGCTCGTACAGCTAATGGCCTTTAGAATTTATTGGATCTCTTTTTAACCTTTATGCCGGAACTTAACTTGAAAGATAATTTTACAAAATCGCATGTTATGACTTGTGGCCCCCAAAACACACAAACCAAATGTTTTACTATGGGTGGAAATATTTTAAACAAAGTGAAATACTTTTGCTATCTCGGACTGTAGTTAAGCTCTTCCTTATCATGGAACCCCCATCTCACTTTTAAGACCCAACAAATAGAGAGAAATATGGAAGTGATTTTTCGCTTTGCTCGTAAATTGGGACATAGACCAGTTCAACAGATTATTATGTTCTATAAGTCTAAGGGGGTGATTCTAATTCTGGCGGGCGGCGGAGGCCGCCCGCCAGAATTCCGCCCCCATAATACCGCTCCACGGTCAGAAGACCGCGGAGGGTATTATGAGTTTTTCCCTGGGCTGGCGGGCGGTCTCCAAAAGACCGCCCGCCAGCCCAGGGAAAAACTCCCTTCCCACGAGGATGCCGGCTCGTAATCGAGCCGGCGGAGTGGGAAGGTGCGACGGGTGCAGTAGCACCCGTCGCGTATTTCAGTGTCTGCAAGGCAGACACTGAAATACCTTGCGGGGCCCTCTTACGGGGGCCCCGCGACCCCCCCTACCGCCATCCTGTTCATGGCGGCTTTTCCGCCATGAACAGGATGGCGGTAGGGGGGGTCAGAATCCCCCATGGCGGCGCAGCAAGCTGCGCCGCCATGGGGGATTCTGAGGGCAGCGGTAAACCGGCGGGAGACCGCCGGTTTACCCTTTCTGACCGCGGCCAAAGCGCCGCGGTCAGAATGCCCTGCGGGGCACCGCCGGCCTGTCGGCGGTGCTCCCGCCGACCCTCGCCCCGGCGGTCGAAGACCGCCGGGGTTAGAATCAGCCCCTAAATGTGTAACAGAAGCTATTTATGGAGCAGGTCTCTGGGGCTACACCAAATCCATCCTTTTACAATGTACTGAGAACATATTTTTGCACAGGTTGCTATTGGTATCCAAGAATGTAGCAAACATCATCTGCCACGAGGAGTTGGGAGTACGGCATATTGAGGATTTGATTGGCGTTGCCCCACTCTTGTTGTGGCTAAACGTCTGGTCAAACTCTGCGGCTAGCTTGGGACAAGATTGCCTGACCGACTGTATTCAATCAGCTAACCATAATAAAATTATGTGGCTTACATTCGTGCATAATTCTTTTCGGAACTTAGGGCTGGAGAACATATTTATTAACCCAGGGTCCCTGCCTACTAATGCTAAGGAATTGGTCAAAACCCTCTATATAGAGTACGCCTCGAACCTTAGATATCAGGTGGCAGTAAAATTGAAAACATTTGATTCTATTTTCAGATTTCAACTTCGATTTCAAGAGAACCATACCTAATTTGGTTTCTGAGCTCCTCATCATATTCTCTTCTTGTTTTATTCAGATTAAATCTGATACATTTTAGAGTGGCTTGCCCAAAGAAATGTACATGGCAAAAAACGCTCTTGAACTGTCCCTGTGATAATTCTTCTAAGCAAATTACATGTCACTTTTTTTTATTCTGTTCTCTCTACTCTGCTCCCAGACGCGTTTTTATATTGCCAATTTTGCACAATTTGCAAACCACCTCTTATAAGGAAGCGCTGATTACCATCCAAAGACTTTCATCAATACAAATGTGTCACTCTGTCTTAAGCTTCATTAAATCTGCTATGGCCATCAGGAATCGATATGAACTGGTTGAAACAGCTGTATATTAACACAAACTGGTAACATATGATTTCATCTTGATGTTGGGATTTTATTACATGTAAATTATTATATTTTATAGATATGGGTCGTTGGACATACTGATAAAAGCAATGTATACAGCTCTGCAATTCTGTTGACTGAAAAAGTTTTGTTATTATTTTCTTAATCTATTTGTATTGTATTTAATTATTTAAAAATAAATAGCCAGAAATGTACATGTGCTTTTATGGCATATTGCCGAATAAAGAATTTTGACTGACTGAATGACTGAACTACAAATTAATCACTGAGTACACTATAACTGGGTTAGTTTGTTCATGATCATTCACAATGTGACAAAGAATACACTTCCACTAATAACACAACATTGTGACTGTCAGAGTACCTTGATTTGATTTCCCTCAGGAGCAGAAGACTAATCTTCAATTCCCAACCCAAGCTGCTCGCAATGAATAGTTCCTCCTTATGAGCACCCTGGAAGGGGAGTGGGGTAAGAGAGACTGCCTCAGAGGTCCACTTCTTCTTTCGTTCGGTCTGCTAGACTATTCTATATTTAACTTGAAGCAACACCTGAAAAATTACAATCACAATTACTAGGGACACGTTTTCTTTAACATCTATAACATTACCAACAATTAATAAGGTTTTTTCTTCTATTCACACTCTTTACCTGCACTTTCTGAGGAATTTGCCTCTCTCCTTCTCTCAACTGGTATATATTAGTATTTATAATAAATAAATCACATGAAGGACTAACTGATTTTCGATTGAGATAATAGTCAATTTGATGCTTTCTTGTTGAATAACATTGTCTCTGTAGGCATGTATTATTAGTTCATTCTTGCCTTAATTTCCTTTTGTAAAAAGTGGTTGCTATATATATGTATTTATAGAGCGAGAATTAAATACTGTCATATGACTTATGAAATTTAAATTCTTATTGACTAACTTTTAAATGTTCCTTAGTAGTCAACAATACTTTTGTTTGAGACTCTTCTTGTAATGTTCGCTCCTTGAAACTCAGCCGACAACTCTCTAACATCCTGTCGACTACTTCGAAGTCTGTAGTGTAAAAATAGAGTTATAAATAGGCTCTCTGATGTATTTTGGAATTGTTCATTTCAAGTGTTTACATAGATTCCAAGCGGAACTCTCAGGACGCTGCGAATCACCTTGAAACCTTCGACAACTTTACATTGTCAAGAATTATCTGAGACTTACTTGAATTGTTGTTAATTCTCATGGAGTACAGTGCCTTCGTCAATAACTTTTACCTCAGGGTTCCTGTGAACTATGGAGCCTATGCCGTCAACTTTTACTTCAGGATAAGCGCTCTCATATTTCACCTCCCAACTCCAGTCAGAACTCAGTTGAAGTGCGCGGCCCTCAAGCAGCGCACGCCTATTGACAACTCGCTTGTGGAAGAACAACACTAGAATAATAACTTGTGCCGGAACAACCTGACGGCCATCTTGGATGCCTCTCTCTGTGCAATAACTGTAATATAACTCAACACAATTCCTTCCAATAAGGATGCTGTCTCTGCCACTGAGGATACCTTTTGAATTGCAAATATTTTACACTTCTCCCACTCTTCACAGCATTGCAACTCAGGGGGTTCTTGACAGTGACATGGTGTGCACTGAAAATGGGGCACGGAAAGCACTCACACTGCTTCAAGGAATCATAGGCATGCACTCTGTAACATGTACACACAGATATGCTTAATTTACAAAGGAAGACCCTGATTAGCCCTGAGAAACACTGGCACAACACACTTGGGCAGAGAGACACTGATCTGCACATTGAGCTAAAAACACAAAGACTCTCTGAACAGATACAGGTGGATGTTGGAAAGCAGGAATATCCAACCCCTTATAGTCTCCAGCAAAGGGGACACCCATCACCATCATCCAACATTCTAAAGCAAACACAGCCTAAAAATCATTGGTAGGACACAAGTCTACCCGTTCCAAATACTAAAGAATCTAGGGCCAGCTGTATCAAACTCCCGGTTTGCATTTCTTAAAAATCAAATTTTATTAAATTGCTATTTTAGAAATGCAAAATGGGAATTATCAAAAATGCGAGTTGGTAATTGCGATTTCTTAAAATTCGCAAACGCAATTTGCGAATAGCAAATACCGAATCGCAAATCAATTGCGATTCAGTATTTGAAAATCTCAAATTGCGAAAATGGCAAAAAGGAACAGCCTGATGACATCACAACCAGGAAGTGAGTCAGCCATCCTGTTTTCAGGAGCCACACCCACAGGAGCAGACAGGGATACATAACCCAGCACCAGGGAGCCAGCTTTGTGAGCCTTCCAGGATCAAACTGCAACATGGCCAATGATGGGAAGGTAAAGGACAAGGGAGACAGGAAGCGCAAGTTCAAATTCAGTGAGCAGTTATTGGAGGTGCTCACTGAGGAGGTGGTCAGGAACCATGACAAACTCTTTGGGAAGAACTCACTCCAGGTATCTGAAAGTGAGAAAAGGAAACTGTGGTCAGAAATCCAGACCAAAATATGCGCAGTGGGTGTTACGCAGCGCTCTGTGGAGGGGATACGCAAGAGATGGTATGACCTACATTCCCGTGCCAAAGAAAGGGCAGCCAGCAGACTAAAGGAGACAAAGAGCACCAGGAGGAGGACCACCCACCCAGACACCGTCCACACCAATGGAAGACATGGTGGAGTCCACACTGCTACCGGAAGCTGACATTAACACCTCAGGGACACCCAGCACCAGCAAAGGTAAGGCCAGCAATGATGTGTATCCCCATATGTACATGTACAAATGCCCCCAAGAAAAGAGCTGTTACTTAGATGCATTGTGATTAGTAGTCCATGCCACATCTTACATACAACCTAACTATACCTTAAGGGAGTGGTAGTCCACAACCCTAAGGTCAAAATGTCACATGAAAAGCAAGTTGGTGTTGAGCAACATAGAGTAACAACACACACAACTCCCAGTGATATGATGTCAGAGTACAATTTTTACTATTGTGCAACTTATTGTGATATATAGATGTCCTGGGCCCTGCTGCAGCAGAAGGTGGAAATGTGGGGAATGTTGAAACACAGCCACAGTCCGACTCCAACACAAGAGAGTCTTTCAGTGTTGCACCAACTAGACATGAGCCAAGGGTGTTTCCTCTCCCAGAGTATACCCGGGACTCAGATGAGATGGCGGATGAAGTCCCCACACCACCCCAGAGGCTAGATCCACAGGAAGGCAGCAGTCCCTGCCCCAGCGTCAGTCAACTCCCCTCAGGAGGCGTCACAATTCAGGCAGACAGTGCACAGAAGAAGGAGAGGGCCCATCAATCTTCAGCGGTCTTGAAGCTTTCATGCTGAAAGTGCAGCGCCTGCAATGCAAACACATGATGTCAATGCACAGGCAGTTGGTGTCCATCGATCAGCACATGGGCGCAATGCACAGGCAGTTTGAGTCTCATAATGATAATATGGGAGTACTGCACAAGCAGATGGATAGACTCAATGAAAACGTTGGATAAATGAACAAGCAGTTGGAGTCTCTGAATGAGGGACAGCAAACAGCAGCCAAAAACACAAAGGAGTTGACAAATGCCTCTGCACTGAGATTCAGCAGGAGCGTTTCAGCCACTGTAGGCGCCATCACCAATTTATGGGAAGGTTTGATGGGTTCTCCAGATCGGTAAATCTGCTTGCTAGCTCAATTGCCTTGATTTCACGACGTGCTGTGGACATACAGGTGGAGATGGCACACTGCAGTTGGGACGCTGCACAGGGATTAGTGCAAATAACCAATGTCCTGGATGCAATGCAGACAGCACGCAGTGCTTTGAACAGCGACCTTGGTGGTTGGGATAGTGAGGAGTTCTCTAGCCTCAGCATTCTTACAGCCCCTGTGATGGATCCTAGGCGTCGCAATACCAGACACAATACTGCCCGTGAACCCGCTACAAGAGGTGCCAATGAGGCCACTGAGCACTCAAGTGGAGTGAGTGGACGTAGGAAGTAATGTTAAGGCCTACAGGGGACTACCATAACATGTAACTGTACAGTAATACAATGATGCTAATAGTGTGAGACTATTAATCGCAAATGTTAGCCTATGGTTCATGGCTACATCCTATTGACACATACTTTACCTGAAGTCAAGGTAATCAATCAATCAATCAATCAATCAAAAAAATGTATAGAGCGCGCTACTCACCCGTAAGGGTCTCAAGGCGCTGGGGGGGAGAAAAAAGAAAATAGGGGGGGCTGTTGATTACTCGAAAAGCCATGTCTTGAGGTGTTTTCTGAATGACCGGAGGTCCTGAGTGTTGCGGAGGTTGGTGGGGAGGGAGTTCTGGGTTTTGGGGGCGAGGTAGGAGAATGATCTGCCTCCGGCGGTGGCGCGTTGGATGCGGGGGACTGTGGCGAGGGCGAGGTCGGTGGAGCGGAGGTGGCGAGTGGGAGTGTGGAAGTTCACTCTTTCGTTGAAGTAGGCGGGTCCAGTGTTGTGGAGGGATTTGTGTGTGTGGATGAGGACTTTGAAGATGACCCTTTTGTCGATAGGAAGCCAGTGAAGGGATCTGAGGTGGGAGGAGATGTGTTCATGGCGTGGGAGGTTCAGGATGAGGCGAGCGGCTGCATTCTGGATTCTCTGGAGTTTCTGCTGAAACTTGACTGTGGCGCCAGTGTAGAGGGCGTTTCCGTAGTCTAGCCTGCTGCTGATGAGTGCATGGGTGATGGTCTTTCTGGTTTCTAAGGGTATCCATTTGAAGGTTTTTCGCAGCATGCGGAGGGTGTTGAAACAGGAGGATGTGATAGCGTTGATTTGCTGGGTCATGAAGAGACAAGAATCTAAGATGACGCCGAGGTTGCGTGCGTGGGTGGCGGGTGTTGGGGGTAATCCTAGGGCGGTGGGCCACCAGGAGTCGTCCCATATTGTTTTGTTGGGGCAGAAGATGATGATTTCGGTTTTGATGGAGTTTAGTTTGAGTCCGGAGTGGAGGTTGGTCTTGGCGGTGGTAGGGTTCCTGGTGAGGGAGATGACGAGCTGGGGGTCGTCTGCGTAGGATATTATGGTGATTCCGTGTGGCCGTAGGATGTTGGCGAGCGGGGCCATGTAAATGTTGAAAAGGGTGGGGCTGAGGGAGGACCCTTGGGGAACTCCGCAGATGATCTTGGTTGCTGGGGATTGGAAGGTAGGGAGGCAGACTTTCTGGGTCCTTTCAGCGAGGAAGGAGGCGAGCCAGTCCAGAGCCTTGTGTCGTATTCCTGTGTCGTAGAGGCATGTATGGAGTATTTGGTGGCAGACAGTGTTGAATGCTGCGGAGAGGTCCAGGAGGATGAGTGTGACGGTCTCGCCATTGTCGACTCTGGTTCTGATGTCATCTGTACAGTTGATGAGGGCGGTCTCAGTGCTGTGGTTCTTGCGGAATCCAGACTGGGAGGAGTTGAGTTCGTTGTTTCCCTCTAGGAAGTGAGACAGGCGAGCATTCATTAACTTCTCAGCGACCTTGGCGGGGAAGGGGAGAAGAGAAATTGGGCGGTAGTTTGTGAGGTCATCGGGGTCTGCTTTGGGTTTTTTCAGGAGTGCGGTTACTTCTGCCTGCTTCCAGGAGTCTGGGAAGGTGGCGTCGTCGAAAGATCTGTTGATTACGGCGTGAAGCTTGGGAGCTATGGTTGGGCTGGCCTAGTGGAAGATGCAGTGGGGGCAGGGGTCCGAGGGGGAGCCTGAATGGATGGAATTCATGTTTTTTTCGGTTTCTTTGTCGTTGGTGGGGGCCCAGGTGTGTAGCAGGTTGAGGAGGGGAGGTGAGTTGTTGTTGGTCGTGTCGGTATTGGAGGTGGTGGGTCCTGGTGGTGTGAAGCTGTTGTGTATGTCTAAAATTTTGAGGTGGAAGTAGTCGGAGAGGGAGTCACAGAGGTTTTGTGTGTGAGTGGGGTCGATGTTGCAGGCTTTGGGTTTGGTGAGCTCTTTGATGATGGTAAAGAGTTCCTTGCTGTTATGTGAGTTACTGTCTATGCGTTCCTTGTAGTAAGCCCTTTTGGTGGTCCGTATGAGTTGGTGATGTTTGCGTATGGTGGTTTTGAGGGTGGAGAAGTTGGTCATTGAGGGTTCCTGGCCCCAAGCTTTCTCTGTTTTGCGGCATTCACGCTTGGAGGCTTGGAGTTCAGTGGTGAACCTGGGGGCGTTCTTGATGTTGCGGGTAGTGATGTTTCTTCTAAGAGGGGCGAGTGAGTCAGCGCAAATCCATTGTGTGAGGTTATGGGCAGCAATGTTGGGGTCGTTGGTGTTGGGGGGGTTATGTGTGAGTTGGGCATTCAGGTGTTCTGTGGGGATCTTGTCCCACATGCGGTAGGGTGTGGTGTGTTGGTGGTGGTGCGTGGGGGGTTTCGAGAAGGAGAAATGAACGCAGTGGTGGTCGGTCCAGTGGAGTTCGGTGGTGTGAGTGAAGGTTATGTGGTTGCTGGAGGTGTGTGTCCTGCTGAGTGGGTGGGTGATGTGACTAGTTGTTTGAGTCCTAGGTTTGTGAGGTTGTCTAGTAGGGATGTGGAGTTGTGGTCGTGGGGGTTCTCCAGGTGAAAGTTAAAGTCACCAAGGAGTATGTAGTTTGTGGAAGTGAGGGCATGGGGGGCGAGGTCCTGGTGGTCTGTAAATGAGGGTTCCTCTGAGGGTGGTGTTGCCTTTTATGTGAATTAGGAAGTGCAGGTGTTCTGCGCTGTCTAGGGTGTCGTGTATGTTGGTGATGATCTTTATGGTGTTTTTATGTATAATGGCGTTCCACCTACTGGTTTGTTTAGACGAACTCTACGATGGATTTTTTAGCCTTCTGGGATGGCTGTGGTTATGTCGGGCTCAGATGAGGGATTCATCCAAGTTTCGTTGAGGAAGGCAATGTCCAGGGAGTGTGATGTGATCAGGTCCCAGAGTTCGATGGCATGCTTGCGTACTGAGCGGTGTTTAGGAGTATGCAGTTAAGGTGGTTGCGGGAGCTGTTGTTGTTGTGGTGCGTGATGGTGTTGGTGTGGGGGTGTTAGTGTTGTTGTGGGAGTGTTAGTGTTGTTGTAGAGCGTGCTGGCGTTGTGGTGGGGCATGTTGGGGTTGGCATGGGGCGTGTGGGTGTCTTTGGTGTTTGTGGTGGTGCTGGAGAACCGGCATGCATAGCATGAGAAGGGTCCATGTGTGCTTGGGGTTGGCTTGGGCGCAGGCGGGGTGCAGACCTGGGTTGAGGGAGTGGAGCTTGGTGGTTGAGTAGTGTTGTCTAGGGGGTCAGGGTTGAGAGGACCAGGGGGACTGGCCTCTGGCGCGCCAGAGGTGGGAGGGTGGAGCAGCTGGTAGGCGGGAGGGAGGGCCAATGGGTGTGCGAGGGGGGCGGGCCGCAGGTAACGCAGTGGCAGGGAGAGTGTGACCGGCGAGAGCCAGTAGAAACGGGCACAGATACTTGCGCAGCAAACGAAATACAGGGGGGGCACGGGGCAGTGAAAAGCAATGCAAACAATGCAAAAACAAGCACAATGGGTCAGACTAAGAAATAGGCTTTAAGATTTAAACGAAAAAAGGAAAAATGAACACTTGAAAAACATGAAGGAATACTTATGCAACAACAGGAAATGCCTACCACTAGGCACCTGGGATGAGGAGCAGGTGGGTGCCAGCAGGTGGTGGAGGACCTCGAACTACTGTCCAGGCGGCAGTCGGCAGGATCAGGGGCACGGGGGCAGGCTGGTGGAGCCAAATGGACTCCTGGGCAGAACCATGTCAGGGAGTCACACGGGGCTCTGCACAGCGGCCGCCATTAAGAGGGGGAGGTGGGAGGGTGGAGCAGCTGGGAGGCCGGAGGGAGGGCCAATGGGTGTGCGAGGGGGGCGGGGACGCAGGGGACGCAGCGGCAGGGAGAGTGTGACCGGCGAGAGCCGGTAGAAATGGGCGGCGATACTTGCGCAGTGAACGAAATACATGGGTGGTACGGGGGCAGAGAAAAGCAATGCAAACAATGCAAAAACAAGCACAATGGGTCAGACTAAGAAATAGGCTTTAAGATTTAAATGAAAAATGGAAAAACGAACACTTGAAAAACACGAAGGAATACTCATGCAACAACAGGAAATGCCTACCACTAGGCACAGGGATGAGGTGCAGAGGGGTGCCTGCGGGTGGTGGAGGGCCTCGAACTACTGTCCAGGCGGCAGGCGGCGGGATCAGGGGCACGGGGCAGGCTGGTAGAGCCAAGTGGACTCCTGGCCACAACCAGGTCAGGGGGTCACACGGGGCTACGTGCAGCAGCCGCCATTAAGAGGGGGAGGTGGGAGGGTGGAGCAGCTGGGAGGAGGAAGGGAGGGCCAGTGGGTGTGCGAGGGGGGCAGGGTCGCAGGGGACTCAGCGGCAGGGAGAGTGTGACCAGCGAGAGCCGGTAGAAACGGGTGGAGATACTTGCGCAGCGAATGAAATACAGGGGGGGGAACGGGCCAGAGAAAAGCAATGCAAACAATGCAAAAACAAGCACAATGGGTCAGACTAAGAAATAGGCTTGAAGATTTAAACGAAAAACTGAAAAATGAACACTTGAAAAACACGAAGGAATGCTTATGCAACAACAGGAAATTCCTACCACTAGGCACCAGGAATGAGGCGCTGGCAGGTGCCTGCGGGTGGTGGAGGGCCTAGAACTACTGTCCAGGCAGCAGTCGGCGAGATCAGGGGCACGGGGGCAGGCTGTTGGAGCCAAGTAATAAAGGTAATAAAGTTGCTACCTACAGAAATACATAATATTAAAGTGGTGTTGTCATTACTTGCATCAGAAAGGGTTGTGCGTGATGTCAGCACGACTTTGCCTGCCCTCTGCTGCACTGGTCCTGTCTACTGGGTGATGGGGTAGTAAAGGAGCACCATCTTCATTTGAGTCAGGCTCCATTGGTTCAACTGGTATGCCCCTTCTTGTTGCAATGTTGTGCAACACTGCACATGTAGCCACAATTTTACAGGTCATCTCTGGGCTGTACTGTAGCGCACCTCCACTCTTATGGATACACCTGAAGCAGACAAAAAGTCCGCTCCACCACACTGCGGGTTGCCCTGTGTGCAGCATTGTACCTCCTCTCTGCAGGTGTTGCAGGGTTCAGGTAGGGCGTCACTATATAGGTGCGCACTGCGTAGGCACTGTCTCCTGGAATGAACAGAGGGTAAAATTAGTACTGTTGTAATCTGACGTCACCATAACATCAATGCAACATTGTCAACTATTACTTTACCCAGTAGGTATCCTTCACCAAACTTCCCAGCTAGCAGTCTTGTGTGAATGCTGCTGTGTCGAAATATGTACAAGTCATGTGTGCTACCTGGGTATCTGGCCACGAGATAGGTAATGATGTTAGAGGCATTGCTAATCTCCTGTATGTTCATTGAATGTTGGTTCTTACGGTTGCAATACCCATACTCGATGGCCGATGGTGGACAGATTGCTACATGTGTCCCATTGATGGCACCTATGACATGTGGGAATTGTGCAATCTGATAGAAATTGATTTTAATTTGTTGTAATTCCTGTGGGTTGTTGGGGAACTTTATCTGCTCGTGTATTTTGCTCAGCATAGCATTCAGAAATGCATTGAAGAAGGGTGAGAGGGCACTCTGTGAGACCCCTTCAGCTGCTACTATGACCCCTTGATAGCTCTCTGAGGCTAATAGGTGTAGGGAGCATAATACCTGCACATGGGTGGGAATGCTATTGGTCCTGTGTGTGGTGCGCTGCAGTAGGGATTGTAGCTCAGCTATCAGGTCAAGTATCATGGCTGAGCTTAACTTGTGCTTCTCATAGAATCCCTGCTCTGTCTGGTCAAATAGGGTTATGCGCACTCTGAAAATGCACTCCTTTCTCCTCCTCCCTCTTCTCAAACCTGCCAAGATCCTCATACTCCTCGCCATCATGTAGAGTGCAGCCATTGTGGAAAAGAGGCTGAGTCATTCTGGGCCTCTTTATATAGGTTGCACCTGGTCACCACCTGATTTCAATTCGTGGTAAACTGCATGTACAAAAGGCCATTCTGCGAATATTCACAATTCGCGAATATTTGATGCATCACATTGCGGCATGGTTTTGCGTGTCACAATCAGTGTATCGCAAATTGCGCAGGATTTTGCAGATTGCTATCTGCGAATTGCAAAACTTTGTCTCAGTTTGCGATAGCAAATAGCGATTCAGTAAATCATGTTGCTATTTGCGATTCTCTGTTTGCGACACGCAAAACCATGTAATATTCGCTAAAACTCGCTAATTTATTGATTCCTTATTTTCCTCATGAATGCCTTTCATACATCGCAGGAGGCATTTCTGCATTCACAAACAGCCGATTTTTTGCGATTCGCACTGTTTGCGAAAGCAAAAAGGTCTGATACATCTTGTTTCAGCCTTGTCAGAGATGAGCAGATTAAGGGCCAGGTGTATAAAGAATGGATTTGGTTAAATTGGTCACAAATCCTTTCCTTTTTTGAGAGCTGACCTATGTAATAGGTAGGTGTACAAAAACACGAATCATAGAGGTTCACAATTCAACCTACTTCATGAATATTAATGAGGTAGGTCACAAATTCTGGCTTTCTATGATTCACAACCATCACAGAGGTGATGACCTGCTGAAGTTGGCAGACCACCATGTTTGTGATTTTTTTTAAATAAGGTGTTTTTGCAAAGTTTAAATAACTGTTTTTAAGAGTAGGTATTCGTCTATTGGACTACTCCTTACTCTTAAAAAATGTATTTGTCACCATTCACAAAGCGTAAGGGGTCCCTTGAGGACCAATTCTCATTTGCAAATGGATTAATCTTAATGCCTTGCATCTGGATTTTGGTTGCAAAAAATGTATACATTTCATACTGAATCAGCATTTGGACAGGACGCTCTAAACATGCCTCCCGCAAATATCAATTCGATATTCGGTCGCAAACACAAATTACAATTTGGAAACGTGTTAAAGAATCATAATTTGTGCTTCACAAATGCATAAAAGCATTTTTGTGTTTGCAAATGCTCGGATTCTGTGAATACAAAAATCCATTATAGTCATATAGCCTTTTTGTTTTTATGGCACAGAAAGCTTCAGATTTGTGTCTTTCCTTTAAGATCATCACTTAAAGTGATTGAGTCTGAAAGTATTTTATACTCCAGTTAAGAAGGGACATTTCTCATGGAGGGCAGCCAACATCCTATTCACCCCACTGTTTGGAAAGTGTGTCCTCCATCTCCATGTTTAAGGTTGGTTTGTGCCTTACCTCATTTGAGATACTAAAACACAACTAACAATGAGATGATGCTAAATAAAACAAATTAGCAGAGAAAATAATTTAATTGCCAACAAAACTGCAAGCTTTCACTTTTTAATAAGAAATACGACTGATTCATTCGTCTTAGCACTGGGAATTTCGGTTCAAAAACTAAAAAGGAAGTCCTAGCCTATGCAAATAATATTTTCTGCATTGAAATACAAAGTGCAACATTAGAGCTAGACAGCTAATACATTTGTTTTGATTTATATGTAAAACGCACATACTTGCAAACTGCATGCACGGATGTTTTCAGGACTGCCTCTGTTCCAAACTGCTGTTTTCCATCTTGGCTTAACACGGCCATATGTTTTGAGATTCCTTTTGTTAAATCGAACAAAGAGGTGACTGGAGGTGCTTTGCTCTGCCAAACTACTAATGTGTGAGCAGGTTTACTTGACTGATGCATGTTTATAGTACTGTTTCACACAAACAAGAGTCAAGGTCCATGCCCAATGCTGAAGTTTCCTAAATAATAATCAAATTGTTTAATTTCTGAGAGAAAAAATCTAATGGAGTAAAAGAGTAAAACGGTTGTGTACTATTTGCATAACATGAGGTGTATAAAAATAATTTTACTATCAAAATGTCATCCTTAAGGAATAGAACGTTGTGCCTTATTGTACTTTCATTGCTTCACTGAGTGTCTCAACCGAAGTCATAGCTTGCAATAAAATTTTACCAGAATGAAAATTCTTGCAAGCATTCTTGCATCGCATGTCAAGGAGCAGTGCAGCCTTAGAAGATTTATGGCCCTAATAGAGGAAATAAGCAATACCCTGTGTGCGATGTTGTGAGTGCTGGCAGGGGAGGGGCTTGGAGAGAGAGACTCAGATGAGAGGCTAAGCAAGTTTCACAGCATTGATTCTAGGTATAGCTACATTCTACAAGAAAGGGCATATTGTGGCTTTCGTGAGCAATGAGCTAAATGGTCGGGTGTTTCTTTTGTAAAGTAAGCTTAGTTTAGAAGCCAAAGGTAAACGAGGACAGCACTGGAATAAAGCCAAAACAAATGTCAGCGACCTGGAAGGAGGTGGGAGGAATGGAATGCTGCAGCTACCAGCATAAAACACCAACAGTGAAAGGGGAGCACCAAAGAAATGTCAAAAATAGTTTGTCACAGCAACAGATAATGAAACCAAAGTGGAGCAATACAGTAGTTGGTCACTGATCTGAATTAGGAAAAGGAGGGAGAAAAAGGCAGAAATGACCACTAGCGAGCAAGAATGTTTAAAGGACATTGCAACCAACAAATGAAATCGCTTTCAGCCACAAGAAGGATACTAAAAGTGTACACAAGGTCGAATGCTTATGCTTGACCTAAAAAGGGATAAAAGTGAAATCTGCCCTGAAGAGATATAAGCCTATGGATCTCAGTGCGAGAAATCACAGTACCGAGAAAGTCAGGGTTCTGATTGTCTGAGTCGGCCTGTCTACTCCAGGAACACATCTAAACACACAGAGAGAGTCAGGTAGAGAAAAACAAGAAGAACCAACCCATACTATCTCCCTATAACTAGAACCATAAACACAAAGAGTATGGGGTTCACTTATATTATGGAGCCGCTGGTGAGAGATTTCGCCTAGGGTTCCTTAAACTCACACTATGGGGGTTATTCTAACTTTGGAGGAGTGTTAATCCGTCCCAAAAGTGACGGTAAAGTGACGGATATACCACCAGCCGTATTACGAGTTCCATAGGATATAATGGACTCGTAATACGGCTGGTGGTAAATCCGTCACTTTTCCGTCACTTTTGGGACGGATTAACACCTCCTCCAAAGTTAGAATAACCCCCTATGAGTTTCCGTGCTGTGGAAGGTTGTATGGTGGGGGGAGTTTCCTTTACAGACTAGGTGGTCTCACACACTAAATAGTGTCATGCTTCATCATATGACCACCTAGCCCCACCCAGGTAGGACAGTGCCACCTAGGCTGACTCAACCTTACTGTTAAAAGAACATGAGGGAGTGCGTAAATTCAGTTTGTCTGGAAAAATATGGGATCCAGCTATATTAGGGAAGAAGTAAAAACACCTAGTCAGTCACCTGTGTAATAGTACACTTTTATTTGTGGTGTCTGCTGGTGTGATTAAGAGCAAGGATGGGACACCTCTGTGAGAACAAAGACTCACTGGGTCACCTATCTAAAGGTTACTGGCCAACATGTTTCTGCCCACTACTAAGAGCCAAGGAAGGTCTGGGGACATTCTTCAGGGCCGAAGATCCCTCAAAATCATGCATTGCAACCATTAAGCCACTCCGCTAAAAGGAGTGCAGATAACATAATATAAAGATAGGGGGCCTACCTGTGGGGAGATACCTTATGGAGGCTCCTCTTTTCTAGGCCCCCCGGGTTACCCGCCCTCCCCCAGTGAAAGAGTGAAATATATTGTGTACAATAACAAATTAATGTGTAAACTTCTGTTAATATGAAAGCAGCAGTTAAGCTAACAAATCAGACATTACGTTATCTGACATTTGTTTATAATGACTAAGGCCCTCATTACGACTTCGCCAGACAGAAACGCCCGTCCCCCGAAACTGTGCAGTCAGAAAATCGCCAGTGCGGTGACCTGACAGGGAGGGCTATTAAGAGTTTCCTGCTGGGTCAGCAGGCCGAAACCCAGCGGAAAACAGCCCACAACATTAACGCCGGCTCATAATAGAGCGATGTTGTGGTGCGTCGGGTGTAGCAGCACATGTTGCACTTTTCACTGTCTGAAAAGCACAACTGGGCTGCCTATGGGGGCCCATGCACTCCAAGTGCATGGCAAGTGCAGGGGCCTCCAGCACCCCGTCTCCAGCAGCTTTTACATGGCCTTGCAACAACTATGTAAAAGCTGGTGGAGAGGGGACTCGTAATCCTCAAGCAGCGCTGCCCTGGTGGATTAAGGCCACTGGCACCTTCAGGCCGTCGAAAAAGTGGCAGTACCGGTGGTCCGACCTCGGTGCTTTCGCCACGGTCTTAATGTGGAGGCCAGATCACCGCATTGGCGGCAGTCCAAAGGCCACTGCGAGGACTCCTATTGGTATGAGAGTAGGGAAGTGGCATTCTTCATTTGAGTGTGGCGCTTGTTGGAGGAAAAATTATCCACATGGTTGGTTGTTGACAACAGACCTAGATAGAGAGAGTTTTGGGACTCCAGAGTATACTGACAAGTGTAGAGAGACACTTGATATATGTTGTAATTTGTTCATTTAGTAGGCCGATCTATCGGGATTGGTAACTCAAGTTTGTGAGAAAATAGTGTGAACGAAAAAAAACTGAAGATTTGGTGAGTGCTAATTGCACTAGACAATAGTCGAAGGAACAGTGGGGTAGTAAAATTTGATGGTCGAAGTTTACTGGTGATTGTGGGAACTGTGAAAATGGAGTAGGCGAAAGCTGAAGGTTTCTTTGGAAGGTTCTGAAGCGTTTGTGTTACCCTACCTGTAGTAAATTAGAGAATTTTGTTTTCTTATTTTTGAGTGAGCTTGCGAATTAATATTGCATTGGTTGTAGTAAGTGTGAGTTGTGAAAGGGATAGTACGATAGACTTTGTCAGCGTCTCAGCGAAGGTGCTGAGGGGAGTGAATGAGTTGAGCGTGACGTAGTGTTGCCGCGCTGGGATTGCTTAGTTGGCAGAAAGGAGTCCCGCATGGATTTGTCAATCACTCTGATAATAATGTAACGTGATTGGAAGGCAAGGGAGGTTGAAGAGAATTGTGGGATAACAGTCACTTCACATGATTGGGTGTTCTTTCTTTAAACTTATTTACTGATTCTTGAATTGTTTTGAAGTTAAACTCTTTTTCTGAGAATATTGTGTTGGAATTAATTGAATCATAATGAAGTTTTTCAAAGCTTTAAAATGTGCGTTGAGGGGTGGTGAGTACATTCCGGTTCTGGAAGGTGAGATTTGTCTGCCAGAAAATACTCCGGCATACATTGTGTTTGAGGAGAGAGGTGCCATTGGTTGAAACATTGGGTCAAAATCACAAAGAAAAAGGGTTGTTTAGCATTTCCGGAACATGGTACGTTTAATTTTAAGGTTCTGGATAATTTGAGAACAAAGATGTACAGTCTCAAATCTCGACCGAGGCCAGCGCAGTATGAAACTTTAGCTATATGGGAGCTGGTAGCGAAGGAACAGCAAGCCTTAAAATGTGAAAAGAGAACGAAAAGGGTAGAGAAATCGTTGACTGAAACATTGTGGGAAGAGGAACAGAAAGAGTGGAGATTAGGTACATGACACTGGGTTAGGTTATTCCCAGCAAGAATAGGTGAAGATGAAGTGAAAACAAAAGACGGAAAGAAAAAGAATAAGAAGAGTTCATTAGAACAGGACACAAAAGAGCTGAAGAGGGTTATGTTTAACGATGATGACACGGAAGAAGATGAGGTGCTTAATCATGTCGTAGAGACATACCTCCCGCCTAATATGAGGCAGCAGAACATAAGTGGAGCGAATGGGAGCGGTATGTGTAGTGCAATTCCTACTGCACCATTGGCATCAGAATCGGCAAGGGGTGACCTGAGTCATGAGAAAGTACAGATGCAGTGTAGTTTTAATGACTCATTTAACAATAGACAACAGATTACAATGAGCATTCCTGAGGTTCAGCCAGAAGCTCAGACAGTGAGGACAATGGCAAACACAGTTTTGTCACAGGGTTGTCAGGGGACAAGGTTATGAGAGCCTGTACATATACAGATTCCACAAATGCAGACCATGAGAGCAGAACAAACATTAGGAGCGGGAACACTGATGAATCCAAACGCAATTACTGTACCTATTATGATGGGTCCAGTAACTCCATTATATGTTTGAGTAGTCAATAGTGACAAAACTTCATTAATGATTGTGCAGGATAGAGAAGGACCAAGTTTAAATGAGATAAATTCTTTAATAGATTTGTCACCTGTCAAGACATCGGGAACGATGGTTCAACAACCGAGCATGAGTTCAGGACATGAGCGAGGAGCAGGTGTACAAACTAGCGGAGTATCTCTGAAAGGTTTGACTGCACAGGAAATAACACACTGGTTGGAGGACTTAAATAGTTCAAAACAAACACAACAACCATAGAGAAAAGAAAAGGAAGAAGAGATGATAAACAGAGTAAGGTTAAACATGGAAGGGAGTGAACTCCTGTAGGGAACAATGGGAGTGAACAGTCTTGAGTTTTAAACTGAAGGGCAATTGAGATACCTATGTAAGGTCATTACGAAAGGAGCAAACAGGGTTTATCAACAGTTGCAAGACGCTGCAGATGAATACAATATTGATTTAACAAAAATTAAAACATTGAAAATGAGTTATCGACTGAGTTTAGAGGAAGAAGACTTTGTTCACATGAGATCTTCAGGGATGAGAACACATCTCAAAGAATTATTGAGAAGGTGCAGATCTGGAGGGCATTACATAAATGGGAGAGTAAATGGGACAGAAAAAGATAAAGACCTAAGAAAGATGATGAGGCAGGGGATACAGTAAAAATGTTACCAATGAGAGAAACACCAGGAGGGAATTTTATTCATGTACCTTGGAGTAGAAGCGATATCATAAGATTTACAAATGATTATCCAAGACTGAGAGAGAAGCCAATGGAGTGGTATCAGTAAACAGATAGGTTTGTGAAACTTTCAAAGTGTCTTTGGGAAGACTTGAATACGCTCTTTGACATTGTGGTTCCAGCAGATATGTGGGTTGAATGCAAAAGAAGTCTTGACTGGCAGATGAGTGAGCTGCAAAGAGATTTGAAGAGGTGTGCGCCGTCACCTGAAAAAATGAAATATTACTATAAGGTCACTGAATGTCTGAAAACGAGAGTTTCGCCGAAAAGTGTTGACTGGCAATGCATTGACAGAACAACACAAGAAGGGAAACAGTCAATTAATGCGTACTATGAGAGGTTGTTGAAGGCATTCTAACAGTTTAGTGGTGCAGGGACAATTGAAAAAGAAAACATGAATCATTTGGTGTTCAGGTTTGTCAACGGGTTGAAACCAGAGGTGAGTCAAATGATTAAGAATCACTTGATATGTTGGCAAGCAAAGCCGATTGATGAGATCCTGTAATATGCTAAATATTGTAGTGACGAAATTGAGTTGAAACAGAAGAAGCTGAAAGAAAAGGCAATGGTAATTCAAATTAAGGCAGCGCAGACCGGGATGCAGGGCAATTTACAGCAGTTGCCACAGGGAAATGGATTGTTTCCTAGCCAAGGTTGTGTTAGAGGAAGAGGAATGATGATTCTAGTGGTGAATAGAAATGTAGACGAACACAGTGCTAATGCTGGGATGAACAGCAGCGGCGAAAGGTATTAATTTGCCACATTTGCAGATTGCTGGGACATTGGAAAAGACAGTGTCTGATGTTGAATCAGGGAGGAGGAATGGTTCAGCAAACAAATGATGCCAATTCATTTCTAGGCATGAGAGGAGCTAGGATAGGAGGTGAAAATCGAAATGTTCAAACTAATATAAATAACATGCAGAGTTTTCAACATTTACAGCCAGTGCAACAAATGCCAAATGTGCAACCTCAAGTACAACTGGTACAAATGCCACAAACACAACAAATGCAGCTGCAGGTGCAGATGGTGACTGTACAGCATAGACAATTACTGAGACAGGTTCAATTAACACAGAGCCCAGTGGAGCAGCAGCAGGTTATGTTTTCACAAGTGATCACAAATCAGTGTAAAAACAAAGGTGTAAACACAGTTCAACAATTTCCTTTACAGAGTGAGAGTGAAATAAATGCTGAATGGCCGTTTAGTAGTTCAGATGAAGAGGAATTCATGATGGATGTATCATTAGATGTTGATCAGAGAGGTTCTTATGTGCAGGGTGAAGTACACAGCATGAAGTTAGTTTTTTGGTTGACACAGGGGCAACACGCTTGACAATAAGGAAAGTTGAGATACCAGACGTACCTGTTTCTGAAAGGACAGTACAGATAGTAGGTGTTGCAAACAAGCAGTTGGTTAATGCCCTTACATAACCAGTTCTTGTGAAGATTTGACATTTCAGAGACTACCATGATTTCGTTGTTTGTGATTCCAGTCCAGTATCACTGTTGGGAAGAGATTTGCTGTGCAAAATAAATTGTTCATTCATGTGCTCCAGAAAGGGAATTACCATGGAGACTATTAACATTGATAGGGAGGAGTTGCCAGTTGATGAGGGGAAAAAGAATTAGAGGTTGTGAATTAGCTTTGTTGAATGTAGAAGAAGATCAAGTAGTAAATGAAGAGGAGACACATGAGGAACATGATCTGGAAAACTTAATGAGTTTCTTTCCAGTGTTTGAAAAGAAGGACTTGCTGAGTGATCTGCAGGAAAGGGTTAAACCAAAAGTTTGAGATTTGACAAGAAAGGACATTGGCTTAATTAAGGGAGTTGAAGGAGTCAGAGTGGGAGTGAAAGAGAATGTGGTGTTTCCACAAATAGCTCAATACCTGATAACAAATGAGATCATTGAAGGGATAAGACCACAGTTTTTGGAACAAGGAGTTTTAAAAGAGGTGATAAGCAGCCCATGTAGTTCACCGATCATGGGTTTGAAGAACCCGAATGGGAAAATACGTTTGGTTCAAGACTTGAGGAAAATAAATGACATTGTGATGAAATGTTGTCCAGGAGTACCTAATCCAGCGGAGATAATGTTTCAGATTCCGTGTGATGCAGAAAGGTTTACAGTCATTGATTTGTGCCAAGCATTTTTTTCAGTGCCTCTTCATGAACACAGCAGATTTCTCTTTTGTTTCAAATTCCTGACTAGAGTCTACTGTTGGTGCAGGATTCCTAAAGGGTTTTCAGAGTCGCCATCAATTTTCAATCAGATTTTGAAAAAGAATTTGGAGACGCTGGTGATGCCTTATGAGTCGACCTTAGTGCAGTACATTGATGACTTACAGATAGCGTCAAAGACAAAGGAAGGCTGTGGGGAAGACACAATTGCATTGTTGAATTTCCTGGGAGACAATGGTCGCAAGGTTTCTCCAGCTATGTTGCAATACTGCCAGCAAGAAGTGAAGTATTTTGGACATTTGATTGAGAAAGGGTCAAGGAGAATTTCCATAGAGAGAATAGCGGCAATAATGAAAATAAAAATGCAGAGTTCGCAAAAGGAGTTGAGAATGTTTTTGGGAATGGTAGGTTATTGTCATCAGTGGATCACAAATTTTTCGGCTGTTTCAAAGCCATTGCAAAGGTTGACACCTAAGGATGTTTCAGACCCAATAATGATGGATGAAAAGTGTGTGAAAGGTTTCGTTGAGCTGAGAGAAAGTTTGTGTCAAGCACCA
Source organism: Pleurodeles waltl (assembly GCF_031143425.1). Taxonomy (NCBI): domain Eukaryota; kingdom Metazoa; phylum Chordata; class Amphibia; order Caudata; family Salamandridae; genus Pleurodeles; species Pleurodeles waltl. Next base: position 408,900,996 of record NC_090444.1, read on the forward strand.
GCTTTAGGTATGCCTGACTACACAAAGCCTTTCCTATTGTTTTGTCACGAGAGAGATGGATGTTCTTTGTCTGTCTTAACCCAGAAACATGGTGGTTTTAATCACCCAGTAGAATATTTTTCAGCTACTTTAGATAATGTTGCAGCAGCCTTGCCTAGATGTCTGCGAGCTGTCGCAGCAGTGGAACAGAGTATAACTCAAAGTGAAAACATTGTGATAGGTCATCCTCTGACAGTAATGGTACCTCATTCAATTGAAATTTTACTGACCAGATCAAAGACACAATATTTGACAAATGCCGGATTAACGCATTATGAAACAGTTATTCTTAGGGCACCAAATCTGACCATAAAAAGGTGCACAGTACTTAACCCGGCAAGGTTGTTACCGAAAGAGGGAGAGGATCTGTCTAACATAGATGATGTTGAACATGATTGTTTGGAGGTGACAGAACTTTGTACAAAACCCAGGGAAGACATTAAAGATACTTGTTTAGAAGACAATTATCAAATTATTTGTGTCAATGGATCTTGCTTACGAGACAACAGGGGTGCATTGAGAGCAGGGTATGCAGTGTGTAAAGTCACAGGCATACTGGAAGCTTCATGGCTCAAAGGAGTAATATCCACTCAAGTTTCAGAATTGGTGGCTCTTATTAGAGCATGCCAGTTATCTGAACAAATGAAAGTCACAATCTACATGGATAGTCAGTGCATGATTTTGGGCAAATTTGGTCACAAAGAGGGTTCCTGACTTCTTCAGGATCATCTGTAAGAAATGGTGAAAGAATACATGACCTACTGCTGTCGCGTGGGCTCTCATTATCCTAAATGAGACTACTGGATTTCTAGGCAGCAGGATCGATAACGGTGTGGGGGATTGAGTCTGACCCACGTGTAAGGAACTCTGTCACCCTAAATCCGGTTTTTGCTCCGGCTAACTAGCAGTGCCTCATTTCTCCCACAGGGAAGAGATGATTGGGCAGCCGAGCGCATGACATCTTTGGAACTTCTCAGGGAAGTCGTGGTCACTCAGATCCAAACCAACTCTCTCATTTACAGTATGATCTCATATACAAATGACAAAGGCAGTATAAGTTTTATATAATGTTTTAATAAAACGACTGCATTTTAGATATTAAGGCGTGAGCCGCAATAACCAGAACCATACAACACAGTAGGATTGAAATGGTCACCAGGAGAGTAAAACATAAGAACAAAGCTATCATTGTGTCTAATAGTTTCTACTCTCCCTCTGCTTGTTCTATTTCGAGCACAGCATGTTAAGCTTCTAACTTGCCTTTCTGAATCACTGGGGAGACATCAGCCCTCATACCTGAGCAAAGGCCTGTGATCTTGGTTCAGCATCTGCAACGAGGCAGTCAGCGTCTAGTTGTGGTTCCCTGGTCGGAATCTCCCTCTTGCGTGTATTGGGACAAAGAAGTGTTTTTATAACTAACATGTCAGCGTGATCACAAAATGTCCCTACGCAGAAATGCCAAAGACTAAACTCCTACCACGTCTATCGGCAATGTACCAGACTGTATCCTTGACTGAAGCACAGAGTGAACAAGAATGTGTTATGGAGAACTCCAGTGCTGAAGTAGGCTACACAGAGTGATATGAATATAAAACAAGACCATAGAACTGGCTATTTGAAAAATAACAGTACGAAGCCTAATAAAAAGCATGTAGAGCAAAGTGCACAGAGGCTCTAAGCTGCAAGCAAATGAATAAAATACATCCAGGGCACAAAGGCCTAAAGCCTGAAGCTAATGCGCAAAGGGTACGTAAAACTAACCACACTACACCCTCCCCTTGTCGGTAGCAAGTGGTTCCAATAATATAAAAGTATGCCCCAGATATAAACAATACCTAAAAATATATATATTTCGACAAGGTCAGAGAACAACAAAGTCATAAATTTGGGAAGCATGTGACAATAAAGCCAAATTCAATATAATGTCAATTTTCGAGGGGAAGAAAAAAATCCAATTGTCAGACAGAAGCAATAGAAAGCAGGAGCTCCTCCACTTTGATATATGTTAATATCGGAAGATCCACGCCAAAAAGTACCATGGAGCAGCCAAAGTACCATGGAGTGTTCCAAAGCCCCGAAACCATTCAGGGCGGCACGCCGTGCAGGGCCTATGAATGAGACAATACCATCTTCCTCCAGGAAGGGAATCTCATAAACTGCCTCACGAAGCAAACGCAACCGTAGTGCACAAGTCTGGGAATGAGCCCTAATCGGGAACATCAACAGATCAGTATCAACCACTGGAGGGCTGTTAAATAATAATCCGAGATGTATTTGCCTCAGACTTTATTTCTGCGTATTCCATTAATATTGCCATGTGCTCGACAAAGCTGACTCTTCATTTAAACTGTGTAAGTTGACTTCCCTGTGAACTCAGTTTTTGTCTAAAACCATTTCCTTCTCTGGGCCTCTTCACTTATCTAACCAAGCTGACTTTCAGGATACCGAGCCACAGCTGTATCCTTCTTATCATTGTGCACGAACAGAACTGTACCTCTTCCCACCGCATTCCAGGGGCCTCCTGCAAGGGATATCCTCGTAAATTATCAAACCAACTGTGATAAGACTGACATTTGACAAATGAACTGTCACTTTGCCGTGTATTAGCAGGATACTCCCGAGACAGTGGGAGTACAAGCAGGAAAGACTAATCAAATGTATGTACGTCAGCAGGATGCTCTCGGGTTAAAAGGAGAACTGTTTGAAGCTTTTGTGTTCGCCAGATATGGAGGGGTGGCTTCCTGGCTGAAGGGGGGCAGCTTAACTATATAAGATTGTACGCTGCAGAATGAAGCAGCCAGCCTCCGTAGGAAAGTCATTCAGACTGTCCTGGGACACTGTGCTCAGCTCGAGCTACTATCTGTTTTGCTAATAAAACTTTTCTCTTCCTCATCAGTCGTGACTCCGCCTGTTGTGTTCTTTGCTGGTAAGAGACCCTGAAGGCCTAGGGTGTCCCCTCCACCCCTGGGAGAGGTGAGCCTGCCTTTCCCGGTTCTTCAGGGCGCTGCAGTGAGAGACAGAGAGCCAGTGCATGTTCAAACGAGCACCAAAGGCACCGAAACACGGGTTGCACACAATCCAAAACTGGTCGGAATGACAGTGACGAGTCACACTCCAACTGTCCTAGGAGTGTTGCTCCAAAATGCTGCATCATGCGTTCACGACACAGCTGCGCTGACGGGAGCGCCAATATAGGATCTCGTCGTGGCGGGACAGCCATTGCGGAAGAACAGCAACAACAGCAAGACTCCAGCCAATAAAGCCAAGGTAATCGGGAAACCCCCAAAAATGCTTCCGAAAATAGAGTGTATAGCCGAAGGTATTAAACCGAATATGGAAGAGAAGGTGTGAGCAAAACCAACACCAACAAAAAATGTGCAATTCCAGCAGTGCTGGACGCATTAAATATACGTCCCACAAGTTCACCAAAGTGACTCAGAAAGTTTGTATTTAAAAGGGACTGTATTTCCGCCGACGACCTTGCCACCTGAAGTGCGTAGGTCTCGCTAGCAGATGTAAGGGCCACATGCTTTTGAAACAATAAAGCCTTCAGTCGACTCAACTTGTCGAAATTAACCTTGGAAGTAGTAATATGAGGCCAGATGTCCGCTACCTCCCTAATTTGAGTGGGGGGAAACAACACATTCCCGCAGCACGTAACGGCCTTGGTGACAACGACAATGTAAACTATTCCGGCACGCATGCCACAGCAGCGTTTGCTGTTAAGAACAATGTAACTGCCGTTAGAAAGCACCTGGAAAGTGTTTTTAATAACCGGGACTGGAACTCCCTTCAGAAAACAAGCTAAGTTAGCAATCGAAGCGTTACACGCCCGTGCAAGGACAGCTGTTTACAAACCATGGAATAGCTGACAGAAGTTTTGCATTCACTATCGCTAAGAAAAACCTCCCTCAAACCATTAATACATCTGTATAGAAAGGGAAGCTCCCACACCTTGTGTATGTAACTGTCTCCCAACCGTTCATATCTACCCACCGGAATGTGTTTCAAACAAGAAGTAAATTGCAGAGTGGAGATAGGCAGATTAATTACCCCATGAATCAACCACTCAGCTGACGGAATCTCAGCAACCGTGAAAGGCAGTTTATCCAATTTCTCAGTATTCAACATGACATACGTTGCTTCCTTTTTAGCCATCAGCTGTTGTTGACGAGTTAAATTAAAGGAGACAAAGATCTCTCTGGCACGAATGTGCTGCCACGGAACGCGACCTGCCTTCAAGGTCTGAAGAGTCCAACCCAGCTGCATGATGGACCGTGTCTGACTCTGCCCATGATATAAAGAAGACATATCTGATTTAATAATGTCTATAGCAGAGGAAACAATGCTTTCAATTGTGTAAACACAGTCAGAAAGGGTATGCATGCCATTATCCACAACAGATAAAGCCTGTATCAGGTTTTCCTGATCAATTTGCCTCAGCCGGGCTGCTGCCTCCTGTTGTGAAAGCTTCCAAATCTCATTGTATACTTCGTATAAAAATCGTTTCTTCCGAGGTACCTTAGGTCCTGACAAAAAATCTTGTAAGTCAGTATCATTAGACAGTAACGTGAGATGTGATTTAACTGCATCCAGCGTGGATGATTTTAACCATTGCTGACAAAGCTTTCCCACGCTGTATGTAGTTATGATATCAGCATGTTCTGGTGAAATGTAGCGAGGGTCTGCCCTACTAGTCCTGAACCCCCCTGAAGAGGTGACAAAACGTTGATGACACTTATTAGTGTCTACAGGCCATAATAACCACCCGCCCGGATGTACCAATGAAGTGTTAAGCGTACCATTCTGGACCCAGTGTGTAAACTCATTAAACGTAGCATTAACATATCGCTGCCAATTGTTCAATTTGGAAGGGACAGGTATACTAGGCAAATTCAATTCTCTAATTGTCGCCAAGCCCAAACAGCTAGTCTGTTGTACTGTGTCATTGAGGAAAATCATCTGCACAGGGATAATACATGCTCTAAATAATGTGTCCCTGCCTTGCATCTGCCAATTTTTCGTTCCCCAGACACTTTTTAAGTCAACAGTCTTAAACCAATATTTTAAAAAAACGAAAGTTTAGATACAAACAAATTCGAATACAGTAATTTAGTATTGGTCAATAACATTTGCTTATTAGCATACGGAGTAACTTTAAAATAGTAAGAACTAGCATTTTGTTGATTATGCCCAGAAAAATATGCAAATTTATCATAATATGTTTTTGAACTCCCCTGTGGAGGAGTCGGGCAATATTCCCATTACACATAATCAAATATGGACTTAGGGCTACTTGCTTTATGAATAAAGTGGTGTCCATAATAGTTGTAGCAAAACATGTCACCATGATTATCTCTAAACTGATAAGCATTTTCATCGTCATAGACAGTATAATATTGCAATTCAGTCAGCATAGAATCTACTGTCTTCACATCCCAATCATCAGAAACAATGCCTGGTATAACAATATCATTCATTGATAACTTGAGAACATACGGTATTTGAATCAATTCAGTGGGACCATATATATCAAACATTACTTTATCCCACACAATCCCATCCGGAATCGGTATCGCAGAAATGTTTACATTGGACAAATCTCTTTGAACCATATGAGACGAAAAATGTGGTTTTAATACTGTCTCCACATGCTCAATGTCAGATCGTTCGGGAAGAAAATGACCATGTATTACTAGAAAAAAAGTAACCACAAATCCCAACCACAAAAAAGAGTCATTACAGCCATAAAAAGCCACAAATAGTTCCAAGGAAAAACAAAATATGTGCGTTTAAGCCAACACAGCAGCTTACGTGGACCTCGGATTGAAGATAGTGAGGACGAGGAGTCTGACGCGGCATCATCAGTGTCGTTGAAGCAGCCAGAGGCAGTTCTTGCAAAAGGTGCAACTGTGAACAAAGAAGCAGATGGAGGCTCCCGCCTTGGCACACTGTAAACCACATGTTCAGAAACATCAGTAGAACGTACAGCAACTTGATCAAAAGATTCCAAATTAATCGTCGTCTGTGGAACAATCGCAAGATCATCTTCCACCCTCCCCAAGCTCGGAGAGGAAACAGCGTTGGTGCAAATCACCTGCAGCGGGACTTCTTCCCCAGTAGTGAGAGGGATTCCGGAACTACTGGGTGTCCCGCTTGGTCTGCTGTGCAGAATCGGCCACATGTTGTAACTTGACATTATCAATGGAAACAAAGCGATTTCCCTTGGCCCTATGCAGCGGCGGTAAAATTACAGTTCTCGTGCCGCTAACCCCTAATACAGGGACTGGTGCTCGATAAGAAGGACCAAATTCTTTCTTTACTGTGACCTTTTCACGCACAAGATCCCCAATCCTGGGTATCCAACCAGTAGGTGTTACTGGCTCATCCTTAATTCCTGAGGAGTCAGCACTCGCAGAAGAGTTATCTTCACGGAATTGTTGTAAATCCTGTAAAACAGTGACACAATCATTTATGTCAAAAGGCGTATCCGCTGCCTCCACACCAGGACCATCTAGATCAGGAACATACATTTGTGTTCCAAACAGGCACTCATATGAAGTACAACCCCCCAATGACCTTCTAGGCAAGTTATTAAGTGCTCTCTGTACTCCATACAGGTGGGCTAGCCAACCACGACCCGTACCTATAACTCTGGCCGTTAAGGATTGCTTTAAATCACGATTTAAACGCTCCACAACAGAATTTCCCTCGGGATGAAATGGAGACGAGAATTGAAGTTGGACCCCCAACAAAGCCATGGTGTCCCTGAATGCCTTAGAGGCAAATGCAGGGCCCTGGTCCGAATGAAAAGCTGCAACAGCAAATGTATCGACAAAGATGCGCAAATCTTTAATAACAGTACGAGCGTCAGCCGAGCGTTGTGGCCAGACCCACACAAATCTGGAGCACGAATCTACAGCAACCAAAATATATTTGAATGCACTATCGGGTGTCAGCGGACCACAATGATCCAAGTACACACACTGTAAAGGCTTATTTGAAATCAGAAGGTGCGTCTGCTGCGGGCGTCTAGCCGACGAAGCTTTGATTTGTTGACAAACGTCACAACAAAGGACATACTGCTTTGTCTCTTTATAGAGACCAGGCCACCAGTAACGAGCCTGTAAAAGTGAAATCGTGGCCGCCACACCAGCATGTGCAGATGCCGCCCCCTCATGTGCTGCAGAAATTAACCGAGGTCTCTCAATTCTATTGGGCATTTCACGTACACCAATGCCTGGAATGTTAACAACAGCATTTAGCACACTACTCAAGCAGTAACTATATTTAGAAGGAAATCCTTTAGGAAAGGGCGTGCCATCAGCCGTAGCCCTTATAGCAGCCGAAATCTCTGTGTCTGGTTTGGAACTCGAATGAGTTACTGCGGCCACAGTGGCGACAGCCACTGCCGACTTCGCGGCTTCATCAGCCAAAGTATTCCCAGCAACGTGTATTCCAACGCGCTGGTGTCCAAGTGTATGTACAACATGGACCTTGGGAAGCGTTTCCTTCAGATCCGCAACCTTACCCCACACCAATTTGTGTTTAATGGTGTTGCCTTTAGAATCTCTGAACCCATTCAACTTCCAATAGTACAAATATTAATTGAAAGACTGAACACAGTAGTAGGAGTCACAGACCAGCAAGGTTAAAGTCACCAGATCTGTGTGCTCCAATGCTAACAATAGAGCTTTGAGCTCAGCCAGCTGTGCTGTACAATCTCCCAAGGTTTGAGTATAAGTATGTCGAGGGCAGAACACTTCCCCCTCCATAGTGCCGCTCACCACCGCACATGCAGCAGAATATTGTTGTTTAGTCCCAACCGCCGGTTGCGCAGAGCCATCGGTATACATGACCACCTGATATTGGTCAATAGGCAATGTGCCAGCAGGAACTGGGTACTCCATTTCATATTGAAGAAATTCTTGAGTCTGCAGTTTAGGGTCAAATATGTAATCTACATCAGTGGCTGTCAAAGACGTAGCCCATTGTATCCATCGCAGGTGTAAAGCTTTCGAATTAGGAACACTCGCTTTTGTAACAGCCTCTAAGGCTGGAATCGGGGAAACGACAATGATGCGTTGTCCCTGGGCAAGAGGTCTTTCTTTAATCACAGCCATCTGTACTGCAGTGAGTATTTTCTCAGTTTGTGCAAATCGTTGTTCTGCAGCAGAATACAAGTGGGACTTGTATGCAATCGGACTGTCTCACCCTCATTAAAGGTGACATATGTAAACCCAACAGCCCCAGGTATCACCTTGATGACTAAATGTGTTTTATTGTCCCTAGAGTGTAAATGTTGAAATGCTAAGAGATCAGTTTGCAAATCTCGTAGTATATGTGTATGCTCAATCGTCCAAAATCTACTCGAAAAATTTGGGCGAATCAACTCGTATAAGGGTTTTATACGTGTAGCATAATCAGGAATGTAAGTTCTGCCAAAATTCAGAAACCCCAATAATGACTGGAGCTTCCGAACCGTATTAGGAGGCTGCAACTGAGCACATTTCTCCAAAAAATGTGGCGCTAAGCTCTTGCCCTCACTCGACAATTCATATCCCAGGAAAATGACGCTGAGGAAGGCAATCTTTGATTTCTTAAAATTAAACTTATAGCCAATTTCAGCAAACCCCACAACAATGCGTGCTATGCGCCTTAGATGTTGCAGAATCTCATCATCCGTCAAATATATATCATCAACATATGATAACGCTTCAGGGTCCAACTCATGCAGAATTTCAGTAACACGAGCTGAAAATAGTCCCGGGCTATTCTTATACCCCTGAGGCAAACGACAAAACTTTTTCTGAGAGCCAAACGCACTGAAACTGGTATAGTCCCGACTCTCGGGCGCTATATTTTGGCAGAAAAATCCATTCTAGATATCTAATGTTGTTTTGTATTTTTTACGCACAATATTATTCATAAGTGCTGCGCTATGTGAATTCTGTATCGCATATGTGCGTGTATGTCCATTTAAATGTCTGTAATCCACCACTATCCTATATGAATGGTCCGGTTTAGCAACTGGAAATAAGGGATTATTCATCGGTGAGACACAGGTTTCAATTACACCCTGGTACTCCAATTGTGTAAGAATTTTCCTAACCGATGCCCTTGCCTCAAATTTGATAGGATACTGCGGCTGCGGCTGAGGTTCGCCCTTTATTGGAATTACTTGATAAGGTGATTGTCTATCCCACCCCACGTTATTTCTATATAGGGCAGGGGCCTGTGCTAGAGCCCATGTCTTACTATAGGACTCCGCTAGTTCTCTCGGAACAAGTGGTGAGAAGGAAGGTGTAATAACCTCCTCCCCAACCGGACAGTCGCGAACAAAGTCAGGTGGCCAATCTTGTTCAGCCAGCAGAACATCATATGATTTTACCACATGGTCCCAAAAAATGGCGGGCACAACGCGATCAATGTCCCCTTCTAATCGCAGAGTCACTTTATATACTCTATCAGGATCAGAGACTCGCATATCCGCCGTTTCGACTTGTATAAAGTCATCAGTTGCTTTCACCTCCAGATGCTCTAGAAGACTCCGGCGAACTATTGTGACCTCTGCCGCGCTGTCTAACAGTGCTAACGCCCATGTCTTGTTCAAGAGAACTCTCTTCTTGAGCGGCATGTCTAACTGAGACTGCTGCCACTTTCTTCTTTTTATATTGTTGTTTTTGTTGCAGTGGTTTCTCTTCTTGTTTAATAGAAACCTCTGTTGAGCGTTGTGAGTCCTGTCTCGGTTTCACGTACTCAGTTCTGCGCTCAGATCGCCCACCTCTCTCACTTCTCTTGTCCGAGGAGTCCTGAAAGGAACGAGATTGGCGTGTATCAGTATATTGATATCTATCAGGCGTCTTCAAGTTATCCCTATTCCTGAGATTATACCTATTTTGAGGGGTCTCTGGTTGCGGAGACTGTCCCCCATCTTTCTTAGGTGTTTGCTGTTTCTTTTCCCAGCGCTTTTTAGTACCCTCAGGTTGCTGCTGTTTAGCATTATTTTTACCCTGTAATTGGGGTTTTTGTGGTCTAGCCCCTAGGCTATCGCGACCAATACTGGAATATGTTTCTGCTATTATTCTCGGAAGTTCCCGCTCCTGATTAATCTGCGGAACGTCCCGAAGACGCATACGCACTGCTAGTCCTACTGCCTCTCCCTTGAGATTACTCAAAATAATAGAAGAAACTGCGGCAAAATTGCCCATCAACTGCATGCCCAAATCTAAGGCAGGGGCAGCCCCATATTCATCTTGAATTTGTTTAAGTACCTCTGGTAAATTAGCTAATGTCGGTGTTCCGTGTGCCATAGTGTAGAGCGCGGCAAACACTGTGCCCCAGGTATTACAATGATCCACAGTAGGAACCATCCCATATGGCAAACACATCGTCAAAATTCTATGTTTATCCTAAGGTCCCGTATGGGGAAATACTGCTTCCAGCGTATTAATTTTTTGCGCCAGCCAAAATGGAGTTTCCTCACGTTTAGCCGGTACTTTACCCATAACTGAGTGTACAGTGGCTGGATTAATACCCGGAACCACTGCCTGTGGGTGTGCCGGAGCAGCACGCGCTGCGTTTGTATTTAGTGTCTGCATTACAAATTGAACTAATCGTCTATATGTAGCCGTTAAGTCTGTATATAAACGACGAACCTCAGACACTGCCAATTGAGCAACCGCAGGATGTGGTGTATATGTAGCCAATAAAGGCCAGGTAGGACCATCATTACTTAGTGGACCTAACCTAACTTGTGCTACTGTGTGTGGGAGGGCGCCATCAAGCCAATTATGGTGTTCTTGATAAGATAAAGGTATCTCTAAGTATGCATAAGCCCTGTACTGTCCAGGGACATTCGCAACAGTGTATTCGTGAAAAGTGTTTGTACCTCCATCAACTGCTGGAAACACTGTGGTAAATAATTTAAAATACCTCTGAATTTGCCTTGTAAGTTAAATAAATAATAAAAAAAGGAGAGAGACGGGGTCCGAGATGTAGAGAATAATCGGGATTTATTCAATAACTCGAGTTAAGGGAGAGCTCCTTCACCAAGTGGGTTAGGGAGTAGTCTGTCTTACTTCGCACAGCATAGAGCTTTTATAAATTTTTCTACTACATGCAAACAAATGGCAGAGGTTCAATCATTTTCCACTAGTTAGGTATAAAAACATTTGTATGCCTCAGGGGAGAGGAGTGGGAGATTGCTTACAAACAAAAATGTGCAAACAGCTGAAGCGTATAATAGTGTGTAGTAAATGGCAGGTATGACCTTGTTCCAATTGCAGGTTATTCCGTGGAAATTAGTTTTTCTCAAAATTGGCTTAACCGCAGGTATGTGGCCGGTCTGGTATTCGGCCTTAGGCATATTACACGATGTAGCTGCTTTCAAGCTGCATCTTTTTCGGTCTATTTCCTCTGCGACGGGGTGTTTAAAACACTCACAAAATGAATGCCATATTCAATATGGTTGTGCTGATGTCAAATGAACAGTGGTTGCACGAAGGGTGAGAAACTATTTTTCCACAACACGACCCAAGAATAAAAAAGTTCTGTTCTATAGGCTGCATGGGCGTCCACCACAAAAGTGACCGAACCCCCCTGGACCGTCAGTCCATGTGCTACCAGATGTCTTTTGAGCGGGTGTCGCATATTAAGTGCTACATTCATTACATTGGGATTCGCCATTTGTAATGACAGCACTAGGTCAGAGAAGGCACACCAATATCGGGGTTTTCCTTTCAAAGTTCAAGCTTGAACAACCAACCACTAAGTAATAGGATGCCTATCCCGTGGTGGCGGAAATCCTCAGCCCCACGGACGTTTCCGCATACGGAACCGAGGAGTCAATATATATATGAGACCGAGAGAGTCAGCCGGACCTAAAAATTAGAGCCAGACCAAACGTTGGCGGCGCCATGTCGCGTGGGCTCTCATTATCCTAAATGAGACTACTGGATTTCTAGGCAGCAGGATCGATAACGGTGTGGGGGACTGAGTCTGACCCACGTGTAAGGAACTCTGTCACCCTAAATCCGTTTTTTGCTCCGGCTAACTAGCAGTGCCTCATTTCTCCCACGGGAAGAGATGATTGGGCAGCCGAGCGCATGACATCTTTGGAACTTCTCAGGGAAGTCGTGGTCACTCAGATCCAAACCAACTCTCTCATTTACAGTATTATCTCATATACAAATGACAAAGGCAGTATAAGTTTTATATAATGTTTTAATAAAACAACTGCATTTTAGATATTAAGGCGTGAGCCGCAATAACCAGAACCATACAACACAGTAGGATTTAAATAGTCACCAGGAGAGTAAAACATAAGAACAAAGCTATCATTGTGTCTAATAGTTTCTACTCTCCCTCTGCTTGTTCTATTTCGAGCACAGTATGTTAAGCTTCTAACTTGCCTTTCTGAATCACTGGGGAGACATCAGCCCTCATACCTGAGCAAAGGCCTGTGATCTTGGTTCAGCATCTGCAACGAGGCAGTCAGCGTCTAGTTGTGGTTCCCTGGTCGGAATCTCCCTCTTGCGTATATTGGGACAAGGAAGTGTTTTCATAACTAACATGTCAGCGTGATCACAAAATGTCCCTACGCAGAAATACCAAAGACTAAACTCCTACCACGTCTATCGGCAATGTACCAGACTGTGTGGGTTTTTCCGACCGTGGCGGGCGGCGGGCACCGCCCGCCGGGCGGAGACCGCCAAAAGACCGTACCGCGGTCAAATGCTCGCGGCGGTCATTTTGACTTTCCCGCTGGGCAGGTGGGCGACTGCCAAAAGGCCGCCCGCCCGCCCAGTGGGAAAGCCCCAGCAACGATGAAGCCGGCTCCGAATGGAGCCGGCGGAGTTGCTGGTGTGCGACGGGTGCAGTGGTACCCGTCGCGATTTTCAGTGTCTGCTTTGCAGACACTGAAAATCTTAATGGGGCCCTGTTAGGGGACCCCTGCAGTGCCCATGCCGGTGGCATGGGCACTGCAGGGGCCCCCAGGGGCCCCACGACACCCGTTCCCGCCAGCCTCTTCCTGGCGGTGTAAACCGCCAGGAACAGGCTGGCGGGAAGGGGGTCGGAATCCCCATGGCGGCGCTGCTTGCAGCGCCGCTGTGGAGGATTCCCTGGGGCAGGGGAAAACCGGCGGGAAACCGCCGGTTTCCCTTTTCTGACCGCGGCTTTACCGCTGCGGTCAGAATTGCCCCTGAATCACTGCCAGCCTGTTGGCGGTGCTTCCTCCGTCCCCGGCCCTGGCGGTCCATGACCGCCAAGGTCGAAATTACCCCCTGTATCCTTGACTGAAGCACAGAGTGAACAAGAATGTGTTATGGAGAACTCCAGTGCTGAAGTAGGCTAAACAGTGTGATATGAATATAAAACAAGACCGTAGAACTGGCTATTTGAAAAATAACAGTACGAAGCCTAATAAAAAGCATGTAGAGCAAAGTGCACAGAGGCTCTAAGCTGCAAGCAAATGAATAAAATACATCCAGGGCAAAGTGCACAAAGGCCTAAAGCCTGAAGCTAATGTGCAAAGGATACGTAAAACTAATCACACTACACTGCAAGCAGTGCAGAAACCTGAGAAAATTGCTGTGGTCAAATGCAATGCACACCAGAGAGGACATGATTATGTAACATTGGGAAATGTTTATGCAGACCAGGTTGCAAAATGTTGTGCTCTAAATGGAATATCATTCAAAGGAAACTGGGAATTGATGTCTGAAAATTAAGATATTTATGCAAACTTTACTGTACAGATAATGGAGACACTACATGAATTGAAAGCAATACAGAACATTGTTACAGGTGAAGAAATGAGGGATTGGATTAAAAATAAATGCATACAAAGGGAGAATGAGATTTGGGTGACCATGGAAGGAAAGGTAGTCTTGCCAAATAGTCTGCTGACGCAACTGGCTAGATATTACCATGGCCAAACACACATTGGAAGGGATGCAATGATCAGGAGTTTCAAACAGTAGTGGTACAATCCAAAATTCAGACAAGTGGCAGAGCTTGTGTGCCATAGGTGCATAATTTGCCAGCAGATGAATGTCGGTAAAGGAACAATTGTCAACATAGGGTACATAGGGATGGCAGGAGGTCCATTCAGTAGAATTTAGATGGATTTCATTGAGATGTGTGCATGTGCAGGTTTGAAATATGTGTTGGTGATTGTGTGTATTTTCAGTCATTGGATTGAGGCTTACCCAACACGAAGAAATGACAGTCTGACCTTGGCTAAGTTGCTTTTGCGAGAACTAATTCCACGTTTTGGTTTTCCTGTCTCAATTGAATCAGATAGGGGTACACATTTCAATAATGAGGTGATAAAATTGCTTTTCTCTGCATTAAACATTCAGCGAAGACTACATTGTAGTTATCGCCCAGAAGCTTCAGGTTTAGTGGAACAAATGAATGGAACACTGAAATCACGATTGGCAAAAGTGTGTGCATCAACAAATCTAAAGTGGCCAGATGCTGTACCTCTAGTGCTAATGTCAATGAGAAGTACACCTGACAAAAAGACTGGGTTATCTCCACATGAGATACTGATGGGGAGAGCAATGAGAGTACCAGCAATACCTGCAAACACACTTGTGAATATTACAGATTATATGGTGCTAGATTACTGCAAAAGCCTGGCTGATGTAGCTCGGTCTTCTTCTCATCAGGTGGAAGCTGCAACAGCCCAGCAAATACAAGGTCAACAACATAGTCTGAGAGAAGGATACTGGGTGCTCATAAGGAAACACGTGCGAAAGTCTTGCCTTGAACCACGTTGGAAGGGCCCGTATCAAATTGTGCTCACAACAACAACTGCAGTAAAGTGTGCTGGTTTGTCGAACTGGGTGCATGCAAGCCATACGAAAAAGTGCATGATCCAACAGAGAGAGATGAACAGCTGTAGAGATAGCCAACAGTTGCCAATACTGTAAACCAAGGAGGGAACAGTGAGCAAAACAACGGAACTGACAAAGATGTACCTACTCCTAGAGCAGATGAAAGAGAACAAAATGGTGAAAAGGAACAAGCTGTAAAAGGAGTAGAAGAATTAGTCCGGGACAAAGGAAGAGAGACTGATTTTGATCAGAGGAGGGTGTCCTCGAGGGAGAACGAAAAAGAGGAAACCACAAAAGAAAAATCTGCTCAGAAGAGGGAAACCTCAGAAGCAGGTGGTTTGTCCAACCAAACAGAAGGCGAGACAGACCCCGTTGGGAAAGGAATTGAGAATGGTCCCACCCAAGTGGATTATACTCTTACAGAACCAATTGCGGGAACGTCTAAAGAGAAGGGTACAAAGGCAAGTGAAGACTCAATATTGAGGAGATTATTGACAAAAGGAACGTTGAAAGGAGAAAATTGGCCAGAGAAAACGGTAAAAAGGGAATAGTTGATGAGATATCATCAGAACCAGAGGAGAAAGAGTTGCCTGGTGAAGAACAAACGAGTGGAGAAGATAGTGAACGTTGAAGACGACCGAAAAGGAAAAGAGTTGCGAGTAAGAGATATGCTGGACCTGAATGGGCATTTTTGAATTTGAGTGATTGGCAAGAAGAATTTTTGAGCTATTGTTTTGACAGAGACTTAGAAAATTCTGATTTCTGACAGTGTAAACAATTCATAAAAAAGACATTGGGTTAAAGATAAATGAGAAAATTGAGTACTAAACTCATGCTGAAAAGACAAATATTGAAACTTACTGGAAAAGACAAATGAAAAACTGAACTTAGACAAGCTGCTATACTGAATTTGACAAAGGATCTGTCCAAGAGTGAATGAATTCATAAAAAATAAAAAAAAATTAGGAGGCGTTTTTTAGATTTTTGATAATTTTTTAGTTTTTCTTTTTTTTTTTATTGTTATTCTTAAAATAGAAAATGAGTAACTCACACAACCAAAACTGTAGGATTAGTTGCTGTAAAGTGCTTGGAACTGGATTAGCAGTAATGAGTGTGTTGATATGTTTATTGTTGTTTGTGGGAGTGTCTGATTATGAGATTAATGGAGTAAATCAGAATGTGGAAATAAATTCTTTAGATTTGGCTGATAAATCATTGACTAAAGAGAATTTGAGAATAGATGTAAAATATTAGCATAGGGAAAAAGAGCTTTCTTCTAATGTGTTCTATTGCATATTGCATGAGTATGTTGAGGTGATGGATGCGACTGATTGTTATGTATGTACGCAGATTCTGGCTTCAGTAGAAGGAGGAACTACATATCACAGTCTAACTGTGACTTACGCTATAAGTTGTAGTCTTTTGCTAACACGCTTCTAAAAACAAGAGTATATTCAATACTTTTATTCAAATGATCACTTGGTATTGTCCTTTGTAACTATCATAGGATATTTGAATAAAATAGCCAAAGAAAATAACATAGTGATTATGAGAGATTTCTTTGAGCCAACTCTAACCTTTGGAACTGCCTTTGCCCACAGGAATAATTTGGCTTGTTTGCTAACACCAGTAGAAAAGAAATGTCTAGATAATACAGAAGATAGAAGGAGAGAAATCAAGGCAAAAATGGATAAGGGAAAAATAAGTAGGATGCCTGAAATAGACTATGCTTATACTAACATTACTAAGCAGGGTAAGCTAATCATAGATGCTGAGCAAGTAGGGAAACTTTTTATACAAAGACCTTGGAGTAAGAATGATAGATTGTTTGTGTGAAAGAGTGAATGTAAACATGTTTTTATGTTTAAGAGTAAGTGGGATTTTATGATGAATGGACAAGATCCTCCGATTCCTGGCGTTTATTATATTTGCGGAAGAAATGCATATTACCGTCTTCCTAGAGGATGGTATGGGACATGTTATCTGGGAGTAGTCTTTCCGAAAATCTATCAATTGGAAGACTTGAGTAAGGTTCCTATTTCTATTAAATCAAAAACGAGACACAAGCGAGAATCATTTTCTAGCATTGTGGGAGACATATTTGGGGCTATATTTCCATCAGTGGGAGTGGTCCTAAACTCTGTTAAGATTCAGAAATGTTCCACAATAGTGGATAATATGTTGACAAGATATTCCAGAGCTATCATTCTTCTTGATACAGAATTAGCTGCTACGAGAGCTATGGCACAACAGAATCGCCTTGCATAAGACATTCTTTTGGCGAAAGAGGGCGGAGTTTGTAAATTAATTGGTTCGAATCATTGTTGCTCGTTCATTCCTGACAATTCAAGAAAGGTTAAAGAATTATTCACTAATGTGACCAACACTAATAATAAAGATTTGAAAGAGCTAAAAGAAATCACAATTTGGGAGAAAGTTGGAAAAGGAATTGAAGCTGTGGGAAATTGGTTTAGTAATGTGGGATGAAATGTTATTTTTAAAATTGCAAAATGGCTGTCAATAATTGTGTTTTGTTTAATTGGAATTTGGGAAACATTTAGAATAATTAAGTGTGTTAGGAGAGGAAATTAGAAAGGAATAAACAACATTTTTAAATGGAAATGAATACATTTTACAGAGAAAATAAAAGGAGAAAAACAAAGTTTAAATCTTATGATAATATATAAAGTGGATTAAAAGGTGATGTGATGACATGAATAGTCATCAGAGGAGAGATTGTGAGAGCGTGAATTTTCAAATATGTTTATTAATGATTTTCGTATTAATAATGAGTGATGAATTAACGTGTAAAACGAGAAAACTTTTACTTAACTGAGCAAAACTATACTCAGATGCTGTAGCTATTTTCCATGATTAGAAGTTTCAATAATAAACGTTTTCAAGCTTGTGTAGACGTATCCACAGCTACCCCTAGCGGGTTGCAGTGACATGTCCTACAAGGTCATATATTAACTGAGCATTGCATAAGTTGAAATGTCCTATTGTTTGAGAATGTTACTAATATCTGGTCTTTCCACGAGGATGGAAATAAATGCAGCTGAGAGAGTTTATTCCTGAGAACAAGATATTCAAGAGGGGGATGAGTCAATGGAGTTACAGAGGAGACGGAAGAAGAGTGTACCTACTGAAAGAAAATGTTATGGTTAGCGTAGGTTTGTCAAGATTAGCTCATTAAATTAGTTGTCGATTGGTTGAAATAAAAACACCCCATAGACTGACCAATCAGGAGTTGATTAGATTTTAGTTTAATAATCTGTGTAGACTAATTAGGGGCAGTGAGAGGGAGAGTAGAATGCTTGGACTGTGGGTTTGTTGTTCCTTGAGAGCAGTTGAGTGTTGAGATTAGCTGTGGTAAGGCTCAAAGCTGTTGATGGTGTCCTCAAGTGGAAGCTGATCTTTTGCTGTTACTACTATTATGGTAATGTGTGTTATTAGATGTGAATTGTGGCTCTCTTGCTTTTCAGGTACCAACTGCAACTAATGATTAAATTGCTGCACGTTATTAATTTTTATAAATTGACATAATTGAGTTAAGAGTTTTCTAAATTTGTGTTTCTAAATTCTTTTCACATGAAGCCCACATGTAATGCTAATCTGTGGTTGGTAAGAAAAATAACCATCGCTTATGATCTGGTTTGAAATCATTTTAATACTGAACCAATGACTTCTGTACCATCATTACTGGTTTTTATATTATTAATAAGTGTGATTCTATTGGAGATTATTTGTTTAACCGTATTAATCAAATTGAGATAAATACCCATTTCAATGAACCGCTATTGATTCTTTATGCTTATCATTTGTGTTTGAGAGTTATCTTTGTGACCTTAGCATTGTTAATAAAGGGAAATAAAACTCAAATATTCTTGTTACTAAACTGGTGTGATTATTGACTGAAGCTTTATAATATTGAATATTGTTGAATTGTTATTGGAATATTGGTACTCACAAATCCCATAGGTGACATCCCCTCAAACCTATGTCGCTTCCATCCATCGTGCTCTCACAGAGGATCCCTTATAAAGTATTAATAAAAGTTTGGATCTCGTGGCGCGCTTGCAGTACTAAACAACATGTACGGTAATAAATCCTTGACACGGTGTGACGCCATGGCATACGGAACGTCACATGCCAAACATAGGCCCCAATCCCGTCATTACATTTGATGTTTCGCTGTGTCGCCCAAAATTAAATCTCTCTTTTCCAAACCTCCGTTGTGGACCACATATGTTACAACCCGCTTACTCTCTCGACATTCCCCAGTAGTGTCTTCGCAGTACAGAAGTTATGAACTATTTTCATTTTGAATGATTCATATTTTAATGCTTGCTATTTAATTTTACATCACACCTTCGTAGATTTTCACGCTTATAAGTGTAAATGGGATCTTGCCGATTCCAGTAACACGGCACTGGCAATTCAGTTTGCACTGGTACTCAAGACTTGTCTCTGTTGCCCTTAAATAATTAGTGTCTCCCACGCCCCTGCTGGCACCTTCGCAATATCTGTATTACACCGCATTCAAGATCTCTCTAGCACAACAACAGGGATTTCCTGGAAGTCGGAATCACGTCACAGAACATACTCGCTCTCCCATTGGGTGTTCTTCGCGTCACGTGACATTGTCAAGCCCTATCCTCAGCTCCTTTCGTCGCAGGCAGTTGAAACCGGCTGGGACTGCTCTACGTTGTCGGTGAAGCCCGGGTGGCGCTGCGACCACTGCCCGGCATGGAGACTTCGCTCCCCCCACCCCGCTGAGAGCCGTCCCTTCCCCCTCACCCCCAGCCCCCCATTCCCCCATCCCCGACACCGCTGTGAGTATTGGCTGGGAGAGAGGATGTATTATCCCACCCAGGCTAAGAGCAGCAGGATGTTTCTTGGGAACCTTGGGAGGGGAAGTTAGAGGTACTGGGTGTGTGTTCATGTGCGTGTTCTTGTAAGTATCCGTGTCTTTACTGCGCGAGGTGCTGCTACTGGTCTAAGGTCGTTGTTGGGCTTCAACGTGGTACCACCTACCATTTCAAACGTGGATGCAGGGAGATGGAGGTTAGATATTTGGACAGCTCATCTGAAAGCCTCTAGTTCTGGGGCGGAAGAGTCCGCTTATGACTATAACAGAAGATTGGCAACTGCATTGTACGCTTAACCCGTCTTCATTGGTTTTAATCCGGCGTGATGAGGCCTTCGCAAGTAACTGGAGGTCTTCTTAGTTTGTATTTTTGGGAACAGTTGAACAGTCATATTAAAGAGCGGGTTTTATGTATTTGTCCCTGGCAGATGTTTTGGGTGTTGCAGCAGCTCGGAGAAGGGTCTGTGGAGATTCCACAGCGCAGTACCGCGGCAGATTCCAGGAGATTTTACCCCCCACTAACCTTCACTAGCAAGGTGCGCCCACCCGAGACATCGGGGACAGTTAGATGGTCTTGCGCAGGTGTATCCGAGCAATCTAGTTTCTATAACGCTGTGGCTTTGTGAATTCTCCCGTTGGGAAGAGTGATTCGTAATATCGTACACTAGATAACTCTCTCTTTTGTAGGGCTTTGATAAATAACGAATCATCCTCATAAAGCTAAACACACACAATATATTTTTTTTACAACTACGCTGCAATATGTTTCACTGCCTACCTAAACAGATCTAAGCGTTTCATGGCTAAAAAAATATTACCCCAAACGCTCCTAGCCCGTTTCTTCCAAAAGTGAAGCGAGGTTTCTCTAATCTACTAAAACAGCTCAACAATCTTGCATCAACATTTCGTTAGAATTTTTTTTAGACATATACCATGGCACGTGACACTACGCTCCCTTTTCAGATTTATTTTTGCTGCAGTATCAATGTGCGCGTTTTCTTTCACAGGCAACGCTAATGTAGTCATATACATGAGTAGCTACTGAAACGGGCAAATCATTAAACTCTATACTTAGATGTTAATGGCATATTACGTAGCGATATGGCCTCATTGCATGCAAGAATTTGGGGTGGGGTGCTGCATTGCTGTTGAGGATTAGTCGTTTTTCACTATAAATGTACCTTCATTATTTGCAACAGGGTATCCAAATCATATTCGTTTGTTTATTCTCCCGCTGAAATGTATAGCAGTTTAGGGGTTGGAATTCTTATTTCATCGTCAGTACAAAGCATGTGACAAATTAGGCTAAATTGTTTCTTGTAGAAAGTGGGCATAATAGGCTCCGATTGAATGAAGGCATATACTCTTTCTTTGCATCTATTTATGCGGTAGTATCTAATTTCAAGCGACTGTAAAAGCAGGCTAGGTACCATGAACTGTTAATTCTTTTCTACGGTTGTCTTTAGTTAGAATTATCAGCCTATTTTCCCTTAAGGGTGCTTCTTACAAAACTATTGGTGCAATAGCTTAGAGGTTTGAAGGTTGAAATTTCCTTGCACTGTTTCTTAAAGATTCTTTGAAATAAATTGAACGTTTACTTCTGCTGAGTTGCTCACGTGTGCTGCACATTTCTTACTAGTGGAATTTGCAAAATGTTGCAGGAGTATTTCAAGAAACTACACCGTTTATACATTTCTAGAAAAGTTTGCATGTTTAATGCCAAAGGATGAGGAATTTCTACCAGGTGGCAATCTCTTCAGCATAAATGCAATACATTCGTGCAATTTACACAGTTTAACTTTTTCCTTTGAGGAAAATATTTTTTTAATGTGATAAAACCTCCTACCTTAAACCCAATGCTCTAAATGGGCCGGTACTGAATACCAGCACTTTTTTACTTTAAGAGGGAGAGTACCGACACATCTCAAGAAAAACTTAATACTTTCAATTGGAGAGTACTGGCACTTCTCAGAAACAAGCAGGTACTCTGGCACACCACAGTACCTACACTTTAATTTTTCAATTTCGAGCACTACCCAAACCCTCGTTTGAATATGTCGAGATTCCCCCGCATTACTGCCTGAATGGGGGGGCGGGGGATAGAAAACGGACTCTATCTTCGGTCAGCTTCCTCCAGCAACCCCCCCCCCCCAAAAAAAAATAGATGTCATCACTCTGTGTTGATGCTAAAGGGGCTACCCACACCAGTTGCATGAATGGAGTAATTCATTATGAACTGTAGTTCAATTCACAAATCACTTAGAGATTTGAATATGCATTTTCAAGAAACAGTCTTGACACAGTTTGCAGAATTTATAATGCACTATGCGTGTTGGTAAATAATTTTGTTGGTGACAATCCATAGAGCACAAAAACATTGTTTGTTGCCTCTTACATGTCATTTATTACCTGCTTAGCTAGTTTATTTGAAAGGGGATAAGTATTCTGGTTAGACCCTGTCCGATACATTATGCTCGTTAATGTGAGTGTATGTGTAAATATATATATCTCAGACCAATCCTTCAGCTATGTAACACCAAAAGAAAAAGTCGCACTCACTGTGTCATCTTTTCAAAAAAATTTTATTTGGCTACGCATTTCAACCTAAAAGGGTCTTCGTCATGGCCTAAACTTGAAAAATCTTTTTCTACCTGACTGAATGTACATCTAGCTTTGATTTTAAAAAGTGTCAGCGCGTCGGTCCTTAATAAGTAAACTTACAAGGGGACGTGTATAGGTTGAAGAACCTTTTGACTCGTTTGAGATGTTCTTACCATAGCTCCAGAACAGAAGCAATAATCAACACACAGTAGTCAATAATCAAGTCAGTAATTGTCACACGCCATGACCTTTCAGGCATGAATAACCACACCTTTAGTAAAGGTTTAGTACCTTTATTTCCCTTATATTAACAATGCTAAAGTCATATATAAATTAATCTCAAAATCAAATGAAACACATACAAGAACAATACTGGTTGTCTGAAGCATCAGAAGAAACGGTTTAATCAAAGCTTGAATCACAACGCATTCTAAGTTAACAATGCATATCAATAGCAGAGTCCGCTGCAATAGAGATATATGATGCATAAAATTCGGCAAGATAGCTCGTCAAACATTTGTCCCTGCAAATTGTCAGTTATCATGTAAATAGCCTCAACTAACCCAGATTAGCATCAGCATGTGGGGCTTCATAGAAAACAATTTAGAACACACATTTAGGAAAAACGTCTAGCTAAGGAAACTATCAAGACAGCGCAGTTGGTACCCAGAAAGGAAAGGCATAAAAATGTAATTCAGTCACATTGTCATATCTTCCTATCCACGGTATGGGTCAGCAAACAGAATCAGTCTACGTCTTCAGGTCATCAATCAATCAGCAAAACCATCAGGATCTCAGTTCAGAGTATGAGCCCAATGACAGAATCTTGAGTCTCTTCGTCTTCTCAATATCGCAGTAATTCCCTAAACTCTGAACGAGTCTCCTCTGTCGCGTTTACATCAGTCACCTAAAATATCCCCATAATCCCTATTGGTCAGTTAGTTGTACGTTTATACACTACCCAATAATATTTCAACACTAAATTCGACACCTGCTTCAGCAAAAGTCATCCATGTTTACACTCCATTCCCTAACTCATGCACAGCACTCCCACATCCATGCCCTGTACACCCTCAGGCATGTTGTGAGCTTTTTGCACTTTTACACCGCTTGTCCCACAATGTGTACCATACTTGCCCCCCCCCCCCCCCCCCCCCCCCCCCCCATGCAAAGAGTTTGTGATTTGCTGATGTGGTTTTTTTTTTTTTTTTTGTGTGGTTCATTGTTTGGTCATTCTCTGACACTTGCCAGTCCTTTCCCCTCAATATCAAGTGGGGCTCCACTTGGTTGGTTGTTGATACTGAGATACACCACTCAGAAAAAAACAACCAAGCTCTTAACAGTGAGATGACCCACTCTCACCGGCTTTGGAATTCTTTGACTGCGACCAACTGTTCAAATGTTAGTCATGAATGTTTTGAGGCCTACTAAGCATTGTCAGTTGATCAGTTCAGTACCCCTATTGGCTTGCATGAATTGAACCTTGTTGATTTCAAACTGTAGGCAGATAGTGTTCATTGGACTGGGGTAAAATCCATGTCTATCAGTGCCATATATTCAGACTTTGGGCCTCATTGTGAATTGGAAGTCGGAAGATGGCTAAATCATGCAATGGCGGTCGGACTACAAGATTACAACCCAGCCGGTAGAACCGCCACCACTGGCATCCTGGATCATGGATCCTGACACTGTGGTGGCGGTCGGAGTTGTGGTCAGCCACGGCAGAGCTTATGATAGCACCTCAGTGTTGATCACAAGCCCACTTTCAGCCAGCTTTTCCGAGGCTGGTGTGACGGCAACCTCACCCCTGTGGGTTTGGCAGTCAGATGGCCAAACTTGCAGTGGGGTCCTTTTGTCTTGTATCACTAGCTAACCCAATAAAAGATTGAGTTTTTGTAGAGTGCTAGGGCTTGTGTTTTCTGTGACTCCTAAAATCCGCCCCCATGGACAGCTCAATAAATATTCTATTATATTATTGTTCACAGTTGATGGTTATAGAGATATCCGTTGTGCTGAACTCCTACTACATGCTGACCCTTAATAAGTTTCACTGAAAGTCGTGCAAACTGCTCATTTTCATTATGGTTCTGTACGATTAGAAGTGAGAACCACCTTTTGTCTTCTTACAGTTATGCAATTTTTGCAATTGTAGATTGCTGAAAATGGCAGAACGGAGACCAAAAGCGCAATAATTAAAGTTTTTACTCTCTCTCTCTCAGCACTTCATCTAATAACTTGTAAGTAATTTACAACTAGAAATCGTACTTCTTCCCAATCTCCTTTTTTCTGGACATTTCTCATTGCCTTCAGTTTTACCCTTGACCTTATGAATGCATTTGCCTTATTAGCTGCTTTGTTTAAAAATGTTTTTTTTAAACTTTTATGAGCACACCAAAATGAAATAATTGAAGGTTTGTTTACCCTATCACAAAATGTTTAAAACATTTATTTTTTCAAAAGTAGCCAAAATTATAATGTTAACCTTTTAATAATAAAAAAAAAATCTTTCCATGTTTCCATTTGTTCATTGTGCATAGGGGACGATAAGGAGTGCTAGCTTATCAGTCGACAAAACGTTGGATTATGGGACTGGGTTTTACTTTTACAAAGTGCAGTTGGGCAAAAACTCAGAACTATATGAAGTTTTTGCGCATACAGTAGTGCCACTAGAAGTTATGCAGGTGTGCATATGCTTGCGTAGGAGTTGTATATTGCTTTAGTTGTTCATCTTCATGCTTATATGTCTGTTTTCTGTGTGCTTGAGATGTTTTCTCTGTCTGTATGGAAGGATAAAAGGAATGGGCTTCAGTCTTTTCACTTTTTATGTAAATTTAATTGACGTACCTATGAAAAAATATAGTATTAAATATTAATACTTTTTTATATCTACAACTTGATAGAAAATGCACATTCCAAAGTTGGCACACAATCTAATTAACAATTTAAATGCGCTAGGACCTCGGAGATTTGTTTCTGTTGGCGTTTGCTGCATTGTCAGCATATTAGAAAGTTTTAAATTCACTGTAAGTTTAAATTGAGAGTGATTGGACTTATTTTTGCATCCTGTGGTTTTCTGTGCTTTCATTGTGAAATATGAAGCCATCTTTCACAAATTATTGGTCTTGTACTCCTAATTCTTATTTGTATTGTGGAATAGCCTCCAGCTGTAAATTATTCTGCATCCTGTTGCTGCGTTAGTACCCATTCTGTTTATGGTAAATTAATTCTGTTTCCAACTGATCACTTGCATGCTTCTTAAAAAAAAAAAAAGGGAAAAAACAATTCTAAACATTACTATAATTATTGTTTTATTTAATGTATATATTTAACAATATTAAGTGGTCATTAGGTGTTTGGCGGATGGAAACATTCGTCTGCCAAATTCCTGATGAGGATGCCGCCACAGTGCTGGTGGTCTCCCCAGCAGCCCCATCACAACTTTTCCACTGGGCTGACTGGCAAAAACCAAAGTTTGCACCAGTCAGCCCAGTGGGAAAGGTGCAACGGCATTGTTCCCGACTCAATTATGAGCCAGTGGCACTGCTGTCACCATCAGGGTGCACCAGCACCCTTGAAATGCACGCCCAGTGTGCATTTCAAGGGTGCAGGGGGGACCCTTGCACTACCCATACCATTGGAATGGGCAACGCAGGGGCCTCCCTGTGTCCCCCTGCACTTGTTCTCCCTTTGCCTTTTCATGATAAACCAGCCATGCAAAGGATTGTGGAGAACAAGGCTGTAATCAGTACTGTGGCAATGTTGATTACAGCCACAAGCGCCATCATCTCATCGGAATCACTGATCCGAGCGGAGAAGGTGATCTTTTGGTGGTCCGACCGACAAACTCTTAATTTGATGGTCAAAGCCGCTGGGGTCCAGACCGCCACCATGAGTCTGGCGGTCTATTGCATGCCAGAGTCATAATTAGGCCCTTCATTTTCTTTCATAACAAATTTTAATTGGGTATTCATATGCATTAGAGACACAAATGGGCCATACATCAATATAGGATTCTGGAGGATGAGGCCTTAAAGTCGTACAAACAGATGCACCATAAAGCGCCGGTCTACCCTCTCCCCCACCCACTGCTGACTCAGATATCACGTACCAGTGTAGTTCCAGATCACTACACTGCGTTGCTCCATGTCTCAAACCCCCCCCCCCCCGTGGCCACCGTATTGAATCTCCGATAGTCGGTCCATCTCTGCCAAATCTTCTGATGCACCTTGGAGCCCATACAAAAGTCCATTCCAACCTTCCCGACCCCTCAGTAATGTTGGGCGGTGGCTTTCCATAATCGCATGATGTCTCTTTTGCCATTGTGAGCCTGAGGAATAGTAGATGATGATTGTATCTGTTCCCACTTATGCTCTCTGTGCTATGGAGCAGAATCAGTTTCGGGAGATTTGGTATGACCCAGGCCAGAACCTCACTCAAACGCAATACTACGCCTCACCAGAAGTGCGTCCGTGCACTACAGCGCCACACAGTGTGAATAAACCTGCAGACTGTGGTTTCACACCGCACACATGTGGGAGAGCCTGTTGGACCCATACGCCACAGACTGCTCCTCGTATAGAACAGTACACTTAAGGCTTGATATATACTTTGTTTGTGCTGCTTTTGAGAGTAAAAAAAAAAAAGAAAGAAAAGACGCAAATGTGGTGCTAAAAACAGTATAAATCAGGCCCTTAATTTTAAAGTTATTTTTAAAAATAATTCAACATAACTCTTAACCAGGATAACTACAAAATAAACAGAATGTTAGTGAGGGTGGTAATTTTATTTTTGAATTATTGGTCAACAATTAATATGTATTAAGTGAACACATTTCATTTTTTTAAATCATTTAAAGTGTAATACAATTTGAGGAGGTAATGTGTAACTAAAAAACAAAACAAAAAAAACCCATGTTAAATAGCTAATTAAAACTGGGCTAATATACTGAGGGCTTGCACTTATTTAGTAGGTTTAGGTAAAAGCTTACTGCTTGCGTGCACAATCTGTTTTAGCATTTTTTTAAAGTGTTGTATCTGCTAGGGAACACTCCACTTTTTGGCCAGGTTTTGCTTCAGGAAGACGCCCTGCTCTTATTTCTGATAGGCTGGAGGAAACCTCTCCGCCTCGGGGGGACTTCTCCATAGATCTTTTGCCGTGCATTTGGTCAGACCATTTTTTTAAATTCAAATTTCTTCTCTTGGATGTGGAATGGCCCAGGCCTAAACCTATAGCAGCTGAATGCTCTAGAAACTGGGCTTGTGTCAACATGGACTCTTTCTGCAGCTCCTTGGCCAATTCCTAGCCTGATGCTAAGGTCTATCTTGACTGTATGTAGGAGGGCATCATTAATTGTTGAACGAGTGCTTGCAACTTTCATGCCTCTCCTAGAAGTATTAGACCATCAAGGTGTCATGATGCCTCAAAATGTTTTTCATCAGATTTGAAGGTAGCCAAATTGGAATTACGGCGTGCTGAACAGAAGTGGCGAAGGAACTATGCCTCTAAGGGAAAAAGTTTGTCACTCCTCAAACTATAAAGAAAAGTCAATACACAGGCTAAATTCACATATTTCTCAATAATGCAAAAGACATTTTAAAATTGCCTGATCCTGATAGGGCGGCTTTTACGATCATTCCCATGCAGAATGTATGGGAGGCTTTGAACTCTTTCTTTACTTATTGACAAGATTACTAACACTAAATCTAGTATTCCTTCGTGCTCTTGGCCCATGGATCTCCGTGTGCCACGTAATTCTGCCACAATTACAGCTTTGCCTGCTATTACCAAATGAGCGTCTTAGACCTTCTGATTGAAGTAAAATGAGGCTTCCCAAATGACCCGTGCCCCCCCCCCCCCCCGAGCTCCTAAAAATAGTCTGTTCACACATACCTGACCCTACCCTTGCCCTCCTTACCTTTTCTTTAAATTGTGGTCAGTGCCCCAGTTCATTCAAGGAAGCCATTGTAATCTTTACTAAAGAAAGCTGGTGATGACTCCTCTATTATGAAAAATTATTGGCCGATATATTTCCTCCCTTATCTAGCTAAGATTCTTGAAGCCCAAGTTGGGAAAGGCCGCTGCTCTTTTGTGGAGTCGTCAACCTTTCTTGAGCCCTTCAAACCCACCCCCTCTGCCCCAAACCCCATAAGGCAGATTTCAACCTGCCCTTTCCACCGAGACAATCCTACTTGTGTTGGTGAATGACCTCTGGAAGGTGGCCGACGGGGACATTTCCCAAGCATTGATGCTTTTGGATCTCTTGCCGGCTATCGACACGGTCGACCACGATATTTTGGTCGACGGGGTCTAGGACACAGGCCCTCGAGGAACTGCACGAGATTGGGTTACGTCCTTTTTGGAGGACCGTTTGCAGGTGGTCATACTCTTTATTCATCTAAGGTCTGTTTGTCTTTTGGTGTCCCTGAGGGCTCCTCACTATTTGTCTCCCATCCCCAAACAATCTGTTTAATCTATACAGTCACTCTCTGTTGCATTTCCCAGAATCAAAGTAGGGCCAAGTTATACAACTATGCTGATGACTTGAAATTGATATTTACCAGCGACAGCTCCCCTGAATGTGTAAACTCTTTCCACAACACTATGCTGTTTATACACAACTAGATGAATGACAATCAATTAAAACTTAACTTTTATAAGATGGAAATAGTCAGTCATTATTATAAACATGCTTGATATTTGCTGTCCTTCTCTCTGGCCGGTATCTATGGGTTGAAACCTCCTCGCTCCTCCCCTCCCCGCCTAAGAATTCAGTTAAGAGTCTTGGTGTCTTGACATGCCAATTTGACTTTAAAAACCCACGTATAAGCTCTGATTTTCTCCTGTTTTGTTTGATCTTTGGAAGATCAGAAAGATCTGCAACCTTTTGTCTTAAGAGTCCCTCATACAGGTCGTTATTGCTTTGGTCCTTTCAAGTTTAGATTATGCTAATTCTCTGTCCTTGGGTCTTCCCAAGTGTCTGACTCCTTATTGAGAAATTTGCATTGGCTGCCTGTAGAAAGGCACTACATTTTCAAGACCGGTTGTCTTATTTTTAAGTTATTCCAGCCGTGTTGCCCCACCTTTGACACGGTCCGCATACAAAAACATATTCCCAGTCTCAACCTGAGATCTTCCTTTGCTAACCTTCTTTCTAATCCCATTTAAAAAAAAAAAAAAAAAGACTGGGGTGGCGCTAGTGTGCGAAATTGGAGCCCCACGTAGAAATGCTCTTCCTTTCAAAATTAGACACTCTTCTTGCTATTCAGTCTTCAGAAAGCTCCTAGATGTGGCTTATCAGGCTGACATATGAGTAAGGGTGTGCTGTATGTTAGACTCTTCATCCTTGGCGTGGTCTCCCTTAACCTTTTTTTCCTCTGTTTCCCAGGTTGTTGTGTGCTGGACTCTGTTTTTGCTGTTTTTGTTACTCTGGGCACTTTACCACTGCTAACCAGTGCTAAAGTGCAAGTGTTCCTAAACAAAATGTGTATGTAATTGGTTTATCCATGATTGGCATATTTGGTTTACTAGTAAGTCCCTAGTAAAGTGCACTAGAGGTGCCCAGGGCCTGTAAATCAAATGCTACTAGTGGGCCTGCATCACTGGTTGTGCCATCCAGATTAGTACCTCTGTAATCATGTCTCAGACCTGCCACTGTAGTGTCTGTGTGTGCAGTTTTAACTGTAAATCCGACTTGGCAAGTGTACCCTCTTGCCAGGCCTAAACCTTCCCTTTTCTTACATGTAAGGTACCCCTAAGGTAGGCCCTAGGTAGTCCCATGGGCAGGGTGCAGTGTATGGTTAAGGTAGGACATATAGTAATGTGTTTTATATTCCCTGACAGTGAAATATCGCTAAATTCGTTTTTCACTGTAGCAAGGCCTGTCCCTCTCATAGGTGAACACAGGGGCGCCCTTTTAAATCTGATTAAAGTGTAGGTTCCCTTCGGGAGCGGATAGACGTGGAGTTTGGGGCCTCTGAGCTCACAATTTCAAAATACATCTTTTAGTGAAGTTGATTTTAAGATTGTGTGTTTTGAAAATGCCACTTTTAGAAAGTGAGCATTTTCTTGCTTAAACCATTTCTGTGACTTGGCCTGTTTGTGGATTCCCTGCCTGGGTCAGTTTGACAGTTGGGCTGGTTGCACCTCTCACTAGACAGTGACACAAAGGGAGCTGGGGTGTAGCCTGTATATCCTGATGAGCCATCTGTGCTAGGAAGGAGGGGGGGAGTGGTCACTCATACCTGAAAGGGCTGTGTCTGCCCTCACACAATGCAGTCTCCAACCCCCTGGTGTGTGACTGGGGACTGGCCTGGGCAAGGCAGGATTTCACAATCAAGAGAAACTTTGCTTTGAAGTAAGCCTATTTCAAAGGAAGAAGAGCAGCCCTGCTCTGCGTGTGATTGTGCTTTGTGGAGCTATCCTGAAGTTGCTTCTGCCTGTGCTAGAAGACAAAGACTGGACTGACTCTGTGTGCCTTCCATCTTGTGAAGAACTCTCCAAGGTCTTGATTTAGAGCTTGCCACCTGTTATTGAAGTCTCGGGGACAGCAAAGACTTCTCTCTGACAGTACCTGGAGCCTCTGCTGAGATTCCTACTCTGCCAAGTGGTGCCCATCCAGTTCCTGGGACCTGAAAGGAAATGCTGGCAGCCCAAGAGTGAGAAATCCACGCACCGACCGCCGTGAGGGGAGAAGATCGACGCAACTTGGATCTGCAGCTGAAAAATTACTGTGCCGCCAGCGTCGTGGCTGAAAATTGATGCTCGTCTGCAACGCAGCCAGAAGATCGATGCCCGTGGCTGGAGAAACAACACGCAGCATCGCTGACTGAGGCTGGTGAGATCGCAACCCGCGCTGCATGGTTTTCGGATCATCGTGTGGGCGTGTAAAAACGATGCAAGGCCTGCCCGGACCCGAGAGTGCTGACTGGATCGCCGAATCGCTCTCGCCTAGAGAAGAAATGACGCACACCAACCTGACTAAAGGAGAAATGATGCAAGGTTCGCTCGTGAGTGATATCGGCGCATCGCAAGCTGTTTTTGAAGCTCACTCCCCCTTGCAGGGTTATTTTTGACGCACCCAAGGTACATTTTCACGTTAACAGCGTTAGCGTCGTGTTTAAAATTACATGAAGAGTTTTTGCATTTTTTGTGATAACTTGACTTGGGTATTGTGGATTTTTGTTGTTTTGGTCTTGTTTTGTTTAGATAGAGGATATTTATTTTTCTAAACCTGTGTTGTTGTTTTGTAGTGTTTTCATAATGTTATTGTGTGTGTTGGTACACATACTTTACACCTAGCACTCTGAAGTTAAGCCCACTGCTCGTGCCAAGCTACCAAGGGGGTGAGCGTGGGTTAGCTGAGGGTGATTCTCTTTTACCCTGACTAGAGTGAGGGTCCTTGCTTGGACAGGGGGTAACCTGACTGCCAACCAAAGACCCCATTTCTAACACTGTATGTTAGGTTTTAGTTATCTAGTGTCAAGAAACCTATTTTTTTTTATGTGCGGTTTAGAAATATTTGTAACATAACACATAATAAACTTTAATATTTTTTCCTTTATTTGCTAACACACAGATATCTGCCCTGGGGGAGGAGAACTCACAAAATAGCCAGTTACTAAAAGTAATTTTACTAGCATAAGATGGGTTGAAAGAGGCTCCACACCCTCATTTGAAAGAGTGGAGGTCCTAATTCTACACATAGGAGTAACTTGCCACTCGAAAATGGTGAAGAGCAAAAAGTGAACATCTACACAGAGGTGTAGGAGTAGATCACAATAATATTGTATGGTGTGTGTGTGTTTTTTTTTTTTTTTTCTTTATACTCCAATCTCCCTTCTTCAAAATTCCCGAAGAACAGAGTAATGTACCACTTCAAATTTTTATCTGGAGTCCTACTCTTGCTGACTTTTGAAAGTTACGTAAGGACGTCCAGCCTTTTGCAGACACAACCTTTTAGTTGAAAAGAAACCAATATGTGTTTTATCACTGATTGACGTTGCTTGTGCCAAAATTAAAGCAACGTCTGCTTTTTAAGATATTTGCCTAGATGGCCATTGAAATCAAAAAGGTTTAAACTAATGTGGATTCATTCTTAAGGTTTTTTTTTTTTTTTTTTTTAATGGATGTAGAAATCTCATTGCGAAATGTCGTTTTAATTTGCACTACTGTTCATTAAGCTCTGGTTTTGTTTCCTAGTATAAAGTTTATTCTACTTGAATCTACAGTTAGAATTAGAGGAAACATGAAAGGCAGTGTTATAATTACCTTATGCAAAGATATGGTGCTAGGTAATAGTGTGACTTTACATGGGGCTACACGTCTATTTAATATGAAATATTTACTATCCTAGCTACTTCTAGTTCCCCCTTTTTATGGTCTGGCTTGACAGCGCTGCTGTCACCAGACAATTTTATGTATCACCAGGAAAAGGGCTTTGGCTCTGCCCACGTATTGGGAGCCAAGAGTACCTGTTTTGATTGGGCAGAAGTTGTGTACTTCCACAAAAACGTGCTTGCCCTTCACACAGATGTCATAATTTTATTTGTCCTCTGTCTGAGCCTTCAGGGGCACACGAGTGCCATTTCAGTGCTATTAAATTGTCCTAGATAACTAGTTAATTTATGGTGTTTCTATCAGGTAGCAGCACAGATGGGAGCAGACATGCATGGATTTTTAGGTCTGGCTTGACAGTTCATGCATTAGCCTTGACTTATTACTATTGCCAGTGCTTGTTCTGTAAAAGTGTGGGATCAGTCACTTTCAGTGGTTCCCAACCTTGTGACTTCTGTGGACCGCCACTTTACCATTATTGGAACCTGGGGACCCTTACTGAATCATTATTGGAATCAGCGGACTCCCCTTAGTCATTACTGGAAGCCAGAGACCCAGGCCTATATGTCTGTTTGAACTGCAAAACAGCACACAAAAAAAAGTAACAAACATTCCATCAAACGCATACACAAATGTTATTACACTTTTTAATTTAATTTGCAAACAAAATAAAAAAAATTACTAGGGTGGTTGGAGCGTTTCTAAAGTCAATTGAAGCTACACATCGCCCATACTTTAATATGCATGATACGCCCACACTCTTCCCACTAATCAATTTGAGGATACTAGTTTAGCTTATAGCCTCCAATTTTAACATCCAAGACATTACAGTATATTTAAAAAAATTAATTGTACTTTTAGCAAATGTTTTTTATTTTGTTTATTTAAAAAAAAAAAAAATTATATACACTTTATTAATCTGTTAAAATTAGTTAATTTTCTAAGTAGTCACTGACACCTGAGGGGACCACAGGTTGGGAACCACTGGGTTACATCCTATTCTCCTTTGCTAGTTGTAAATGTAGTGAGACAAATTTCAAGCAGCCTTCTTTAGAGGCCGCAATTGTTGTGTTAGTGAGATTCCACAAGCTTGGTTTTGATGTATGCAGTGATTTTAGCGATCATGAAGATGGCTGAAATCAGAACGGCTGTAATAGCGGAGTGTTACACTTTATAAACAGCTTGTTTGTTTTCTTCCAATAGGAACATTTTCTTCAGTGACCTAAACATCTACAGCGATGGCATCTCAAATCACACTTCAAGTGAGAGCATCAACTATACCAGGTAAAGTGTACTTTTTATATTGCTGTTATTTTATAAACCAATTGAGATAGCCTTAAATGAGCAAATGAAATTTAAACATTGAACCTGTCATGGAGTGTTTTTTCATGGGCTAATGTACAGCTTCATTAGTAAGTGGTTTCCAATTAACATAATCCTGCAGCCATGGCCCCCCTTGATTTGTACCCTAACCAAGGGTCAAAGAAGGAGCCGAAAACTGCCAAAGCTGGTTTAATGCCAGGCTAGTATTACTTGCAACTGGATAGTGAGCGTAGTTAATCTGAAGTTGATAGGATTGAAGTGAAGAAGGTGAAACAGATGTTACTCAGGTAAGCTTTGTAGTAGCCAACTGGCTTCTAACCCACAAGCAAATGTATTTCTATCAAGCGCTGCTGCATAAACTGTTTATTTTTAAACATTGCTCACATTTTGGTGGAAAACAGAGTTGGAGAAGCAGTTCTTCAAATGCAAATCCTAGACAGACATGTCTCCCACTTGGTGACTAAACTGACAAAATTTGAGACCGACATGATTATTGTCATAGAAGAGATGTACCAGAATTATAACCATTTTCACCATTTGTTTCTTGATTTGCAACACGGAAATGGAAAGGAATAGTTTAAATGGAAAGCTCGTTCATAAATATGGATGTTTTGGGAATTGACAGCCAGCTATAAAAATGTACACCAAAATTCTAGGGACTTGGTAAAGAGAGACTGTGAAGAAATAAACTTGTTGTTGTATTCTGGTTTCTGTCATAAATTGAAGGGAGGGAGCGTTGGGAGCTTTGGCAACACGTAACTGAGTCAAAGGAGAAAAATACTATGGCGGGGCTATTGAACTAAGGCAAGAATCCACACCACTTAAGAAAGAAAATGGAAAAATGCTGCAGATGACCCGGGAGGGAGGGATTATTACAAATGCCTGTAATGGTCCAGAAAGTAAGGAAAGATTGAGAGCAAAGTATATTGGTTTCAGGAGGTGGATGGGGTGTTGGTATACTTATTTAAAGAAAAATATGAAGGGGGAGGGCAAGGGAGAAAATGTAAAGAATTGCGAGAGGGGCTGTATCTTCTTAAGCGCTTGTATTTTAACTGTGATGTTTCTCAAAATAAATGTTAGGCCAGTTGTTGTAAGTCTGTTTCCCATCCAGAGAATAGATCACCACTCAAAAGAAGAAGGTTTATTATGTCTGCAAAATGGGCCTTTATAACTGGGTTATGTTCTGAGCTACACTCATGCTTGTATTTGAAACTAAGAGCAAGAAATATTATTTTAGGTGAAACAGCAGAAAATTACCTTCCTATCTCGGAGGCATACCATGTTACAAATGATTTATTGATCCAAACCCGATTCTCTCACCTTCTACTGATGTATGAGCAACAGTAGGTTATATTCTGTGTGATGGCCAGCTCAATAATATTTGATTTATTTAGCCTTGATTGGCCCTCAGCTGCTAGTGTCCCAAATCTTTGGATACCAAAAAGGGAGGATATTTTAAGATGTTGGCATCAATAACCTGGCAAGCGTTTTCCTTGTTAAGGCATTATAGAATGTTTTAAAAGTTAATATAGCTTGCAAGTCCTGGCCCATGGGTAATAATCCCGGCCCCTTGATATACCTCAGTTTTAAAAAGAAAAAAAATATGCACTCAAGAGACTTTCATTTTTGATTTGTCATTGGATCATTAGAGACGTAATTTAGCTTGGGTAGACATTGCTGATCTGGGTCGATTATTTATATATATATTTTTTTATTTATATTTTTCTGGACGACATTTTTTTTAACAAGCATTTTCAATGCAACTGGTCTCACATTTGCTCGAGTTACAGCTATTAGTGTTGTAAACTCCTAACCAGACTTTTCTTGCCACACAAATTAAAAGAAGGAAAAATGTGGCGATTGCACTATGTAAAATGCAGCGCAATCATTCTGAAATTGAAAACTGAAAAAAACAAGTGCGATTGCGCTATGTGGAAAAAATCAGATATAGTCCGGAAACCATGCTGAAAACATAGAGCCTCGTATGTTTTCAGTAGTTTACCGGTGCTGTGTAGGTGGGCTAAACATCAGAAAAGGCATGACGTATGCATGCCTTTCACAAATGGAAGCAAGCGGATTTTAAAAGGCAAGCCCACGAACCAATGAAAGTGACTGACGTGACATGGGTGTGGTTGGAAGCCCAAAGAAAGATTACTACAGGGGACGGAGTGCTTTGCACTCCTCAAAAAAATGACGGATGTGTTGCAGTTATGATGTAAAATTTCAGGAGCCATGAGACCTATATACTTCATTTTGGTGTCAAAGCATAGGTTTGGGGTCAAGTAGTCTTACAGAGACAGAAAATAACTCCTCAGAGCAACCCTTTCTTTATTTTCCAAAGTGGATCTTTGATAGAGAAGACATATATAGAAGCAAATAATAATAACAAAAAAAAATCCTTTTACGTGTGCACCAAACAATGTTTATGATATGACTATGATTTTTTTTTTTTTTATGACTTCTGTTTTAGACACATTTTCATAGTTCACTTTCTTTCGGCAATCTCTTGTGGTACATTTGTAGAATGTTAAGCTCTTTTCAAATGCTCTTCGACAGGGACATCTTTTTGCAACACAGGATTTGCAAGTACGTGTAAGTTCTGTGGGTAGATAAAAATGTTATAGGTTTTAGCACCAGATCAGTATCTTCCCAGCCAAATTCATACAGATCTTTCTCTACATATGCATGATCCAAACCTTTTCCACATCTTCTGATCAAGTAGAATGCGCTTTTAATGTGTCCACCCACAGATATTGGTGGAAGGTCACTTAGCAGGACTGATCTCTTGAACTCGCTGTACTGAAGATCGTTAAATGTGTGTCAGTCAGTCAGAACTCATTTTCCACACATTGGTAAGGTATTTTCTATGTCTTTAAACTCACATTTTTCTTCTACTTCAGCAAATCCTTTTAGAAACTTCACAGACTCAGCAGTTAAAACTCCATAATTTGTTCCAGCTTTGCTCGGTGTCATCACCCGTAAGAATATGTGCCTTGATAAGAAAACTGGGCATCTCTGGATGAAGTTTCCTGTACAGAATATGAAGTGGGATTAAGTGTCTTCTCACCGGTTCCATAACGTATCCATAACTCTGAAATTCCTTGACTTATGAACATTGCAACAAATCTAAGTAGCACAATAATAACACTTGTATTTGACAGTACTAGGACTTGATTGAAACCATTTCAAACAGCCCACTCAACGTGGCACAACTCTAAGGTCCGCTTCCTCCAATTTGCTGTTAAGTTATTGAACAATAAGGCCCATACAATGTTTTTTTTTTATTTTTTTATTTTGTATTAATAAAATGCAACAGTATACAATTACATTGAGTATTTTTCTCCTTTTTTCCCCTCAGTTAACATGGAAAGAGCACTCGTAACGTTTTGAAAATATCTCTGCAGGCACCACCTCCTCATTGACAATCGTGCAGGGTGTGGAATTTAATAAAATACCTACATGTCCATGGGACAGGTTACTCCATAAATCTACTTGTCCTGTAAATAAAATCTGCTTGTCCCTTTCGTGGCATGTATTGCAGCAATCTCATTATAAGAACTCAGATAATATCTCTGATTATGCCAGGGCTAATATTTAGGAGGCCCTGAATACTAGCAGCTTCCTTATATTGCCACCTTTCCTCAGATCTACATAATGGCGGTAGCGTTAAGCAATAGTCCCAGGGTTGGCATCTCTTTTGATTCTGTGCAAACCTACTGACTTGCATTTTTTAAGGGTTTCCCCAGCTCCCTTTTTTTTTTCTTACTGAGGAAGGTTGAAAAGTTACTCCTGACGAGGGTCAGAAGTAAAACCTCTTCCAGGGTTGGGGGGTGGGGGTGGGGGAGAAAGTTAAAGGGAAAGTACACTTGTAAAACACTCAACACATTTTTGCATGAGCAAATCTAAACCTGCAGATTTGCTTGTGCTAAAGAACAGTTCAAAAATATTTTCTACAGTATGATTTCCTGGTATTCTTTTATGAATTATTGTGACTTCATGAAATACACAAATCTGCTCTAATGCAAAGACCTATACCATGTGTGCACTTTTGTGAATTTATTTAAGAATTGGCCCCTAATTAGGTCTGACATTAACCAAGAACTTTTGATTTTTATTAGTATTCGGTCTCTCTCTATCCATATATCAAATTCTGTCCCTCTCTATATATCTGCTGCCTTCACTGTGACTGATGCTACTTGTAGAACCCGCCCTACTCAGCACCTGGATACCCTCACAGGTGACAAGTTCTGCGCTATACAAATCCATGTTACATTACAATGAAAACAATCTGCTCTTTAACAAGGAGCATATCAGTACACAAAGTTGTTTTGTTCAATGCCAAGAACTACAATGGCAATGTATGCTTTTTGGTTTTAAAAAA
The DNA here is from genome assembly GCF_031143425.1 of Pleurodeles waltl. Taxonomy (NCBI): domain Eukaryota; kingdom Metazoa; phylum Chordata; class Amphibia; order Caudata; family Salamandridae; genus Pleurodeles; species Pleurodeles waltl. The sequence continues at coordinate 408,939,388 of NC_090444.1, forward strand.
CATTTTTGATTTTGTGTAATGTTTGTTACAAAGGCGAGGGCCCACTAGCTCCCACAATAAAGTTTAACAAAAGCCATGTCAAAACAAATCCCAGACTGGCAAAACCAAAAAGACTGACCACCAGTGCCTGACATATTGGCTTTGCCAATGCTTGTTTACGGTGACTTTCCATTATGAATTTATTTTTTGGAAATACTAGAATGCATCAACATTTTCCTAAACATTGGTTCAAAGAAAAGGTATCTAAAATCTCACAGTAGTTTAGCAACACATTTGTTTTCCTAGTTACATTTTTGTGAAAATTTTATTTTGAAAGCAAAAGATCATCAATCTTGCTTTCAAGCTTCTACAAATATTTGCATTTAATCGCAGTGCATTCTGGGAGTATTATAAATCACCTCATATTGTTAAACATTGCTAATGTGTGTCGACATTTTTAGGTCTAGCGTAAGCATTCGACTTCTTGTATACCTCTGTGGGCTGCCAGCTATTTCATTTGTTAGTTTCAGTGTCATTTAAAATCGTTGCACGCTAGTGGTCAGTCATAACTTTGTCCCTTCAGTGAAGGAGCAGGGACCAACTACTGTATTATTACACTTTGTCCTGTTTATCTGTTCTGTAGGGGACTTTTGAAATGTTTTTTTATTTTTTTTATTTTTTATTTTTATTTTTTTACTTTGTGTCCTGCTCCTGTTCAGGGAAGCTTCCCTTTTCATTTGCAAAGCATTCTTCCTCTGAGCTTAGCTGTGTAACCGTGCTATGAATTGGGCTGTTATCTTGGTCACCTTATGGTCTTTGTTGGCTCTCTGCACCCTCTTTCTGCTGCCTGGCCCCCACCCTTCCGTTGCTTCGATTCTCTTTACCAAGTAAGCCTGCCTCTATGCTGAGAGAAAGGGCAGAAGATTGCTTATAGCCTAGAAACCCAGCCCTACAAGGGCTCCGCAATCCTTAGAGACAGTGCCCACTTCTGCTCCATGCTGGGGTCCCACTCACAGTTCTATCAGTGCACCCTGGTTCACACACTCCAAGCCCTCAGCCGTGCCAGTGCTACAAACCCCACATACGCTGTTTGCCAGAGCACCGCAGTTCTTGCAGTCAGTGCACACCATTGAAACTAAGTGGGACATGCTGGGGATTTCTCATGATGTTACCTAAAGAGGTCACAGGCTAACTGCCTCCTTCTTCCTTAACATTACCAAATGCGTGCGTAACGAACCTTTACTAATGACTCCTGTGACAGCCACCTGAGGCTCAGGAAGACCTGTTTTTCATGCACCTTTAACGCACTCTCTGTGCTAAATCCAACTCCTTCCAGTTTGTGGATGCAAGTTGGGGGGTGTACGAGTATGCCGTACAAAGCGATTCCTTGAACTGATACAGCATATCTACCTTTGAAACTAAGGGAGACGTGCTGGGGATTTCTCATGATGTTCCCTAAAGAGAAGGTCATAGGCTATGAAAAAGGGTAGTGTTTGGTGCATAGGGGAGTCCATGAGAACGTAGCATATGTCCCAGCCAACATTATGTGCAGTGATGTGACTATAATGCCCTTATACAGCAAACTGAACATCTACTAAGTTCTGATGGAGGATGAACATGAAAAGCAGGTCAAACACTGACCTATACAAGTCATTCTCCTTCAGTGCTGGGATGGCACCAATGGGTTTGAATCCACAGGTGTAGATGATGTACATCTGTACTACCTTTACTATCTGCCTTCTACCTGTGCAATAACCCTGTGAAGGCACTCCTACCATAAGCTTTCCTTACCCATTCATGTCTCTGTTCTTATCAGAGTCCTGGCTAATCCTGTATAATTGCCAAGTGAACCTATACTAGTTTGTGGAAGCAAGTTGGGTGTTTCCAAGTATGCCGTACAAAGTGATTCCTTGAACTGAGAGAGCATATCTACTGTTGAAAGTAAGGTAGACATGCTGGTGAAGAAAGGGTACTCCGTGGCAATGTGGCATATGTTCTGTCCACTAGTATATGCAGTAGGGGGAATATAATGCATGTTAATTGAACAGAACACCGACCACGCTCTGGCGGTAGATTTAGCTGTCAAGCAGTCCAAAAGGAAGTCCATGATGAAGTAAAATTCTGTGGCTCCTTGCCTAACGAAGCAGTGGCCCATGGATGTTCGGTATCCATGCACTGCCACTGAAAGGATTACCCAACGGCAGCTCAACCTCAGTCGATTTCCCAGAACTTTGCTTTAGTATGATACAACGTAAAGCAAGTAGGGATACAGAGGCCTGGTTGTGATGGACACCGGGGACAGTAATACCGACTCTCCTGCCGCTTTCCATGCTTCGAGCACACTTTACAGCGACGACATGGACGATCCTTTTTGGGTGTTTTAGGAATGCGATCAGCAAAGTGTCGCTCCTGCAGCCTTGCCACATCCTCCAGAACATATAAGGTGGAGGCTGCTGCTTCTTCTGTAACAGCAGTGAGGCTTTCAATTACAGACAACTGGAAGTCCAGGAAAGTCATGAGTCTTCCTGTTGTTGTCTGACGGTAAACAACATACGCATTATATGTTGCCATCTGAATCGGGTGGGTAAACAGTTTCTTGTACCAAGTGCGAGTTTTATGACACGCATTGTATGGTTGAAGAACCTGGTTGTTCTTGTCCACTCTGCCCATTAACTTATTGTAATCAAATATACAGATGGGCTTGCGGACTTTGGCCATCTGACCCCAAACCGTGATGGGAGAAGTGCTCGCATCATGAATTGTAGTGAGCACGTATACATCACGCCTATCTAGGAACTTGACTGCGAGCAGTTCGTTAGAACGCAATGCAGTACTCTGGGATTTCTGGAGCTTCTTGCAAACAAGCTCCTGCGTGAGTCCTTTGCGGTTTCAACGAACTGTACCGCAGGCCACAGTGCCAGCTTTGTAGAGCTCACTGAACAGCTCTACTCCTGTATAGAAATTGTCCACATAAAGGTTATAACCTTTGTGAAGAAGTGGCTGGACAAGTTCCCATGCAATCTTACCTGTGACCCCTAACGCGAGAGGGCAACCTACAGGGTTTAGGGTAGAATCCTTCCCTGTATACACTCTCAAGCTGTACACATAGCCAGAAGAGCTCTCACACAGCATGTACAGCTTTATGCCATAGCGAGCGCTTTTGCTCGCAATGTACTGTCTGAAAAGCAGCCGTCCTTTGTACAGGATCAAGGACTCATCGACTGCTATATTCTTTCCAGGAGTATAGATCTCTGGAAACCTGGCAGACACATGTTCCACAACAGGCCGAATTTTGAACAACCTGTCATGAACTGGATGGTCCCGGGGCAATGCAGCAGAACTGTCATTGAAATGCAGCATGCGCTGCAGTAGCAAAAAACGATCTCTGCTCATGTATGGTGCGAAGATGGGAGTTAACCAAACCGTGCGAGTCGTCCAGTAGGACTACAAGGTGGGTTTCTGCACTAGCCCCATTTTGAGCGTAAGGCCCAAAAATATCTTCAACTCCGCCAGCGAAGTGGGAGTCCACTGGCGTGCCCTAGAACGGGGCCCTAGAGTGCCTCCGCGCTCCCTCAGAAATTGTTCTGCACGCAAATTTGTTTGCTGCACAACTTTCTGAAGGAAGTCGACATCCAAAAAGTAGATAGATGTAGTCGACTGGCAAAAAGTTAGCTGTATCGACTTTACATCCAGCGTCACCAGTAAAAGGTGGAATTTGGGGCTAAACCAAACCGGGGGGCTGCCAAGAGAGCACTCTCTCTGTGCTTGCGGCAGCAAGCACGTGCTCTCTGGGTTCGGTTAACCCAATGTGGTCCCGCTGCCCAGAATGTGCTTGCGAAGAGAGAGCACGGATGTCGTCATTGTCTCCTTCAGACTCACTGGAAGAGGTGTTGTCGGATCGGACTCCGCCGACTGATAAATCACTCCCAGATTCTGCCCCATTGTCCTTTCCCTCAGATGCTGTCTCAGTGTCTGCTGTCTCAGTCTCTGAGCCTACATCAGAACTGTCCTCCATAACCCGAGTTAGGGCTTGATCAGCAGTCATCCAACGAGACGCCATCTCTGCAACTGGCTAAACTGTCCCTCTAAATTACTAGCCTACGTAGAAGGCAGATACCCGCAAGCAATTTTGTGACTATGTTTGTTGTGTACAATAGGAAATGTCGTCACCTTACCTTCGCTTCTTCTCCAATTCTTCAGATTCTCTGAAAACACCGAAAAAACAAAAAAATAATGTATTACTTCACCTTACCACACACCCAGTGCAACAGTCATTTTTGGTGCTCTGCCTCCCATTACCGCCTCTTCTAATTCCCTCGGTAATACCCAGCAAAAGTGCCACTCATATCTCCATAGTCCCCCTGGCATAACATTTGTTTTAAAGCACAGGTAACGCTTGCCTTTACTAATCCACTCGGCTAAATACATATAAATGTATCTCCTTTGCAGCAGGACAATAAACCGTCTGTGCTACTTTATGGCAACTGCCACTAGTGTGTGTGTGTGTGTGTGTGTGTGTGTGTGTGTGTGTGTGTGTGTGAACAAGAATCTCACCGCACTCCACGAGGTTCAAATTGGCATCTTTTATTACAAGCAACAGCCACATACGCATTTCGACTCTCAAGGAGTCCTGATCCCAGTAAATGAGTCCCTCTTTTCTTTCATTTTTTTATACTTGCAATAAAACTTGTCAATTTGAACCTCGTGGAGTGCGGTGAGATTCTTGCTCACAAAATATTTTCGAGGTTGCTCTCCTCCATCACTGAGCAGTGGAGTGCGCAGTACAACAATCTTTTAACCAATTTGTGTTGCATATATATATGTATATGTTTAGAAACTAAGTGGTTGAAGGGTTGCTGGGCGGCGTACTCCACTGCCGGTGCCCAGTGACGGAGAAGACCAATCTTGAAATTATGTAATGCCGAAAAATGTCGCCGCACTCCACGAGGTACAAATAAACGTGTATTTTATTGCAGTCAATAACCACCAACGTGTTTAGACTCACCAAGGAGTCTTGATCACGGTCCTCGTGGAGTGCGGTGAAATTGTTCACCATTATAAAACACCACACAAAAGAAAAACAATGCATTTACAATGCAATGGGTCTCGCATCTGCTCGAGTTAGAGCTATTAGCGTTATAAACTCCTAACCCAACTTTTCTTGCCACATAAATTGATAATTGAAAGTTAAACACTTTCACATAAGAGAGACGATTCACAGGGCCACGGCCACCATGAGCATCGGGTGAAGAGATACACAAAAGGAAAAGAAGTTTGCTCGCAGTTAAACGTAACAGCAAAAGTGCAATTAACCATGTACTAGTGGCGATGGCCAAGGCAGTAACAAAACATCCCCAAGGAGGGACAAAGGTAAACCATTTACCAATGTAATCAAAGGATTTTTGAAGGGCAAGCCTACGAACGAGTGGTAGTGATGGGCGTTGGTAGAAGCCCAGATCCACACCAAGTCAGAAAAGCAGCGCATGGGCGCTGCAATGCGCGACCTGAAAAAATTATAATTATAACTCATTTCACATAACTTTTTTTTTTATACATGCGTGCTTGCCCTCGGCAAAGCACACATGTATAAAAAACAAAAAACAAAATGGCCCCATAGATGGTCATCCTAAGGGCTGACCACCAACAATTGGCGCTGCGATCTATGGCCAGGAAACGGTGCCAGGGAGGCATCGATGGAAAGGGGAGAGCCTCCCCTTTCCATCGATGCATCCCTGGCATCTGGGGAGGCCATTTTGGCCTTTTTTTCCCCACCGGAGAACAAGAGAACGCTTACCTGCTTCTCTTCTTCTCCGGTGGGGAAAAACCGTGACGTCACAAAGGGACGGGGATGGAGACGCGGAAGTTCTTCCTCGTTTCCTATTTGGGGGGGGGAAGAGAATAAAAAATAAAAATCCTCCCTGGCATCGGCCACTGGTCGTGACCCGCACAAGGGAGGAAGTGTAAAAGGGGTAAGATCCACACAGTAATTTTTTTTTTTTTTTTTTTTTTTTTTGTGTTTTTTTTTTTTCAACTGTTTATTTCTACCCCCTTTTTTTTTTTTTTTATTTCTCTCTTCCTCTTGCTATGTCCTCTTTCAAACTCGCAAAAACGTGGTTATTTCTTTCCTTGTTTTGTTCTTTTTTTTTTTTTTTCTTCATCAGCGATTCATTCTCTCACTTTTTTGTTGTTGTTGTTTTTTTTAAGATCTTTCATCCTTCCTTTCTCTGGTGTTTTTCTTCTCGTCATCTGTCAATTCACGTTTTACTATAAATCCCTCTTTTTCCTGTCTGTGTGTGTGAAAGCCACAATTTACCTTCCGGGACCCGAAGTGTCAGTGGTTTGTGGGAAATGTGTCCGTACACACATGCCCTGATTCTTTTGCTGCTTGTCTCTCTCACCATCTTCTCTTTTTTTTTTTTTTTTTTTTTTTTTTTATGTTCATTTTTCACACTTCATAATTTTTTTCCTCTCTTTTGTTTGCTAGCTTCCTTCCCTTTTTTTTTTCTTTTCGCACGTTTGCTCTATTTCTTCTTAGTTTTCATTTTCACTTTCTTTCTTTCCCTTCTTTCTTTTATTTCTTTGTGACCCCCTTCTCTTCCTTCCTTTTTGTATGTTTTCCTTTTGTTTCTGTTTTTCTGCCCCATCCGCTTTCTGTCTTAAATCCTAGTTATCAATGGAGCAACAGGTGCAGTGGCACTGGACCCCAGAAACCTATGGACCTCACACTCAACTCAAATTACTGCTGTATTTTCCTACTGAAATTGCAGTCAACCACTTTTCTTTCTTGCTCTAGGGCCCATGACAACATTGCCACACCACTTGTCCCCTCCATCTTTGCTCCTGACTCCCTTTTTCCTTTCACCCTCCAAATAGTCAGAAATTATATTTGTTGTGGTGTTTTGAGCATTACACTCCAATGGGCCAATGGAATTATATGTCAGGAAAAGACAACTTTATGATACACGGTTGATCAATTTATGTGGCAAGAAAAGTCAAGTTATGAATTTACAGTGCCAATAGCTAACGCAAGAAAATGCGAGACCTATTCCATTGCAAATGCTTGTCTTTTTTAAAAATTTTTACTGGAGCCACTGTCAGTAGTGCAGTCCGAGCTTACAACATATATTTAGAAATCTCACCTTAATAATAAAAGCTTTGTATTAATGAACCGTAAATACAAGTTCGAACATCATTAACATTTAAATGCAAATATTCTTACCTCCGCTGCACACAATTCCTTTTCCTGCTGTGTAACGTGGTACTGTATATTGGCAGCCAAAGGGTTTGTGCTGCAAAGGGTTGGGGCCTACTTGTCCCAAGAACCAAAAAAGTTGGTGAGTTAACATCTCCAAGTTCATTTCGTTCGATGTTGACCAGAATTTATCAAGATGCACCGGTATAGCTGTATTGTGTGCGCAGTGTTTTTTTTTTTTTTTTGTATATGCAGGCAAGTTCAATTATTTCACGTGTTCGTCTTATTCTCTCATATTCTTTGATGGTTAAATATAACTGTCAGACAATTTGCAGTCGTTGCAAGGTGCACACTCACTTTGATGTCTGTAGAGCAGTCTGAACGACTTCTCCAAAATTTTTCAAGGATGAAATCTTGACCGTTCGCAATTGTGACATATAGCCCACAACAGCAATTTTCAATGAGGACACCATTTCGAATTGAAATTCTTCAGATGAAAGGAACAATTTCACAATGATCCATTGATTGTGAAGTTGTCACCTCTGAAAAGATTGCAAATAGAAAGGACTTCACAGTGAACCACCTGCCATTGAGCAACATATTCATTTTTGCGTGTCTGACCAACAATTCCAGGGATGTGGCACACCAGGTATAATTTTTTTTGTTTTTGTTTTATGCATGTGGGAGTGACCCCCTTGGCCAAGGGCAACTTATATATAGGCCTTTTCTGCTGATTTCCCCCCTCCCTCCTCCACCCAGGGGGGGGGGGCAGATCAGCTTATTATACTTAGGACGATCGGGGGCGGCGACTCCTTAGCCAAGGGTGACTCGCTTGGGGACAATTTTACTCTTAGGTCATTTCTGCCCCCCTTGGGGGCATATCAGGAAATTTTTATTAGGCCAATCAGCCCCCAAGGCGGGCAGAAACCACTAGACACCTAGGATGCGTCAGTTTCACGCATGGGGGGGCGGCCCCTTAGGCAAGGGTCGTTCCCCTTGGTGGTAAACGTGTTTTAGGCCATTTCAGCTGCTGCAACAGGCATGATGCAGGCCCAATGAAGCACACACCAGACTTTACCCTTTTCTGCCTCTTGAAAACCTCAACATGCCTGTTTTCTGATTGCACCTAATAAAGGGAGTTTGACCAGCTCCAAACTTTACCCATCATTTCGTGAGTGAGAGCTAACACTAGGCCAATATGCCTAGCCAGCAGCACAAGCACTATCCCCCTGATTACACAGCTCTGTTCATACCAAAATGAAAAATCCCTACCACTCAACCTATTTTACTATTTGTGGGAGGGTTACTTATGCTCAGTTATGCCCCCTAGGCCACATTCGCGCTACAAAATGCCAAATTCAAAGACAAAAACTCAATAGATTGATAACTGAAGACTATGCTTTACCCTTATTTCACCTACTAATGAAGAAGGGGGCTGCATGGGAGTCAGGAGAGAAAATATTTATAATTTTCGGGCACCTGTGCAAAAAAGTGTGTCTGAAATTGCTCCTGCTTTTTATAAAATCGAAATATCGGCCCATTTTTCTATTAGGCAGAGAAACCACCAGACACCAGGGAAGATCCCCCACCCCCCCCAAAAAAAAATAAGAGGGTGGGGGTATGGCCATACCCCCACCCCAAGTAAATGGGGCCAAAGTTGTTCTGCCCACCAGTGTGCAGATGGGGCAGTTACCCCGGATCCACACCCCAGGGGGTGCAGAAAAGATACTAGATGCCAGGGAATTAAAAATTAATATAATAGTGGGGTGGTGGCTACCAACCAGTATGGGCCTGGTTATGCCCCCACCCCAACTGAAGTGGGTAACAGTCTTTTAGCTCTCCCTCTGCCCACTAAAACATCTTATCCCACGGCAAGCAAGAGGACATTTTGATTATTTTGGGTTTTGGTTTTACATTTGTGCCATGAGAGCTTGGCTAACTCTCAAAATCATCCCACTTGGAATGGTGAGGGCTGCACTTTTTGGACTTTGGGACACTGCCATGTAGAAAAATCCACAAGACCTAGACACATCTGAAAAGTAAACAGCTGGGTGATTCCAGGGTGGTGTCCTTCACATGCACCCGCATCATTTTCTTAACCACATTGCCCTGCAAACCTCCAACTTTTCAGGAAATCACACATTTGTGTGATGGAACCTTCCGGAATCAGCAGGAATCCACAAAATTCCTACCACCCAGCACTCTCATTTATACCGATAAAACTTCTGCAGCAATTGTCAACCTAAAAATGTTTTTTGGACCCACTTTGGTTCCCCCTCAATTTCGACATGTTTTTGGCTCTTCCCTGTTGGAGGCACTTGGCACCCCTACACAAGTGAGGTATCATTTTTACCGGGAGAATGAGGGGAACGTTGGGTGGTAGGAAAGTTTCCCCGGTGCGGTGGTCCCACACACAAATGTGGTAAAAATGTATTGTGGTTTTTTTTTTCTTTTTTTTTTAAATAGCTAAATTTAAGGTTTGCTGAGGTTTCTGGGTAAGAAAACATTGGGGGATCCACGCAAGTCACACCTCCCTATACTCCCTCGGGTGTCTTGTTTTCAGATATGTCTGGGTTTGGTTGGTTTCCCCTAGCTGCTGAGCCCAGGACCAATACGCAGGCCCCATTCCCCCTATTCTGCCCCCCGCAAAAACAGGTAGTTTTGTATTTGATAATTGTAATGTGTCTACATACCGTTTTGGTGCATTTCCTTTCGCGGGCACTAGGTCTACCCTTACAAGTGAGGTACACATTTGTGGCTACTCTCGCGTTCCAGCGCTTTGTGTCACCGAATGTGAGGAAAACATGTGTTTTTTTCGCCAAACCCCATTCCCCTAGGTGTCTAGTTTTCAAATATGTACAGGTTTAATAGGTTTCCCCTAGGTGCTGGCTGAGCTAGGGGTCAAGATCCACAGCTAGGCACTTTGTAAAAAACAGGTCTGTTTTCTTTGGGAGATTGTGATGTGTCCATGTTGTGTTTCTGGTCACAAGCATTAGGCCTACCCAAGCAAGGGAGGTACCATTTTTATCGGGAGACTTGGGGGAACACAGAATAGCAAAACCAGTGTTATTGCCCCTTGTCTTTCTCTACATTTTTTTTTCCTTCCAAATGTAAGAGTGTGTAAAAAAGACATCTATTTGAGAAATGCCGTGTAATTCACATGCTAGTATGGGCACCCTGGAATTCAGAGATGTGCAAATAACCACTGCTTCTCAACACCTTATCTTGTGCCCATTTTGGAAATACAAAGGTTTTCTTGATACCTATTTTTAACTTTTTATATTTCAGCAAATTAATTGCTGTGTACCCGGTATAGAATGAAAACCCACTGCAAGGTGCATCTCACTTATTGGCTTTGGGTACCTAGAGTTCTGGGTACAAGCCCTATATATCACCGCAACCAGAAGAGTCCAGCAAACGTAACGGTGTATTGCTTTCAAAAGTCTGACATCGCAGGAAAAGGTTACAGAGTAAAACGTTGAGAAAAATGGCTTTGCTTTTTTTTTTTTTTTTTTTTTTTTTTTTTTTTTTTTTACCTCCATTTCAATATTTCTTTTTTATTTCAGCTGTTATTTTGTGTAGGAAACACTTGTAGGATCTACACAAATGACCCCTTGCTGAACTCAGAATTTCGTCGTCTTTTCAGAAAGGGTTAGCTTTCTGGGATCCAGCATTGGTTTGACACCCATTTCTGTCAATAACTGGAAGGAGGTTGAAAGTACAAAAAATAGTAAAAATGGGGTATGTCACAGTAAAATGCCAAAATTGTGATGATAAATGGGATTTTCTGATTAAAGTGTGCCTATTCCTGAAAGATGGGAAGCTGGTGCTTTTTGGCACTGCAAACCCTTTGTTGATGCCATTTTCAGGGGGGGAAAAAACACAAGCCGCCTTCTGCAGCCCATGTGGACAAGAAGTTGAGGGCCTAAGCGCCAAATAGCCAAAAAAAGGCCTGCACCTGAGAGGAAAAGGCCTGGCAACGAAGGGTTTAATGAAAAGCCTTCATTGTTATTGGTGAGTGTTGTAAATAATGTTTTAAAGTCACACTGCCCTACTGACAGTGGTTCCAGTGAAAAAAAGAATTAAAGTGTACACATTTAAAAAGTTTAACAATTTGAGGATAAGGGTAATTCTCCCACAACGCTCTCTGCTTACCTGCAAATGTTTGCAGAAGCTTGTAAGCAAGGGTGATGATTCTTTGCTTTCAAAATAAAATGTTCAGAAAAAAATGCAAGTAGGAAAAAAAAATGTTTTGCTACAATAAAATTTCAGGTGCTGTTTCCTTGAAGCCTCATTTAGTAAAATGTGCTGATGTATGCTAGTATTTTCAAAAAATATTCCTAATGAGAAATCAGTGTGACCATTTTCAACAAGATTATAGGAAGCATGAAAATAAATAAGCTCTGGCAAAGCCAACCAATCAAACAGTCTTTTGGTTTTGTCAATGTGTGTCTTGTTTTGACATGGCTTTTGTAACTTTGCTGTTGGGGGAGCTGCCAGGCCCTCACCATTCTAACACGCACTGGCAAAAAGAAATAAAAGTTTTTGGTCTCAAAAAGCACACGTTGCCACCAGTGGCATAACAACGGCTCCACAGCCCCCTCCAGGGTCCCCCTCAGGACAGCACCTTCCCGGAGTGAGTCTGGAGGTGAGGAGGGTGTCCATGTTCTTTGCGGGGAGGGGGCTCCAAATTCGTTATGCCACTGATTGCCACAGCAGTTCCTGGCACTGAACAAAACTACTTTGTGTACTAATATGCTCTGTTAGAAATGGGGTCTTTGGTTGGCAGTCAGATTACCCCATGTCCAAGCAAGGACCCTCACTCTAGTCAACGTATGTCACACACAATCCAAATTATCCTGTGCCCACCCTCTGGTAGCTTGGCACTGAGCAGTCAGGCTTAACTTAGAAGGTAATGTGTAAAGTATTTGGGCAATAAATCATGTGATAACACAGTAGAACACCACAAAAATACACCACACAGTGTTTAGAAAAATATATAATATATGTATCTGGATTAATGCAGGTCAAATTGATAAAGATGCAATTAAGTATATGTAGGAAGTTGGCTCTGTATGCACTATTTCAAAGTAAGGAATAGTATGCACAGAGTCCAAGGGTTCCCCTTAGAGGTAAGATAGTGGCAAAAAGAGATCATACTAATGCTCTATTTTGTGGTAGTGTGGTCGAGCAGTAGGCTTATCAAAGGAGTAGTGTTAAGCATTTGTTGTGTACACACACAAGCAATAAATGAGGAACACACACTCAAAGACAATTCCAGGCCAATAGGTTTTTGTATAGAAAAATATCTTTTCTTAGTTTATTTTAAGAACCACAGGTTCACATTCTACATGTAATACTTTGCATGAAAGGTATTGCAGGTAAGTACTTTAGGAACTTTGAATAATCACAATAGCATATATACTTTTCAAATAAAACACATATAGCTATTTTAAAACTAGACAGTGCAATTTTCAACAGTTCCTGGGGGAGGTAAGTATTTGTTAGTTTTTGTAGGTAAGTAAACCACCTACGGGGTTCAAGTTTGGGTCCAAGGTAGCCCACCGTTGGGGGTTCAGAGTAACCCCAAAGTTACCACACCAGCAGCTCAGGGCCGGTCAGGTGCAGAGTTCAAAGTGGTGCCCAAAACGCATAGGCTTCAATGGCGAAGGGGGTGCCCCGGTTCCAGTCTGCCAGCAGGTAAGTACCCGCGTCTTCGGAGGGCAGACCCGGGGGGTTTTGTAGGGCACCGGGGGGGACACAAGTTAGCACAGGAAGTACACACTCAGCAGCACGGGGCGGCCGGGTGCAGTGTGCAAACAAGCGTCAGGTTTGTAATAGGAATCAATGGGAGACCAAGGGGTCTCTTCAGCGATGCAGGCAAGGGGGGGGGGGGGCTCCTCGGGGTAGCCACCACCTGGGCAAGGAAGAGGGCCTCCTGGGGGTCACTCCTGCACTGGAGTTCCGATCTTTCAGGTCCTGGGGGCTGCGGGTGCAGAGTCTATTCCAGGAGTCGGGATCTGGGAGTCAGGCAGTCGTGGTCAGGGGGAGCCCCGGGATTCCCTCTGCAGGCGTCGCTGTGGGGGCCCTGGGGGGACAACTTTGGTTACTCACAGTCTCGGAGTCGCCGGAGGGTCCTCCCTGTAGCGTTGTTTCTCCACCAGTCGAGTCGGGGTCGCCGGGTGCAGGGTTGTAAGTCTCACGCTTCTGGCGGGAAACGCTGTTGCCTTTAAGTTGCTCCTTTGGAAACAAAGTTGCAGTCTTGGGTGAACAGGGCCGCTGTTCTCTGGAGTTTCTTGGTCCTTTTAGAGCAGGGCAGTCCTCTGAGGATTCAGAGGTCGCTGGTCCTGGGGAAAGCATCGCTGGAGCAGTTTTCTTCCGAAGGGGGGAAGACAGTTGGTGTCTCCGTCTTCTCTGCAGGGTGTTTCAGCTCAGCAGTCCTCTTCTTCTTAGGTTGCAGGAATCTAGTTTCCTAGGTTCTGGGGAGCCCCTAAATACTGAATTTTGGGGTGTGTTTAGGTCTGGGAGGGCAGTAGCCAATGGCTACTAGCCCTGAGGGTGGCTACACCCTCTTTGTGCCTCCTCCCAAGGGGAGGGGGTCACATTCCTATCCCTATTGGGGGATTCCTCCATCTGCAAGATGGAGGATTCCTAAAAGTCAGAGTCCCTTCAGCTCAGGTTGCTTTAGGGGCTGTCCTGACTGGCCAGTGACTCCTCCTTGTTTTTCTCATTATCTCTCCTGGACTTTCCTCCAAAAGTGGGGGCTGGGTCCAGGGGGCGGGCATCTTCACTAGCTGGAGTTCCCTGGGGCATTGTAACACGAAGCTTGAGCCTTTGAGGCTCACTGCTAGGTGTTACAGTTCCTGCAGGGGGGAGGTGTGAAGCACCTCCACCCAGAGCAGGCTTTTGTTTCTATCCCCAGAGAGCACAAAGGCCCTCACCACATGGGGTCAGAAACTCGTCTCTCAGCAGCAGGCTGGCACAGACCAGTCAGTCCTGCACTGAACAATTGGGTAAAATACAGGGGTTATCTCTAAGATGCCCTCTGTGTGCATTTTTTAATAAATCCAACACTGGCATCAGTGTGGGTTTATTATTCTGAGAAGTTTGATACTAAACTTCCCAGTATTCAGTGTAGCCATTATGGAGCTGTGGAGTTCGTTTTTGACAGACTCCCAGACCATATACTCTTATGGCTACCCTGCACTTACAATGTCTAAGGTTTTGCTTAGACACTGTAGGGGCATAGTGCTCATGCACATGTGCCCTCACCTGTGGTATAGTGCACCCTGCCTTAGGGCTGTAAGGCCTGCTAGAGGGGTGACTTACCTATGCCATAGGCAGTGTGAGGTTGGCATGGCACCGTGAAGGGAGTGCCATGTCGACTTAATCATTTTCTCCCCACCAGCACACACAAGCTGGCAAGCAGTGTGTCTGTGCTGAGTGAGGGGTCCCTAGGGTGGCATAAGACATGCTGCAGCCCTTAGAGATCTTCCCTGGCATCAGGGCCCTTGGTACCAGGGTACCAGTTACAAGGGACTTACCTGGGTAACAGGGTTGTGCCAATTGTGGAGACAACGGTACATTTTAGGTGAAAGAACACTGGTGCTGGGGCCTGGTTAGCAGGGTCCCAGCACACTTCTCAGTCAAGTCAGCATCAGTATCAGGCAAAAAGTGGGGGGTAACTGCAACAGGGAGCTATTTCTTTACAGTATACGTTGAACTATCACTGTAAAAATGATATAAAGTGTACTTAGTCTCGCAAAAGCAACTTTTTTTTTTTAATTTTTTTATTTTTTATTGGCATTTCAGTTGAAGTTTAAGCAGATAACACAACACCTTGTTCATTTCATGACATACTGCCTGGCATTTGTACAAGTAACATAATTAGGTTTTACAGATGTAGTGAACTTTCTGCAGTACACAGTATTTTCATTTTGTCGCTAATGCCATCACTCCTCTGTTATGATATACGTAGTACTCAATTGTTCAGCGATTCTGATTAGTGAGCGGGTGAGGGGGGGGAATATAGGTAATAATGTCACGTAAGGCCACTTTCTAGTGTCCCCATCAATGCGTATTCATGCTGCCTAGGGATTACCAATCAACTTTGTTGTCTGCAATACTTACAAAGAGAGCCAACTAGAAATGAAGCCAACAATATAACCAAGCCAAGAAAAACTAAGAACTAATAGTCTGCTCGTGGTCCTCGTGTGGCTGAGTGGTGATATTAGATATGGAAATCTTCTTTTATGTACTATCTTGAAGTCCGTGCATGAGGATGGTTCCCCGATGAGGTGGGTGTGCAGGGGAGGTAGCAACTCGTTCATGTGCCATTCCCCTGGGGGTTCTGAAGTAGTCTCAAGGGTGCTCTTCCCTATATCTCTCTCCTATAATCTCATTGTAGTGCTTCCTGTATTGCTTTCAGGGTCTGTGTCTATTCCTGCAGCACTGTTTTCCCAGCCATCCACGACCTCTGTCCACAGTGGTGCCAGTGGCCTACGCCTCATCCCCCTGCTTTCTTCCCTCTTCAGGGCGCTCTCCTCCGCCCTACCCCATCTCATGATATCTAGAGTCCAAGTCTGTAGGCCAGGACTCTGTCGATGGCATGGAAACATGCTCAATCATAGCTTAGCCAGCACCAGAGCCAGATAAACAAATCTCTTGCCCACTTTTTTGGGGCGTGGCCCAGTAAATAACCCCAGGTGGCATGTCTCCATCATAGTCTCTAGTCGTCTATGCAGTGCACGGTTAATTTTATGGATGACTCCCCCCCCCCCCCCCCCCCCCCCTCCCCCCCTCCAAAATTCTGGCAGCTGTGGACACCCTTGTGTCATGTGCCCGAATCCCGCGTCTAGTAATCGGCGCTGTGAGCAGCACATCCCAGCACCCCCCCACCTCCCCCCACAATATGAGCACCAGCCGACGTGGGGTTAGGTAAGCCCTGTGCGTTTAGTTATATTGTATATATTTTAGTCAGGGTGTTTTGGGAGTGTATGCAAGAATTCTGTTCCATTCCCTGTCAGTGAGGTGTCTATCTAAGTCTGTCTCCCACTTAGCCCAGAGAGCATCCAGCAGATTATGTATCATAGCCAGGAGACCAAATTCCCCCCCCACCAATAGACAGCATAGTCTGTAAGACCTTGTGTGTGGGAGGTTCACCCTCTAGCCCTCCCCTGAGGGTCTGAATAGTCCCCACTATTGCCTCATATGTCAAACTGCCCACAAGGCAAACCAGTCTGGTTCCGCAAGATCCTTAAACGGGATCAGCGTTCCCTGACTATATAGTGTGCCTAGCGTATGCAGGTCTGTGGTCGTACAACAGTGTAGTTGTTGTTTTGTAAAACAAGCGAGCGTGTCACCATGGGACATCCCCACAAGTGCCATATCCGGTGCATAAGGCACCTCCGTGTGTGTGTGTGTTCTCCTAAGGAGACTCTGCCAATTGCCAAGAGCTCTTATCAGTAATACCCCCCTCCTTGTGCCTCGTGCGGTAGGCAGAAGCAGCCCATCTACCAGTCTGCCACTACTGAGATCTCTCCCATCTGCTGTCCGCTCCGAAAGCCCCACTCCACTGAGCCACCGTGCAAGCCACTGCATCTGGGTTGATAGAAAATAAAACTCAGTCGGGGACTCCAAGCCCCCTGGCATCCGGGGGCAGTTGTAGAGTGGCCAGTGCCACCCGCTGTCGTCCACCATCCCAAACCAGTTCTCTAAACAGCATATCCAGCTCTTGAAACCAAGAGGGTGGCAGGGTAATAGGCAGAGTAGTAAAATAGAGCAGTCTGGGAAGCACAACCATCTTAATAAGAGATATAAACGGTAGGCGAAGGGAGTGTCAGAAGGTGACTCTGGACCGCAGTGCCTGAGTCTCTGGACCCAAGTTGCCTTCTCTGAGGTCTTGTGTCTCATGATAAATCTGGATGCCCAGATAGCGGAAGGTAAGTGGTGTCCAAGATACCTCCTCCGGGTATGAAGACGGATGACTCGTTTCATTAACTGCCGTGAAGATACAAGTCTTTTTTTTTTATTTAGTCGGAGACCAGAACAGACTTCAAAGTCAGCTAGCAGTTGGAACACCTGGGGCAATGTTTCTGGACCATTGTTAAGATAGATAAGCAGATCATCAGCGTACAAGGAGTCCTCATGGAAGCATCCCTGTCGACATATACCCCATTCTCGGGCCATATCTCGCTGCCAGGGGCTCTCTGGCAATGGCGAATAGCAAGGGGGATAAAGGACACCCTTGTCGGGTTCCCCTATGTATGTCATAGCTACAGGAAATCGTTCTTCCCGTCCTGACTCGTGCCATAGGTTGTGTGTGAAGCAACTTAACCCAGTCACCCCAAGCCCTGCCCAAGCTCAATGCATCATAGTGGCATCCAGAAATTCCCAGCTCAGTGTCGAAAGCTTTTTCAAGATCCACCGTCACAATCCCTGCCATTGAGGCAGGGGGATGTAAATCATCGTAGAGCAGAGGTCTTCAAACTTTTTGATGCCGGGACCCCCTCTTAAAACTTTTTTAGGTGTAAGGACCCCCTTCTGATAAAAAATTTCTAGAACCCGGAACACCTCATCATCAACAACAATAATAAACGTCCCCATTTCCCACAGCAAATCATTTTTACTGTGAGGAAATAATATTAAACAGTGTTTAGCAAACCAAAGGTCAGTGAGTGTGGGGGTGTGGTCAAGGGTGTGGCTAAAAACAAAGGTACTCATTTATGAGGATTTGGCATAGGAGAGTGCCACAAGTCTTCTTGCTACACTGCCCCACGGCAATACAAAAGGGCAGGAATGCACCGTATTTATGAAATACAGTGCATTCCTGTCCTTTCCCCCGCGCTGGAGCACAATTGTTGCCTAGCTCCAATATAGGCAGGATTGTATTTGTGCAGGAAGGGGCACCTTCCGATGCAAAAAGGAGGCATTGTACCTCTTTCTATATGTGCGGCAGATAGCAACACGCATGGACAGAGGAAAAAACAATGAGAAATGAGAAAATTTCTCCTCATTATGCCTCTGGGGAGGCGTAAGGTTTTGGCACTGCTCCAGTTTTACTTGATTTTGTAAATCTGGGGCAGCGTCAAAATCCATGTGTGTTGCATGGGAACACCCACCACTACTCCCATGGAACGCCTCCTCGACGCAAAGTAAGGCAATGCAGCAGCTTGCGCTGCTTTGCCTTTCTCCGTATCTACAATGCCATTCAAAGCCACTCAGGAAGGCTTTGCGTCACCTCATAGGTATGATTGAGAGGCCTGTGCCGCTGGAGCATCAAAAAAGGTGATGCTCCAGCAGCGCAAGCCTCTCATAAATAAACTCAAAATATTCTCTTTTTTTTTTTAGGTCTCTCACTGTCAGATAGCTACATATAAAATAACAGCCAGCTTAAATGAAAAATAAATAAAAGAAAGTTGTTACTTATTGGTAAATGCACTGTAGTGCATTATGAAACCTCTATTAGTTAATGCACTGCAGAGGTCTGCGTGTAACCAGAGAGCGACAGAACGAAATCTTGGTTAGTGCAGTTGAGAATAGTGACTTGTGTATTTTTAGTGCCATGAGGTCACAGACTGTGACAGAAAGCACTGTGAATATGTGAGGCATTATTTTATACTTGTATTACACACAGTATAAGATAGGCCACTACAAAAAGGTTTAAGACAAAACAGTGGTTCCAAAATGTAGATTTAAGTAATACCAGAGCATATGCAATACCTTTTTTTTTTTTTTTTTTTTTTTTTTTTTTTTTTTTTTTTTTTTAATAGCTGTCCCTTCAACACCTCCAGGTGAAGTAAGCACTGTGGAAATACAATTACAATTAAAAGCAGGCACTTCACAGCCCAGTTGTTAACTCTTTGCACTACCCTCAAAAAGAATAAATATTTGTCGTCCCAAAGCTTTGAGTGATTCCATCATTTAAAGCTGCTCCCAAGCACCCTTTACATTTGCAGATGAGCTCATAGAGCACATTTGCATTTCATTCAGGAAGCAGACGCCCTGGGAAGGCCTCAGCTGTCTGTGAGGCTTTCACTGCACAGGAGACTCAATGTTCAGCTGAGGTATTTAGGATCGGCTGGGGGACTGCGGGACCCCCTTTCCAGGACTCCGCGGCCCCCCGGGGGTCCCGACCCCCAGATTGAAGACCTCTGTCGTAGAGCAAGGGAGTACAAGCCCCCAACCCCAGTGCCTGCCTGCAACGCTAGAGTGACCCCTGGGTCCTTCCATTGTTTTCATATCTGAAACCCGATGCCTGCTTTGCACACTGCACCCGGCTGCCCCTGTGCAGCTGAGCGTGTTTTGTGTGCCTGCTTGTCTCTCACCACCTCCCCGAGGACGCGGGTACTTATCTCTGCACCTGACCGGCCCTGAGCTGCTGGTGTGGTAACTTTGGGGTTGCCTTGAACCCCCAACGGTGAGCTTCCTATGCCCAGGAACTGAGAGTTGTGTTTTACTTACCCCACAATCTAACCTTTTACTTACCTCCCACAGGAACTGGTGATTTTTGCACTGTCCACTTTTAAAATAGCTTATTGCCATTTTAACAAAGACTTTATATGATATTGCTTTTATTCAAAGTTCCTAACTTACCTGTGTGAAGTACCTTGCATTTTATGTTACACTTCAAATCTGGAACCTGTGGTTCTTAAAATAAAAGAAAATATATTTTTCTATATAAAAACCTGTTGGCCTGGAGTAAGTCTTTGAGTGTGTGTTCCTCATTTATTGCCTGTGTGTGTACAACAAATGCTTAATACTACCCTCTGATAAGCCTACTGCTCGACCACACTACCACAAAATAGAGCATTAGTATTATCTAATTTTGCAACTGTCAACCTCTAAGGGGAGCCCTTGGACTCTGTGCACACTATATCTCACTTAGAGATAGTATACACAGAGCCAACCTCCTACAATGAGGGTATTCATATAGGGAAGCAGTCTTGTAGCAAGCGCTTTACTAAGGATTTTAAAATCTGTGTTGAGCATGGACAGAGGCCTAAAGTCTGTAACTCTCCTGTCTGCATGTTTAGATTTGGGTAATGGAATCACTATAGCCTCTCTGGTCGTGGCTGGTAACAGTTTGGTCTCCTAGGCTTCAGTATACATCTCCGCCAGTCTAGGAGCCAGGACATCACAGCCCAATTTATAGAACTCCTAGGGCAAACCATAAGCACCCGGGGTCTTTCCCGCTGCTAGAGTTTTAATGGCTGACTTAACCTCTCCCACCGATACCTGCACTCCAAACTCCTCCCTGTCCTCTTTAGTCAGGACATTCCAAGGCAGTGCAGACAAAACTCTCTCCCTCACGGTAAATGAGTCCACCTGGAGAGGACCATACAAGGATTTATAGTAGGCAGTGTTTCCTCCCTCCTGCCCCCATCCTAGTCATTAGGCAACTGATTGGTGTCCCCCAGTCTCTGGGCGGATCAGCCATGCCAGCAGCCTCCCCGTTTTTCCTTCCTCATCTTGCACTTTGGTCATGTAAATTTTATAGTCATAACATCTAAGGCGCTCTAGTGCCAATGAATATTTGTCCCTGAGCTCCAGTAGTTTTGCCTGTGCTTCTGGTGAGCCATCTAGGTCATTGTCACGTCTATGTAAGTTGTCCTCTTAAGTGCGAAATGTCCTGTTCAGGGTCCCTTCGGATGCCCACCCTCTGTCCAAGGCAATGGCGCGCACTACAACTTTTAAGGCCTCCCATTCAATGCCTCTACTGGATGCTAACCCCTGGTTCAGCGTCCAGTATTCCGTCAACCTTTGTAGTAGTGCTGTGCGATATACGTCATCTTCCAATGCTGCTGGGTGCAAGTGCTACGTTGGGATGGGTTGGTGAGTTTCCATCGTGGTTAGATGGATCAAAAACAGACTAGGATTAGATACAGTCCGGCCCAAATATCCGGAGTGTGTAACTAGCCCGCTAAGAGAGGCTAAGCAGAGCATTCTATCTATTCTAGTGTGCACACGGTAGCAGGGGGAATAGTACGAGTATTGTGTACCAAGAGGGTTCTGAAGGTGCGAGATATCCACCAGATCCCAATGGGAGTTCAAGGTCGACATGCCCTTAGCCACTTTGATAGCTGTTGCCCCCTGAAACAAAGCGGCTGATCGGTGTAGGTCAGGGTCCAGTACCCCCTTGATGACTCCCTCAAGTAAAAATTGGAACATTAGTCGGGCAGACAATGTATGTAGGAACTGAAGCTGGCCCTGATTCGGGGTTTAGATGCTACCCAAGACCAGCAGTGTACCGTATAGTCACACCAAATCATATCGGCCCTCCTTCTCTGTGACAATAGTATTGGCGACATTAACAACACAAAAGAATGCTGGACGGAGTGCTGACCATGCAAACACTCTCCCCCAGTCACAGATCTGGGTTTAATCCATCGTTTTTTTGCTGCCCATGCCATTCCAGTTTGGACCCAGCCATATGCAAATCAGTCTTGACCCTGTTCCCCATGGGAACAGTCCAGCCCGAACTGCCAGGCCAGGTCTTCCCTGGACTGGAAACAAGCATCCTGGGACCGGTTTTGGGGTTTCACCCCTCATCAGCCAGGCTAGCTTGAATCCAGTGGCATGGGAAGCACGGGACCCACGTCTGGGCATACCCTTCCCACTTAGGGCGACATTAACAACACAAAAGAATGATGGACGGAGTGCTGACAATGCAAACACTCTCCCCCAGTCACAGATCTGGGTTTAATCCATCGTTTTTTTGCTGCCCATGCCATTCCAGTTTGGACCCAGCCATATGCAAATCAGTCTTGACCCTGTTCCCCATGTATTGGCTTCAAAGGTGACGCCTGCTCTCACCCATATTGCCGCCCCCATTGCATATGCGGAGTATGTAGTTGCAAACAATTGTCCCTGCCAACGCCGTCTAAGGCGATCTGTTTCCACTTGGGTGAGGTGAGATTCGTGTAACATGGCAATTTGTACCCATCTACGCTTCACATATGAGAGTATCTTGTGTAGTTGTGCAAAAGAACTGATAACCCTGACATTCCAAGACCAGCATTTTAGAAAAGGGGTGTGTTGCAGTCGTTCCACCTAAAAGGGTTATCAGGGAACATCCCTCCCTCGCAGTTCCCCATCGACACTTGCAATAGCACATCGCATATTTCTAAGGGACCACAGGCTAGAACAGGCTCAGTTAGCTTAGTATCTTCAATCACCCCAAGGCTCTTGTTCAGTGTGTCCTGCATAGTGGTAGGCACTGCGCTGTTTCCAGGCTCACCGTTAGTGGATGTGCCTCGCAGGGCACCAGCGGCTGTCCGCCTCGCGGACCCCTGCACATGGCAAGGGAGTCACCCAGTACAGTCCTGCCCAAGGGGGGTCAGTCCTGCACTGCTATAACCTCCCCTGTGCAGGTATCCCCCCATCTCCACCCATGCGGATCCACTTTTAATGCGGGTGGGAGGTACGGGGGCAGTTTCAGTGTCTGGCCCCGTGTCAGACACTCCTAGGCCGGCCCCTCTGTCTCCTATGGGGGAGGGCGAGGCAAGAAACACCTTCTGTCGTGCACACTTTTTTTTTTTTTTGGGGGGGGGGGGGGGGCTTTTTCCAATACCCCCCCAGCACAGGAGACCTCACCTAGCTTCAGGCTCGCCACACGCCTCACAACCAGTCCGTGGGGGGGGGGGGTGTGTGCCCCTTATGTTTCAGCCTTGACTGTGCCGTCTCCCATGGATCCAGGCTGCACCCACAGCACCCCTCCTGTTGCGCTCGGGGAGCCACAGCACCCCCCCTCCCCCAGCTGTACCTTGCCAGCCAGCTGGCCGCCGAATGACCAGGCGCATACCTGCACCTCAATTTTCCCCTTTCACCGCTGGTTTTTGGGTGAATCAATGGCCCGTGCTGCATTCAACCCTGGGCCGCTTCACTCCAGTCAGCCAAGATGTACGCTCGGCTAGTGGCGCCTCAGGGGTCTGGGCCGCATCGCCAGCGCCCCGCCGGCTGCACTCGGGGGCACCGCAACTCTCCTCTCTGCCCCCCTCCAGCTCCCAGGAAGCCGCCGAGAATACTCAGATTCTTGTTGTGATTCACTAGTTTCTGCTATTTTTAACAAAGTTTTTCAAAGTCTATTTTCCATTGTATACGACTTGTAGAACTTGTTACTACAGTGATAAAGTATTTAATCCTCTTCACCCATCAGTTTCAATCTTTTGTGAACTTTGTCTTGCCGTAATTCTGCAGCATTTCAGACTCTCTTCTGTCCAGCCGCAGTTGATGGTAGCTTTTCTTTCAGATTCGTTTGGCATAGGACACATTTTACTTTGGTCAAGGCACCCTCAGATTTTGTAGATTGCAACACACTGTCAGGAGGCAATGATCTTCTGCTACCACCTCCTTCGCTCATGTTTATCAATTTGAATCAACGGAAAACCAGAAACAAAACTGTATTGAAATAAATTACTAATATAATAGCTAAAAGATAATTATCAAGGTGCCATACTGGAAAATGGCAGAAATGTTGCTCTGAGGAGTTATTTTCTGTCTCTGTAAGACTTCTTGACCACCCAAAACGTATGTTTTGACACCAAAATGAAGTACATGGGTCTCTTGTCTCATGGTTCCTGAAATATTACATCATCACTGTTATTTTAAGAAATGTCCTAAGAAAGAGGCCCGGCCTACCTAACAAAATTACATCTCTGACACAAAAAACCCAAATACAAAAAATGAAAGCCTCTGGACAGTTTTTTTAATTTTTTTATTTTGTATTTTATTTTTTAGTTATGTATCAAGGGGCCAGGACTGTGAGGTATAAAGTGGATGTTGTTTCCTTTTTTACTCTACTTATTTCATATGTAGTTTGCTTTTTACACAGGTGTTTTCGAAAAGTGACTGGAAGGCTCCCTGTTCTTTGCTTGTATGAGGACTCTGAGATGAAAACAATACCACGCACCCTTTTAATTTGAAGTGCCAATAAGTCCTCCTGAAACTATACTTGTGTTTACTTTCGCAGGCACAAAGGCTCCTAAACCCTCTTCTTTGGCCTGATGGGCAAATGCTCACTTTCAAGCTATTTCCTTGTCTCTTACTACTTGTCTTCACTGCTCTTTTTCGTAGGGTTTTTTCCTCCACCTTTTCATGGCTGTTTCCCCACCATGAAAAGGCTGGTGGGTAACAAGTTCAGGGGGGGAGGAAGAGGGGTCCCTTGCACTGCCCATGGCATAGGTGGTGCATAGGCCCCCCTGCCCAGCACCATCGAAATGCGCACTGTAGACAGTGAGCCTTCTGAGGGTGCTGGGCAACCCCTCCCCCGTGCTATGAGGTAGCACTTGGCTCCTTTATGAGAGCTATCTAATAGCACTATTCCCACCGGATTGACCAGCGGGAACACTCTGTTAACGGGAACATTGTAACAGTGCGGGGGATGCCACCGCCATGGCGTTCTTCATGCGAGTTTTGTTGGTCCCGCATTGGGACTACCAAACTCGCAATGAGGCCATTAGTGTTACATTGTATTTCAAGGGCTAAGTTCTCCAAATTACCCTCATCACACACCGTGGTACCATTTTCCATGCTACTACTCTTCTCTTCTGCATTTTCTTCCTTTCTCTCTAGAAGCCCCTCATTCATCCAACCAATTGTAATTACCACCCGATCCATCAACTTCTTCCTCCAGTTCAACCTCTGCAATGTGAAATGTGATGTGTCCACGTTGTGTTTTGGGCCATTTCCTTTCGTGAGTGCTAGGCCTACCCACACAAGTGAGGTACCATTTTTATCGGGAGACTTGGGGGAACGCTGGGTGGAAGGAAATTTGTGGCTCCTCTCAGATTCCAGAACTTATTGTCACCAAAATGAGAGGAACATTTTTTTTTTTTTTTGGACAAATTTTGAGGTTTGCAAAGGATTCTGGGTAACAAAACCTGGTAAGAGCCCCACAGGTCACCCCATCTTGGATTCCCCTAGGTTTCTAGTTTTCAAAAATGCGCTGGTTTGCTAGGTTTCCCCAGGTGCTGGCTGAGCTAGAGGCCAAAATCCACAGGTAGGCACTGTTTTCTGTGAAAAAATGTGATGTGTTTTGGGCCATTTCCTTTCGTTGGCGCTAGGCCTATTCACACAAGTGAGGTACCATTTTTATCGGGAGACTTGGGGGAACATAGAATAGCAAAACAAGTGTTATTGCCCCTTGTCTTTCTCTACATTTGTTCCTTCCACATATAAGAGTGTGTAAAAAAGACGTCTATTTGAGAAATGCCCTGTAATTCACATGCTAGTATGGGCACCCCGGAATTCAGAGATGTGCAAATGACCACTGCTCCTCAACACCTTATCTTGTGCCCATTTTGGAAAAACAAAGGTTTTCTTGATAGCTATTTTTCACTCTTTATATTTCAGCAAATGAATTGCTGTATACCCGGTATAGAATGAAAACGCACTGCAGGGTGCAGCTCATTTACTGGCTCTGGGTACCTAGGGTTCTTGATGAACCTACAAGCCCTATATATCCCTGCAACCAGAAGAGTCCAGCAGATGTAACAGTATATTGCTTTCAAAAATCTGACATTGCAGTAAAAAGTTAGAGTAAAACGTAGAGAGAAATTGCTGTGTTTTTTTATTTTATTTTTTACCTCAATTTCAATATTTTTTTTCTTTTTCAGTTGTTGTTTTCTGTAGGAAACCCTTGTAGGATCTACACAAATTAACCCTTGCTGAATGCAGAATTTTGTCTACTTTTCAGAAATGTTTAGGTTTCTGTGATCCAGCACTGGTTTCACGCCCATTTCTGTCACTGACTGGAAGGAGGCTGAAAGCACAAAAAATCGTAAAAATGGGGTATATCCCAGTAAAATGCCAAATTTGTGTTGAAAAATTGGGTTTTCTGATTCAAGTCTGCCTGTTCCTGGAGGCTGGTGATTTTAGCACCGCAAACCCTTTGTTGATGCCATTTTCAGGGGAAAACCACAAGCCTTCGGCAGCAACAATTCACAAATTCCACCTCTCGACACTTGGAAAAGTATTCTATGTCCACCATAGCAAACCATTACTCGCCCTCTTCTCTTCCAGTTGGCCCCATTATGGCCACTTCCAAGATTTCCTATGCTATCTCAGGACATGGTACAGGATGCACCTGAGGTCTCAATAATACTCGACTTATCAGTATCTACATACAGTTCACATTCTCTCACTTTTTTTCTCAATCTCTGCATCAATGCTGGGCCACCAATAATTCTCCTTAATCCTTTTATTACTTTTTATGATACTCAAATGCCGTAATGGCACAATTCAACAATAGACCATCTTAACTCCTTGAGAGGAACCACTCTCACCAGTTGCATGATATTCTCATTCATTACTGTTCTACCTTACCCTCCTCCCAGTAATTCCTACAAATGTCATCCAGTAGCTTCTTATCAGGCCATACTTTAGTCACAAACGTTTTAATGGTCTTCAGGGTGATATTATTTCCATATGCCTTTCGCCACTCTTCCCCTGAGAAAGCACAACTTCTTTTGTCACTCATTGAAGCTGCACACTCTGCCTCCAAACCGTCAGTACCAACTTCTTCTAATGGTATAGGCAACCTAATTAAACAGTCCGCTGGCTTGTTTCTTACCCCTGGGAGATACTGCAGATTGTACCTATGATCCAGTAATCGTAAAGACATTCTCACGATCCTTGGTGTGGCTTTGAACAATCCTTCTAAAGATAGCACTTTACTTCAAACTCCCCCTCCCCCCAAATACAAAGTTCCTAAAATGATCGTCTCCACACAAATGCAGGAGTTTCCTTTTCTGTCACTAAGTATTACTCTTCCGCTGGAGATGAGGCTTTTGACGCGGAACCTATGGTGTACTCTTTACCATCAGAATCTCTCTGACACAACACTGCCCCAGTGCCCTTATTACAAGCATTCTTTTTCAAAATACACTTAAGTATTGGATCAACACCCTTCAAGTTTTTAGGATTGGCAATATTTTCTTTGATTTTGTTCAAAATCATTTTGTAAAGTGTCTGACCAATAGAATTTTACCTTATTCTTCAGTAGCTGAGTAAGTGTTTTTTTTTTTTTTTCTTTTTTTTTTTTTTAAATAGGTAGTTTCCATAAAAACCTGGACAAACATGGTATAGAACTCCACCAACCCAGAAATAACCTTAATTCATTTTTATTTGTGGGTACTGGTGTGTTCTTTACTGCATTAAAGAGTTCGATCCCATGGCCTACATAATCCATTGAATTCCCCCTGAATTAGATTTGGGAAATTCAGCTGTGAACCATTCACACCCCCAACATCCAGTACTTGGCACAACCTACAATCATACTGCTCCTTGTTTTTCCCCCCTTTACCAAAATGACATCTTGGAAAAATATTGTTCCCATCTTGTTCCTGACCATTATGTCCATTTTTAAATATTTGTTTTTATTATAAACGACTGAGGCAAAACTGAACATCATGGGCACATAGCGATAACATCCTTTATGGAGTTTTGGGAGTCATAAAGGTGGCTACTCTTGTTCTCCGTCTGAAGTTTTACGTGGTGGTAGGCAGATGACCGGTCTAGTGTAATAAACCATTTTTATTCCCTTTATTAATGTTAACATTTTGTTAATTTTAGGAAGAGGATTTTTTTCCACCACAGTATTACTATGGAGGTACCATGGATCAACACACAAGCGGATCCTCCCTTTGGCATGTTTAGCAACTACCAATGGGGAATCTACTTGTGGGCTTCTACCGGTTCGATGATACCTGCCTTCAGTAACTTATCAATTTCATGGTTCACCTCCTCTCTCGAAATCCATGGTAACATCCTAACTTTTTGTACTTTGGGAACCGCATTTTCTTTCAAAATATTCTAGTGGGAATACCCACTTAGTGTACCAATCTTTTCCAAAAATACATCTTGGTAAGCCTCTTTAATTACTTCTCCCTTCTGATCATTGTTTTCTATGACTAACACATGTTCTTGGCTGTTATGGTCCTGAATGATTATCAATGCTCTTTGATCTATCTCCCCCAAAACTGATGGGCCCTTTTCTGCAGCAGAGTACCCTGTAGTTCTCCTTCCTTTGAACTTGAAACTCCATCTCCTTTAACCCACAATTGGGATGGGTTCCCCTGTGAAACTCTTTAGGAGCTGCATCTGATAGTGGCAAGGAACACCCTAGAACTCTAGCAATTTTCCTGCCAAACACATTTGTCCACAATCTTATAAGGTGACCCTGAATCT
Source organism: Pleurodeles waltl (assembly GCF_031143425.1). NCBI lineage: Eukaryota > Metazoa > Chordata > Amphibia > Caudata > Salamandridae > Pleurodeles > Pleurodeles waltl. The sequence goes on from NC_090444.1 coordinate 408,967,745, forward strand.
GCTACAACTAGTATTTCCACCCCCATCTTCATGACACAGGGACGTTGGTTCCTTGCCTGCTTCTGAAGCTTATTGACTTTCACACCCTTCATAGTCAGTGATCCCTAAAACAGTCACTGGTATGGACAGCTTCTGCCTCTGATACATCTGATTTGGAATCAGGGTCTGAACTTCCCTTTACTCTTGCCACACTCCTATTTGACTTCCCCTTCCCACACACCTTGGCAAAATGTCCATTAATACCACATTCCTTAGACTTCAGGTCTTTTGCAGGACGCTTTTTACTGTGTACCAGATGGTCTTTATTACCACACCTATAACACCTTCTGTCTTTGTCTTTAGCTAAGGTTTTCTTCCTTTGTTCTTGGCCCTGTTTTTCCCTTTTTCCTTTCTGTTTAACCTTACAATCTATCTCTTTATAGTTTATCTTTTGAATTAATTTCTGCTGCCCTCGCACACTTATTAGAAATCTCAGCCTTTTTACAACAGAAATGATATCACTTAACTGTGCCGCACTATAAATCTACAACCTCTCTTCTATATGTTCATTATTCACATACATTATTATGTGATCTCTAATAAGTTTGTCATGCAGTTCATCAAATCAGCAAGTTAGGGCCAGTTTCTGTAGCGCTGAGGTCAAGGTCTTGAGACATGGAACATTCAGTCTCTTATGACTTTGGCAGATGGAAAATGCGGTCTGTCAAATACCCGTGGTCAGGTTACCACCAGTGTGGTCCCCTTCACATTGCCCCTATTCAGAAACGTTGAAGGTGATACTTGCCTTTGTGACATGCAAGATATCACATTGATGTGTAAGAGTTTGTGGTCTATGATGTGATGAAACAAAGTGCCTTTATGCATTATGAGGGCCATCATTACTATATTTAATTTTTGGAAAGGGAAATGCCTACCATTTCGAGACATTACTGAACAACCCTCCATGTTAAATTCCTAAAACAGACACCTTCCAAACACTTCAACATGACCTCGTAACATACATTAAAGATTTATTGCAGTCAAGTCACTTTATGCAGGTAGTATTACTACAACTTGACTTGCACAATGGCCCCACCATAGGAATACAGATTAATAGTCACTAGTTGCCATTGCTAGTTTTGCACACTATAGCAACTCAAGACATTTGCTCATAATCCTGCATTGTAAACAAGAGGAAACAAATTGTACCATAAGCCAATATTATACACCAATATTCCATTGTCACTGAATACTTATTTTCAGTCACTCAAAAGACTTAACAAACACTATGAATCGCACTATCAGGAGCTTGCAAACCCACAAGATTGATCCTAAGGCATAAATGTGCAAATGACCACTTTTAAAGATTATCTTTACAGACCTAGTGTATGCCCTCCTACTAATAAAAATTAAGGTCACATTTTCACCTTATTCTGAGAAAATGGACAGTCTGGTAATTGAAATGTAAGGGAGATGTTTTTTCCATAATTTATTTAAACAGAGACCCTTAAACTAAAACACACAATTAAATTTAATAAAACACTATTAAAAAGCCAAACAAACCATTTGCTCAGAGATTGCATAACAAGTCAGACTGATTGCAGTGTCTGAAAAGTGTGTATTAACTGTAAGGTTCATTTCTGCTGGACGTGAACATCACAACAATGTCTTTGTAATAGTATGGGTTTTAAAATATTTCCATGCATGGTTTAAAGATAGCAGACGATCCAGTACTACATGAGAGCATGTACAATAACAATTGAACACTTATATCCTGTTTCCATCATATTTCGACCTGAAGCCTGGAACAGAGGACAAAAAAAGTACAGCCTAGATTAAACTGAATAATCTGTTTAAAGGCTGCAATTAGGTAGTGGTCCATCTATGGAAATAATTCTTTATCCTGTAAAGATTGTAAAGTAACTGAGATGATTTAATTTTTATATTGAAACTGAAATTCCTTTCTAGAAGAGCTCTGAGATGGGAAGGTCAGTGAGGGGCAGACCAACTAAAACCTTTTGATAGAAATGATTGCTGTGCTTTGCAAGTGTGATTAACTTCTCTTTTATATGGCTCTATCTGATTTACTAACATCTTCGCACTTTTCCTTCTGCTTTCTAATGCATTTCCCCTCAAAAGCAAGAGGTTTTCTGCCCTTTTTAATATTATAAAAACTCTTAATGTACATAAACCTACGGCGTCTGGCTATGAAGTTAGATTTAATTGAGTTTAACTAACACCCTAGATCAGAGGTCTTCAAACTTTTTTTTACTCTCAACCCTCTCCCAAAAGATAAGTATTTTGAAGTTGCGGGGCCCTCTAAACCATATGAAATGCCTCGGGGAATTGTTAGGGGCAGGGTGGAGTGCAGAGGGCAGGGTTTTTAAGATCATTTCAGGGAGACTTTTTCTTTAGCTCATAATCAACAATAAACGTGAGAAGTATGAAAGGGTGAATTAATTAAACAAGAATATTAATTAACCAAAATACTCTGGTCACCATAATTTGGGTGCTGTTAGTGCCTTATAGTCCTTGACCCCAATGCAACTGCGCATGCTGCACTACTGATGGCTGGCCTGCTATTCAGGGCAACAGCTCCTCTGCCTTTTTCATCCCCCTACCCACCATACCTGAACACTTAAACCTTGAAACAGGCTCTGTAAAGAAATGGCTCCCTGTTGCAGTTACCCCCCCACTTTTTGCCTGATACTGATGCTGACTTGACTGAGAAGTGTGCTGGGACCCTGCTAACCAGGCCCCAGCACCAGTGTTCTTTCACCTAAAATGTACGATTGTTTCCGCAATTGGCACAACCCTGGCACCTAGGTAAGTCCCTTGCAACTGGTACCCCTGGTACCAAGGGCCCTGATGCCAGGGAAGGTCTCGAAGGGCTGCAGCATGTCTTATGCCACCCTAGGGACCCCTCACTCAGCACAGACACACTGCTTACCAGCTTGTGTGTGCTGGTGGGGAGAAAATTACTAAGTCGACATAGCACTCCCCTCAGGGTGCCATGCCAACCTCACACTGCCTATGGCATAGGTAAGTCACCCCTCTAACAGGCCTTACAGCCCTAAGGCAGGGTGCACTATACCACAGGTGAGGGCATAGGTGCATGAGCGCTATGCCCCTACAGTGTCTAAGCAAAACCTTAGACATTGTAAGTGCAGGGTAGCCATAAGAGTATATGGGCTGGGAGTCTGTCAAAAACGAACTCCACAGCTCCATAATGGCTACACTGAATACTGGGAAGTTTGGTACCAAACTTCTCAGAATAATAAACCCACACTGATGCCAGTGTTGGATTTATTAAAAAATGCACACAGAGGGCCTCTTAGGGATGCCCCCTGTATTTTACCCAATTGTTCAGTGCAGGACTGACTGGTCTCTGCCAGCCTGCTGCTGAGAGACGAGTTTCTGACCCCATGCGGTGAGAGCCTTTGTGCTCTCTGAGGACAGAAACAAAGCCTGCTCTGGGTGGAGGTGCTTCACACCTCCCCCCTGCAGGAACTGTAACACCTAGCAGTGAGCTTCAAAGGCTCAAGCTTCGTGTTACAATGCCCCAGGGCACTCCAGCTAGTGGAGATGCCCGCCCCCCTGGACACAGCCCCCACTTTTGTGGGCAAGTCCAAGGGAGATAATGAGAAAAACAAGGAGTCGTCACTGGCCAGTCAGGACAGCCCCTAAGGTGTCCTGAGCTGAGGTGACTCTGACTTTTAGAAATCCTCCATCTTGCAGATGGAGGATTCCCCCAATAGGAATAGGGATGTGCCCCCTCCCCTCAGGGAGGAGGCATAAAGAGGGTGTAGCCACCCTAAAGGACAGTAGCCATTGGCTACTGCCCTCCGAGACCTAAACACACCCCTAAATTCAGTATTTAGGGGCTCCCCAGAACCTAGGAAAGCAGATTCCTGCAACCTAAGAAGAAGAGGACTGCTAAGCTGAAAAACCCTGCAGAGAAGACGGAGACACCAACTGCTTTGGCCCCAGCCCTACCGGCCTGTCTCCACCCTTCGAAAGAAAACTGCTCCAGCGATGCTTTCCCCAGGACCAGCGACCTCTGAATCCTCAGAGGACTGCCCTGCTCTAAAAGGACCAAGAAACTCCCGAGAACAGCGGCCCTGTTCAACAAAGACTGCAACTTTGTTTCCAGAGCAGCAACTTTAAAGACCCCTGCAATTCCCGCCAGAAGCGTGAGACTTGCAACACTGCACCCGGCGACCCCGTCTCGACTGGTGAAGAAACAACGCTACAGGGAGGACCCCCAGGCGACTCCAAAACTGTGAGTAACCAAAGTTGTCCCCCCGAGCCCCCACAGCGATGCCTGCAGAGGGAATCCCGAGGCTCCCCCTGACCGCGACTGCCTGACTCCCAGATCCCGACGCCTGGAAAAGACCCTGCACCCGCAGCCCCCAGGACCTGAAGGATCGGAACTCCAGTGCAGGAGTGACCCCCAGGAGGCCCTCTCCCTTGCCCAGGTGGTGGCTACCCCGAGGAGCCCCCCTTGCCTGCCTGCACCGCTGAAGAGACCCCTTGGTCTCCCATTGATTCCTATTACAAACCTGGCGCTTGTTTGCACACTGCACCTGGCCGCCCCGCGCTGCTGAGGGTGTACTTTCTGTGTGGACTTGTGTCCCCCCTGGTGCCCTACAAAACCCCCCTGGTCTGCCCTCCGAAGACGCGGGTACTTACCTGCTGGCTGACTGGAACCGGGGCACCCCCTTCTCCATTGAAGCCTATGTGTTTTGGGCACCACTTTGAACTCTGCACCTGACCGGCCCTGAGCTGCTGGTGTGGTGACTTTGGGGTTGCTCTGAACCCCCAACGGTGGGCTACCTTGGACCCTAATTTGAACCCCGTAGGTGGTTTACTTACCTGCAAGAACTAACATTAACTTACCTCCCCTAGGAACTGTGAAAATTGCACTGTCCACTTTTAAAATAGCTATATGTGTTTTATGTAAAAAGTATATATGCTATTGTGATTATTCAAAGTTCCTAAAGTACTTACCTGCAATACCTTTCAAATGAGATATTACATGTAGAATTTGAACCTGTGGTTCTTAAAATAAACTAAGAAAATATATTTTTCTATAACAAAACCTATTGGCCTGGAAATTGTCTCTGAGTGTGTGTTCCTCATTTATTGCCTGTGTGTATGTACAACAAATGCTTAACACTACTCCTTTGATAAGCCTACTGCTCGACCACACTACCACAAAATAGAGCATTAGTATTATCTCTTTTTGCCACTATCTTACCTCTAAGGGGAACCCTTGGACTCTGTGCATACTATTCCTTACTTTGAAATGGTGCATACAGAGCCAACTTCCTACAGGCTCTTTGTACCTTTTTTGAGGTTTACATAACACAAACTCTGTCAAAGGGTATTGGAGGACTCTACATGAGTGCGAGTTATATTACAGTAGGTCAGATTTATTTTTGTTTGAGCACAGGCAGATTAAGTGATTTGTCTGGAGTCACAGGCTGTTGACTTGAACTTAGTTCGAAAGTCGGCAACGTTCACCATTGGGCCACATCTTTCCTTCCAATTTAAGAAACAATTAGTTCATGTGGGTTGTCATTCTTTTTGCAGCAAACGAACACTGTTCCCTAATGCTAGCAAGGAAAACGATTCCCTGTACCCTCAGACGTCCGTTTTGTTGCACCTGATTCACTAGTGATAGCTACTGCCTTGCGAAAAGGGCTGTCCACTTTACCATTAGATTAAAAACATGGGTCCCATCTTACCCCGTTCCCAGTAAATAAATTAAATATTTAAATAAAAATGTGTAAATAAAAAGTGCTGGTGCCCAAAGCCCTCCTCTTAAACATGTGGCTGCCGCGATGAAATGTGCGAACAGGCAACCTAATCCTAAAGCCAGTTAGGGTCTCTTGAATCCATTTACAGCCACTTCCTGCAGCTCCCTTGCTGCTTTTTGATTTCTTCCATTGTGATGCTTTTTCATTTTTCTCTTCCTCCGTCTTTCCCATATGTCTTTTGCTCAAGGTAATTGAGGCAGAAAAATAAGTTGTGGCCCTCAAAACTAAGTGCCAGTGGCTCGCACCGGAAACAACGAGCACAAATTAACCCCTTAGCTGCTGGGCCTGTACTCCTCCAGTGCTGAGCCCTTTTTTGGCTATTTGGGGTAGTTCGCGCTTAGGCCTTTATAACTTTCTGTCCATATAAGCTATCCACGCCAAATGTGCGGCCTTTTTTTCCAACATCCTAGGGGTTCTAATTGTACCCAGAGTTTCTGCTTTCGCCGGGATGAGACCAAGAAATTTGCCCAAATATAGCTGAAAGTTTTGTTTGGTTTTTTTTTTCCTCCAGTGAAATTGGGGGGAAAAAGGGCTGCAGAAGAAAGCATGTGTATTTTTTCCGCCTGAAAATGGCATCAACAAAGGCTTTGCGGAGCTAAAATCACCAGCTTTCAGGAACAAGCAGACTTGAATCAGAAAACCACATTTTTCAACACAATGTTGGCATTTTACTGGGACGTGTCCCTTTTTTTTAATTTTTATTTTTTTATTTTTTTTACTGTTGTTTTGTTGTTCTTTTAACCGCCTTCCAGTTAGTGACAGAAATGGGTGTGAAACCAATGCTGGATCCTGGACAGCTGAACATTTCTGAAAAAAGTAGACTAAATTCTGAATTCATCAAGGGGTCATTTGTGTAGATCCTACAAGGTTGTCCTACAGAAAATAACAGCTGAAATAAAAAATATTGAAATTCAGCTGAAAAAAAAACAGCCATTTCTCTCCGTGTTTTACTCTAACTTTTTCCTGCAATCGCAGATTTTCAAAAGCAATACCCTGTTGAGTCTGCTGGAATCGTCTTGTTGCAAGGATATATAGGGCTTGTAGGTTCATCAAAAACACTAGGTACCCAGAGCCAATAAATGAACTGCACCTTGCAATGGGTTTTCATTCTATACCGGGTATACAGCAATTCATTTGATGAAATATAAAGAGTGAAAAATAGGTATCAAGGAAACATTTGAATTTCCATACTAGCATGTGAATTACAGGGCATTTTTTCAAATACACTTCTTTATTACACACTGTCTTACATTTTGAAGTAGAAAATGTGGAGAAAGACAAGGGACAGTAACACTTGTTCTTCTATTCTGTGTCCCCCCATGTCTCCTTTTAAAAAACGGTACCTCACTTGTGTGGATAGCCCTAGTGCTCGCAAGAGCAAACACAACAAAAACCAATATGGACACATCAAATTTTTACATTGAAATCTGACGTGTTTTGGGAATGTGCCTAGCTATGGATTTTGGCCTCTAGCTCAGCTGGCACCTAGGGAAACCCACCAAACCTATGCTTAGTTTAAAAAAAAAAAAAAATGCACGTAGGGGAATCCAGCATGGGGTGACTTGTGGGGCTCTCACCAGATTCTGTTAACCAGAATCCATTGCAAACCTCAAAACTTGACAACCAAAAAAAACTTTACTCACATTTTGGTGACAAAGTTCTGGAATCCGAGAGGAGCTGCAAATTTCTTTCCATCCCCCATTCTCCCAGGTCTCCTGATAAAAATGGTACCTCACTTGTGTGGGTAGTCCTAGTGCCCGCCTCAAGAAATGCCCCAAAACACAACATGGACACATCACATTTTCCCAAAGAAAATAAGTTGTTTTTTTTTTGTTTTTTGTGTTTTTTTTTTTTTTTGTTGTGTGTTTTTTTTTTTTTGTTTTTTTTTTTGCTAAGTGCCTAGCTGTAGATTTTGGCCTCTAGCTCAGCCCGCACCTAGGGAAACCTAGCAAACCTATACATTTTTTAAAACTAGACACCTAGGGGTATTCAGAATGGGGTGACTTGTGGGGCTCTCACCAGGTTCTGTTACCCAGACTCCTTTGCAAAACTCAAAATTTGGCAAAAAAAAAAAAACACTTTTTCCACAAAGTTCGGTGCTGCAAATTTCTGGAATCTGAGGCGAGCCACAAACTTCCTTCCACTCGGCATTCCCCCCAAGTCTCCCGATAAAAATGGTACCTTACTTGTGTGGGTAGGCTAGTGCCCACGACAGGAATGGATCACACATGGGTCAATGGTAGTCCTTGCATGATGGCTACTGTTAACCCTGGAGTGATCCATTCATGACGCTGGCACCAGGCACAGGCAGACAAGTGGGGTTGTGTTTTTATCAGGACAAGTGGTTGTTTTACTTTTCACTAATGACTGAGCTGAAACAATCATGCACTGACAAAAATCTCTGGAATGCGCTTCTCAGTCCAAAGAAGACATTATTTCACTACGCAAGGTTCCTAAAAGGAGATTAGCTTTCTGAAAGCGCATGTTTAAAAATGGTCACAGCAATGAAATGAAAACATACACGAATGATTCTCCACTGCAGTATACACAGCAAATATATGTATCTATAGTATAATGCAAAGCAGATGATGAATTAAAAAGTATGCATCACCATGAGGCAAGGGCAAAACTCCATCTCTTTACTATCAGCATCAAATCGTCAGATCCCAGAATCGATTGAGGAGAGAGAGAGATCGATTATCCTCATGGGAAGGATGACACACTTCAGCGTCCTGAATGCCCCCGAGATCTGCTCTGTACCAGGTCCATCGGGCCTTGGCCTCTTATACTTTAAACCAACAAGAGAGGACAATTCCAGACTTCTCTCTCCCTGCATAAGTTTAGTTATTCAAAAAATGCTGATTGCTTTCGGCTAGCTTTGAAAATAACATATCGGAATGTGGCCACAGTCCCACGGTGCCAACCTAAAAGAAGGCCGTTCCCTACCGCCTGAGTACATTCAAGTATGAAAACAAGACAAAATGCTTATTGTACAACTTGGAAAATCACTTGCAGCTTTTAACGTGGCAGTGAAGCCACGGCTAAGCTGCATACAAACTGGAGAAGGTGTGGACAGTTAAACCAGGTACAAAGAGGTGCAACATGAAGTCAGTGGTCAAAACACATATCGCTGCAGTGGAGAAACACTGGGTGGTAGGCATTTTGAGGAGCCCTGCAAATTCTTGTAGTTTCTCTGATGAAAAGGCAAGGAAAAATAATGCTTTTAATCAAAGTTTCACATTTGCAGGGTATTCTGGGTATGAAAACTTTGTGAAATCCAAACACACCACACTTCTGTGGACTGCCTTGGGTGTCTAGTTTAAAAAAATGTCTGGGTTCGGGAGGTTTCCCTATATGGCCGCCGAGCCCAGGACCAAATACTCAGGTGACGGTCTTACAAATCAAAGCTGTTTTGTGGTTGGTAATTTTAATGTCTCCACAATCTGTTTTGGGTACTTCTCTGTTGTGGTCACTTGCCCACCCACTAAAGTGAGGCAGTGTTTTTCTCTGGAGACTTAGTGGAACGCTGGGTGGTAGAAAATTTGTGGATGCCTGCAGATTCCAGGACTTCCCCCTCACTGAAATGCAAGCGTAAGGGGTTTTTTAAGCAAATTGTGTGATCTTATGGGGATTCTGGTTAAAGGAAAACTGGTGAGAGCCATGCAAATCCTGCACCCTTGGACTTCCCTGGTACTAATATGTTAAAGTTAATCCACCACTCACACTTGCCGGTTTTAGCACCTCCAGAAATGATGGTATCTGATAGAAACTTCTAGCTTTAGATTCCTTACCTTAGAATTCCCTGGCGTCCGCTTTGAATCTGGAATTTTTCTGCTGAGCAGTACCCTGCATGCAGCATCAGGTGGAGTCGTTCGGATCTGCGTGCGTCGTTGGAGCAGTCTGTGACGTCACGGTCTTTTATATAGACACCACCCCGGTTGTGCGTACATCAGTTCTTTTCCTTCCGCGCCGGAAAGAGCTACCCTTTTTCTTCGACGTTCGTCAAGGCTTTTTTCTTGATTGCTTGAGATGTCTTTGAGAAAGACAGGATTCAAGCCATGTGGTGCATGTCACCGCACAATGTCGGTCACCGATCCGCACAGTGTGTCTTTGGTGTCTTGTAAAGGACCAAGATTCATCATGTTCCGACTTTCGGGCCATGGCTCCGAAGGCCTTGAGGGAGAGATCCCTCAAACTCCTGGCGGTCCGACAGCCGTCTTCAGTCGGCGCGACTCCTAGGAGGTCACGATCCCGCAGTAGGAGGAGGTCGTGGTACTGCTCCTGGAGCCCCAAGTCCTCTTCCTCGCATTCGAGGTCATGTGGGCACTCAGGTAAGAGGCACAAAAAGAAGTCGTCCAAGCGGACTTCAACTCTGCCATGCTGGTCGGCCGAGGAGGCGTCATGGGAACGTTGATGTTCCGAGCGTGGTTTCGCCTAGCAGTCGCCAAGGCCAACTCTAGGTCTTCCCCTTTTCCAGGGACCGGAGCCACCCCGCTCAAATTAAATAATTTACGAGGCTATGTACCTTATTTAGGAGCGAGCTGCACCCTCTGGTGTGTCAGCAGGGGCCCCATTGGATTCGATGTCAGCAGCTTCGGTGCTGTTGGGGACCCCAGGATCCGATAGCGGATCCGGACCAGTACCGGTCCCACAGTATTTATCTCTGACGGCGGGTCAGACGTCGACGCTTCCTCCACCACTGGTGGTAGCCCCATCCTTATGCCAGAGCAATGTCATACGAGGCCAACTCCGATGGTGCCAATTATGCCCAGATCATTGCCTGAGCCTTATTTTGGACAGCCAGGCACAGGAGAGGAGTGGGAGGGGTCTGAGGACCCTCTAGAGTGTGAACTATAGCAAGAACAGGACTGGTATAAGGAACTAGGAGAAGCCAGTGGACTGGATACATAAGATACTGGCATGCTCTCACCTCCCAATGTGGCTACGGAGGATGGGGCTTCTTATGCCATGGTGGTACATAGGGCAGCTGAGGTCTTGGACCTAGACTTGCCCACGGTGCCAGTCAGGACGAATCTCCTGACTGGTGCTTCAGCCGGAGGTGACTACATCGAAGCCAATGTTGCCCTTCAATGAAGCCTTTACGGACGTCCTTCTTGGAACATGGTCCAAACCCAGCACAGGGCCTCCTGTGAATAGGACAGTCTGCCCCGGCCATAGACCTGCTCCAAATGACCCTAGTTTCCTCACCTAACACCTCACCTAACACCTCACCCAGGAGAGCTTGGTGGTACAAGCCTCCACTTCCTGTGGTGCCTTCCCTTCCTCTCCTCTGGATAGGGAATCCAAGAGGCTGGACCAGCTTGGAAAGAAGTTGTTTTCTTCCTCCAGCCTGGCATTGAGGTCAGTAAACACCTCTTGCCTATTAGGCCGTTTTTCCCATATTTTATGGAATACAGTGTCACAGGTCCCGGAGGGTGTACAGGACAGCCTCACACAGGCTATCAAGGATGGGAGGGATGCAGCCAAGTTTATTATCAGGTGTGGATTGGATACGACCAACTCGCTGGGTAGAGCGATAGTGTCAACAGTGGTCCTACGTCACCATGCGTGGCTTCGTTCTACTTTCTTGTCAGTGAATGTCCAGTCGAGTTTGAAGGACATGCCTTTTGAGGGCTCTCGTCTGTTTTCTGAGAAGGCATACTCCACGCTTGAGAGGTTCAAGGGTTCTCGAGCTATGGCCAGAACCTTGGGCTTCTCAGCGCCAGCTCGCCAGCAGTCTGCCTCTCTTCCCTTTTGAGGCCTCTGAAGGAGGCGCGGTACCACACCAGCTACAACTTAGCCACCGTCCTCCGGCTTCACATCACCCTGTACGAGGTCGGCCACCACACATTACCCCCCCACTCCACTGTGCCCAAGCCCCCCTAGAGTGGTTCTGCAAGACCATGTCCATCTAGTTGGAGGGAGGATTCAATTGCATCTCCCTCACTGGCAATCCATCACATTGGACAAATGGGTCTTGCAGAGCATATGGAAGGGCTATTCCCTCCTTCTATCTCTCTGATAAAAGTACGGCTGATGGAGGATCGTTTGGTTTTGCTCTGCAAGGAAGTTACGACTCTCTTGGCCAAGGGAGCTGTAGAAAGGGTTACTACCGCTACTTTCTGATTCCCAAAAGAACAAGGGCCTTTGCCCTATCCTGGATATAAGGGACGTCAATCTCTTCCTCAAGAAGGAGAAATTCAAGATGCCCACTCTTGCCTGCCCTAGACCAAGGAGACTGGATGGTTGCGTTGGACATTCAGGATGCATATTTTCATATCCCATCCTGCCCGCCCTCAGGCGTTTCTTGCGGTTCAAGGGGAGCCACAAGCATTTTCAGTTTACCGTGCTCCCTTTCGGTCTCACCAGCGCCCCTCGGGTGTTCACGAAGGTGGTGGCAGCTCATCTGCGCACGTTGGGAATTTCAGTCTTTCCCCGTACCTAGACGATTGGCTGTTGAAGGCTCCGACACCCCAGGCTCTCGCCACCCACCTCCAGACGACAGCAAACCTCCTGCATTCGCTGGGGTTCACTATAAATGTGCCCAAGTGTCACCGACTCCCTTTCAGAAGCTCACTTTTATCGGAGTTGTTTTGGACGCCGTGCAGTATAGGGCCTATCCTTCCGAGCAGCGAGTCCAGGATATTCAGATGTTTCGGCCTCTGTCCTGGATTTTGGTGAGACAGACTCCGAGGCTGTTGGGACTCATGGCTTCCTGCATCCTATTGGTCAAACATGCCAGATGGCATATGAGGGCACTGCAATAGGACCTGAAGTTCCAATGGGCACAGCATCTGGGAAATGTTACTGACATGGTTCAGATCTCAAAGGGAACTGCAAAGGATCTGCAGTGCTAGTTCGTGAACTGCGATTGGGTCAAAGGCATACTCCTCTCCCTTCCCCCAACCACATCTCCCAGTAGTGTCTGATGCATCACTTCTGGGATGGGGCGGCCATCTGGGAGAAGGGGGAGAACAGAGGTCTCTGGTCTCCAGTGGAATCTGGGCTCCATATCAACTTGTTGGAGCTTTGGGCGATCCGACTAGCATTAAAAGCATTTCTTCCTATTGTGAAAGGGAAGTTATTGCAGGTGTTCATGGACAACACTACTGCGATGTGGTACTGAAACAAGCAGGACAGTGTGGGGTCGTGGACCCTATAAGAGGCTCTGCATCTCCAGACATGGCTGGAACAGCAGGGCATAACCCTGGTGATTCAACACCTGGCAGGTTTTCTGAACGCTAGGGAGGGTGAACTCAGCTGGCGATGCTTAGCGGATCACGAATGGTATCTCCATCTGGAGGTAGAGCAAAGACTTTTTCAGCAGTGGGGAGAGCCTTGGTTAGATCTGTTTGCCTCTGCAGAGAACGTGCAATGCCAGTAGTTTTGTGCGTTGGAGTTTCCAAGGGGGCTATCGCTAGGCCCCGCTTTTCGTTGCGAGTGGAGTTCAGGCCTCCTTGTACGCCTTTCCGCCCATACCGCTTCTGCCCAGAGTTTTCAAGAAAACCAAGAAAGACCCGGGACCAAGTAATCCTAGTGGCTAAAGATTGGGCACGAAGAGTCTGGCATCCAGAGCTTCTCAAAATGAGCATAAGTCCTCCAATCAGGTTGCCTCTTCAGAGGATCTTCTGTCGCAGCAGCAGGGGAAGCTTCTCCACCCGAACCGCGGCTTCATGCGTGGAGGTTGAGCGACGACAGTTAATGGTTTATGACCTCCCTCCCGAAGTCTGTGATGTCATTCTGGCAGCCAGGCGACCCTCTACTAAGTCTATTACGCCTTCTGGTCGAACCTTTTTGTATCCTATTGTACAGAGAGGGCTAGTGATCCTCTTATCTTCTGTCTAATGTCCTTTTGTTCATTGGGTTACTTTTCAGCCTTATCGGCTTTTCTTCGCTTGCCTGATAAACCATCTTTGTTTAAGTCTCCCATTGTACTGAGATTCTTAAAGAGGCTTTTACATATGTTTCCACCTATGCCTTTTGCTATGCCCCAGTGGGACCTTTTTAATCTAGTACTCACTTTTCTAATGGGTGCTCCTTTTTGAGCTTTACATAACTGTCCTCTCCGGCTGTTCACTAAGCAGCTTTTTCAGTGGCGATCGCATCTGCCAGGAGAGTGAGTGAGTGAGATGCAGGCTTTATCATCGAAACCACCGTATCTCACGAAATATCCTGATAAAGTAGTCCTACAAACTCGTGCCTCTTTACTCCCCAAGGTGGTGACCCCTTTCCATCTGGGTCAAAATATCCTGCCCACCTTCTTTGCTCCGCTGCATCCCTCTAAGGAAAAGGAGCATCTCCATCGGCTAGACCCAAAAAGAGGGTTATCGTTCTACCTTGACCGCACAAAAGAGTATCGGGTGGACAACCAACTCTTTGTGGGGTACGTTGGTGCAAAGAAGGGGGTCGGGCAGTCCAGAAACTAACCATTTCGCGCTGGGTCGCTCTCTGTATAAAAATTTGCTACGCTTCGGCTAAGAAGCAGCCTCCAGAGGGCTTTGAGGGCTCAATCTACCAGGGGGAAAGCTGCTACCACTGCATTGGCTCGAGGCTTGCCGGTACTTGATTTTTGCCAAGCAGCAATGTGGGCTTACTTGCACACGTTTGAAAGACACTATTGCCTGGATAGTCGGGTGAGTAGAGAGGGGCATTTTCACCACTTTGTCCTACAGGACTTCTTGGTGTGAAGTATATTCTCGCAACCCACCACCAGGAGTTACAGCTTGGGTATCTATTCTAAGGTAAGGAATCTGCAGCTAGAAGTCTGAACAAGGTACTTGCCTTCGGTAACGGATTATCTGGTAGAGACTATCTAGCTGCAGATTCCTTACACCCACCGAGGACTCCCCGCTCTGCGAATATATACATTGTGTATCATGATTTTTCCCCTTTCTCAAGGGCATGTTTATTGTACTCAAGCAATCAAGAAAGAAAAGTAAATAATTGTTGGTTCTTCCATGACACTGCGCTTCTGGCGTTGGAAGTTGTGGAAAATAACTTTCGTACGCGCACCTGGGTGGTGCCTATATAGAAGACCGTGACGTCACTGATGGCTCCAACGACACCATGCGAAACCGAACGACGCCACCCAATAGCGCGTGTAGGGTACTGCTCAGCAGAAAAAATTCGTAATGGAAGCTGATGCCAGGGAATTCTAAGGTAAGGAATCTGCAGCTAGATAGTCGTGACCAGATAATTTGTTACCGAAGGTAAGTAACTTGTCCTTCAAAGCATGAATACTTATCAAAGTATCTGAATATTGAAACCAAGCCTTCTGAAGGTGGGCCATAAAGCTGCGTCTAGGCACCAACCTCTTTATGGTCCAATCATACGCCATTCACGCACAACAACCAACCTTGTCATACTGACGGCCAGGGGCCCAATCCAACCAGTCACTGCACTCACATTAACTTACCGCTGCCAGACATGGGCCCATAACATTCATATGCCACAGGTTGGAATAAGTTTGACTACATTTACCATCTTTCAAGTAACTGCCTCCTTCTTCCTGGACAGTACCGACTGCATGCGTAACGAACCATTACTAATGACTCCCATGACAGCCACCCGAGGCTCAGAAAGACTTGTTTTTCATGCGCATTTCGCGCACTCACTGTGTTAAATCCAACTCCTTCCAGTTTGTGGACGCAAGTTGGGGGTGTGTGAGTATGCCATACAAAGTGATTCATTGAACTGAGCGAGCATATCTACCTTTGAAACTAAGGTAGATATGCTGGGGAATTCTCAGGATGTTCCCTAAATAGAAGGTCATAGGCTACGAAAAAGGGTAGTGTTTGGCACAACTGAGAGTTCGTGAGAACATATCGTATGTGCCAGCCAACAGGATGTGCAGTGCTGTGACTGTAATGCACTTATCATACAGCAAATTGAACATCTGCTTACTTCTGATGGAGAATGAACTTGAGAAGCAGGTCAAACACTGTCCCAGACGGGTCATCGTCCTTCAGTGCTGGGATAGCACCAATGGGTTTGAATTCATAGGTGCAAATGATGTACATCTGTACTACCTTTACTATCAGCCTTCTACCTGTGCAATTTCCCTGTGAAGGCACACCCCCACCATAAGCTTTCCTTACCCATTTATGTCTGTCCTCCTCAGAGACCTTACTAATCCTGTATAATTGGCAAGTGAACCTATACTAGTTTGTGGATGCAATCTGAGGGTGTCCAAGTATGCCTTGGGCAGCCTATCCCTCGAACTGAGCGAGCATATCTACTGTTGAAACTAAGGCAGACAATGCTGGTGAAGAAATCCTAAGGTCTCTAAAGTAAAAAGTCAAACAAATATCCTGTGGGACGTTTTCACCAACAATTCTAATTTTGCTTCGAAAGTGAAGCTCCAAATTGTGTTTGCACACTTTCAAACAAGTAGAAATGATGG
The DNA here is from genome assembly GCF_031143425.1 of Pleurodeles waltl. NCBI lineage: Eukaryota > Metazoa > Chordata > Amphibia > Caudata > Salamandridae > Pleurodeles > Pleurodeles waltl. Next base: position 408,983,948 of record NC_090444.1, read on the forward strand.
TGAATTTGTCCGACAGGACATTTGTTTGACTTATCCCACTCTGGTTCTTGTTGGCAGTCATGGTGGTCCTTGTGTAGCATACATAAGTTCCCTAACAAGTATTTCAAAATTCAGTCATGCCTTTAACATTTTGCCACACAGGGTACTCTCTGACAATGTGGCATATGTTCTGTCCACTAGCATGTGCAGTATGGGCACATTAATTGAACAGAACACCTACAGCGTTATGACGGTGGATATAGGTGTCAAGCAGGCCATAAGGAAGTCCATGATTTCCTGAAGTAGATGAAGTAAAATTCTGTGGCTGCTTTCCTAAAGAAGCAGTGCCCCGTGGACGTTCGGTATCCATGCACAGACACTGAAAGGATTACCCAATGGCAGCTCCACCTCAGTCGATTTCCCAGAACTTTGCTTTGGTATGATGCAACATAAAGCAAGTAGGGGCACAGAGGCCTGGTTGAGATGTGCACTGGGGACAGTAATACAGAGACTCCTGTCACTTTCCATGCTTCAAGCACACTTTACAGTGACGACATGGATGATCCTTTTTGGGTGGTTTAGGAATGCGATCAGCAAAGGGTCACTCCTGCAGCCTTGCCACATTCTCCAGAACAAATGAGGTGGAGGCTGCTGCTGCTTCTGTAACAACAGTGAGGCTTTCAATTACAGACATCTGGAAGTCAAGGAAAGTTATATCTTCCTGTGGTTGTCTCACAGTTAAACAACATACGCATTGTATGTTGCCGTCTGGATCAGGTGGGTAAACAGTTTCTTGTACCAAGTGCGAGTTTTACAACACTCATTGTATTTAATGTAATCAAGTATACGCATGGGCTTGTGGACTTGGGTCATCTGACCCCAAACCGGTTTTTTTTTTGTTGGGGGGGGGGGGGGGGTTGGAAGTGCTCATCATGAATTGTAGGGAGCACGTATACATCACGCCTATCCAAGAACTTGACTGCGAGCAGTTTGTTGGAACGCAACACAGTACTCTGGGATTTCTGTAGCGTCTGTGGGAATCCTTTGCAGTTACAATGGGTTTAGGGTAGAGTCCTTTCCTGTATACACTCTCAAGCTGTACACATAGCCAGAAGAGCTCTCACACAGCATGTACAACTTTATGCCATGACAAGCTCTTTTGCTCGCAATGTACTGTCTGAATAGCAGCCGTCCTTTGTTCAGGATCAAGGTCTCATCGACTGCTATATTCTTTCCAGGAGTATAGCTCTCTGGAAACCTTGCAGACAGATGTTCCATGACAGGTTGAATTTTGAACTGGTCATCGTCTGGATGGTCCCAGGGCAATGAAGAAGAATTGTCATTGAAATGCAGTAGCAAAAAAACGCTCATGTATGGTGCGAAGATGGGGGTTACCCAAACTGTGTGACTTGTCCAGTAGGTCTGCAAGGTGGGTTTCTGCACTAACCCCATTTTGAGCATAAGGCCCAGAAATATCTTGAACTCCACCAGAGAATTGGGAGTCCACTGGCGTGCCCTAGAGTGCCTCCATGTTACCTCAGAAATTGGTCTGAATAAAGATTTGTTTGCTGCACAATTTCCTGAAGTAAGTCAACATCCAAAAATAGATGACCGTAGTCGACTGGCAAAAAGTTTGCTGTATCAACATTACATCCAGCGTCACCAGTAAAAGGTGAAAATTGGGGCCAAACTAAATCGGGAAGCTGCCAAGAGAGCACTCTTTCTGTCCTTGCGGCCGCATGCATCTGCTCTCTGGGTTTGGCTAACCCACTGTTGTCCCGCTGCACATACTGCTTGCGAAGGGAAGCAAGACTGTCATAATCTCCCTCAGAATCACTGGAAGAGGTGTTGTGTGATAGGACTCCACAGTCTGAAAAATCACTCCCAGAATCTGTCCCATTGTCTTCTCCCTCAGATGCTGTCTCAGTCTCTGATCCTGCCTCAGAGCTATCCTCCATAACCTGAGGCAGGGCTTGAGCAGCAGTCATCCAACGAGACGCCATCTCTGCTACTGGTTAAACCGTTTATCTAAAGTGTAGCCTACATAGAAGGCAAATAGTCACAAAATTGCTCGTGGGTGTGTGATGTGTCCAGCAGTAAATGTTGTTACCTTACCTTTGCTTCTCTGATTCTGTAGCTTCTCTGAAGACGCTGAAAAGCCCCAAAAAAAGACACAGTATTACTTCCTTACCACATACCCATCATCATAGACTATAGCGATGGTGGCACCCAGTGCGATAGTTATTTTTGGTGCTCGGTCTCTCATGAGCCCCTCTAAGTCCCCCAGTACCACCCAGCAAAAGTGCCCCTCATAACTCCATAGCCCCCTCCATATACATTTCATTTGTTTTAAAGCGCAGGTAACCGCCAGGTTTTACTAATCCACTCAGCTAAATACATGTACATCATTTGCAGCAGGCATATGAACCATCTGTGCTACTTTATGGCGTCAAAACTGCCACTAGACACAAGACAGATCTATATATCACTTTTCTATACGTTTTTTTTTTTTCCCCCCTGGGAACTGATAGTGGCTCCCAGAAAACAACACATGTAAAAAAATAATATATATATATGTATGTTCGGTGGCATGTGTAGCTGCAGATACACATGCTGTGCATTATCCTGCCATCTAGTGTTGGGCTCGAAGTGTTACAAGTTGTTTTTCTTCTAAGAAGTCTTTTCGAGTCACCGGACTGAGTGACTCCTCCCTTTCGGCTCCATTGCGCAATGGCGTCGACTCCATCTTAGGTTGTTTTCTTTCCGCCATCAGGTTCGGACGTGTTCCTCTTCGCTCCGTATTTTGAATCGGGAAAGTTAGCTAAAGTATTGAAAAATTTGACTGTATTATCGCTCGGTACCGGGTTAGTGTATCGGCACCGACATCAAGACCGCGTCGGCGGCCCTTCGGGGCTTCCACTCTTCACCGCGGCCTGGTCGGCCCGACCACACCCGTCGTCCCGTTTCTGTCCTAAGTGCCACTCAAAGTATCTTTATACAGACCAGCACCGGCTCTGTAATCTGTGTTTGTCACCCGAACACAGAGTGCATACTTGTGAAGCTTGACGTGCGTTTCGATCAAAGAATACCTTGAGGGATCGACGAGCAAGAATGCTGCAAATGGTGTCGAAACTGAAAGAACAGCTCGACGTCGGAGGAGGAAAGAATCTCCATCCAAGAGACTGAATCGGATGAATCCGACAGTCAACGACCCTGGACGGTGCAACAAACCGTGAGTAAACCTGTCCTGTCCCAAACTCAGGGTAACACTAAAAAACTTAAGGCCCTAGGGACGCCACCGCCAGCAGGCCATGGCTCAACCCACCAAAAGGAAGGTGACCAAACATTGGCACTGAAAAAGGCCAAGGAGTTGCCGAGGACTTCCGACTCCGGTCGAGAATCGGGCACGGAACGATTTCGACACCAAGTGATCGAATCGACCAAACCCCGTAAAATCTCCTCAGAACCGAAAAAGACTATAACAGAAACTTTGGTACTGAAAAAATTGGCCTCGGAGCCGAAAAGAAGCTCTTATACAGAAGAGCGAGGACTTTCCATGAAACTCAAGGAAATACATCAATTTGAGCAAGAGTTAGGTAAGGAAGAACCTGACCATACACAACAGAGGTTACATATCCAAAAAGAGACTGGCAAGATTCAGACATTACCTCCACTCAAATCAAAAAGAAAACTTGCATTTTAGGAAACAGAAATGCAGCCAAAGTGGTTAGAGACAAATCACCACAACCATCCCCACTGCACTCGCCACAATTGTCACCAGTGGGAACACCGTTAATGCAGTCACCCACACATAAATCCCATGCATCAGCATCATCTTGGGTCATCCCAGTATATGATCCACCAGTATCGGATAACAGCCCAGAATGTTATCCAACCAAGCAGCACCACCAGAAGAAAGTACTGCATATACGCAGGTACTATCCAGGGCAGCTACGTTCCACAACGTAGCAATGCACACAGAGCCAGTGGAGGATGACTTCCTTTTTAACACTCTGGCATCCACCCACGCATCCTATCAAAGTCTGCCAATGCTCCTGGGCATGCTTCAGCATGCGCAACAGGTCTTCCAGGAGCCTGCAAAGGGAAGAGCTATCGCGCTTAGAGTTGAAAAAACGTACAAATCACCCCCTACAAATCCAGTGTTTATAACACAGCAGCTCGCACCGGACTCAGTGGTTGTAGGGGCAGCAAGGAAAAGAGCAAACTCAATCGTCAGGAGATGCTCCACCACCTGACTAAGTCGGAAATTCGACGCTGCAGGCAAGCGAGTGGCATCACAAGCAGCCAATCAATGGCGAATTGCAAGCCCTACTTGCACGCTACGACAGGGCACACTGGGACGAGATGCAAGACATTGTACAGCACTTGCCCAAGGATCACAAAAAACGTGCCAAGCACGTAGTTGAAGAGGGACAGGCCATATCTAACAACCAGATAAGGTCCGCACTAGACTCTGCAGCACGGACTGTCAACACGGCTGTAACCATTCGCAGGCATGCATGGCTGCGAAGTTCTGGATTCAAGCCAGAGATTCAACAAGCGGTGTTAAATATGCTGTTTAATCAACAACAGTTGTTTTGGGACGGAAGTCAATACAGCCATTGAAAAAATGAAAAAAGACACGGACACGGGCAAAGCCATGGGTGCGCTCTATTCCCCACAAGTCAGGGGCACCTTTAGGAAACCACAATTCTTAGGGGGGGTTTCGGAAACAAACATCTGAACCTTCCACCTCTCAAACCAGACCCACCTATCAATCACAATACCAAAGGGGAGGGTTTTGTGGTTCCTATAGAGGACAGTTCCCAAAAGGAAGGGGAAAATTCCAACCAGCCAAACCAAGCCAGACCGTGCAGTGACTGCAATGTCACAACACCCAAACACTTGTCACCAGTGGGCAGGGGGGGAGGCTAACCACATACTACCAAAACTGGACACACATTACCACAGACACATGGGTCCTATCAATTATCCAACATGGTTATTGCATAGAATTCACAACATTCCCTCCAGATGTGCCACCAAAAACGCACAGACTGTCTCAACAACACTTAGATCTATTACAAATAGAGGTCCAAGCACTGCTACGAAAACAAGCAATAGAGCTTGTTCCCAATCACCAAAAAGGAACAGGCGTCTACTCACTATATTTCCTGATTACAAAAAAAAGACAAAACGTTAAGACCTATCTTAGATCTCAGAACACTGAATCTCTTCATCAAATCAGATCATTTCCACATGGTAACACTTCAAGACGTAGTTTCCTTACTAAAAAAGGAGGAATACATGACAACATTGGATCTCAAGGACGCGTATTTCCACATACCCATTGTAGGAAGCTGGCTCTGTATGTACTATTTCAAAGTAAGAAATAGTGTGCACAGAGTCCAAGGGTTCCCCTTAGAGGTAAGATAGCGGCAAAAAGAGAATTCTAATGCTCTATTTTGTGGTAGTGTGGTCGAGCAGTAGGCTTATCAGAGGGTAGTGTTAAGCATTTGTTGTACACACACAGGCAATAAATGAGGAACACACACTCAAAGACAATTCCAGGCCAGTAGGTTTTTATATAGAAAAATATATTTTCTTAGTTTATTTTAAGAACCACAGGTTCAAGATTTACAAGTAATACTTCAAATTAAAGGTATGTCACTCAGGTATCTTAGGAACTTTGAATCAACACAATATCATGCACAGTTTTGACAAAAATGGCAATAAGCTATTTTAAAACTAGACGCAGTGCAATTTTCAACAGTTCCTGGGGGAGGTAAGTATTGGTTAGTTTTGCAGGTAAGTAAACCACCTACAGGGTTCAAAGTTGGGTCCAAAGTAGCCCACCGTTGGGGGTTCAGGGCAACCCCAAAGTTACCACACCAGCAGCTCAGGGCCAGTCAGGTGCAGAGCTCAAAGTGGTGCCCAAAACGCATAGGCTTCAATGGAGAAGGGGGTGCCCCGGTTCCAGTCTGCCAGCAGGTAAGTACCCGTGACTTTGGGGGGGGCAGACCAGGGGAGTTTTGTAGGGCACCGGGCGGGGAGGGGGGGCGACAAAAAGTACACCCTCATCGGCATAGGGGCGGCCGGGCGCAAAGTGCAAACAGGCGTCGGGTTTGCAATTGGTTTCAATGGGAGACCCAGGGGTCTCTTCAGTGAAGTGGGGGGGGGGGGGGGGCGCGGGGGCTCCTCGGGGTAGCCACCACCTGGGCAAGTGAGAGGGCAAGTGAGAGGGCCACCTTCTGCACTGGAGGTCCGGTCCTGGGGGCTGCGGGTGCAGTGTCTTTATCAGGCGTCGGGTTCTTTGAAGCAGGCAGTCGCGGTCATGGGGAGCCTCTGGATTCCCTCTGCAGGTGTCGCGGGGGGGGGGCACAGGGGGGTCAACTCTGGCTACTCACAGGGTTGCTGTCACCGGGGAGTACTCCCTGTAGTGTTGTTTCTCTGCAGGTCGAGCCGGGGGCATCTGGTGGAAAGTCTCACACTTCCGGCGGGAAACGTGGAGTCCTTTAAAAGTTGTTTCTTTGTTGCAAAGTTGTAGTTTCTTTGGAACAGGGTCGCTGTCCTCGGGAGTTCTTGGTCCTTTTAGATGCAGGGTAGTCCTCTGAGGCTTCAGAGGTCGCTGGACCCTGGGGAACGCGTTGCTGTTGCAGTTTTTCTTGAAGTGGGGAAACAGGCCGGTAGAGCTGGGGCCAAAGCAGTTGGAGTCTCCGTCTTCTCTGCAAGGCTTCAGGTCAGCAGTCCTTCTTCGTCTTAGGTTGCAGGAATCTATTTTCCTAGGTTCTGGGGGCCCCTAAATACTCAATTTAGGGGTGTGTTTAGGTCTGGGAGGTTAGTAGCCAATGGCTACTAGCCCTGAGGGTGGCTACACCCGCTTTGTGTCCCCTCCCTGAGGGGAGGGGGGCACATCCCTAATCCTATTGGGGGAATCCTCCATCTTCCAAATGCAGGATTTCTAAAAGTCAGTCACCTCAGCTCAGGACACCTTAGGGGTTGTCCTGACTGGCCAGTGACTCCTCCTTGTTTTTCTCATTATCTCCTCCGACCTTGCGGGCATCTCCACTAGCTGGGATGTCCTGTGGCGCTGTAACAAAGGGGGTGACCCTTTGAGGCTCACCGCCAGGTGTTAGTTCCTGCAGGGGAGGTGAGAAGCACCTCCACCCAGTACAGGCTTTACTAGCCACAGAGTGACAAAGGCACTCTCCCTATGTGGCCAGCAACATGTCTGGTGTGTGGCAGGCTGGCAAAACTAGTCAGCCCACACTGGAAGTCGGGTATGTTTTCAGGGGCCATCTCTGATGCCCTCTGGGGTGTATTTCACAATAAAATGTACACTGGCAATCCGTGTGCATTTATTGTGCTGAGAAGTTTGATACTAAACTTCCCAGTTTTCAGTGTAGCCATTATGGTGCTGTGGAGTTCGTGTTTGACAGACTCCCAGACTATATACTCTTATGGCTACCCTGCACTTACAATGTCTAAGGTTTTGCTTAGACACTGTAGGGGCATAGTGCTCATGCACCCATGCCCTCACCTATGGTATAGTGCACCCTGCCTTAGGGCTGTAAGGCCTGCTAGAAGGGTGACTTATCTATGCCATAGGCAGTGTGAGGTTGCCATAGCACCCTGAGGGGAGTGCCTTGTCGACTTAATCATTTTCTCCCCACCAGCACACACAAGCTGGCAAGCAGTGTGTATGTGCTGAATGAGGGGGCCCTAGGGTGGCATAAGACATGCTGCAGTCCTTAGACACATTCCCTGGCATCAGGGCCCTTAGTACCATGGGTACCAGTTACAAGGGGCTTACCTGGATGCCAGTGTGTGCCAATTGTGGAGACAAAGGTACAGTTTTAGGGAAAGAACACTGGTGCTGGGGCCTGGTTAGCAGGCCTCAACACACTTTCAAATCATAACTTAGCATCAGCAAAGGCAAAAATCCGGGGGTAATCATGCCAAGGAGGCATTTCCTTACACCCATCCATCCTTCTCAAAGAAAATACATAAGGTTTGTAATGCAAGGCAAACACTATCAATTCAAAGTGCTCATGTTCGGAATAACAGCCCCCAGAGTATTCACGAAATGCCTATCACATAAGGAGACCGCACATGCACGTATTCCTATATTTGGACGACTGGCTAAAAAAAGCCAACACTCAACAACGTCATTTTCACACGCAATGCGTAATTGAAACTCTATACAAACTAGGGTTCTCTATAAAATACCAAAAATCACATCTGCAACCATCCCAAATACAACAATACTTGGGAGCAACACAACACACAAAGGTCAATTGCCACTCCAAGTCCACAAAGAGTTCAATTGTTCCAAAATGTAAAATCAAGCATACAACCAAACCAACATTACACGGTAAAGTTTGTAATGAAACTGCTAGGCATGATGTCCTCATGCATAGCCATTGTCCCAAACGCAAGATTACACATGCAGCCCTTACAACAGTGCCTAGCAAAACAATGGACACAAGCACAGGGTCAACTTCAAGATCTAGTGTTGATAGACCGCCAAATACACTCTTCGCTTCAGTGGTGGAACCCTATAAATTTAAACAAAGGGCGGCCATTCCAAGACCCCAGTACCTCAAGCTATTATCATGACAGATGCTTCCATGGTTGGGTGGGGAGCATACCAACAATCACAGCATACAGGGGCAATGGGACAATCAACAAAAACTACGTCACATAAATCACTTGGAACTGCTAGTGGTATTTCTAGCATTAAAAGCTTTTCAACCAGAAATAGCCCACAAACACATTCTTGTCAAGACAGACCGCATGACAACAATGTACTATCTCAACAAACCAGGGGGGACACACTCGTCACAACTGTGTCTCTTAGCACAAAGGATTTGGCATTGGGCAATTCAGAACCACATTCACCTAATAGCAGAATACATACCAGGCATTCAGAATCAGTTAGCCGACAATCTCAGTCGAGATCACCAGCAAACTCACGAATGGGAAATACATCCCCAGATCCTACAGGATCACTTCCACCGCTGGGGAACACCAAACAGAGACCTATTGGCAACAAAAGAAAACGCAAAATGCCAAAACTTCGCGTCAAGGTACCCACACCCTCAGTCCAAGAGCAATGCTGTATGGATCAGCTGGTCAGGGATATTTGCTTATGCTTTTCCCCCTCTCCCACACATTCCTTATCTGGTCAACAAACTGAGTCAAAACAAACTCAAATTAATACTCCTAGCAGCAACCTGGGCTCGCCAACTGTGGTACACAACACTGTTGGACTTAACAGTAGTACCCCACATCAAACTACCAAACAGACCAGATCTGTTAAAACAACAGATCAGACACCCGAATCCAGCATCTCTCAATCTAGCAATCTGGCTCCTAAAGTCTTAGAATTCGGACATTTAAACCTTCCACAAGAATGAATGGATGTCCTTAAACAAACGAGAACACCTACAAGACATTGTTACGGAAACAAATGGAAAAGATTTGTGTGCTACTGCCACTCTAATCAAATTCAACCACTACATGCCTCCACAAAGGACATTGTAAGCTATTTATTACACCTACAAAAGTCTAATCTAGCATTCTCTTCCATTAAAATCCATCTCACTGCAATATCTGCCTATCTGCAGATTACACATACAACATCACTTTTTAGAATCCCAGTCATTAAAGCATTTATGTAAGGACTAAAAAGAATCATACCCCCAAGGAGGCCACCAGTACCTTCATGGAACCTTAATATTGTATTAACACGACTCATGGGCCTACCATTCGAACCCATGCATTCTTGTCAAATCCAATATCTGACTTGGAAAGTAGCCTTTCTAATAGCTATCACATCACTTAGAAGAGTGAGTGAAATACAAGCACTTACTATTCAAGAACCCTTTATACAGATACATAAAGTGGTTCTCCGTACAAATCCAAAATTCTTACCAAACGTCATATCACCATTTTCATCTAAACCAAACTGTGGAACTCCGTCGTCTTTCCACAACCAGACCTCGGTAGCTGAAAGGGCCTTGCATACATTAGACATAAAGAGAGCAGTAATGTATTACATTGACAGAATGAAACAATTTCAAAAAACAAAATAATTGTTTGTAGCTTTCCAAAAACCTCATGCAGGCAACCATAAATCCAAACAAGGCATTGCCAGATGGATAGTTAAATGCATTCAAACCTGTTACCTTAAAGCAAAAAGAGAATTACCCATTACACCAAGAGCACATTCCACTAGAAAAAAGGGCGCCACAATGGCTTTTCTTGGAAATATACCAATGACAGAAATTTGTAAGGCAGCCATCTGGTCTATGCCTCATACATTTACTAAGCATTAGTGTGTAGACTTGTTAGCAACACAACAAGCCACAGTAGGACAGGCTGTACTAAGAACATTATTTCAGACAACTTCAACTCCTACAGGCTAACCACTGCTTTTGGGGAGATTACTGCTTTGTAGTCTATGCACATCATGTGTATCTGCAGCTACGCATGCCACCGAATGGAAAATGTCACTTACCCAGTGTACATCTGTTCGTGGCATGGGACGCTGCAGATTCACATGCGCCCTCCAACCTTCCCGGGAGCCTGTAGCCATTTTTAGTTGCATGAATTGTAAATATGTAGATAAATATTATTTTAATACACATTATGTACATACATTACTACTCCATTGCATGGGCACCTATAGTGTACTCACAAGTCCTACCTCACCCTTTGCGGGGAAAACAGTCTTAAGATGGAGTCTACGCCCATGCGCAATGGAGCCGAACGGGAGGAGTCACTCCGTGACGAGAGAGAGAAAAAAAGAAAACTGTCAGTGGTGTGGCCACGCGCACCCCGGGCCTCAGTGTTAGAACATCTGTTGCACTAATGGTAGAAATAGACAGTTTTTAAAAAGAAAAAAATCCCATATAGTGCAACTTTCTCACAGGCATAGCTCAGAAGAAACTTCCTTTGTCTTTTTGTAAACATCTCCTTGACACTATCCATGGATCCTATTCCTTTCAGCTTTCCCCTGGACTTTTACTCCCAGGCTCCAGAATTCTGGCGCATCTGGTCACTTCGCCTGAATGCAACCCTGCTACCCTTCTCCCTGCCACCTCCTTGACTCGCCATTTAACAAAAATATCCATACCTTTAATGCAGGGCCATTCAAATTATTTCCACTGAAAGGCAAAGTATGAGGCTTAATGCCGTAATTTTTTTTTTTTTAATTTTATTTAATTTTATTTTTGCACTGGTTAACAACATCTGGGCAAATGTTTCACTTCTTTAGTTCCTGCTTAATGCCAGAATACAGCAGTATGCAACATCTGCATATTATGCAGTTGATTGGTTCCGTGGCAAGTGTAACAAATTCATAAGAATGCAGACAAAGTTAAGGCTGACCTTGGGATGGCTCTTAGTGAAGGGGAGGGGGAGTTTCTGTGCTGTGAAGCACAGGGAGGACAGAAAACTAAAGACGAAAAAGCCTTTTCACTAAGGTGTCTTCTTTCTGAAAAAAAAAATGTAGATGTGTACATGTGGTGAATTGCCAAATAAAAAGGCTTCTTTGGAGCTAGTATTGGCTTTAATTGATGGAGTCATTTGGACAAAGATTAACAAAGATGTATTCTTTCTTGAGAGGTAATTTGAGGATGTTGCTAGCTTAGATCTTGATTGCAACCTATTAATAAACATTTACAAAAATGTTTCTAGGTACAGTATGATGCCATACTAATATATCTATGCTTTTATATAAAATGACTTGGATATTCACTGCATTCCCTCAGGGACTGGAACCTCAAAGCACTATTCCACAATGTGCCAAGCAGGATTCAATTCTGTGACTCTGGTCTCATACAGACATCTGCAGTAATTAAATTAACCAGCTGTTCCATTACTAAGAGTACACTTCCCACCAATTTGTTTAACTTGCATTTATTTTTCGTTTAACATGTTAATTTATACGCAGTCACCAAAAGGTGCAAAAATAAAACAAACTAGCTACAGAATATTTTGTTTTCAGCAACACACTTGACTGCCATCCCATTCACTGACCCTGGTCCCGTAGCACTGAGGATCTCAATTCACATACTCTTTGGAAATGTGATAAATAATTTTTCGTACCTCCACAAGGCCATCTTCATTTAAAAGTACGAGGAATTTTCCCACTAGAAACACACCCATAGATCTCCAGGGGGGCACACCACACAGTTTGAAGCCCTCTGTTGTAGGTGTACTTACAATTCAGCAGCCAAGTTGTCTGATAGCTCTGCTTCACTTAAATTACTGACTAAGATTAAATCAGGATATTTATATGAATTCCCCTTCTCTACTATTTTACCAGCAAGATGCCATATAAAACTGACCTGTTTTTTTCCAAACAGATTTTTTTCTTTATCCATTTTTAGCACCAACTGTTTAGTTGTACAAAACCATGAAGTATCTAGTTTTGTTAGCAGTATAGTTCATCAATACTAAATCATCAGACTACAGAAGACACAATGCATGTGACCCATCTTCGGAGAAAATTAGTTTGATTCTCTTAATTTCGTAGGTAAACCTGACCGATATAATCGAAAGAGAATCAAGGCCAAACACACACTTGTGACATCCAGTTTGGTCTCTCTCCAGTTGTGCCTAACTAGAGTTATGAAGTGCGTAGCAGATTGATAATAAACCTAAAGGGATGTTCCAGTTGACTAATTTCCTCCATATGCAACTTATGTTCTAAGTAGAAGGCTATCTCGAAGTCAACCAAACAGCACATCTTTCATTGAATTCAGTAGACTTCTAAGCTATAGCCAGTAACACAATGTATTGGTCGGTGGTGGAATGACCTCCAGAAAAAGCACCTTACTTAATTGGTAGTAATTCATAGTTCAAGATCTGTTGTTCCAGACGTTGAAGTATATCGTTTGAGTACACTTCAGCAATAATGTGTGTTCGACTCCTTAACCTCTAAATTCTTGAAAGCCTGGTATCTCCTTTCTCGCAAATTTGTTTTAAAAATTGCAACCTTTCAACAAATTGGATAAAGGCTTATTTCTGTAACCCAACACCAAATTTCATAATTGGCAAGCCCACCAATCTGTGTTTTTTTTTTTTTTTTTTTTTTTTTCTGCTGCAGGTAAACTATCTGGGTCTGCTGTTTGACTCAACGTCACTGAAAGAATAGTATATAGTGTACTGACCTGGAGAGAAATTTAGTATGACTAACTTGGAAACCTCAGGAATTGTGCAAGCTGATATAGGATACCTCGAAGAGCAATGAAGAAAAACATTTCCTGGATCCCCTTGTTTAATTACTCCTCTCGTATAATATTCCAATTTTTGAAGTAATACATATTTTTCATCTTTGATTGGCCATTTATAATGGCTTTGAACTCAACATCTGGCAAGACAGCTTTTTGGGATCACAATTTGACAGTGTATAGTATACAGTTCACATTTAAAAAGGTTGCATGTTTTATCAAACCATTTCAATTTGTCCATGTTAAGTGGGGGGTTTGCCTTATTCTTGCCTAGTCTGAGAGGAACCTGTAGATATGCAAAAGCCTCCTTAAGCATTGTTAAATATCAAAGAAGTTTACCTTCTATTTGTTGAGAATCATTTTGCCTTGATACTAAATTTTGCAAAATTAGCATTTACTAAATGTGATTAGAATCAAATCTAGTACAGGCCTCCTAAAATATCCTCGCCCACTCACTATGGTGAGTCATATTTTATCAGGTCGAGCTATTTTTAGGACCTTCTTGCCCCTTCTGGTAGTTGACAAAACAGGTGGTCTGATGAAAGTGAAGGAGAAATAGACACCTTTAAATATTGTTCTCATCTTGTCATATTTGCTCTATGTTCCGAGAAAGGGCAAATGTTAGTTTGTCTTCATACAGTTAATTTTACTTCTCAGTGCAGAGTTCCAGGACTTTGTAAGGGGAATGTCCGACCTGCTGTACAAAGAGTGTGAAATGAAGACTGTAGAGTGTCAGGTTTTCCCTCACATTCAAATAACTAACTCAACTGTACAACCATTTTAAAGTATATACCTGTAGTTGTGAAAGCCCATTTTCTGTACTTCTGTGTGATGAAGTATTTTAATAGGATGAAAACAAATCGGAACACTTAACTTGGTGAAGTGCAAAGAATAAATGTTTTCTGAAACCCAGTTTTCACAGATTGTTACTACGCTATGTAGTTTTATCAGAAAAGCTGCAAGTTAGTGGAAAGGCTTTTGGACATTTCTTGGAAATTAACTGTCTGTAAATGACCGCGTGCTACCACATCATGCTTCATATATTTATTAAAAGTGAGTGTCTAAATATAAACTGAGAAGCTCCTGCCCTATCAGTAAACTAAGAGGCAACTCATGGATCATTATTATACATTGAGCAAACGTTTAGTCTGTTTAATCAAACAAGTATTTTTTTTTTTTTGTACATTAGAATTGCTGAGTTAATATTTCAAGGTGCACTTGTGAGAGTAAAGAAAATGGTTATTCTAAACTAAAACATTTGCCTAGGATCACCCAGTTCGAGACCCATTTATGAGTTAGTTAGGTCAAGTAGATTATTCAAGCTACTTGACCTGCAGGTCTAGTAACATCTTTATGATTTTTCGAGGCCTACAGTAGACACTTGATGGGATACTCATCCACAACTAGTAAAGCGTTTTGGACTGTGATGTGGAGTCTTATATCAAGACTTGTCTGCAGCAACCACTGATTACTATCTTCAGTTGTTAATATGTAGAAAATGGTGAAACGTATGAAGTTACAGACTTGTACTAATGTGTAAAAATTGGTGCATTTCAAAAGTCTGACTTGCTGGCGAGTCGCATAATACTGTGACTATTAAGATAGATCATTTATTGGCCAGCAACCTGCACACATTTATGACCCTTTGGAGAATTTCAATGTGGCAAGCTTGCAAGTGGAATATTACAAATTAAGATTTGCTTTGAAAAGAACCTGCACAATGACTGCACACATTTCTCATAAACAAATATTTCAAAATGTTACATAACATTTGAACAGCACAGGCCAGGCCTAAATACATTCTTTCTTCACGGGATCTACATCCTTCATAATTTTTGGGGAAATCAAAATTGGAAGGCCACCTGCCAGCTCCTTTTGACTGGATTAGTATGACCACAAACTCTTGAACATGTAGGCACCCTCATAGGTTTTCTGCAAAATAAGAGTATAATTTTGTCCCCTGTCATGTAAAAGCCATGGATGTTTCATCTGAGGAGGTTTAAGTTACAAGAATTCCCAAAATGTTATGTGAAATATCAGCATCACCTCAGTGATTCGGTCATTGATGTCTTAAGAATCAATGTGCTACAAATTCCAAATGAGAAAATCAGTTTGGAATATAGTCATTTGCTATGACAACTCAGATTGTGTCAATCCAAAGGTTACTGGATGGGTTTTATTCTCCCATATGTCCCATTGAGATAAGTATTTGTTGGTCCATAATCAAGTTTTACTAACCGACGGGAAGTATTTAAGTGACACTTTATAATCTGTGTATTTTTAAGAAAGGGTGAAATGAGGTGTACTCTTTATGATTTATTGCTAATCTGAAATCAGATAGGCATCTGAGGCTAAGAGCACTGTTTTGGCCAAAGAGCAAAGCAAATTTACCTTTGCAGTTTGCCTTCTGACAAAGGTTTTAATTTCAAGAGGTGTACTTTCCATGCTTCACCATCCCCCCCCCTCTCCCCCCCCCCAATTGGTTTCAATATTAATTTCCGGGTCTTTTACTTTGTCTATTTGAAGTCAGAGATGGTGTATTTGCAAACTGAATATAGGGTTTCTTTTGCAACAGTATTCAAGCTAATATGGTTATTTTTTTGTTTTCCTCTTGATTATTTTAGTAACAGTTATGTGATGAGAACAAAGTACTAAGATGACTGTGCTTCTGGCACCACCTTTCGACTAACATTGGTTGAGAAAATAATTGGAGACCGGAGGATACTGTCCTTATCTGTATAACATCTGCAGCACCACTTTTCATGACTATCACTAGTGTAGATAAACTAGTATTAACCCAGTAAAGTTCTGAGTAAACTTCTTTCAACAAATCTGTATGTTTTTTTTATTTTTAAATGTACTGATTTTTGTGGCTACTAAATTTCTAACATAGCATGTAGGGTTCCTTGATTAGTAATAGTTAAGTGCCTTTTATAGAGGTTAATTAAGCTGAATGAGGCTTATGTTTCTCAGTAATGCTTACGTCATTATTGGTAAATACAACATATTTACTAGCAAAATATTTTTTTGTAATTCACTTACATTAGCCATACTATTTACCAATGGACAGGTATCAATGTTTTACGTAGCTTAGACAGAACTCAATATATACTATGGCCCTCATTACAACCCTGGGGGACAGTGGAGAAGTGGTGGTAATACCGCCAACAGGCTGGCGGAACAAAATGGAATTAGGACCATGGCAGTTACCGCCATGGTCATCCACCACTTCTCCACTCCGACCGCTGGGTTTGAGACTTCGGTCTCCAGCCTGGCGGCCATCACCAGACTGCCAGCGGTATCAGGACCCTGCATAGCGCAATGGATTTCGGGTGGTTTGGAACACCTGTGTCAACTTGAGTTGCTGTGGCTTTGAGCAGAAACCAGTGTAAAGAATTTATAAGCACCAAACAAAGTCATGCAATACAAAAGAAATCCAACACCAATTTACAAAAATAGAATATCTTTTTATGAATTTTTAAATATCAAGAAGAGCAAAATCTACTCCAGGCTTACAGAGAAAAAAAACGTAAAGCTCAGCTTTTTAGTCCAAAACGCAAACAAACATTGGTACCGTGACGTCTGAATGAGTTGTGTTTGGTTACTCAGGCCCGAGTTAGGTGACCAGTTTTTAGGCAGGGTAAAGGCCAGGGGGCCCCAAAATGAGTATGTAGACTGTTATCTAGTCACCAAAGCAGTCTCAAGTCCCCCTTCCACTCTTCACATCAACACTGCCATAGACGTCAATGGAGTGGTCCTGATGCTGGAGATTCAGGATGCTCTGTGGGCGACAGGGGTGTCCTTTAGGTTGTTCCTTGGTCCACGAGTAAGGTGTGGCGACTTTAGCCACAGGCTTTGGTGTCCATTGAAATCCTATTTGAGCTAGTGAACGGCAGTTACGGCTGGGCTATTGATCTCTGTATAAAGCAGGTCCAGCGGTTTCCATTGGTGAAGGCTGGTGCCCATCTTTGGTGACAAGCTGGAGTCTGATGACACTCCTGGGTCCAGCAGACTCTGGTGCAACTTTTAGCCATCAAGGATTGGTCTCTTGGATCGCCTGATAACTGTGATTGGCATTTCGAGAAATGTGGCTGCTGACTTGCCACTTGATGGCCCTGTTGCTTGTTCCAAGGGCGGCGGAGGGGAATAGCTGACTGACACGTGGGATTACTTCTCTGCTCTGGGGCTCGGGAGTGACTTTTCCACAAGCCAGGAGCCACAGAAATAGTCCTCTTTGATAGCCTAAGGTGCGGCAGTTGCAGTCCAGCAGACAGTGCAGCCTCTCTTGCCGGGTCCATGGGTTGGCAAGTAAGTCCTTCTTCTTCAATCCTTTGTCCCTTTCCCTTGTGATCTGAGGTTCAGGGTGTCAGGGGTGCCATATTTAGTCTCAAAGTGCCCTGGGAGATGATGCAGTCACTAGCCAATTGTCTCACAGGATCCCGCCTGCTTTCTGATGACTTCAGCTATGCGTGCCGTTTAGCAATTCCAGAGTGTATTATACCTTCCATCTCTCAAGATGTCCGAACCCTTCTTTGGCCGTTAGCTTGGTCGCCCACCCAAAAGGTGTGGCTGCATGCCCATGGGAAAACTGGTTTGGCCACTAGTATCACTTCTCTTTTTCTACTGCCAGCCTGTCTACCTTAACAGAGGGTCAGCTGTACATTGGTGTGATTGTCATTTGCTCAACAAAGGCAGCTACGCCTTCAAATCTTGTCTTTTGGGCCAACACTCTGAGTGACTTCCTGTGAATGGGAGACTGCCCCTCTCTTTGAATCAGGCCTCTATTGTCCCTGAGCCTGGCAATCGTTCACACTAATCCCCAGGGTGACAGAAGGCTGTCTGGTGGGCAGCAGCTGTGTGATGCCACTGGGCAAACCGGGCAGCAAAGTGGCAACTTTCTAAAAGTTGCATTTCCCCTAAAGTTGCATTAAATTCAACGTGGGTATCAATTTGGGTTTAATGCATTGATTAATTTGATACCTTGAAGTAACCATTTTAGTATTTCATGCTTTGAGTACCCTTGGTGCCGTACTCTTGGGACCTACAAATACATCAGCTTATGCTGATTGGGGGTAGCGAATTCAACAGACATTAATGGGTTAGAACACTGGCACTGAGATCTGGTTAGCAGGTCTCAGTGAACTCTCAGTTGAAAACCTAGGAGCATCAGTCCAAAACGTTGTGGGTGAGCATGTAAAAAAGAACCATTTACTTACAGGTAGTTATTAAAGTACACAGTCCACCAGTCTTTATGAGCAGCCACTTTCATTCGTAGTGGGACATCAATCGGATAGTTTTGTGTCATTTTCAATGCAACCACCTTAGAGGGGAAAAAAGTTTAAGCCGTTCAGTGTATACAGTTAAGGCCTTCTCAGGACTTGTACAAGAAAGCATGTATTTGATCTTAGGGAAAAGATGGTTCTATTCCACTCGAAAGGTTAATTGCTTCTAATGCCAATTTGGTCGGTCAGTCCCCAGTGTAGCTCTTAAACGCTTCTTCCTAATGCGAGTTGCTGTGAGTCTGACCTGGGATGAAGCGATGTGGTGTTAGGGCCTAGGATGAGACAACACACTCAAGACTGTAAAGAATGTGGACATCAGTTGTAAATTGTTATCATATGTTAAGTCAGTCCAGTAGGATATCTATTAATGGAGGGGGTTAGAGCTGAAAAAAGACCAACAGTTTACTGCCCTGGCTTTGCTCAGCTATGATTAATTTAAGCCACTAGTCCCACCATCTCTTCATCCCTCTCTGCTTTTCAGCAGCTCTGCCTGAAAAACTTCCAAACTGAATCCAGGCCCTGATCCTGCCCAGCTGCACAGCATTTTGACTTTATCAAACTTTTTGTGGTAAACTAAGTGACAAAACCTGACCCCAGAGAACAACACTTGGGCAGGGGTGTGGAATTCCTATAGCCTGGTGCCTAGGACATATTGTTTGCGGTCAAGAACAACAAGTTTTCAGGTTTAATGTGTCCATGAGACAAGTAGGTCCAACGCCATGCCACACAAACGCTGCCTATTTTACAGTACCACATTTGAATGGGGTTGTCTTCAGTTTAGGTAATGCGTGTCTATATGTTAATGCTGTTCGAACTTGCATTTATTACTCATTAATGCAAAGCTTTTACTATTATAAATATTTGCTGTAAACCCGGACTGTACTACAGGCAGTGGTTCCAGTTAAAGATGTGTACACACGTTTGCAAAGTTTAAAAATGATGTGGCATATAATGCTCCTAGATTACTCTCTGAATAAATGTAAATATTTGCATAAACTTGAAAGGAAGATTTTTTTTTTTTCCCCCCAAAATAAAATGTTAACAAAAATGTGACTAGTAAAAAAATATATTTCTGTTTTGGTAAATTACTGTGAAATGTTAGGTACCAATTCTCTGAATCATCATTTAGTAAAATGTCTAGTATTTCCAAAACCAATTTATATTCAGTGTCGCCAGTTTCAACAAGATTATGGGAAACGTGAATATAAACAAGCATTTTCAAAGCCAATAGGTCTGACACTTGGGGTCTGTCTTGGTCTTGTCAAGGCGTGTCTTGTTTTTATATGGCTTTTATAAAACTTTTTTTGGGGAGCTGCTGGGGGGCTTACCATTGTAACAAATATTAGCAAAAGTAATTTTGGCTCCAAAAAGCACATACTGCAACAGTTGTTCTTGGCACTGAACAAAACTACTTTGTGCGCGGATATGTTCCTCGTGAAAAAGTAGATTGTGATCATTGTAATGCAACATGGATTTGTAGAGCGCAGAACTCGTCACCCACGAGGGTATCCAAGCACTGAGAAGGAGCAGGGTTCTGCAAGTAGGATCAGTCACAGTGAAGCCAGCTGAAAGATGTGTAGAGAGAATTTTAATAAAACAAAAGGTCTTGGTTAACCACCGACCTAATTATGGCGCCAATTCTTAAACAAATTCACAGAAGTGCACCCATGGTATACGTCTTTGCAGATTTTAGTATTTCATGAATTCACAACAAATTTACAGAAGTAGACCAGGAAATCATATACTCAGAAAATATTTTTGAATTGCGCTTTAGCATGAGCAAATCTGCAGGTCTAGATTTTCTCATGCGAAAATTTGTTGAGCATTTACAAGTTCACTTTCCCTTTAACCACTTTTTTTTTCCACTCTGGAAGAAATGTTACTGCTGACCCTTGTCAGGAGTAAATTTCGAACCTCTCCCAGTACAGGAAGTGATTAAAGACGAACTGGGGAAAACTCTTCAAACATGCATGTTAGTTGGTTAGCATAGGCTCAAAAAGGCATTTGAGCCCTGGAACTCTTGCTTACCGGTACCTCCAGTCCCAGTATGTAAAGGTAGCAAAATAATGAAGCTGCTAGAATACAAGCCCTACCATAGTATTAGCCCCGGCATAATCTTAGAGGCTATTATCAGAGTGCTTATATAATGAGATTCCTGTCATAGTTTGTTGCCGCACTACATGACATTAAAAAAAAAAAAGTGTTTTTCTTTTTTTACTGGACAATTAGCTATTTTATTAAGTTCCACACCCCCGGGGAAAGCAGGGTGTCACAGTGCCAGCCTAGTTGCACTCAACTTTCTCACTAAGGCTCTGGGGTGCTGCCTTCCACCTGTAGGCCCTTGCCAACTCCTGCTATGAACCCCCTGTCACTTGTGACTCCCTTCTCCACTAGTACCCATGGGGGTGGGAAGATAAGTGTGGAGACATGCACAGTGAGCAGGCAGCGATTAGAGCAAGAGGGGGAAGCATGCTCAGCAGATTAAATGGACAACAGCAACAACATTAAGTTGTATAATGAGGAGTGAGTTGAGGTGCACTAGCCTGAACCCCACTATTGTAAGCTAGTTATTTAATGTGCAAAAACATTCACATTCAGTAACTGCAATTTTTTGTGATGCCACTCTCCTCTCAAACCTTCTCTAACAAATGAACAGAATTGAGGTGTGCGTGGGTAGCATCTTAATACTCCTATCAATCAAATTCTGCTCTTACACCTCTATAATCATTGCAGCCTCACATTGCAGTGATACAATATTGCATACGAAGCACAGAAATCTTCTATTCTTTTCAATCACCCATGCACACCAGTTACCTTAAAAACATAGGACCAGATGCACAAATCTCAAACACTGCAATTCGCAAATCATAGTTTTGCGACTGCAAAATGGTTGTTTTGTCACTCATACTGACTTTTAGAAGTGGCATTAAAAGGGCATTTCATACAAATTGTGATTCAGTATACAGTGTAGCTGATAGACTTCTAGCCTTAGATTGCTTACCTCTGAATTTCCCCAAGTGACAGACTAGAGCCGGAAGAATTTTTGTGAGCATTAAGCCTGCATGGGGGTAGGTGGCTTTGTTTGATTCAGTGCGTCTGCATCGTAAGTGCTGGAAGTGACTTCTCTGGTACATGCCTTCAGAGGGCTCAGGAGCCCATTCCACCAGCGGGAATGCTGCAACCACTGCATTAGCACATGGACTGCCAGTCCTGGACATCTGCCAGGCAACAATGTGGGCATGCCTGCACACATTTACTGAGGACTACTGCCTGGATAGTGAGGACTGCAGGGATGGTCTTTTAGCCCAATATTTTCTGCAGGACTTTCTAGTTTGGAAAACATTGTCTGCAGCCTAATACTGGGAACGGTATTGCTTGGGTATCTATTCAAAGGTAAGTAATATGCAGCTCAATGTCTTTGTCAGATGAACAAGTTACTTACCTTTTGGCAATGAATTATTAGGTAGAGACCATATCTAGCTGCAGATTCCTTCCGGACCACTAATCCCCCCCCCCCCCCCCCCAATTGTGCGGATAGATTGCTAGGATTAGGAATGACCCTTTCAGGGGCCTACTTTCAACACCAATATCATGCACTTCATGACTGCACCCTTGGTGTGGAAAGTCGTAAAAGTAACTGACTTCCATGCTCTGAGGTGGTGCACGCACAATGCTGCGTGGAATCGAGCAAAGCCACCAACTGGAATATGCAAGCGTGGGGGTGTGTGGTTTATGGTACTGCCCATAAAAAAAATCTTCTGGATCCAGTTTGACACCAGGGGAAATTCAAAGGTAAGGGATCCACAGCTAGGTATTCTCTACCAGATAATTTGTTACCAAAGGCAATTAACTTGTTTTTAAAGGCTTGCACCTTTATTTCCAGTCTCAAACCATTGATGTTAATGATGCCTCTAATGAGGTGTCAACTGATTGTCAAATAGGGAGCCCTGCACAAATGTATCCCCTTTGGAAATCTTGACGACCGCTTCACGGAGAATCTGCAGGTCTCCCTAATGGTTTCCAAATACCTCTTATAATAAACTAGATTAAAAACCAAGGCTTCAAACAGTTGTCTTGCTACAGTAAAATTGGTTTGATACATTTTAATTAGTAAGAGGCAAGCGTTTACATTGTGACTGTAGGAAGTTGGCTCTGTATGCACTATTTCAAAGTAAGGAATAGTATGCACAGAGTCCAAGGGTTCCCCTTAGAGGTAAGATAGTGGCAAAAAGAGAATACTAATGCTCTATTTTGTGGTAGTGTGGTCGAGCAGTAGGCTTATCAAAGGAGTAGTGTCAGGCATTTGTTGTACATACACACAGGCAATAAATGAGGAACACACACTCGGAGACAATTCCAGGCCAATAGGTTTTTGTTATAGAAAAATATCTTTTCTTAGTTTATTTTAAGAACCACAGGTTCAAATTCTACATGTAATATCTCATTTGAAAGGTATTGCAGGTAAGTACTTTAGGAACTTTGAATAATCGCAATAGCATATATACTTTTTACATAAAACACATATAGCTATTTAAAAAGTGGACACAGTGCAATTTTCACAGTTCCTGGGGGAGGTAAGTTCTTGTTAGTTTTTGCAGGTAAGTAAACCACCTACGGGGTTCAAATTGGGGTCCAAGGTAGCCCACCGTTGGGGGTTCAGAGCAACCCCAAAGTCACCACTCCAGCAGCTCAGGGCCGGTCAGGTGCAGAGTTCAAAGTGGTGCCCAAAACACATAGGCTTCAATGGAGAAGGGGGTGCCCCGGTTCCAGTCTGCCAGCAGGTAAGTACCCGCGTCTTCGGAGGGCAGACCAGGGGGGTTTTGTAGGGCACCGGGGAGGACACAAGTCCACACAGAAAGTACACCCTCAGCAGCGCAGGGGCGGCCGGGTGCAGTGTGCAAACAAGCGTCGGGTTTGTAATAGGAATCAATGGGAGACCAAGGGGTCTCTTCAGCGGTGCAGGCAGGCAAGGGGGGGGGCTCCTCGGGGTAGCCACCACCTGGGCAAGGGAGAGGGCCTCCTGGGGGTCACTCCTGCACTGGAGTTCCGATCCTTCAGGTCCTGGGGGCTGCAGGTGCAGGGTCTTTTCCAGGCGTCGGGATCTGGGAGTCAGACAGTCGCGGTCAGGGGGAGCCTCGGGATTCCCTCTGCAGGCGTCGCTGTGGGGGCTCAGGGGGGACAACTTTGGTTACTCACAGTCTTGGAGTCACCTGGGGGTCCTCCCTGTAGCGTTGTTTCTTCACCAGTCGAGTCGGGGTCGCCGGGTGCAGTGTTGCAAGTCTCCCGCATCTGGCGGGAATTGCAGGGGTCTTTAAAGTTGCTCCTTTGGAAACAAAGTTGCAGTCTTTGTTGAACAGGGCCGCTGTTCTCGGGAGTTTCTTGGTCCTTTTAGAGCAGGGCAGTCCTCTGAGGATTCAGAGGTCGCTGTTCCTGGGGAAAGCGTCGCTGGAGCAGTTTTCTTCCGAAGGGGGGGAGACAGGCCGGTAGAGCTGGGGCCAAAGCAGTTGATGTCTCCGTCTTTTCTGCAGGGTTTTTCAGCTCAGCAGTCCTCTTCTTCTTTAGGTTGCAGGAATCTAGTTTCCTAGGTTCTGGGGAGCCCTTAAATACTAAATTTAAGGGCGTGTTTAGGTCTGGGGGGTTAGTAGCCAATGGCTACTAGACCTGAGGGTGGGTACACCCTCTTTGTGCCTCCTCCCAAGAGGAGGGGGGTCACATTCCTATCCCTATTGGGGGAATCCTCCATCTGCAAGATGGAGGATTTCTAAAAGTTAGTCACCTCAGCTCAGGACACCTTAGGGGCTGTCCTGACTGGCCAGTGACTCCTCCTTGTTGTTCTCATTATTTCCTCCGGCCTTGCTGCCAAAAGTGGGGCCGTGGCCGGAGGGGGCGGGCAACTCCACTAGCTGGAGTGCCCTGTGGTGCTGGAACAAAGGGGGTGAGCCTTTGAGGCTCACCGCCAGGTGTTACAGCTCCTGCCTGGGGGAGGTGATAGCATCTCCACCCAGTGCAGGCTTTGTTACTAGCCACAGAGTGACAAAGGCACTCTCCCCATGTGGCCAGCAACATGTCTCGAGTGTGGCAGGCTGCTAAAACCAGTCAGCCTACACGGGTAGTTGGTTAAGGTTTCAGGGGGCACCTCTAAGGTGCCCTCTGGGGTGTACTTTACAATAAAATGTACACTGGCATCAGTGTGCATTTATTGTGCTGAGAAGTTTGATACCAAACTTCCCAGTTTTCAGTGTAGCCATTATGGTGCTGTGGAGTCCGTGTTTGACAGACTCCCAGACCATATACTCTTATGGCTACCCTGCACTTACAATGTCTAAGGTTTTGTTTAGACACTGTAGGGGCACAGTGCTCACGCACTGGTGCCCTCACCTATGGTATAGTGCACCCTGCCTTAGGGCTGTAAGGCCTGCTAGAGGGGTGACTTATCTATACTGCATAGGCAGTGTGAGGTTGGCATGGCACCCTGAGGGGAGTGCCATGTCGACTTACTCGTTTTGTCCTCACCAGCACGCACAAGCTGGCAAGCAGTGTGTCTGTGCTGAGTGAGGGGTCCCCAGGGTGGCATAAGATATGCTGCAGCCCTTAGAGACCTTCCCTGGCATCCGGGCCCTTGGTACTAGGGGTACCAGTTACAAGGGACTTACCTGGATGCCAGGGTGTGCCAATTGTGAAAACAAAAGTACAGGTTAGGGAAAGAACACTGGTGCTGGGGCCTGGTTAGCAGGCCTCAGCACACTTTCAATTCAAAACATAGCATCAGCAAAGGCAATAAGTCAGGGGGTAACCATGCCAAGGACGCATTTCCTTACACAAATCCCCCCCCCCCCCCCCCCGCCCCCCAAAAAAAGAGGATGAGACTAACCTTTCCCAAGAGAGTCTTCATTTTCTAAGTGGAAGAACCTGGAAAGGCCATCTGCATTGGCATGGGCAGTCCCAGGTCTGTGTTCCACTATAAAGTCCATTCCCTGTAGGGAGATGGACCACCTCAACAGTTTTGGATTTTCACCTTTCATTTGCATCAGCCATCTGAGAGGTCTGTGGTCAGTTTGAACTACAAAGTGAGTACCAAAGAGGTTTGGTCTCAGCTTCTTCAGGGACCAAACCACAGCCAAGGCCTCCCTCTCAATGGCACTGCAACGCTGCTCCCTGAGGAGTAACCTCCTACTAATGAAAGCAACAGGCTGGTCAAGGCCATCATCATTTGTTTGGGACAAAACTGCCCCTATCCCATGTTCAGAGGCATCTGTCTGCACAATGAACTGCTTGGAGTAATCTGGAGCTTTTAGAACTGGTGCTGTGCACATTGCTTGTTTCAGGGTGTCAAAGGCCTGTTGGCATTCTACAGTCCAGTTTACCTTCTTGGGAATTTTCTTGGAGGTGAGTTCTGTGAGGGCTGTCACTATGGATCCATATACCTTCACAAACCTCCTATAATACCCAGTCAAGCCAAGGAATGCCCTGACTTGAGTCTGGGTTTTTGGAGCTGCCCAGTCCAGAATAGTCTGGATCTTAGGCTGGAGTGGCTGAACTTGGCCTCCACCTACAAGGTGTCCCAAGTAAACCACAGTTTCCTGCCCTATCTGGCATTTGGATGCCTTGATAGAGAGGCCTGCTGATTGCAGAGCCTTCAAAACCTTCTTCAGGTGGACCAGGTGATCCTGCCAGCTGGAGCTAAAGACAGCAATATCATCAAGATAAGCTGCACTAAAGGACTCCAAACCAGCAAGGACTTGATTCACCAACCTTTGGAAGGTGGCAGGGGCATTCTTTAAACCAAAGGGCATAACAGTGAACTGATAATGCCCGTCAGGTGTGGAGAATGCTGTCTTTTCTTTTGCTCCAGGTGCCATTTTGATTTGCCAGTACCCTACTGTTAAGTCAAAGGTACTCAAGAATTTGGCAGCACCTAATTTATCAATTAGTTCATCAGCCCTAGGAATGGGATGGGCATCTGTCTTGGTGACAGAATTAAGTCCTCTGTAGTCCACACAAAACCTCATCTCTCTCTTTCCATCTTTGGTGTGAGGTTTGGGGACTAAGACCACTGGGCTAGCCCAGGGGCTGTCAGAGTGCTCAATGACTCCCAATTCCAGCATCTTGTGGACTTCCACCTTGATGCTTTCCTTAACTTGGTCAGACTGTCTGAAAATGTTGCTTTTGACAGGCATGCTGTTTCCTGTGTCCACATCATGGGTACACAGGTGTGTCTGACCAGGGGTTAGGGAAAAGAGCTCAGCAAACTGTTGCAGGACCCTCCTGCAGTCAGCTTGCTGTTGGTCAGAGAGGGTGTCTGAATAGATCACTCCATCTACTGAACCATCTTTAGGGTTTGATGAGAGGAGATCAGGGAGAGGTTCACTCTCAGCTTCCTAATCCTCATCTGTTACCATCAACAGATTCACATCAGCCCTGTCGTGGAAGAGCTTAAGGCGGTTCACATGGATCACCCTCTTGGGGCTCCTGCTTGTGCCCAGGTCCACCAGGTAGGTGATCTGACTCTTCTTCTCTAGCACTTTGTAAGGGCCACTCCATCTGTCCTGGAGTGCCCTGGGAGCCACAGGCTCCAGAACCCAGACTTTCTGCCCTGGTTGAAATTCAACCAGTGCAGCCTTTTGGTCATACCAAAACTTCTGGAGCTGTTGGCTGGCCTCAAGGTTTTTACTTGCCTTTTCCATGTACTCTGCCATCCTTGAGCGAAGGCCAAGTACATAGTCCACTATGTCTTGTTTAGGCTCATGAAGATGTCTCTCCCAGTCTTCTTTCACAAGAGCTAGTGGTCCCCTTACAGGGTGGCCAGACAGAAGTTCAAAGGGTGAGAACCCTACTCCCTTCTGAGGCACCTCTCTGTAAGCGAAAAGCAGACATGGCAAGAGGACATCCCATCTCCTTTTGAGTTTTTCTGGGAGCCCCATGATCATGCCTTTTAATGTCTTGTTGAATCTCTCAACAAGGCCATTAGTTTGTGGATGATAGGGTGTAGTGAATTTATAAGTCACTCCACACTCATTCCACATGTGTTTCAGGTATGCTGACATGAAGTTGGTACCTCTGTCAGACACCACCTCCTTAGGGAAACCCACTCTGGTAAAGATACCAATGAGGGCCTTGGCTACTGCAGGGGCAGTAGTCGACCTAAGGGGAATAGCTTCAGGATACCTAGTAGCATGATCCACTACTACTAGTATGTACATATTTCCTGAGGCTGTGGGAGGTTCAAGTGGACCCACTATGTCCACACCCACTCTTTCAAAGGGGACCCCCACCACTGGAAGTGGAATGAGGGGGGCCTTTGGATGTCCACCTGTTTTACCACTGGCTTGACAGGTGGTACAGGAGACACAAAACTCCTTAACTTTCTGGGACATGTTGGGCCAGTAGAAGTGGTTGACTAGTCTCTCCCACGTCTTGGTTTGTCCCAAATGCCCAGCAAGGGGAATATCATGGGCTAAGGTCAGTATGAACTCTCTGAATGCCTAATGCACTACCACTCTCCTAGTGGCACCAGGTTTGGGATCTCTTGCCTCAGTGTACAGGAGCCCATCTTCCCAATAGACCCTATGTGTTCCAGTTTTCTTGCCATTGGACTCTTCAGCAGCTTGCTACCTAAGGCCTTCAAGAGAGGGACCGGTTTCTTGCCCCTTACACAACTGCTCCTTTGAGGGTCCCCCTGGGCCTAAGAGCTCAACCTGATAAGGTTCTAACTCCATAGGCTCAGTTCCCTCAGAGGGCAGAACTTCTTCCTGAGAAGAGAGGTTCTCTTTTTGTTGTTGTTTTGCAGCTGTTTTCCCAGTTGTCTTTCCTTTCCTCTTGGTAGGCTGGGCCCTTTTTCCAGACTCCAGCTCTACTTTTTCACCCTGAGCCTTGCACTGTGCCCTTGTCTTGACACACACCAGTTCAGGGATACCCAGCATGGCTGCATGGGTTTTCAGTTCTACCTCGGCCCATGCTGAGGACTCCAGGTCATTTCCAAGCAAACAGTCTACTGGGATATTTGAGGAGACCACCACCTGTTTCAGGCCATTGACCCCTCCTCACTCTAAAGTTACCATAGCCATGGGATGTACTTTAGTTTGATTGTCAGCATTGGTGACTGGATAAGTTTGTCCAGCCAGGTATTGACCAGGGGAAACCAGTTTCTCTGTCACCATGGTGACACTTGCACCTGTATCCCTCAGGCCTTCTACACTTGTCCCATTAATTAAGAGCTGCTGCCTGTATTTTTGCATATTAGGAGGCCAGGCAGCCAGTGTGGCTAAATCCACCCCACCCTCAGAGACTAATGTAGCTTCAGTGTGACACCTGATTTGCTCTGGGCACACTGTTGATCCCACTTGGAGACTAGCCATTCCAGTGTTAGCTGGAGTGGAGTTAGAAGTGGTACTTTTCTTGGGACAGGCCTTGTCTCCAGTTTGGTGTCCAGGCTGATTACAGCTACGACACCAGGCCTTTTTGGGATCAAAGTTTTTACCCTTGTACCCAAAATTGTTTTGTGAAGAGGCTCTGGGCCCACTCTCCTGTGCAGGTTTTTGGGGGCCTGAAGAAGACTCTTTACTATTTTTGTTTTTGGATGTCTCAACACCCTTCCCCTGGGGAGGCTTTGTGACCCCTTTCTTTTGGTCACCCCCTGTGGAAGTCTTGGTCACCCTAGTCTTGACCCAATGGTCCGCCTTCTTTCCCAATTCTTGGGGAGAAATTGGTCCTAGGTCTACCAGATGCTGATGCAGTTTATCATTTGAACAATTACTTAATAGGTGTTCTTTCACAAATAAATTGTACAGCCCATCAAAATTATTAACAGCACTGCCTTGAATCCAACCATCCAGTGTTTTTACTGAGTAGTCCACAAAATCAACCCAGGTCTGGCTCGAGGTTTTTTGAGCCCCCCTGAATCTAATTCTATACTCCTCAGTGGAGAATCCAAAGCCCTCAATCAGGGTTCCCTTCATGAGGTCATAAGATTCTGTATCTTTTCCAGAGAGTGTGAGGAGTCTATCCCTACACTTTCCAGTGAACATTTCCCAAAGGAGAGCACCCCAGTGAGATCTGTTTACTTTTCTGGTTACACAAGCCCTCTCAAAAGCTGTGAACCATTTGGTGATGTCATCACCATCTTCATATTTAGTTACAATCCCTTTAGGGATTTTCAACATGTCAGGAGAATCTCTGACCCTAGTTATGTTGCTGCCACCATTGATGGGACCTAGGCCCATCTCTTGTCTTTCCCTTTCTATGGCTAGGATCTGTCTTTCCAAAGCCAATCTTTTGGCCATCCTGGCTAACTGGATGTCCTCTTCACTGGAGTTATCCTCAGTGATTTCAGATTTGCTGGTCCCTCCTGTGAGGGAAACAGCATCTCTAGTATATTTGGAGACAGGGCTTGAGTGGCCCTGTTCTCCCTAAGTAGGACTGGAGGGGGGGAATTCTCCTCCAAGTCACTATCTTCATCCTCTGTGTTGCCATCCTCAGAGGGGTTGGCTTTTTCAAACTCTGCCAAAAGCTCGTGGAGCTGTAGTTTGGAAGGTCTGGAGCCCATTGTAATTTTCTTTATTTTGCAGAGTGACCTTAGCTCCCTCATCTTAAGATGGAGGTAAGGTGTGAGGTTGAGTTCCTCCACATTCATCTCTGCACTAGACATTATGCTTCTAAAAGTTGGAATACTTTTTAAGAATCTAAAACTAGTTCTAGGTTCTAATTCAATCTTTCACAAAACGTTTAAACTCTAAAAGGAATGGTAAACAGGGACTAACACAAGGCCCTAGCAGGACTTTTAAGAATTTAGAAAAATAGCTCAAATTGCAAAAATCAATTTCTAATGACAATTTTTGGAATTTGTCGTGTGATCTGGTATTGGCTGAGTAGTCCAGCAAATGCAAAGTCTTGTACCCCACCGCTGATCCACCAATGTAGGAAGTTGGCTCTGTACGCACTATTTCAAAGTAAGGAATAGTATGCACAGAGTCCAAGGGTTCCCCTTAGAGGTAAGATAGTGGCAAAAAGAGATAATACTAATGCTCTATTTTGTGGTAGTGTGGTCGAGCAGTAGGCTTATCAAAGGAGTAGTGTTAGGCATTTGTTGTACATACACACAGGCAATAAATGAGGAACACACACTCTGAGACAATTCCAGGCCTTATATTTTTTTTTGTTATAGAAAAATATATTTTCTTAGTTTATTTTAAGAACCACAGGTTCAAATTCTACATGTAATATCTCATTTGAAAGGTATTGCAGGTAAGTACTTTAGGAACTTTGAATAATCGCAATAGGATATATACTTTTTACATAAAACACATATAGCTATTTAAAAAGTGGACACTGTGCAATTTTCACAGTTCCTGGGGGAGGTAAGTTAATGTTAGTTTTTGCAGGTAAGTAAACCACCTACGGGGTTCAAATTGGGGTCAAAGGTAGCCCACCGTTGGGGGTTCAGAGCAACCCCAAAGTCACCACACCAGCAGCTCAGGGCCGGTCAGGTGCAGAGTTCAAAGTGGTGCCCAAAACACATAGGCTTCAATGGAGAAGGGGTTGCCCTGGTTCCAGTCTGCCAGCAGGTAAGTACCCGCGTCTTCGGAGGGCAGACCAGGGGGGTTTTGTAGGGCAACGGGGGGGACACAAGTTCACACAGAAAGTACACCCTCAGCAGCGCGGGGGCGGCCGGCTGCAGTGTGCAAACAAGTGTCGGGTTTGTAATAGGAATCAATGGGAGACCAAGGGGTCTCTTCAGCAGTGCAGGCAGGCAAGGGGGGGGGGGGCCTCGGGGTAGCCACCACCTGGGCAAGGGAGAGGGCCTCCTGGGGGGTCACTCCTGCACTGGAGTTCCGATCCTTCAGGTCCTGGGGGCTGCGGGTGCAGGTCTTTTCCAGGCGTCGGGATCTGGGAGTCAGACAGTCGCGGTCAGGTGGAGCCTCGGGATTCCCTCTGCAGGCGTCGCTGTGGGGGCTCAGGGGGGACAACTTTGGTTACTCACAGTCTTGGAGTCACCTGGGGGTCCTCCCTGTAGCGTTGTTTCTTCACCAGTCGAGTCGGGGTCGCTGGGTGCAGTGTTGCAAGTCTCACGCTTCTAGTGGGAATTGCAAGGGTCTTTAAAGTTGCTCCTCTGGAAACAAAGTTGCAGTCTTTGTTGAACAGGACCGCTGTTCTCGGGAGTTTCTTGGTCCTTTTAGAGCAGGGCAGTCCTCTGAGGATTCAGAGGTCGCTGGTCCTGGGGAAAGCGGCGCTGGAGCAGTTTTCTTCCGAAGGGGGGAGACAGGCCGGTAGGGCTGGGGCCAAAGCAGTTGATGTCTCCGTCTTCTCTGCAGGGTTTTTCAGCTCAGCAGTCCTCTTCTTCTTTAGGTTGCAGGAATCTAGTTTCCTAGGTTCTGGGGAGCCCCTAAATACTAAATTTAAGGGCGTGTTTAGGTCTGGGGGGTTAGTAGCCAATGGCTACTAGCCCTGAGGGTGGGTACACCCTCTTTGTGCCTCCTCCCAAGGGGAGGGGGGTCACATTCCTATCCCTATTGGGGGAATCCTCCATCTGCAAGATGGAGGATTTCTAAAAGTTAGTCACGTCAGCTCAGGACACCTTAGGGGCTGTCCTGACTGGCCAGTGACTCCTCCTTGTTATTCTCATTATTTCCTCCGGCCTTGCCGCCAAAAGTGGGGCTGTGGCCGGAGGGGGCGGGCAACTCCCCTAGCTGGAGTGTCCTGTGGTGCTGGAACAAAGGGGGTGAGCCTTTGAGGCTCACCGGCAGGTGTTACAGCTCCTGCCTGGGGGAGGTGATAGCATCTCCACCCAGTGCAGGCTTTGTTACTAGCCACAGAGTGACAAAGGCACTCTCCCCATGTGGGCAGCAACATGTCTCGAGTGTGGCAGACTGCTAAAACCAGTCAGCCTACACGGGTAGTTGGTTAAGGTTTCAGGGGGCACCTCTAAGGTGCCCTCTGGGGTGTATTTTACAATAAAATGTACACTGGCATCAGTGTGCATTTATTATGCTGAGAAGTTTGATACCAAACTTCCCAGTTTTCAGTGTAGCCATTATGGTGCTGTGGAGTCCGTGTTTGACAGACTCCCAGACCATATACTCTTATGGCTACCCTGCACTTACAATGTCTAAGGTTTTGCTTAGACACTGTAGGTGCACAGTGCTCATGCACTGGTGCCCTCACCTATGGTATAGTGCACCCTGCCTTAGGGCTGTAAGGCCTGCTAGAGGGGTGACTTATCTATACTGCATAGGCAGTGTGAGGTTGGCATGGCACCCTGAGGGGAGTGCCATGTCGACTTACTCGTTTTGTCCTCATCAGCACACACAAGCTGGCAAGCAGTGTGTCTGTGCTGAGTGAGGGGTCCCCAGGGTGGCATAAGATATGCTGCAGCCCTTAGAGACCTTCCCTGGCATCCGGGCCCTTGGTACTAGGGGTACCAGTTACAAGGGACTTACCTGGATGCCAGGGTGTGCCAATTGTGAAAACAAAAGTACAGGTTAGGGAAAGAACACTGGTGCTGGGGCCTTGTTAGCAGGCCTCAGCACACTTTCAATTCAAAACATAGCATCAGCAAAGGCAAAAAGTCAGGGGGTAACCATGCCAAGGAGGCATTTCCTTACAGTGACTCTGAAGAATGTGCCTCTTATCAAGAATGAAATCAATTGATGATTGGAGAACAGTCTACGATTGTAGTAGAATAGATACAGAAAAGTCGAAATTAGGATTTATTTGTATAAAAGTTTAGGAAGTGATTGGTAAGCCAAGACTGTAGTTTACCTTGAGGTAGGACCAATAAGGAGTTGTTTTGAGAGGGCACCTTCAAATACAACTGAGTATTGTCTGCATAATTGTTAGAAATGGGGTCTGTAGTTGGCAGTGGTTTACACCCTGTCCAAGTAGGGACCCTCACTCTAGTCCAGGTAAGGGAGTTGCCCAGCAAAGATAATCCCTGCTCAACCCCTTGGCAACTCGGCAGAAGAGCCCAGGCAGTGGCAGATAGTCTTTGATATCCCTGAGACTTCTTAACAGGAGGCAAGCTCAGTTCAAGCCATTGGAGATCCTTGGATCCTTGGAAAACACTATGTGCAAAATAAAGTCCAGTCCCTTCACTCTCAGGACAGAAGCATCAGGCCAGCACAAAAAAACAAATGGCAGATTGGCAGTTCCTAGTATGGCATCCAGCTCCTCTTCCTGGCATAATGTCCTCAGTCCAGAAGTGTTTTAACTTTGTAGTGTCAAAGGTCCAGTACTTACACTCATTTCTGCCTTTTGAAGTTGGCAAACTTCAAAGAGAAGTCTTTTTAGTGCACAAGACTCTGCCTTTTCCTGCCCTGGCCCCAGGCACTCTAGGGGGTTGGAGACTGGATTGTATAAGGGCAAGCACAGCCAGATTCAGGTGCACATATCACCTCCTCCCACCACTCTAGCTCAGAAAGATACATTAGTCTGGTGAGAGGCCATCAGGACACACCTCCGCTCCCTTTGTGTGACTTTCGAGAATGTCAGGATGACAGTTAGGGTTTTTGTGAATTCAGACTATACTCTACAGACAGAGGCACAGAATGGTTAAGCACAAATGCTCACTTTCTAAAAGTGGCATTTTCAGACTTGCAATTCAATTATCAATTTCACCAAGAAGTGTAGTTTTAAATTGTGAATTCAGAGACCTCAAACCCCACATTTGTCTGCTCCCAATGGGAAATTGCACTTAAGATATTTCAAGGCAATACACATGTTACGCTTATGGAAGAGATTGGCCTAGCAATACTGAAAAATGAATTTAGCAGTATTTTACTACCAGTGCATTTCCTACCTTTTAAATACACTGCACTCTGCCCATGGGTCTGCCTTCGGCCTACCTTAGGGGTGCTTTACATGTAGTAAAAGGGGAGGTTTGGGCCTGGCAAGTCGGTGCACTTGCCAGTTCGAAATTACAGTTCAAAACTGCAGGCACACACTGCAGTGGCGGGTCTGAGACCTGTTTACAGGACTACTCGTGTGGGTGGCAAAATCAGTGCTGCAGGCACACTGGTGGCATTTGATACATAGTCACTGGGCGCACAAAGTGCACTTCACTAGTAATTTCCTAGTAAATCAAATATGCCAAATCATGGATAAAACATTCACCAATACAATTTACAGAGGAAACACTTGCAGTTTATCACTGGTTAGCAGTGGTAAAGTGCTCAGAGTCCTATAACCAGCAAAACCGAAATATAGAACACAGTCAAAACAGGAAGTCAGAAGCAAAAAAGACAGGGGAACTCGAGCCTACCGATGCCAGGTATAACAGTAATAATAGCAAGATAAGCTGGTTTCTTTTATGACCTCACCCAGGAGTTTCAGATAAAGATTAAATAGAGCAAGGGACTATGACCCATCCTTGTGTAATGCCTTGAGAAACATCTACTGTGTTGGACATCAAACTACCAAATTTGATCAGGTTTCACAAGTTTGCTAGTGGCAACGTGAACCAATCCAGAATGTCGCCTTCAGTGCCGCTGCTGTCTTTTAGCTTATAAATGAATGTATCCTAATTAACCATAACAAACTCTGCCCAGATCAAGTAAGGTCAGCAGGCAAGAATAAAAATTGTCGAGTATATGAAGAGCATCATTTGTGATTTGCAGAATAGCATTTTTTGTGCTGCAGCCGGCTCTGAAGCCAGAGTGCAAGTCATCAAGAAAATTATTTCTGTGGACAAACTACTTGAGTTGACTCTTTGCACAGCTTTCCAGGATCGTTCAGAAGTTGTTACTCTCATCAGTAGTGTTCTTTTTGTTGTTTTAGGAGAGACATTTGTCTAGTCTTGAGACCACCTGGAAAACGCTTCTAGAGCTATAGAAAGGTTTATAAGATTACAGTACATTTCTTTGGCTACTTTGTCCGTAAGAATAGCTGCGAAGCAGTTTGTGGAACTGAGTTTGCAGATTGGACATACAGCTGAGAGAACTGCTTTTCTTATGTTGGGCTTTACAAGATGTTCCACCTTCTACCCATACGATTTGTTTGAAATCCCATTATGGCTACTGGTAAACTTGAGTTGTATTTGTCCAAATCAGTTTTGGCTGTTAGACTAAAGACTACTCGTGTAATGTATTCCTTAAATAATTGTTTACATTGCCCATGGGAAACGGATGTTTGGACTAGTGTAGCATTCTAATGAAAGACTGTTAAATTGTTTTTCTGATATTTATAACTTTTTATTAGCCTCTCAACTGGGGCGTCATTTGAATTTCTGTCTTGGGCATGAATTGTTGTTGACAAATAGTGATCTAGAGATGCTTATTGCCTCCACACTAGGGACATAAATGAACCAAAAATTGGTTATTGAAAAAAATGTTAGAGACCTTCTTTAAAATTCAAACCCATCTTATATTTTCTGCTTAAAGTGGTAAGTCCCTTCCTTTTTCGACCCAACTGTACTCTAACCATGGTTAATTTGTATAACTGTCTTAGAATGCACTCATTAACTCTTCCATGTCCTCACGTTTCTAAAACAGCCCAAATAACTTGCTTATACTTTGAATCAAATGTTTGTCTCATACTACAAAGATAGTTTAAATACAGTAATCTACAAGGAAAGGGACTACTTGGTTCTATTCGATTTCGGAAAACTGTCTTGCAGGTAACTAATACTGCTCGGTACCCTGAATTGTCTTAACGTGAAAGTGTGAAAATTCACACATAGTGAGGATGGTGCCAGTTTTCCCCATTTCCTGTTTTATTTATAAGTTAGGAATAGTTGATTCATTCAGTTAAAAATCATACAGAACTACGGTCTTTTATTTGGAATCTGTTCATGATTACAGGTAAGTAACCGTTCCTTTTTCGCTAGAATGTGATATAATTGTGAATGACTTAATTCTTGATCACTTACATTTTGTAGTGTTATGCTTATCTTGTTTAGGACTTGAAGATACGTCATAAACTTTATTATAGCGTTTTTCTTTCATTAAAATTGTATAGTACTGTTTGAAGCTGTATGTTCTCAACTAGTACGTCTAAATAGTGAACTGGTTTGTTTTTACAGGTGAAATTATTGCAGTTTGTGGGAGTACTCATGCACTGGGAAATTGGAATCCTCAGAAAGCAGTCACACTTCTTCCTGATGCAAATGATAGGTGTGTAGCTAGAGAATTCCTGTTTTTCTTCAGAGTACTGCTGGATTATAATGCAAAATGCATATCTTTAAAGTGCTGCTTTGATAAAAACAAAATGCATAGTAACTTATTTTGTACTGTACCTCCTAACTTTCTTCTGTGTAGACAACCTGTTATTCAATTTCGGGCAGTTTTGCGATTTCTAAAACCTTGACATACGAATGCAGTGTAAGGTAAAGGGGAGTTTTTTTAGTAAGGGGCAGACTAGTGTTGGAACTGAGGTTAAAGTAATAGTTACTAGAATGTAGAAGATTTAAAATAAAAAATAAAATAAAAAAAAGAAATTGGTTTGCATTGTAGATTCCCATTAACATCTGGACAGCCCAGGT
Organism: Pleurodeles waltl; assembly: GCF_031143425.1. Classification (NCBI taxonomy): domain Eukaryota; kingdom Metazoa; phylum Chordata; class Amphibia; order Caudata; family Salamandridae; genus Pleurodeles; species Pleurodeles waltl. The sequence continues at coordinate 409,020,919 of NC_090444.1, forward strand.
GAACCAAGTATGATTAGTCTCTCTGGGAAGTGGCATGGAGATAGAGCACCTTAACTAATAAACACATCAACCCATTTATTTGTTACCACAGTAGAGCAAAATTAACTCACCTTCTCATTTTTGTAATACTGAAGTACTTTTTCAGATTGAGCATAGCAGCGCACAGGCGCTGCTTTTCCAACTTGTTGGTATGTATCAGGGCATGCCCATTACTATCATTCTTTCATGGGCTCGCCTTTCAAAAATCCTTTCATTTTTTTGGTAAATGTTTTACGTTTGTCCCTCCTTAGGGTAGTTTGTTGCCTCCTTGGCTATTGCCCAGGTTATATGACTAATTGCACTTTTGTCAATATGTTTGACTGCAAGCAAACTTATTTTAACTTTTGTGCCTCTTCACGCTGATGCTTATGGCGGCCGTCGGCTCACTTATGTGAAACTGTATCACTTTCATTGTTTTATTAGTTGTTTACTGATCATGTCTTTGTGTGTTGTACTTATTTCTCTGTTATGCCCGTTCTTCCTCTCACAAAAGCCTCTGTTTTAGAGGCACGGGTTGATCAGCCTGTGTTTTGGGTACATTCAGTTCTGAGCAGCTCTTGTTTTTGTTTTTCACTGTGGTGGTACTACGGTATTACTTCGAAACGGTGCACAAACCAAAATCCTTCCAACTATCAGGAATGAAGGGCTGAGCCAGCCCCTTGTTTCAGTCACTCTCAGAAATGTCTCTGAAGGGGAAAAGAGCTTTAACAAAAACCATCCCTATCAGTCCTTCCAGTGACATTTGCGCTGCTTGCAAGCAGCCCGTAAATATTGTCTTTCGTGTGAGCTTGATAGACTAGTTGCTAGTTCTGATCTGCCTAATTCATATTCCTCGCAGCAGGCACATTAACCTTCTGTGCTACCTTATAATCAGTCCAAGCTTCCACTAGAGAAATGTAAGCTCTCTATAGAAATAACATTAGTTACCAGAGTTATTTTAACATTTGGAGATTGAATGCAGTCTGTGACCTGCCTGCAACACGCTCTTTGCATCAGCCGCATTCACCCGCTGCACTGCCTTAGAATAATTCCAAGTTTCAGTTTACAGCGCTGCATTTAGTTTGACCAAAAGAGACACTTGGGAAAGTCATAATAAACCCAAAACAAAAGCGCAACACAAACAATGGAAAAATAGCTTATTTGCAAATTCAAATGAGCCTGCTTTAGTATTATGTACTCGTAAAAGTATATGCAGTAGTTATTAGCTTGCAGTGTAAAGTGACAGCTGAACCTAGAAAAAACATACTTTTTGTGTACGCTAACAAGGCAATTGTGGGTGTAAGTTAAAAACATAAAGCTTATGGCTTCACTGTCGGGGAAAAATAAATCAGCCTTCTGTGTAGAGTGACAGCTGGATCTGAAGAAGTCACACTTATGTTCTCAGTGTGTTCCAAAGCAGGGCACAAACAATTTTTGTTAAAGGGCCACCAGTTATTTTTCTGCCTCATTGATTTTCTGTGGGCAAAATAAAGAATAATTTATTAGAAATGCAAACCCTAACCTATGAAACTGTCCTTCAGCTCCAAACTATAAACAAGCTGCCAGGCTAGAAGTTTAAACAGCAACATGTTATGTTGTAAAAAACATTTTTAACACAAGGCCATGGATCGCTCTTTACTCGTAACCACTGTGAAATACACCAAATTAGCATAGAAAAATACTTCTGGGGAGATGAAAGTTTAATGTGAAAAACAAAAACCCAGAGCAGAAACATTAGCATGCGTTTGTGAAAAGGGCAGCATAACCGAGGTGAAAGAGTGTAAATGACTTTCAGGCTGACTTGCTCTGTAGACAGCAGTGATGTTATCAGATGTAATAAAACTTTCGAAGTGAATTACACCTAAACAGTGTAAATTGCAGACAAACACCATATGGGACACACCAGTAAAACAACACGCAAACATGAATATTAAATGATACAGTTGTGTTATTATGCAGGCATTAGCTTTTAAAAATATTTATTTTCGTGTGACCAATGTGTTCTGTGGTTCAGCTATAGTTTTTAAGTGGAAATTGTGTGTTTTTTGTAAGCACATATTTGCCTTCATTAAACACGTTAGCGTGCTTCAATTAAGCTTTGCCCAATTAAACGCTGCTTAATTGCAACATTTTCGTTTTTTGCTGCAGATAGAGGAAGAAGGAACATGGAAGTGCTTTAGTTTTATACAGGGCCACTGTAATTGTATGGCAGGAAAAGACGAAATTATGAGGCAGGGTTGATGAATGTATGTGGCAACAAAAGAACGGCTATGAATTTACAATGCCAGTAGCTCTAATTCAAGAAAATGCAAGACCTATTGCATTGCAAATGCTTGTTTTACCTATGCGTTGGGCTGTTACATATGCATTTTTCTTAAATCTGCCCCGTTCATCAGCTGTGTTCCATTTTCAGTGTCAACTGATGGTTTAGTGGCTGGGAAGAGGGAGGGGATTGCAGGAGCTTCTTTATGTGGTCCTCTGCACAGGGCAAATTACCTTTTACCTAATATCAGTTGGGCAAGGGTTCCCTATTGAGCGTGCTAATACGAATATTTGGGTATGCTGGCTACAAAAGCCACTAGTTATAGATATCTTGTAAGAAACCTTTGTAAGTGAACTCCTGCTTTTTAATGTTTAAAGATGAGGGGAGGGACCATGTAGTGCATAGAAGAGGCTGGATCTAGAGCAGCGTGCAAATATGTGGGATCCATTAGTAATCAGCATGTTTAGGTTGAGCATAGTAGCTCTCAAGCACTGTTTTTTCTGACGTTTTGTCATCTATCTGTGGGCTTTTAACCACACCCACCTCATGCCAGCCACTTTCACCTGTTCTTGGGTTTGCCTTTCAAAAATCCTTCGATACATTGGTAAATGCTTTTTATTTCTCTCGATTTGGGGTGCTTTCGTTACCCCTTTGGGAACAAACCCTGTTACATTGATTACTGCACAATTGCCAATATGTTTGACTGTGAGTGAACTACTTTTTTGCTTTTGTGTCTCTAGCAGGCCGGGATTGTAAATCTGCCCATCTGCAGTCTAAGCAAAGGAAAAATTGTTGTGACCCCTGTAGTTGATCCTGGTGGGGAGATGTGTGGGGTTGAGGATGTAGAAGGGTGACAATTGGAGGGGCCAGTGCAGAAATGCCCGATCTGGACGTCGGTCAGCACCGCGGAGACTGAGAAAAGAAGCCTGCAGGGCCTTCTAGGCTGCAATCCGATTGCGCTTACCTGCAGGCCAGACCGTGGATAAATGAGTGTGTCCATCAGGTGACCGCAGCTGCGAGAGGCTGCGTCTGGTGTGTTGGGGGACCCAGGACAGGAATACAGCATAGACTGGTGAGGAGCCTAGTGGGATGGCAGGCTGTGGAGACGATGGTTTGATGCTGTGCAGGGACGCGGCTTGTCCTGCTGCGGTAGTGTTTCTGCTGTTCGGGGTCTAGGAGACTTGGATCGAAGTGGATCGGAGTGCAAGTGGCCCTAGCCCATTGCTGTTCAGTCTGTGCGGTGCTGGGTGGGGGTGTGGTGTGAAGCGACTAGGATCCTGTATTAGGTGTATGCTTCACGCTATATCCTACACCCGGTAATCTCAGTGTGAACTGACAATTGCTTTACTAAGTGGTGTGTTGAAATAGTGGACTCTGTAGTAGACCTGAGCAGTGACATGCCCATGCACCATGGAGAAAGCAGATAAATTAATCCCGCATGCATTTTGAATCTAGGACCTCCATTAAGGCGACACAGGGAACTGCGCCTGACAGTGTGCAAATGGCAGATAATGTTGGAGACAACCCTATTGACAATGCAAACTAGTCTACAGGCCATAGACTGTTAGATTGACACCCTGAGTCTCCGGATGGGTCACGTCTCTGCGGCGCTGGATCAACAGTCCTCACGTTGGACAGAGGCGGAACAAAGAATTTAATCAACAGAAAATGATTTGCAAACTTTCCGAACGAAATACCTCAAAATGGAAAAGGTCTTCTGTCATTCATGCAAAAAAATTAGGATTTAGAGGTGTGATCAAGGCACAATAACATGCAAATTACAGGTGTGCCTGAATCAACCAATGCGGGGAAGATGTAACCATGTGGAGCAGATGCTACTTTTGGGTTTTGGTGTTTATGCCTAATCAAAACTGCTTATAGTAGAACTTGCACACCGTTTGCTCATGGCATGCCCCTCCTCCGTTAGCCTAGGCCAATCACCGCTAGGCTATGAAACGACCAGGACAGAATGTTTGTACTAAGATTAGCATGTGAAAAACAAACCATAAGTTAGGAGGAGAACCAAATACACTTCTACCCTGATTTCACTGTTGCAGTACAGGCGGCCCACCAAGAATTTGTCTGTTTTTATAAAAATAAAAAAAAGCATCCTCCGAGTCAAACTTTGATATTCCATCCTGTACTCTGCAAGCAAAAGAATTTCTGAGAACTGTAATGCCATGCAAACGCGATACACCCGTGAAGGTCTCTGCAGATGATGTTTATTTAATTCCATAAGAGTCGACAATATTTGAGCTCACTGTTGATGGTGGTGCAGAGCTGTCCGGTGCACCGGGGCAAACAGAATTTTATTGAGGGTGTTAGCACACACTCTCTGCCCTGTTGGTGCATGCTCAGATGATGAGAAAGTATTCCAGCCACCTCCGATCTCCCAAAGGTACTGGGAGCCTGGCGAACCCCCACGAGTGACAGTGTCCCAACTAGTTTGGTTCTGTAGCAGTATTTTCAATTTTGTTTGTTCATTTTATGTTAGGTGGGGGACTATAGTATACAAACAGTACATATAGTATGTGTTACACGGGAATGTCGGTAGCAAAGTTAAACTGCTGAAGTGGGTTTGGGGGTTGTTTATTTGTTGTTGCACCACCTACGTGTTGCAAATGCCAGTGATAACCTGCGCCTTATACCCTTTGGAAAATCATGCTTTGCAGACTTGGAGACAGCATTTTCTCAATGGGTAGACAAGGAGGCTGGATGAACTTATTAACTTGGAATGTGTGCTGGCTTAATATACCCTGCTTGGTCCTTAATTATTTAGACAGAAGTGATATACATATCTCATTCATACAAGAATCTCATTTCGCACAAACAGAGCAGGTGGCACCCGATGGTCCGTATTCAGATTGGCCTCGTCTTATTCCTCTTATGCCCATAATGTTATCCTATTGATCAAACATGGGATCCCCTTCACAGTCACACAATCCATCCTAGACAAACAGGGACGCCTTGCTATTGTACAAGGAAGTTTAAATGACACTTTCCTTACATAAGAATGCGACCAATGTGGAAATTAATCCAGATTCCACCTGTCTGTGTGGAGTCCTGCATAGCTTACCGGCGTCCAACTTACTATGGGGTGGGGACATGAAACACCTATCTAGATGCCAAATTGGATGGATCTTCCATCATTGACTGGCAAGGTAAAAAAGCTGCTGCTTTTCTGCAGGAGGGTGTTACGGAGTGAGGGCTGATGGCTGCCTGGTGCCTCCACCATCCTTGCACAAAAAAAAGACGGTGCATTTACATCGTCAGTACTTGTGACATGGTCCCATTTGGATTATTGGCTGATATTGGGTGAGACTCATCTGTGGGAACGGTGGCTACACATCTCCCCAAAACATTGTCTGATCATTCTCCCGTACACCTTAGCAGCACGCTCCCAGTTGTGGCTCCTGCACCTCTTACGTGGAGATTTAGAGCATCGGGGCTACTCGATGCTGCCTTTAGTGAGGAACTGAGGTCAGCCATTTTAACCTTATTATAATGTGGAGTCCGTGAGTAGTCCAAAGTCGTGATCTGAGGTGGGGTTTGTATCGGTACACAAGCTCGGGTACTCAAAGCCATTGGAAACAACTCCACACTATAGAGGCCCAATTACGCTCTCCTGAGAGTGCACAATACACTAATCCACAAACGTTCACACTTGGTAAAATCTGGGAATCTCTTATGGATTTCCAGCACTTGGTAGAGCACGATTCACAGTTCTTATTGAATCATCATGTGGCACGAGTTTGTTGCAGGGAGGCGACTAGGGCATAGCCTAGCCCTTAAATTGTCTACTCCTACAGGGTAGAGACGGGCACTAAAAATAACGGATGACCGCAGCAGGTATTATTAAAATAAACCGGCTATCCTCAAGGTGTTTCAGAAATTTTAATCTGACCTGTATAAACCTAGAATACAGCTCCCGTGTCTGGCATTGGGTTATATTTATAAGATATTTTCCTTGGCCTTGTTATCTTGGGGCCAATGTAAATTCCTACAGTAGCCGTTCACTTTCGAGGATGTTAGAGGCAATCTGATCGCTCCCAAATAGAAAAGCTCCCGGAATGGACTGATTGACCAGAGATTTCCATAAAGAATATATGGACCTCTTGGCCTCCCCACTTACATTCTATGTACAAGTAGGTGTACCAGAAAGCAGACTCTGCCCCCTTCACTCTGGAACGCTGCTCAATCCTGATAAGGCGACTTATCTATGCTAGTCCTATAGACCGTTTTCTCTAATAAATATGGATGCTAAAATACCAGCAAAAATATTAGCGGCTCTCTAGCAGCCACTTCTTCACGGGCTAGTACTGCCGGACCAATCCTGCTTTCTTCCACTGCATTCCACAACACTTAATATGCAGCTTGCTACATCAGTTAGATCTCTCCATGCCGGCAGCGGCCATCCTTTTGGACGCTGCTAAAGCATTCAACTCTATTTATATGTTCTGATGGATACAAACTACCTGTGGATTCCTCCCCTTATGAATTCGTCCTTGCACCGGCATCCGACGGAAAGTCGTCTTCCCAGCACTCCACGTCGACGAGGGTGTCACAATTGCACGGCTCCACGCGACTCAGTCTGATTTCACCGTGCCAATAAGAGGTCCTCCCCGGCGTGCTGACGTCAGTTTCCTTTTTTCCGTGCCTTAGACGCTGTTTTTTTTCCTGGCACCAGAGATATCCTGCCTTACCGGCTCCGGGACCGAATCCGGCAGCATTTCTAAATGCTATGTATGCTGTTTTCCAGTGTATGGCCCCTGCTGGTGCACCGGCGGGTCCCACGGGGCCATTCGCATTTTCACTGGGCTCCCCGGCTCCATATAAGATGAGGCCGTTTATGCCGTTTTTCCCGGTTAGGGGTGCCGGGTCGACGCCGATGTCTCCATGATGAGGTATGGCGTCACCATCTAGATCCGTGGCGTCATTGCCATCACAGTGTCAGATGATGCAAATACTATCCCCTGGCCATCCGGCCCCATTACCTTCGTGCCAGCCGACTCTGAAGGAGGCGCCGTTGGAGTCTGTGTTGGCGCTGGATCAGAGTGATTCTCGGATTCATCCATCCTCTCCTTTACCCTGTCGGGATTCGAAAGTGATGTCTTCGGCGTCTGTGAATTCGATGCCGAGGCTAGAGTCCCTCTTGAGATCTTGAAGGAAGGCCTTGCGTCTCTTTGAAGAGGAAGAAAAGCGCCATTGGAGGAGGGCGAGCTTGTAGAGCCTTCGGATGAATACCAAGGATTGGGTTCAGCCAGTGGACTGGATACTTCCTCTGAATGGGACATTTACTCTCCAGAGGAGTTTACGGAGGAGGCATCGACATTTCATTCGGTCATTAGAAAAGCAGTGGACTATTTAGACCTGCCTTTATCTGCAGCAGAGAAGACAAATCTGCTAACTGAGGTGCTGCATCCCTCTACGTCCTCGGCTGTTCCTTTGCTGCCTTTCAACAAGGCATTGATGGAGCCTATTATGGACTTGTGGAGGAAACCAGTTTCGTCTCTGGCTGTGAATAGGGCTGTAGCAAGGAGGCATAGGGGAGCATCCGGGGATCCTGGTTTCCTTTCACGTCATCCAACTCCGGAGAGTTTAGTGGTTCAAGCACTGCTCGTGGTTCATTCTCTGTAGTCCTGTCTGATAGAGAGTCCAAACGAAAGGAACAGTCTTCGAAAAATATATTTTCGGCTTGCAGCATGGCGCTCAAGGCTGCAAATGCTACCTGTGTGCTGGTCAGGTATGTCCATGCCCTTATGGACTCGGCCAAGGCTATGGTTGGGGATCTGCCACAGGATGCACAGAGGTCTTTTGGAACACTCTTTGCGGCTGTGCAGGCTGCGGCACAGCAGATTATACAATCTGACCTTGATACAACTGACTCAGTTGCCAGGGCAATGGGGACATCTGTTGCTACAAGGAGGTACGCTTGGCTGAGGTCCTCCAGATTCGCCTTGGATGTACAGACCACCTTAGTAGACTTGCCCATCGATGGTAAAAGGCTGTTTGGGGGGAAAGCAGACTCTGACCTTGAACGTTTTAAAGACAGCTGGGTTACAGCAAAGTCCTTAGGCTTACAGGCTACCCCTGCTGCCCCTTATAGGCCTTTTCGTAGGTTCAGAGGGTTTGGTCGTGGGGCAGTTCTTCGGAGGCCCCAGTACTCGGCCCAACAACCTGCCAATCCATCCTATTGATCCTTTAGAGGGTGAGGGAGGGCTAGAGCGAGAGGGGCAGCCCAGGAGCACCCTTCATCATCCTCCTCTTCCTCTGGTGGACAACAGCCGTGGAAGCAGCCCTAGTTTTCCCCACCTTATTGAACATGCCTCTCCTGTAGGGGGAAGGCTTTGTCTTTTTCTCCGCAAGTGGTAGTTGATAACAGACTCCTGGGTGTTGAATATTGTGGAAAAAGGATATGCTGTCCCCTTTCAGGAGTTTCCTACTCCCTCCCCCACCCCCGTTCCTCTTTTTGTTCAGAAGACCATCTCCTGTTGCAACAGGAGGTTCTGGCCATGTTATCAAAGGGTGCGGTAGAGTTGGTTCAAGAGCAGGAAAGGGATCAGGGTTGTTATTCAAGATATTTCCTGATTCCCCAAGAAGGACGGTCGCCTGAGACCGATCCTAGACCTGAGGATTTTGAATTGGTTCCTCAAGCAGGAGAACTTAAAAATGCTGACTCTAGCGCAGGTACTTATGGTGTTGAACAAAGAGGATGGGATGGTGTCTTGTCGACTTGCAGGATGTGTACTTTCATATCCCTGTACTCAAGTCGCACTGGAAGTATCTCCGGTTTGTGGTGGGGTCGCAACACTACCAGTTTGCGGTCCTTCCATTTGGGCTTACTTCAGCACCTTGAGTCTTCACAAAGGTGATGGCAGTGGTTGCAGCACATCTCAGGAGGAAGGGAAGAGCAGTATTCCCCTACCTGGATGATTGGTTGGTCTAAGCCAAGTCTCCAGAGCTGGTGCTGCATCACCTGCAGGTGACAACCCAGTTGTTGTTCGATCTGGGGTTTCCGATAAACGTGCCCAAGTCTCACCTGGAGCCCTCAACGCCTCCTGTTCATAGGGGCAGTACTGGGCACAACATTGTATCGGGCCTACCCCCCGCCTCAGTGGATTCGGGACATTCAGGCACTGATTCCAATGTTTCGAAATGGAGCGGTTATTCCAGTCTTCAAGGTCTTACGCCTGCTTGGTCTGTTTGCTTTTTGCATTCTGTTGGTCACTCATGTGCGCTGGCATATGAGGGCTTTCAAGTGGTGCCTCCACAGGCAGTGGTTTCAGCACAAAGGAGATCTTGCGGATTCGCTAAGGATCTCCAGGGACACTGCAGCAGATCTCCAATGGTGGGCAGTGGACGGCAACCTTTCTCAAGGAAGGCCATTCTCACTACCACCTCCAGTGGCCACAGTTGTAACGGATGCCTCCACTCTAGGGTGGGGTGCTCATCTGGGTGATCTGGAGATCAAGGGTCATTGGTCTCCGGAGGAACAGATGTTTCATATCAATCTGTTGGAACTGCGGGCGATACGTCTGGCTCTCCCTTCCCTTTGCATGTCAGTCGGTTCAAGTCCTCACAGACAACACTACCGCAGTGTGGTACGCAAACAAGCAGGGGAGGAGTAGGGTCATACTTTCTCTGCAGAGAAGCGCTGCGGCTCTGGTCCTGGGCTCAGTACCATCAGATTTGCTTGATAGCAAATCATTTGGCTGGGGTTCTGAACTCACGTGTGGACAGTCTCTGTCTGCACTTCTCGGCTGATCACGAGTTGAGTCTCCATCCAGACCTGGTCCCGTACATCTTTGGGATGTGGGGATCTCCGCAGGTAGATCTATTCACCACTTGGGAGAAGAGAACGCGTACTGCCCTTCGTTCTGCAGTCTCCAGTATCCGATGCAAGGAGCGTTGGGGGACGTGTTTCAAATACCCTGGGACGCCCAGTTGCTTTATGCGTTTCACCCCCCCTTCCCCAATACCCTTGATTCCTCGGGTCCTGAGGAATATTCGCCAAGACAGGGCCCAAGTCATCTTGGTGGCACCGGATTGGCCAAGAAGGGTGTGGTACACAGACCTTCTGCAACTCTCAAAGTGCCCTCCGTCCCGTCTCCCGCTCAGGGCAGACCTCCTCTCAGTCGCACGGGTAGGTCCTACACCCCCACCTCCAGAGCCTGCACCTTCATGCCTGGAGATTCAACGGGGCAACCTGAGTTCCTTTTCTCTCCCTCCGGATGTAGTGGATGTTATTCTATTGTCAAAGCGACACTCCACTAAGTCCATTTATGCCAGTAGGTGGGATAAATTTGTGATTTGGTGTGGAGAGAAACCGAAAGCTCCCTTGAATGCCCACCTTTCAGATGTTTTATTTGCTCTTGATTTAGCAAAGAAAGGCTGTGCAGTAGCTATAGTTAAAGGTTATTTGGCTGCTCTATCGGCTTTTCTTTGCCTCCCGGACCAGCCCTCTTTATTTAAATCTCCAATTGTAAATAGATTTATTAAGGGCTTGCTTAATAAGTTTCCTCCCACACCCTTTCATATGCCTCAGTGGGAATTAAATCTTGTTTCAACATTTCTGATGGGTTCACCGTTCAAGCCCATGCATTCATGTCCTTAAGACTGTTTTCCTAATCGCTATAACCTCTGCTAGGAGGGTTGGGGTGCTTCAAGCCCTTTCCATAAAGCACCCCCCCCCCCCCCCCTTTCTTTCCTTGATAAAGTGGTACTGAAAACCAGGGCGTCTTTCCTGCCAAAAGTTGTCACTCCTTTTCATATAGGGCAAACTGTTACCCTTCCCTCTTTCTAACCTCCTCCCCACCCCTCAAAAGAGTAAGAGAGACTCCATCGATTGGACCCTAGAAGGGCTCTCAGTTTTTATATTGAGAGGACGAAAGACTTTCGCCTGGAGGATCAGCTTTTCGTGGGGTATGTTGGTCAGCGGAAGGGTAGAGCAATCCATAAAAGAACAATCTCCAGGTGGGTTATTCTTTGTATAAAAGTTTGCTACTCACTGGCAAAGAAAGTTCCTCCTGAGGGCATCAGGGCCCACTCCACCAGGGCTAAGTCGGCCACTTCGGCCCTGGCAAGGGAGGGTTTCGGTGGTGGACATTTGAAAGGCGGCAGCTTGGGTGTCCCTCCATACCTTTGCAAAGCATTACTGCTTGGATTCTGAGGTTCGGAGGGACGGCCATTTTGCACGATCTGTCTTACAGGATTTCTTGGTGTAATCAGACGGGCACCCACCTCCAAGTGCGGTACTGCTTTGGGACTCTATTCATGAGGTGAGGAATCCACAGGTAGTTTGTATCCATCAGAAGAACAAGTTACTTACCTTCGTTAACGCTTTTTCTGGTGGATACAATAGCTACCTGTGGATTCCTCACAGTCCCACCCGCCTCCCCGTTTCCTGTCTGATTGCACTAGGATATGTGGTTGTATAGATGTATGTGTATATTAATTTTTCCTGTATATATAAAGGATGGTTTTTGATTATGTTGCATCATGAAGGTTTTATGTATTTATTGGAGTTATTGTGGAAGTCGGTTCTCACCTGTTCGCCTCAAAGGCACGTAAAAAATGGGTGAAACGGACGCCAGCAGGCCGGCGAGGACCTCTTATTGGCACAGTGACGTCAGACGGAGTTGCTTGGAGCCGTGCAATTGTGACGTCCTTGTCGATGTGGAGAGCTGGGAAAAAGACTTTCCGTCTGATGCTGGCGCAAGGACGAATTCATAGGGTGAGGAATCCATAGGTAGCTATTGTATCCACCACAAAACGCGCTACCGAAGGTAAGTAACTTGTTTTTCACCATCATGACCTGTATGGGTATACCGAAAATGTTCTTTTGCTGGGTCCACTGACTGTATACATGGCTTGCAGGACTTATGCGTGTCAACTGGCACATTTTGCTTCCTTCCCAGTTGGAACGGCATGCAGCAGGGGTGTCCATTGTCACCCCTGCTGTTTGCAATCACTCTGGAACCCTTGGCATGTGATTCACCATTGTTCTGCAGCAGCAATTTGGTTTAGTCTGCGATCTATAGGTATTTCCCTTTATGCAGTCAACATGGTGCTATACTCTCCCCAGTAATCTGGGAACATCTGGTTCGAACTTTATGCTGGATTGTGTATCAGTTGGTCCTTGTCTGTTATTCTCTTACTTATGCTGGATATTTCGCCGTGCCCCATTGAGTTCCAGCTGAAATGGGACTCTAAACTGGTAAGTTACTTCGGGGTGTGGATGGGATCCCGATCTGGTGATCCGGCAGAATTATGGCACAGCAATATCCAAACTGGAGGATTGGGTGTCCCACAGACAGAGTAGGACAGAGTAGTCCTATTAAAGATGGTGATATTACCGAAATTCCTCTACTTATTTGTAAATATACCCATAATCCTGCCTGTGCATTTTTGCAAGGGAATTCGGGCATTGCTACTGACTTTGGTATGAGCGGGGAAGCAGCCCAGACTCAGTTGGCATGTTCTTACCCTACCGTACGAGAGAGGCAGTTGTAATGCTCCAGATCTCTAAATTATCTATGTGCACAGGATCCCTTTGTGCACTACTGGTATGTAGCACATGAGTACATGCCTCATGTTGTGGTGGAACACGAAGCAGATGACCCGGTTCCACTCCAGGCTTTATTACCACATTGCTGGGAGGGCATCTCATCCACTATATGCTCTACTACACATGCCTGGCACATGCTGTGATGATCGGCTTGGAAACTCCCGTTGTAAACACCAGCACTTTCCTTGTGGTATCAAACTGCGATTTTGACTACAAGAGGGCATGGTCGTTGAATTGCTTCACCAGGCTCTGTTTAAAAACTCTGGGCGATGCATGTCCTGATGACGTTTTCGTGGGTCTGGAGGCACTTGTCTCCACTCAGGCGTATACTCCTCTTTTCAGTTTCTTCTACTGTAGATTTCGAACTGCTCACACCCTCAGACAACTGTGGCCCCTCCCAATCTCAATTACCTATAGGTCCTGCTTATCACCGATGCACACAAACATTTAATCCCTAATGTATATACAGCAGCACAAGCAGATTGGCCGCTACATACGAACAGGGCTCGTATCATTAGGGAGAGAATTAAGGAAGAAGGAATGGGTTTTCTGCTCTGCGCAATTACTTACTGACTGCAAATTGTAACCTAAGAATCCTACATTTCATTCCTTCATCAAATGTATTACACTGCTGTGAAACTTCAGAGATGTTGGGTGCCCAATGATGGGCACTGTGTCCGATGTGGGGCGGGCGATGCAGATTTTCTTCACTTGGTTTGGCATTGTACGGCCATTTCTGAATTCTGGAAGCAAGTCATGGATACTGTCACAGAGATGATACAGGAACAGATCATGTGTGATCCGATAGTGTGCATGTTCGGCTTAATTCAAAATATTAAACCGGCTAATCAACGGTTTGTATCCACTGCCCTGCTTTTGGCAAATCATAGGGTTGTTGTTCATTAGGGTGGCAGAGTTAAGTCAACCAGGGAACGATGGTTGATTAGTTTGACATATTCTAAGGCCCAATTAACATTGTATGCTGAGTAGTTTCCTAGAGAGTCACGACCTAAAGATATATTAGGGCCCTTGATAAAGTACTTATTGGTGCAAGCTGATGAACAGTGTTGAAGTACAAGACTGAGATCCATGGCAGTACTACATTTATCATCTGACTATAAATTCACTATGCATATCTATTGGGGAAGGAATGTCAATGTGACTTGGCGGGTGGGGTAGCATTGGGTAGGTGGATGTTTGAGATGTTCATTTTTGGACTTGTTATATATGCTTTGTTATACATTTTAGTCTCAATAGAAAAACTTAATAAAATACAAAGAAGTATCTTATGGTGCAACACCATTCTGGAGACCTTAATAGGCTAAATAAAATAACTTCTACAGGATGATGAGTCATTAGCCAGTGATTAAAACATATACTGGCTTGTGGAAGAATCATGCATACGTTGTATATCACGAAGATCAAAATAATAAATCCTGTAACAGAAAAAAAAATAAAGTCCTGATCAAAGGAACTACAAAACTACACATAAAAATTGAGGCCCCAATCAGCAGTCTAGGTAGTATTTTAAACACTGAACCAAGAGCCTCCACTAGACTCATCTTACCATTGGTTCTGGGATGTGCAGAGTTATCTGAAGACAAGTTCCTGACTCGAGCTAGCATCAAGTCAGCTACTGCAAGGCTTCTTAAAAAAATACAGACCTTCAGCAAAGGATCCAATTTATTTGGGACCACATCCTAAGCCAGATTAATTGATAATTTCGGATTTAAACATGAGACCCTCTTTGGCTCATAAAACATGAGCAGAGCCAGAGAGCGTAAGTAAGAGCAGTGATTCAATTGGAAGGAAAATGTGTTTTTTTATGGATGTAGCCAGTGCCTAATTTGAGCCAGTGGTTGCTGGTGGGTGACACCAGCACACATTTTTGGGGACTGGCACTTATTGATCTGCATTAGACTTTTACTGAGAGCAGCAGAGGAAAAATAAAGTGGAAAGAATGAGGAAGAGCGGCTTTAAAACCTCCACAAAAAGATAAAGCATGAACCTGTAGAAGGGATTTAAAGGTGAACGGTGTGTCTGTTTAACACATTTAAGATGTATTTAGGACTACACAATATTGGAATTCCATGCTTGCACATTTCAGTTACAAATTAAGTACTGGCTGTAGCTTTTAAAACCGCTAGCACATTAGCTTTGCTGGGCCTATGAAAAATAGTTCTTTGGTACTTTCTCACACCCTTTGTAGAAGACCAGCCACAAACAAGGAAGTTGAACTTTATATAAGTAGTGCATAAGGTCAGATAGTCTTCAGCTAGTCGATTAGTGGAACAGTTAATTCTGCAGACCTCGCTGTCATGGAGTTTTGCCATCTCGCTCCATCAGTCATCCTGGCTTATGTTGTTATATTAAAGCCTGTAGTGAATCTCCTTTGACCTTTTTAATCCCCTTACTGATAAGATTTAACAGATGAAGAAAGAAGCCTAAACGTTAAAGGCAGAGTTGGAGCAGCAAACACAGTTTTACTGCTCCCACTTCAGACAGAGGTGAGATTCCAGCAGAAACAAAAGGTTAGGTCCCTTTAATGGTCCTTCTGTCCTAAAGCTCTAAGGCAGGAATACCAGAAGTCTTAAACTATTACAGATTCAGTCAAATAGGACAACAGCGTTCATACACGTCAGGAAAATCACAGTTACAATCTAAACAATGAAAGGACCACTCCTTCCATTTCCAGCTGGTGGGAGGGAGTTAAAGAAGCTATCTGACATGGTGCAGGTTTATCACAACCGACAGATGGGTCTTGTAGATCATCCAGAGCGACTTCTCCCTTCACTTCAAAGCTCCTCCTCCAACGAGCCTGGCAAAACATCAGCTGTCTCTTTTATGAAAGTAGGTGAAATCTCTGCTCCAAAAACGGGCAATAAAACCAGTCCCTCCATCTCAAAGAAAAGTCATCTATTCCAGGAATTTGGGGGAGTTTTTGTACCCAGGAAAGTCACCAAAGGGAATTCAGATGGATCCTCGACCTGAGACAAAAAAAATAGATGAGGAAATAAATCAATCTGCTTGCTTTGCATCAGAGATATTCACAGCTTAAGAAGGGAGCCTGGATGTGTTCTGTGGAATGCATACCTGGATGACTGGTTGATAAAAGCACATTCTGCACAAATGGGCGAGTTGAATTTCAGTACCTTGCCTAACTTATGTCGGTTAGGCTTGCATATCAAATTCAACATCCATGTTGTCTCCAGTACAAGTTCTCAACTACATAGGAGAAACACTGAATACATATAAGGGAGACGTCTAGTCTTCCGAGGAAAGTGTGTGTACACTTTCAGAAATGTAACCAGTTGCTGCAAATGCTACAACCAATAGTACAGTTTGCCATTCCAAATGGGATACATGACTTTGTGTATCGTCCTCATCCCCAATGCATGACTTCACATGTGGCTTTTGTAACAGTGTCTAGAAGACCAGTGGTCCCAGTGGAAACATGACTGGTATGAAATCTGAATCTTACAATGTAAGTCAAGAAACCCCTCAAATATTTAGGCAAGCGAGACAACAGTTAAAAGAGAATTTCATTTCGTCCAGGCCCACTGAAGCAGTCTGTTGTGACTGATGCCTCCCGGATAGGATGGAGCGCTCATCTAGAAGATCACACCCAGCAGCGATTGTGGTCACAAACTGCTTTACCACATAAACATCCTGGAATTAAAAGCAGTGCTAGTGGAAGAGATTTGTAATACACTTCAACAGACATGGCCCAAATACTTATGAAGAGAATGTGATCTATCCTTATCTGCTCGTTCTAGCTCAATCAATTCTCTTCTTTTAAAGTTAATATTGCTGTCATTACAGTGACCAGAAAAAGATCCTCTCAGAAGGCTTTTTTTTTCAGTTCCTGTGAAGACTTTCTAGAAGCACTGAAGAATAGCTTACTACAAATTAGCCCTCCCCTGCTACTATGGGAGTTGAATGCGCTTCTGTCGATATTAATAGCTCCCTGTTTGGACCCATCCTAAAAGCCTCCTGGTAACCACTTTCCTGGAAAGTAGCTTTTCTGGTACCTATTACTTTGGCAAGTCGAGGTTGAGAATGTCAAGCCCTTTCTTCAGGAGAACCTTACACAGTTTTTTTTTTAAATAATTGAAGTGGCCCTCATAACCGATATCGTTCTTTTTGCTTGAAGTTTTCAGAGTTTCATGAAAACCAAGCTATATCACTGTCTGTATTTGTAAGTACTCCACCAGCTGAGAAATCACGTCACTCCATAAAATGTATGTGAACAAAACTGAGGACCCTTATAAAGCAAACAATTTAATTATGGTCAGCTCAGAACTGGTATGGCTGTTACCAGTTGGTTCGTTTCAAGCATTGTATGTTCTTGGTTTACTAAGAAACCTCTCCCTGGTAAACCTAGAGCTCACACTGCACAAAGCAAGGCAGCTTCTGCTGACTGGATAAGAAAAGTTCTGCTAACCGAGATTTGTAGAGTAACCTCCCAGAAGTCAGGTGACACTTTAATTAGGTAACACTGCTTAAATGAGGATACAAGAGCTGATACTTTGATAGGACAGGTAGCATTAAATAAACAGTTTTGAGGCCCTACTTACTGTTCACATAGACCTATTTGAGTGCTATCAGTATAGTTAATAGCACTCATCTCCTATGCATTACTAATTGCCATTCAAAAAACTATGGCTGAGAGACCAATTGCCAATACTTTTCATGCTGGGAAATAGTAACAGCTGTTTTCCTAAAGGAACTGTGTGTAGCTTCTGTGCGTTTGACCTAACAGACACCTTTTTCTTAATTTGTCTCTTTGACTGAAGGTAGGTTAAACATTGCTTTGGTTTGTGTAGCACATTTCTTTCAGCTAGGTGCTGCAGCGTGGTCTTACCAATGGCTTAAAAGAAGGTTGTTTGCCTAAGAAAAATGCAGCACCAAACTGCAAAGTTAAGATGGCTACCTTCTACTGCCGACAAACTAAATAATATTCAGAAAAAGTGTTCCTGGACTGGCTGCCATGAAACAACTGGAACAACTGATCTGCTAATTAATGACGTTCTTCTGTACAAACCTGACAAAAGAAAACATCCAAGAATTAACGCCAGCTAAGATGGACTGAAGCTCCATGTATGCCTTTATGGCAGAGAAAGCGCTTCCTCGAATCAAACCCCACCATTACAAATTTGGGGGAAAAGCTGGTCAACTGCTGGTACAACAGCTCAAGCATGTGGAGTCTCACCATGCTATTCTGGCTATCAAGTTTGTATGAGTGCCTTCTCGCCCACCCCCAGCACATTACAGAAGGATTCCTGGCTATTTACAAAGAACTATATATGGCTCAACCTGGGGAGGAACCCTCCCCTATGGAATCTGCCTTCTTTGATGGCTTGCCCCCATAAAATGGAGCGAGCTGACGAGTCACTGTAAAAATTATAGAGGCCATGAAAAAGTGCCTGCTTGTAAAGCACCGGGCAGCAGTGAGTTCCTCATTGAGTTCTATAAAAAGAAGGCCCCACTTCTGTCTCCTCTATCTGGAATTTTAACACGGAAACCATCATTTTACTCCCTAACTCAAAGATTTATAGTTCTGTGGAAGTTACAAGCCCATCTTGCTGTTTACTGCAGATATGAAGATCCTAGCTAAAGTGCTGGCCATGCAACTCCGATGTTCATCCCCCTCCTGATATACAAATTGCAGGTAGGCTTTGTACCTTGGAGAGCCTCCTCTAATCATATCTGGTTACTCTCTCATATCATCTGAGAGGCTAACCGATGGGTAACGCCAAGTGGTGATCTCCCTTGATGCCTCATCAAATGTCCCTATCTATTCTGTGCACTTCTGAAAGCTGGCTATCAGGACTGCTTCAGTCAAATCCTCAAACTCCTTTACACTTTCCATCTGCCCAGATCAACAGCAAAGGCTTTGTCAGACCAGTTCCCTATTTCTAGGGGTGTGTGACTGGGTTTAACCCCGCTCACCTCTATTTCTTTTGGTTCTTAAACCTCTGCAGACAAGATACAAATAACTGCACAAATCTCAGGCATTCACACAGCAGAAAGCAAACAAAGGTTATTCTGCTCTGACCTTCTCCTGCTCCTTTGAAAGGTGGACACTTGTTTCCTGGCACTGATGACACTGATTGCTACACATGCTATCACTCCCTACAAAGACAATTGTGGTGCAGGGTCTGATTAAGTCGTACCTAGACTACGGGAACTCCCTATTTTTAGGAAGCCCAAAGTCTGTGATAAACTGTCTCCAAGTAGTCCAGAATGCAGCAGCAAGAATTATTTAAGATTTCTAAGCACCAATCTCCTCTACAAGCCCTGAAAGCTCTCCATTGGCTTTCAGTAGAAAAAGATTTTGTTTTAAAGCCATGTCTGTTGCTTACCTGGCCATCCAGGGGGAAGGTCCGACCATTATCCAGAACCTACTATCTGCTTATGTCGGTGGACAGTCCCTTAGGTCCAGCTCCCAGGGTCTTCTGTTAATACCTAAGGTTAAAAGAGCTAAATGTGAAGGCTGCTCTTTTTCATTTTTGGTTTCCAGGCTATGGAATAGTCTCCCTACTACTACTATTCGGAAATAGAAGTCAAAACCGTTTTTTTAGTAGACTCCTAAAAACCATCTCTTTGGCATATGAGTTCTTGGGGAGTTTATGCTGGCAATTTGGGAGTGGTTGTTCAATAAGCGTTGGGAGGCTTGGTTGGGTAGCCATACTCTGTAGAAAACCTGTTTGAATTGAATTGCTGACTTAAAGAGATAAGATAAACTGGGGGAAATGAGAAACATTTCCGCTGAACCAACAAAGCTGGTGGACTCCCAGTGTCAGTGGGAACATTGTGCTAGATTCTGCTTAGGGCTACGGATGGGACCAATCTTCTTGCCTCTTCTCAAGAAAACACCACTTGTTGACTACCATTGCTATGGATTGCAGGAAATGGGCCCACCTTCCTGTTGGCTCTGAGGGCATATCCAGATGATAAAAACTGATGCTGAGATTCAACTACTTGTTTGGCATGATCCTTTTGGGCATTCTGAGAGATCTGCATCCAAACCTTAGTTTCAAAGAGTATATCTGGGGCAGACAGACCGACAAACATTGCCCCATACTCCAAGATGGAAGCAGATATGGCATCAGATGGTCTATGACTATCAGATATAAACCTTTTACTATAAAGCTCATCCACTGTTTCATCTAGCCTATTTCTTCTTGAAGGACTCAGACAGGACTGGGCCTCAGTAGATTAGGGACTTCTGGGGGAGCATGTTAATCCTGACCTACTATACAAAGCCCTTAAACATTTTGAGATTGCTGCAAAGCCACTGCTGCAGATGATGTTGAAGACTTGGGAGCTGATGCTTAGCACCTTAATATTTATGCCTACCTGCACAAAAGGCTTCTATCTGGGATAACGAAGCCCTTCAAACAGGAGGCAGATCAATCCACAGAGAGGCCCGGTGTAGCAAAGGCTTTCTCAAGGTGGCCCACCTGCTACAGAATGGGGCTTATAAATTGTTTTTCTATACGAGAAGAATTTTGTCTAGACACTGGGAACAGTGGCAGTACTCGCAGCTGCCCCACTTTGTGGTATGGGCTCTATGACCACTGCTAGAATCACTCCCCAGGTCTGTAAAGTATGAATATTTTCTTATTTGGACTTCCTACACAGGAGTTGTTTCGGGGTTATACAGAATGTTACTCTAAGAACATAATTTGTGGCCGCTTCAGTCCTTCCTGCAAGAGAATTGGTGCAGCAGGCTGCTCAGAGGGCACCCTGACGACTGGGATGAAATCCTAGATACTTATTGCAGAGATCCGTGAGGCAAGACTAAAACTGAGATTTTATAGGAGTGCCACTGATCTCCATATAGACTGACGGTCTAACCTAGCTGTCGACTCTGCTTGTTAGCATTCTACATACTCCCAAGGGGACATTGCACACCTGTTTATTCATGCAATTCTCTTCTAGTGTACTGAGCCCAAGTCATATGTACCGTGAACGCCTCCTGTGATTTGAAAATGTAACTCTCCCGAGAGCTGATTTTCTACTACAGTACACTGGTGTGTCAAATGATATTTGTGTGGTCTGGACACTGGTTAGACCAAGCACTTTTGGTGACTATATTTTTAGATATTGGAAGCAGTGTCTACCACCTGCAAACATGGATTGGATATGCGACATGGCAGTTGCTGCATCCCATGAACTGATAATCTATCTACTACAAGACCAACCTGACATTTTCATGGAAAAATGGTTTCCTTTTCTCCATGCGCCATCTTGATTCTTCATTGTCTCTAGCCCCTATACACCTCTGCCCTTTTTCCTGAAGCATTCCTTTGATCGCAGAAGCGCTGTTCAGCTAGCTGTTGTGCAGTTCCTGTTATGGTAATAAGACTGCGTGTTTAAGGCTGCAGCACCACCGACTGAGACTGAGTCAGCCCCATACCACTTTGGAAGCTGTCGGCCTATCTCCTGGCTAGCCTGCAGTGCATCACCCAACCCTGAAAAGGAAGAGGTGATTTTATGGCAATTTACACCTGACAGTCTGACTTCTCAGTTTCTCAGTGACTCACACATGCCAGGGCAGTACACTCAATGCAGTCTGGCTTTCAATGCATTTATTTAAGCACTTACATCCTAGTATAAAAAACATGAGCTGCGATGATGAGGCAGCTGAACCATACTATGGTAATCATCGTTACAACCAGTGCAAAGAAGATCAACCCCACTATTTTGTATGATTCTAGAAAGCCCAGAGATTCTTGCCGAAACCCTGTGTCTGGATCTAATAGAATGGGGGTTGAAACCCTTCTGCTTGTCCCATTCTAAGGGAGAAACCCTTGCCCCTCCCCAATACCTGAAAAGAATGGCAAGAGTCTGCAAGGTGTCTGGATGGCAATCCTCTTGGAAAGCTGAAGAGTCTGCGCTAGAATCAGCAAATTGGTCTTTAGTGTGGTACGAGCCCCAAGACAGCCATGACTTGAATGCCCTTTGCCCCCCTTAGGCCTGTATGTTGTTTATATAATAACCCATTCAGAGTTTCTAGAACAAGCCTGACTTAGATGTGTCTAGTGAAATAGGGACTGGCTCCTGGACTATCAATACGAATTAGCATATCATGTACCGTACTGGTCAGCCTTGAGCAGGGATTAGAGTGCTTGTTTTACAGTGGTTTGATAAAATTGTGCAACGCAAACTCTGTGCTCCTAGAAAGAGGAAGTTGATTAAAACATATAAACAACAAGCTAAAGGCAGGTTGTGCTAAAAACAAATATATGAAAATGAATAAAATGTATCAGGGTAAAAGACAGACTGGGGGCCTAATGCTAAAATAAGGGTATCCAACCTAGTTGCTAAAGGGGCCCCACAACAAAGCTTACCCTTCTGATGAACCGTGAATAGGAGCACCAACTCAGATTGTACCCCACAGTTCTCTGACACCCCCTACTGGTGAAATTGTTCCTTGTTTCTATTATGCTAATATTTCCTTTTTTCCATTTGTTCATTGCACAGCTAACACGAATCCGATCCAGGTATTGCTGTGCTAAATAATTTGTATGCTGTTTTGCATTTGTTCCTTTGCCCTATTGAATGCTATGTATCTAGCTCTTTTTGACTGCTGTCCATTTGTAGCATGTTTTGTAAGTTAGTCCTATTTGGTACTAGAGTGTTAGTTAATCTTGACTTACAATTCATGCCTGAAATGAAAAGGCAATGAAGAATTACTAGGGAAAAAAAAAAAAAAAAAAGTCTGTCTTGTGGACGGGAATATTATAAGTTTATGGCATAAATGAGGATACTTTTGAGGCAGAACTAGGTGCTTCAGTACTGGGCTTTCTAAAGTGTTACTACCCGTATCACATACTGTAACATGTTATTGCTCAGATGCCCCTTTTAATGCAACCTCGTCAAACTGGAGAGGAGGCACTCTAGCTAGTCACAGGTCCGGTTTTCAGTTTCATATTTGAACGTATGTAAAGGGTAACAAATATTTTATGACTATTTGCGTTTGCTATGTGAGCTCTGAGTATCTTGTGCAGAAGCTTGCTCAAAATGTTTGAAGCATGATTTTAATGGCAGTGTGTTAAAAGTCCTAACTCTGCTAATTCTTCCACAGTACCCTATGGCGAACAACTATCCCTGTTTCCAGTTGTACTCCACTTCTGTACCGGTATTTTAAAGGAAGTTTATTAGAATCTAAGGTATGGTCGTTTGTTTCCAAAGAGAATGGTTAGCTCTTTCCAAAGTCACGCTTCTAATATTTTCGCTACAGCACTAGAAATGTGAGTTTAGTAATGGCTAAATCTGGCCCTGACACTGTATTAACTCATGGCAGTCATTTACTGCAACTTTGGACTCAGTAAATTGTAAAATTGTTTGTAGTTTCAAAGAAGTTGGTGGATGCTTTGTATATTATTGTATTTTTCCAGTTTCCCCTTTAGTTCAACTTCTGGAACCCTATATTATCTTGCAAATTAACTGCAAACTATAACTTCCCAGTTGAAAAACCGATGTGGGTTGCAGATGAAATCTTAATAATGTCAGTGTACCATTTGCTTCATCAGACTGCCTCACCCCTCAGTTCCCTAATCTATACGAGCTGTTGCCTTATGAGTCCTGTTCTGTTTTTTCATTTATTTAGAAAACCGTTGTTAAACATGCAGGGGTTTTCTTGCATGCTTTTTTACAGCTCCATTGCTGGAGTCTTTTAAGGAAATACTTAAGTTGTGAGTCTGAACTCCGTGGCTACCATTGTTCCCAATTTGAGTCATTGCCACTTGTTCTATTCTGCCTGTTTTGGTCGAAATATCAGAAGTGCACTCCTGCAACTTGTCCCATTTTCTATGGTTACAGAGACACTAAGACAGGTTCACATGGGTCATGTACTTGTCTTTTAGGATCCTTCTACTCTGTTAGACCGAAGGTTATATTCAAAAGTTAGTTTATTAGGTAATTAAAACCATAAACATTAAATAAACATGCAAGTCATCAAGAAAATCCTTCTCCTAAAACACATCTTTTACCTTCATAAAAAACTGTCACTATTGTCTTGATTATTAAAAGCTTAAACCTCCATATGGTGCTGGATAACTCTACCCTTTATACCCAATAACAAGGCATATGGACGTATAAAGTGCTAATATGGACTACTAATAATTCAAGTGTCGCCTATCTACTTCGCCTTGGTAAGTTTCTTGGAACCATAGGGAAGGCGGATGCGTCTCATGTGCTCCATAGCCCCTTTTGCATCTCAGGATCAGCCAGTTTACTTGCCCTCGGGCTGAAGTGAGGGCACATGTTTAACAAGGTCTTTAAAATATCAAGGAACTAAACTAATCGGATGTTAAGAGTTGTAGTAGCCGGGTTCAGTGACTCTGTTGCAGCTGCCCTACATGTTCTAATCCCCAGCGTCTTAAACTCTCCCCTGAGAAGGCTTCTCTGCGGCTGATCCCCTTGGGGCAGTTGTTTAGGATATGGAGCAAAGGCTCCCTTGTTTGGTGGGCCAAACGACTCCCCATATTCCCTGGTTAGACTCAATGTTTGGGCCTGTTGCCCATGCAAGAGCTTCAGTGAGCCCATCTTAGTTCGGGCAGCATAATTACTATATGATGCTACCTCCTAAACACTTAAAAAAAAAAAAGAAAAAACACTCTGGGAAGTATCTCACACTGTCTGGCAGAGGGGTTCAAAATCACAAGATTCCTTGGGTGCTGACTATTCTTGAAAATGGATTTTGTCCGATTCACCAGCTCTTCCCCGACCATACCACCAAAACCATCCAACCATCATGTGCAAGTTGAAACTCATTCTTGACTTAAACGTAGCCAACACATGGATAACAAAAGAGAAATTTCTGATATTGGCATTGCATCAGTTTTATCCCCAACTATGCCAGGGAGATGGACTCCGTTCTATAGACCTTCAAGGTGCATACTTTCACGTACCCAACGGCAAGAAGCACTGAAGTTTTTGAGGTTTGTAGTGTGGCAGGACCAAGGTCAATATCAGGTTGTAGGAAGCTGGCTCTGTATATACTATATCAAAATGAGATAGTGTGCACAGAGTCCAGGGGTTCCCCAAGAGGCTTGACAGAACAAATAGATAATACTAATGCTCTATTTGTGGTAGTGTGGTCGAGCAGTTAGGCTTATCAGAGGTTAATGTTATTGCGTGTGTGTACAACAAATGCTTAAGTGAAAACACACACTCAGTGACTTAACTCCAGGCCAATAGGTTTTTATATAGAAAAATATTATTTTGTTAATTTAGTTTTAGAACCACAAGATTAATTTAGCAGGTAAGTACATTAAATGAAAGGTACTTTACATAGTAATAGTTGAGACTTTGAATAGATTCAATATTGTACACAGTTTTCATTAAAATGGCAAAAAAGCTATTTTAAAAGTGGACATAATGCAATTTTCAACAGTTCCTGGGGCAGGTAAGTACAGCACAGTTTCAGAGGTAAGCACCACATTTACGGATTCAATCTCCGGAACAAAGGTAGTCCACCATTGTGGGTTCAAGGCAACCCCAAACACCAGCAACACAGGGCCGGTCAGTGCAGAAGTCAAATAGGAGCTAAAATAACGTGGGAGCCTATGGAGATAGGGGGTACTGCAGTTCCAGTTTGCTGGCAGGTAAGTACCCGTGTTCTCAGAGGGCAGACTAGGGATGTTTGGAGAAGTACTGGAGGGGCCCCAAGTAGGCACAAAAACCACACCCTCAGCGACACGGGTAGCCGGGCGCGGTGTGCCAACAGGGCATCAGGTTCTCAATAGAACTCTATGGAGGGAGCCGGGGGTCACTTAGGCGCTGCAGGTCAAGGTCAAGGGCCAGGGCCGCCTGCTGGTCTTTCCTGCACTGGTGGTCGGTTTCTCACGAGCCTGGGGGATGCGGGTGCAGTACTTATTCCAGGTTTCGAATATCTTTGTCCTGGGCGTTCGTGGTCCTTGGAATTCCCTCTGCAGGCATCGTGGTGGGGGTGCAGGGAGGTCAGCCCATGGGTGGACACGTTGTTGGAGTCGCTTGGGGGGGGGATCCTCTTGATAGTTGGTTTCTCTGGACACAGGTCGGGGACGTCAGGTGCAGAGTGTTGGGGACTCACGCTTCTGGAGTGAGGTGGGAGCCTCTTTAAAGATGGCTTCTTCTTTCTTAGTTGGACAGCTCCGCTGGGAGTTCTTTCACCTTCTTAGGTACGGGGCAGTCCTCTGAGTCGGCAGAGGTCGCAGGGCCCACCGGATGCATCGCTGTGTTGCACGTTCTCTGAAGTAGGATACAGGATGGTAGGGCTGGGGCCAAAGCAGTTGTCGTCTTCCTTCTTCTCTGCAGGGTTTTTCAGGTCAGCAGTCTTTCTTTTTTTGTAGGTCATCAGGAATCTGAAGTCCTGGGTTCAGGGTCGCCCCTAAATACTGGGGGGTGTTAGGGTTACAGGGCTGTAGCAAATGGCTACTGTCCTTGAGGGTGGCTACACCTTCCTTGTGCTCACTCCCTTTGGGAAGGGGAGCACATCCCCATCCCTATTGGGCTAAATCCTCCCAAACAAGATAAAGGATTTTCCAAGGAACGGGTCACTTCAGCTCTGGTCACCTTAGGGGTGGACCTGGCTGAGTGAGTGACTCCTTGTTTTTCTCATTATTTCCCTGGGCTTGCCACCAAACGTGGGGGCTGAACATAGGGGGGGGGGGCAATTCCACTAGCTGGAGTGCCCTGGGGCATTGTAACACCAGGCTTGAGCCTTTGAGGCTCACTGCCAGGTGTTAAAGTTCCTGCAGGGCGAGGGACCCCATGTGGTCAGAAACTCATCTGGAAGTGGCAGGCTGGCACAGACCGTTCGGTCACACACTAACAGTAGGGCTAACATACAGGGGGCATCTCTAAGATTTCTCCAAAAAAATCCCACACTGGCATCAGTGTGGGTTTATTGTGCTGAGAAGTTTGATACCAAACTTCCCAGTATTCAGTGTAGCCATTCTGGAACTGTGGAGTTCGTTTTTGACACCTCCCAGACCATATAGTCAGTATGGCTACCCTGCACTTACAATGTCTCAGAATTTACTTACATTGTAGGGGCATAATGCTCATGCAGCTATGCCCTCACCTGTTGTATAGTGCACCCTGCCGTAGGATTGTAAGGCCTGCTAGAGGGGTGACTTACCTATGTCACAGGCAGTGGGCATGGCACTCTGAGTGCATGTGCTGAGTGAGGGGTCCCTGAGGTTGGCATAATACATGGAGCCCTTAGGGACCTTCCCTAGCCACAGGGCCTTTGGTACCAGGGGTACCTTTTACAAGACACTTAACTGTGTGCCAGGGTTGTGCCAATTGTGGAGACAAAGGTACAGTTTTAGGGAAAGAACACTGGTGCTGGGGCCTGGTTAGCAGGGTCCCAGCATACTTCCAATCTAAGCTGGAATCAACACTAGGCAAAAAGTGGGGGGTGACCATGCCAACAGTGGCATTTTCCTACACAGGTCCTTTCATTTGGACTCGGGTCAGCTCCCAGAACTTTCTCCAAGTGCCTGCCAGTAGTTGCAGCTCATCTCAGGGGGCACAAATCTGTCTATTTCTAACTAGATGATTAGCTTATCAAGGGGTCAACTTCACAAGAAGTCTTTCACTGGGTTGTCTTCACATCAACAACAACAAAGCAATCTCTGTTCTTGTTCAGACTCTGCAGTATTTAGGGACTACTATTGATTCTATGCAGGCAAGAGTATATCTTTTGGAGGAGAGACGTTACTTCAAAAATGTCACTTTCTAATGAAAGCCTCGAGTGAGGTCGATGTCCTCCCTTCTCTGCTCCATGGCCTTCTGTATCTTCCTCACTCCCAATGCACCCCTCCACA
Organism: Pleurodeles waltl; assembly: GCF_031143425.1. NCBI lineage: Eukaryota > Metazoa > Chordata > Amphibia > Caudata > Salamandridae > Pleurodeles > Pleurodeles waltl. Next base: position 409,048,595 of record NC_090444.1, read on the forward strand.
TGTATCCCTTTAAGGAATGGCTTGAGGACTGGAGGGACAAAACAGCAGGCAAGTGGGAAGACAAAATCACCCTCTTCCCTCATGTGAAGCAATCTTTTACGTGAGTGTGCACTCTGACCAACCTTCAGGGGATGCCTTTCCACCAACAGGCTCCTTCTCAAACCATAGTGACAGATGAATTATTACTGGGGTGGGAAGCCCACATGGATCATCTCCAAATTCAAGGCAAATGGTCTCAGAAGGAAATTACATACCACATTGGCGCTCTCTACATTGGGTGGGCCCACTATGGAAGTCAACCCTATACTGATTCCTGATGAGCCAGAATGGCGACGCTCCGCATCGGTTGCATTTTCCATGGGCTCTCCAGGGTCCAGGATTGATCATGACCCCCTACTGCTATGGGTTGGGTCTGGATATGGGGATAGTGTAGAGGGGTTGCTGGACCCTTTCGAATATCAGCTTGACCCTAACATGGACTGGGTTCAAGATTTGGGTGGTGATAGTGGGTTGGACGCCTTCACAGGTACTGGCATGCTTTCTCCCCCCCAACACAAAAGGATGATGGACGGAGTGCTGACAATGCAAACACTCACCCCCAGTCACAGATCTGGGTTTAAACCATCGTTCTTTTGCTCACCATGCCACCCCAGTTTGGACCCAGCCATATGCAAATCAGTCTTGACCCTGTTCCTCATGGGAACAGTCCAGCCCGAACTGCCAGGCCCCCCTACCTTGGCTGCGAAGGAGGGAGAGTTGTACTCAATGGTGGTGAAAAGAGCTGCTGAGGTTTTGGACTTGTAGCTTCCTTCTGTAGAGGTCAGGACTAATCTCTGGACCAAAGTGCTTCAGCCTGGGGCCTGCAACTAGGAACCCCTCCTTCCCTTCAATGAAGCTCTTAGGGACCTCCTTCTGGGTACCTGGTCCAGACCCAGCACAGGGGCTCATGTGAATAGGACGTTTGCCCGCTGCCATCTACCTGCGCTGACTTACCCAGAATTTCTGACCCTACTACCTGAGAGGCTTGTCATCAAGGCTTCATCATCCTCTGGTGCATTCCCTACAGCTCCCCCAGACAAGGAATCAAAAAGACTGGACAACTTGGGAAAGATGTTTTCTTCCGCCAGTCTAGCGATGCGGTCCGTGAACACTGCATGCCTTTTGGACAGCTATTCCCATACTCTCTGGCAAGTGCTGCCTCGAGTTCCGGAGGAGGCCCGGAACAGTCCCTCCCAAGCTGTGACAGATGGGAGAGATGCAGCGAAGTACATGATTCGTTGTGGATTGGATACGACAAACTCACTGAGCAGATCGCTTGCAGCGACGGTGGCACTGAGAAGCCATGCCTGGTTGAGGAAGTCTGGCTTTTCTGGGGATGTCCAGCAATTTTTGATGGGCATGCCCTTTGATGGCACCCGTCTCTTCGGAGACTAGGCAGATGCAGCGCTCGAGTGCTTTAAGGATTCCTGGACTACGTCTCGGTCCCTTGGCTTCACAGCTGCTCCTCATTCCCAACAGTGTGCCTTTTGAGGCTACCTAAGGGGCACCCAACCACATTCCTTTCCACCTGGCCATCGACCTGCACTTGCTGTACAGCCCCATCGCGGACGCAGGATCCCACGAGCTCGGGGATCAGGGAGTCGGTGGGCTGCCCAGTCCACTCCCACTTCCTCCAATGCCTCCAAACCTTCCTAGTCTGTCAGAACATCTGGAGCCAGTTGGCGGCAGGATTCGCCATCACCTGCTTCACTGGGAATCCGTTACCACTAAAAGTGGGCTATTCCCTCCCCTTTGAGACTTCTCCTCCAGCCATGCCACCATCATTAATTTCGTTATTAGAAGATCATATGGCACTTCTCCGCAAGGAGGTCAAGGCTCTCTTGGCCAAGGGGGCTGTAGAGAAGGTCCCTGCGCCAGAAGTGGGTTGTGGTTGTTATTCCTGCTACGTTCTGGTGCCCAAAAAAGGGCAAGGGCCTTTGCCCTATCCTAAATCTCAATGTCTTCCTCAAGAAGTTCTAGATGCTAGCCCTAACTCGGGTCCTTTATGCCCTTCACCCTGGAGACTGGATGGTAACGTTGGACTTGCAGGACACCTGTTTGCACTTTCCCTTCCTGCCAGCCCACAGACGTTACTTGTGATTCGTGGTAGGTTACGAGTGCTTTCAATTTACCGTTGTTCCCTTTGCCCTTACCAACGCCACTTGGGTGTTCGTGAAAGTTATAGTAGTGGTTGCAGCTCATCTGTGTAGGTTAGGGGTGCCAGTCTTTCCCTACCTTAACAATTGGCTGTTTGAAGGCAGACACACCCCAGAAAGTAGTCTTCCCACCTCTAGACTACAGTGAACCTCCTGCATTCTCTGGGGTTCACTATAAACGTGCTGAAGTCACACTTGCTTCCTGTCAGACACTCCCTTTCATGAAAGCTGTTCTGGACACAGTGTAGTTTTGGGCTTATCCTCTGGAAAACCTAGTCAGGGATATTTGGGCTATGATACCGATGTTTCAGCCTCTATCCTGGATTTCGGTGAGAATGACTGACTCTGAGGCTGCTGGGCCTCATGGCCTCCTGCATCCTGCTGGTACACCATGCCAGATGGCATATGCAGGCTCTGCAGTGGGACCTGAAGTTCCAGTGGACGCAGCATCAGGGGAAATCTCTCTGACATGGTTCAGATTTCGAAAGTAACTGTGAAAGACCTGCAGTGGTGGTTGTTGAATCCAGGTTGGGTCAATGGCAGATTACTCTCCCTTCCCCAACGAGATCTCACATTAGTGACAGATGCTCCACTCCTGGGATGGGGCAGCCACATGGCTGAGGCGGAGATCAGAGGCCTCTAGTGTCCAGCGGAGTCATGGCTCCACATCCACCTTTTGGAGCTCTGTGTGATCTGACTTGCATTGAAAGCGTTCCTTCCCTCTCTCAAAGGGAAAGTGGTGCAGGTGTTTACTGACAACACCAACGCCATGTGGTACTGCAACAAGCAGGGCATAGTGGGGTTGTGGACTCTTTGTCTAGAGGCTTTTTGCCTCTGGACATGGTTGGAACGCCAGGGCATTTCCCTGGTGGTTCAACAGCTGGCGGGCTGTCTGATCGTCAGAGCAGACTAACTCAGCTGTCGATGCATAGTCGGCCACGAATGGCGTCTCCATCCGGAGGTGGCTCAAGGTCTTTCAGCAGTGGAGAGAGCCCAGGTTAGATCTGTGCTTCTCCGCAGAGAATGCGCAATGTCAGCTGTTCAGCACGCTGGAGTTTCCAAGGTGGCACTCACTTGGTGACACTTTTGGTCAGGAGGGTAGCTCAGGCCTCCTGTATGCCTTCTCACCCAGAGTTCTGAAGATCAGGCAAAACCAGGCCCAAGTAATCCTGGTGGCTCCACATTGGGCACTAAGAGTCTGGTATCCCGAGCTATTAAACATGGGCTTTGATCCTCTGATCAAACTGCCCCTTCGGGAGGATCTTTTCTCGCAGCAGCAGGGGATGGTTATCCACCTGAACCTGTCCAATCTCCACCTTCTTGCTTGAAGATTGAGCAGCAGTTGATGGCTTTTGACCTTCCACCCGAAGTCTGTAATGTCATCTTAGCAGCAAGGTGCCCCTCCACCAAAAGAGTATACACCTGTCGGAAGAAATTTGTTGATCCCCTCTCTGCATCACTCTGAGGTTCTCCTCTTTATTCTCTGTTGCCCAGCAGGGCTCTGCTCTCGGCACACTCAAGAGCTATTTGTGTGCCTCTCACCCTTTTTAAGGCTACCAGACTAACCTTCTGTAATCAAATCTCCCATTGTTGGGAGCTTTCATAAAGGCTTCACATGTTTCCTCCTGTTCTGTTCATAATGCTCCAGTGGGATTTGAACTTGGTCCTCCCATACCTCGTGTGCTTCTTTCAAGCTGCTCCACAACTGTCTTTTACGGCTCTTGACCCTTAAAACTGCCTTGTTGATTGTCATCACGGCTGCTCGCAGAGTGAAGAAGCTCGGGCTCTCTTCGAAGCCACCATTCCAAGCAGTGCATTTTGACAAAGTAGTGCTTCGAACCAGGGCTTCCTTTCTTCCCAAAGTGGTGAAACTTTTTCACGGAGACCAATCTATCCCCTTGCCTACTTCATACGCACCCTCACATCTCTCTCATGAGGAGGAGAGATTCCACCGTCTGGATTCAAAAAGAGCGTTGGCGTTCTACTTACATTGTGCCAAAGATTTCTGTGTGGAAAATAAACTTTGTGGGTTATGTGGATGCGAAGAAAGGAAAGGCGGTGCAGAAGAGGACCATCTGGCGACGGATAGTCCTCTGCATCAAGATGTGCTATGCTTTGGTGAGAAAGCAACCCCCTTTGGATTTGCGTGCTTATTCAACCAGAGCATCTGCTGCTACCACAGCGTTAGCACGCAGAGTTCCAGTCCTGGATATCTGCCAGGCAGCAACGTGGGCGTCTTTACATACGTTCACCAAGCATTACTACCTAGACAGTCAGATCCGCAGAGATGGCTATTTGGTCCTGCAGGACTTTTTGCTGTGATCTTGGTTCGCAGCCCACCACCAAGGATGATATTGGTCGGGTATATATTCTAAGGTAAGGAATCTGCAACTAGAAGCCTCTATCAGATGTACAAGTTGCTTACCTTTGGTAACCGTATAGCTGGTAGAGACCTATTCTAGTTTCCGATTCCTTACCGACCCGCCCAGCCTCCCCGCACAGGACAGGAATTTCTCTTTAAGGGCCCTATTTTGGCACACCTTTATAGGTGTTCTTCATGGTTCTGCGCTACTGGCGTGGAAAGTCATGAAGAGACAGACGTCAGAGCACCGGGATGGTGCCCTTATACGGCCACAACATCACGGCACCCACGGAGTTGACCAACGCCACCGGGGTACTGCTTGAAGAAAAATCCCCGGATCCAGTCTGACTCCAGTCTGCAGGTAGAATATGTCTCTACCAGATATATGGTTACCGAAGGTAAATAACTTGTACAGAAAATGTCCATTGCCAAAAAAAAAAAAATATATATATTTTTCCAAAATCCAGGTAGAGCATTCCTTGAAGGGTTAAAAAAAAGTCTCATCAGGCGTCCTTCCCCTCCGTGGGAACTTAACATAGCCCTTTCACTCAATCATAAGGCATCCTTACAGCATCGCTCGTAGAAAGCAGCTTTCCTCGTTTGATCACATCAGCTCATAGGTTCATCAAATCCAAGCGTAACGTGCTTATGAACATTTTACTGGTCTTCCATCCTAATAAGGTGGTTCTGAGAACTCTGGCTGAGAGAACTCTACAGTCCCTAGATGTATTGATGTTTCATGTGGACAAGACGCTCAACAAGCGCAGGTCGGACCAACCTTTTGTCAGTTATGGCCTAATCCATACAGGTTTGGCCACTTCCAAGCAATTCATCTCCAGCTGGATAGTATCATATAAACTTGTGTTATCAAAAAGCCAACTAGCCTTTGATGGCTAGACGTTCTATGATGGGCAAAGCAGCTACAGCTTTATGAAAAATGTCCCTATTGCCAGGACTTGTAAAGTAGCCACATGGAGATCTGTTCACACATTCACCAAACACTACGGCTTGGACTCTGATGCTAGAGCAGATCCTGAAGTAGGACAAGTCTCCTTCAATAATGTTTTTGTCTTATCTTCACTCCTCTGTTCGTTCCACTGTGATTATGGGGGGGTGGGCTTGCTATTCTGTTCAAATGCTTATGACTATCAATGGAGATCCCGTACAAGAGAAGGAATAGTTACTTACCTGTAACTTAATGTTCGGTGGCATGTGTAGCTGCAGATACACATGCTGTGCATAGTCCGCCGTCTGGTGTTGGGTCGGAGTGTTACAAGTTGTTTTTCTTCGAAGAAGTCTTTTCGAGTCACGAGACCGAGGGACTCCTCCCACTTCGGTTCCATTGCGCATGGGCGTCGACTCCATCTTAGATTGTTTTTTTTCCGCCATCGGGTTCGGACGTGTTCCTTTTCGCTCCGTGTTTCGGGTCGGAAAGTTAGTCAGAATCAACGGAAAAATTTTCGGTATTGTTTCGTTCGGTATCGGGATAGTTAGGGCAAATCGACACCGAGCCTTAAAGAGCTCCGGTAACCCTTGGGGTATTTTCGATCCCCCGTCGGGGCCTGGTCGGCCCGACCGCGTGCAACATCGAGACTGATGGAACGGACCCCGTTCCGATTCTGTCCTAAATGCCACAGTAAATATCCTTATACAGACCAACATTTGGTCTGTAACTTGTGCCTGTCCCCCGAGCACAAGGAAGAGTCGTGTGCGGCCTGCCGCGCGTTTCGGTCGAGAAAAACGCTCAGGGACCGAAGAGCCAGGAGGTTGCAGATGGCTTCCACGCCGACAGGACAACAAGGGTTCGAGAAGGATGAAGAAGAAGAAACTTTCTCCATCCGCGAATCGGATTCCGAAGAATTCGACGTCGACGAGCAACCAACCGTGAGTAAGACGTCGAAAGAAAGATCACACGAAAAAACAGGCAAAGCCCAGGGGACGCCACTGCCAACAGGCCATGGCATAACCCATAAAGTAGGTGACCGTCCATCGGCACCGAAAAAGGGCGAGCTGGTGCCGAAGTCGTCCGACTCAGGTCGAGACACAGGCACGCAACACTCTCTGGACCGAGAGAGTGGTGCAGAAAAGGCTCGACACAGAGATAGCGGCACCGAAGCTGCTCGGCACAGAGATAGCGGCACCGAAGCTGCTCGACACAGAGATAGCGGCACCGAAGATGGTCGGCACCGAGAGGCCAAGACACCGAAAAAGAGAAAGATCTCGTCGGAGCCGAAAACAACTAAAGACACGGTTTCGGTGCTAAAACACCCAGCAACCGAACCAAAAACCAGTTCCTACTCAGAGGAACAATCACTGTCCTCCCAACTAAAAAGACACCGATTTGAGGAGGAATTACAAACTACAGAGGTAGATCACACGCAAAAGCGGATCTTTATCCAAAGGGGTACAGGGAAAATCAGCACTCTTCCCCCAATCAGAAGGAAAAGGAAACTTGACTTCCAACAACAAGACAAGCCACCACAAGCAAAGGTGGTAAAGAGGGTAACTCCACCACCCTCTCCACCACAGTCAACTCGTGTATCACCGGCACAGACTCCACCACAATCACCAGCTCATACCACCATGAGCCAGGATGATCAGGAAGCATGGGACCTCTATGATGCTCCAGTATCGGACAATAGTCCAGAGTCGTACCCAACTAAACCCTCACCACCTGAGGACAGTACAGCATATGCATAGGTGGTAGCTAGGGCAGCCGAATTTCATAATGTATCTCTACATTCGGAGCCTATTGAGGATGACTTCCTCTTTAACACCCTGTCCTCCACCCACAGCCATTATCAAAGCCTTCCCATGCTCCCGGGAATGCTAAGGCACGTTAAACAGATTTTCAAGGAGCCTGTTAAAAGCAGAGCAATAACTCCAAGGGTGGAGAAAAAATACAAGGCACCGCCCGCAGACCCTGCTTTTATTACATCACAACTGACACCAGATTCAGTAGTCGTAGGAGCAGCTTGTAAAAGAGCCAACTCGCATACATCAGGCGACGCACCACCTCCGGACAAGGAGAGCCGCAAGTTTGATGCAGCTGGGAAAAGGGTTGCAGCACAAGCTGCAAATCAGTGGCGCATCGCCAACTCGCAAGCACTCCTAGCGCGATACGACAGGGCCCATTGGGACGAGATGCAGCATCTCATCGAGCACCTCCCCAAAGAATTCCAGAAACGAGCGAAACAAGTGGTTGAAGAGGGGCAAAATATCTCCAACAACCAAATACGTTCTTCTATGGATGCAGCAGATACAGCTGCAATAACAATAAATACTGCTGTGACAATAAGGAGGCACGCATGGCTGCGCACATCTGGCTTCAAACCTGAGATACAACAGGCAGTGCTCAATATGCCGTTCAATGAACAGCAATTGTTTGGCCCAGAAGTGGACACTGCAATTGAAAAATTAAAGAAGGACACTGACACTGACACAGCCAAAGCCATGGGCACACTCTATTCCCCGCAGGGCAGAGGCACATTTCGCAAAACAACTTTCAGAGGAGGGTTTCCAGGTCAAGCCACAGAAGCCAGCACCTCACAAACAAGACCACCTACCTACCAGGGACAATATCAAAGGGGTGGCGTTTGAGGCCAATACACAGGGGGCCAATTCCCAAGAAACCGGGGAAAGTTTCAAGGTCCCAAAACCCCTCACAATAAACAGTGACTCACAGGTCACACAACCCCTTCACACAACACCAGTGGGGGGAAGACTAAGCCAGTTCCACAGATCATGGGAGGAAATAACAACAGACACTTGGGTCTTAGCAATTATCCAACATGGTTATTGCATAGAATTTCTCCAACTCCCTCCAAACGTCCCACCGAAAACACACAATATGTCAAAACAGCATATAGACCTTCTAGGACTAGAAGTTCAAGCATTACTGCAAAAAGACGCAATAGAATTAGTACCAAAAACACAAAAGAACACAGGAGTTTACTCACTGTACTTTCTAATACCGAAAAAGGACAAAAGTCTGAGACCAATATTAGATCTCAGAACACTAAACACCTACATCAATTCAGACCACTTTCACATGGTCACGTTACAAGACGTAATACCACTACTGAAACAGCAAGACTACATGACAACGTTAGATCTAAAAGACGCGTATTTCCATATACCGATACATCCCTCGCACAAGAAATACCTAAGGTTCGTATTCAAAGGAATACATTACCAATTCAAAGTGTTGCCATTCGGAATAACAACAGCACCAAGAGTCTTTACAAAATGTCTAGCAGTAGTAGCTGCACATATCAGGAGGCAGCAAATACACGTGTTTCCGTACCTAGACGATTGGTTAATCAAAACCAACTCGCTAACAAAGTGTTCACACCACACAGATTGTTATACAAACCCTTTACAAACTGGGTTTCTCCATCAACTATGCAAAGTCACACCTTTTGCCGTGTCAAACACAGCAATACTTAGGAGCGACAATCAACACAACAAAAGGGATAGCCACTCCAAGTCCACAAAGGGTTCAAAATTTTCACAAGGTGATACAAGCTATGTATTCAACACAAAAGATACACGCAAAGATGATATTAAAACTCCTAGGCATGATGTCCTCATGCATAGCCATTGTCCCAAACGCAAGATTGCACATGCGGCCCTTACAACAGTGCCTAGCATCACAATGGTCACATGCACAGGGTCAACTTCTAGATCTGGTGTTGATAGACCGCCAAACGTACATCTCGCTTCTATGGTGGAACAGTACAAATTTAAACAAAGGGCGGCCTTTCCAAGACCCAGTGCCACAATACGTGATAACAACAGATGCTTCCATGACAGGGTGGGGAGCACACCTCAATCAACACAGCATCCAAGGACAATGGGACGTACATCAAAGAAAGTTTCATATAAATCACCTAGAATTGTTAGCAGTATTTCTAGCGTTGAAAGCATTCCAACCAATGATAACCCACAAATACATTCTTGTCAAAACAGACAACATGACGACAATGTATTATTTAAACAAACAAGGGGGAACACACTCGACACAGTTGTGTGTCCTAACACAAAAAATATGGCATTGGGCAATTCACAACCACATTCGCCTAATAGCACAGTTTATTCCAGGGATCCAGAACCAGCTAGCAGACAATCTCTCTCGGGATCACCAACAGGTCCACGAATGGGAAATTCACCCCCAAATCCTGAACACTTACTTCCAAATTTGGGGACCACCTCAAATAGATCTATTTGCAACAAAAGAAAACGCAAAATGCCAAAACTTTGCATCCAGGTACCCACACTGGCAATCTCAAGGCAATGCTCTATGGATGAATTGGTCAGGGATATTTGCGTACGCTTTTCCCCCCTCTCCCTCTCCTTCCATATCTAGTAAACAGATTGAGTCAAAACAAACTCAAACTCATACTAATAGCACCAACATGGGCAAGACAACCTTGGTATACCACACTACTAGACCTGTCAGTAGTACCTCATGTCAAACTACCCAACAGGCCAGATCTGTTAACACAACACAAACAACAGATCAGGCATCCAAACCCAGCATCGCTGAATCTAGCAATTTGGCTCCTGAAATCCTAGAATTTGGACACTTGAACCTCACACAAGAGTGTATGGAGGTCATAAAACAAGCTAGAAGACCATCCACTAGACACTGCTATGCAAGTAAATGGAAAAGATTTGTTTGTTACTGCCATAATAATCAAGTCCAACCATTGCATGCATCTCCAAAAGATGTAGTAGGATATTTACTACATTTACAAAAATCAAATCTAGCTTTCTCTTCCATAAAAAAACATCTTGCAGCAATATCTGCTTACCTGCAGATTACTCATTCAACTTCCCTATTTAGAATACCTGTCATTAAAGTGTTTATGGAGGGCCTAAAGAGAATTATACCACCAAGGACACCACCTGTTCCTTCATGGAACCTCAACATTGTCTTGACAAGGCTCATGGGTCCACCTTTCGAACCCATGCATTCTTGTGAAATGCAATACTTAACGTGGAAAGTTGCATTTCTCATTGCCATCACATCTCTAAGAAGAGTAAGTGAAATACAGGCGTTTACCATACAAGAACCATTTATTCAAATACACAAAAATAAGGTCGTTCTAAGAACAAATCCAAAATTCTTACCAAAGGTTATCTCACCGTTCCACTTAAACCAAACAGTGGAATTACCAGTGTTCTTCCCACAGCCAGATTCAATAGCTGAAAGAGCACTACATACATTAGACATCAAGAGAGCACTAATGTACTACATTGACAGGACAAAAGACATTAGGAAGACAAAACAACTATTTATTGCCTTCCAAAAACCTCATACAGGAAATCCAATTTCAAAACAAGGTATCGCCAGATGGATAGTAAAGTGCATCCAAACCTGCTATCTTAAAGCAAAGAGAGAACTGCCTATTACACCAAAGGCACACTCAACCAGAAAGAAAGGTGCTACTATGGCCTTTCTAGGAAATATTCCAATTACCGAAATATGTAAGGCAGCAACATGGTCTATGCCTCATACATTTACTAGACACTACTGTGTAGATGTGTTATCTGCACAACAGGCCACAGTAGGTCAAGCCGTACTAAGAGCTTTATTTCAAACTACTTCCACTCCTACAGGCTGAACCACCGCTTTTGGGGAGATAACTGCTTACTAGTCTATGCACAGCATGTGTATCTGCAGCTACACATGCCACCGAACGGAAAATGTCACTTACCCAGTGTACATCTGTTCGTGGCATTAGTCGCTGCAGATTCACATGCGCCCACCCTCCTCCCCGGGAGCCTGTAGCCGTTTAGAAGTAGATCTTGAACATTTGTACATTTGTAAATATATTACATTAAACCTTCATTTTGTACATACGTATTTATTCCATTGCATGGGCACTATTATTAGCATACACAACTCCTACCTCACCCTCTGCGGGGAAAACAATCTAAGATGGAGTCGACGCCCATGCGCAATGGAACCGAAGTGGGAGGAGTCCCTCGGTCTCGTGACTCGAAAATACTTCTTCGAAGAAAAACAACTTGTAACACTCCGACCCAACACCAGATGGCGGACTATGCACAGCATGTGAATCTGTAGCGACTAATGCCACGAACAGATGTACACGGGGTAAGTGACATTTTCCTTATCTTGTAGGGAAATCTCCATTAAGCCATAAGCAGCCCCCCCACCCCCGCAAGTATTGGACTTACCTGTCACTGACAATTATCTTCAAAAAATACTGAAGCAACTGCCAGCTGCTGAGCAAGATGGGATACTGGTGGTCTACAGCCTTATAGGCTTAGTTGCTGTTTTAGACTCTCATAACAGCAGCCTATGGGGCTACACTAGGATTACAGATAAGTAACTTGTATATACATTTATATTTCCTAGTGGCGGTCACCATTAGATAGTTATAGTTAGGTCTGCCCTTCCATAGGAAAAGCGTTTTTTGTGTTGCCCACCATTTAAATCTCCACACACTTTCCAAAAAGGTCCTACTTTTTGACAGGTTTGTGCATTGAAAGTTTCGGGTGATGGTCAAATGGGGGCTGAGGGTGAAAAAAAGGGGGTCCCAAAATGCACATATCCCCATGCCTTTTCCATAGACTTCCTTACTATTGGCTACAGCAAAAACCGCTGATCTGAATTACACTAAATCTGTCAGGATGCTAGATCTTGGTCTGTATATTGTGCTTTTTGTGATTTGGTGTATATACGTTCAGTAGTTTGGAGAAATTAAGGTTGAAAAATAATAGTTTAACTGGACACTCGGGAGAGTCTTGATACTCTTGCAGGAGCGCCAATTTCAAAAAATACATTGTTCTGGTTGTCCCACAGAGCTTTATTTCCCTTCGGCCATGTCTCTCACTCGGGAGAGTCTTGATACTCTTGCAGGAGCGCCAATTAAAAAAAATACATTGTTCTGGTTGTCCCACAGAGCTTTATTTCCCTTCGGCCATGTCTCTCCCGCAGGGGTCAGGCTAACAAAGCGAGTGCTTTGATTGGCTGCCACCAGCATGAGAAATTTTGCAATCAGCCATTGCAGGAATCTGGGACTTAATCCCCTGTCCTGAAGTTTATATTAAAAAAAAAAAGATGGGTGGGTGGGAGGCAGGGTAGGGGATACCTTGACACCCCGCCCCCTTACCCCCTCCCCACCAAGCCCCATCAGGTGGACCCAGAGGGACCCCACCATGGCCGAAAAGGAAAGAAAATGCAAAAGTGCTGCAATCCTGGGAGGCTCTTGCAGGATTGGGGAAAAAAAATAAATTAATAAACAGAATAGCGGCTTGGCCTCATTGCTGACATTTAGGTCCCAGGGAAAATCATAAAATAAAGGCAATGGGGCTGTGCGCCCAAAGCCCAGGCCCCCCTCCCCATAGCTCCATGAGCAGTTAAGTGCCCAAGGGGAGCCCACCCCTGGGGCTTAAATGTGTCAAAAAAGGTAAGTGGGAGTTGGGTTATGCAGCCTCTTCCCTGAGTGTTTAGAGGCCCTGGGGGACCCCATCCCTTGGGGCCACTAAACCTAAGTGAATGGACTCCCTCACTGAGCTATTATTGGTCCTTGAGATCCCATCAGCCCAGGCCAGCTCAAATGCTGTGTCCTTAAGGAGCCCACCCCTTGGACATAGAGGTTTCCCTGCTTGCAACTGAGCGAGCAGGGAAATCTGTATTTGTTCTCTTTTGTGGGAGCAAACACTTTCTTTTTCTTTTGGTCTGATCATACTGATGCGGGCAGCAAAACAGATGAAAAGATTGCTCCTGTCCAGAGGAAGCGACATAAGTAGCTGCTCCATGTGGGCAGGAGCAATGCCGGCTCCCGCTGTATGTGGCAAGCCGGCTGGGGCGGCGGGGGCCCTGGGTCAGCCCCTAACAGGAGCATCGTGGGTGCCCTGGGTGGACACCAGGACACCCACCTTTCAAAGTGCTGGGCCACGGGGGATGTGCTCTCCCTAGAACTGAAATTGGCCAGGGAGGGGATTGTTGGGACTGTGTTCAGTGACTCACATCCACACTGTAGGAAGTTGGCTCTGTATGCACTATTTCAAAGTAAGGAATAGTATGCACAGAGTCCAAGGGTTCCCCTTAGAGGTAAGATAGTGGCAAAAAGAGATAATACTAATGCTCTATTTTGTGGTAGTGTGGTTGAGCAGTAGGCTTATCAAAGGAGTAGTGTTAAGCATTTGTTGTACATACACACAGGCAATAAATGAGGAACACACACTCAGAGACAATTCCAGGCCAATAGGTTTTGTTATAGAAAAATATATTTTCTTAGTTTATTTTAAGAACCACAGGTTCAAATTCTACATGTAATATCTCATTTGAAAGGTATTGCAGGTAAGTACTTTAGGAACTTTGAATAATTACAGTAGCATATATACTTTTCACATAAAACACAAATAGCTGTTTTAAATGTGGACACAGTGCAATTTTCACAGTTCCTGGGGGAGGTAAAGTATTGTTAGTTTTTGCAGGTAAGTAACCCACCTACAGGGTTCAGTTTTGGGTCCAAGGTAGCCCACCGTTGGGGGTTCAGAGCAACCCCAAAGTTACCACACCAGCAGCTCCGGGCCGGTCAGGTGCCGAGGTCAAAGAGGTGCCCAAAACACATAGGCTTCAATGGAGAGAAGGGGGTGCCCCGGTTCCAGTCTGCCATCAGGTAAGTACCCGCGTCTTCGGAGGGCAGACCAGGGGGGTTTTGTAGGGCACCGGGGGGGACACAAGCTCACACAAAAAGTACACCCTCAGCGGCACTGGGGCGGCCGGGTGCAGTGTGCAAACACGCGTCGGGTTTCCAATGTAAATCAATGGGAGACCAAGGGGTCTCTTCAGCGGTGCAGGCAGGCAAGGGGGGGGGGGGGGGCTCCTCGGGGTAGCCACCACCTGGGCAAGGGAGAGGACTTCCTGGGGGTCACTCCTGCACTGAAGTTCCGTTCCTTCAGGTGCTGGGGGCTGCGGGTGCAGGGTATTTTCCAGCCGTCGGGATTTTAGAGTCAGGCAGTCGCGGTCAGGGGGAGCCTCGGGATTCCCTCTGCAGGCGTCGCTGTGGGGGGGTCAGGGGGGACAACTTTGGTTACTCACAGTCTCGGAGTCGCCGGAGGGTCCTCCCTGAGGTGTTGGTTCTCCACCAGTCGAGTCGGGGTCGCCGGGTGCAGTGTTGCAAGTCTCACGCTTCTTGCGGGGACTGCAGGGGTCTTTAAATCTGCTCCTCTGTAACAAAGTTGCAGTCTTTTTGGAGCAGGGCCGCTGTCCTCAGGAGTTTCTTGTCTTTCTTGAAGCAGGGCAGTCCTCTGAGGATTCAGAGGTCGCTGGTCCTTGGGAAAGCGTCGCTGGAGCAGGTTTCTTTAGAAGGCAGGAGACAGGCCGGTAGGACTGGGGCCAAAGCAGTTGGTGTCTTCTTTTCTTCTTCTGCAGGGTTCTTTCAGCTCAGCAGTCCTCTTCTTCTTGTAGTTTCAGGAATCTAAATTCTTAGGTTCAGGGAAGCCCTTAAATACTAAATTTAAGGGCGTGTTTAGGTCTGGGGGGTTAGTAGCCAATGGCTACTAGCCCTGAGGGTGGGTACACCCTCTTTGTGCCTCCTCCCAAGGGGAGGGGGTCACATTCCTATCCCTATTGGGGGAATCCTCCTTCTACAAGATGAAGGATTTCTAAAAGTCAGTCACCTCAGCTCAGGACACCTTAGGGGCTGTCCTGACTGGCCAGTGACTCCTCCTTGTTTTTCTCATTATCTATCCTGGACTTGCCGCCAAAAGTGGGGGCTGTGTCCAGGGGGCGGGCATCTCCACTAGCTGGAGTACCCTGGGGCATTGTAACACGAAGCTTGAGCCTTTGAAGCTCACTGCTAGGTGTTACAGTTCCTGCAGGGGGGAGGTGTGAAGCACCTCCACCCAGAGCAGGCTTTGTTTCTGTCCTCAGAGAGCACAAAGGCTCTCACCGCATGGGGTCAGAAACTTGTCTCTCAGCAGCAGGCTGGCACAGACCAGTCAGTCCTGCACTGAACAATTGGGTAAAATACAGGGGTTATCTCTGAGATGCCCTCTGTGTGCATTTTTTAATAAATCCAACACTGGCATCAGTGTGGGTTTATTATTCTGAGAAGTTTGATACTAAACTTCCCAGTATTCAGTGTAGCCATTATGGAGCTGTGGAGTTCGTTTTTGACAGACTCCCAGCCCATATACTCTTATGGCTACCCTGCACTTACAATGTCTAAGGTTTTGCTTAGACACTGTAGGTGCATATGGTATAGTGCACCCTGCCTTAGGGCTGTAAGGCCTGCTAGAGGGGTGACTTATCTATGCCATAGGCAGTGTGAGGTTGGCATGGCACCCTGAGGGGAGTGCCATGTCGACTTAGTCATTTTCTCCCCACCAGCACACACAAGCTGGCAAGCAGTGTGTCTGTGCTGAGTGAGGGGTCCCTAGGGTAGCATAAGACATGCTGCAGCCCTTAGAGACCTTCCCTGGCATCATGGCCCTTGGTACCAGGGGTACCAGTTACAAGGGACTTACCTAGGTGCCAGGGTTGTGCCAATTGTGGAAACAATGGTACCTTTTAGGTGAAAGAACACTGGTGCTGGGGCCTGGTTAGCAGGGTCCCAGCACACTTCTCAGTCAAGTCAGCATCCGTATCAGGCAAAAAGTGGGGGGTAACTGCAACAGGGAGCCATTTCTTTACACCCACCTTCCCCTATATGTAAAAGAATGTCCTTAAGAGATGGGGTTCCCAGTGCCTAACAAGGCTTGTTGGGGGGGGGGGGGGGGGGGGGCACATGTACCCTTTCCCCTTTATATGAATAAGAGGTCCTTGGGGATGGGGTCCCCCGGCTGTTAATGGCTCAGGTAGGAGGCCATGAGACCCTCTCGCATTTAAAAAAAAAAAAAATAAAATAATAAAGTACATGGCCCTGGGTTCCCCAAGTCCTAAAGAGTCTCGGGAGGAGGTTCACAAAGAACTCCCTCCCCTTTTTCAGATAAATGTATAGCTCTGGGAGATGGGGTCCCCAGGGCCTAAAGAGGCCTCTTTAATTAAACAGACTGCCCAGGGGATGGGGTTCCCAAGGCCAGGCCAGAGGGCCAACCCCCCCCACTCCACACATCCAAAAGCCATGAATACTGTGCAGTTTACTGTATGAGGGGTTGTATTTACATTTAGTAATTACTACTTTGTTAAACCCTAGAAATTCACTGTCAAAAAACAAAGGTCAAAATACCATAGCTAAGTGAGTAGGTCAGTAATAACATCAATGTTTTGAACTAAAAAAAAAATGAACCAGTTAGAATTAACTATAACTTGCTGGCTCTGCCATGCACAGCTCAGATATTACATCACTCATGACATGTTCTGTGATGTCATTGATGAAATCACGGACATCATCATCCAACAAGTGTTGGTTTGAATTATAGTTTACATAGAGGCGCGTAACTACCATAGTACTTTTTTGTCTAATTTTGTAAAAGCCTGTTTCCGGATAATGGATGTAATCGTTTCATAGGTTTGTACACGTATTGAGCACTTAATAAATGTTTGCTGGTGCCAGTTGACAACTTGTGTTCAGCATGTTCCACACAAGTTTTTAGGCCTTGTGGAAAAGGTTTGCAACAGGGTGGAGATTCAACATACTAAGGGCCTTATTTAGAGTTTGGCGGATGGGTTACTAGATCCAGACCATGACGGAGATCCGTCCACTGTATTATGATGTCCTAAGGACATAATGGAATTGTAATAGGATGCGTCTCTTTTGTGACGGAGTTACCCCATTTGCCAAACTCTAAATTGTCTCAGAATGACAATTTCTATATATCATAGAAAACTGTGTGCACCAGGTATTAAGCTATGTGAATGGGGTTGTTTTGCATTCTGAAGATAGTGTGGCAGTTAAGTTTTCACTAGAGTATGAAGGCTGTCCATGGTAAAGCATTCGTTTTGGAACAGATTTTCAGTACTTTTAGTAACTTGGCTTTCTTTCAGCAGTTGTATGCTGATTGAACACTGTATGCATAAGGGTTTCCCAAATATCCGTAGTGATTGTTAATATGATTGTTAATGTGAACTAAGCAACCCATGAAGCGTATGTTATAGAGTAGATGCTGCAGATAGCGCATGCTTTCTACATCTAAGGGAATGGTTTCTGTGATGGCATTAATGATACCTCTTATTCTTCTGCGATCTGTACTTGTTTCATAGCTCTAATGCTATACCCTTATATAGAACAGTGTATACATAAGAAGCTTGAATTATCAGTATTGTCATAAATGAGCCCATAGAGCATGGCATGAGTAATATGACGTGAGGTCATAAGCAGTGCATTTGAGGGGGGGTTATAGTTCGCTTTGCCTTTATTTATTTTTCTTTTCCCAAAACGTTAATAATGATGAGGTGCATCTGTTGCAGAAAATGTGAGAAGCTGTACCTATGTTTCTAACTCTCGCATGGTATGTGCTAGGTTAAGGAAGTGTTTCGCTTTTTGTAAATTCCCCGTAATGACATTATTTATAACTGTTGTAAATTACAGAAGAGTAATAATTGCTGCCTGTTATAATTTTCAGGCCCTATTCTGAAATACATTTTTCATGTATTTTCCGTCAGTGCTTGGCGGCCTCCCAGGTCTTTCTTCTAACTTTGTGAATACATTTTGTAGCATAAATTGTAAATTGGTACAGGAGGCAATTGTAACTAGAACTTGAAGAAATGCAGTATAAATATATTTTATTTCTCTTTTGTAAGGCCACTTTATTGCACACTTACTTGCAGCATAGCCATGTTTGTTTGGATTCTTTTTCATTATGTCCCATTAGCTTTGAGTTACCTTGCTGAATTAGTTTCAGTTGAACGTAATGACATTACAGATAGGCATTGGTAGCCTGATTATTATATTTAATATTTTTTTTTTTAGTTGCTTTCATACTTAGGTTTTACTTGCAGCAATAATCATTGTTTGCTGGCATATGTAGCTGTAAATACACAGTGCTGCATACTTATGCCTTCTAGTGTTTGGTCTGGATGGTTGTGAGTTGTTTTTCTTTGAAAAGTCTTTTGAGTCACGAGGTATGGTGCTTTTTATAGGTATGATATACTCCTTTTGCTGGTAATGTGCATGGGTTTTGACTCAATTGTTAGCTTGTTTACTTCCGCTGTCTGGCCAGGTCGTGTTTTCGACGAGCTCCAGTTCGAGACTTTTTTTCCAACTCTTCCGTTCAGGATACCTCCCATGCTGTCTTTCAAATGCATATTTCCTATCCTTTGGGTTCCAGGATTTGAAGAAACTACCTGTCGGATCAGTGAGATCTGACAGAGGCCCGTCAGGCTGCCATTTTCTCAGTTTCATTCTAGAGGAGAATGAACTTCTAATGAAATGGACTCCCTTCCGTTTCTGCCATAAGTGCCACGCGAAGTTCCCATGGACTGGCCAGCACCAGATCTGTAACCTCTGTGTTTCTCTCCAGATCACAAAGTGGAGGACATGTTCTGGTTAAGTCTGTCATTTTTACACTTTTGAAAATCGGCTTACTTTTGAAGAGGCCATTGATATTCCTATGCCTCTTGCTAAATTTAAGAGGGTGGCTAGAGACCCTGATGACATACAACCTCCTTTGCCTTCTTCTCCACCACCAACTATACCACCACCCCCCGTTCACTACCTTATTCTCATGGTGACCCCTTGACATTACACCTCAGGACCGCCCCCTCCCTACCATAAATTTCCCAAAAGACACAGACCCGTGGTCACAATATGATGTTGACCCTCCCTCACACTGACACAGATGCCTATCTTTGCCACCAAATGTTACTATCTCCTTTCAGGAGCTCATTGAGAAGGAGGCTACTTATCAGGTGCCCCTAGACAAAGAGCCGATCGAGGATGATTTCTTCTTTGAAACACTAATGAAATGCCTCCTTGGCATGGTTTCCCCCTAACATTTTGCCTTTGCTGATGCCAAGTTTTGATTGAAAGTGTGCTGGGACCCTGCTAACCAGGTCCCAGCACCAGTGTTCTTTCCCTAAACTTTACATTTGTCTCCACAACTGGCACAGCCCTGGCACTCAGATAAGTCCCTTGTAACTGGTACGTCTGGTACCAAGGGCCCTGATGCCAGGGAAGGTCTCTAAGGGCTGCAGCATGTCTTATGCACCCTGGGGACCCATCACTCAGCACATGCACACTGCCTCTCAGCTTGTGTGTGCTGGTGGGGAGAAAATGACTAAGTCGACATGGCACTCCCCTCAGAGTGCCATGCCAACCTCACACTGCCTGTGGCATAGGTAAGTCACCCCTCTAGCAGGCCTTACAGCCCTAAGGCAGGGTGCACTATACCATAGGTGAAAGCATATGTGCATGAGCACTATGCCCCTACAGTGTCTAAGCAAAACCTTAGACATTGTAAGTACAGGATAGCCATAAGAGTATATGGTCTGGTAGTTTGTCAAACACGAACTCCACAGCACCATCATGGCTACACTGAAAACTGGGAAGCTTGGTATCAAACTTCTCAGCACAATAGATGCACACTGATGCCAGTGTGCAATGTAATGTAACATACACCCAGAGGGCATCTTGAAGGGCACCTGAATACCAATCTGACTTCAGGTGTAGGCTGATCAGGTTCTGCCAGCCTGCCACACACCAGACATGTTGCTGGCCACATGGGGAGAGTGCCTATGTCGCTCTGTGGCCAGGAACAAGCCTGCACTGGGTGGAGGTGCTTCTCACCTCCCCCTGCAGGAACTGTAACACCTGGCAGTGAGACTCAAAGGCTCACCCCTTTTTGTTACAGTGCCCCAGGGCATCCCAGGTATTGGAGATGCCCGCCCTTCCGGCCACTGCCCCCACGTTTGGCGCAAGGCTGGAGGAGATAATGAGAAAAACAAGGAGTCACCACCCACCAGTCAGGACAGCCCCTAAGGTGTCCTGGTGACCCCTGCCTTGAGAAATCCTCTATCTTGAGTTTGGAGGATTCCCCCAATAGGATTAGGGATGTGAGCCCCTCCCCACAGGGAGGAGGCACAAAGAGGGTGTAGCCACCCTCAAGGACAGTAGTCATTGGCTACTGCCCTCCCAGACCTAAGCACACCCCTGAATTCAGTGTTTAGGGGCACCCCTGAACCTAGGAAACTAGATTCCACCGCTGCTGACCTTACCGGCCTCTCTCCAACTTCGAAAACCTGCAACCGGCGACGCATCTGACAGGGACCAGCGACCTCTGAAGCCTCAGGACTGCCCTGGACCAAAGGACCAAGAAACTCCCGTGAGCAAAACCAGCTACTTCTCTGCAACAAAGAAGCAGCTGCCAAAGACTGCACGTTTTCCGCTGGAAGTGTGAGACTTCACACTCTGTACCTGACACTCCCAGCTCGAGATCCAGAGAACAAACACCAAAGGGAGGACTCCCCGGTGACTGTGGGCCCGTGAGTAACCAGAGACAACCCCCCCCCCCCCCGACCCCACACGACGACGCCTGCAGAGAGAATCCAGAGGCTCCCCCTGGCCGCGACTGCCTGTAACAAGGGACCTGACGCCTGGAACCAGCACTGCACCCGCAGCCCCCAGGACCAGAAGGAACCGAACCTCCGCACAGGAGTGACCCCCAGGTGACCCTCTGCCTAGCCCAGGTGGTGGTTGTCCCGAGAGCCAACTTCCTACAAACATTCAATACATCCCACAAGACCGCACAATTCCTTCCCAAGGGAAGGATGAGACACGCGGAGGAAATTTTTAAGGGTTCCTGCCAGGGAATATTTGATCACCCCACATGTGGAAAAGGAATACAAAGCTTCTCCCTCAGACCCTGTTTTTATTAGAGGTCGAATTCCTGCAGCTTTCCTGGTGGTCTCTAATAAAAGAAAGAGACAGTTCACAAGCGGCTAGCGATGCTCCGACTCATGACCAGGAGAGCAAGCTAACAGACGACTCTAGATAGCGGGTGGCTACTCAAGCCACCAACCCCTGGTGCATGGCCAACACTCAAGGCCTGCTTGCTAGGTGTAGGAAGTTGGCACTGTATATACCATCTCTGGCGATGCAGGCAGGTCGCAGGGGGTCTTGTCGGGCCAGCCAACGACTGGGCCAGGATGAAGGCCGCCTGCTGGTCACTCCTGCACTGGTAGGTGGTTCCTCTCGGTCCTGGGTGCTGCAGGTGCAGTGCTTGGTCCAGGCGTCTGGTTCCTTGGTTACCAGGCAGTTGCAGTCAGGGGGAGCCTCTCGATCCTCTATGGAGGAGTCTCTGTGGGGGAGCAGACAGGTCGACTCAGGGTGTCCACGTCGTTGGAGTCGCCTGGGAGGGGGGCATCTGGTGCAGTGTGTAGACTCGTGCTTCTGGCTGGAAGTGAGAGTCTTTTTAAAGTTGCTGTTTTGTTGCTGTTTCTGGAAGGAGCCTCTGTCCTTGGGAGGTTCTTGGTCCTTTAGGTGCAGGTCAGCCCTCGGAGGTCGCTTGTCCCGCTGGATTCATCACTGTACAGGTTCTTTGAGTCTGGAGACAGGCCTGTAGGGCTGGGGCCAAGTCAGTTGTCGTCTTCGTCTCTGCGGGGCTTTCAGGTCAGCAGTCCTTCTTGTTGTTGTAGGTTGCAGGAATCTGATTTCCTGGGTTCAGGGTCGCCCCTAAATACTCAATTTAAGGGTGTGTTTAGGTCTGGGGGGCAGTAGCCAATGGCTACTGTCCTTGAGGGTGGATACACCCTCCTTGTGCCTCCTCCCTGTAGGGAGGGGGGCACATCCCTAATTCTGTTGGGGGAATCCTCCAAAACCAAGATGGAGGATTTCCTAAGGCAGGGGTCACCACAGCTCGGGACATCTTAGGGGCTGTACTGACTGGTAGGAAACTCCTTGTTTTTCTCCTGATCTCCTCTGGACTTGCCGCCAAAAGTGGAGGCTGTGTCCGGAGGGGTGGGCATCTCCACTAGCTGGGATGCCCTGGGGTGCTGTAACAGGCATGAGCCTTTGATGCTCACTGCCAGGATTCACAGTTCCTGCAGGGGGAGGTGAGAAGCACCTCCACCCAGTGCAGGCTTTGTTCTTGGCCACAGAGGGACAAAGGCTCTCACCCCATGTGGCCAGAAACTCGTCTGGTTGTGGCAGGCTGGCAGGAACTGGTCAGCCTAACACTAGGAATTGGACTGGTATACAGGGGATATCCCCAAGATGCCCGCTGTGTGCATTTTTCAATAAATCCCACACTGGCATCAGTGTGGATTTATTGTGATGAGAAGTTTGATACCAAACTTCCCAGATTTCAGTGTAGCCATTATGGAACTGTGACAGACTCCCAGACCATATACTGTTTGTCTATCCTGCACTTAGTGTCTAAGATTTGGCTTAGACACTGTAGGGGCATAGTGCTCATGCAGCTATGACCTCACTTGTGGTATAGTGCACCCTGCCTTAGGGCTGTTCGGCCTGCTAGAGGGGTGACTTACCTATGCCACAGGCAGTGGGATGTGGGAATGGCACCCTGAGTGGAGTGCATGTCGACTTAGTCATTTTCTCCCCACCAGCACACACAAGCTGTGAGGCAGTGTGCATGAGGGGTCGCCAGGGTAACATAATACATGCTGCAGCCCTTAGACTTTCCCTGACCACACAGGGCCCTTGGTACTAGGGGTACCATTTACAAGGGACTTACCTGTGTGCCAGGGCTGTGCCAGTTGTGGGGACAAAGGTACAGTTTAGGGAAAGAGCACTGGTGCTGGGGCCTGGTTAGCAGGACCAGAGCACACTTTCAATCATAACTTGCATTAACAAAAGGCAAAAAGTTGGGGGGGGGGGGGTAACCATGCCAAGGAAGGCATTTCCTTACACTAGGTATGACTGTGCCCACTGGGATGAAATGGAGGAACTCTTACAATATCTCCCAGAGGAGCACAGAAAGAGTGGCCAAGAAATCATCATCGAAGTCCAGCTTATATATAATAAATCTGTTCGGTGCAACTTGGACTCTGCTGTCACGTCTGTGCGTGGCATCAACACCAGTGTCCTCATGCGCCGGCATGCATGTCTACGCATTTCCAGCTTCAAAACTGAGGTACAGCAAACCATCCTCAATGCATCTTTTGAAAAAGAGCACCTTCTAGGCCACCAGATCGATCAGGTGCTTGGACAGATGAAGAAAAATGAGGTGGCCAAATCCATGGGTACCTTCCAAAACCCTGGTTCTTGCAGTTCTTTCGTAGGCCAGTATAAGACAGCCTTCAAAACAATAGCCACCGACACTTCGTCCGCTTATTGAAAGGGACAGCCCTATTTATCCTACTTAGAGGATTTTGCAAAGGTCCCTACAGTGGCAGTAATAGCAGTGACTGTAGTGAAAAACCCTCTAGAGGCTCTACCACTGCCTCCCAGTAGTGACTCCCTTCACTCCATTTTGATCACATAATGCCCACATTTCCGTGGATGGTCCTGGTAGTGAACAAAATTACTTTGTGTGCTTATATGCATCTTGTGAAAGAGCACAATGCTTATACTCCCAGTGGAGCCTGCCGATAGAAAGATAGAATTTTATTTGGAAAAAAAACCAAAGGTCTTAGTTAACGCCAGGTATAACTAGGGGGCCTTTTCTTAAAGTAAAAAAAGTGCACCCTTGGTAAATGTCCTTGCACTAGTGCTGATTTGCGCCTTTCACAAATTCACAAGAATTTACAGACGTTGGCAAGGAAATTGTACTCCTGGGAAATATTTATTTGCTGCGTTTTATCACGAGCAAATAGATTTGCTCACATGAAAATCTGTTCAGTGTTTACTGTTTCACTTTCGCTTCAACCACTTTTTTCCTCAGTCCTGGAAAAAGTTTCTTCTGCCATTGTCGGGAGTAAATTTCCAGTTAGGTTTGCACAGACTCAAAAGGGCATTCCAGCACCGGAACTATTGCTTTCCACATCCTCCAGCCCCAGTATGTAGATGTGCTGAAAGGTAGCAAAATAAGAGAATTACTAGTATTCAAACCTTACTATAGTAGGAGCCCTTGAATAATCAGAGTGGGTATTATCAAAGTGAATGAAATTGCTGCCATAATGCGTTGCCGCACTATGTGGCATCATAGGGACAAGTGCATTTTTTCACAAGACGAGTAGATTTATGAAGCTAACTGTCCCATGGACAATTAGATATTTTACTAAATTTCACACACTTGATGGATATTCTTAAGGAGGCATACAAACCCACTACTAGAGCATGTTATGCAGCGAAATGCACCTTTAAAAAGGGCGGTGAGGTTGCTTGTAGATGCAACTTGATAGCCATCTTAGAGTGGTATAGCAATATGTATACAGCATAGTGTTGTAATACCGATCCAAAATTGCCTACCTGTTTCATAGACTGCATTGTGACCATCCTGAAAGAACAGCAAATACCAGAAATGTCCTAAAATGGCTGCCGTACTCTAGTGGTTTTTACTCTGCTTGCAATGCAGTTCCCTATGCTTTTTCAAAGGAAATACTGACGGGCAGCTATTATGGAACATTACTTTGTATATTTTCAAGATGGCTGCGAAATTATGTCTTGCTTAAGTTATGGCTGCAAACTCGGAAGTAAAAACAAAAAAAAAAAAAACATCCAATTGGCTACCTGCTACTGTGGACTTTGCCTGTCCATGTGACGTATTTCTACAAGCATTGACAAACCAACTAGCAGCAGAAATCAGGCACTGAGGTGCCTCATGAGTTGGCAACATTCCCTGCTGTCTGCAGTGGTATAAGATTGGGGGGGTGGGGAGAGAATCATGACGATAGGAAGTGCTGGGGAGGAAGAGAGGAGGGGGAAAGAAAAAGGAGTTGGAAAAGCAACCACCTTGTGTCCTACAGCTGAGTTGTCTGTGAAACATCAAAAGGAAAAATAGTTTACTGACGTAAACAGTGGATACTTACCCTCAACCAGTGAAAAAGCAGGGTGAAGCCTAAATGCTTTAAGGGCATAACAAGCACAAAACTAGGGAAGGACATTAACTCAGAAGCAGGGTAGTGAAATAAACACAGCCTTCCAGTCACGAGCAGTGTGCATCCCCAGGCGCACTTTAATAAATTAAGTGTTGACTGCTGTACACCAAGCATCTCAAGCTGTCTTTAGTGAGACCACAAAAAGAAGAGATAAGCAATCTTAACATCAGCTGTGTGTGCGTTCATTAGCCATGACTGTGCTGCTTTCTAAGAGCAAAGTACACCCTTTTAGAAGTTAATGCCTGCAAAAATCACTGTGGGGCGCATTTGGAAAACATTTCTGGAATGTCTGTCACATCTGGACCCCCCCTTACCTTTGAGTAAGGACATATTTTTCAGGTAAGTGTAATTTCTTCCTGGTCCGAGCAAAATTGCATTAATCAGCAGTAACAGTGCAATTGTCTGTTAAGTGACCAAATGGTAAGTACTGGGGGATCCATAAAAGTAAGCTTCAACTTTTCAGTAGGAATTCTTCCCTTATAACCCCGAATTGTAACGTGCCTTTTTATTTTCAATTAAGTATTTGAAATAATGCGGCTGATAATTATCCGAAGTGCTACATTAATTGTTAAATCCTTGCTTGTACAGTTTCAGGCTTCCTAAACATACTATACAGTTAAGCATTGCTACAATATAGCTGATTGTGTTTTGATAAAGTCTACAAAATTCTCTCCTTGCAAATACTGTTGCTCGCGTTTACAAAAGCTTTGACGATCATGCATGCATTGATATCTAAATGCTCACTACGTTTCCCACCTTCACTATGGGAATCTTAATTCAACTCCTAAACATTGAAAAGGTCCGCTCATCTGTGAGATCCTGGTGCGCTTTTATTAGAGATACTGGAAATTTTTTAAAAGCAGGCGTTAAAATATTAACATCACTTGTGTAAATCTAAGGGGCTGAAACTCCTTTCAAAATATCATTCATAACAAAGGAAGGAAGTTGAAGAAAAGTGAGTTAGAAAAGCAGCAGCATCGTGGAGCTCAAAGTGAACAATGAACCTTGAAGGTCTAAATAACCACAATGTCGTCGCTGGCAGTTACCGCCGTTCTTTTTCTTTCTTTTGAATAAGTTCCCTAACAATTGGGCTCTTCCCTTTGGACATCGTTCTCGAAAGTTCTGCTGCTTTGCCTTCACTGTTCGGAAAGCACCACCCCCCCCCTTGCCTTACCCCTCTGAAGTTCCCCTTCCGTGTGAGGTTACAACCAAAAAAGATTCCTGGGTCCTTTCTACAGACTTCCTGCCAGGCTTGCATGATATGAAGGAGAACAAACTTTCCGTTCTTGTTGTCTGGAAGACATTTAAGACCCGAGAGGATGAGATTGACAGGGAGGCAGAAACCTGAAGCAGAATGCCGATGCACAGTTACAGCACTCTTGAGATGCCAACAAAATGTACACCCATCCTCCTAAACCACACTGATCCAGCTTCTATAGTAAGCATTGAGGAGTGCTTAGATTAACGCCTCATAAATTGTGGTGTCTGTCAACAATGATTACTTTATGTCTGCCGTTTGCCTATCATTGAAAACTTCAAGATGGCAAAGGGAAAATACTAGTTTTGCCTTATGGGATTCCTTAGTAGAAGAAATAAAGAGGCTCCAACTCCTCCCTTGGTGTCATCAGGATGGTACTGCATGTGAGGTAAGAATTCAGTTTAATCAAAACGAACTGAGGCAGCAAATTGCTACAGAGCCTTGTAGGCAGTGAAACGTCTTGCTACCTTAAAGAAGTGTCCCTTCATGCAAATGCTGCTTACCTTGTGCCATCCATTTCTTCCTGGTTTCTTTGAAGTAATTTTTAATGAAAGGAGTTCTTAGCTATCAGTTTTTTTTTAGTTTTAATGGTATTCTCACTGGTAAGAGTAAAATCGGATACTGTATATGAGCGGAACAGTTCAATATTTATTAACTAAGATTACCATGATGAACGGGAAATAGTAGTTAATTTTTCGTTCAGATCTGTCTTGCACATTATTTTAGAATTGAAGGTGGGACTTCTTTAGAGGAGGGTTATTCAGGAATCTAGTACAGCCTAGTTAAAGTAAATGAAAAATACAAATAATGAAAATTATGTTGCAGTAATGTAACTTTTAAATTGCAGACTACGGGTGGTCCTTGCCAAGTCATAGTACACAAGTGGGAGACTCACCTGCAACCAAGATCAGTATGCCCTTTAGGTATGGCCATCAATTGCACCTTCAAAGAGCATATGCATTCAGTTTTGATTTTATTCTTTGCAGAAAAAGTTGTATTGTTGTTTTCATTTTCTTAACACACAACGACTGTTTGAAACAACCATGTTAATTGCATTAAACTTTATACATCTTTGTAATAGTGTCATGGGCCTCATTATGAAAGTAAGTTTTTCCAATGATTAATAATGAAGTTTAGTGTTTTTCGAAATACAAGGGTATACTTTGTGTTGGTCTTCACAATCTACCCAAGATTTGTCTTGATTGAAGTAACAATAAAATGTTGTTATATGCTGCACATTATTTGCAATGTCACCAGTTTTATCTTGACCTAGTTGTTTCTAGTCAGCCTAACTTTAAGGTTTTGGATCTATTTGGCCACCACAAATGCTCAGCGTGTTCCTCAAATGTGATGCACTGATACAAAGCTGCATTCGTATCAAGAATTAAAACTCTGTACTTGGACTCTTGCAGTGCTTCCAAGAGCTGGGAGACATGCTCGATTAATAACCCTGATTATGATAATTCAGTTCCTTCCCTGTATCAAGTGTTGGCTCTCTGCATTTTAAACTTCAAAGAAGAGATCATGAGAGTAGTGTGATACCTCCAATGTGTACCTCGTCTTGTGGCCTCCCAGAGAGCTACAGAGACACTTCACATCTGACTATGGCCTTTAACTAGTATTGCTCTGCACTAAACAGCCTGTTTTTTATAGTGCTAAACTCTGGGTTTTAGTCTATTTCAGGGCACTCCCATATTTGGCGGATAAGGGAACTGTGCCACGGGGAGTAGGTTTGCTCAGTCCGCAGTCTATAATGTGAATTGCCTTAATCAGACCTGTAGTCTCTGGGTTTGACAGCTGAAAAGCTAAACACTAGCCCTTCATGTCTTTAAAAGGACACTATCGTTAAATAAGTACCTGTTAGAGTCCTAGGAAGACTGTCTAGTCTGTTTGTGACTCAAGAAAAATACCTTTATCCAAATAGTTCCTTATTGCTCTTCTGGTGGTGTAGATATATTTGCATTGTAGGATCTTCTTTGATAATCCTAAATGCCGGAATAGTTCTCCACTGCCTGCATGGACCTCGGTATGCCATTTTGCGTAGTTGTTGAGATTACATTGTAAAATGTCCTTATCCATGAGTTCATGTAAAATCCTATACATGAAAGTCTATTGGAGATGCAATTTTTCTCCTGGATGTCCATAATGTGGCCATAGAATGTATAAAGTGTGCTGTAGCATCTGTCGTACAAAATCCCCTTTTAACATTGTGTACATGAAGGTAAAATAAACGCAGCATGTTAAACTTACTTCTGATGGAGACTTATAACCTCAGATTCATCTCCTTAGAATATTTCCAAGGCTTCTGACTGGATCTGGAAAATCTTGAGCAGTACCTCCACTAGGTGGCATCTACCTCGGTTGTGTTTTGCCCACTTTTTTCCGACATTTTGTCTATTCTTTTACAGCTGCTCCTAGTGTGCTTGCTACATGCCCTCCTTCAAGCCCATTGGAATAAAACCTTATAAGGATATCCGATAGCTGCCTGTATCCAATTACCTTTTGGCTTGCCTGTGGTGCCTAAGGTTGAGCCATGACTCCAGGACCTGTGCCGACCATGTCGCTGCATCCCAAGGCAATTCATGAGGGGGCAAAGAAGTTGATTTCAAAACGTTCAGCTTTCTGTAGCAAGTGCCGTGCTTCTAGGCCTCTCTCGACCTTACAACCAGTGGCCCAATCTCCTCCACAGAGTTCCACGGAGCTGGAGTGACCCCTGCATAACTCTAGGAGTTTTACAACACCACACACTTAATCTTTGGGCCAGCAGCTCTGTCTGGTGACTTTGAGCCCCACTGAGCTGAGAGATGCCACTGCTGGGTGAGGGTCTCCTCGGGTTCAAAGTCAGCGACTTCGGTCCCGACTCTGGAAGGCACCTCAGGATCAGCCTCCAGAGCTGTCCTGACGCCGGTCGTTCCAACTTGACCTTCCCCAGCATCGGTTAAGACATCGCTGCTCCTGGCACAGATTGTGCTCTGTCGGCATCGACCTTGTACTCATTCCTGACGACCCAGAGTCGGAACGACGTTGCTCGATGCCGATTCCATTTTCCATGGACTCTGCTGTGCCCAGGGTTGATCCTGAGCCCTAATACTATGGATATGGGGATAGTGTAGAGGGTTCACTGGACCCTTTAGAAGACTAGTTTGAGCCTGAAATACAGAGGAGGGAGTGTCTTATTCTGTGGTGGTGAGAAGGGCGGCTGAGGTTTTGAACCTCAAGCTTCCTTGTGTGGAGGTTAGGCCTAACCTCCTGACCGAAGTGCTTCAGCCTAGGGCCTCCAACTCAGAACCCCTTCTTCCCTTCAACAAAGCACTTACGGATGTCCTACTGGGGACCTGGTCTAAACCCAGCACAGGGGCTCCAGTGAATAGAACGATTGCCCACCGCCATCGGCCTGCGCCAAATTACCCAAATTTTGTTACCCAACACCCTACGCCTGAGAGCCTGGTCATCCAGGCTTCTTCATTCACAGGCGCTTTCCCTACTGCACCCTGGACAGGGAATCAAAAAGACTGGACAATTTAGAGAGATGTTTTCTTCTGCGGTCCATGAACACTGCAGGACAGCTATTCCCATACTGTCTGGGATACGGTCGCGCAAGTGCTGCTTCAAGTTCCCTCCCAAGCCCTGACAGATGGGAGAGACGCAGCCAAGTTCATGATCCGTTGTGGACTGTATTTGACCCTCTCACTAGGCAGATCGGTTGCATCGACGATGGCACTGAGACGCGCCCCCACCTCCCCCCGGTTGAGGACGTCTGGTATTCGGGGAATGTCCAGCAATCTTTGATGCGCATGCCCTTTGATGGCACTCGTCTCTTTGGAGACAAAGCGGACTCTGCTCTTGAGCGCTTTAAGGATTCCCGGGCTACAGCTCGGTCCCTTGGCCTCGCAGCCGCTTCTAACCCCCCCCCAGTCCGCCTCTTGCTTCTTTCATGGCTAGTGAAGGAGCACCCAACCACATCCATTTCCACTGGACCACCAACCGCGCATGCTGTACAGCCCAGCGTGTACGCGGGATCCACTAAGCTTATGGATCAGGGAGTCAGCAGGCTGCCCAGTCCACCCCCTCCACCTCCTCGGTATCAAAACCTGCCTAGTCTGTTGGGACATCTGGGACCAGTTGGTGGCAGAATTTGCCACCATCTGCCCCACTGGGAATCATTACCACGGACAGATGGGTTTTACAGATCATCTGAAGGGGCTACTCCCTCCCCTTTGAGACTTATCCTCCAGCCATGCCACCATCATTTGATCACCTGTCAGAGGATCATTTGCAACTTCTTCGTGAGGACGTCAATGCTTTCTTGGCCAAGAGAGCCATAGAGGGGGGCCCTGCACCAGAAGTAGGTCGTGGTTGCTATTCCGGCTACTTTCTGGTGCCCAAAAAGGACAAGGGTCTTCGCTCTATCCTAGACCTCCCATCCCTCAATCTCTTCCTCAAGAAGAAGTTCAAGATGTTAACCCTGGCTCAAGTCCTTTCTGCCCAGGACCCTGGAGACTGGATGGTTGTGTTGGACTTGCAGGATGTCTATTTCTGTATTCCCATCCTGCCAGCCCACAGACGTTACCTACGATTCGTGGTAGGTCACAAGCACTTTCAGTTCACTGTGCTCCCGTTTTGGCCTTTCAAGTGCCCCTCAGGTGTTCACGAAAGTGATGGTAGTGGTTACAGGTCATCTGGGCAGGTTAGGGGTCCCAGTCTTCCCCTACCTTGACGACTTGCTGTTGAAGGTGGACACGCCCCAGAAAGTTGTCTCCCACCTCCAGACTATGGCGAACCTCCTGCATTCGCTGGGGTTCATTATCAACGTGCCGAAGTCACACCTGATTCCCTCTCAAATGCTCCCTTTCATTGGAGCTGTTTTGGACACAGCACAGTTTCAGGCTTATTCTCCCGAAAAGCAAGTCCAGGATATTCAGGCTATGATACCGATGTTTCAGCCTCTATCCTGGTTTTCAGTGAGAATGACTCTGAGGCTGTTGGGCCTCTTGGCCCCCTGCATCCTGCTGGTCCAACATGCCGGGCTCTGCAGTGGGGCCTGAAGTTGCAGTGGGCTCAGCATCAGGGGAATCTCTCCAACATGGTTCAGATCTCAGAGGGAACTGCGAAAGACCTGCGGTGGTGGTTTTCGAATCCAGATTGGGTCAGTGGCAGATTCCTCTCCCTTCCCCCAACCAGATCTCACAGTAGTGACAGATGCATCACTCCTGGGATCGGGCGGCCACGTGGGAGAGGCAGAGATCAGAGGCCTCTGGGCTCCACATCAGCCTTTTGGAGCTCCGGGCGATCCGACTTGCATTGAAAGCATTTTTTCCCTCTCTCAAAGGCAAAGTAGTGCAGTTGTTCACCGACAACACCACTATGTAGTATTGCAACAAGCGGTGCTGAGTAGGGTAGTGGCCCCTTTATCAAGAGGCTGTTTGCTTCTAGACATGGCTGGAACGCCAGGGCATTTCCCTGGTGGTTCAACATCTGGCAGGGTCTCTGAACGTCAGAGCAGACAAACTCCGCCGTCAATGCGTAATCTATCCCAAATGGCATCTCCATCCGGAGGTGGCGCAAGGTCTCTTTCAGCCGTGAGGAGAGCCTGGGTTGGTTCGCCTCCGCAGAGAACACGAAATGTCAACTGTTTTGCGTGTTGGAGTTTCCAAGACAGCACTCTCTCTGCGACACTTTTAGTCACGAGTGGAACTCCGGCCCTCCTTTACCCCTTCTTGCCAATGCCACTTCTGCCCAGAGTTCTGAAGATCAGGTGCTGGGCCCAAATAAGTTTGGCTCCGGACTGGACACGAAGAGTCTGTTATTCCAAGCTCTTGAGCATGGCCATCGATCATCTGATCAGACTGCCCCTTAAGGAGGATCGTCTGTCACATCAGCAGGGGACGGTTGTCCACCCAAACCTACCCAGTTTCTGCCTCCTTGTGTGGAGATTGAGCGGCAGAAATTGATGGCTTTTGACCTTCCTCCCACAGTCTGTAATGTCATCTTGTCAGCCAGTCGTCCCTCCACCAAAACGGTATACGCCTGTCGTTGGAAGAAATTTGTGGCATGGTGTATCAACAAATCTGTTGATTCCCCTCTCTGCACCTCTCTCAAAGGTTCTCCTCTTTATTCTCTCTTGCCCAGCAGGACTCTACTCTGGACACCCTCAAGAGATATTTGTCTGCCACCGCTGCCTTTCTACGGCTACCAGACCAACCTTCCCTTTCCAAATCTCCCATTGTTGGGAGGTTTCTTAAAGGCCTCACTCATGTTTCCTCCTGTCCCATTAATCACGCCCCAGTGGGATTTGAACTTGCTCCTCACATGCCTCGTGCCCCCATTTCGAGCCATTCCACAACTGTCCTATATTGCTCTTAACCCTTAAAACAGCTTTCTCGATTGCTATCACCTCTGCTCGCAGAGTAAATGAGCTCTAGGCCCTTTCTTCGAAGCCACCATTCCTAGCAGTGCATCCTGAGAAAGTGGTGCTTTGTACCCGGGCTTTCTTTCTTCCCAGAGTGGTGACACTTTTTCACATAGGCCAATCGATCACCTTGCCTACTTTTTACGCACCCCCACATTCCTCTCATGAGGAGGAGACTCCACCATCTGGATCCAAAAAGAGTTTTGGTGTTCTATCTAGATCGTACCAAAGAATTCGGGTGGACGATCAACTCTTTGTGGGATATGTGGGTGCGAAGAAAGGGAAGGTGGTGCAGAAGAGGACCATCTCACGATGGGAAGTCCTTTGCATCAAGATGTGCTACGCTTTGGCGAAAAAAGCAACCCCCTGAGTGTTTGCGTGCTCATTCAACCAGAGCAACTGCTGCTACCACAGCGTTAGCACGTGGAGTTCCAGTCCCTGATATCTGTCAGGCCGCAACATGAGTGTTCTTACATATGTTCACAAAACACTACTGCCTGGACAATCTGGACTGCAGGGACGGCTGCTTTGGCCGTTTGGCCCTGCAGGACTTTTTGGTGTGATATTAGATTGCCGCCCACCACTGGGGATGGTATTGCTCGGGTATCTGTTCAAAGGTAAGGAATCTGCAACTAGAAGTATCTATCAGCTGTAAAAGTTACTTACCTTCGGTAAAGATATATCTGGTAGAGACATATTCTAGTTGCAGATTCCTTACTGACCCACCCATCTTCCCCGCACTGCAAACTGATTTCTAGGGAGAGGTACTTCTCTGTAAGGGCCCTAGTTTTGGCACACCATTCTCAGTGTTCTTCATGGCTCTGCACTGCTGGTGTGGAAAGTCATGAAAAGAAACTGATGTCAGCGCGCTGGGGTGGCACCTAATTATGACCGTGACGTCGGCACGTTGACGCCCGCGGAGTCGACTGACGCCACCCAACGGTGCGCAGAGGGACTACTGGCAAAAGTAAGGAATCTGCAACTGGAATGTCTCTACCCGGTATATCGTTACCAAAGGTAAGTAACTTGTACATCAACGCCTGTTCCAGTCCCCTCTGCCCTGCTTTCGGCACCACCTGTGTCACTCCATCAAAAGGAATATATACTCGTCTCAAACGCTGAGACGGAGCAGCCTCAACGCCACACGACACTGGCACCTTTCTGCTTCTGGAGACTCAGCCTTTTTCTCCCAGCATCCCTCTCCCAAGAGCCTGGTGGTGCCGGATTCCATGGCCAAACTCACCCAAGCACATTCCCTAGCATCCCACCAGATAGGATATCAAAGAGACACCAACAGCCTGGCATTGCGGTGCGTAAACACTGTAAGCCTCTTGAGCCAGCCGATATACTTGTGCCTTGTGAGACTCATGCTGCTGGAAGAGGGCTGGGCTATCTTCAACCAGGCATTGCTAGATGGTCGTGACACAGCAAAGTTCACTGTTCGTTGTGGACTGGACCCCACGGACTCACTAGACATGGCCATATCCTCAATGATGGCACTCTGCTGCTATGCTTGGCTGAGATCGACTGAGGTTCACGGGATGTCCAATCTTCTCTGTTGTTTTTGATATCTAAATGTAAAAAATCTAAAGTGGTTAAATAGCTGATGATAGGAAATCCAAAATGTATTTACTCTCCTATACTGTCATGGGCCAAAGTAATATACACAAGTATTTTTGTCAATAAGGCTAATGCTACCTGTGGGCTTAAATACACACCACATAGTCCCAATAACCCGAAATGTATTTTTGCATTAGCCACTTGACAGTGGATTATTATTGTGTTCGTTTGTGTTTTGTATTGTACGTTATGTATTATTGTGGTGAAGAAATACATTTCTATATACGTTTTTGAAAGAAATGCTGTTATGTATATGCTTATAAGAGAACCTATATTACTTTGGCCCATGACGGTATAGGAGAGTAAATACATTTTGTACAGGGAGTGCAGAATTATTAGGCAAATGAGTATTTTGACCACATCATCCTCTTTATGCATGTTGTCTTACTCCAAGCTGTATAGGCTCGAAAGCCTACTACCAATTAAGCATATTAGGTGATGTGCATCTCTGTAATGAGAAGGGGTGTGGTCTAATGACATCAACACCCTATATCAGGTGTGCATAATTATTAGGCAACTTCCTTTCCTTTGGCAAAATGGGTCAAAAGAAGGACGTGACAGGCTCAGAAAAGTCAAAAATAGTGATATCTTGCAGAGGGATGCAGCACTCTTAAAATTGCAAAGCTTCTGAAGCGTGATCATCGAACAATCAAGCGTTTCATTCAAAATAGTCAACAGGGTCGCAAGAAGCGTGTGGAAAAACCAAGGCGCAAAATTACTGCCCATGAACTGAGAAAAGTCAAGCGTGCAGCTGCCACGATGCCACTTGCCACCAGTTTGGCCATATTTCAGAGCTGCAACATCACTGGAGTGCCCAAAAGCACAAGGTGTGCAATACTCAGAGACATGGCCAAGGTAAGAAAGGCTGAAAGACGACCACCACTGAACAAGACACACAAGCTGAAACGTCAAGACTGGGCCAAGAAATATCTCAAGACTGATTTTACTAAGGTTTTATGGACTGATGAAATGAGAGTGAGTCTTGATGGGCCAGATGGATGGGCCTGTGGCTGGATTGGTAAAGGGCAGAGAGCTCCAGTCCGACTCAGACGCCAGCAAGGTGGAGGTGGAGTACTGGTTTGGGCTGGTATCATCAAAGATGAGCTTGTGGGGCCTTTTCGGGTTGAGGATGGAGTCAAGCTCAACTCCCAGTCCTACTGCCAGTTCCTGGAAGACACCTTCTTCAAGCAGTGGTACAGGAAGAAGTCTGCATCCTTCAAGAAAAACATGATTTTCATGCAGGACTATGCTCCATCACACGCGTCCAAGTACTCCACAGCGTGGCTGGCAAGAAAGGGTATAAAAGAAGGAAATCTAATGACATGGCCTCCTTGTTCACCTGATCTGAACCCCATTGAGTACCTGTGGTCCATCATCAAATGTGAGATTTACAAGGAGGGAAAACAGTACACCTCTCTGAACAGTGTCTGGGAGGCTGTGGTTGCTGCTGCACGCAATGTTGATGGTGAACAGATCAAAACACTGACAGAATCCATGGATGGCAGGCTTTTGAGTGTCCTTGCAAAGAAAGGTGGCTATATTGGTCACTGATTTGTTTTTGTTTTGTTTTTGAATGTCAGAAATGTATATTTGTGAATGTTGAGATGTTATATTGGTTTCACTGGTAATAATAAATAATTGAAATGGGTATATATTTTTTTTTTGTTAAGTTGCCTAATAATTATGCACAGTAATAGTCACCTGCACACACAGATATCCCCCTAACATAGCTCAAACTAAAAACTACTTCCAAAAATATTCAGCTTTGATATTAATGAGTTTTTTGGGTTCATTGAGAACATGGTTGTTGTTCAATAATAAAATTAATCCTCAAAAATACAACTTGCCTAATAATTCTGCACTCCCTGTATTTTCTATCATCAGCTATTTAACCACTTTTGATTTTTTACATTTAGATATCAAAAATAACAGAGAAAAAAATAATTGGTGTGCTCCGTGGAAAAAAAATAAATAATTTTTGACCATTTGTTACTGGTTTTCTTTTTAGAAATTCCAGGAGGCACATCATGGCAACGATGTGTTTTAGTGTATGAGCACCCTTAATCACCAACACACTTAGGAGTACTATGGGAATGTGCATTGATATTGCTGTTTAGTGTTGCCAAAGTTATTTTTTCAATCTTCTCTGTTAGACATGCCCTTTGATTGCTCCGGTCTATTCCGCAGTAAGGCTTAACATAGAGCTCTAATGCTTTAGAGTCTACTCACTGCTAGATCCCTAGCCTGTTCCTTGTGTTCCCGACAGCAGTGCTCCTCCTTGTGCCCCTTTCGCCTTGACTGAGGCTTCCATGCATGCCAGCAATTCCAGCCTTCCCAGTCTTTGCATGGCCATGGCACGGACCCCACAGAAGATGTGGAACCCATAACCACGTACTGTCGTGTCAGGTCCCCCGTCCCTCTAGCTGTTGCAGTTTCCAGTCCTCTTTGATGGGCCCTCGATGCACCACAGCTTTCTTGTTGGCTGCAGGATCAAACACCACCTGTCACAGTGGCAAGCAATAACCTCCCTCAAGTGGGTGTCTCAAATCATTCAGCGGGGTTACACCCTTCCGTTTCTGGAACCCCCGTTACTCTTATCCTCTGAGTGGCTGACTATCTCTCCTTGCAACTTCAGGAAGTGCAAGCCCTCTTGGCTAAAGGAGCTATTGAGAAGGTGCCAGCATCAGAAGTAGGGCAAAGTTGTTATTACTGCTACTTTCCTGTGCCGAAAAAGTATAGAGGGCACCTTCTGATCCTAGGACTTCATCCTTTCAACACCTCATGGAAAGAGAAACAATCAACATGATCATGTTGGCTCAAACCTTTCAGCCTTTGATCCTGGAGACTGAACTCTTTTTTCCACATTCCTGTCCTGCAGGCCCACAGGCGTTATCTGCAGTCTTGGTAGGCCAGGGGCATGTCCAGGTTGCTGTGCACCTCTGTGGCCTCACCAATGCTTCATGGGTGTTCACAAAAGTGATGGCAGTGATTGCAGCACATTTGAGGAGGCCAGGGTTTGCAGTCTTCCCTTTCCTTGATAACTGGCTGTTGAAGGTGGGCTCACTGAAGGTAGCAGTCACCCACCTCCAGACTACGGCAAACCTTAAGCATTCTCTGGGCTTCACTATCAGCATGCCAAAATCATACCTGACTCCTTCTCATACTTTCCCTTTTATGGAAGCCATTCTGGACATGGTGCAGTCCTACGCTTACCCTTCAGGGCTGAGAGTCTTGGACATTCAGTCTTGGACATTGTTTGAGCTTCCATCATGGATCTCAGTGATTCTCTGATGCTGTTGGGTCTGATTGCTTTCTGCATCCTGCTGGTGAATCACACGCATGTGTACACTCTGCAGTGGGACCTGAAGTCCCAGTGGACACAGCAGTCAGGGAATATGTCCGACATGGTCGGGATCTTGGAGGAAACTGCAAAAGGTCTGCAGTGGTGGTTAACGGACGACAATTGAATCAGCGGCAGAACACTCCCTTCCCCACCCAGACCTGACTGTAGTGACTGATGCATTACTTCTGGGTTGTGGAGGCAACCTAGAAGAGATAATCAGAGCACTGTGCTGTCTGTCTGATTCTCTGCTCTGTATCAACCTTCTGGACCTAAAAACAAGCTGCTAGGCATTGAAAGCCTTCCTTCTACCAGAGGAAGAGTAGTTCAGATGTTCACGGATAATACTACCACAATGTGGTGTTGCAACAAGTGGCATGGGGTCATGGGCCTGTGCCTCTAGACATAACTGGAACGTCGGGTCATCTTTCGGATCGTACAACACATGGCAGAATCTCTGAATGCCAGGGAAAACTAACTCAACAGTTGATGCCTTGAAGACCAAGAATGGCATCGGCATCTGAAGGTGGTGCTTATCTCCCCCAAGACTGGGAACCTTGGGTTGATCTGTTTGCCACTACTGAGAATGTGTAGTGTCAGCAGTTTTGCATGTTGAAGTTTCCAAAGCACTGTCTCTAGAACACACATTCTGCTTACACTGGAACTCTGGACTCTTGTATGCCTTTAAGCCAATCCCATTTCTGCCCTGATTTTTTTCAAGATCAGGACCAACTTGGCCTAAGTCATCTTGGTGGCTTTGGATGGTCATGGAGAGTTTATCTAGTACTTCAGGGCATGAGAATGTGTGCCGCTTCGGGGTGGAGGGGGACTGATATCACAGCAGCAAGGCAGGGTCTTGTATCTGAACCTGCTGCACTCCACCTTCATGCCTGGAGATTAAGGGGCAACAGTTAAGTTTTTTTTAACTTCATACTAGAATCTGTGATGTTATTCCAGCTGGCATGCATCCCTTCGACAAAAACAGTATACACCTGCTGTTGAGCCAAGTTTGTGGCTTAATGCTCCTCACAGCAAGTGGACTCAGTGTCTCCTTGTTGGAAGTGCTGTTGTGTGTGGGTTTTATGCCGGAACCACGCATTCCGTTGCAACACACATCCTTACCTCGCATACATTACAATGAGAGTGCCATTACTAAGCATATCCCTTCTCACGCATGCCTTTACAATGAATTACATTGTAAAAACTTGTGTTTTTAAAGGCATATCCGTGGTAAAGGTCCTAGCTCAACCGGCCCCCAGTCATTCCAAAAAAATACTCCTCCTTCAACTTGAAACCTAAATGAGTCCAACCATATCTCCCACCCTGAATCCTAAAATAGTCTTCCTGCCCTAAGCCTGAAAACCGACTCCCCGCCCTAAAACCTAGCCCCCCCGCCCCTGTCCCCTCACTAAAACAGTAGCACCCCCAGGCCCAATCCCCCGCCCTATGCCTGAAAACAGTACCCCCCCCCCACACCTTAAAAACTACAAATGCCCCTATGCCTGGCCCAATACCGCCCCCCAGTACAAAAACTGCCCCCCCCCCCCCCAGTCCCCCACCCTAAAACCTAATCCGTATTCTAGGCATGATGACCTCTTGGATTGCCATTACACCTAATGCCAGGCTACCCATGCACCCCTTTGCAGGAATGTTTGATATCCCTTTGGTTACAGGCAGATGGCAATCTGGAGGATACAGTGCTGTTTTGGGCCTTTCAAGGCCCTAATTCCACAAGTGACCATTACCACAGACGCATCACTCAAGGTTTGGGGCGCACAAGTTGTAGATGACTTTAAGGAGTATTGACTACTGAACAAAGGACTAACCACAAACTTTTTAGAGCTCCTAGCATTTTGTTGGTTGTCAAGGCCTTAATCTCGTTAATTCACCAGAAAGTAGCCCTTGTAAGAATGGTCAATATGTCCGCATTGTATCACATAGAGAATACCCCTTCAGCTATCTCAGCTAGCACAGAGCATATTGGAAATGGGCAGTACGTCACCACATTCAACACTTGGCAGAATATCGCTGGGGGGGGATAGACAACAGATTTGCAGACCTCTTAAGCAGGATGCAGCAGCAATTCCCTGAGTGGGAACTCCACCTACAAGTCCTTCAGCACCACTTCCAGATTTGGAGAATGCCAAACATAGATCTCCTTTCAAGATGAGAACTCAAAATGTCAACTTTTTGCCTCCAGGTTTTATCACTGTCACTAGGCAATGCACTAGTTGAATTAGGTAGGAACGTTTGTCTAGGCTTTTCTGACTGTCCCACTGCTTCCATATGTGGTGAGGAAGCGCAGGCAAACGTCTCTCACCCTTGTACCAGTAGCACCCCCATGGGCTTGACAACCATGGTACACCACTCTACTCGAGTTGTTGATAGTCCCTCACAAAAATCTTCTGAACAGACAGTTCCTTCTGATGCAAAATCACAGGACAATTGGACACCCAGATCCCAGACAGCTCAATATGGCTCCTGAAGTTTGAATACTTAAGTCAGCCCTCAGTGTATGGTCATCCTTGAAGCAGGGAGGCATAATACTGCTATAACTGCAATATAGCTATGTATAATTGCTTTTGTACTGCACAACTCCATTGGCCCTATTAACGCTACAGTACAGAATTTATTGTACTCATTGGCCCTATTAACGCTACAGTACAGAATTTATTGTTACGTACTACATCTTCAACGGTCAGGTCTAGCGTACACGTCTGTACGTTTTTACTGTTTAGAATTGTAGTTGTCATAGCATTCGTGAAAGGTTTGAAAAAGGGTAATATAATACTTCCAAGGATTCTACCTGCACCAGTATAGAATCTGACTGTGGTACAAACTAGGCACACAGTTTCCCCTTTTCAGCCCTTATACTGAAGTAGACAGGAGTGTGTTTCATGGAAGATTGCTTTTATAGTGGGGATTACCTAGTTAAGAAGAGTTAGTGAAACATAAGCGCTCACTTACAGGAGCCCTTCTTTCAAATACATCGGGCAGAGTAGTTCTAAGACCCAGTCCAGAGTTTTTGTCTAACACCCTGCGATCCTTTCATCTCAATCAGACCATTGAGCTGCCAGTTTTCTTTGCTAATCCAGAATCTATAGCAGAAAGAGTATTTCACGCTTTGGAGGTTAACAAAGCATTATGAAATTACATTGACAGAGCTAAATCCTATAGGAGAATGCAGTAATTGTTTGTAGCTTTTTCTAACTCTAGACAGGGTCACACGCTGTCCAAAGCAGGTATTGCTAGATGGATAGTGGAATGCATTCAAACTTGTGTCAAGGCAGAGAGGACCTTTTTATCCACCCCCACCCCTCTAACGACACATTGGCAGAGGAAGAATGGCGATTCTATATCTTTGTTAGGTAGCATTCTTATAGATGACATTTGCTAAGCAGCTACTTGGTCAGCCCTACACACATTTACCAAACACTGTGTGGTTGCCCTTTCAAGCCAACAGGCACATGCAGGACTAGCTGTAAAGAAGTTTATTTCAAACATCTGCAGCACCCAGTGACTTGCCATTGTGTGGAACATGTGCATCTACAGCCACACATGCTACGACTGGATTATATTACTTACCTTGTAAGCATCTGTTTGTTGCTAGTAGTGCTGTAGATTAACATGCGCCCACCCACCTCTGAAGTCATTGGTTGTTCCAGATAATACCCAAATAATTCATATATTCACTTTATTTACATTCACATTGCATGACCACAACTAAAGCTGCAGCTCGACTATACCTTCAACCGATGTGCGAAAAACAGTCTGAAGATGGAATCGGTGACAATGTGCATTACCTTGAAGAGGATGCAGCACAGGATAAAGTGACTCAAATTTTGACTTCTAAGTAAAACACAATTTTTTTACATCCGAGCCCCAACACTAGAGGGCAGGAATATGCAGAGCATGTAATTCGACAGCATTACATGCAACAAATAGATTCTTATAAGGTAAGTAATATATTCCTTTTCTTCCTACGCATTCCTTTCTGTAAACTATATTGAGAGAATGTTACGTTTAATATGAAGTGTTTCAAAATTTCCACACTGCAAGAAGCTTTAGACTATAAAGCCTCTGTACTTTAACATTTGCCTCCGTAATGATGGTCACTGTTGTGATGTAGCGGATAGGCTTATTATATGTGAAATCTCACTGAAACAGTATAATTTTTTCAGACTTGTCTTTTAAATAGAATTGCTGCGCAGCCTCTGCAAATGCTGTTATTGGAGCGCCAACTCCAGTTATAAATTATATAAGTGTAGCTGACGAAGATGTGTTGGCAATTGCTGTGTAATAAATCAAATTCTTACATCTCTTTTCTATTCTGCTTGCCGAAAATGTTAAAGGCCATTATATTTAAGGCTTTGAATGCTCTCCTCCTTGGTAGGAATAACCTGTTATAGCCATGCTAACAATAGATATTCC
This sequence comes from Pleurodeles waltl, assembly GCF_031143425.1. Taxonomy (NCBI): domain Eukaryota; kingdom Metazoa; phylum Chordata; class Amphibia; order Caudata; family Salamandridae; genus Pleurodeles; species Pleurodeles waltl. The sequence goes on from NC_090444.1 coordinate 409,091,130, forward strand.
TTTCATAAAATCTCTACATCACTTATCCTCCTCTCCTGTGTTGGTATGCTGGTCTGTTTAATTATGATTGTAGGTCAAGACATCTGGACCAGAGGACAGGCAGTACTTTGTGCCTGTGGTAGTGCATGGTGCACTGGGAATGGCCTGGACATGCCCAGCACCTCTGTTTTTTACCATTTCACACTAGGATCAGTCACCTGCTTTTTGTAGAAGAAGGTACCTATTACTTATTTGTCAGTTTGCTGCATATCAGCACTGTTATTACCCTTAATAGTGGTACTGATAAGTGTATCCGTGTCCTGGTTCAAACCAGCTCCTTAGTTGGTAACATGCTAAGTTTAACAATCACTGGTGAAGTGTGTGTTGCCGATGCATTGCATATTTTTATGTAGACAAGATTTCTCCTTGTTCCAAGACTTTGATTATTACTTGAAATAGGCGAATAACTTTAAAAAACTCTTGAACAACAGTATAGGATGTCTCACTTCTCCAAATCATTGTCTTTGCTACTCATTGCAGCAACTTTAGAATTGTTTTTGCAAAAATTAAGCATGCCACGTTTTTTAGACCAAGACTCCTGTGCTATATTAATCATTATTCACTGTTATGTAACTATCAAATTATAAACCTGGCACACCACTTCTACTGTACGTTCCAGATGTGCAGGGAAATTCTGGGTTCTTAGCTCAGAAGTTGCTCTTCACATACTCATCCTGTTTATTTTTGGTAAGATCCAAATCGACTGAGTCAGTGGGGAACCGAGTATGATGCAAACACTGCTAGATTATTTCCCCTTCACATCCTTGTGTCTCACTTTTTTAAAGTTATTGCCAGGAATGTGGTACAGGGTCTTGAGACTTTGAAAATGGTTTGTGATTCTGAAAGAAAACACAGAGGATCTGTGAAATGAAAAGTTCTGTACATTACATCTGAGACTCTTTGAATTTAATTCCAGGGTTTATATCCACGCAAGACTCTTTACAGTATTGGGGTTTGCATCTCCTCTGGTGTGCATAGATACAAAGGACAGTGGCTGTGTAAGACGTTTGCACCTCCTATACATAAGTATATTGTGGTATAGCAAACAATCAGTACATTAGTATCTAGTAACATAGAGGGTGCCCAACTGGTAAGCATCCAGCCACTAAGAGTGCAGTAGTATCATTTGAAAAATCAAATGATACTTAAAAGTTCCTTAATGTTGTACCAAGGCACACCATAAAGGTCCGATTCTTCTTGTTGTGTCAGTAAGAGTTTCAATTCAGTACTTGTATATGGTAGCGTTTTTATTCATCCAAGTGTAACATATGGTAACATCCATCGTGAATCCAGAGATACAACAGCCAACACATGTTTCGTCAACATGACTTCCTCAAGGCACAAAGGTAAGTAAAATTCCAAGTCGCCAAATATTTGTTAATGCATTTCTAAGCACAGAGAAATCCTAATGGTGTAGTAGTCAAGACCAAGTACGTTGAACCTGATTTTTTTAAGCAATAGACACGACCATGATAAGCCTGTCAGACATTGTAAAGTTGTCAATACGATAAGTATCGGCTACGCAGGGTGCTGCCATTTCCCTCTTTTAAGCACCACCGTCATGATCATAACTTGCATCAGAGGAGCAAATATCAAGGTAACCAAATGTCCCCTGGTGTGCGTGTCAACGCATGGTGACCATTAGTCCTCAAGAAGAAAGAATTACTAATATGCCTCGTGACCTCTTCATCATCCTTGACATACTTTCTCTTATTGCAGTGTTTTGTTCTTTTAACATATTTTATTGTAGTTTCATTTAACCATTTGGCAGATAGTCATAATACTGTACAATACAACATATAACAATCTTGTTATCTAATGCCTAATTTCTACCTGATCCTTAGAATACTGCTTACTAAGAGACCTAAAATCGCAGTTATTCCCCTAACATCCCCCCCCTGTCAACAGCACCTACAGCCCCTCACCCCAGGTGAGCCCAGTGATGCACTGTAATAACATCAGTGGAACTGGATGTGTCATGGTTAGGTGTGGCCTTCCTCTCATTGTGTGTGATGGTATTCAACTCACCCATCGTACGTATACCCCCCAAATCTGTAAACATAAGGGAAACTGCCAGTAGTCAGAACTCAACTAAGTCTCTTTTGTCTATTATTAATCAATAATTCAGTCGGGTCGGTTCAAACTGGTTTTCCGCTCCAAAGGCTTCTATCACCATCTCCCAGCCCTGAGCCTCTTCTGGAGGTCTCATTCCTCTCTTGGCCTCCTGATAGAGAATATTTCCCTCACAACTAGCCCATTTAGTCAACTCTCTTCTCCATTGGGATATTCTCGGTCCTGCTGGGTTCTTCCAGGGCATTGCGATTTCTCTTTTTGCCAGTGCGTAGGCCAGGTCCTGAAACTTGAGTTACCTTGTATTTGGCTGAGTGCGGCAACCACCCCAGCAGGCAATGACCCATTGTGCAGGGAATTTCCCTTCCTATAGCTCGAGCCACAATCCGGCTCACCTCTGCCAAGTATACCTCCAACTTAGGACAGTCCCAAAGCACATGCTTAAATTCCACACCTGCCAGACCACATCTCAGGCAACCTACACTTTCTGTTCCAAAGTACCTGTTGATCCGTCCGGGGGTAAGGTATGCCCGATGCAGTACATAAAAATTGATAAACTTAAATCTGGCATTTTAAGTCATTTTAGGGATCCCCTCTAGGATGCGCTCCCAGTCCTCATCGGTAATATCAACGCCCAGGTCTCCCTCCCAAGCCAATTTAAGTTTGGTCAGTGGGAAGGTCCTGTCAGCCCGAATCCTGTAGTAGAGGTTTGACACTGCTTTATATTTGCCGGAAGAAGTCACCAGATATGTACAGGTTGCCTGTGCAGGAGGCTCCCCCACACCCCTGCCAGTGCTTACGAATACTGGCCAGTAGCGAACCATATAATAGGAAATGTCCTCTCTGTAGCCCGAATACTGCTCTGAGGGCCTCAAAGGGTATCATTGTCCCTTCTTTAAACAGTGTTCCCACAGTCTGGATTCTGGCCACTACCCAAGTCTTGAGTCCACTCCGATGGGGGTAGGGACCGCAGGGACAACAGAAGGAGCTCCGGGGAGTAGGGAGCCCTTATTTTGATTTTGCATAGGAAACCTTTCCAGCATTGAGTCAAATTTTATTAAAATCTGAGGAGTCCTGCTTCCCATCGCCCGAGCCTCTTGGCAATACCTCAATTAACCTAGTCCCTGGCGGGGTGAATGACTTCACTCTCGCCCCCGGCTCTACTCTACTTGCAATCCATTGCGCCAGCCACTGGAGTTGTGCTGCTAGGTAGTAAGCTTCAAAATCTGGAACCGCTAGCCCTCCATCCGTGGAGTGCCTCTGGAGTTTGGTGAAAGCTACTCTCCTCCGCCCACTACCCACAGGAATGCCACAACCATTGTTTCCAGCTCCTTAAATATATCCCTGGGTATCCATACTGGCAGTACTGTAAAATGGTACAGCAGCTGCAGTAACCCTATTTTAAGAATCGCTACCCTCCCCGCTACAGATAAAGGTAAGGTTTGCCAAAAAGCCATACTGGACCTTAGTGATCACAGGGAGCCCTCTACATTGCTTTCTAGGATATCCTGTGGGTCGTGAATAATCTTAACTCCCAAAAAGGGGAGACAGCTTGGAACCCATTTGATCATTCCTAGCCCCAGCGGCGCCGCCACGGAAGGTCTCAAAGGGAACAATCCGGTTTTATCCCAGTTCACTCCCAGGCCAGAGTGAACTGCATTTGCTGTGCCCGGGGTAGATCTCTGTGTATGTCCTCCAAAAATATCAGCAGATCCTCTGCATACAGGGCTATCTGATGCCTCTCGCCTCCTGCCATTATTCCCAGAGCACCCGCCCCCCCCTGCGTGCCGTGGCCGCCAATGGCTCCATCGCCAAGGCGAAGAACAACGGCGACAGGGGGCATCCCTCTCTAGTGCCCCGCTCAACCACATAACTTCTGGATATTGCCCGCCCAGTACATACTCTAGCTGTAGGTTTGGTATACAACAGTCTTACCCAGGCGATATACTCTGGCCCTAACTTGAGCCGGGACATCACGGCGTAAAGGAACTCCCATTCTAGACCCCAGGTGCTGTACTATCTGAACTCTGATCCCTCATGACTGCCAGTAATCTGCAAATGTTATCCGCTGTGTTTCGCCCAGGGATAACTCCCGCCTGATCTGGGTGTATTAGTGTTGTCATATGTGGAAGGAGTCTAGTGGCCAGAGTCTTACTGAGGATCTTATAATCCAGGTTCAAAATGGATAATGGTCTGTATGCCCCGGTCTCCGTTGGATTTTTACCAGTTTTTAGCAAGGGTATTATTGCTTCTCGTGCTGATGTTGGTAACACTCCCTGCTCTTTGCCGGTCCTATATAAAGTCTCCAACCTTGTAACCAGTAGATCTACGTAGGTGGCATAGAATTAACAGGTAGACCGTCCGTCCCTGGAGTCTTCCTCTTGCTAAATCGCCAATGGCCCTCTTGAGTTCTGGCTGCATAATGCCCCTCCCAACAGCCCGCAGTATCTGGAGGTAATGACCCGAGTTGCATCTGGGATAAATAACTTGCAGTAGAATCCCTGACATATCGGAGTTTATTTTTATACAGCTGTTCGTAGTAGGTCATGAAGTGTGGGTTAATTTGCTCCTGCCCATATATATGGCCCCCTTGCCCTGTTGTCATGTCCAATATGGCTGAGTTCCTATGAGGTTGTGATACCACCCATGCCAGCATCCGGCCCGCCTTGTCTCTCTCCCCATACGCCCGTATAAGGTAGTTTCTGTAATCAAAGCATCGGAGACGCTCTGCGCAGTCTGCCACTGTTTCTCTAAGCTCTAGTATAGTGTGTTGTAGGTGTGAATTTTCGGGTCTCTTTTTCTCGGCCTCTCTTAGCTTATCTTTTGCCAGCTCCGTGTCCCTGATAAGAGTCCTACAGACCCCCACCGCTCCAACTATGCATCTCCCTCTCACTACCACCTTAAAAGCATCCCATTCAATCAGGGCTACTGGTCGAGGCCTCATTCTCTGTGAAGAATTGAGTAATATGTTTTCAACTCCCCTTGAACGTGCGCATCGTCTAATGTTTCTGGGTTCAGTCTCCAAGTTGGGATGCGAGGGGGGTGGCGAGCCCCACCACAGTGATAACAAAAGGGGGTTGTGATTGGAGAGAGTGCTGCTAAGTACTCAGTGTTGTATATATGCAGGAAGACATTTGACGTGCAAAAAACACATCAAGTCTGACATATAGCTCATGCAACTGGGAGAAATACGAATAGTCCCTATCATCAGGGTGCAACCTCCGCCAGGCATCAATCGGCCCCCAATTTGTTTGCCAGGATGAAAATTGTCGTGCCACCCTCCTCAAAGGGGAGTCGTGCAATGGTGGGTTGGAGCGGTCCATAGTGGGGTCCACCACACAGTTGAAGTCCCTTATATTCCACAGAGGAATTTGTATGAATCCAACAAAGCCATACCGGTGCTTCTCTCACCAAATTGGTTATGCCCCAAACTGTACCACCAACCATAATTAAGGTCTCTACCATCCCACAGCACTGCTCAAGCTCCACTGTTATTTCCCTCTGTAGCTCACCTATCCCCATAAACTGACCCCAACAAATAACATCCCAACTCCCCTTCCCCAGGACAAAAGTTTGAACGTCTCATCAAAACTCAGTAATTAGTTCAACTAGTCTATCGAAACAGGGGGTACTCCTAGTTTGTACAAGGAGTGTGCCGCAACGCCAACCCCCGTTCCCGGATTACGGAATTCTCAGGGATTTGTGGACCCAGTCTCCTTCTGACTGATGAAGCTGCCTGCCACAGAGCTTGGCAGCGTTACCATGATGTCAGCCGCAGCTGTACCAGTCGTGATGGCTTACCATCTATTCCTATTGAGTCCAGTAGTGAGCCTCTCAGATGATAGTCAGACGTACCCGGTGTCACTTCTGGGCCTGTCCTGTCTGTGTGTGATACTTCCGATTCCTGCTCTGAATCTTGACTGTTCCAGTTCTTCATTTATCCGCGCAAAAGCTCCGAGGTCGGAGCCGCTCAAGGAAGCATCCGCTACCATTGCTTTTTGTCGTTCCTTTTGCATCTCTATGTGGGAAGGGCTACCCACTTTACGGGCCTTGCTATGCCTGTTTCCCCTTTGCTGTTCTGTGCACGAGTGCCCTGTCAAAAGTTTTCCTTCCGCCGGTGTTTATCAATCCACTGCCAAACTTCTGCTGCGTTAAAAAAAAAAAACTGTGTGCCTTCTTTAGCCACCACTCTGAGTTTTGCAGGGAACAACATCCCATATTGGAACCTCAATTGCCGCAGTTTTTATTTTGCATCTCTGAAAGTGGCTTTGTTTCTGCACATCCCGGTAGAAATCGGGAAGATACGAATCATATGATTGTCCAAGATGCAATATCCTTTTTACCTGCTTTGACTCAACAAATAGTCTGTCCTTATAATGGAGTGGTCAAGCTACTATTGGTTTGGGGGGGAGGTGCGCCCCGGTGGTGGGGAGCATGCCGGGACCCTATGCGCTCTTTCAATCCCAAAGAAAGGAGATAGTCCATCCTCAGCTACTTCCTCTTTAAGCCAGCGCTTGAGAAATTCGAGCGCTGGCTCGAATTCGAGGCCAGTCTTTTCAGTACGTTCAGGCAGGCCAATCATGCCGATATTATTTCGCCGTGATCTGTTTTCCGCTTCTTCAGCTTGCAGTTCCAGGTCTCTGATTCGCTTCTCCATCTGCTGCGCCATCTTGGTTGTATCTTTAACTTCTGGCAGAAGCTCCTCCATCTGTCTATCCGTAGTGGCTACCTTTTTGGCCAGGCGACAGTGGTTGTCTCTAAGTACTGTGAGGTCTGTGGCCAGGGCGTCCATTTTGCCTTCTAGGGCTATGCGGGAGGCTGTTATGGCCTACAACATATCTTGAAGGGTGGGGTCCCCGCACTGCCCTTCAGGAGAGGTATTCTGGGTTCCCCTCGGGTCAGCCATCTCCTCCGCGACTGTCTCACTTTTTTGTTTCACGTCCCTTTTTCGACCAGTCTTACCCATCATCTGGGACACCTTTCCTATTCCTTCTTGACGTTGGGGGGTGGACCCGGCCTCCCCCTTTTCCGTATAGTCTTTCTGTACTTCCAATTTTAATCTGTGCTGCTTTTGTAAGTTTACTGCTGCACAATTCCTTGTCCCTGTTGGAGGGAACGTCTCCCGTTGACAAAAGGAACGGATCTGGGTAGAGCCTCACCGGCCCAATCCTCAGGGTTCCACCCTGTCCCTGGGTTTACCAGTGGTACTCACAGTTTCGGGCAGCTCCAATGGGTCTCCTTGTCAGTACTGCGTAGGCCCCACACCTCTGTCAGGTGTCTCTGCTGGCGGGGGGTACAAGATTCGTTGCGGCCCTCCGCCTCTGTACGCTTCAAGTTGGGGCCTATGACTCAAACGGGGCAGTTACGGCGCTTCTATGATTTACGCCGATCACCTTACGTCTCGGAGTCTCCGCCACCGTGCTCCCTGGGACAGTGATTTCACCCGGAGCTCCCCTCACTTTGTCGCCAGCTGCTCCACCGGTATTGGGCGTTCATCTGGCACCTCCTCTCTGATCAGCGGTCTGCCGTCTTCGTCTCCTTAATTGCGGCCGCCATATTAGTTTTCTCGCGGCCTGAGCTGCGCGGCACTCCAGCTTCGGGCCCCAGCCTCTGTGCAGGCTGGCTGTCCCACAATTAGTCCCAGGGCTTCCCTGCACCTTCAGCCACACATTTGGCTGGGCTGGGGGTCCACTGTAATTCAGGATGTACCAAGGTGGGGGGATTGAGAGCGGGAGCCTCACGAAGAGACTTCTTCCGCCATCTGCGTCAGGCCACACCCCATCTCTTATTGCATTGTTGATGCTTAAGATGATGGTCTTTAAAATCTTGGCTCCCATTCACACCTCTTTTCTAATTTCTAGAGAAAGGTATGTTGAATGGCATGTCTGGCTGTAGATACACATGCTTTGCGTCCGCATCTAGTGTTGGGTCCGGAGTGTTGCAAGTTGTTTTTGTTTGAAGATTCTTTTTGAGTCCCAGGATCGAGTGACTCCTCCTCTTTGTTATATTGCGCATGGGCACTGAGTCCTTTGTTAGATTGTTTTCTCTCTGCCGTCTGGTTCGGAAGTGTTCCTCTCGTTCTGATTTTTCTCAGCTCAGCTTATTGTGAACTGTTCTCTTCCGTCTTTAGATCAACGATGGAATGGTACCCCAATCATGTTTTCTCTGTATTGCTTCAACGGTCTGAATTTCAGCTCCAGGTGCTTACTCGCAGCCCTTTGGGACCTTCTCGCCCGTCTCGGGCCTACTCCTTCATGTGGCCTCGGACTAAGCAGGGCTAATGAAATGGACTGCATTTCAGTTTTGCCCACGATGCCACTCTAAATTTCCCCACACTGACCAACATCTGATGTGTAGTTTGTCTTTCTCCCTGGATCACAAATAAGAGTTGAGACACCTGCTGTTCCTGTCACTCGAAGAAGATGCTCCAGGACTGAAGAGCTCATGTTTGGAAATGGTGTCCAAAACTCCAAATGACACCTGATATCTTTGGGGAAGAACACTCGCAGAGGAGCCACACCAAATGGAGGCCTTCTCCATCAAGGATTCAGTCAGATGGACAATCCAATATTGAAAGTCAGCCAGTGACTTTGGTGCAACCTGTGACTAGAATAATCGTTACTCCCCAAACAAAGTCTGTGAAAAAGCCCCACAAAGAGAAAGAGACCGCTGGACTGCCACTGCCTCTGGGCCGTGGTAAGACCCAAAACTCCCCCTTGGATGCCGCCCACCCGGCCTGCCACAGAATATAGCCAAGACTCATCTTCAGCATCATCCTGCGGCTCGATCGGTTCACATATAGCTCTGGGATCGAGCTGACTCATCGACCTGAACACTTCCAAACTGTCCAAGAAAGCCTCCTTATCTGCTTCACATCGACTGAAGTCTTCGGTACCAAATATTTCAGAACACAAGGCTGTGCCTCATAAAGACACCCCGATCACTCTTCTGGCATCCCTTCACCAGTTGAATTAATTTTAGAGGTCACGGATGCTCGTGGGCGCCAGCTCCATATTTAAAAAAATAAAAAATAAAAAGATCAGAAAGAATCTTCCCATACCACCTCCCCTCCTCCCCACCCCTGTTCCATTAAAAAGTAAGTTAACCTTTGAAGAGGACATTTCTCCACCCCCAAAAAAAGGCCTCCACGAAAAAGGCTCTAATTTGGCCTTCTCCTCCTCATTCTCCAATTCTTATTTCCACCCCTCCTCCTCAACATTCTCCTGTACCTCTTCCTATACCACAGTTTTTACCACAGGGTTCACCCTTTATATCAAGATGATGACTTTGGTGATGCACCTCATGATCTAGATCCATGGGATTCATTTATCCAGATCCCATAGTACGGAGTGATCCAGACCTATACCCTGCACGACCATCACCACCTGAATATTCTACATCATATCATCAGGTGATAACAAGGGAAGTGGCATTCCACAATGTCCAGTTACACACTTACTCTACTGAACAGGATTTCCTCTTTGACACGCTTACAGCTACACAGTCAATTCCTCCCCATGCTACCCAGCATGCTTTGTCTTGCTGATGAGATTTTTAGAGCACCTGTAAGGTACAGAGTTATCAGCATAAGGTTGATCTAAAAAATAAAATTAAAAAAAATACAAACCTACAGACCCTCTTTATACGAGCTCAAGTCCCTCCTGTTTCTATTATGGTCAGCACAGCATGAAAATATGCACATAGTCTACAGGAGATTTCCCCCACCTCCTGACAAAGAAAGTAAGAAAATAGATGCAGCAGAAAAGAGTAGCAGCACAGGCTGCCAATCATTGGAGTATCACCAGTTCGCAAGCACGGTATGATAGGACCCAATGGGATCTCCTTCAGTATGTCATAGAGCATGGATACTCAAAGCACAGCCCGGGGGCCGCATGCGGCCCACTTGACCTTTACATGCAGCCCCCTGGACAACAGGAGTACAGGGTTGCTCTTCACTAGATCGTAAATAAGGAGGAAATCGTTTATTTCAAGGTTAACTGGTGTTGCGGAAAGAAAGTAACCAGGGAGTCCTGAGCTTCACTTTAGAAGCAAGTTCATTTTTAAAGACCTCTTGCAGCAAAAGTGTACAAATGTAACAGTCACTTCAAAATTCAAAAAGTATATTAAGTTAACATACAGTCCATTTCACCCAAGTATAATTTATTGTATCAGTGCAATGAGAAATATTAATTTAAATGTGTTGGTTTTGAAACCAGAATTTAGAAACATTCATTTTCACTTCCACCCTGACAAATAAGCCAATAGTAAATTAAACAAGCAAGTCAGATGTTTTGAGCACTTTTTGAGTGGCCTGGGTTGCTATTATAGATGAACAACATTATAGTTTATTTAATCAAACACAGAAGCAGATTTGTGCGGTGCAGACCCTGAACCTAAAATTAAGCAATTGCCTTGGATCACACAATTTGGAAAAGTGGGGAAGCTAAGATAAATACCAGGTTTTCTAGTTTCGTATTGCTCAATTAAGCCACAAGATGTAACCCTTCGCTTTACCTACCAAAACTTAACCGCCACTTCTCCCAACCCCCTCGCCTGACAGCCATTCCACTGGCATTGATGCGGCCCTCTGTCATATCACAGACCAAACTTTTTGGCCCCTGGGAAAATGTTTGTGAGTACTCATGTCAAAGAGGAACATCACAAAAGGGCACAAGAAATGGTGTCAGCAGGTCAAGCTTTCGCCAGAAATTCCATTTGTTGTGCCCCAGATACATGCATGCTTGGTTTAGGTGTTCAGGCTTCAAGACTGAATTACAGCAGGCAGTACTGAACATGCCATCTGGACAACAAGTGGATACACTTAAAAAACTTAGACTCAGACAGCTAAAGCAATGGGGGCACTACTAAACACTGCACAACATGGTCATTTTTTATTAGTCACCATTCAGAGGAGGCTTGAAACCATTGTCTACATAGCCCTCCACCTCCCAAACCAAACAAGCCTCCCATGTTTATAACCAAGGTTCCTTTAGGGGAATCGTACAAGGGCACAAAAAACAAAGGCAGAGGTAAGGCATCCAACTCCCAAGGATTTTCATCCAGTACCTGTCAATGACTACCTACACCTTCCACCACCTCCACCCCTCTGGTAGGGGGAAGAATAAGACTTTTACCTATAGTGGTCCGATATCACCATATACCAGTGTGTCCTTTCAGTTAACCAGCATGGTTACTGTCTGGTGCTCACTTCCAAACCACCAAACATTCCCCCTCACTCACAAATTCTCCTAAGAACACCTTACACTTCTCCAAGAAGAGGTTCAATCCCTCCTTCTCAAAGGGGCCATAGAACCAGTCGCCTTGTTACATCAAAGATCAGGCGTGTACTCCCTATATTTCCTTATACCTAAGAAGGAGGGATCCCTATATCTCAGACCATTAAATCTCTACATTCTTTCAGAGCATTTCCAATGGTCAATTCCAAATTTCCAGATGTCATTCCACTGTTACAGCAAGGCAACTTTATGACCGTGTTAGATCTAAATGATGCTTACTTTTATATTTCTATTCACCCAGCACACCACAAATATCTCAGATTCTTAGTTGCGGGAAAGCATTACCAGTTCAAGGTTTTACCTTTCGAGGTCACAACCGCTCCCAGGACTTCGCAGCGTGCATATTAGTAGTTGCTGCGTATCTCAGATGTCCACACATTCATGTCTTCTCTTATTTGGACGAGTGGCTCATCAAAGCTAGTACGTTACAACACTGTCAGCTACTCACGTGGCAAACAGTAGGTCTCCTTTACACTCTGGGATTCACAATTAGCTTTCAAAAATCCTATCTCCAACCTTTGCAGGTACAACCTTATCTATGGGCAGTGCTCAATGTGCAATTAGGGTTTTATCCAAATCCCGCTCTGATGCAAACTTTTCAAACTTTAATTTCCCAGTTATGGGAAGACCACACCTACACACTAAAAACTGTGATGCGACTAATTGGAATGATGGCATCTTGCATTGCCGTTGTACCTTATGCCAGACTACACATACGTCCCCAATAACAGTGTCTGCCTCGTCAGTGGTCTGTCACAGGGTCATCTGGAACATCTAGTGGTGTTGGGCCTCCAAACTCACCGTGCTCTGCAGTGGTGGAATTCCACCAACCTTTCTAAGAGTCCTCTTTAGACCTTGTGCCTCAAATCATTCTGACCAGACTCATCACAGACAGGTTGGGGAGCTCACCTACACAATCTCACAATGCAAGGTCTATGGGATCCCAGTCATCAGTTTTTACATATCACCTGGCATTTCAAGCCATCTTCATAGCACTGAAGGCTCTTCTGCCCCTCCTGCACAAAGTGATTCTAGTCTGTACAGCCGTGACAGCTATGTATTAACTACAAACATAGGGAGGGACACGTTCATCTCAGCTGTCACTTCTTGCTCAAACAATATGGAAATGGGTGATTCACCACTACATTAAATTATTGGCAGAGTATCTCCCAGGCAACGACAACCGATTTAGCTCAGCAGGATGCAGTCACAAGTCCAGGAATGGGAGCTCCACCCACAAGTCCTTCAACAGTACTTTCTAAAGTGTGGAGCACCACAAATAGACCTAGAAAACTTTTCTTCCAGATACCCACACCCTCAGTCCAAGGGCAATGCTCTATGGATAAATTGGTCAGGGATATTTGCTTTCACTTTTCTGACGTTCCCACTCATCCCATCTCTAGTTCGCAAATTGAGGCAAACCTCTCCTTATCATCCTTGTAGCTCCCACATGGGCACGTCAACCTTGGTTCATGACATTTCTGGATCTATCACTAGTTCCAAATGAGAAGCTCCCCCATAGGCTAGACCTTACTCAGGATCAAGGACAGATAAGGCATCCAGACCCCAAATCTCTCAGCCTTGCACTATGGCTCCTAAAGTCATGGTTCGGTTACTTAAAACTACTGCCAGAATGTATGGACATTCTGAAAAAAAAAAAAAAGCACGTAAACCTACAACCAGAAAGTGTTACGCTGCAAAATGTAACCTGTCAACCCGAACACATTGACCCAGTCAACGCTTCTGTTCGACATTATTTGCTACATTTTCAGAAAGCAAAACTAGCATATTTATCTATTTATCTTCATTTAGCAGCTATAGCTGCATGTCTCCAAAAGAGACAGCATTGCTCTCTATCCAGAATACCAGTTAAGGCTTTCATGGAAGGCCTTAATCATCCCATCCTGGGTACCACCACTCCCATAATGGAATCTTAATGTTGTTCTTACTAGGCTCATGGGTCCACCTTTTGATCCAATGCATTCATGTTAATTACAGTTCCTTTCAGGGAAAGGGGCTTTCCTAGTAGCTGTCACTTCCCTAAGACGTGTAAGTGAGCTCCAGGCCTTACCTTTAGAAGGACCATTCTTCCAAATCTACAGGGGTAGAGTAGTTCATCGAACAAACTCTAAATTCCTTCTAAAAGTTTTCTCAATTTGATATTAACCAGTCTATTCAATTAAGTCTTTTTTCTGCAGCCAGACTCTCTAGCACAAAGAACTCTTAACACATTAGATGTTAAGAGCTCTCATGCATTATAATGACGGAACCAAAGAGTTTAGGAAATCAAAACAACTTTGTAGCATTTTAAATACCTCAAAAGTGTAACCCAATATAAAAAAAATGGTAAAGCCAGACAGATAAACACATTTATTTAAACTTGCTGTGCTAACGCCAAAAGCAGTTACCTATTACCCACAAGGCACACTCCACTAAAAAGAAAGGTGCTTCTATGGCTTTTCTCTGTACTACCCACACAGATTTAAGTGAAGCTGCTACGTGGTCTACACCGCATACATTTGCTAAGCCCTATTGTGTAGATGTACTAGCATACCAACATTCCAGTGCTGGCCAGGCAGCACTCAGAACACTTTCAGTTAATGTAGGAAGTTGGCTCTGTATGCACTATTTCAAAGTAAGGAATAGTATGCACAGAGTCCAAGGGTTCCCCTTAGAGGTAAGATAGTGGCAAAAAGAGATAATACTAATGCTCTATTTTGTGGTAGTGTGGTCGAGCAGTAGGCTTATCAAAGGAGTAGTGTTAAGCATTTGTGGTACATACACACAGGCAATAAATGAGGAACACACACTCAGAGACAAATCCAGCCAATAGGTTTTGTTATAGAAAAATATCTTTTCTTAGTTTATTTTAAGAACCACAGGTTCAAATTCTACATGTAATATCTCATTTGAAAGGTATTGCAGGTAAGTACTTTAGGAACTTTGAATCATTACATTAGCATTTATACTTTTTTACATAAAACACAAATAGCTGTTTTAAAAGTGGACACAGTGCAATTTTCACAGTTCCTGGGGGATGTAAAGTAATGTTAGTTTTAACAGGTAAGTAAGTCACTTACAGGTTTCAGTTTTGGGTCCAAGGTAGCCCACCGTTGGGGGTTCAGAGCAACCCCAAAGTTATCACACCAGCAGCTCAGGGCCAGTCAGGTGCAAAGGTCAAAGAGGTGCCCAAACCACATAGGCTATAATGGAGAGAAGGGGGTGCCCCGGTTCCAGTCTGCCAGCAGGTAAGTACCCGCGTCTTCGGAGGGCAGACCAGGGGGGTTTTGTAGGGCACCGGGGGGGGGACACGAGTCAGCACAAAAAGTACACCCTCAGCAGCGCGGGGGCGGCCGGGTGCAGTGTGGGAACACGCGTCGGGTTTCCAATAGTTTCCTATGGGAGACCAAGGGGTCTCTTCAGCGATGCAGGCAAGGGGGGGGCTCCTCGGGGTAGCCACCACCTGGGCAAGGGAGAGGGCCTCCTGGGGGTCACTCCTGCACAGGAGTTCCGTTCCTTTAGGTGCTGGGGGCTGCGGGTGCAGGGTCTTTTCCAGCCGTCGGGAAATGGAGTTCAGGCAGTTGCGGTCAGGGGGAGCCTCGGGATTCCCTCAGCAGGCGTCGCTGTGGGGGCTCAGGGGGGACAACTTTGGTTACTCACAGTCTTGGAGTCGCCGGAGGGTCCTCCCTGAGGTGTTGGTTCTCCACCAGTCGAGTCGGGGTCGCCGGGTGCAGTGTTGCAAGTCTTGCGCTTCTTGCGGGGAGTTGCAGGGGTCTTTAAATCTGCTCCTTGAAACAGAGTTGCAGTTCTTTTGGAGCAGGGCCGCTGTCCTGGGGGAGTTTCTTGTCTTTCTTGAAGCAGGGCAGTCCTCAGAGGATTCAGAGGTCGTGGTCCCTTGGAAAGCGTCGCTGGAGCAGGTTTCTTTTGGAAGGCAGGAGACAGGCTGGTAAGTCTGGGGTCAAAGCAGTTGGTGTCTTCTGTTCTTCCTCTGCAGGGGTTTTTCAGCTCAGCAGTCCTCTTCTTCTTTTAGTTTCAGGAATCTGTTTTCCTAGGTTCAGGGAAGCCCTTAAATACTAAATTTAAGGCCGTGTTTAGGTCTGGGGGGTTAGTAGCCAATGGCTACTAGCCCTGAGGGTGAGTACACCCTCTTTGTGCCTCCTCCCAAGGGGAGGGGGGCACATCCCTAATCCTATTGGGGGAATCCTCCATCTGCAAGATGGAGGATTTCTAAAAGTTAGTCACTTCAGCTCAGGACACCTTAGGGGCTGTCCTGACTGGCCAGTGACTCCTCCTTGTTGTTCTCATTATTTTCTCCGGCCTTGCTGCCAAAAGTGGGGGCTGTGGCCGGAGGGGGCGGGCAACTCCACTAGCTGGAGTGTCCTGCGGTGCTGGAACAAAGGGGTGAGCCTTTGAGGCTCACCGCCAGGTGTTACAGCTCCTGCCTGGGGGAGGTGTTAGCATCTCCACCCAGTGCAGGCTTTGTTACTGGCCTCAGAGTGACAAAGGCACTCTCCCCATGGGGCCAGCAACATGTCTCTAGTGTGGCAGGCTGCTGGAACCAGTCAGCCTACACAGATAGTTGGATACAGTTTCAGGGGGCACCTCTAAGGTGCCCTCTGGGGTGTGTTTCACAATAAAATGTACACTGGCATCAGTGTGCATTTATTGTGCTGAGAAGTTTGATACCAAACTTCCCAGTTTTCAGTGTAGCCATTATGGTGCTGTGGAGTTCGTGTAAAACAGACTCCCAGACCATATACTCTTATGGCTACCCTGCACTTACAATGTCTAAGGTTTTGCTTAGACACTGTAGGGGCACAGTGCTCATGCACTGGTGCCCTCACCTATGGTATAGTGCACCCTGCCTTAGGGGTGTAAGGCCTGCTAGAGGGGTGTCTTACCTATACTGCATAGGCAGTGAGAGGCTGGCATGGCACCCTGAGGGGAGTGCCATGTCGACTTACTCATTTTGTTCTCACTAGCACACACAAGCTGGTAAGCAGTGTGTCTGTGCTGAGTGAGGGGTCTCCAGGGTGGCATAAGACATGCTGCAGCCCTTAGAGACCTTCCCTGGCATCAGGGCCCTTGGTACCAGAGGTACCAGTTACAAGGGACTTACCTGGATGCCAGGGTGTGCCAATTGTGGAATCAAAAGTACAGGTTAGGGAAAGAACACTGGTGCTGGGGCCTCGTTAGCAGGCCTCAGCACACTTTCAATTCAAAACATAGCATCAGCAAAGGCAAAAAGTCAGGGGGTAACCATGCCAAGGAGGCATTTCCTTACAGTTAACTACAACTCCTACATGCTAGTCACCGCTTATATGGAGGAAGTGCTTTACAGTCTATGCAAAGCATGTGTATCTGCGGCCATGCATGCCATCAAACAGAAAATGTTACTTAAACCCAGTAGACATCAGTTCGGGGCATGTAGTGCTGTAGATTCAAATGAAACCTCCCTCCTCACCGTACGCCTGTAGCCCTTGTAGTGATGATAACTTATAACTATTGTACATATGTAAATGCATTGCATGGGCGTCTATTTCTCTTTTCTCTCGATACACTCCTTCCTCGCCTGCCTGCAGTAAAACAATCTAACAAAGGACTCGGTGCCCATGCCCAGTATCACCGAGAGGAATCACCACTCAATGCTGTGACTCGAAAAGAACCTTCAAACAAAAACAACTTTAACACTCTGGACCCAACACTAGATGGCGGACTTGGGCAAAGGATGTGAATCTACAGCACTATGTGCCACAAACAGATGTTTACTGGGTAAGTAATAGGTTTCTTTTTCTTCATATTAGTAATCCCACTGTGTGAGAGAAGTGTTATATGCTATCAAACACCCTCATTGTGGCACATTACCAAATTTCTGAATAGCTCCCAGGCCCATTGCCATTGTAGAGGAGCGCAAACATGACACTGTAGGGTAGTTAAACTAAAGTTACTCCAGTTTTGGATCTTTCATAGATTGACATGCTTGAATCTTTCCCCGTCATCGAAATGGGAGTCCCACGGTCCTTTAGAAAAGCAATGTAATGATATGGAATGGACTAGAAGGGCCCTAGGCCCTTCAGGTTTTTAGTAACATATAATCATTTTTTTTTTTTTTTTTTAGAGAGACCAAACTTAGGTTTGAGCCAGTCAAGCTGTACCACCCTCTGGAACACTCCTGTAAGAAGCTCCAGTCCCTCAGATTTTCTACTGCATGTCATGTAAGGCAGTCTCCACTGAGCTCCGCTCAATATATATGTATATATGTATTTTCACTGAAAAAAACAAAGGTTTCTGGGATGTTATAGTTAACTTCTGAATTTACTCGCACAAAACCTCAGAAATTCAGCAGTTATACTTAGTTACCTCAAGTAACTATAACTCGCACCCTCTCCGTGCACAGTTTTCTGATCAATAATTTTATTGCAAATGTTGGAGAAACAATATCAAAGATGTCGTAGAAGGTGTCATCAGTGACATATAATGTGGAGTAATTGGGCATAGCAACGTGCGAGTCGTAGTTACATTAGGGCGCGAGTTATAGTTACATAAAATAACTAACTATAGCTGCTGAATTTCCAAGGTTTTGTGCCAGTAAAGTTAGAACCTAACTATAACATCCCTGTAACCTTTGGTGGTGTTTTTTCAGTGAATTACAGTTTTTATTTATTTATTTTTTTTATTTTTTTTAAGCACGTACAGACATGACTATAATCAGCACCACACACTGCCTTTGGGAGTGTGCGGCAGGGTTTGGCTGCAAAGTTGCCAACCTCCTTAGTGCACCCAAACCCAAGCTGCACACAGCCTTGAGTTTGGTTACAGTGGTTGTTTTTTTTTTTTTTTCTCACTTTTTCTCTGGATTTGCGAATCCTCAAGTGTATCCGCAAATCTGTGATCCGTGGATCCATCCATGGATCTGCAGATCCGTGAATGGGATGGAAAAAAAAAAGTAATTCAGCAGTTTCTGCCCTTGGGGGAACCCCTATGTGTCCTATGGGGATCAGGATACCTGTATTCTGATCCCTTATGTGTTTTTTCTCTCCTTTTCCCACACCCAAGCCAATGCAACAAACAAAATGGTGGCTGCAACTTTTCTGTCTGGTTTCGGCCAGGCAATCAGGGCCTTGCTTTTCTGAATCCGCGAAACTAGATATCTTTATTTTATAAACTCTAATATCTCAAACTACTGATTACACGAAAGTGTGATCTGCAGAACAGAATCTAGCTTCATGCCAGATTTGGTGTAATTCCATTCAGTGGTTCGGAGTGTATGCATGTCTAAAGAATTGAAAATCCCCATAGACAAGGAATGGAGAAAAGGTGATTTGGGACCCTCCCCCCTTTATTTCGGCCCCCGCTTCATGGATCACCCCGAAACTTTCAAGACAGCAGCTGAGCTGACCAGAAGTATATGTTTTGAAAAATTTGTGAAGATTCACCAAATGGTGCCAAGGCTATTGGCAAAACAAAACTCTGTCTTCGGGGAAAAAAATTATCCTAACTATTATGTTCGATGGCATGTGTAGCTGCAGATACACATGCTGTGCATTATCCTGCCATCTAGTGTTGGGCTCGGAGTGTTACAAGTTTTTTTTTTCTTCAAAGAAGTCTTTTCGAGTCACGAGACCGAGGGACTCCTCCCTTTCGGCTCCATTGCGCATGGGCGTCGACACCATCTTAGATTGTTTTTTTTTTTTTCCGCCATCGGGTTCGGATGTGTTCCTCTTCGCTCCGTGTTTCGGTTCGGAAAAGTTAGTTAACAATCGGAAAATTCGACGGTATTGTTTGCGCTCGGTACCGGGTTAGTGATAGCACATCGACACTGAAGAAAAGAAGAGCTCCAGCAGCCCTTCGGGGCTTCCACTCCTCGGCGGGGCCTGGTCGGCCCGACCGTGTGCGTCTTCAAGGCTCATGGAACGGACCCCATTCCGCTTCTGCCCCAAATGCCACGCTAAGTATCCTTATACAGACCAACATTTGGTCTGTAATCTGTGTTTGTCCCCCGAACACAAAGAGGATATGTGCGAGGCCTGTCGGGCATTTCGGTCCAAGAAGACACTGCGGGACCGTAGCGCTCGAAGACTTCAAATGGCGTAGACACCGGCCGGACACCCAGACGTCGAAGAAGAGGAGACATTCTCCATTCCAGATTCGGACGAGCCCGAGAGTGAGCAGCCGACGAGGCAACAAACTGTGAGTAAACCAGCCCCGGCAAAAACTCACTCAAATCATGAAGGCCCAAGGGACGCCACCGCCAACAGGCCATGGCTTTACCCGAAAGCATGGTGACCAAACATCGGCACCGAAAAAGGCCTCACAGCAGCCGAAGACATCCGACTCCAGTCGAGATACCGGCTCCGAATATACTCGGCACCGAGATACCGGCTCCGACCAGACTCTGCACCGAGAGATCGGCACCCCGAAATCCAAAAAGGTTTCTTCGGAGCCGAAAAAGACTGCTGAAAAGGTTTCGGTGCCGAAACAAAGCTCCTATACGGACGAACAGGGCCTTTCCTCACAATTACAAGGCCACAAGTTTAAACAAGAACGGGGCATGGGAGAGCCAGACCATACCCCGAGGAGGCTCCATATACAGAAAGACACGGGGAAAATCAGAACTCTTCCCCCAAATAAGATGAAGCGGAAGCTCGCATTCCATGAGGCAGAAATGCAGCAAAAAGCAAAAGTGGCTAAAGAAAAAACACCACCACAGTTTTCTCCACAGCCATTGCCACCGCACTGCGGTGTGTTGCTATCTGTCCCCAGTAGCAACACCCCCAATGATGCAGTCACCAACGCACACAGGGATAAGCCAAGATATGACCCGGATGCATGGGATCTGTATGATGCACCAGTCTCTGATAATAGTCCGGATTGCTACCCGGCAAGGCCATCACCACCAGAGGACAGTTCTGCTTACATGCAGGTGATTTCCAGGGCAGCTACTTTCCATAACGTAGCATTGCATTCAGAACCTATAGAAGATGACTTCTTGTTCAATACCCTGTCATCAACACACAGCCAATACCAAAGTTTACCAATGTTAGCAGGCATGTTAAAACACAAGAGCAGAGCCATCACACCTAGGGTGGAGAAGAAATATAAACCTCCCCCTACGGACCCTGTGTACATTACACAACAGCTAACTCCTGATTTGGTGGTAGTAGGAGCAGCCTGGAAAAGGCCAAACTCACAAACTTCTGGAAACGCACCACCACCTGACAAAGTCGGAAATTCGATGCAGCAGGCAAAAGGGTGGCAGCACAGGCAGCCAATCAATGGCGAATTGCCAATTCGCAAGCTCTACTGGCAAGATACGACAGGGCACATTGGGACGAAATGCAACATTTGATTGAACACCTTCCCAAAGAGTTCCAGAAGCGTTCCCAACAGGTTGTAGAGGAGGGCCAAACTATCTCCAACAACCAAATAAGGTCGGCTATGGACTCAGCAGACACGGCGGCCAGAACAGTAAACACGGCGGTGACCATTTGGAGACACGCGTGGCTACGTACCTCCGGATTTAAGCCAGAAATCCAGCAGACTGTGCTGAATATGCCTTTCAACGGACAACAATTGTTTGGGCCGGAGGTGGATACAGCAATAGACAAACTGGAAACACATAACTACGGACTCGTGGGTCCTAGCCATTATCCAACATGGTTATTGAATAGAATTCCTACATTTACCACCAAATGTGCCTCCAAGAACACACAACATGTCCAAACAGCACTTAGATCTGTTACAACTAGAAGTCCAAGCATTGTCACAAAAAGAAGCAATAGAACTAGTACCCAACCATCAAAGAGGAACAGGTGTTTACTCCCTGTATTTCCTAATTCCAAAAAAGGTCAAAACACTGAGACCCATATTAGACCTCAGAACACTAAATCTTTACATCAAATCAGATCATTTTCACATGGTGACACTTCAAGACGTGATTCCCTTGCTCAAACAGGACTACATGTCCACATTAGATCTCAAGGATGCTTACTTCCACATACCCATACATCCTTCCCACAGGAAATACTTGAGGTTTGTAATCCCAGGCGTGCATTACCAATTCAAAGTGTTCCCGTTCGGGATAACAACCGCACCAAGAGTATTCACAAAATGCCTTGCAGTAGTAGCTGCTCATATCAGGAGGCAGCACATGCACGTATTCCCTTACTTAGACGATTGGTTAATAAAAACCAGCACTCAGCAACAGTGTCTTCTACACACAAAATACATCATAGAAACCCTTCACAAGCTAGGGTTCTCTATAAACTACCAAAAATCACTTCTACAACCGTGTCAAATACAATACTTAGGAGCAACAATCAACACACAAAAAGAGATTGCCACTCCAAGTCCACAAAGGGTACAAGCATTCCAAAATGTAATACTAAACATGCACCCAAACCAACACTATCAAGTGGTGTTTGTAATGAAACTTCTAGGCATGATGTCTTCATGCATAGCCATGGTCCCAAACGCAAGACTACACATGCGGCCCTTACAACAGTGCCTAGCAACACAATGGACACAAGCACAGGGTCAACTTCAAGATCTAGTGTTGATAGACCGCCAAACACACTCCTCGCTTCAATGGTGGAATCCTATAAATTTAAACCAAGGGCTGCCATTCCAAGACCCTGTGCCTCAATACGTGATCACAACAGATGCTTCCATGGTAGGGTGGGGAGCACACCTCAACCAGCACAGCATACAGGGACAATGGGATGCTCAACAAAGGCAACTTCATATAAATCATCTACAGCTGTTAGCAGTGTTTCTAGCATTGAATGCATTTCAACCGTTAATAGACCACAAACACATTCTTGTCAAAACGGACAACATGACAACAATGTATTACCTAAACAAACAGGGAGGGACACACTCATCACAACTGTGTCTCTTAGCACAAAAAGTTCGGCATTGGGCGATTCACAATCACATTTGCCTAATAGCACAGTATATCCCAGGGATTTAAAACCAGTTAGCCGACCAATCTCAGTCGAGATCACCAACAAACACGAATGGGAAATTCATCCCCAGATACTACAGACTTACTTTCGAAGCTGGGGAACACCACAAATTAGACCTATTTGCAATAAAAGCAAACGCAAAATGCCAAAACTTCGCATCCAGGTATCCACACCCTCACTCCAAGGGCAATGCGTTATGGATGAGTTGGTCAGGGATATTTGCTTACGCTTTTCCCCCCTCTCCCACTCCTTCCGTATCTGGTAAACAAATTGAGTCAAAACAAACTCAAACTAATACTAATAGCACCAACCTGGGCTCGCCAGCCATGGTACACAACACTGCTAGATCTGTCAGTAGTACCTCCTATCAAACTACCAAACAGACCAGATCTGTTAACTCAACACAAACAGATCAGACACCCGAATCCAGCATCGCTCAATCTAGCAATCTGGCTCCTGAAGTCTTAGAATTTGGACATTTAGACCTTACACAATGTATGGAGGTCATTAAACA
This sequence comes from Pleurodeles waltl, assembly GCF_031143425.1. Classification (NCBI taxonomy): domain Eukaryota; kingdom Metazoa; phylum Chordata; class Amphibia; order Caudata; family Salamandridae; genus Pleurodeles; species Pleurodeles waltl. Next base: position 409,114,016 of record NC_090444.1, read on the forward strand.
AGCTAGAAAACCTACTACAAGACATTGTTATGCAAATAAATGGAAAAGATTTGTTTGTTACTGCCATAATAATCAAATTCAACCACTACATGCTTCCGCAAAAACATTGTAAGCTGCTTATTACACTTACAAAAATCAAATCTAGCTTTTTCTTCCATTAAAATAAATCTCACAGCAATATCTGCCTATCTGCAGATTACACATTCAACATCACTCTTTAGAATCCCAGTCATCAAAGCATTTATGGAGGGTCTAAAAAGAATCATACCCCCGAGAACACCACCAGTTCCCTCATGGAACCTCAATATTGTATTAACACGACTCATGGGTCCACCATTTGAACCCATGCACTCTTGTGAGATGCAATACTTAACCTGGAAAGTAGCCTTCCTAATAGCTATCACATCTCTTAGAGTAAGTGAGATACAAGCATTTACCATACAAGAACCCTTTATACAAATACACAAACATAAAGTGGTTCTACGCATAAATCCCAAATTCTTACCAAAAGTTATATCACCATTCCACCTAAACCAAACAGTGGAACTCCCAGTCTTTTTTCCACAACCAGACTCAGTAGCCGAAAGAGTCTTACATACATTAGACATTAAAAGAGCACTAATGTATAACATTGATAGAACAAAACAATTTCACAAAACAATTGTTTGTAGCCTTCCAAAAACCTCATGCAGGAAATCCAATATCCAAACAAGGCATTGCCAGATGGATAGTGAAATGTATTCAAACCTGCTATGTTAAAGCAAAGAGAGACCTGCCTATTACGCCAAAGGCGCACTCCACTAGAAAGAAAGGCGCCACAATGGCCTTTCTAGGAAATATACCTATGACAGAAATCTGTAAGGCAGCCACATGGTCTACGCCTCATACATTCACAAAACATTACTGTGTGGATGTGTTAACACAACAAGCCACAGTAGGACAGGCAGTATTTCAAACAACTTCAACTCCTACAGGCTCAGCCACCGCTTTTGTGGGGATAACTGCTTACTAGTCCATGCACAGCATGTGTATCTGCAGCTACACATGCCATCCAACGGAAAATGTCACTTACCCAGTGTACATCTGTTCGTGGCATGAGACGCTGCAGATTCACATGCGCCCTCCCGCCTCCCCGGGAGCCTGTAGCAGTTATAAGTTGATGAAAATTGTACATTATATGTTGATGAAACTTGTACATTTGTAAATTTGTAAATATATATCACTTTTATTCACATTATGTACATACATACATACTCCATTGCATGGGCACCTTTACTATATACACAACTCCTACCTCACCCTCTGCGGGAAAAACTATCTAAGATGGAGTCGACGCCCATGCGGAATGGAGCCGAAAGTGAGGAGTCCCTTGGTCTTGTGACTCGGGAAGACTTCTTCGAAGAAAAACAAGTTGTAACACTCCGAGCCCAACACTAGATGGCAGGATAATGCACAGCATGTGAATCTGCAGCGTCTCACGCCACGAACAGATGTACACTGGGTAAGTGACATTTTCCATATGTTCAATGGCATGTGTAGCTGCAGATACACATGCTGTGCATTATCCTGCCATCTAGTGTTGGGCTCGGAGTGTTACAAGTTGTTTTTCTTTGAAGAAGTCTTCGAGACATGAGACCGAGGGACTCCTCACTTTCGGCTCCATTGCGCCTGGGCGTCGACTCCATCTTAGATTGTTTTCTTTCCGCCATCGGGTTCGGACGTGTTCCTCTTCGCTCTGTATTTCGATTCGGGAAAGTTAGCTAAATATCAAATTCAACTGTATTGTACGCGCTCTGTACCGGTTTAGTGTTAGCATATCGACACCGATAGTAGAAGTGCTCCGGCGGCCCTTCGGGGCTTTGGCTCTTTAGCAGGGCCTGGTCTGCCCGACCGCGTCCATCGTTGAAACTAATGGACCGGGCCCCCTTCCTCTTCTGTCCGAAGTGCCACGCGAAGTATCCTTATACAGACCAACACTTGGTCTGTAATCTGTGTCTATCACTGGAACACAGGGAGGATACTTGCGAGGCCTGTCGGGCATTTCGATCGAAAAAGTCCCTACGCGATCGAAGAGCTAGAATACTACAAATGGCGTTGATGCCAAGAGAACAGCTCGACGTCGAGGAGGAGGAAAGAATCTCCATCCAGGAAACGGACTCAGACCACTCCGAAAGTGAGCGACCTGCGACAACGCAGAAAACTGTGCGTAAAACTGCCCCGTCCAAGACTCACTCCAAGATGGTAAAGGCCAAGGGGATGCCACCGCCAGCAGGCCATGGCTTAACCCATCAAAAAAGACGGTGACCAAACATCGGCACCGAAAAAGGCCAAACAACTGCCGAAGACCTCTGACTCCGGTCGAGATTCCGGCTCCGAACGATCTCGGCACCGAGAGTTCGACTCACCCAAGGTGAAAAAAGTTACCTCTGAACCGAAAAAGACTGTTTTGAAACCTTCGGTACCGAAAAAAGCAGCCTCGGAGCTGAAATTAGGCTCTTACACGGAAGAGCAAGGACTTTCCAGCCAAATGCATGAACATAGATTTGAGCAGGAAATAGGTATGGGGGAACCAGACCATACCCAAAGGAGGCTGCATATCCAGAAAGAGACTGGAAAAATATAAACTCTTCCACCAATTAAAATCAAAAGAAAGCTGGCATTTCATGAGTTAGAAATGCAGCAGAAGGCAAAGGTGGCAAGAGATAAAACACCTCCACCAAGGTTTTCGCCACAACCTTCTCCACTACATTCACCACAGCTGTCCCCAGTAACAACACCCCCAATGCAGTCACCGACCCATATAGGGATGTCAGGATGATCTGGATGCATGGGACTTATATGATGCTCCGGTATCTGACAACAGCCCAGATTGTTACCCAACAAGGCCGTCACCTCCAGAGGACAGTACTGCATACATGCAGGTATTATCAAGAGCAGCTACATTCCACAATGTAGCAATGCATTCGGAGCCAATAGAGGATGATTTCCTGTTCAACACCTTGGCATCCGCCCACATTTCCTACCAAAGTCTGCCAATGCTCCCAGGCATGCTCAAGCCCGCAAAACAGGTCTTCCAAGAGCCTGTGAAGGGAGAGCATCATGCCTAGGGTGGAGAAAAAATACAATCCTCCCCCAACGGACCCTATGTTTAGAACACAGCAACTGACACCAGATTCAGTGGTTTTGGGAGCAGCAAGAAAGAGGGCAAACTCTCAATCAGGAGACGCACCACCGCCTGACAAAGAGAGTAGGAAGTTTGATGCAGCGGGCAAACAAGTGGCAGCACAGGCAGCCAATCAATGGCGGATCGCAAATTCGCAAGCCCTACTGGCTCACTACGACAGGGCACAATGGGACGAGGTGCAACATATTATACAGCACTTGCCCAAAGAGCACCAGAAACGTGCCCAACAGGTTGTTGAAGGACAAGCAATGTCAAACAACCAGATAAGGTCCGCATTAGACTCGGCAGACACAGCAGCACGGACAGTCAATACTGTGGTAACCATTCGCAGGCGCATGCATGGTTACGAAGCTCGGGATTCAAGCCAGAAATCCAACAAGCTGTGTTAAGCATGCCTTTTAACCAGGAACAATTGTTTGGGCCAGAGGCGGACACAGCAATTGAGAAACAAAAGAAGGACACAGACACGGCCAAAGCCATGGGCGCGCTCTACTCCCCACAAAGCAGAGGCACATTTAGAAAGCCACAATTTAGAGGGGGGGTTTCGTATGCAAACACCAGAGCCTTCCACCTCGCAAACCAGACCCACTTATCAGGGGCAATACCAGAGAGGAGGGTTTCGAGGCTCATATAGGGGTAGACCATTCCCAAGAGCAAGGGGAAAATTCCAAAGCCCTAAAACAAGTCAAACCAAACAGTGACTATAATGGCACAAAACCCCAACACTTAACACCAGTGGGGGGGAGACTTACTGCATTCTACGAAAACTGGGCACACAACTATGGACGCATGGGTCCTAGCCATTATCCAACATGGTTATTGCATAGATTTCATACATTTCCCGCCAGATGTGCCCCCAAGAGCACACAATATGTCCAAACAACACTTAGACCTGTTACAACTAGAAGTCCAAGCATTGTTACAAAAACAAGCGATAGTTAGTACCCAACCATCAAAAAGGAACAGGTGTCTACTCACTATTTCCTAATTCCAAAGAAAGACAAAACGTTGAGACTCATATTAGACCTCCGAACGCTGAATCTCTTCATCAAATCGGATCACTTCCAAATGGTAACACTTCAAGACCTGATTCCCCTGCTCAAAGAACAGGACTACATGTGAACGTTCGATCACAAGGATGCATACTTTGACAGACCCATACATTCTTCGCACAGAAAATACTTAAGGTTTGTAATACACGGCGTGCACTATCAATTCAAGGTGTTACCGTTCGGAATAACAGCCCCAAGGGTATTCACAAAATGCCTTCCAGTAGTAGCCGCTCATATAAGGAGACAGCACATGCATGTATTCCCATACTTAGACGATTGGTTAATAAAAACCAGCACTCAACAAGTGTCTTCTTCACACGCAATACGTTATAGAAACTCTACACAAACTAGGGTTTTCTATAAATTACCAAAAATCACATCTGCAACCATCGCAGATACAACAATACTTGGGAGAAACACTCAACACACAAAAAACGATTGCCACACCAAGTCCACAAAGGGTACAAGCGTTTCAGAATATTACATTAAACATACAGCCAAGCCAACACTACCAAGTAAGTTTTGTAATGAAACTTCTAGGCATGATGTCCTCCTGCATAGCCATTGTCCCAAACGCAAGATTACACATGCGGCCGTTACAACAGTGCCTAGCAAAACAATGGAAGCAAGCACAGGGTCAACTCCAAGATCTAGTGTTGATAGACCGCCAAACACACTTCTCGCTTCAATGGTGGAACCCTATAAATTTAAACCAAGGGCGGCCATTCCAAGACCCAGTGCCTCAAGACGTAATCACAACAGATGCTTCCATGATAGGGTGGGGGAGCACATCTCAACCAGCACTGCTGGGACAATGGGACAATCAACAAAAACAACTGCACATAAACCAGTTAGAACTGTGGGCAGTGTTTCTAGCATTAAAAGCATTTCAACCACTGATAGCCCACAAACCCATTCTTGTCAAGACCGACAACATGACAATGTATTACCTCAACAAACAAGGAGGAAAACACTTGTCACAACTATGTCTCTTAGCACAGAAAATTTGGCATTGGGCAATTCACAATCACATTCGTCTAATAGCACAATACATCCCAGGCATTCATAATCAGTTAGCAGACCATCTCAGTCGAGATCACCAACAAACACACGAATGGGAAATTCATCCCCAGATCCTACAAGATTACTTTCTACGCTGGGGAACACCAAACATAGACCTATTCGCAACAAAAGAAAACGCAAAATGCCCACTTTGCGTCCAGGTATCCACACCCTCAGTCCAAGGGCAATGCGTTATGGATCAGTTGGTCAGGGATATTTGCTTACGCTTTTCCCCCCTCTCCCACTCATTCCTTATCTGGTAAACAAACTAAGTCAAAACAAACTCAAACTAATACTAGTAGCACCAACCTGGGCTCGCCAACCGTGGTACACAACACTGCTGGACCTATCTGTAGTACCTCACATCAAATTACCAAACAGGCCAGATCTGTTAACTCAACACAAACAACATATCAGACACCCGAATCCAGCATCGCTCAATCTAGCAATCTGGCTCCTGAAGTCTTAGAATTTGGGCACTTAGACCTTACACAAGAATGTATGGAGATCATTAAACAAGCTAGAAAACCTACTACAAGACATTGTTACGCAAACAAATGGAAAATATTTGTTCATTACTGCCACAATAATCAAATTCAACCACTACATGCTTCCGCAAAGGACATTGTAAGTTACTTATTACACATACAAAAGTCAAAACTAGCATTCTCTTCTATTAAAACACATCTCACAGCAATATCTGCCTATCTGCAGATCACACATTCAACATCGCTTTTTAGAATCCCAGTCATCAAGGCATTTATGGAGGGATTAAAAAGAATCATACCCCCGAGAACACCACCAGTACCTTAGTGGAACCTTAATATTGTATTAACACGACTCATGGGACCACCATTTGAACCCATGCACTCTTGTGAAATGCAATACTTAGCTATTAGAAAGGCTACCTTCCAAGTTATCACATCACTTAGAAGAATAAGTGAGATACAAGCATTTACTATACAAGAACCCTTTATACAAATACATAAACATAGTGGTTCTCCGTACAAATCCCAAATTCTTACCAAAGGTTATATCACCATTCCACCTAAACCAAACAGTGGAACTCCCAGTCTTCTTTCCACAACCAGACTCAGTAGCCGAAAGAGCCTTACATACATTAGACATAAAAAGAGCACTAATGTATTACATTAACAGAACAAAACAGTTTCGTAAAACAAAACAATTGTTTGTAGCCTTCCAGAAACCTCATGCAGGTAATCCTATATCCAAGCAAGGCATTGCCAGATGGATAGTGAAATGTATTCAAACTTGCTATATTAAAGCAAAAAGAGATCTACCTTTTACACCAAAAGCGCATTCCACTAGGAAGAAAGGCGCCACAATGGCTTTTCTAGGAAATATACCTATGACAGAAATTTGTAAGGCAGCCACATGGTCTACGCCTCATACATTCACAAAACATTACTGTGTAGATGTGTTAACAACACAACAAGCCACAGTAGGACAGGCTGTGTTAAGAACATTATTTCAGACAATTTCAACTCCTACAGGCGAAGCCACCGCTTTTTGGGGGAGATTACTGTTTACTAGTCTATGCACAGCATGTGTATCTGCAGCTACACATGCCATCGAACGGAAAATGTCACTTACTCAGTGTACGTCTGTTCATGGCATGAGACGCTGCAGATTCAGGGAGCCTGTAGCCGTTATAAGTTGGATGAAAATTGTAAATAAATATTTTTTTAATACACATTATGTACATACATACTTACTCCATTGCATGGGCACATTTAGTATATTCACAACTCCTACCTCACCCTCTGCGGGGAAAACAATCTAAGATGGAGTCGACGCCCATGTGCAATGGAGCCGAAAGGGAGGAGTCCCTCAGTCTCATGACTCGAAAAGACTTCTTTGAAGAAAAACAACTTGTAACACTCCGAGCCCAACACTAGATGGCAGGATAATGCACAGCATGTGAATCTGCAGCGTCTCATGCCACGAACAGATGTACACTGGGTAAGTGACATTTTCCACACACACACACACACACTCACACTCTAGGTTGGAAAAAAAAAAAAAAAGCCTCCCTCTACAACCCCCCCCCCTTCCCGCCCAAAGGAAAAATCAAGTTACAGGTGTGTTATAGTTAGGCTCACATTTTATGCTTGGAAAGCTTCAGATTTTTACCGTGGGACTTGCTTGATAGGTCCAGCTGTCAACACCCGAAGTGTTTGCTATGGCTTGGCTGCTGTTGCATAGCTGCAGCCAAGCCACAACAAACAGCTATGTACCAGGGGTGGGCACCTTTGGTCATAGAAGGAGCCGGCCCGGGGGGGGAGGGGGTAGTGATCCCCAAGGCCATTAATGGCTCCATAAGTGGGGGGGGGGAGGGTGGGTGTACTTTGTAAGTATGGTACTTTGCATAGGTATAGATAGGTGTAAGGAAAGGCCTCCTTGGCATGGTTACCCCCTGACTTTTTGCCTTTGCTGATGCCAAGTTATGATTTGAAAGTATGCTGAGGCCTGCTAACCAGGCCCCAACACCAGTGTTCTTTCCCTAACCTGTACTTTTGTTTCCACAATTGGTACACCCTGGCATCCAGGTAAGTCCCTTGTAACTGGTGCCAGGGCTGCATGTCGTATGCCACCCTGGGGACCCCTCACTCAGCACAGACACACTGCTTGCCAGCTTGTGTGTGCTAGTGGGGATAAAACAACTTAGTCGACATGGCACTCCCCTCCAGGGTGCCATGCCAACCTCACACTGCCTATAGGTATAGGTAAGTCACCCCTCTAGCAGGCCTTACAGCCCTAAGGCAGGGTGCACTATACCATAGGTGAGGGCATAAGTGCATGAGCACTATGCCCCTACAGTGTCTAAGCAAAACCTTAGACATTGTAAGTGCAGGGTAGCCATAAGAGCATATGGTCTGGGAGTCGGTCATGCACGAACTCCACAGCACCATAATGGCTACACTGAAAACTGTGAAGTTTGATATCAAACTTCTCAATACAATAAATGCACACTGATGCCAGTGTGCATTTTATTGTAATATACACCCCAGAGGGCACCATAGAGGTGCCCCCTGAAACCTTAACCGACTACCAGTGTGGGCTGACTAGTTTTAGCAGCCTGCCACACACCAGACATGTTGCTGGCCACATGGGGAGAGTGCCTTTGTCACTCTGTGGCTAGTAACAAAGCCTGTACTGGGTGGAGGTGCTTCTCACCTCCCCCTGCAGGAACTGTAACACCTGGTGGTGAGCCTCGAAGGCTCGCTCCTTTGTTACAGCACCCCAGGGCACTCGAGCTAGTGGAGATGCCCGCCCCCTCCGGCCACGGCCCCACTTTTGGCGGCAAGGCCAGAGGAGATAATGAGAAAAACAAGGAGTAGTCACTGGCCAGTCAGGACAGCCCCTAAGGTGTCCTGAGGTGACTCTGACTTTTAGAAATCCTCCATCTTGCAGATGGAGGATTCCCCCAATAGGATTAGGGATGTGCCCCCTCTCCCCTCAGGGAGGAGGAACAAAGAGGGTGTAGCCACCCTCAGGGCTAGTAGCCATTGGGCTACTAACCCCCCAGAACTAAACACACCACTAAATTGAGTATTTAGGGGCCCCCAGAACCTAGGAAGATAGATTCCTGTAACCTGAAGACGAAAAAGGACTGCTGACCTGAAGCCCTGCAGAGAAGACGGAGACACCAAGTGCTTTGGCCCCAGCCCTACCGGCCTGTCTCCCCACTTCGAGCAAAACTGCAACAGTGACGCGTCCCCCAGGGTCCAGCGACCTCTGAAGACTCGGAGGACTACCCTGCATCTAAAAGGACCAAGAACTCCCAAGGACAGCGGCCCTGTTCCAAAGAAACTGCAACTTTGCAACAAAGAGGCAACTTTTAAAGACCACACGTTTACGGCCGGAAGCGTGAGACTTTCCACTCTGCACCCGACGCCCCCGGCTCGACCTGCAAAAAAGCAACACTTCAGGAAGGACGCGACGGCGAGCCCTGAGTAGCCAGAGTTGACCCCCCTGAAACCCCACAGCGACGCCTGCAGAGGGAATCCAGAGGCCCCCCCTGACTGCGACTGCCTGCTTTAAGGAATCCGACGCCTGGTAAAGACACTGCACCCGCAGCCCCCAGGACCTGAGGGATCCGACCTCCACTACAGGAGCGACCCCCAGGCGGCTCTCTTCCTAGCCCGGGTGGTGGCTACCCTGAGGAGCCCCCTTGGCCCCCCTTGCCTGCCTGCATCGCTGAAGAGACCCGTGGGTCTCCCATTGAAACCTATTGCGAACCCGATGCCTGTTTGTACACTGCACCCGGCCGCCCCTGTGCCGCTGAGGGTGTATTTTCTGTGCTGACTTGTCCCCCCCACCCCCTCAGTGCCCTACAAAACCCCCCTGGTCTGCCCTCCCAAGTCGCAGGTACTTACCTGCGGGCAGACTGGAACTGGGGCACCCCTATTTCCATTGAAGCCTATGCGTTTTGGGCACCACTTGACCTCTGCACCTGACCGGCCCTGAGCTGCTGGTGTGGTAACTTTGGGGTTGCCCTGAACCCCCAACGGTGGGCTACTTTGGACCCAACTTTGAACCCTGTAACTGCTTTACTTACCTGTGAAACTAACAAATACTTACCTCCCCCAGGAACTGTTGAATTTTGCAGTGTCCAATTTTAAAATGCCGTATTGCCATTTTTGCCAAAACTGTACATGCTATTGTGATGATTCAAAGTTCCTAAGATACCTGAGTGAAATACCTTTAATTTAAAGTACTGTTTGTAAATCTTGAACCTGTGGTTCTTAAAATAAACTAAGAAAATATATTTTTCTATATAAGAACCTATTGGCCTGAAATTGTCTCTGAGTGTGTGTTCCTCATTTATTGCCTGTGTGTGACCAACAAATGCTTAACACTACCCTCTGATCAGCCTACTGCTCGACCACACTACCACAAAATAAAGCATTAGAATTATCTCTTTGCCACTATCTTACCTCTAAGGGGAACCCTTGGACTCTGTGCATACTATTTCTTACATTGAAATAGCACATACAGAGACGACTTCCTACAGTGTTAAATCACGTTTTCTCACTGTGGGGCAAACCAAACCTGGATCTTTTCGCCATCCTGCAGAATGCAAAATGCCAATTCTTTTCAAGTCGGGATCCCCATCGGAGCTCTTGGGGAATGTGTTTTCGATGGCATGGTCAGGAGTTTATGCTTACACTTTTCCTTCCATTCCCCTCATACTGAGAGGACTTTCAAAGATCAAAAACTAACGCTGCAGACTTCTGATCCTCCTGGCATGGCCTCGGCAGCATTGGTATACAGAGCTGCATCTCCTCTCAGAAAGCCGCAGCATTCCTCTACCAGTAACGCCGTCCCTCCTAACAGTGAGTGAGGGTCAAATTCTCCACTCTGATCCAGCATCACTCCACTTGACAGCCTGCCTTCTGAACACCATGAATTTGCACACCTAAATATTCCTTCAGACTGTAGTCTTCCTCACCAGAGCTGCAGCTGACAGTACCAACAAATTTTATCACCTGAAATGGAGAAGATTTTGCATTTGGTGCATACAGGCTCAGGTACATCCTTTCTCCTGATTGCTGGAGCAGATGATACCTTATTTTCCCATCTAGCTAGATCAGGTTTGGCGAACACTTCGATTAGAGTCCACTTGGCGGCAATTTCTCGGTATAGGCTGGAGGACAACGCACCACCTCTGTGGCCCGCAATGGTCATAAAACTATTTCTTAAAGGACTTTTTAGATCTTTACCACCAGTCAGACCACCACCACCATTGTGGCAGCGTAACCTGGTTTTGTCCCAATTAATGAAACCTCAGTTCGAAACGATTCAAAAAGCAGACTTAAAATTCCTATCTTGGAAAACTGCTCTCCTTCTAGCCCTAACCTCAGCTAGAGGAGTGAGATCCAAGCATTCACTATCCAAGACCCTTTCAAGGGAGACAGGGTAGTCTTACGAATAACCAAAACAAAACAATGCCAACAGGGAAGATATTCATAGGATTTGGGCGCTCACAGTAAGTCCAATCAAGTAATAGTCCAATAAGTTTATGGTATGGTGCTCATGACAAGAGGATCTCCCTTAGTCCTCCCATGTTTCAAGGCAAACACACAGAAAAAGAACAGGTGTCAGAGCACTCATGATATTCCTAATTAGGAGTTATTGATGTATCCAGTCTTCTTAGTCATAGTGATTGACTAAGAAGACTGGATACATCAATAACTCCTAATTAGGAATATCATGAGTGCTCTGACACCTGTTCTTAGTCTTACGAATAAATCCAAAGTTTATACCCAAAGTTCCTTCGGATTTCCACATTAATCAACCGGTAGTGCTAAAGTTGTACTTCCCAAATCATTGAACACCATTGGAATAGGCTCTTCATTCCTTGGATGTTAAAAGGTGTCTCAAATTTTATCTGGACAGAACTAGGCACTTAAGAAAATCAAATCAACTTCTTGTAGCATTCAGTGCTCCTAGAAAAGGCCAGTTCGCAATCCAAGCAAGGGATTGCAAGATGGATATCCTGTGCTATCGATTATTGTCATAATGCGACAGGAAAACCTCTGCGCAGATCAACTCGGGCACATTCAACATGGGCGGTTGCCGCATCCATGGCTCTCTTTGCAGGAGTGCCCATCCAAGACATTTGGAGGATGGCCACCTGGAGATCCATGCATACATTTGCAAGGCATTATTGTTTGGAAGAAAAGAAACACCGCAGGGTGATGTAGCAGTAGGACAAGCTGTACTGAGGCATTTGTTCTAGTAACGGTAAGCTGTTGTATTTTTCTTCTTTTTTCCTGCCAACCCAGTATACTTTGTGCACATTGTATAAGATTGTATTCTTCCCTTGATAATGCGCTATTTGTCATTTATCACAGTACAGTTTTCTTTTCGTCGCATAATAGTTGACTATTTAATGTTTTCTCTTCCCATTCATGATATTGCTCATGTCAGCAATAGTGGTAATATTTATCGTGCAGTATGCCTCACTACTGCTTGCTATTCTGATTCAAGCATGTGAATCTATGAAAGTTCCAATACTGGAGTAAGAAAATTAGTTACTTACCTGTAACTGTAGTTCTCCAGTATTGGAATCTTTCATAGATTGACAAAGAAAACCTTATTTGCTTCGGCCTTGCACTGCCTTTCGCATCATTAAGTGGCGGGTCGGCGCCATAAAAGGAGCACATCTGAACATAAAACCCTGCACTCAAAAACCTCCCGCTTTAAACATGGCATGGATGACAGACGGGTGCTGCGTGGCTGCTCATCCATGATAAGGATAACCTCCATTTTCAATTACACTTAAATACACTTCACGCAGAGGGGAGGAAAAAGACACTTTCATTACTGCCCTTCCTACTTTACCCCTCTTCTGTACTTCTCCAGGTCCCACATCATAGTGCTCTACATTTTATTTTTATACATACTGGCATCTTTGATATGGGGAGTGGCTGTGGCCTAGCCGCTAGAGGTGCCTGCTTTGGAACTGGCGCATAAGCTGGTTTGAATCCTCGTTATTAAGACATTTTAAATCGATGAGGTAACGTGGCTCGCCTGTTAAGCTGTTCAGTGCTAAAAGGACGAAATACTGCTTGTACTCAAGAAAGGAACCCTCGGGAAGTATTAAGGAGAAAACAAATAAACACCCGCAAAGAGTACATGAACAGCGCTAAATCATGTAATCACAGTCCATACTTGGTAGTAAAGTACTGTTTAATGACTTTTTCTTTCTTTCTGTCCATCATCAATATCAGCAGTCAACCACAGTGTGCTTGCATTGCTCTTGTATGAGCGTGTGTGCGCGCACTATTGTGCAACATGTGTACCCACGCGTGCGTGCGTTCGTGCTGTGGATGTTTATGTATTTTATTGGTGCTGCCCATGTACAGTATCGGCAAAAGTAGGCATTCATGCGACCATGCTAATCACTGGTAACTACAGTGCCCATCACCCACAAGCAATTCAATTGCATGGCAGTCATGAATTAGCAAACACGTTTCACGTCTTTCAAAACACATGGGGGTCCCGTCCTTCGACCGGCGCAGTTCCTCAACTCCTAACGGTGTTCCTTAGCATTTAAGTGCACTGCTAAGGCCTAATCTTTTAAGAGCTATCGACACTTAATAATATAGCAGGGAGTCGACTATATATATATATATATATATATATATATATATATATATATATATATACATATATATACACACCACAATGCCAGTCTTATAAACATGCATTCACCTGCGCTCATTTTCTTTATTCAAACAATTGTTTAAAATCTTACCTCCTTTAGCGCTAAACCCTGTCAAGCTACGTTCATAGATTGTGAAATACCCTTTTCTACAGCTCTTCCCGGGGAGAGGGAGGACCACGTTTAAACCGCAGAGTTTCCTCCTATTAATGATTTTAATAGGCTGGGGTCAGGTGCACTATAACGAGACACAGACAAACCAGTGCTTGAAATGGAAAAATAGAGGTGCAGGTACTCTGTACCAGAGTATCTGCTTATTTTTGAGAAGTGCCGGTACTCTCGAATTTAAAGCAATACCTTTTTCTTGAGAACTGCAAATACTCTCCCTCTAAAAATAGAAAAGTGCTGGTACTCCGTACCCTACAGTACCAGCCCATTTAAAACTGATAAAAATACGTTAGTCTCATAGTTACATCTGCTGCTTAAATATGTAAAATTATGAGATCGAGAAATTGATGGAAGAGAGTTATTGTTAATGTCGAGGAGAGCGAGTTGGGCCACCTTACCTGCTTCTGCGCATGGCCTGCTTCTGGGGGAGAGTCACTTGTTTAGTGGGGCACAACTAAAATATGGCAGTGTCCAACCAGTTCACTGCTACCCCAAATCTATTCTCCGATTTGGAAACACACGCAGGGGCTAACAAAAGCAGTTTACACGCTTCTCTGGCTGTATACCCTGCCCACGCTGTGTTCATTGTAATCCGCCAATGAGAAGCGTGTAAACATGTCCACACACTATATCCGTGAAGGAGAGCACAAATTAGCTACCATCTAATTAGTTGATTTCAACTAAGCCTCATCTGTCCGAGCCCGTGTTTCAATCAGCCAGTCACCACTTTTGCTCCCCATAAAGCCCCACTCCTTCCCCCCCAAGCCTTGTACTGGCACTGTAGTATGCTGTGATTAGCACAGTTCCTTTGCCAGGCCAGTCAAGCAGGCCTGAAAATTGGCTCGCCTTGAAAGAAATTGACCTGCCCTAGCGAGTAGGCAAGTACAGTTTTCACGGTCTGAACAGACACGGAGGTATATGCAGCTAGATCTCCCCCACCTGATGATAAAACTTCTTTCCAGAACTTACTGAGAGGGCAACTACATACCACCAGGTAACCTTCCATAAAGACATCATTGTGGACGATTTTCTTTTTGAGACTCTTACCTCACATATGTCTACACAATATCTACCTGTGCTTGAAGGCATGTTAAGACACGCAAAGGATATTTTCCAAGACCTGGGTAGAGCGTGTATTATTACTCCAAGTGTGGAGAACAAATATAAGGCTTCTCCATCTAATCCAATTTACACCAAGGGTCACATACCAGCAGACTCTCTAGTTGTATCTAATGCCAGGAAAAGAGCCAAATTACAAGCTGCTCAGATGTTCGGGTAAGCGTATTGCTGCTCGGGCAGCAAATTATTGGCGTGTTGCCAACGCAGACTCCTTGTGAGATATGACCCTGCCCACTGGGACGAAATGGCAGAGATGCCCCAATGCCTCCCTGAGGAGCACAGAAAAAGGGGACAGGACATTGTTAATGAAGGGCAATTAACGAAAAAATTCCATCCCTTGTGCTCTAGACTGTGCAGCAAGAGGCAGAAACACAAGTGTCTTCTTATGCCAGCATGTGTGGCTAAGCATTTCCGGTTTCAAATAGGAGGTAAAGCAAACAATTTTAAATGTACTATTCGACAAGGAGCATTGGGCCACAAGCAGATCAGGTGTTAGAAAAGATGAAGAAAGATAACGAGGTGGCAAATTCCATGGGGGTTCTCTAGCGCCCTGCCTCTTGCGGTGCCTTTCTTAGGCCCCCAATATAAAATAGCCTGTAAGCCTGGCACAGCAGAAACTTTACTGTCTGACAGTAAAGGCCAACCCCACACATCCTCACTTAGAGGGTTTTGCAAGGGCTAATACAGGGGTAACAGCTACAGAGGAAGAGCTAAAACATCGCCTCAAGCCACTTCTGCTGCATCGAAGCAGTGACTCACTCCATCTTCCCTCTGATTACCAGGAGAGCACCTTCAGTTCTTCCTCCACACTTGGCAACAAATTACAACAGGCCATTGGGTTATTGTCTGGAGCTCGGTTCCACACCTCCAAACATTCCACCTCACTCTCATAAACTCTTAAAGGATTGCATCATTCTCCTCAATCTGGAAGTGCAGTTTTTTCTAACAAAGGAAGCAATCGAACTAGTTCCTATACAACATCAAGGAACCAGTGTGCATTTCCTTTACATTTTCATACCCCAAAAGGATGGTTCCTTAAGACCCATCCTAGATCTCAGATTGTTAAGCTATTACATCATATCTGAACACTTTCATATGGTCACACTCCAAGATGTGCTACACTTGCTACAACAGGGCGACTTTTTATCTGCACTGGATCTAAGACACCTACTTTCACTTTCCTATACACCTAGGCCATCGCAAATATCTCAGATTTGTCATAGAAGGGCAGCATTACCAATGCAAAGTGCTCCCATTCGAGGTTACCACAGCACCAAGGTTGTTTATAAAATGGCTTACAGTGGAAGCAGCTCAGATGTCCAGGTAGAAAATTCATGTGTACCTGTATCTAGATAACTGGCTCATCAAAGCCAACTCTCTCAAACAATATCTCAGTCATATTCAAACCACAGTAGACTTACTTCACCAATTAAGTTTCACAATCAATTTTCAAAAGTCTTGTTTGAACCCACTTCAGATGCAGCCATATCTTGGGGCCATTCTCAACACACAGTTAGGAATAGCCTACCCAAATGCAGAAAGAATACAGAATGTTCAGACAAGGCTCTCTCACTTTCGCCCCAGTCAACAAGTCACAGTAAAATCAATCATGAAACTTCTAGAGATGATGGCTTCTTGCATCGCAATTGTGCCACATTCAAGTCTTCACATGGGCCTGTTGCAGGAATGTCTATTCTGGCCAATGGTCTTAGACCCAGGGTCACTTGGAGGATCTAGTGTTTGTAGACAGTTGCACCATTCACTGTCTGCAGTGGTGGAACAAAACCAGTCTTTTAAAAGGGCATCCATTTCTGGACTCTGTTCCACAGGTTCCATACTGACAACAGACGCCTCTGATGGGAGGGAGGTGTGGGGGGGCTCATCTCCAAAACCTCACAGTCCAAGGTGTTTGTGATCACACACACACAGGATTTTTACACATCATCCATCTAAAACTGCTAGCTGTTCACCTAGCACTCAAAGCCATTGTGATACATCTCATCTACAAAGTAGTCCTCATCTGTACAGACAACAGGACAACCAGGTTGTATCTGCATAAACAGGGGAGGGACACACTCATTAAAGTTGTCTTGCCTTTCACAGGCAATTTGGCATTGGGCCACTCGTCACAACAGATACCTATTAGCAGAACACTTCCCAGGGACTCATCAATTTTGCTGACCTCCCCAGCAGGGTGTAGCAGCAAGCCCACAAGTGGGAACTCCACCCAGAGCCCTTCTACCCTACTTCCAAAAGTGGGGATTCCCAGATATAGGTAATGTTCGCAACAAAAGAAAATGCAAAATGCCTGAAATTCGCCTCCATGTTTCTATACCCCCAGTCCAGGGGCAATGCCCCATGGGTGATCAGGTCAGGAATATTTACCTACACCTTTCCATCTTTCCCTCTTCTTCCATATATGGTTCGGAAACGCAGGCAGACTTCTGTCACACTAATTCTAGGGGCACCCACATGGGCAAGACATCCGTGGTTTACCACTCTCCTAGATCTCTCAGTTGTGCCACATGAGAAGCTTACCCTAGACCCGGACCTTCTCACTCAGAACCAAGGTCAAATCAGGCACCCAAATCCCATAGCGCTAGCTGAATCTTGCAATGTGGCTCCTGAGGTCAGAGTTTGGATATTTAAACATATCTCATGAATGTATGGACATCCTTAAGGAAGCACACAGATCAACTACCAGAGCATGTTATGCAGCAAAGTGATAATGATTTGTTTACTATTTCATCTCCAAAAACTGAGACCCTTTCCAAATGGAGTAGATATAGGATAATATATCTACTCCATTTGCAGAAAGCAAACCTAGCATACACTTCTATATGGTTACATTTAGCAGCCATAGCTGCTTACCTTCAGAACAGATGATATTCTTCTTTTTTCAAAATCCCTGCCATTAAAGCTTTTATTGAAGGACTTAAAAGGGTGATACCACCAACATTACCTCCAGTGCCTTCCTGGAACCTTAGTGTGGTACTCACTAGACTCTTGGTACCACCTTTGTAGCCACTACGTGCATGCCCTTTGCAGTTTCTTTTGTGGAAACTGGTTTTCTTACTTGAAGTCACTTCCCTTAGATTTGTAAGTTAGCTCCTGGCATTAATGTTACAAGAACCCCTTTTCCAGATACATAGTCGTTCTTTGTACCCAC
Organism: Pleurodeles waltl; assembly: GCF_031143425.1. Classification (NCBI taxonomy): domain Eukaryota; kingdom Metazoa; phylum Chordata; class Amphibia; order Caudata; family Salamandridae; genus Pleurodeles; species Pleurodeles waltl. Next base: position 409,131,964 of record NC_090444.1, read on the forward strand.
CCTACATTACTACCAAAAGTAGTATCTCAATTCCATCTCAGTTAAAGTACTGAATTGCCATTTTTTCCCCACAGCCCGAGTCGATTGCTGAACGAGCTCTCTGTACATAAGGTGTAAAAAAAGAAAAAGCACTTATGTTCTATATTGATAGAACTAAACATGTTAGGAAGACCAAACCACTTTTGGTTGCCTTTTCTAAAGCTAGTATAGCAGGATGGATCATTAAATGTATCCAAACTTGTTATGGAAAAGCCAGAAGGCCACTACCTATCACCATTAGAGCACACTGAACCCTCAAAGGTGCATCTAAGGCATTTTTAGTAACATGTGACATGTGTAAGGCAGCTACATGGTCAAGACCACCCATTTTCACTAGACATTGTGTGGATTTTTTAGAATGCCAAGAAGCTAATGTAGGTCAGGCAATGCTACATACTTCTCAAACTACTGTAACACCCACAGGTTAGCTGTTGCTTTTTGGGAGGCACTGCTTTACAGTCCGTGCAGAGCCTGTGTATTTACACCACACATGCCATCAAATAGAAAATGTTACTTGCCTAGTTAGCATCTGTTTGTGGCATGTAGTGCTGTAGATTCACATGTGCTCACCCGCCTCCCCGGTCACCTGTGGTCCTTACAGTCTAATATACATTCACACGCATGGACACTTCACTTGCTTCTTTTCACACTACACTCCGTTCACAACCGCCTGCGGTAAAACAGTCTGAAAATGGAATTAATGCCCATATGCATTGCCAGAAAGTCGTCGTCATTCTACCTCGTGACTCGAAAAAGTTTTTGAACAAAAACAACTTCTAACCTTCCAGACCAAACACTAGATGGCAGAAGTATGTAGAGCATGTGAATCTACAGCACTACATGCCACAAACATGCTTACTTTGCAAGTACCATTATCCTCCCAGATCCTAACTCACTAGTAGAAAGGACTTGGCACTCTTTATACATCAAGATGCTTAAAGTTCTACTTGGACTAAACAAAGAGTTTTCACAAATCCAATCAGCTACTTGTGGCTTTCAGCTCCTCAAGAAAAGTCTATTCTCTCTCAAAACAAAACGTTGCTCAGTGGTTATCTAGTGCCACCAGAAAGCTGGCATGCCATTACGCTCAAGTGTGTGCTCATTCTACACGACCGTGTCTACTTCAACAGCATTTTTTGCTAGTGTGTCCCTCAAGGAAACTTGCCATTCAGCGACCTGGAAGAATAGACCCACGTTTACACAGCATTGCTGTTTGGAAGCAGCAGTTCAGAGCTGCTGCAGTGGGCCAAGCGGCGTTACATCTTTTCCAGCGAAGATGAGGCATTACATTTTTTCTCACTATCCTCTTACCTGCCTAGGGTCCCAATTCTTAAAGTTCATAAGTGCATCCATGGAATATGTCCTTGCATTAGTGCAGATTTGTGGCTTTCATGAATTCACAAAAATTTACAGAAGTAGGCCAGAACTCTAGAAAATATTTGTAAACTGTATTTAGACACGCAGAAATATGCATGAGTTGATTTGCTCATGCAAGCATCTGTAGAGTGTTTATAGGTACGCTTTCCTCCAAACACTTATTTCCCCAACCCTGGAAAAAGGTTTACTTCTACCCTTGTCTGATGTAAATTTCCCACCTTTCTCAGTATGTGAAAAGATCAGAGAAGAACTGGTAAACCTCCCCTCCCAAACATGCAAGTTAGTAGATTTGTACAGATTAAAAAGGCCATTCTATCCCTGGAACTATTGATCACCGTTTCTTCCAGCCCGGAATGTGATTTGTTGAGAGGTGGCAAAAGAAAGAAATTGCTAGTATTCAAAGTGTACTATAAAATGAGCCCTGGCATAATCGGATAGGATATTATCAGAGCTCTTATATAATGAAATTGCTGCCATTATTTGTCACTGCACTAATGGGACAAGGGAATTTTTTTAACTGGACAAGTAAATTTATGACGCAGCCTGCCCCATGGGCAAGCAGATCCTCTGTTAAATTCCACAATGCTGGCTGGGGAATGATTCAAGCAAGTGAATCTATAAAATATTCCAATACAGGAGGACTACAGCTAAGTAACTAATTTTCTTACATAGAAATAGAGGTCAGCTGCTTAGTTGATATCTATTTAAGCGTTAATAGGTTCTGTGAGACTTCTGCCTGTTGCTATGAATCTCGTTCAGCAGTTTGCAATGCAGATTAGGTAGGCTAGGGATTGGTTATTGGCATACTTTCAATTCAACTCTGGCAGGGTGTTGTCACAAGATTGACCTTCATTGGTTGGCTGTTTGGGAAACAAAAAAGAGCTCTTACACCTAGTTCACTGGCAAAGTCTTTTACTAGTTTGTTTTTGATAACTTGTTTATTTTGTGGGACTGACGTTTTTTTGCTCCAAGTGTATTCAGTTCTGATGCCAGTGGGAATTAACAAAGTTTTTTTTTTTTACATTTATTCTATTTATGTAAGGCATTTGTCAGTTTCTCAATATAGAGACTGTCAAGGGCTATCTAGCAGACATGTTTGCTTAGCACTTTTTCACTGGCATGTGGTTTATAATTTATTTTGTATGGTTACATTTATTTATTGACTTCCAAGCACCAAACTCTCTCACCCCTACATAGGCCTTCATGATATATTTCAGAGTTATGAATCTAGGCTTCACGGTTTTGATGAAGTTGCCTTTTTAATCATGGCACTTGTCCTTTGAATTTCATGTCTGGCAAAACATTGTTTTATAGACTAGCTCTTACGCAAGCAGGTTGAGTGAATTGCAAGCATGGTCTCCTGTCCTGCCCTTGACAGTATTTCTGAAGATGCCTTGTAACAGTAAGGATCAAACCTTGCCAAAGTAGTACTACTTGGTGTAAAATGCCATTGCCTACTGCTGGATCTCTCTACTTCTGCCTTGCCTATCTTGTCTGTGCTGATGCCTCTGTTACTGTAGCAAAACTCTCTGCACATGCAAGTACAATATTTTATAATAAATATGGGAGGGACTGGGAAGGACAGGTTGAAACAAAACACACCCCCAGTGGGAATAAAACATTTACTCCAGTATTGGCACTTTCACTTATTCACATGCTTGAACCATTCCCCCTCTTCGAGATGGAAGCTCCCTGTATATTTAATTAAGTAGTATTAACGTGGGTTTCAACCTAAAGGCCCTTAGACCTCTCAGTTTAACACTCTATCAGAGTCATTATAAGAAAAAGGACCAAACTTCACTGTCCACAAGTCCGGCAACACCACTCTCCACAACCATCCTGAGAGAAGCTCCAGCACCTCAGATTTTCTACTGCACGTCGTGCTAGGGAGTCTCCTCAGAGCTCTGCTCTATTCTTCACATCTTTTGACATAACTTCATAGTTATACTCTTCAAAGCTTATGAAGCCTACAACATGTCTGACAAGGAAAAGAAGAGTTTGTTCAGATCCTGCAAGACTTGTGGGAAAAAGATTACCCTCTAAAGATCCTCATCAGGACTGCATATACTGCCTTTACCCAGACCACTCTGTTAAGGACTGCAAGGTATGTCGCATCTTCTCTTCTAAGACCCTGAAGGATAGAGAGTGCACATTATTAATATGGCTGCAGAAACTAAAATCTAGAGGCAACCCAGTCTCTGATTCAGACAGCGATGATTCTTCCACATCTTCCAGAAAGTCATCAGAGCAGCTAAGGCAGGCCCACAAAAAGACCACCTCATGGTCTTACAAAGGTTGCAGCCCTTCTTCATCACCTCACAAATTCTCCACAAAAGCGGAAAGAGGACATATCAGCAATTCCGAAAGGCCTAGAAAATCATCTATGCCTCCACCTAAGTCTGCTGAACCATTTAAAAGGCCTTCTTTTGCTCCTACAGTTGACAGGCCATTGGCCAAAACTATACCTTTGACAACAGCCTCATCAACGGCAGCGGTGAGTGCCACCTCACCGTCGACTACAGTTTCTACATGAATACCATCGTCTGTCGCTCTGATGACATCGTCAAGTCTTTACCGTCTACTAGGATGTCGATGACGTCATCGTCAATGAAGACCTACACATCGTCATTGTCTGACACACTGACCACGGTCTCCTCATTGCCGTCTTCATCGTCAACGACCCCGTCGACAGTAGCTCCCACCTCGAAGCAGTCGACAATGAAGATTTCAATGCGGGCAACATCGACGATTGCTCAGACTACACTGTTGACGAAGGCGTATATGACTCAGTCAACTAGGGACAAAATCAACAGAAGTCAAACTGCAAGAATTACTCTGAAGCATATGTCTCCTAGTAAGATAACCCCTCTAATTCCAGTACATCTTTTGGAGGGAAGTGACGACTCTGGTGATGAGGGTCCATTTGGGACAGCCCACAGTCCCTCACAGCTGAACTTAAATTCAGGATGAAGAAGAGGAGTGTGGCGAAACTTATGATCCTACAGTTCTATGCAAGTGATCAGCCATATCAGGAAGATTTGTATATGCCGAGCTCATTACTATCTGACCTCAGAGCGATGCTAGCCAACTACAGTAGGTGCTTTCCTCATTCAGAACATGTGCAACCTCAACCTCGTTCATCGCCTGTTTCAAGAGAAGCCACCCCACGTCGGAGGCCAACCACTCTGCCGCTGGCGAATGTGGCCAAACTAGATATGACCCTACCACATGAGACTGACATATCTGAGGGAGAACAAGAGGAAGGTGAGCTCCTCGACCACCAGTCAGAGTGGGATGAGTATATTATATTATTCCAGCTCCTCCTCCTCCTTCACATCCAAAAGTAGATTCACCTCCAGATGACATCGGAGGATTCCATAATGTTATGGAGAGAGCATCTAAGAGTTTTGCACTTCCAAAGCCTTTCAAGCAAACTGATTGATTGTTTTCTATATAATTTTAAAGAACCATTTCAGAAGTCAATATGCTCCATGCGACTGGTCAGCTACATATGGGAGTAGGGTTTGAGGGTTATGCAAAACTCTGCTACAGTCACAGCAGTACTTCTTCGCTTGGATAAGAAGTACAAAGCACCGAAAGATGCCCCAACGTGCTTGACTGGTCACCCTGTAAGGAAATGCCTTCCTTGGCATGGCTACCCCCTGACTTTTTGCCTTTTGTTGATGCCAGTTATGATTGAAAGTGTGCTGGGGCCCTGCTAACCAGGCCCCAGCACCAGTGTTCTTTCCCCAAACTGTATCTTTGTTCCCACAATTAGCACAACCCTGGCCCACAGATAAGTCCCTTGTAAATGTCCCTTCTAAATGGTTAAATGTAAAGTGCCCTGTTGCCAGGGAAGGTCTCTAAGGGCTGCAGCATGTCTTATGCCACTCCCCGGGCTAGCCCAGTGGTCTTGGTCCCCAAACCTGACACCAAAGATGGCAAGAAAGAGATGAGGTTTTGTGTGGACTACAGAGGGCTCAACTCTGTCACCAAGACAGATGCTCACCCCATCCCAAGGGCAGATGAGCTAATAGACAAATTAGGTGCTGCCAAATACTTAAGTACCTTTGATTTGAGAGCAGGGTACTGCCAAATAAAAATGGCACCTGGAGCAAAAGAGAAAACCGCATTCTCTACACCTGATTGGCACTATCAGTTTACTGTGATGCCCTTTGGCTTAAAGAATGCCCCTGTCACCTTCCAAAGGTTGGTGAATCAAGTCCTTGTTGGCTTGGAGTCCTTTAGTGCAGCTTATCTTGATGATGTTTCTGTCTTTGGCTCCAATTGGCAGGATCACCTGGTCCACCTGAAGAAGGTTTTGCAGGCCTCTCTATCAAGGCATCTAAATGTCGGGCAGGGTACTGTGGTTTACTTGGGACACTTTGTAGGTGGAGGCCTAGTTCAGCCACTCCATCCCAAGATCCAGACTATTCTGGACTGGGTAGCTCCAAAAATCCAGACTCAAGTCAGGGCATTCCTTGCCTTGACTGGGTACTATAGGAGGTTTGTGAAGGGATATGGATCAGTAGTGACATCCCTCACAGAATTGACCTCCAAGAAAATGCCCAAGAAAGTGAACGGGACCGTTGACTGTCAAAAGGCCTTTGACACCCTGAAGCAAGCTATGTGTACAGCACCAGTTTTGAAAGCTCCAGATTATTCTAAGCAGTTCATAGTGCCGACTGATGCCTCTGAGCATGGGATAGGAGCAGTCCTGTCCCAAATAAATGATGATGGCCTTGACCAGCCTGTTGCTTTTATTAGCAGGAGGTTACTCCCCAGGGAGCAGCATTGGAGTGCCATTGAGAGGGGGGGGGCATTGCTGTGGTTTGGTCCCTGAAGAAGTTGAGTCCATACCTTTTTGGTACTTACTTCACAGTTCAAACTGACCACAGACCTCTCAGATGGCTGATGCAAATGAAACGAGAAAACCCTAAACTGTTGAGGTGGTCCATCTCCCTAAAGGGAATGGACTTTGTAGTGAAACACAGACCTGGGACTGCCCATGCCAATGCAGATGGCCTTTCCAGTTTCTTCCACTTAGAAAATGAAGACTCTCTTGGGAAAGATTAGTCTCATTCTCTTTCGTTTGGGGTGGGGGGGGAGGGGGAGGAGGGGTTGTGTAAGGAAATGCCTTCCTTGGTATGGTTACCCCCTAACTTTTTGCCTTTTGTTGATGCCAGTTATGATTGAAATTGTGCTTGGGACCCTGCTAACCAGGCCCCAGCACCAGTGTTCTTTCCCCAAAATGTACCTTTGTTCCCACAATTGGCGCAACCCTGGCCCACAGATAAGTCCCTTGTAAATGTCCCTTCTAAATGGTTAAATGTAAAGGGCCCTGTTGCCAGGGAAGGTCTCTAAAGGCTGCAGCATGTCTTATGCCACCCTGGGGACCCCTCACTCAGCACATGCACACTGCCTCTTAGCTTGTGTGTGCTGGTGGGGAGAAAATGACTAAGTCGACATGGCATTCCCCTCAGGGTGCCATGTCCACCTCTCACTGCCTGTGGCATAGGTAAGTCACCCCTCTAGCAGGCCTTACAGCCCTAAGGTAGGGTGCACTATACCACAGGTGAGGGCCTATGTGCATGAGCACTATGCCCCTACAGTGTCTAAGCAAAACCTTAGACATTGTAAGTGCAGGGTAGCTATAAGAGTATATGGCCTGGGAGTCTGTCAGACATGAACTCCACAGCACCATCATGGCTACACTGAAAACTGGGATGTTTGATATCAAACTTCTCAGCACAATAAATGCACACTGATGCCAGTCGGAGTTATTGTAAAATACACCCAGTGGGCATCTTAGAGATGTCCCCTGAATGCCAGTCCGACTCCTAGTGCTAGGCTGACCAGATTCTGCCAGCCTGCCACACCCAGACGAGTTTCTGGCCACATGGGGAGAGTGCCTTTGTCACTCTGTGGCCAAGAACAAAGCCTGTACTGGGTGGAGGTGCTTCTCACCTCCCCCTGCAGGAACTGTAACACCTGGTGGTGAGCCTCAAAGGTTCATGCCTTTTGTTACAGCACGCCAGGGCATCCCAGCTAGTGGAGATACCCGCCCCTCCGGCCAGTGCCCCCACTTTTGGCAGCAAGGCTGGAGGAGATAATGAGAAAAACAAGGAGTCACCACCCACCAGTCAGGACTGCACCTAAGGTGCCCTGAGCTGAGGTGACCCCTGCCTTTAGAAATCCTCCATCTTGAGATTGGAGGATTCCCCCAATATGGTTCGGGATGTGAATCAAGGACCGCTGACCGGAAAGCCCCACAGAGATGACTGAGACGACAACTGACTTGGACCCTGCTCTACCGGCCTGTCTCCAGACTCAAAGAACCTGCAACAGCGATGCATCCAGCGGGAGCAGCGGCCTCTGCCGACTCAGGACTGCCTTGCACCCAAAGGACCAAGAAACTCCCAAGGATAGCGGCTCTGTTCAACCGACAAAGAAACAACCATCTTTAAAGGGACTCCGGCCTCACTCTGGAAGCGTGAGTCCCCAACACTCTGCACCTGACCCCCCTGGCTTGTGTCCAGAAGAACCAACACTGCAGAGAGGACTCCCAGGTGACTCCAACGATGTGGACACCCTGAGAAGACCTCCCTGCACCCCCACAGCAATGCCTGCAGAGTGAATCCAGAGGCTCCCCCTGGCAGTGACTGCCCGGTAACAAAGAACCTGACGCCCAGAAGAAGCACTGCACCCGCAGCCCCCCAGTCCCGAGAGAAACCAACTACCGGTGCAGGAGTGACCAGCAGGCGGCCATTAACCTTGCCTAGTCGGTGGCTGGCCCGAGAAGTCCCCCTATACCCTGCCTGCTTCGCCGGAGTGACCCGCCAGCTACTTTACACACTGCACTGGGCTGCCCCTGTAAACATTCTCCCCCCCCCCCCCCCCCTCCCCCCCAGTGCTCCACAAAACCCCCTCTGAGGATGCAGGTACTTACCTGCTAGCACACTGGAACCGGAGCACCCCTAGTCTCGATAGGCACATATGTTATTTGGGCCCTATTTTGACCTCTGCACCTGAACGGCCCTTTGTTGCTGGTGCTGGTGCTGGGTGTTTGGGGTTGACTTGAACCCCCAACTGTATGCTGCCTATGCCCCGGAGACTGAACTTGTAAGTGCTTTACTTACCTGATAAATTAACTTGTACTTACCTCCCCCAGGAACTGTTGATTTTTGCACTGTACACTTTTGAAATAGCTTATTGCAATTTTTGCCAAAACTGTGTACATTACTGTTTGAATTCAAATTTCCATATTTACCTATGCCAAGTACCTTACAATTTATGTATTTACTTCAATTCTGAATCTTGTGGTTATAAAATAAAGAAAATATTTTTCTATATAAAAAAACTATTGGCCTGGAGTTGAGTCTTTGAGTATGGGTTCTCATTTATTGACTGTGTGTGTGCAACAAATGCTTAACACTACCCTCTGATAAACCTACTGCTCGACCACACTCCCACGAAAGAGAGCATTAGTATTCTCTAATTTTGCCACTATCAACCTCTAAGGGGAACCCTTGGACTCTGTGCACACTATCTCTCACTTTGGGATAGTGTATACAGAGCCATCTTCCTACAGATGCGATCTCCACTTCAACATCTCTCCCACCTGAGTGCTGTTGATGTTGAGGTCATATTGACGAATCCGTGGTAGGGAATTCCTCTGGTGCCTGCACCAGAAGGAGTCCCTTGTTTATTTTTTCAGGTCAACTGTTGGGGAAGACCTTCCCCAGCGGCCCAAGCCTCCCCATACCCAAAGGTGAAACTCTTCCTCTTCCGAATGTCTCCCTAGTGTACCCTGTCCGGAAATTGCTGCTGGAGTATGACCCTTGAACAGAGATTCACTCACTAGACCTCAATCAGTGACCTCCCGCCCCCAGCCTTCCCTCCCCCAGGCACGGTATAGTGCTCCTCCCAGGGAACAAAAATGATTCAGGCTTTTTGACTCCTGAGTGACGATTTGGTGGTGTATGCCCCCAGTTGCCCACCCTAGGTGGGAAGAAAGCCAAGTACACGCTACTACACTGTAGTGAAATTAACTGCCTAAAAAAAGGAGTGAGTAGAATCCATCCCAGAACCCTCTGTGGGTAGATTATAAGAGTGTTTACTACTAATCTGCACCCTGGGGGCAGATAATCCTCTAGATATGATGGGAAAATAGTTACCAAAACAGAAAGGGAGTTGGGTCAGCCCACATAGTCATGGGCCTGTTTCCTTCATCCCAGGACAGTTGATGTCAAATTGCTGTCCTCCTAGAGCTGGATTGGGCGTTCATACCCCAGTGTGTCCCCCACAGTGGGCTGAAAGCACATGAGACCCCAAGTGGAAAATAAGTCAAAAAGGGTGTAAGGATGACACATCCAGGCATTGGGTCATGCCCCAGCCCTAGAACAAAAACACCTATTTTTCTACCCACCTTGAGGTGCAGATAGGTGGGTACTCCAAAATTACAAGAGACCTCTGTAAACTCCAGGGGTATAAAGATAAAAGAAAGAAGCAATGGTGGTGGCCCACACAAGCAAGCATAGAGCTGTGACGTCTCCCCAGGACAGGCACAAAAGTCTTTCTCCCTCACCCACCATCCCCCATTGTGTGATTCAGAGCGTTTATGGCAGTGCACTCTGAGTGTGGCAGAGAGCCCCCTAGACATCAGGGATTTCCACATGGTAGATAAAATAAGTGGTGGGAAGGGCGTGGCGCGCCAAGTCATGCCCTATCCCAAAAATGGCACTGCAATCTTTCTGCTCTCTTGTGGGCAGATTAGAAGCGTTTACCTACAGATTCCCTGGATTTTACACTGACGCAAAAAGGTGACAGCAGCCTACCATGGCAGCTGGCAATACCTCAACCCCAAAAGGAGCAGTACAGTCTTTCTGCTTCCCAAAACCACTAGGGGTAGATAGGGAATTTGCCTGAATGTGGTTTTCCCCTAATCTGTACTTTGCAGTGGTGGACAGAGGGGATTAAAGAAAGCCCTATAGACACCAGAGATTTTACTTGGGAGCAAGAAAGGGGTAGAGGCAGGCCACAAGATGCAATACAGTCCACAGTGTGAGGCTGATCCTGATTTTCTTTTATTTGTATACAGAATGGCTGCACTTGTCAGGCACAGGGTCTGCTGACAACCAGGAAAACCTACCATACACAAACATGTTTGAAAACTACATACACAAGGGATTCCAGTGTTGTGGCCGAGGGTAGATCCATGGCATTTTCATAACCAGAATGCCTATCAAACCAACTGTGGCCTAATTTCATGCGTTTTCCATTCATTTCTGTTAGGGAAAGTTAGGAAATCCTACAAAATTCCCACCACCCAGTGTTCTTGCTCATCTCTGTAGTGTGGAAAAGTCGGCCTGCACAGCAATGGATCAGACTGATTACCATGCAAGCGAACCATGGGTTTCACATCTGTTGCCATCACAAACTGCAAGTAGTTTGAGAATGCAAAAAATGGTCTACCCGTAAGAGGAATTCAAAAACTGTGTTTAAAAAAGCAAATCGATATTCTTGTACAACTCTTGCTTGTTACCTCAAAGTTGGAATACAGTGTTCTTAGCACCGCAAGCCTTTTGTTGATGACAGTGTCCGAAGCCCCCGCAGTTGAGTGGTTAAACTTAGCTCAGCTCGATGTTCTTAGGAGCCATTTTAAGGATATGGCAGTAAGTTTAATTTTGCGACATTAGTTTCCATTGTGCCCCAAGACAAAAGTAAATCCCCAAGTGCTATTAGGTTAGTTGGGCTGCTACGGATCCTTCTTTCCCCATTCGTCCATAAATGTCCCAACAGAAAGCATGAGGAAATCTAAAGAACGCATTCAATAAAGCTACTTGTATTCCCCTCAGGCATTTTTCATGTGTTTTAATATGTGCCTGACCATAATTTTAGACCTGACGTGGCTGGAATTTATCCAAAAATAAAACTTTAAAACTCGACTTGCTGTATCCTCTGTTCAACTCCCAATATCTGTTCCTTCACTTTTAAAACTTAGACTTCATTATGTCATGATTACCTTGAGTGCAATAGCTGCTTCCCTGTGGTCTGAAGAATTGGAGCCTGTTGATTCCCTTTCTATTAAGAGTTAATGGCCCGCCTGGAATTTAGGAGGTGTAAATCACCAGTGAAAGGTGTAAAATGTATCTAACACAAATAGGTCCACTTGTTGAATTAACCTGATTTTGTTGCTGACCAGAGTATTGTTTCACATGCAAGTAAGTCTCACGACTGAAAATGTCAATTGTGTTTTCTGAAAAATAGCCAAAACCGCCAGTCGTACAGTACAGATACAGCAGAATTAATCTGAAAGTTATAAATATATCATTCTGTAATTCCATGCAGTATGTATTTGAAGACCTTCAGTGTAGATGTTCATTAATTCACTTATTGTTTGCTTAACGCGCAATATTCTTTCTTGTCTGGGCCTGGAGATCTGTTGTACATTTGTTGCACTTCGTCTAATTGGTTACCCTGGAGCGGAATATGTCTTCGGGTAAAGGCACCGCTCTTGGTGCTGCTCATATCATGAACATGTCTATTTACATTGGTTGAGAGGCTGCAGATTGGCCCTGTTTGCATGTCCTGAAGTTTGACATTGTTAATCAATATAGGCAATTGTAACTGGTTAGCCAACATTGTAGTGATTATATAAACCCTCAAGTAATCACTACTTCATTATTTGTGAATTCCTTTTTGTAGCTTCAGTTTACATATGTCTGTAAAAGTGGGAATATCCGTTTGCAAATAATTATTTGCCCTTCCCCAGAAGCGGAATCCATGTGAGCCCTCTGCATAGGCACACAAACAACATCAGATGTATTGCAGACACGTTTGTTGGGACTTCACCCTGAACGTATTGATTGGATGCTTGTTCTACTCCTTTCCTTCGGGATCTGTTTATCAGTAGGAATTCCTTGTGGGGAAGAAAGAACAAGATGCGTTTATTATGAATTTCTTCTCCAGTTAGGGCTGCACTTTTGGCCCTCTGCTCTCACATTTTTTTTGCTTTGATCACCATTTTTCTCTTGCCTTTTTTTATTTTGGAAATGATGAAAAACGTTTAATGATAGGTCTGAGATGAAGGCCTAGGCATATTGACATGATACCCATTTTCTCTTGAATCCGTTTCTTTTAATCAATAGTTAAAAAGTGCGTTTTACTTTTGTCAGAATGTTTTCGTGAACTTTATGAAAATGAATTTGTGAAATAAATATATTTTATGTAGCCAAGCTATGTTGTGGGTGTTGTCAGGCGGCATTGCACGTTATTTGCTACCGCTGTTACATTATAAAAAAAACAGCGATTGATTGACTCGACCGTATTTGTTTTTCACCTTCTGCCATAATGTTTTTAACATTTTCTGTCTCAAGTAGTTACCACAGTTGGCTACCAAAGCAATTTCATTATCCCGCAAAAAGGTCACCCTGGCCAGCCTTTCAATAGATTTAAGGCAGCGCGTAAAACGATCCTTGTATGTTTCAGATTCAGGTTGGAGAGCATTTTCTAAAAAGTATGAACACTGTGCCCTTTTATATTGATAGCTTAAATATGTATTTTCTGGGTAAAACTTGGCAGATGATTTGCTGAAATGCCATCCATGTCCAGACAAAAGTTGGAAAACATGAAAAATATATTCCATATACTCTGAACGTTTTTTGGAAATTAAATGACGAACACATGAGAATGTCACCAGCTTAGGAAGAGTTTGTTCATCTAGTCCATATTTCGTAGGCTAACTCGGACGGTGTTTTTAATGTGAATGCTGACAATTTGAGAGCATTCCATAGAATCTTACTTCATTTTGCCTAAGAGATAAATAACTAGGAGCTTACTAGCATTACACGTTGACTCTGATTTTGTTCTGAATCAGTTTGTCAGCTTTTTATAGTCTGGTTTGATAGTCAGCTGTCGACAGAAAACTATATGAGCATTACTAGAGAGGGACTTTAGCCCCGCCCAGCAGTACACGTTTAGATTGGGCAGAAGCTGCGTGCTTCCACAAAAAGTGCTTGCTAATCATTTTATTTATCCAGCTACTTAATCTCGAACTTTTGTGGTAAACGCATGATATTGGAATGTTTAAGTGTCTTAGAACACCAGAATTTTTTTTTCTCTGGCAGCAGCAGAGTTGAAAGGAGGGCAGTCATCAACTTACTACGTCTGACTTGACTGCAGCTGCCACTGACCTTTTAACCTACACCAGTATTATTATACAATTCTTTGCTTCCACACAAACACATATATAGTCCTATGCACTATGCTTGTAATGCTTCACATTAGTACAGAAAATTCCTTTAAATTGGGCCTATTGGCATGGGGAATATTTGTTTGTCCTGTAGATCGTTTGCTTCTATTTTACAGCACTCAACATAATTTGAGGGGTGATTAACCTTCGTGAAATTGACCGAAGTCTTAATGTGAACATGGTATTTCGTATGCATTCTGGTATAACACGCCTTTGCAATGCAACGGGTCTCACGTTTGCTCGAGTTACAGCTATTAGGGTTGTAAATTCCTAACTGGACTATTCTTGACACAAAAATTAAAAATGAAAAGTAAAACAATTGGCATAAGCGAGCCTATTCAAAGCGCCACTGCCGCCATGAGCGCAAAGGAGAGGCACAAGAGGGGAAAAAAAAGTTAGCTCATAGTCAAATGCATTGGCAAAAGTGAAATTATCCATATAACAGGGTCGATGGCCAAGGCGTTAACAAAACTGCCCCAACGATGGACAAACCTAAAGCATTTTTGAGTGATACAGGATTTTTGAAAGGCAAGCCCATGAACGAGTGATAGTGATGGGTGTGCAGTGGATGTGTTAAAAGCCCACAGATAGATTACAACAGGCCAAAGCGCTTGCGCGCTTGACCTAAAAATGAATGCTTACACAAAACTGTGGCATGTACTTATATTTCAGCCTCATCAAAAGCTCTGGCTGGAGTACTCCTAAAAAATGTATTGTTTTGATTCTTGTACTGGTAGTTCTCATTATCCTTTATTTGTTTATGCATTTTGCAAACACTAATGTGTTTGACAGGCTTGTACCCAGTCTTACCTTGTTGTAACAAAAGTAATTTTGCTTGAAGCCTAATTTGGCACTTTCATAATTAATATTTTTACTTCTCAGTCTTAATTTAAAAAACATACATTTATTATAATAGCATCTTCTGCGCATAAACAAACAACTAAAGCTACCTTATATTATTTGATTACGCATTATACAATATTTAAAGTGCATCTTTTATGTTCCTCACCTTTTTTAAATTACTGATTTAAGGTATCTTATAAGATGTAACAATAATGCATACACAAGTCCGGCATGGCTAACATCGTGTACCATTGAGTGACATAAGTGGCATGGTCATCCAACAGAAATGATAACATCCAATGGCCTAAACCTCTAAAACGCTTTTTTCTTTTTAAACAAAATAAAGGTAACTAAAAATAAATAACTCCCTTCAGGGTAGTTGCGATAAATTGTGTATGCGTTTCGTTCTATTGATTTGTTTTAAATATCCTCTCTACCTCACTCGGTCAATCAAGTCTGTGTTTTATCATTAAACGCTGCGTATTTTATTTAAGTAAAACATCACGTTTTGGTCACCAGCTCTGCGCGCTTGTTGCAGTTGTATTTTCAGTAGTTCACTTCGCGGACCAAGTTTATGAATTGCGCTTCATGATTTTTCTGTTCATATAAAAGAATTCACAAAAAATGAGAAGTTCCGAGTCGTGTGCCTCCTTTCTTGAAAACCATGTTCTTAGTATTATAGCATAAGCTTTATATACCACCGGCTCTACAGGTTTGTATGATCTTGAGGATCTTCAGAAAAATATTGGTGCTTTTTTCATGAAGTGGAAAAAAATGGAGGTATTTACTGTAATTGTGTTTCCTGCAATTCCTTTCTTTGTGGTTTTTAAGTGGTAAAAGCTTTTGGAAGAAATTGTTATGGGGTTGATAAAAGTAATGTAGACTAAAACAATTTTGCTCCAATTTTCCTTAATTTTCCTCCTAGATACTGATTGTAGGTTCTCACCTATATTGGCTAGACTGTCTGACATGTTTGTGTAACACTAGTTCAGACAACATCACATTGCGGATTTTGCGAGATTTAATTTATCTCGTTGTGGCACCGTATACAATGCAGGCCCGGGCTCTTTTAGGCTGTGCACCGTGACTTAATATTAAACCTCTTTTGTGGTTTTGGACGTGCCATCAGAAGCTTTTTGCACAATGAAGTACCTCATCTCCGGAGGCTTTGGTAGATTCAGCGCAAAATGTCTGACGGGTCACAGTACAAGCCCTTATCAGAGTACCCGTTCCAGTGTGAGCATTTTTATGCATGTTTTCACTAGTACCACACTTTTATTTCTGGTCAGGCGTGTTCCAGTTTTTGGTGAAGGGATTGCTACCAGCGGAGGGTTGCTTGGCTGTCCTAACGTTTATTTTGATATTAGTTTTGGAAAGAGAACACTTAGTAGAGGGCTCGAACGTCGTTTTCTGTCTGGAATTTCCGCCGCGAAAGTCAGCCACTACAAGTTTCCCACTCAGCTGGGGATTAACTGCTGTACATGGTGCTTTTCTGGGCAGTTTAATAGTGACCTTTTCCGCCTTGTCTGAGCTGACGGTAAATGTTAGCAGGTTTGCTGGTGGGGGTGGGGCGATGTTAAATGGGGGCCAGGCTGGCTTTTGCCTGTCTCCGTGTGAGCATTTATTGCTCACCTGGACTGCGGCAGATAGTGGCTGGGGGCTGTGAAGTGTTGCTTTCTGAGCTTCCGCGGTGTACCCGTGCCCTGAACAATCGGGTCAGGTGATTTCGAACACACTAATTTCATGCCCTGGAACCCTGGTCATTGCTATTTTTGTTATTCCAACTGGAGTCACTACTGCAGGTGAAATAATAAATCTTTCAATGAGGTCCTGAAATTAAAACTCGTATGTAATAACTTTAGTGTTTATCAAACACTATTTAAATTGTGATAACTTAGTATGACAGATAAACATGCTTTATTTTTATGTGAAGTAGAATAATTACAAACAATTAAGATTCTAGGCCTGTGTTTTGTGATAAACGTCTTAGATATAGGAATTACAATTAATTCATTTTCCTTTTATCTCTAGAATTTGGGTGCTTCAGAGATGATGGTCAGTTTGGAATCTGCAGTAAGTAAATTTCACTTTTCTCTTGCGTACGCCACCTATTCATTAAGGTACAGCGTAAATCAACAGAAATAGTATGTGTGTTTCAAGAGCGCTTGACATGTACGTAAAATATCTTGTAGTTAGTGGGGTCAATCGCGTTTTTGAATCAGATTGTTTTAAATGTAAATGATTTATAGACATGTGTTTCACTTTAAAATTGTAATTTTCTGTAGTAGCAATGTAAGTATTTTTTTCCGAAGTAAACGTTGACACTGACAGCCCACGTCTCGTATAAGGACTCATACCGAATACCATATCCTCGTGTGAGCCTTTATCATCTCTGGGCTTCTGTTATCTAAAATAATGCCCTGGATCCCATTTTGGTATATTAATTTTTGCTTTTTTCGTTAATGCTTGGACTTGCCCAACTATGTACTTGTCCTTGGTCTTAAATAATCCAGTGAATCCAAGTTTCCCCATCCACTGCCTACTCTCGTGAGCTGCCCTACCCTGAACCCCCTTGTCCTGACTCTTCAACTCTAAGTCTCGTTTTTTTGCCTCATCTTGGCTGATCATCTCGTGTACCTGTCCGCCAGCTCCTTGCTCCCCTCCCACATACATTTAGAGTAGGGGAACATCCAAAACCCTGCCCACCTTGAGCTGGCTGCTTCTGTCATAAGCTTTATATTGTCATTTCATTTCATCCTCAGCTTGTGGCCTACATAATGTTAGTCTTGGGTCAGATTTGCTCTGTCACCACTGCACTGAGGCACGTCTTCTTACGTAGCAAGAATGCTTATTGTTTTCTTTTTCATTTATGTCTCTCTTCAGTCCTTCTGATCTTAAATATTCCCGATCACTTCCTTCTAGAAAAGTATTCAAAACCCTGGTGGCCTCTTGCAGCACTTCTACCACACCGCACAACACAGGGAGGTAGTGTTCATATTCTTCTCCTGCAGTCTCCCAAAACCCACCACTTCAGCACACCTCACACCACTCACTCCTTCTCACACAAGTCAGCCACCCACTCACACAGACCAAGCAACATGCCACACTTGCATGCATGCTCTTCAACCTGCTCACTCACCAAACATGACAGAGATTTGGGGCCAACTGCAGCACTACACTCTAATCTACTCTTCCTCCTGGAAACATCACAAAACCCAGCCTCTGCACCGAACATATATATAGGAATCTCCATGGGCTGCAAGATCACCAGGCAAGACTGTAAGCACAAGACCCGATGCAGTCAGCATCTCAAAAGCCTTGGAAACCTCTGCCCAACCTAGCATGTTAATGAACCCACTCACACCACTGGACACTTATTGGACCTGATTTTCTCCTTAATCAGCAACATCACAGTTGACCAGCGAGCAACTGTGACCTGAACAGGCGATGCCCTCACCAATTTCAGCACACCTGTTCTTTACCACAGACCTACCACCGGACGCATCACATCCAGGCAGCTGCAAAAGCATCAGAAGCGGTCTGGGCTTCTGCCCCCTCCATGCCACCTGCCTGAGTACACCAGCAACTTAATGAAATTCATCAGGTACCTCACCAGCTGGATTGCTTCATGGTGCCATCACCCTGGCTCCTGTCAAGTGCAACCTAAAATCAGAAGCCTGACCATAGACCAGCTGGTACACAGAAGAACTCAGGCAGACAAAATGCCACTGGAGGCCTTTTGGAGTACAAATGGAGAACAAGTCAGGACCCCAAAGACAAAGACCTCGTCAAATCCATGCTACTAGCAGTACATTGCTTTTGCAGACCGCATTGACACTGGCACAGCAGCAAAGAAATCTTCACCATCATCAAAGATTTAATTGCGGCTCCTGCTGCCTTAAATGTCACTCCTTAACAAATCCTTTGCAACAAGCTCTAAGAATTCTTCTGTAGCAAAATCATTTCCAGGACTTGCAACTTGAACCTTCAGCCAGTACCTGTCACAACTCTGCTTCCCATCACGACCAAAGTATAAACTCTGACCCTTCATGCCTAGCCGTCACCATCGTCAAAACTGCCTCTACCATGAAGACCATCCAGCCCTTGCCCCCTACCATGCCTTCACCAAAGGCATTAACTCCCATCCTCAAAGCTTTCCCCAACTTGCCCACATTCAGGGACACCTAAAAACATGTCACAGTCCTACCCCTGCTCAAGAAAACATCTGCCAGCCGAGCCCCCCCCCAAAAAATGGCAATTTTGCATGTTTACTGTTGGAACATGTAAAATACATGTCCTGCCAGTGTGATATGTTGCACCCTGCCTTAGAAACTGGTATGCCGGCCAGAAGGATGACGTGCTGGTAGAAGTAGTAGCTTTGCTATACCTTTCAGTAGCTATGTCAGACTAGCAGTGCAGGACTGCTCTGCCTCTCTGCAGTGGCAGACCTGGGGACTTGTTTTTCTTGGGGGGGTGGGGAGTGAGTACCTCCAGGTTGGCACAGCCAGTGCTGCAAGCCGTGGGCTACCCCTCTAAAATACATGCCATCGGTACCAGGGCACAGTATAGTAGGTTTATAGGTAAGCTAGCCAATTCTAGTTGGGTAGAGCCAATTCGACATAAACCTCAGGGTCAGGGCACTAGCACTGAGGCCTGGTTAGCAGGCCTCCATTCACGGAGTAAAAAAAAAAAAAAAAGCAGCTTCAGTCAAAAACTTTAAGGTGATCATACAAAAAGACACAGTTGCCTGCTTCAACTGCCTACAACTTTACAGCCCCCCTACGAATTGATCAACACAGCTCATTCCTTGATTTTATGGTGACTCTCCCGATGAGTTCACTTAACGTGTATGACCGCATCATCTTGGATGTCAATATCACTTTTGATAAAGTCTCACAGGCCATAACTCAAAATGAAAATACACAAAACCCCTGGTCCTAATAGCTTCCCAGGTGAATGATTTAAAACGTTTTGGTCTTCAGTGATGGAATAATCAATTCATTTTTTCCTCACTTTTAGAACTGTTGTCATGCTTCCCAACTGACTGTGCAAGGTTATTACTACTGTTGGGCAAGCGAACTACAGAATGCACCTCCTTTTGGCCGATCTCCCTTATCAATAGTACTCTTATTCCTTTCCAATACAGAAACACACCCATTAGGGCTACCTACAACTCTGACATGCCCTACTCCCTTATTCACATCAAATAGACTCAATTCCAGATTTCCATTCACTAGAGGCCATGATCACTATGGATTACCTTGGGCATAGAAACAAAACCTCTTGTATCTGCAAGTCCATATTGATCAACACACCAGGCACTTTTCCCTAACTTATTTTCCTAGGAAGCCACCCCTGCTTGATTAAAATACACAGAATGGCTCAAAGTGTTGGTTGCACAGAGACATTTCCGTTATAACATAACATAACATGTGTATTTGTAAAGCGCACGTTCACCCGCAGGCTTCTTGGCGCTGAATAACAGATGTTTGTTACCCAACTCAATGGTACTCATTTTATCGACCTCAGAATTTTGGATGAAAGGCTGAGTGAACCTGCCGGGATTTGAACCTGTGACCATGAGGTCAAACACAGGCCCCTATAGTGGACGCATTAGTCCACTAAGCAACCAGACCCGGTTATGTCTAGTTTCCAGTTGGTACAGTTTAAACTACTACTTTGCATGTATCTTACAAGAGAGAAAATGTGACATTTTTGGCCAGACTCATCCCCCACATGTCATCTTTGCCTGACAGAGGTGGGTAGCTTGTTGTACACAGTGTGGCACTCGCTGTACGGCTCCACAGATGTTTGAGGAGGTAGTAAAAAGAACTTGCAATGAAGTGCTGAGCTCACAGATCTCCTTGGTTCCACGTGTAGCATCACTCCACATAACTAAAGACCTGGGCCTCCCAGTATCAGACGATTCCTTGTGTATCCCTGATTGTCGCCAAACATGACATTTCCCAAAATTGACATGCACAGAGCCCTCCTTCAATAGCGAAGTGGAAGAACATCCTTCATGATTACAGTGTATTGGAAAAACTAAAGTTTGAGGGATGTATGGCTGTAGGTGCAATAAGCTGTACATACTCCCTCATAGTAGTGTGCAAGTTGTTTTTCTTCGAAGAAGTCTTTCGAGTCCTGAAGTGCTGTAACTCCTCCTCTTGCGACAATGTGCATGGTCATCAACTTTGTTAGGTTGCTTACCTTCCATCTGGTGTGGACGTGTGCCCAGGTACTGTTGCGGTGCTATTTTCGGTTCACATAGTTTCGTCCTTCTGTCGGAATTGTACTTTGTCTCCCTTACTTTCCGATTTGAGTAGATTTTAACTGCTTCGCTTAAGCAGGGTTTTGTTTGACCCTGGCCCCTCCTGGGCCTTGCCTCTTGTATCTTACTCCTGTAGCGTCCTCTCGTCTCTCCACCATGTCTTGACGGTGCGGAGGCCATTCCTGTAATGTCCTCACTGCAACACAAAATCTTTGACTGATCTCCATCAGGTCTGCAGTCTGTCTGTCGCCGGAACACAACAAGGCTGGCTGCAATGCTTGCCGCTCCTTTCACTCTCAAGAACTCTCTTCGTGACCATCACACTTGTTGACTCAAGATGTTGTGTAGGGGCAGGGACGACACACCAGACATCTTTGGTCCTAATGATGTCAAAGAGGAGCAACACCCACAAGAGAAAGTTTGGGCTCTGATCTGAAGAGTGAGGACCCTTCGTCAGCCCAGCAGTCCGTGAGCACGGCACCCACTTCCACTCAACACTTTCCTGAACCTGCGCAAACTTCAGCCAAGGGGCACTCAGCCAATCTGGAGCACCAGAGAGGCTTACAGAGCACCACTGCTTTCGGGCCATGGTTGGCACTGACACTTTGCATGCCCAGCTCTTATTTGGCACCAGCTGAATAAGCCTTCAAGGCCAACATCTTCAGCGCCGGCTACCCCAGCACCAAGCAGACCCTTTGTGCTGACCACATCCCCCTCAGAGCCAAGAATAACCTCTGTGCTGAAAATGAAAGTGCGCTGAAAATGAAAGTACCCTGAGTCGAAGACTTCGGAGTTGACCAGCCAATCCGATACTGGTGCAATCAAGATGATTCCCCATAAGCTGCAGGAGGAGCTCGACTCAAGGCAGCAAACACCTGCTGATTCGCCCCCACATGGGTCACATCATTGGCCTTTCTTTGGGCCCTAGTGCTCCACTCCCAAAACGTCAGCTGTCCTTCTAGGAGGCCTTGAGCGTTCTGATTCTGGCAAAACATCGCAAGGAAGTGGATAAGGCTACCAGCTCCTTATGCAAGCCCCACCCTCCCTCACCCTCTTCCTTAGACTTTCCCCCATTCCACCTGCTTCTCCAAGGGACCCACTTGACTTCGCACTTCGGGGTCGTCCTTACTCTGACATGGGTGGATGTGGAAGGTTGACACATTTGGCACTCCTCCCACAGGGTGACCCATGGGACTCCTGTGATGTAGACCCACCGGGGGAACACAGACCTCAACCTTTATCCTATCCACCCCTCCCCTCTAGAGGATTCCACATCTTTTCCGGAACTCATTGGTAGGGCTGCCTCCTTTCATAAGATGGAACTCCACACTGAGCCCTTAGAGGAGGACTTTCTCCTGAAACCTTCTCCACTGACCACTCCACTCAGTATCTCCCCACGCTCATGGGTATATTACGTCACTCTCCTGCCTGTTCTAAAGGCTCTGTCTGAGCTAGGGTGGATAAAAAATATAAAGCATTCCCTTCTGACCCTCATCTGTGTTTGTGTCCAGCTCCTGCCCAACTCTTTGGTAATTTCTGCCTGTAGAGAGCCATCTCCCAGGCCAATGGGGAATGCCCAGTCAACAGAGAAAGAAAGCAAATGCATAGACCTGGCAGGGAAGTAGGTGGCTGTACAATCAGCCAACCACTGGGGCATAGCTAATTCTGTCAGTTGTTGATGAAGTTATGATTGTGCCCACTTGGATGAAATCTAGGAACTCCTCCAATACCTCCCAGAAAAACACAGTAAAAGGGGACAAGAGATAGCTTCTGTGGGCAAGCTGATATCTAATACCTCTGTTTGCTGTGCCTTAGATGCAGCTGACACGTCTGCCATGGATGTAAATTCCAGAATTCTGCTACACAGACAACCCTGGCTCTGTATCTCTGGCTTTAAGCAAGAAGTTGAACAGAACCTGCTGAACATGCCCTTTGATGATGAGCATATCTTTGGTCTACAACTGGATCATGCATTAGAAAAGCTCAAGAAAGATACATAGCAGCCAAAGCGATGGGGGAAATGCAATCAACTACTCCCTGCAGCTCCTTTTGCCGCACCCCTTTTAATGTGGAGGCTCAAAGATTTCCTCCCCTGGAGCCTCATCCCTTATCAGTGCACCCAGGTCTAGCAGTCCTTCCCCCAGTGGTTATTTTAGAGGGTCCTATAGGGGCAGTAATTTTAGACCAGAGGCAAGGATAGCTCACCAAAAGGAGCTACACCTGCCACCAAACCCTGACTTGCCCTTTCTACGCCCTTGACCCCACAAAATTTGTCCATGGGGGCCTAAAAGTCACCTCAGACCAATGGTTGCCCCCTGACTTTTTGCCTTTTTTGATGCTAAGTTTTGATTTGAAAGTGTGCTGAGGCCTGCAAACCAGGCCCCAGCACCAGTGTTCTTTCCCTAACCTGTACTTTTGTTTCCACAATTGGCACACCCTGGCATCCAGGTAAGTCCCTTGTAACTGGTACCCCTGGTACCAAGGGCCCTGATTCCAGGGAAGGTCTCTAAGGGCTGCAGCATATCTTATGCCACCCTGGGGACCCCTCACTCAGCACAGACACTGCTCGCCAGCGTGTGTGTGTGCTAGTGGGGATAAAAAGACAAAGTCGACATGGCACTCCCCTCAGGGTGCCATGCCAACCTCATACTGCCTATGAAGTATAGATAAGTCACCCCTCTAGCAGGCCTTACAGCCCTAAGGCAGGGTGCACTATACCATAGGTGAGGGCATAAGTGCATGAGCACTATGCCCCTACAGTGTCTAAACAAAACCTTAGACATTGTAAGTGCAGGGTAGCCATAAGAGTATATGGTCTGGGAGTCTGTCATGCACGAACTCCACAGCACCATAATGGCTACACTGAAAACTGTGAAGTTTGGTATCAAACTTCTCAGCACAATAAATGCACACTAATGCCAGTGTACATTTTATTGTAACATACACCCCAGAGGGCACCTTAGAGGTGCCCCCTGAAACCTTAACCAACTACCCGTGTAGACTGACTGGTTTTAGCAGCCTGCCACACACCAGACATGTTGCTGGCCACATGGGGAGAGTGCCTTTGTCACTCTGTGGCTAGTAACAAAGCCTGTACTGGGTGGAGGTGCTTCACACCCCCCCCTGCAGGAACTGTAACACCTGGCGGTGAGCCTCAAAGGCTCACCCCCTTTGTTACAGCACCCCAGGGCATTCCAGCTAGTGGAGTTGCCCGCCCCCTCCGGCCACGGCCCCACTTTTGGCAGCAAGGCCAGAGGAGATAATGAGAAAAACAAGGAGGAGTCACTGGCCAGTCAGGACAGCCCCTAAGGTGTCCTGAGCTGAGGTGACTCTGACTTTAAGAAATTCTCCATCTTGCAGATGGAGGATTCCCCCAATAGGATTAGGGATGTGCCCCCTCCCCTCAGGGAGGAGGCACAAAGAGGGTGTAGCCACCCTCAGGGCTAGTAGCCATTGGCTACTAACCCCCCAGACCTAAACACACCCTTAAATTTAGTATTTAAGGGCTCCCCAGAACCTAGGAACTCAGATTCCTGCAACCTAAGAAGAAGAGGACTGCTGAGCTGAAAAACCCTGCAGAGAAGACACACACACCAACTGCTTTGGCCCCAGCTCTACCGGCCTGTCTCCCCACTTCTAAAGACACTGCTCAAGCGACGCTTTCCACAGGGACCAGCGACCTCTGAAGCCTCAGAGGACTGCCCTGCATCTAGAAGGACCAAGAACTCCCGAGGACAGCGGCTCTGTTCACCAAAGACTGCAACTTTGCAACAAAGAAGCAACTTTGAAACAACTCGTGTTTCCCGCCGGAAGCGTGAGACTTGGCACTCTGCACCTGACGCCCCCGCCTCGACTTGTGGAGAACAAACATCACAGGGAGGACTCCCCGGCGACTGCAAGACCGTGAGTAGCCAGAGTTGACCCCCCTGAGCCCCCACAGAGACTCCTGCAGAGGGAATCCCGAGGCTCCCCCTGACCGCGACTGCCTGCTTCTAAGAACCCGACGCCTGGTAGGGACACTGCACCCGCAGCCCCCAGGACCTGAAGGATCTGACCTCCAGTGCAGGAGCGACCCCCAGGTGGCCCTCTCCCTTGCCCAGGTGGTGGCTACCCCGAGGAGCCCCCCCCCCCCCCCCTTGCCTGCCTGCATCGCTGAAGAGACCCCTTGGTCTCCCATTGATTTCTATTACAAACCCTATGCTTGTTTGCACACTGCACCCGGCCGCCCCCGTGCCGCTGAGGGTGTACTTTCTGTGCTGACTTGTCGCCCCCCCCCCCCCCCCCCCCCCCCCCGGTGCCCTACAAAACCCCCTTGGTCTGCCCTCCGAAGACGCGGGTACTTACCTGCTGGCAGACTGGAACCGAGGCACCCCCTTCTCCATTGGATCCTATGCGTTTTGGGCACCACTTTGACCTCTGCACCTGACCGGCCCTGAGCTGCTGGTGTGGTAACTTTGGGGTTGCTCTGAACCCCCAACGGTGGGCTACCTTGGACCCAAACCTGAACCCCGTAGGTGGTTTACTTACCTGCAAAAACTAACAAACTCTTACTCCCCCAGGAACTGTTGAAAATTGCACTGTCTAGTTTTAAAATAGCTATGTCATTTATGTCAAAACTGTATATGCTATTTTGCTAATTCAAAGTTCCTAAAGTACCTACCTGCAATACCTTTCATTTGCAGTATTACATGTAAATCTTGAACCTGTGGTTCTTAAAATTATCTAAGAAAATATATTTTTCTATACAAAAACCTATTGGCCTGGAATTGTCTGAGTGTGTTCCTCATTTATTGCCTGTGTGTGTACAACAAATGCTTAACACTACCCTCTGATAAGCCTACTTCTCGACCACACTACTACAAAATAGAGCATTAGAATTATCTTTTTGCCACTATCTTACATCTAAGGGGAGCCCTTGGACTCTGTGCATACTGTTCCTTACTTTGAAATAGTGCATACAGAGCCAACTTCCTACAATTATCCAACATGATTATTGACTAGAGCTCACTTCCAGGACTCCCACCATTTCACCATGCAAATATGGACTCGCACCAGAACACCAGAGGCTGTTCTGGACAAATAATCCTGAAAATGAATACATGCTGGAAGAGCTTTTTCACATGGTGACCCTTCAAGTTGTCACTCTGCTTCTCCAGCAAGGTGACTTTGACTGCTCTTGACCTGAAGGGTACCTGTTTTTACATACCAATAAATCCAGCTCATCTCCGGTATCTCAGAGTTGTGGTCCTCTTAAAGCATGACTAATTCAAAGTGCTTCCACTATGGCTTTGGTGTTCAATAAGTGCCCTGCAGTGGTGGCTGCACACCTGCACACAGAGGCCATCCACATTGTTTTGTATCTGGACGATTAGCTTATCAAAGCTGCCACCTGTCATTAGTGCAGCAAACCTACAGGTCACTATACACCTGCTTCATTACTTAGGGTTTACCATCAGTGCCACAAAATCCCACCACCAACTCATCCTGATCCAGCCCTAATTCAGGGCTATTCTCAACTCTGAGATCAGCGTAGCCTGTCCAAATCCTGCCAAGATCTAGTACTTTCAGGCATTTCCCCCTTTGTTTCAACCAAACCAACAACTCAGTCGGAACAGTCATTTGACTCCTAGGCATAATGGCCTAATGCATTGTCCTAGTACCTTATGTCTGGCACCATATGCATCTGTTGCAAGAATGCTTAGTGCAGCACTGGTTTCAGGTGGAGGGTCATTGGGACCATCTAATGTTGATTGGCCGGTGCATTCATCGCTCTCTACAGTGGTGGAGCACCAACAATCTGTTGCAAGGGTGGCCTTTCCTCCGCTCTGATCGGATTCATATAACCGATAACTCCTGTAGGAAGCTGGCTCTTTATGTGGTATATCAATAACTAGATACACTGTGTAAAGAGTCCAAGGACTCCCCAGTGAGTAAACAGGGCTTGCTATGCAATCCCAAAGTGCTCTATTTGGAGGTAGTGTGGTCGAGCAACCTTGGGTTTAACACAGAGGCGTGCAAGACATGCACAAATACACAAAATGGTCAATAAATGAGACGCAGGTCTACAAAAGGAGATACACCCCAATTTATAAAAATAGGAAGTATCTGTATATGTTTAGGCATTAGAGAAAATCGATCAGGTAAGTACGTACAGTACAGTTTCTGAGTTGTGAAATGTTATCCTATAGGAGGGAGAACAAGTTGTGCAAACAGGTAGAGTACAGCAGCTTACAAGGCCAATCTCCAGGAGTTAAGGTGAGTGGTGAGCAAGGTCCAAGACTGCACCAGCAATACACCACCAGCAGCACGGGGTGGCCGTATGCACAATTCAAAACAGCGTTGGATGCCCAATGTGTTTAGTGGAGATCGGTCACTGCGAAAAGAGGCTGCAGGCTTGCCCAGGTATCCAGTATGGCTGAGCCAGCAGCAGGGCTCAGGCCTCATGATGCTCAGCCACAGGTAGGCACCTTTTTGTCCTCTTCACTGCCCAGGGGTGATGGGTGCAGAGGTGTCTTCAGGTGTCAGGTCTTTCTTAATGGAGCGATTGCGGTAGAGGAGGGCTGCTTGCAGAGGCTGCAGGTATTGTCAGGGACTCGAGGAGGGGTGACACCATGATGGACTAGGACTCTGGAGGGCTGGAGAACCTTGTTGGCACTGGTCCACTTCAACTCTGGTCAGACGGCAGGTGCAGTGGTGACTTCAGGTGTTTTGTTTTGGCGGGTCTGGCAGCTTCTTTGGCGTTTGCTCGAGAACTGGTCTGCTCTTCATGGGAGGTCTTGAGTCTTTTTCAAAGGCAAGCAATCCTCCTTGGTTTCTGGAGACACAGCTGCAGGATGAGTCAACTTAAATGCAGATTCTGATGAGGGATGCAGACAAGCCTGCTGGGTTGGTACCAGCTGCTTCATTTCTCCTCCTCTGCCTTTGTAGCTCTTCAGCGTCCTTGGTCGTCTTCCGTCATCAGGCTCTGCTTCTCTGGAGCCAGGGGCTCCCCTGAAGACTGAATTTAAGGGTGTTTCAGGAGTGTAGGGTGGTAGCCAATGAGCTATTTACCCTTGGGGTTACTACACCCCCTATATGACCACTTCCTGTGGGAAGTGGGCATAACCCTGTCTCAGACTTTCTAAATCTGCCAACATCAAGATGGCAGATTCTGTATTGTAGTTTCCACATCAGGCAGCTCATGTTGGGGGTGGGACTGACCTGAGAGGTGGAGACACCTCTTTGAATTTGAAGTTTCATGCCTGTTCAGGTGCCAGATGGGGCCTGGGGCAGGGGGTGTTGGCATTTCCGTTGTGAAGAACGCCAGATCTGCTTATCAAGTGTAGTGGGCTTCTTTGAAGCTCCGTGCCTTAAAATGCACATTTGCAGGCTATCCTGTTGGATGGGGGTGTGTTTAACACTCCTCCCAGAGCAGGCTTTGTGTTTCACTTCCCAAGAGCAAAGGCTCTCACCTTAGGGGGTCGGACCTGTAAGGTGCCCTCTGGGTGCATGTATTGATAATTCCATCACTGGAATAAGTGTGGGCTTAAAAATGCGAGACGTTTGATCCCAAGCACCCCTATCTTCAGAGAAGCCTCATGTAGCTCAGGAACCCGTATTGACCAGTGTCCAACATGTGTTTAAAATGGCTTCCCTGTCCACTCAGTATGTCTAAGAATCACATAAGATATAGCACAGTGTCAGTGGGAAGCCAAGTACCAGGGCTTCCACATCAACTACCTGGAACATTTATCCATTTACCTAGTAATGAAGGTTTTCCTACCTCACCTAGCAGGCAATGTTTTCTTGTCTGGACAGACCATATGACCGCTATGTATCCCCTTCAGAAATAAGGGGAGGGTGTGCTCTCCACAGCTTTCTTGAGTATCCTAAAGCATTTGGCATTGGGCTCTCTGCCACAAAATGTATTTTATAATGGAGTACCTTCTGGGCTAGACAACAATTTTGCTGACCTCAGCAGGATGCGGCAACAAGTCCACAAATGGGAACTCCATCTGCAAGTTTTCCCCTGTTGCTTTAACAGATGAGGGTTCCCACAGATAGACCTGTTTGCAACAGCAGAAAATGTCAAATGCCCAAACATTGCCTCCAGGTTCCAGCACCCACAATCCAGTTGCAATGAAGTATGGATTAACTGTTCAGGGATATTTGCCTATGCTTTTTCTCCTCTCCTTCCATTTTTGGTACTGAGGCTTTGGCAAATGCCCCTCACAATCACCGTGGTGGCACCTGTATGGGCCCACCAGCCCAGGTTCACAACACTCCGTGAACTCTCACTAGTTCCGCACGAGAGGCTCCCCAACGAGCTACAACGTCAAATGCAGATCCATGGGAAAATCAGGCAACCAGATCCTGCAAACCTTTGGGTTCTTGGTCCAGAGGTCATAGACTGGAATTAGCTAAATCTTCCACCTGAATGCACGAGCATTCTGAAGGAAGTGCACAGACAATACCATCTGTGCCTGCTTTGTGGCCAAGTGGAAGAGATTGGTCTGTTACTGTCACTCAAAAGATATTGGCCCATTGAAACACAGTACAAGACATTGGGGGTCATTCTGACCCCGGCGGTCAGAGACCGCCGGGGCCAGGGTCGGCGGGAGCACCGCCAACAGGCCGGCGGTGCCCCACAGGGCATTCTGACCGCAGCGGTTCGGCCGCGGTCAGATGCGGAAAACCGGCGGTCTTCCGCCGGTTTTCCGCTGCCCTTTAGAATCCTCCATGGCGGCGGAGCGCGCTCCGCCGCCATGGGGATTCTGACACCCCCTGCCGCCATCCTGTTCCTGGCGGGTCTCCCGCCAGGAACAGGATGGCGGTAGGGGGTGCCGCGGGGCCCCTGGGGGCCCCTACAGTGCCCATGCCTATGGCATGGGCACTGCAGGGGCCCCCGTAAGAGGGCCCCACTATGTATTTCACTGCACCCGTCGCACATACCCACTCCGCCGGCTCCATTCGGAGCCGGCTTCCTCGTGGGGAGGGGTTTCCCGCTGGGCTGGCGGGCGGCCTTCTGGTGGTCGCCCGCCAGCCCAGCGGGAAAGCCTGAATGGCCTCCGCGGTCTTTCGACCGCGGAGCGGCCATATGGCGGTTCCCGCGAGCCGCCCGCCTCAGTTAGAATCAGGGCCATTGTCCGTTACTTATTACACTTATAGGTTTCTGGGATGGCCTTTGTCATAAAATTGCATTGAGCCACTGTGGTTGCCTACTTTCAGAATTGACAACACATGTCTCTTCAGGATACCTCGCATTAAGGCTTTTATGGAGGGTCCCAAGAGGGTCGTCATTCCTTCGAGTCCCACCAGACCCCTTTTGAAATCTCATCACTACTCACACGACTCATGGGTCCTCCATTTGAGTCCGTCCAGACCTGCTACCTCCAGTTCCTCTCTTAGAAAGTGGCATTTCTAGATTGTCACCTCACTCAGGCGTTTCATTGAGCTTCCGGCTTGAACCCTGGATGAGCCTTTCTTACAGGTGTATAGGGATAGGGTTGTCCTCCGCACCAACCCCAAATTCTTCTATAAGATGGGGTCTTGCGTCTACATTATTTAGTCCATTGAACTTCCTGTTTTTCCCCCCCCACAACTTTATTGAATTGCGGAACAGGCTCGCCATACTTTAGATGTAAAACGAGTCCTTACATTATGTACCACGTTGATGGAACCAGACCATTTAGTAAGACACATCAACTTTTTGCTGCTTTCTTTGAAGCCCTTACCCCCAGGCATTGCCAGATGGATAGTTAAATGCATCTAGACATGCTGTGCTAAAGCTAAAAGGACTGTTACTACGCCTCCTAGAGCACACTCCACTCAGAAGAAAGGAGCCTCTGTGTCCTTCCTGGGGAACATCCCTATAGTTGATATATGTAAAGCTGCTACTTGAACTACACCACACACTTGTTTTAAAAAACCTTCTATGTGGATGTCCTAGTCCGTCAACAAGCTAATGTTGGTTAGACAGTTCTTCATATACCTTTTCAGCGCCAGCGCTTTTTGGGAGGACTGCTTTACAGTCTGTGGCACAGCATGTGGATCTACAGCCACAAATGCCTAAAATGGAAAATGTTACTTACTGTGTAAGCTTCTGTCTGTGGCATGTAGTGCTGTAGATTCACATGCGCCCACCTTCCTCCCGGAATGCCTCTCGCAGTATCTTTCACTAGCTCTTACTTTCATCTTATGCGTCGACATTTCTATATATCGCTTTGTTTCATATTCCAGCCTCATCTGCATTTTGGGAAAACATTCTAACTGTGGAGTTGATGACCATGTGCATTATCACCAGGAGCAGGAGTCACAGCACCTCATGACTTAATAGAGGTCTTTGAAGAAAAAAACAACGTAAACACATCCAGGCTAAATTCTAGATGGAGAGAGCATGCACAAGACGTGAATCTACAGCACTACATGCCACAAACAGATGCTTAGAGGGTAAGTAACTTTTTCTTTGAGGCACATGACTTATCACAAACACTGGAAGGTCTGGGATGTATTGGCCCAATAGGAATGATTAGGATGAAGTGATGGACTGATTGGCAGATGAAAATGTGTGTACAATGCTACATTGGTGATGTTCTGTTTTAGATCCATTGGTGAAAACTGTGCGAGACCCCCTTACTCTGTATTTCCTTTTCCGGCTTTTCTTCATTTGTTCATCCTACATTTGCCAATCGTCCTGATAATGCTCCTATAGTATGTTGTCAAGTAAAAAATAGAAATACATTTATTATTAAAAAAATAAAAATAAGTCTCTGGGGTTAAAGGCCTTTCAGAAACACTTCTCGGGGAGATAAGTGCAAATCCAGGTGTACAATGCCTGATGAATGTTTTTATCTAAACCAACAAGGAGAGGCCTAGTCTGACTTGCTCTGAAGGCCAGCACAAGACATATGGACATGATCGTTACAAAACAAAGTGGAGAATTTTGTTTGAATGTAAACTAAATCAGCAAGTGGTGCGAAGAATATTTCAACAAGCGGGACACTAAAGATAAACATGTTTGCAACATACACAGCCACTAAATATCAAAGCTTTATGTCCAGGTATCCATGCAACCTTTTCCAAGGGTATGCCCCACCAGTACATTGGTCAGAAACATTGCATACACATTAACCCTGATCCCACTATTATCGTTGGTGATAGGCCTGTGCAGACAGACTACCATGACATCGATCCTTATAGCTCCTCAGTGAGCTGGACAAACCTGGTTCTCAGAATTTATAGAAGTGACTTACAGAAGAGTGATTATAAATAGTGTTGCAAAAACTGTTAAATACTTAGGGTTTGGGTGTATTGCACAGAACCAGCCAGCCTCAGTCTTTTGGCATGGCTCGCAACGTCTTAAAATGTGGACACCTGGGCTTATCATGCAGATGCATGGAAGTATTGAAGGAAGCCTGGAAACCAACAACAAAGATTTTATGTATCCAAATGGGTTAGTTTTATGCACTGGTGCCCGAAGAAAAACTTGGCACATAATCTAACAGACAACACTACCATTAGTCGATATCCGATTCACCTTTTGGCCAACCAAAAATAGCTTATGCTTCATCACAGTACACGTATCAGCAATAGCATGTATAGCAGGGGTACATAAGGGAAGAATCTATTTGATAACATCAGTGATCCAGAGTTTCTTATAAGGGGCAATGAAGAACTGCTCCATCTGGTCCTACACCTTTGTGGAATCTTAGCCATGCCTTGACACAGCCACTAAAGGTCCTGTTTGAACCAGTACACAAATCAGGACGAAAATTAATAACATTGAGATTGCATTTCAGCACCCCTTTCAGAAGGCCACTCTGGCAGAACAGGGTTTACTGGGCCCAACCGTGGGAGTTGAGGATTTTACTCCTTATGTCCTGGAGCCCGTCCTACTATGGACTCTGAACAACATGGCCAAGTACCCCTTTAAGCTATGGATTCTCTAAATAGCAAGGTCTGAGCAATCCAAAGCTCCCTCTTGTACGGACTGGATACAGATTAGCAAACACAGGCCTACAACTATGCATGTAGGGATATATCCTAAACCAACCAAATACTTTCTCTTATGAAAGAAGAGAAGCATTTAATCTTTACCGCTATCCACACAAAAGTACAATTTAACATTCACAAACAAATACACAGCCCTTGCTTGAGGTTGGGGCTTTAGTGTACTTCAGCAATTCCCTGTCCCACACACTCCTCGCACTAGCAATCATGGGTATTCCCTCTTCACAACATCCAGGGTGTGTCCCACTAGTAGTCAGTCTTAAAAGTCCACTGCAACTCTGATTTAAAATCAATAGGGTTCCAGCGCAAACAGTCAAATTAGCAGCAACTTTCCTGGGGACTGAAAGAAGCCCTACCCGCACTGACAGGTGGTGAGTGTCCTGAGATATGGAGTGTGCCCTGTCTACGGGTGCTTACATCAGCTGAAGCCAAATTCAGGTAAATTGGCCACATGCAGACAGGCAGCTGCAGAATCTTACATGCGGTTGTGCTCCTGAATCGACCGGTTATGTTCTGGAGCACGTCCTTTGGAGTAAGGATTGCAACTGCACCATATAGGGTATGGCTACGACTATCCTGTCTTAGTGTCCCTCGCCTAGGTGACAGTGCCCCAGGTGCTGCCACAATGTTCTCACTTTTCCAGGAGTGGGAAAAACAAGTTGTAGTTCTTGATGCTCCCTGCTGATCCTCTTTGACATAAGGGGTCACCGCAACTCACTGTCCACGAACTCTGGCCTGATTACCACAGTGAATTTATCCACAGCTGCCCCTCCTGGTATCCAAGGTTGCCGCCCGTTCGTGCACAAGTCTTTGGCTTTTACCTCATGTCAGTCTTTTCCTCTGCAGCCTCACCTGACAAATTGGGTCACTGCACCTCTACTGCACAAGGCTTCCATCCTTCGATTGTGGCAGTCTTTCACATAGCAAGTTGGGCTTCCTAATGAGCTATGAAAGAATCTGCTGAACAAGTTGCACAAATTCTGGGTGGCAGTTACTCAAACATATGTTTTGTCCATGACCTGTCTTGGTTGACCATGAGCAGGTCGTTTTTCTTAAGACAGAGAATTATCCTCTTCACTTGTAAATCGATGGCCAAAGATCTTTTATTCAATCTTAATTAAAAAAAAAATATTCTGAAAGTAGTGAATAGCAGTCCTAATCCCAACTCCAGCTAGTGATTGGAATCCATGGTTGATAAATTGCAGAGAAACTACTTCCCGTGTGAATTTAGCCTTGTACTTGTATGGTCGAGCTGTCATGCTTTGTGAATTTCTGGTTATGATGCTTCTTGATGTAAATAATAAAGGTCTTAAAATATGAAGGTATATGACTGATTTTAAGTGCCTTGCAACGTGTGTAAGGGGCTGCAATGGTGGGTCAACACAAGTGAAAACTACCCTTTAATTTAGATGGCACGATAATCTGGAAGCTGAAAAAGAATTGAAAATAAATAACCGATTTACACAAAGTTGCATTAAGAAAATGTTTTAAAACAAACTTGCTTTTGAAGCGAGTGATACTGTTTTCAGGTCTTGTCAGCTGTAACAGAATAAATCATGTAGGTTCGAAATACGTCGTCTTATAGACAGGGCAATTTATTTCCCCTAATGCTAGTTAGTGAAAGTGTCTGCTGCACATCCATGAGTGATCCAGACTTTTCTTTCCGTATTGAGGTAGCGTATAGTTGTGATCTTACCTCTAGGAATTAGTGGGATCAATGTCTAATGGTGGCTGAAATATCTGGCCAAGTCCACCTTTGCTTTTTTGGTCTCCGACGTGCGACTTGAGTTATGAAAAAAAAATTCCCGAAAAAAACTTGGGATGAGGGAAGCTATTTAAAAATTGTCCTGTGAGAGGAACCCCTTGCTGAATAGCCTACCATTTCAGATGAGTGCATTTAACTTATGTTCTGCGTTACTTGAATATGCACCCTCTTCTGTATGAGTACCAGCATCCAGGTAAACTGGTGAGCACTTGATTGTGGTAATTTGAAGGAGATGCTTATGAGTCACCTTTGACCACTAGGTGTACAAGAACATTTCAAAGTACACCTTTAGACATGCATATTGGGCAGGTTATCTCTGATGTACATTTGACTATACACGTTAGAAAAATCCATTTAAAATGATTTACATTTTATGTGAACTGTCATAGTGCCAAGTAAGATGGCATTGAATAGTAGAATGTAAAGTAGTTATTTCAAGGGAAACCCCAAGCTACTATTGGATTTTGCATGCATCTTGCCTGGAAAATGTGTCTCGCTTTTATCAACTTTTTTTTTTTTTAACAAGAATGTTAGTATGTCCCTTTTGCATGACTTCAGCAGATCGATTCCACACCATATTCACTTTGATTTCCAGGGTTTAGCCCTGCTTTTTTTTTAAAGGCTGGAAACAAATTGAAATATTTTCTATAAAAAGTGTTGCATGACTTATTTTGGCACATGCGAGGAGTCATAGTCTGTGTTCCACAATTATGACCAATAACTAAGTATTTTTTACATTACATGAATAATTGCTCATTTTCATTGTATCTACTTTGCCAGATGGCGTTGAATCTGTGGACTCCGGATGGTTGACATGCCAGACTGAGATTAGACTGCGTCTGCATTATTCTGAAAAACAACCAGTTTCTATGACGAAGAGAAAATTTAAAAAGTCTAGATTTAGGTATAACTTTTATTCCTGAGGTGCTATTGCATTGTTTGCCAGAAGCTTTACGTGGCTAGTTTTGTCGTGCACTTCGGTGCAGACCTGTTATTTAGAATGTCTGCAGTGAATTCGTTATTTCCTTAAGTGTTGCCACATGTATGCGTGTGTGTGTGTGTGTATTCACATGAACTTAAAACTCATGGTTTTAAACGATTTTAAATGTATTTAAAGTCTTGATGATATTGGTCACAGAGATTGTAATGATTTTGTTATCCTTCTAGATATGTCTGAGCAACTAACTTAAACATAACGTATAAAAACAACTTTTGTTGAAATGTTGATGGCACCCAAGTATTGAGAATGACACGGGCATATTCAGACAAAATATTGAATTGACTAAAAAAAAAATTGTAATACAATGGTATAGTTTTATTGATACGTTTGTGAGTTACTGTTCAATAGGTCGGTTTGTGGCAATAGCATAGTAGAACGACTGAAATAAAGTGAATAGAAAATAGTAGAATGTGAGTGAAGAACCTTGTCAAAGGGACAGGAATATAAAATAAAGGGGTGTATTTCCAGGAAAACACAGAAGGAAAAACTATGTTAAGGATTGTTATAACTCAGTGGACTCAAACTTGAGTACTTTCTCCTGCATGTCCCACATAAAAGTTCATTGTTTCCTTTTCTATTTAAGCTACATTCAGTTTCACTTTCATCTGTTGTAGGCCCATTATGTTTAACATTCTTTACATCTAGTGTTACATGTTTGACTTATACCAGTTTTTTTCCTTTTGATTCAGGCATTTCAACTACAACTTCTGCTCTACATTTATTTCCTCGATCGCTATAGTGTTTCTTTTCATAAAACGTTGTCATTCTTTTATGACGTTTATGAACTGCATCCCCTCCTCTCACCTACCGTCATAGATTTCACCACTTCCTGATTGTTATTGCTAGTTTAGGCCTTATCTTACTCCTTCAGACTGGCTTGTTGTGGATACACTTTTGGCACAAGGTACAGCACATGTTTGTGCTGCCCCAAGCCAGGTCTCTTTCCCTAGAAGAAAACATGAAGAAATTAAACTGATTGAGAATCTCAATAGAAAAAGTATAGGCTTAAAGGCAAAAGTAACAATGGACTCCATGTTGCAGAACAAAGGGTAGTGGCAGATGGCCAAAGGCCTCACTATTAATTGTATTCATATGTTCAAATTCACTCTCTGAAGCATCTGGCAACCATGCTGAGTGACCCACATGGTGAAATTGTTGCCTTTCACTCCGGACTTGACCATACTTGAATGGCCTCTGGCAGCTAGTGTGCCTCCTGGTAATGTTACAAAATACTTACACATTTCATGAAATCTATCCTCAAACTACTTTGCTGAGATGGTTTATAATCACTGCCCATAACATAGACAAAACAAGATTCCAAGATGATATGGCTAGAACCCATTCAGACATGTGAGGACAAGAAACTCTCTACATTTGGCTTGAAAATTCCACTTTTATCCTTCATCTACAACAACATGAACCTCCCTGCATTAACGAGAATTGGAATTCTTATTAGTGTTTATCTATGCCCTCCACTAGAACTGTGTGCCTTTATTCTCCCATTGCAGCCTTTGCTACTAGGACTGTCCTGGCTACCATTAAATCATGAAGTTGCCAGTTGAGGAGATGAAAAATATAATTACATTGTAAGCAAACTGTAAAAGTATAGGTTGGTTGTCCTGCTGTTTGCATTAGTCATTATGGAGTTGTAAACCAGAAAATGTTTATTCACTGTCCAAAGTGAATGTCTGGGGGCCTATTAAACGGCTCAGATTCCTGCCAGATCTACTTTAAACCAGTGTCTAATAAGGATAAGTGGAAATTCTGAATATAGGTCTGTATGTTATAGTATTAGTTACATGAAAATGCTTGACTGAAGGTAATGTGGCTGGAAAACATCAAATCTATATTAAAATTAAAGTTACCTGATTTGAGTCTTGGGAGATGTGGAACGTTGTATTTGTTTCAGTAATGTTAAGTAAACACAAACCTAATTCATACTCTTTACTGGGGTGCTTAGCACTCTATACAACCATTAGAAATCCTATCCAAAACATCCTTCAGCCCATAGCTTCAAACTGGGGCCCCTGTAGATCTCAGATGAGGAAGGAATTCAACTGAGCTTACATGCTTAGATTGCTTTCTAGGAGCATAGCAAAAACATGGACATGGTTCTTTAGAAGTATGGGTCCTCCTTTGATCACCTCAGCTGTTTTTGTGAGGATTCTCTGGCTTACTACCTGTAGAAGATGCTATAATCCTTAACACCGTTTAGTGTGCACTTGGCTGAAGTAGTTTGAAGTAGATAGAGCTCAAATGCAACTTTAGTCTGTTGGGAGTTTCAAGACAATTTTAACACATTAGACACTCTTGCAAAAGAGACACTGCATCACACGGTAGAAAAATTGACATGTTGAGTATAATGCATTCCTTAGTGTGAGGAAATGGGGTGTATTATATGGTGTAGTTGTGCAACCTCAAAGTCTAATAGACTTACCAACCCCTTTAGGACCCTTGGGCTTCGTCTGTCAAACCTTCAGCTCAGTACTGGGCAGATGTGCCACTGTGCAGCAAGGCTTACACAGAGGAGCACGTGTAAAGCATTTAATCAGCACCAAAACAGTTGAAGAAGAAATTGATACAATGCTCTTGAAATCTAACACCAATTTATGAAAATAGACTATTTTTATAAGAATTCAGACACTAGAGCAAAAAAGATCTACCGGAAGGTTCCAGAGATATAGATTTTACAAGCAGTAAGAAATCTGAGCAATTTCATTCAACCACGAATAAGCCTTGACAAAGACAATGGCCACTTAGAATAATTTTTAAGGCAACCTTAGGGAAGTGCCAGTGTGGTTGGTTAGAAGTACTTTGAGCGGCTACACCCAGCAGGGAGCTATTCAAGGGGACCACCAAGGTCCTTCAGAATAGTTATGTTCACAGAACACAGTCCTTCAGCAGTACTAGGCAGTTTAACTGCGATGCAATGGATTCCTATGGAGTGGTCCTGATGCAAGGGATGAAGGACATTAAAAATGATCTAAGGATGCTGTAGATGCGACTCTGTGGGCAGAGGAATCCCTGCAAAAAGACACTTATTCACAAAGATAGTGGGTGGAGGGGGGTTGTGCTGGTAGCAGGGTCGACCTCCCTTGAAGTCCTCACAGGTCTTGCCAAAGGTCAGTCACCACTGGACTACCAGTCACCCATTGTTGCAGTCACAAGCCAATCCTTCTTGAGTCAGTAACTCCTTCTGAGGATCCTAACAACTCTCCGACAGAATTCCTGGGCTCAGCGAACTCTGGTGCTACTCTGTGCATTAGGTCTTGGTCCTTGATGCTGCACGCTGGCTGTGGTAGCAGCTTGAAGATGTTGGGCTACCTACTTGCCCCAGCTGGCTTCTTTAGCTGTTGTGTCCCTGTGCTGCGAACAGGCAATCAGTCAGCTGGTCCTTGGTGTTCTCTTGGCTTGACTGGGCTCTGGACACTGCTTCTGCATGAGCAGGACAATGCAGCCACAGTCCCTGTCTTCGCAAAGCACCAGGTGCAGTCCTCCTTGGTGCAGCCTCTTTGTGGGCCCCTCTATCCAGCAGGGCAATTCTTCAGTTCTTCCAAGTTGGTCAAGATCGGAGGTCTGGGTGCCAGGGGTGCCCTGTTTATGCTTGAAAAGTACCCTCCAGGCTGGATGAGGTTGGTAGCCAGTGGGCTACCTGGTCTCCTCCCACCTGGTGCCCACTTCTTGCGGAGTATGGCATCTGACTACCCCAGGATGCACCATTCTGCCAACTCCCATGATGGCGGTATCCCTCTGTTCTTAAGCCTCCCTAGCCAACCCTGAGGTAGGGCTACATTCCCCTGGGGAAACAGGTTTCCCCTCTCTGTTGGTATGCCCGTTGGGCACCTACTTCCAGTGACATCACAAAGTGTTTGTTGGTGTCACAATGGAGCTAGTGCCCTGTGCTGGGGTAGATGAGCTATTGCAAAACAGTTTGTGGTCAAGACTGGTGTCAGGGGATGTTCTGCTACATCACTCACGGTGTGGAATCTGCAGGTAGACACAGTATTCACTAAAAAGATCATTACCGAATGATCATACCAGTCTATGTGGCCATTTGGACCACTGTGGAAAAGTTGGTTTTCCATGCAGAACCTGACTCTAAAGAGTCTGGTGTCCAGAAGTTTGGATAATGTTCTAAATGTATGAGGCTGCCTTGGGGTTAATAGGCTCCCAGAGTCTTATAGACCTCCAAGTTTTGTGGAGATGGCCTCTAAGTGGTTTAAGGAGGATTGAGAGCACTGCTTAGGCCCACTTAGAACAAGAGATTACAAAATATTTCAGAAAGTATATTGTTTCTTTAAAATTTGTGATCTCCTTTAAAGCTCCACATATGTGAGTTATGGGCGTCTTAAATAACCACATCACTTTGCCTCTCCCAATCTTTCATTTCCCAAAAAGCTGTTCACTCTAAGGGGGGGATGCCAAACCAGTCTTTTGCAGCATATGGTACTTACTGAATCTGCCTCATCGGACCTCTTGAAGCGTTACAAAGCAAGTCCACAAGTGCTTGCTGGTCGACTTCACAGGAGGGGGTTGTCCAAAGCCTCAGTGCTTTCCTTCAATAAAATACAGATCCAGCAGTGCAATCCGCAGGTGCATGTTAGAGCATTAGCACCAACCAGTAAGGCAAGTCTGCAGATTTTGGCAATCAGATCAGGCCACAGCAGCTTCACCGGGATCCTTGTGGTCGAGATGCTTTGACCCTCTGAAACTGAACTTTGGACCCTGGACCTTCACTTCTCCAGAACATCAGCGGCCATTCCAGCTGGTGTACTCTGCTGTTCCACCTTATGCTCATCCTGTCTATGTTGATTTAGACACCTGCTGTAAGTTGTCAGTGGTAACATTCTGCTAATGCCTGTATGCTTTTCAGATGCTTTTCAGATGGTTGCTCCTGTCTGGCTGCTGGGTCGGCCATCTAGTGGCTGTCACATTCATTGTTTTACCTTCCAGGCTGGACTGTTAGTCTCTTCTGTTTGTAGAAGATAACAATTTTCATCTCTGTAGGTGATCAGTTTCAGCTGATTTTGGATTGGCAAGATGGATCACCTTCTCTCTTGGGAAGGCGTTGTGAGACTTGAACTAAACAGGTTTTGTTAAGTGCTACTGTGACATTTGTTTATTGTTGGAAAAATGTTTTGATTAACCCCTTAGCCAATGAGCCTATTTACGCTTCATGCTTAAGCTTCCATAACATTTTTTTAAATGTTTTTTTTATTTTTGCCGAATGTACACCCTGTTTGCATTTTCCCCCGTATGTTGGGGAATGTAAATAATACCCATGGTTTGTGCATTTCTCAGGAATGGGGAAAAAAGTTCTGCAAGAAACTGCAATTTTTTCTAAAAGTTGCCTTAGGTAAAGGAAAAGGCTTGCTGTGCTAAAATTATACCACAGTATTTGCATTGAGTGGAAGTTGATTATTACAAGGAGGCTACACGTATGCATTTATCCTTTAATGCTGTGCTCCATGCAGCAGTTGAACATTACATCAGTAGCAAAGTCAGTCTAGAGTAGAACGTTGATACTACATAGTCTATACACATAGTGATCTGCTTCTGTTAAATGCTGCTCCTCAGATAAGTAGCACTTGTGCTTACTATTTTCATAGTTAATTATTCTGTTTTGTTTATAGAATTAATTTTGTTAGACTATGTACTGACTTTTTATATTAACAGTTTTGGGCTTTCTAATTCAGTTTCCAATGTATGGAAATGTTTCTTACTATTTTATGTTTTTTGTTTGTAATTTAATTTCAGCGTGCCTGATTCTCCGGCAGGGAAGAAGCTGCCGGCTACACAGAACCTTTCTTTGTAAAAAAAGAAAAAAAAAAAGAAAAAAAAAAAGGTCACCCACGTATGAGTCAGTTTCTCTGACTTGCGGTTACTTGCTTGAATTTGTTGGCACCAAATTTTTGCAGCCTCTCTCACGACCTACTAACTACATCCGTTTGCTTTGGAGCTTCTGGTATGCATTTTCAAGAACAAGCGGCCTGCTTTTCGTTTTAGGAGCAGCTGCCTGAACTACTTGACGCAAGCCTACTAGTCCCTATTGACATGTCTGGCCTGATAGAGAAAAGCGTATTACCGTCCCAAATCGATAGTCTCTATGCCATTCTGGATTGGTGTACAATACTTGTTTTCTGGTCGGCCACAGCTTTCTAAGGTCCCAATATATCTGCAGAGGATAGCAATCAACTGCAGCTCTGGCATTTTATTCTCAGAGAGTTCTATCAATGTGCCAGACGGAACATGACTAGAAGACAGAGCTCCTCAGGTTACCAGAGTGAGGACAAACATTTCTCTTTCTTCTTTTTCTGAGGAAAATGTGAAACGCTGTCTCAAACATTTTACCTATATATGGGAAAGCATAACTCTGGACTCTAGGGCTTCCGAAGCATCAGAGATTTCAAAATAGATTTTACGGATTACCTGTTGAAAATGTCCCTCCAAGACTCCTAAAGTTTATAGAACATCAGAAAGTTGTAGACAAGGAGATAAAATCCATGTTGAAAAAGGGACTATAATAGACCTGAGCAAACAAAAAAAGGTCTTAGTCAGTACTCTTTTTCCTAGTAGAGTAGAAGGGCGGCAACCGGTGATAAATCTGAGAAACTTAAACCGTTTCCTAGTTTACAGATATTTTAAGATGGAAGGGATCCATCTTCAAGGGACATGGCATCAAAAGACGATTGGATCTAAAAGATGCAGATTTTACAATTCCCATGGCCAAAGTATACCAAACTTACCTTCAGTTCACCTGGCAGAATAGTCTACACCAGTTTTGTTCACTCCTTTTTGGTCTCTCTTCAGCACCATGGTGCTTCATCAAAGTGATGAGGGCGGTAGCATCATTTCTGAGAACAAGAGGTGTTCATATGATTAAATTTGACAATATCCTTATTATGTCCCAATGTCAAACTCATCTTTTGAGAGGTTTGAAAATAGTTTTATCACTTCTGGTAAATTTGGGTTTCATTGTAATCAAA
This sequence comes from Pleurodeles waltl, assembly GCF_031143425.1. Lineage (NCBI taxonomy): Eukaryota > Metazoa > Chordata > Amphibia > Caudata > Salamandridae > Pleurodeles > Pleurodeles waltl. The sequence continues at coordinate 409,174,486 of NC_090444.1, forward strand.
GAAAAGTCTATTCATATTCCTTCTTAGTCTCTGCGGGGAGTTTTTGGGGTTCACAGTAGATAGTCAAACTGCTTTTACTCCTTCCATTAAAGATTTGCAAGATACGAAAGGAGAATAGAGTATGTCCTCAGACTGGTATCGTTTACCCTGAGAGAACTAGTGAGACTTTTAGGTCTTCTTTCTGCTTCTATTCAAGCAATATTTCTGGGCCCCTTAGCCTAAGAGGTTGAGATGCACGCTTGGGTGTACAGGAGACTGATGGATCATGGTCAAAATTAACTGCTGATCTTTATGCCCTCATGAGTTTCAGACACCGTCTGCAAGGCAGAGTTGTTTTATTGAAGATGGACAATGTTTCTGCTGTAGCTTCTATAAATCGCTTTGGGGAGTGTGTGAAATCTTTGGATCTGGCAGTTTTAGCCAAGAAGCTTTGAATGTTGTGTTTAGAACCCATAATCGGATTACAAGCAGAGTATTTGCCTGGGAAGACAGATGATTTTGTGGATTGGAACTCGGGGTTTTTAAAGGATTATAGTAATTGGCAACTCAACAAAGAGTACTTCAGGAAATTGTACCACTTTTGGGGACCCTTAGAAGATGGACTTCTTTGCAAGCAGACTGACTTGGATGCCACATCCAGGAGCTCTAGCTGTGAATGTCTTCCTTCAGAACTGGAAAGGGGCCAATGTGTATAAGTCCCCATTTCTCAAAGTTAAATGCCAAAGGAATCTGGATTTCATTAAAGACACTGAGCCTAACATCTCACTCTCACACACCAGTTTGTTTTAAGCATAAAAAAGGTTTGTCTGTTGTGCTACTTTTTGAAATTTAGTAAATTTGATTGTCGCGACATTTTTACTGAACGTTTATTTTGCACTTTTCGAATTATGTTTATCTTTACAGATAATAACTAATAGGTCAGACTTCTATGAAGTGTTCGCCTAAAGTATTGAATTTTGGTTTTTGGATGTTTCTTTAATCTTCTACAAGGACGATAGGAGCAACTTTGGATCTATAATGCGCCCATTTTGAAGAGGCAGATCTCTATGTGCATGGACTATTTATGTAATGCCAATGTTGTATTCTAAATTGAGTTTGTTTATGATTTAATGTTCTTTCAAGTGCTACATCGAGTTGTATTAAAAGATGAATGCAGAATGTTAGCCTCTGTGTCTTTTAAGAAATCCTGGCATTTAATTTGGAGGATTGCTACTTTCCCTGTTTTTGTAGTCTGTACCTATATGCATTTTGTGATGGAAACAGATATAAAACCCATTGGGAATCTGGAAAGCTATCTTCCTGACTTAGCTGTTGCCAGATCACGCAAGCCTGTGCTGAAAGCCATGTTTGTCACCTGGATACTGGCTCACAAGCTCTTGATGCGCATCTCCATTACAGTGCTCCCCTCTGAAATAATACTGGTATGTGGGTGTGTGGGCATGCTTGACTGTGCCCCTGGCACAGAGCTGGGATTCTAACCCTCATGCACCTGATTTCTGGTGACCAACTCAAGTCCTTTGAGATGCTACAGGATGAATTTGGCCTGCTGCACACTCAACAATGGTGCTACGCGCAATTACATAATTGTCGGCTAGTCAAACTTGGGTCCCAACCCTAGACCATCCCCTGGTCCCCAGTGCACTCTTACCTTAACACTTAGGGTCAGTTAAAGGTGTGATGTCCAGGTTCTTCAATCTTCCGATTTGCCACCTCTACGCCTAGCCGCAATTGGCATGCCTCAAGACGACTTGTCAGGCTAGTCTTCGGGTGGAATTTGATGGACTGGGTAGAACTCTTAGAAGCCCAGCAACAGAAAGTGCGGAAAGCATGGATGACGTTCCGTCTCCTAAACAATATTCAGAGCTGGCATTGGACCCCGGCAGGGCTTCAGGTTGTAGGATTGCTCCCTCACTCTACCTGCTGGCGATGTGATCACGCGCTGTGTGATGTAGTTCATATATTACTGTATTGCCCGGACATTCATTCCTTCTAGACAGTAGTGGGCTCTGCACTCTGGAAATCCATGGATTTGTCCTCACCACTTTTAGACCCACCCAGTTCTCCAAGATTTAATAGACCTTTTTGAGTTGACCTGCCATGCCCATTGTTTGCTCGTTCTTGCCCTTAAAGCTGCCAAGATTAGTATTCTACAACGTTGGAGTCTCTCCCAACTGCAGTCACATGAGCAATGGGTTGTGGAAATGTACAGGACCATGTCCTATGAAAAGGACATGTACAATTTAATGGACAAAGCAGGTATTTTTCTTCTTATGTGGTCTCCCTTTTATCAGGATGTTCCCTGCCCCCAATTAGCCACGACTCTTGATTATCTCTTTACTCCACCCCCACCCACCCCTCAGCATGACTATACTTGTCATTCGACTGAATGATCCACCTCCCTACCTTCTCTCTCCTGCTTTGTAGTTTAGTCTTCACTCACCTTTTTCATCCAGTCCTTTTTCCTTTATTCTCTCCATCTGTAGCTTATTTTCTCACTCCATCTTTTTTCCTTCCATTCTTATATTTTAGTCACGTTTGGTATTGATGCATGTATTGCAAACAGCATTTGTATCTTACTATGGATTTATGTTGGAGTTGCATGTCATTGAATTTGCTGATATTTCTTTTTTGGTACTTAATGTTTGATGGCATGCGTGGCTGCAGACACACGTGCTCTGCATACTTCTGCCACCTAGTGTTGGATCCGGATGTTTGCAAGTTGTTTGTCTCTGTGATATTGCGCATGGACATCAACTCCATTATTAGATTGCTTTCTTTCTGCCATCTGGTTCGGATGTATTCTTTGGTGCTCCAGTTCAAGACCATTTCGGGCTCCTTTTGGGTCCTCGGACATCTCCATCGGTATTGTTTTTGTTTGCATTTCAGTGACATACATCGAAATCAGGAAGAAAATCCATATTCTTTGTTTCAAACAAATTTGCTGTCTGCCTTCAGGCCTTGCCCAGTCTGGTGTCCCCTATTTCTGCAAATCGGTACTGTAGCAATGCACTGCTAATGAAACTTACACACTTAGATTTTGTCCTAGCTGCCATGATAAATATCCACGTGCAGACCGCCATTTGGTTTGCAGCCCCTCTTTATCGCCTGACCACGACGAGGCAGCTTGTGAGGCCTGTTGATCGTTTCTATCGAAGAAGACCCTGCAAGATCAGCGGGCACGTAGGAAAGAAATGCAGCGCAAGGTGTTGGAAGAGACATCAAACAGCTTCAGTATCCAAGACATTGAACCGCATGAAGAGCTGCATGAAGGCCTTTTCTATTCCAGACTCCAAATCAAACTCAGACTGAGTCCAGCATACACACGTAGGAACTTACTTTGGCGCATGCAGTGAGTACAAAGGCCCTTGTCCTACCCACTAAAAAACATTTGGCACCGAACAAACATAAGACTGCAGGGCCACCACTGCCAACAGGCCATGGCAGGTACTGAACAGTTGCTAAGGATGCCCCACCTTCCGGCTCGGCACCGAAGGCTAAGGCTCCCGCCAAGTCTCGGGCTCAACCGGTTTCGGCACCAAGCCAACCATCGCTGAAGACATCGGCACCAACCACACCCAAGTCGTTTGCACTGACTACTTCGATACCAAAACATAAGGCTTCTTTGGTACCAAAAGTTTCGACTTCAACATTGTAGGTGATTATTTTGACACTAGAGCCTAATTTACAGATTATGGGGGACAAACTCTGTTGGAAGTAAAAGACAATACAGATTCAGCCTGATACTGGTCGGATCATCACAAAATCAGCAAAGCTGACACCAACTGAACTCAAGCGCCAGTCTTCATTCAAGGAGGCCATTGATTTACCCACACCGCCTAAGAAAAAGGAGATGGCAACCAGTACTAATCCGCCAACTTTACCACCCTCTCCTCCACCTCTACCTTCTTCACCACACCACTCACATTCAGATGCAGAAGACATGATTGGGGGACCTCCACAGGGCTCTCCACAATCTTATATAGCAGATAAAGGAGATAAGCCAGACACATCAATTACTTGGAACTTCAAGCCATTCAGCTAGCGCGCAAAGCTTTTCTGGTACACTTGCAAGGCCAGATTGTCGTGGTCTGGACAGACAAGACAAGAACCATGTTTTACTTGTAGAAGGGGGGAGGGGGAGACAACACTCTATAGTTGTCTCACCTAATTCAGACAATCTGGCGTTTGGCATTTTGATACCACATTCACATGTTAGTAGAACACCCCCAGGGGACGGACAGCGACTTTGCCCACCTGCTCAGCAGGATGTGGCAATAAGTCCACAAATGGAAACTCCACCCCCAAATCCTTCAAACATATTTCCATCGGTGGGGGTTTCCATGCACAGATCGGTTTGCAACAGCAAACAGCTCAAAATGCCCAGATTTCACCTCCACACTCCCACAGCCCCTATCCAAAGGCAATGCTGTATGTATGAGCTGGTAAGGGATATTTGCCCTTGCTTTTCCACTTCTCCCTCTTCTTCTGTTTGTAGTGAGGAAGCTCAGGCAGACTTCTCTCACCTTTATTTTAGTAGCGCCCATGTGGGCGCACCAGCCATGGTTCACAACACTACTCAAACTCTACGTAGTTCCCCATGAAAAGCGTCCCCTAGGACCAGACCTTCTCACTCAGAACCATGGAGAAATCAGGCCCCCAGATCCCAAAGAACTCAATCTTGGGATTTGGCTCCTAAAGTCAGTGTTTGGATACTAAAAACTACCTCCAGAATGCATTTTTTTTTCTCCAGACAACTGCAACACCCATGGGTTAGCTACCGCTTTTGGAGGGCACTGCTTTACAGTCTGTGCAGAACATGTGTATCTACAGCCACACATGACATTGAAGAGATTGTTACTTACCCTGTAAGCATCTGTTGCTTGTAGTGCTGTAGATTCACAGGCACCTGTCCTCCTCCCCGGATGGCAGTATTAGTTTACACTTCATATGCATGGACTTCTCTTTCTAACACTACTCATACTCCCTTCTCACCCGACTGAGCAAAATCAATTAACAATGGAGTCAATGCCCATAAGCAGTATCACCGAGAGGAGGGGTCACTACCTCGTGACTCTAACAGCTTCTTCGAAGAGAAACAACATGGACACATCCGGACCCAGTATTAGATGCTTGGAGTAACTAGAGCATGTGAATCTACAGTACTGCATGCCACGAACATATGCTTACACAGTAAGTAATAAAGTCGTTATGCCAATAAAATTGATGCACAAAAAAAATAATCCGAAAAGCTGTATAGTTTTGAAAAATTAGACCAAATTCTGAACCCAGCAAGAGGTAGTTTACAAGATTCTTCTTAGCTGTCCCAAAAAACTGATCTTTGAAATGAAAAATACAATTAGAAAAAGATAAAAGCATTTTCTTCTCTGATCTTTTGCCTTAATGAAAGAATTTTCAAAATTAGTATATCTTTAACTCATTCATTGCCTTGAGGTTGCAAGAATATATCATTGCGAACTGACCTTGCATCAATACGCAAGGTAGAATGTAGTGAATGAAAAATAGGTATGGAGAAAACCTAGACATTTTTTTTAAATGTGCCCTAGATTCTGAGTTTAGGAATAGGGGTTATATGTACAACTTTGAATTGGGGGTTGTCCACATGATCATGTGTTTGAAAGGACATTTTAAATAAGGTCTTCCTTGCACTATGGCCTACGTTCAGTAGACCAAAATTGAGAGAAATTCAGTTGATTCTAACAAGTGCTACACTATACTGTATCCTCACATTTCTCCTGATAAAAATAACTTCCTACTTATGGGGCTGGGCCTAGCATTTGTGGCAGGACGGGAGAGGCCCCAAAGTGCAGCTTGGTGATTTTGAACTTTCGCCATTAACAGTGACCCCTTTTGGCGATCTGGGTAGCTGTGGTATTTTTAGGGTCAAGCCTGCATCGCATGCGCAAGCGTTTAGCTTGCAAGATGCTTTAGTAGTTAGAAAAGGGCTCGGAGCCCGTTCATGTCAGTGTCTTTCATTGGTTCATGGGCTTGCCTGTTAAAATCTGCTTGCTTTCATTAGTGGAAGGCATGCATACGTCATGCCTTTTCCAGTGGTTAGCCCTCCTCTAGCGCAGCGACCAAGTACTGAAAACATGCGAGGCTTGCTGTTTTCCGTCCGGTTTGTGGACTACTTTTTATCTTTTTTTAGCAGCGTGATCTCGCTTGGCAGAAGTCGAACGCTTTCCATGACATCGACCCGGTTACATAATTAATTTGACTTTTGCCAGTTGCATAGATAATTGCACTTTTGCCGATAGGTTTCACTACAAGTGAACGTAGCAGCGCGATCATGCTCTTTTTTTTTTTTTTTTTCCATTTAATGTGGCAAGAAAAGTCCGGTTGGGAGTTTACAACTGCTAATAGCTCTAACTCGGAGAAATGCAAAACCTGTTGCATTACAAATGCTTGTTTAGCTGGGCTTGGCTACCTCTCAGGGAAACCTGCTAAACCTGTAACAAACTCTGGGAATTGCAGGCAGATATACAAATGTCATACTACCTAGCGTTCCCATGCTTCTCCCATTAAAACAGCACTCCACGCTGTGGCTTTTGATTATGGTACTTCTTTGGCTCAGTGCTATTGCAAAGGTTTTCAAGACTTGATGGAACAATTTGAAAGGCTACATAGGCACATACTTTTAATCTGACTGCTCCATTTAAATCGTTCTCACAGAACTTTACTTTTGTGTGGTAGAAAGTGAAACAAAAACACAGGTCTTGCTGAGATGGGTACTGGGAACAGCAATAACAACTCTCCTGTCTCTTCCCGTGAAGCACAAACTCTGCATCTCCAATAAGGATCACTCTTTTGCTCTGTTGCAGGAATGTTAACAGCAAAGTGCCTATCCTGCAACTTAGCTACGTCCACCACAACAGCTGAAATAGAGGCTATTTCTTCTACAGCATTAAGACTATCATTACCTTCCAGCTAAGAGTCCAGGAAGGCTATCAGTCTTCCTGCGGTCAGACAATAGTCAAGATGTACATTGTTTGTTACCAACAGGATCCGGGGTATAGCCAACTTCTTAAGCCATATGCAACTTTAATAACCTGCATTTTATGATTAACTTACCTGGTCATTGTGTGTTCACTCTGTCCATTTACGTGTTATAATTCAGTTTACAGCAGGGCTTGTGTACGTCTGCCAACTGGCCCCAAATATTGATCATAGAAGTGCTCTCATCATGAGTTGTATTGAGCACATACTTATTACCATACTTATTACCTTTCTGAGAATTATACAGCAACCAGTTTGTTGTAATACAGCTCTGATATATATATATTTTTTTTATTTCTTTTTTTTTAAGCATCTCGCGTACATGTTCCACAAGAAATACTTTGTGGTGGGTTCAAATTGCACCACGTGCCACAGTTGTATACTCATTGAAAAGCTGGACTCCTGTATCCTGTTGTCCACATTAAAGTTATAAGAAGGAGTGATTGTGTTAGCTCCCATGCAATTGTCTCTGCTGTCCTTAATGTGCAAGGACAACTCCAGGGTTTTATTCTGGAGTATTTCCCAGTATCCAGTCTGAGCCTTTATACATTCGCAGTGCAGGACTCACAAAACATTTTACAGATTGATGCCTTGAAAAGCTCTTTTGCTTACTATGTACAGCCTGAACAGCAGCTGCCCTTTCTAGAGGATTAACGATTTGTTGACTGCTATATTCTTCCAAGGAGTATAGATACCTGGAAACTTGAAAAACAAATGTTCCACAAAGGACAGAACTTTGAACAGCCCATTATGGTCTGCAATGGATGGGCCGAGGGCAATATTGCAGCATAATCATTGAAATGCAGCATATCCTTCAGAATAAAAAAATTATCTCTGTTCATGATCGATGTGAAGCTGGTTGTTGCCCATACCTTACGAGTAGACCGTTGGTTTTGTGTACTAATCCCATGAGGATCATAAGGCCATAAGTTTTTTTAAAACTCCCAAGCGAATTAGCAATCCACAGATGTGCCCTAGAATGAGGTGCCAGATTGCCTCCCTGCTCCCTCCAACTGTTTGCCACACAGATGTGTTTGTGCACAACTTCCTCAAAGAACACATCATTCACAAATAGATGGAAGTAGTTACTGGACAACAATTTGCTGTATTGACTTTACTTTCAGTATATCAATTCAAGGGGGAATTAGCTGCTGAATTCTATTAGGGGGCTCAAGTGACTACTCCTGCCTTATGTTCTGTGTGTTACCTGTCTGCATTTCAGAATGGCCTACTCTGCAAAGGTCTTTTAGCTGCACAAATTATGCTTGTGAAGAAATGTCATAGTCTCTATGGTCACAATCTAGCCCATGATTCTGTCAAATGCATACTCACTATCAGAACCTTCCCTGCATTTAAGTTAAGGTTTAAGGCCTGGCAGCAGTCACCCAGTGGGACACGATCTCTGCTATATTTAGGAAGCTAGCTCTCTATATACTATATCAAAATGAGCTATAGTGTGCACAGAGTCCAGGGGTTCCCCAGAAGATTAACAGAGGCTAAAGTAGATAATACTAATGCTCTCTCTCTTTGTGGTCAAGCAGTTAGGCTTATCAGAGGGTAGTGCAAAGCATTTGTTGTACACAGACAATAGAAGAAGCACACACTCAATGACTTTACTCCAGACCAGTGGTTTTTTAATAGCAAAAATATATTTTCATAATTTATTTTTAGAACCACAAGATTCAAGTTGCAGGTACGTACTTCAATAGATTCGTTTTTTACACATGTATCAACAGTACTTTGTTTGAAATTGATAAATTATACAGTCCTTGAATTATTGGCAATAATCTATTTTAAAAATGGACAGTGCAATTTTCAGAAACCGTTCCTGGGGGTAAGAAATGTTAGTTCAGTTTGCAGGTAAGTACAACACCTACAGTTTCAATGTCCGGGTTTTAGGAAGTCTACTGGTTGGGGTTGAAATTAACTCCAAATACCCACCACCAGCAACACTGGGCCGGCTGGACAGAGGTCAAAGATGAGCAATTTCAACATGGTCTCCTATGGAGACAGGGGTACCCTGAATCATCTGCCTGCAGGTAAGTACCCACGACTCGGAGGGCATACCAGGGGGTATTAGAGAAGCCCTGGAGGGGCCACAAGTAGGCACCAAACACACACCCTCAGCGGCACAGGGGCGGCCGGGTGCAGGGTGCAAACAGGACGTCGGGCTTCCAGTGCTAGTCTGAGGGGGACCCCTAGGGGTCACTCAGAGGCTCCAGGTGAGGTCCAGGGGTGTGTCTCAGGCACACCACCGGCTGGATAGGGAGGAGGTCACCTGCTAAACTTTACTGCACTGGAGGTCTGGTTCTCCAAGGCCTGGGAGTTGCGGGTGCAGCGTGTCTTTAGGCATTGGAAATTTCCGTGCGGAGCTTTGCGGTCAGGGGGGTCCTCGGGATTCCCTCTGTAGGTGTTGTCATGGAGGGGTGAAGAGGTCAACCCAGGCTTGGCACTTGCTAGCAATCGCCTGTGCACCCTCTAGCTGGGTGGAGCACCTGGACATGGGCCGTGGGTGTCTGGTGCAGAGTGGTCGGGACTCACACATCCAGAGTGAGGTGGGAGTCCTTAGTTGTTGTTTTTTTTTTTTTTTTTTTTTTGGACAGGGCCGCTGTCCTCAAGAGTTCTTGGTACTCTTGGGTACAGGGCAGTCCTGTGGAGCGGAGCAGAGGTCGCTGGGCCCGCTGTACATGTCGCTTTTCTTTTGCAGGTTCTTTGAAGCAGGAGATAGGCTGATGGGGCTGGGGCCAAAGCAGTTGTCGTTTTCCTTCTTTGCTGGGGGTTTCAGCTAAGCAGTTCTTCTTGTAGGTTGCCAGGAATCTGGTGAGTTGGGTTCAGGAAAGTCCTTAAATACAAGATTTAGGGGCGTCGCAGGGGTCAGAGGGCAGTAGCCAATGGCTACACCCTTCCTTTGCCCACTCCCTTTATGGAGAGGGGCACATTCCTAACCCTGTTGGTCCCTGTCCTCCAAACCAAGATGGAGGATTCTGCCGGGGCGGGTCTCTTCAGCAGCTGCGCCCACCCCGAAGGCGTCCAGAGAAGTGGTCACTCCTTGTTTTTTCTAAGTTTCACACCGAACTGGCCTCCAAAAGTTGGGCTTTGTCCTCGGGGTTGGGGCAGGCATCTTCACTAGCTGAAGTTCCCTGGGGTACTGTAACACGAGGCCCGAGCCTTTAACGCTCACTGCCAAGTATTACAGTTCCTGCAGTGGGGAGGTGTGAAGCACCGCCACCCAGAGCAGGCTTTGTTTCTGGCCTCAGAAAGCACAGAGGCCCTGACCCAATGGGGTCAGAAGCCTGTCTGCTAGTGCAAGGTTGGCAAAGACCAATCAGTCCTACACTAGAGGACTGGGTAAAATACTGGGGGCATCTCTAGGATGCCATCTGTGCACATTTTTAATAAATCCTACATTAGCATCAGTAGGGGTTTAAGTGCTGAGAAGTTTGATACCAAACTTCCCAGTATCCAGTGAAGCCATTATGGACCTGTGGAGTTCGAAATTTCAAAATCCCAGACCATATACCTAATATGGCCACACTGCACTTACAATGTCTAAGAATGGACTTAGCTGCAGGAGCAATATGCCCCTACAGTGTCTATGTCCTCACGTGTGGTGTAGTGCACCCTGCCTTAGGGCTGTAAGGCCTGCTAGAGGGGTGACTTACCTATGCCACAGTTTTGTGGGCATGGCACCCTGAGGGGGATGCCATGTCGACTTTGCCTTTTTCTTCCCACCAACACACAATCTGCAATGGCAGTGTGCATGTGTTAGGTGAGAGGTCCCTAAGGGTGGCACGGGGTGTAGTAACTGCAACAAGTGCCAGTTTCCTATACTATCTACAATGTAGAGGTACTCATAACAATTTTAATCATCTGGGAATAATGCCTGAAAAAGGAGCTGAGATCGCAATGCTGTTCAAATCAGAAGCACTAAAGTAATAGCCAGTTAAAACAATTGAATAAAAAAATAAATAAAATGCCTTAGCGGTCAGGAGTCCTTGATAGCCAACAATGCTCACAAACCCCTGCAAGATTACAAGCACAAGATGTTACCCTGCAACCCCTAAAACTGCCTCCCCTCCCTCGTCCAAGTGGATGAACAGTTCACATCCTTAGCACTGTTGAGGTAATGTGGTAAATGGGAACAGTCTCTACCACTTTTAAGGGATGAATGTCTTTCTGCCTTGACCTTGGGCAATCTTTGTCTTTAAAAAACAAAAACAAAAAAAAAAGTATTCTTTTGCTTTGCTTTTTTTATTGTTGTACCATCAAAGTAATTGAGTATAGCGGTGAAACCAAAGATTATTCTTTGGTAGGAGTATGGCTGCCAGTGTACAGGTCCAAACATAACACACGGATGATAAGAATTTTAATGAGTGCAGCTGCCATTGCAAGAGCAAATGCTAGCGAGCAAGTGACTGTAAAGAAGGAAAATATTGAAATGTCTTAAACTGGATGCGCAAAGCCCACACTGTTATTTGCAGCAGTAACTGACATTACTCAAGCCTGACACCACTAACTCAGATGGCAGTTTATCTGGCAGAGCTCATACACTTAAGGTTATCAGTAGGCTTTTCATGTAGTCAGGTTCACAACTGGTTACAGGTGTTTAGGCTCTTGCACAATATAGACCCCTAATATCAGTGGTGGGGATAATAGGGATTTTGTCATTCTAGCAACAGAATTGGAAGAGCACATTCACTCAGTGCTTGTATATCAACACCACCTTTGCAAAGTTTGGGCTGGCCCCTTAAAATACCCAATGAGGTTCTTCTAACACCCCAAAATGTCTCACCAGACCTTGGGCCTGAGTGTATACTGCATCAAAGCCACTTCTAGATTGGCATCAGGACAGTGATTAGGAAAACCTGTGATGTTTTGTATAGTACTTCTTGAGTAATTGACTTGTAGACTTGCATCCGGCTATAATTGATATGAGTCAACCCAGGGTGTTTGCCATGGTTAATGATTATTCAATATGTCCAGAAAATCCCCTTAGAGATTAGAGGAAAGGTGTGTTGCACCGTTCTTCGCTCACCAACCCCCACCCCCCCATTCCCCCCTAATTTGTTTAACATAGGTAGAGGTCTTTGGTTGCATGGCTGGGAACCAAGATGATACATCAGTCTTTTTAGAACTGTCTATGTATCCTTGTTTTTGATGCATACATCTACCTGTGGAGACCTCACCTTTTGAATATTCCTAATGCACTAGCATCCGACGGAAATCTTTTCTTTCTAGCTGTCCACGTCGACGTCACAATGAAATGGCTCCACGTGTGACTCCATCCAACATCAAAGCCATAAGAAATCCTCGCTGGCGTGCTCACGTCCATTCCCTCTTTTCCACGCGTTTGGCGCTAACAGTTTTTACTCTACCTCTCTTTTGTGTTACAGCTGTTTCAAGGGAATTATGTTCATTGCTACAATGCCTCTGCCTAGAAAATCTGGCTTTATGCCTTATAGGGAGTCCTGGGGTCTGATGTCGCTGACTGACCCGCATGAGAAGTTTCTTTGTTGTGAGTTTGGACCACGATGTCGGAGGATGTTCATCTTGTTAGAGCATGAATCCAAAGGCTCTTAAAGAAAGAGAGGCAAAGCCTGTCAAAGGCGAAGAAGAAGAGAGGCCGATGAAGATCCAGGCTTCGGGAGGAGTCTCCATCACATAGATCTTCGAGATCGCACAAGACAGGACGTAGTCATGATTCAAGGAGTCACTTGTCTCGAGATGACAGTCCTCAGTCTGTATCTCTGACTTTGAGATCTTGGCGCCATACGACTCGAGGTGAGTTCCATTCTCTCGCTTTCAACAGAAGTCACCTGAGGCATCTCCCGCGCCGTCTTCGGTGGAGATATCGGCATCGCCTAAAAGACCTTTGGCTCAATTTTCTCCTGCTTCCATACAAGGTCAGGAGATGAAAGATCAGGTGACCGGTTAAGTTCAACCACCACAAAAATAACAAGAGGATCCGGCTTTTCCGACACCGGGAACGGATCTGTCTAGTTTTTTAAATGCTATGTTTAGCATTTTCAACAGAGCAATGGTCCTCACCCCACTATGGTGTCCTGCTGGCCCCATGGGTCCTTTGACATTCAGTCTGGGAGTACTGGTGCCATAAAGGCAGGCTCCACTCATGTCCTTTCTGCCTTTGACTCCGTTTGAGTGGACTGGGTCGGCACAGAATAAAACACCACCTCCTGAAGTGATGGCGCAGTGACGCCGATACCGACATCAGATAGACTTTGACCTCGAGTCAGTCTACTTTGGCATGGAGTAAGGATCCAGCTTCACTTTTGCCACAGCAGGCTTCATCAACCTCCGTGAATTCTTTATTGAGGTTGCACCTGGAATCCAGGCTGAGAACAAGGAGGGAGGCTTTGAGGCACAGCAGTATTTGGAGGAACAGCGTTAGTTGGAGGAAGGAGAGATACTGTTGCCTCATGACTCTCAAGGGATTGATGTAGCGAGTGGGCTTGATAAATCCCCCCCCCCCCCCCCCCCCCCCCCCCCCAAGTGGGAATTATTATCCCCTGGAGTAGTATACTTCCTCCAGAGGTTACTTCATACCATGTAATAATTAGAAAGGTAGCATAACATTTGAACTTGCCTCTGCCTATTACAGAGTTAAAATCTAAGATTTTCACTGAGGTTCTCTATTCTTCTACCTCATCATCAGAACCAGAACCACTTCTTCCATTTAATGATGCATTGTTGGAACCAGTATTAGAAGTACGGAAGAAGCCGGTTACTACTCCTGCAGTTTCAAAATCTATCACCAGGAGATAGTTTCACCAGGTGACCCCCAGTTCTTCAGACAGCATCCAACTCCTGAAAGCTTGGTGGTGCAAGCTTCTTGTTCATCTAACTCGGCTCCTGGATCGTTTCTCTTAGCTCCTGCCAATAGAGTATCTAAGCGTATGGAGCAATCAGCAAAAAAGAAGCATGGCACTAAAGTCAGTCAATGCAACTTGTTTGCTTGGTAGGTACATTTATGCATTGATACATTCAGCGAAAGAGTTCCTCCCTAAATTGCGGCAGGATGTACAGGGATATCTTAGGAGCTTTTATAAGATAGTGGGTAGCGAAACAGGTGATAAAATCAGGCCTGGACTCTGTTGCAAGAGCCATGGGGACTTCTATTGCGACCAGAGTGCATGCATGGCTCCGAGGACCAGGGTTATCCTCTGATGTTCAGTCCACTTTAATGGATCTTCCATTTGATGGATCTAGACTTTTTGGTGCCAAGGCTGACTCTGCCCTAGAGAGATCTAAGGACAGTAGGGCCACTACTAAATCTTTAGGTCTTCAATCATTCTCTACAACCTACAGACCATTCCGTAGGTTCAGGGGGTTTGGCCGTAGTTCCTCCTTTTGAGGGAGCCAGTAGTTACACGTTCAACAACCTGTCAACCCACTCTACAGATCCTACAGAGGTTGTGGAAGACTTAGATCATGTGGTGCCACCCAGCAGCCTTCCTCCTCCTCTTCCACTGGGAAGCTGCAAAGGAAGCAGTCCTAGTTCTCTCCCCTGTCAGCAGCATGTGTTGCCCGTAGGGGGAAGGTTGATTCATTGTGGCAGTTGATAACATCAAACCTGTGGGTACTGAGCATTGTAGAAAATGGGTATGTCCTTCCCTTTTCAGGAGTTTCCATCTCCCTAACAATCTTTTTGCTCAGAAGAGCACCTGCTGTTGCTTCAGCAGGAGGTTCAAAATCTGCTGTTAAAGGGTGCAGTGGAGTTGGTTCCGGAGCAAGAAAGGTTGTCGTTTGAGGCCTATTCTCAATCTAAGGCTTTTAAATTGGTTCCTCAAACTGGAAAAATTCAAAATGTTGAGCCTGGCAGAGGTGCTTTTTGTGCTGGACAAGGAAGACTGGATGGCTTCTGTCGACTTGCAGGATGCATATTTTCACATCCCCATTCTGAAGTCGCACAGGAAGTATCTCCGTTTCGTGATGGTGTTGCAGCACTACCAGTTTGGTGTCCATTCTTTTGGTCTTACTTCCGCACCTCTAGTCTTCATGAAGGTGATGGCAGTGGTTGCAGCGCATCTCAGAAGGAAGAGAATTTCAGTATTCCCTTACCTGGACAATTGACTGATTAAAGCCAAGTCCCCAGATTTAGTGCTGCACCATCTAC
This sequence comes from Pleurodeles waltl, assembly GCF_031143425.1. Lineage (NCBI taxonomy): Eukaryota > Metazoa > Chordata > Amphibia > Caudata > Salamandridae > Pleurodeles > Pleurodeles waltl. Next base: position 409,189,634 of record NC_090444.1, read on the forward strand.
AGGTGACAACCCAGTTGTTGTTCAATCTGGGCTCTTCGTTGTACGTGCCCACATCGCACCTGGATCCCTCTCAGCTTCTCCTGTTCATATGGGCAATACTGGACACAACATTGAATCATGCCTTCCCTCCTTCTCAGAGGATTTGGAACATACAGGCTATGATTCTAGTGTTTCAGGATGGAGCGGTTGTTCTGGTCTTAAAGGTCTAAGCCTGCTCTGTCTGTTCACTTCCTGTATTCTGTTGGTCACTTCTGCACGTTGGCACATAAGGGCTCTCCAGTGGTGCCTCCGCAAGCAGTGGTTTCAACACAAAGGAGATCTCAAGGAGCCAGTAACAGTCTCCAGAGACACTGCAGCAGATCTTTGGCGTGTGGATGGCATCCTATCGCAGAGAAGGACGTTTTTGTCTTCCACCTCAAATGACTATAGGCATAATGGATGCTTCCACTCTAGGGTGGGGAGCGCATCTGGGGGATCTGGAGATCAAAGGTCTTTGTTCTCAAGTAGAACAGATGCTTCATATCAATCTGTTGGAGTTACGGGCGATACATCTGGCTCTCGAGGACTTCCTCCCGTCCAATCAGTCAGTCGGTACAAGTCTTGACAGACAATACGACCGAAATGTGGCACACCGACAAACAGGGAGGAGTAGGGCCGTGCATTCTCTGCAGAGAGGCTCTGCAGCTCTGGTCCTGGGCGCAGGGCCATCAGATATGCATGGTAGCAAACCATTTGGCTGGAGTTCTCTATGTACGTGCGGACAGTCTTTTGCTAGACGACCCATGAGTGGTGTCTCCATCCGGAAGTAGTTCTTTGTGTCTTCCAGTTGTGGGGGACTTCTCAGATAGACCTGTTTGCCACTCGTGAGAATGCACCGCCTGTCGTTCTGCAGCCTTCAGTATCCGATGCAGGTCGCATAAGGGGACTAGTTTCAGCTGAACTGGAGCAACTAGCTTCTTACACATTTCCTCCTATACCCTTGATTCCTCTGCTTCTGAGGAAGCTTCGCCAAGACCGAGCACAAGTGAGACTAATTGCCCAGGATTGGCCAAGAAGAGTGTGGCACACAGACCTTCAACTCTCACTGTGCCCTTTGCCCTGTCTCCCTCTCGCAGTTGCAGGGGCAGCTTCTACGCCCACACCTCTGTCTGCACCCACATGCCTGGAGATTGGACCGGGCAATCTGAGTTCTTTCTCTCCCCCCGGAAGTGGTGGATGTTATTTTATTGGCCAGGCGACACTGCACCAAGACTGTGCTGGCAGATGAGCAAAATTTGTTAAGTGGTGTGAGGAGAGAAACATTGATCCTTTAGATGCGCATTGATCTAATGTTTAGCAACTTGTTCTTTGCTTAGCGCCACAATGGTTGCGCAATTGCAACAGTGAAAGGTTACCTATCTGCACTGTCGGCTTTTATTTGTTTACCTGATCAACCCTCTTTAAGTCCCCTGTAGTATTAAGGTTTCTTAAGGGTTTGACTACTAGGTTTCCTCTCACTCAATTTATAATGCCTCAGTGGAATTTAAATGTATTCTGAACATATCTGATGAGTTCACAGTTTGAACCATTGCATAGTTGCCAGCTGATACTTCTTACATTTAAGACTGTTTTTCTAATAGCTATCATTTCGGCTAGACGTGTGAGTAAGCTTCCATTTAGGACAATCTATTAGCCTTCTGTCCTTTTATGCTCCTAACCATCCCTCTATGGAGGAGGAAAGGCTGCATCGTCTGGATCCAAAGATAGCAGTAAGCTTCTATTTGGACAGAACGAAAGACTTCAGGACAGATGATCAGCTCGTCTTTGACTAAGTGGGTAAGATAAGGGTAAATCTGTCCACAAGAGAACTCTCTCAAGGTGGTCATATAGCCTTAAAAGGGCACTGGTCACCTTGTAGGGTGACCACTTATTAGGAGGGGGGCTGTGACATCACCTGTCTGACCTGTTCCTAGGGGCCTCTGCCCAAGCCATGTAACACCTATTTCCAAAGGGAGAAGGTGTTGGCTTCCTCTCCCAAAGGAAATCCTTTGTTCTGCCTTGCTGGCCTTGAGCTGTTCAAGCAGCAGGAGGGCAGAAACCAGTCTGTAGGATGGCTTCAGGGCAGGCTGCCCGGGAAAGCCCTGCAAACTGGTAGGAGCAAAGCTGGAGGTCCTCTAAGGAGCCCCCAGAGTGCATGGAATCAAACAACCAATACTGGCAACAGTATTGGGGTATGATCCCAACATGTTTGATACCAAACATGCCTAGGTTTGGGGTTACCATTATGTAGCTGGACATTAGGTAGTCACCTATGTCCAGTACATGGGTAAACTGGCTTCCCCGCCCTCACGAAGTCCAGGAAAATGGAGCTGGAGTTCGTGAGGACATCTCTGCTCATGCAGGTGTGCCCTCACTCTCACACAGGTAGCTGCACCCTGCCCTCTGGGCTAGGAGGGGCTGCCATAGGGGGGTGACTTACAGTGATCTGGTACAGTGACCTGTAGTGAAAGGGTGCCTGCACCTTTTCATGCAGGCTGCAATGGCAGGCTTACACATTTTGCATGGGCTCCCATGGGTGGCATAGTATATGCTGCAGCCCTGGGTACCTAGGTACCATATACTAGGGACCTATAAGAGGGCACCAATATGCCAATTGTGGGTTGTGAAAAGTTAGGGACAACCATATCTAAAGGTTGCAGGACCCCAGTGAACACAGTCAAAACATTGATAGCAGGAATAAAGTGGGGGTAACCATGCCAAAAAGAGGATACGTTTCTACAAGGTGTACCTGTTTTTGACATTTGTAAGGCAGCAACTTGGGCTTCCCTCCACACATTGGCAAAGTATTTCTGCTTAGACTCTGAGGAGGGACGGTCATTTTGCACATTCAGTGCTGCAGGACTTCTTGGTATAGCCAGACCGGAACCCACCTCCGAGTGTGAGACTGCTTTAGGATTCTGTTCAAAAAGTGAGGAATCCACAGGTAAATGTATCCATCAGAAGAAGTTACTTACCTTCGGTAATGCTTTTTCTGGTGGATACAGTATCTGTGGATTCCTCACAGTACCACCTGCCTCCCCGTTGCCTGTTTGGATATACCAAGAATGTTATGTGTTGTAATACATATGTGATATTGGAAAATTATATATTCAGAATGTGTTTAGATAAGTATATATATTTATATTTAAATAATTGTATGGAGTTTGCACATCATGTGCTTGTTAAGGTGGTGATCTCCAGTTCGCCTCGAAGGCACTGTAAAAAAAGTGGGTGAAGCGGACGTCAGTGCAGAGCAGTGTCATTATGACGTGCTTGTGGAGAGCTAAAAAGAAAAGATTTCCATCAGAAGCTGGCGCATTAGGGAATATTCAGAAGGTGGGGAATACACAAGTAGATACTGGATCCACCAGAAAAAGCATTGCCAAAGCTAAGTAACTTGCTCTTTTCCATCTCTTGCCCCACATAGAGAAATATCTGCTACTGCTTCCAGTAACAACTCTTTGCCCTGGCTGTTGGAAAGAATAGATCCATACCCAAAGGGTGACTTGGAGTGGCATTTTTTCACAAGTTGGGTAATTATCTTCTCTTTCATCGATTCACATACTTTAATTATTCCCTAATATCTGTCTGGGACCTTGAAAAAAAGGTTAAAACTCATCCTTAAACCATGGTTCCCTCCCTCCTACCTCATTTTGACGTGACAAGCAGCCAATCGCATGGAGTGGCTTGGGGTTCCGGCCCTCCTCATAGGCACCAACTATCATAGTTCCTACTGCTTTGTACTAGGTAATAGTGACTCCTGAGCTCTAACCAACTATCCTCTGACCTTCTGGTCCAAACTCTTTCAAAAATCTCATGACAGTGTTTTCTCCTTCCTTTCTAAGGATCCTAGCTTCATGTAGCATGTATTTTCTACCTGAACTCATGGCTGAGTACAAATAGTAAAGGTCTGTTTTTGGCGAGAGGTCCTAGCTTCATATAGTATGTATTTTCTGTCTGAACTCATGGCTGAATCCCCACAGTAAAGGACTGTTTTTGACGAGGGACGGAAAGAAATGTCCTGTAGACACTGGGGGACTTGTATGAAGATGTTAGTTCAGTGAGTTATACAGTCTTCTGCACACAATGGGAGATGACTGGGAGATGCTTCCTAGCTTATGGCAGTCCTCACAGCGGCCATTCATGGGGTTTGGGGGGTGGGGGGGGGGTGAATTCCCTCAAGAACCAGATACTCGTGTACTGAATCGGACTCTATCAGACATGGTAGGTGAGGGTAGATTGGTTACCCGATTGCCCAAGCCATGGTGCCTAAGACCGCCCCTCGCTTGAGCGTTCTGAAGTTGCTTTGGGAGTCCGATATTGGTGTGGAGGTTTCAGGACCGCATATGGATTGCTACACTGATCAACTTCAGGAAGGTCACTGGTAATGCACGGTTGAAACAGATACATTACAAGTGTGTGCACAGGGATTACATTACACCAAGGTAGTTGCACAAGATTGATCCCAGTAAGCCTGACCTTGGCCCTAAATGTAAAACAGCAGGAAATTGCATACAAACGTGGTGGGAATGTGTGGAGGTGAGGGAATTTTGGGAAGCAGTAGTTAGGACACTTGGGGTGTGACCGTCCTACCATTACAGCCAATGATCCAGCTTTGTTTGCTGGGGTGGGTGACTCGAAAAGACACACTAGACATGCGGGAAAAAAATCATTGAACTCTTGCATCCTTTGATGTGGTGCCATTACAGCACTTTTCCAAAGGGGCTAATTGTTTTTGGACCTCCTACCACAGCCAGATATTACTATTTAGCTATCCAGTCTGCAGCTGAAACAGCGGTAGATCCATTGGTGATGAACACACTTTTTCATTAGGGTCAGCATCATTTCCATCTATCTTTCTAGCCATGTACTTGCTTTGATGATCTCAGGTGCCAAGCATGTTATGTTAAGTTGTATAGCTCACTAACCAACTGAGAAGAGTATCCAGGCACTAGGGCAAGGTGTGTAGGGGTGTGGTCCCAAGGTGCTTATGTGAATCAATGAAAACACCAGTACTATGATGACTTCAGTACACTAGAAGGAAAAGTGACTTACCGTATAACTACAGTGTTCAGCTTAGATATCTCTTATAGATTCTTGTGCACCCGCCCTCCTCCCCGTTCCTGGGGCTATTGCATACTCAATAACAAGCTACGAAAAACTGGCAGTTGGAAACTGTGAATCCTCTGTCTGGTTGGCTACACATGAGATGGATGGGCTAATGGTGGTCTTGGAATGCTTTTCCATTTTTATTTTTTTACACATTTTTATTTAAATTCTGATGTGTTAACATAGACTACAAAGGGTTCCCAAGCTGACATTTGGGAATAACTGAAGCATGTAAATCTGACAGATACCAGTGCTGAAGAACTGTAGTTACACAGTTACATGTAAGTAACTTTTTTTCTTGCCCAGGCTTCCCTTCATCAAAAGCGCTATTAATGAGGATCCAGGATGTAACACGTGATTACCAAAATGTAAAATCACATTTGTTTCAATCATAAACACATATTCTACTTGCCTTTCCAAGGATCATCAGAATTTCTAGTCAGATGTAAAACACTTTAGCATTACCAACGCAGGTACAGCCTCTTCTTTGCTTTTTCACTTAGCCACTTGCAGCTGCCTCTGGCCCCCTTGAGAGAGACTGCAAATATTCTGACCCGTCTGCAAAATGCTTAACAAAGAATTCCTAGTTTTATTTTTTTGGCAGTGCTTTTCATGGTTAGTAATTTATCCTGATTAGCACCAGTTTTTTTATATTTTTTTTTTATAGAGGATAGCCTCATCCTTTTTCATCTATATAAAGTAAGTTACTACTAAATATATGCTGTAAGTCTATAGTATTAATTTTAGTTGTTAATCAACTTTTTTCTCTCTTTGCAATAGAGTGAAGCTCACACTAGAAGGCCCAGAGGAAGAGGAGGAAGATGAGGAGCAAGATAAATCATCTTCACTTGTGCTTCCAAAGATGGGAAACACCTTGGATATTGCCTTAATAAGTGACAATGAGTACCAGTCTCGGCATTCACAACCAGAGTGTGGTTATGCTTTGCTGCCTGATAGATGGACCGAGTATAGCATACACACCATGGAGCCAGCTAACCTAGAATTACTCTTCGACTTTTTTGAGGTGGGTTTCTGTAAAACATAATTAGTTGGACACATGGAAAACTCTACTTCTGTCAGCAGTTTGCTTTTATGTAGCCATGGCTCCTGCTGGCACGTTAAACATATTTTTCATGGCATCAGCCCATTCTTCAGATAAGTAACTTTTTAGCATGCCTCCTTTGTCAATATGGGTCGGAGCAGTATGTAACAGAAAGGGGTATCGTTGATGCTCTACAGCTTGTTAATATATGACATGACTCCTTGTTATTGTAGGTCTGTGTGTATCCAAATGCAAATCTCCTTCTTTCAGGAAATCTCAATTGATAATCAGAAGCACCAAATAGTCCCACCCATGTTCGGGACCCCAGAACACTTCTTTCAAAGTCACGTTTTGTGTAGTGTCTTGGCCTTGCTTTGGAAAGATCAAGAGGAAAATGTGACTGTATTGTATAATGTTGCAGCCTTAAGACCAGCTATATTGCCAATTCCTTTAATTTACCTTAGAAGATGGAAGGAAAGCCATACAACCCTTAAAAGGTACTAAATATAAGAAAAGTGGTGTTTTTAAAAACATCCTTCACAAACCCTTGTAATTCTCTTTTCAAGTAAATGACAGGGAAGGATAGGAAAATGTAACTATATTGGCTGCAGCAATGTGAGACAGTAGAACACAGCACCTCTAATGGCACCTTGACCTCCAGTGTCCCATCATGCCCCATAGGTGACAGTTGACTTAGTCATTTTTTTCCATCTCTTGCTGACGGGATCCTGGAGCACATAGATCTGCCCTTTAAGACGTTTTGCTCATTAAATTGACACAGTGATTGGATCCACTGCTCAGTCTTAAGTCCATAGCACTTTCTGTGGTTCTTCCTGACATGAAGAGTAAGCAACTGGATTCCACAGGCAGTTAAGTATTTGATTCTTGCACTGTCACCATGAATTCAGCATGCAGTTCTACCCTTCTTGGAAGATATAAAAGGTCACTCTGTCACTCCGTGCAGCAGTTTATAGAAGATTTGCACAAATACGGATACAAGGATTTTAAAAATATAATGAGGGAAATGAAGGTATTTAACCAGGTTATCAGTGTTGCATATGATAAATCCATCCTAGCTGCTTAGATTCTACCAGGGTTTGGCTTTGCACTACTCATCCTTGCTCAGACTCACAGGACTGAAACCTGGATAGGATTTTGATTGTTTTTCAGGGAACACATTGTTTGAATTTCAGCAGATGACGAGACGTCTCACATGAAAACAGAGCATTACCCTCTGCGTGTAGTTGGATTGGAGAAGAGGAAGGAATATAGAAGACATTCCTACAGACCCTACTGGGGCTGATATTTCCTTCAGAGGTTTTCAGTGACACCTTCACCAAGGCATTCCATCCAGGTTTCGATCCCGACATGCCATGTTTCGCCATAGGCGATGTCTTTGTCTAGGTGACATTGAGCATTAAAAATGACTGTCTAGGTCACGAAGGCTGGACTCCATCTTGGCGAGGATATCTCCTGTAGATTCCATTCACACTTTTCAGTAGGTCCTTATAAGAGGTGGAAAAATAATTAAATATTCCTTCTATTGCTACCACAGCCGCCAAGTCTGTCATATTTGAGATGTTGCTGCAACAATGCATCTTAAGACCATTGCTTCCTCTGTTCCCAGGTTTCATGCTGTTGGCCATGAACCTGATCCTGATTCCAGTATCTCTCAAGGTAGCCCCTTCTCATCTTAAAACAAAATTTGCAGACCTTCTGACAGGATCTTTTTATCCTGCAGGATGATCTTCAGTCACAGCAGCCATGCAGGGGTCTCCTGCTGATTCAGCACATCTGCACCTTCATGCATGGAGATAGATAGTGGCATTTCTCTGTGTTTGATTTGCCAACTGAAGTTGCCGAGATTATCCTGGTTGCCAGGCACTCTTCCACAAAGTCTTTACTGGGACAAATGTGTGGCCTGGTGTACAGTCTACAGAATAGAGCCTTGGCAATCCAAACCTTTGGATATTTTGTTATTTTTGTCATTTGCCACCAAATACTTGTAGGGATCATTAGTAAAGAGTATTCGTCTGGTCTTTCTGTGTTTACCGGATCCCCATTCTTATTAAAATCTCCTACTATGATGCTTTTTCTTAAAAGTTTGACACTCATGCCTTCCACGATCATTTGTGATACCACATTGGGACCTTAATTTGGCACTGACATTTCTTATATGTACTCCCTTTGTGCTGATGCACAGCTGCTTATTGCATTATAAGATCCTTAAGACTGTCTTTCTTGTTGCGATCACTTCAGCTTATTACATGAGTGAATTTTAGGTTCTCTTGGTGTACCCCCATACATTATCTTTATTCCAGACAAACTGGTGCTGAGGGCCAGGTTGGCTTTATTGCCAAATTTCATGTGTACTTTTCACATTGGGCAGTCCTTCACACTCCTAACGTTCTTTGCCCGGTCTCCCACCCCTTGAAAGAGGAGGAGTGACTCCGTAGGCTGGGCCTCAAAAGAGCTTTAAGCTTTTAAATCGATCACACCATAGATCGATTTGACAATGTGCTTTTTCTGCAGATATTTTTGGGGCAATGAAAGGTAGGCTGGTGCAGAAAAGGACACTATCAAGGTGAGTGGTCTTTTGCATTGGGACCTGCTACACATTAACGAGGAAGCAGCTTCTGGAAGGAATGAGTGCCCATTCCACCAGGCTTAAGGCTTCCACCATTGGTACCCACGGTGCCTCTCTTTGACATCTGTCAGGCTATGACATGGGTGTTAGTAGAAACTCATGAAGTAGTACTTTTTTGACAGCCAGGTCTGACTAGAAGGACCTTTCACCTGTTAAGTTCTGCTAGACTTTTTAGTTTACATCCATTCCACACTGTAAAGAAATGGCTCCCTGTTGCAGTTACCCCCCCACTTTTTGCCTGATACTGATGCTGACTTGACTGAGAAGAGTGCTGGGACCCTGCTAACCAGGCCCCAGCACCAGTGTTCCTTCACCTAAGATGTACCATTGTATCCACAATTGGCACACCCTGGAATTCAGATAAGTCCCTTGTAACTGGTACTTCTAGTACCAAGGGCCCTGATGCCAAGGAAGGTCTCTAAGGGCTGCAGCATGTCTTATGCCACCCTAGAGACCCCTCACTCAGCACAGACACACTGCTTACAAGCCTGTGTGTGCTAGTGAGAACAAAATGAGTAAGTCGACATGGCACTCCCCTCAGGGTGCCATGCCAGCCTCTCACTGCCTATGCAGTATAGGTAAGACACCCCTCTAGCAGGCCTTACAGCCCTAAGGCAGGGTGCACTATACCATAGGTGAGGGTACCAGTGCATGAGCACTGTGCCCCTACAGTGTCTAAACAAAACCTTAGACATTGTAAGTGCAGGGTAGCCATAAGAGTATATGGTCTGGGAGTCTGTTTTACACGAACTCCACAGCACCATAATGGCTACACTGAAAACTGGGAAGTTTGGTATCAAACTTCTCAGCACAATAAATGCACACTGATGCCAGTGTACATTTTATTGCAAAACAAACCCCAGAGGGCACCTTAGAGGTGCCCCCTGAAACTTAACCGACTGTCTGTGTAGGCTGACTAGTTCCAGCAGCCTGCCACACCAGAGACATGTTGCTGGCCCCATGGGGAGAGTGCCTTTGTCACTCTGAGGCCAGTAACAAAGCCTGCACTGGGTGGAGATGCTAACACCTCCCCCAGGCAGGAGCTGTGACACCTGGCGGTGAGCCTCAAAGGCTCACCCCTTTGTCACAGCCCAGCAGGGCACTCCAGCTTAGTGGAGTTGCCCGCCCCCTCCGGCCACGGCCCCACTTTTGGCGGCAAGGCTGGAGGGAACAAAGAAAGCAACAAGGAGGAGTCACTGGCCAGTCAGGACAGCCCCTAAGGTGTCCTGAGCTGAAGTGACTCTGACTTTTAGAAATCCTCCATCTTGCAGATGGAGGATTCCCCCAATAGGGTTAGGATTGTGACCCCCTCCCCTTGGGAGGAGGCACAAAGAGGGTGTACCCACCCTCAGGGCTAGTAGCCATTGGCTACTAACCCCCCAGACCTAAACACGCCCTTAAATTTAGTATTTAAGGGCTCTCCCTGAACCTAGAAATTAGATTCCTGCAACAAGAAGAAGGACTGCCCAGCTGAAAACCCCTGCAGCGGAAGACCAGAAGACGACAACTGCCTTGGCTCCAGAAACTCACCGGCCTGTCTCCTGCCTTCCAAAGATCCTGCTCCAGCGACGCCTTCCAAAGGGACCAGCGACCTCGACATCCTCTGAGGACTGCCCCTGCTTCGAAAAGACAAGAAACTCCCGAGGACAGCGGACCTGCTCCAAGAAAAGCTGCAACTTTGTTTCCAGCAGCTTTAAAGAACCCTGCAAGCTCCCCGCAAGAAGCGTGAGACTTGCAACACTGCACCCGGCGACCCCGACTCGGCTGGTGGAGATCCGACACCTCAGGAGGGACCCCAGGACTACTCTGATACTGTGAGTACCAAAACCTGTCCCCCCTGAGCCCCCACAGCGCCGCCTGCAGAGGGAATCCCGAGGCTTCCCCTGACCGCGACTCTTTGAACCTAAAGTCCCGACGCCTGGGAGAGACCCTGCACCCGCAGCCCCCAGGACCTGAAGGACCGGACTTTCACTGGAGAAGTGACCCCCAGGAGTCCCTCTCCCTTGCCCAAGTGGAGGTTTCCCCGAGGAACCCCCCCCTTGCCTGCCTGCAGCGCTGAAGAGATCCCGAGATCTCTCATAGACTAACATTGCGAACCCGACGCCTGTTCCTACACTGCACCCGGCCGCCCCCGCGCTGCTGAGGGTGAAATTTCTGTGTGGGCTTGTGTCCCCCCCGGTGCCCTACAAAACCCCCCTGGTCTGCCCTCCGAAGACGCGGGTACTTACCTGCAAGCAGACCGGAACCGGGGCACCCCCTTCTCTCCATTCTAGCCTATGTGTTTTGGGCACCACTTTGAACTCTGCACCTGACCGGCCCTGCGCTGCTGGTGTGGTGACTTTGGGGTTGCTCTGAACCCCCAACGGTGGGCTACCTTGGACCAAGAACTAAGCCCTGTAAGTGTCTTACTTACCTGGTTAACCTAACCAATACTTACCTCCCCTAGGAACTGTGAAAATTGCACTAAGTGTCCACTTTTAAAACAGCTATTTGTCAATAACTTGAAAAGTATACATGCAATTTTGATGATTTGAAGTTCCTAAAGTACTTACCTGCAATACCTTTCGAATGAGATATTACATGTAGAATTTGAACCTGTGGTTCTTAAAATAAACTAAGAAAAGATATTTTTCTATACAAAAACCTATTGGCTGGATTTGTCTCTGAGTGTGTGTACCTCATTTATTGTCTATGTGTATGTACAACAAATGCTTAACACTACTCCTTGGATAAGCCTACTGCTCGACCACACTACCACAAAATAGAGCATTAGTATTATCTATTTTTACCACTATTTTACCTCTAAGGGGAACCCTTGGACTCTGTGCATGCTATTCCTTACTTTGAAATAGCACATACAGAGCCAACTTCCTACACACACTCTTCACCCTTGGGGAGTACTGCTTTGGTATCTATGCTAAAGGTGAGGAATATGGGGTTAGAAATATGATTCAAGAACAAGTTACTTACCTTTGGTTATGCTGTTTCTGGTTGATACCCTGTCAAACCGATTCCAAACTGACCTCCCCCCTCCCTATTCTTTGGAGTCCTCTCTTACCTATAAAGACTCCAATTATAGATCTACATACTGTTTCCTCCTTTTTAGTGCTTCTTCAGATCCAGTAGTAGTAGGGAGAGAGTTGAGCAATAAACAGATGCAAGGTGCATATATGCAGCTCTGCCTTGTCACTTCTGGAGTGGAATGAGACAATTGTGGAGTTGCATGTAGCCACTGAGCAGCGTATGGTTTCACGTCCAGGAACTTACCAGATCCAGCTTTGCACCTTGGGGGATAGTCTAAAGGTGAGCAAGCTGCAGTTAAAGTACCTACCAGAACTAGTGTTGCAGAAGGTTTCAACTTGTTCAACTGAAACACATTTTCCACCACTGGAGCAAATATGGATGTTTTTGCATCCAGTCAAAACAAGAAATGTGGGTAGTATACCAGCAGGCACTCATTTCCCAGGTTTTAGGGGAATATATTTTACATCAGTTTGTGAGAGACTTGTGCGCAGCCTTAACTTCACTTCCCCGATCTGGAGGGTATTGACAAAAAATAAGAAAGAGCTGTATCGTCTCATTCTAATTGCCCCATGGTGGCCCAAACAGCATTGGTTCACAGAGCTTCTCATACTTTCCCAACAGCCTTGAATTCCCCTGAGGCAGTTATTGAACCTACTGCCTTGCTTCAGTGATCTCCTTCTGAACCCACCTCAGTGTGTCGGTTTAGCGCCTGAATTAAATTACCCCAGTAGATATCCTTAATGAATGCGAAGACAAACTAAAGGCAGAGCAGTCTGAACGACTTTGTTCCTTGCATGCAAAGCATACTCTGCAACCAATATCATCATGTTCGATGGCATCTGTCGCTGTAGATACACATGGTCTGCATTAGCTCGCCATCTGGTGTTGGGTCGGAGTGTTACAAGTTGTTTTTCTTCGAAGAAGTGTTTTCGAGTCACTGGACCGAGTGGCTCCTCCTTCTGTGCTCATTGCGCATGGGCGTCGACTCCATCTTCGATTGTTTTCTTTCCGCCATCGGGTTCGGACGTGTTCCTGTCGCTCCGAGTTTCGGAACGGAAAGATAGCTGAAAACTGAAAATTTTCGACGGTATCGTTGCGATCCGGTTCGAGATACACATACGACAACGCATTGAACATCGAAGCGCTTCGGTGCCCTTCGGGGTAGATTTCGGCACACCGTCGGGGCCTAGTCGGCCCGACCGCGTGGAGAACAACGCCGATGGAACGGACCCCGTTTCGATTCTGCCCTGAATGCCACAACAAATATCCTTATACGGACCAACACTCGGTCTGTAACCTGTGCCTGTCGCCAGAGCACAGCGAAGAATCCTGTGAGGCCTGTCGGGCGTTCCGGTCCCGAAAAACTCTGCGCGACCGTCGAGCGAGAAGACTGCAGATGGAGTCCACGCCAAAAGAGCATCGACAGGTCGAGACAGAAGAGGAACAGGAGGAATCCTTTTCCATCCAGGATTCAGACTCCGACGAACTCGACCATCCAAAAACAGTGAGTAAGACGTCGAGATCAGAAATTAAAAAAGGCAAAAAGGCCCAGGGGACGCCACTGCCAACCGGCCATGGCTCAACCCAAATTCACGGTGACCAACAATCGGCACCGAAAAAGGCCCATTCAGTGTCGAGATCGTCCGACTCCGGTCGAGACACCGGCACGCAGCCTCCTCGGGACCGAGAGAGTGCTAAAGAGAAGCATCGACACCGAGAGTTCGGTGTCGACACGGATCGACGCCGAGACAGTGGCGCCGAAGATCATAGAGGCCAAGATTTTTCGGCACAAAAGAAGAGGAAGGTTACCTCGGAGCCGAAAAAACAAACAACAGGGTTTTCGGAGCCGAAAAAAGCACCAACAGACCCAGTTTCAGGCTCCTATACTGAAGAACTTTCTATGTCTTCACAAATGAAAAGACACAGATTCGAACAGGAACTGCAATCCACTGAAGTGGATCACACGCAGAAGCTTATCTTTATTCAGCAGGGGACAGGGAAGATCAGTACCCTTCCACCTGTCAAAAGAAAGAGAACACTTCAGTTTGTAGCACGAGAGGCTCCTCAGCAACAAACAGCAAAGACAGTAACACCTCCTCCCTCGCCTCCACCTGTAACTCCGGCTTCACCAACTTACACCCCGTCACATTCGCCAGCTCACACCGCCATGAGCCACGACGACCAAGATCAAGACGCGTGGGACTTGTACGATGCACCAGTGTCTGATAACAGCCCAGACACATACCCAACTAGGCCATCACCACCTGAGGACAGCACAGCCTATTCACAAGTGGTGGCTAGAGCAGCTCAGTTCCATAATGTGGAACTACACTCTGAACAAGTAGAGGATGACTTTTTATTTAACACCCTCTCCTCCAACCACAGCTCCTACCAAAGCCTGCCTATGCTCCCAGGCATGCTTCGCCATGCAAAGGAGATCTTCAAAGAGCCAGTCAAAAGCAGGGCAGTAACGCCTAGAGTGGACAAAAAGTATAAGGCGCCTCCTACGGACCCTGTATTCATCACCTCTCAGCTGCCACCAGATTCTGTGGTGGTAGGGGCTGCCAGAAAACGGGCAAATTCACACACTTCTGGGGATGCACCTCCCCCAGATAAAGAAAGCAGAAAGTTTGATGCAGCCGGGAAGAGGGTCGCTGTCCAGGCAGCAAACCAGTGGCGCATCGCAAACTCACAAGCGCTGCTAGCGCGATACGAAAGAGCCCACTGGGATGAGATGCAGCATCTCATTGAACATCTCCCAAAAGATCTACAAAAAAGAGCAAAACAGGTTGTTGAAGAAGGTCAAAACATTTCCAACAATCAAATACGCTCCTCTATGGATGCAGCAGACACAGCCGCAAGGACCATTAATACGTCGGTTACCATCCGTAGGCACGCATGGCTCAGAACGTCTGGATTCAAGCCGGAAATTCAGCAGGCAGTACTTAACATGCCAGTAAACGAAAAAATGCTGTTCGGTCCGGAGGTCGACACAGCCATAGAAAAGCTCAAAAAGGACACTGACACTGCCAAGGCCATGGGCGCACTCTACTCCCCGCAGAGCAGAGGATCTTATACCACCTTCCGCAAAACACCTTTTAGAGGAGGGTTTCGGGGTCAGGCCACACAAGCCAGTACCTCACAGTCCGCACCGTCCACCTACCAGGGACCGTACAGGGGAGGCTTTCGGGGCCAGTATAGAGGAGGGCAATTCCCTAGGAATAGAGGAAGATTTCAAAGCCCCAAAACCACTACCAACAAGCAGTGACTCACACGTCACTCACCCCCCCCCCCCCACACAACACCAGTGGGGGGAAGGATAGGTCAATATTACGAAGCATGGGAGGAAATAACTACAGACACATGGGTCCTAGCAATTATCCAACATGGTTATTGCATAGAATTCCTGCAATTCCCTCCAGACATACCACCAAAATCACAAAATTTATCAAAACACCATTCACAGCTTCTAGAGATAGAAGTTCAAGCACTACTGCAAAAAAATGCAATAGAATTAGTACCAAGCACACAAATAAACACAGGAGTTTATTCACTGTACTTCTTGATACCAAAAAAGGACAAGACACAGACCAATTCTGGACCTCAGAGTAGTAAACACATTCATCAAATCAGACCACTTTCACATGGTCACACTACAAGAAGTGTTACCATTGCTCAAAAAACACAACTACATGACAACCCTAGACCTCAAAGACGCATATTTCCATATACCAATACATCAATCACACAGAAAATATCTAAGGTTTGTATTCAAAGGAATACATTACCAATTCAAAGTATTGCCTTTCGGTTTAACAACTGCTCCAAGGGTATTCACAAAATGCCTAGCAGTAGTCTCTGCACACATCAGAAGGCAGCAAATACATGTATTCCCGTATCTAGACGACTGGCTAATCAAAACCAGTTCGCTCACACAATGCTCAAACCACACAAATCAAGTCATACAAACCCTCTACAAACTAGGGTTCACCGTCAACTTTGCAAAATCCAACATTCAGCCAAGCAAAGTACAGCAATATCTAGGAGCCATAATAGACACGACAAAAGGAGTAGCAACGCCAGCTCCACAAAGAATTCACAATTTCAACAGAGTCATTCAACACATGTCTCCAAATCAAACAATACAAGCAAGAACAATACTACAGCTCCTAGGCATGATGTCCTCATGCATAGCCATTGTCCCAAACGCAAGACTGCACATGAGGCCCTTACAACAATGCCTAGCCTCACAGTGGTCTCAAGCACAGGGTCACCTTCTAGATCTGGTGTTAATAGACCGCCAAACTTACCTCTCGCTTCTATGGTGGAACAGTATAAATTTAAACAAAGGGCGGCCTTTCCAAGACCCAGTGCCACAGTACGTAATAACAGATGCTTCCATGACAGGGTGGGGAGCACATCTCAATCAACACACCATAAGAGGACAATGGAACATACATCAAACAAAACTGCATATAAATAATCTAGAATTATTAGCAGTTTTTCAAGCACTAAAAGCTTTCCAACCAATCATAACCCACAAATACATCCTTGTCAAAACAGACAACATGACAACGATGTATTATCTAAACAAACAAGGAGGGACACATTCAACGCAGTTAAGCTTATTAGCTCAAAACATATGGAAGTGGGCAATCCACCATCAAATTCGCCTCATAGCACAGTTTATTCCAGGGATCCAGAATCAACTGGCAGACAATCTCTCTCGAGATCACCAACAAGTCCACGAATGGGAAATCCACCCACAAATTCTGAACACCTACTTCACACTCTGGGGAACACCTCAGATAGACTTATTTGCAACAAAAGAGAACGCAAAATGCCAAAACTTCGCGTCCAGATACCCACACAAGCAATCCCAAGGCAATGCCCTATGGATGAACTGGTCAGGAATATTTGCTTACGCTTTTCCTCCTCTCCCTCTCCTCCCTTATCTAGTGAACAAATTGAGTCAAAACAAACTCAAACTCATTTTAATAGCACCAACGTGGGCAAGACAACCCTGGTACACAACACTGCTAGATCTTTCTGTAGTACCCCACATCAAACTGCCGAACAAACCAGATCTGTTAACGCAACACAACCAACAGATCAGACACCCAGATCCAGCATCGCTGAATCTAGCAATCTGGCTCCTGAAATCCTAGAATTCGGACACTTACAACTTAGCCAAGAGTGTATGGAGGTCATAAAGCATGCCAGAAGGCCATCCACTAGACACTGCTACGCAAGTAAGTGGAAAAGATTTGTTTGTTACTGCCATCATAATCAGATACAACCACTAGACGCAACTCCAAAACATATAATAAATTACTTGCTCCATTTACAAAAAGCAAGGCTAGCCTTCTCTTCTATTAAAATACACCTTGCAGCAATATCTGCATACCTGCTGACTACCTATTCAACTTCCTTGTATAGGATACCAGTCATCAAAGCATTCATAGAAGGTCTTAAAAGAATTATACCACCAAGAACACCACCTGTTCCTTCATGGAACCTAAACGTGGTCCTAACAAGACTCATGGGCCCACCTTTCGAACCCATGCACTCTTGCGGAATACAATTCCTAACCTGGAAAGTTGCCTTTCTCATCGCCATTACATCTCTGAGAAGAGTAAGTGAAATTCAAGCGTTCACAACACAGGAACCTTTTATACAAATACATAAAAATAAGGTCGTCCTACGACCTAATCCAAAATTTTTACCAAAAGTTATTTCACCGTTCCATCTAAATCAAACGGTAGAACTACCTGTTTTTTTCCCACAGCCAGATTCTGTGGCTGAAAGAGCACTACATACATTAGATGTCAAAAGAGCATTAATGTACTACATTGACAGAACAAAGAACATCAGAAAGACTAAACAGCTATTTATTGCATTCCAAAAACCTCATGCAGGTAACCCAATATCAAAACAAGGTATAGCCAGATGGATTGTTAAATGCATCCAAATCTGCTACCTTAAAGCAAAAAGACAACTGCCCATTACTCCCAGGGCACATTCAACCAGGAAAAAAGGTGCTTCAATGGCCTTTTTAGGAAACATCCCAATGCATGAAATATGTAAGGCAGCCACATGGTCTACGCCTCACACATTCACCAAACACTACTGTATAGATGTGCTATCTGCACAACAAGCCGCAGTAGGTCAAGCTGTATTAAGAACTCTATTTCAGACACCACCTACTCCTACAGGCTAATCCACCGCTTATGGGGAAATAACTGCTTACTAGTCTATGCATACCATGTGTATCTACAGCGACAGATGCCATCGAACTGAAAATGTCACTTACCCAGTGTACATCTGTTCGTGGCATCAGTCGCTGAGATTCACATGGGCCCACCCACCTCCCCGGAAGCCTGTAGCAGTTCAGAAGTTACCTTCAATTTTGTACATTTGTATATATATTATTTAAACCTTTAATAGGTACATACTTACACATTTCATTGCGCGGGCACTATTACTATAGTACAACTCCTACCTCACCCTCTGCGGGGAAAACAATCGAAGATGGAGTCGACGCCCATGCGCAATGAGCACAGAAGGAGGAGCCACTCGGTCCAGTGACTCGAAAACACTTCTTCGAAGAAAAACAACTTGTAACACTCCGACCCAACACCAGATGGCGAGCTAATGCAGACCATGTGAATCTCAGCGACTGATGCCACGAACAGATGTACACTGGGTAAGTGACATTTTCATTCCGCTTCATGTATTAACCTTATATGCTTCAGAGAGAAATATGAGCTAAGGCATGTATTCGTTAAAGTCCAGTTAGCTGGCATTTCTTACTTTAGAGGAACACAATCGGCCATCTCTTTTGTCTAATAAACTCATTAAGGAATTCTAAAAAAGTCTTCTCAGCATTATCCTCGTATAAAACCTCCTCCTCCTCTATGGAAACTTAACTCAGTTGTGTACCAATTGATTATACATACTTTTAAGCCGATTGACAAAGCAAAATTGAATTTTTATTCATAGGAGATGTCTGTTCTTTTGGCTCTAACTTCTGCTAGAAGGATTAGTGAGATTCAAGTGTCTACAGTCAAATACCTCTTGTGGAGAGAAACTGTATTCTATTCCCAAGGTACCATCAGACTTCCTTTTAAATGAACCAGTAGTTTTAAAATCATACTTTCAACGTTCAGGTAATGCAGCAGAAGAGCACTTCGTACCTCGGATGTGAAACATTTCTCAAGTTTTATATTGCCAGAACGTAACTTTTTTTTTGAAGAACTAGACAAATATTAGTGACCAATGCCTATCCACGAAAGGGACATTCTTTTTCAAAATGGGGGAAAGCTTGCTTGGTGTCTCCAGCGATAGTCTTTTTGCCATAATAAAGCAAGCCATTTTCTGCTCTAAGTGTAATTGCGCATTCAACAAGAACTGTCTGCAGGCTCGTTCGTGGGAGTGTCCAAGGCAGATATTTGGAGTGCAGCAACCTGTAAGAATAGGCACAGCTGTACTCAACATTATTGCCTAGATTTAACAGTGCACAGAAATGTGGTGGTGGGACAAGATCTGTTTATTTCAATAAGGTAAACCCTTTTCTCTTTCTCACCATCCTCAAACAAACACACATTGTGAATTTGCTCTTAGATACTCTGATTTAAGCAAGTCTGTCTATGAATATTCCAGTATTGGAGAAGAGGAAGTTACTTTACTGTTCTTTACTGTTTACTTTTCTGGTTATCCAGTATTGGCATTTAAGATCACATGGAACCCACCCCCCTCTGTAGTTCAGGCTCACTCACTTGCGGAATCCAGGAGTACTTCTAAAAAGATAAATATTTCTTAGCTTGCCATTAGAAAACTTCAATCTTCCCATTAAAACTATTTAGCAGGCTATGAAAAGGGGACATCAGCCAGTTCAATTTAAGTTCATTGAAAAAAAAAAAACACAGCCGATTTAAAAGTAAAGCAGTCAGCAAATAAAACAGGTGAAATAAAAAATAAAAAAAACTCTACAAACCTTTTAAGAAGTGAAGAGAACAGTTGAGGAACTGTCGTCATTTACGTTGCACTCATACAAGGCAGAACACGTAACACTGCAGCTTTAAGGAATCCTAGTATCCCATCATTACCTCTCGACGGCATTTGTTGCTGTCCTTTTAATTTCCCAGTTCTAGTGATAGGTTCATGGAGCATAGAACTTGGCCACTTTAGGCTGTTTCAGATGGAAATCTTTCCACACCTTCATTAAAAGCTTTTTGTTTGACAGAATCTTTTTTTTCCTACACAAAATAACATCACTTTGTAAAGTGCCCTTCATGTAGCAGCAATAAATGCTCAGTCATTTTTTTTTAATGATGTCTGCGGTGTTTGTCTTCCAGACACTCCTTTTCCTTTTAAAATGCAGCAAAGTTGGAAGTTTTCAAAGCACACCTTAAAAGATGAAAAAGAATTAGACACCAGGAATCCCTCTCAAGGTGTTCTGAACAGTTAGGTGAACAAGGAGCAGGAGGGTCTTTTACCAATGTCCAATTTCCATTTCTGATGACTCCTCAAGATGGTTATTTAAGAGGAGACATATACACTAAAAACCATGCTGTTCTCACTTGAAGTAAAGATCAGGTTTAGGCAAGATACAGGGTTACCTGCTTGCTATTGAATATTTCTGCACTGAAGAAACAGACATTTGATATCAGTAGGCATATGAAATCAGCCTCTCGACACTGGTATGCTGAACAAATGTACCTTCTTTTTCAGAAAGTACTAACAGGCTTACTTTCGCGACAATGGTTCTTATGCCGGTGGTACAATTTCCTGGTTTGCCGCTTAAAAGGCTTCAAACTCTTTCAGTGCTGAATTTGCTGGTTCAACACTAAAACCAGTCACTCCAACCATTCCAGTTCTAGGGCATCTTTTGTAGTCCCACCATCACGACCGCTCTACTCTAGATGTCAGTACCTCAAATCAAGGTCTCCCAAACTGATATCAAATTCTCTTTACAGATCAATCTGTGCATTGAGATGGTCATCACTTTTGTCATTCCTGGCACTCTAGGTGATTACGGTATAAAAGGCAGTTTTTGAGAACAAGAACATATACCTTAACTTCATCTTCTCTATTAAAAGGAAGAAAGAAGATGGTCTTCAACCTTATCTAATTCGCCTCCAGCCAGAATTTCACACGTTGACATAAAAAAACTTACTAGCAAGGCTTTATCTGAGATGCCAATAAATATCCCTCTGCCTTCCACCAATACAACTACTTCATTATATTTGTGACATTACATCAACACTCATAATCGAGACCACACCTTCCACAAGACCCAGGTTTCTTTGAACCTGCAATGTAACAGATTTTGTCTTTTTATTGCGAAGCTGTCTCCGTCTTTGCTTCAGAAAATCAGACCTGCAGAGCATCACTTAATGTTCTTCACCTCGTCCCATCCTCCAAGTTGTCATTGTCTCTGCATCAATGAAAAACCAAGGAGCTTACACCTTCCTCCTGTCAGAGACCAACCACTTAGACTTTGAAAGGGGTAGACTGTAGCATGTCAGTAATAGTGATCAAAACTGCCAGTGCTACTGCCTTGCTGAGCTGATTTGTTGGGTTTCTACATGATTCTCTGCAACTGTTCACTGATTCCTTATCTCATAATAGATGGAGGACATATGGAGAGCTTAAATGAAGGCATGATAGTCTTCAGTCATAGTCTTAGTAGTATTGCAGATGCTTCTTATCCAGCCGCTGATGACTAATGCCCAGGCAGTCCTAATGGGATGTTGGTTTTATTTTCCAAGCCTCAACCTAGAGGATCAACGGAGAATACTAAATTTCCTTTTCTATGAGAATTATCGGTTCGTTTCGGATGTGGATGAACAAATGAACCCCATAAAGGCGGAAATGCTAAAGCCTGTCGGCTTAGGGAAAGTTGAACAAAAGAAGCATGACTGCAGTCCCTAAGACTGCCGCTTCTTCCCACAGAGGGGTCACGATCCTCAGTACCCTAGTATGCAACATTAGCAATAAAGGCAGCCACATTGAAAGGGCTAGGGGGCAGTCAAGGAGAAGTCAGTCGTCAGCATTTTGCAGCTGCTGAGAAATCCTGCAGGAGCAAACAATGACTTTTTACTTTCTACTCTTCTGTTACCCAGCCTGGTTGACAGGAAGCATTTCAAAGCACTTAGAAAAGTTAATGAAAATGGGTGCTGAATGTTATACAAAAAGTTGAACCAGTGCAATCTGGGCAGACCTTAAAAGGTCATCATTCTTTTTGAGACGTATGCCATAAAAAGCTTTTATCCTACCCATACCCCCTCCCCCAGCACCCTCCATAAAAGAAAAAGGATAAGGAATTTAATCCTGCTTTTTCTGGCAAAAAACAGCCCCCAAACACAATTCCAAACCCATTCCAGATCTGACGTTTGAAAATGGATTTGGTAAGAGAAATTTGTTACACAGTTTTCTATAAACCCTACCCCCATGTGCCATAGAGCTACAGGATGCCATTTCCACATTTCTGTTGTAGAAAAACATCAGACATTCCTGGCAATTGAAGTATGGAGTGGCTACTACCAGTACAAGGTCCTTCAATTCGGCCTCACAACTGCACCAAGAACTTATTTTTTTTTTTTTTTTTTTTTTGTGCATGGAGGTGGTAGTTGTCTTTTTCAGAAGATATACGTCAACATACACCTAGAGGACTGGCTAAACCTTCGACTACAGAACAAGCTGTTCAGCATTCCCACTTGACAAATGTTTCTGTGCATCAGTTTTTGCATGACCGTAAATTAGAAGCAGCAGCAAATCCTGTACAATCTATACATTATATGGAAGCAGTGTTGGACAGATTAAAGGCAAAAGTGTATCAGTTGGAAATGCTTCAGCTTTCCAAGGATGAAACCTCCTGTGACAAGGCAGACTGAATATTTTCTGTCTTTTCATCGGTCGGAACATCCACACAGGAAATTGCCAGGCGGACCAGGTTTCCTTTACTAGTTTGCGAGTCATATTCTTTATTCCACCTTTCCCTAGCTGAATTTGCCAGCCTGCTCCTTATCTCATTCAGTCTGGTCATTCAGACTTTCCTCAAGAGTGTAGGGCCATTCTAAAAGAAGCTAAAATTCTGCCATTGAGAACTTCTAATGCTTTCAAATGAAAAGGTTTTGCATTTGATGTGTACAGAGAACTTGAGGTTTGTGACATGTGTATCTGTAATTAAACATGCTCTATGTACTTCTGCTATCTAGTGTTGGGCTTGGATGTGTGCAACTTTTTTTTATTTTTTATTATTTTTTATAAGAAGTCTTTCGAGTCTGAGGTATAGTGACTCCCATAATTGGTAATGCATGGGGGCAGGTGCTCGGTTACTGTTTTTTTTTTTTTCTTCGCCGCCATGTTCAGCTGTATCTGTAACAAGCTACTGGTTGAAGCCTTGTGGTGTTTATTTTCGGCCACTTTCAGGATTCTGTGTTCGCTTTGGTCAAAGCAATCTGTGTTGACAGCACTTGTTTTGTGTAGTTGCGACCTTAGTTCCTTTTTTTTTTTTTTTTTTTTTTTTTTTTTTATTGGTGGAAGAAAACATATTACATAAACATCTTTAAATCATTATAAACTGAAAACTTACAGTAAGATAATCTATGGGGGTGAAAAGATAAACAAAAAAGGGGGATAAAAGATAAGGTAAAGAAAAAAAAAAATAGATAATAATAAATAAAAACAAAAAAGGGGGGGAAAAACCATCACCAAATTAAATCATTCATATCAAATACAGAGCCTAACCACCCCACAAATACTAGCTTGGCAATGGTACCCCTTAATTCGAAGATGGGTGACCCCAGCCGGTATGGGCCTGTACCCAGGCCTGAAACAGACCCCATATTGTCTTCCCCTTCCTCCTGGCCTGTTTCCCCTTCCGTTCATACAGTGATTTTTCCAAGTAGTAAGAGGAAAGCAACCTAGCCAACCATTGTTGCCAGGACGGGGGTCGTGGATCCAGCCATGCCGATGCTATACAAATTCGAGCCACCGCCATGGCTATGAATATAAATGCCCTACAAGGTCCAGCGATTTCGCCATCTGTCCCAAAGACCATAATTTCAGGTGTAAGGTCTATATCATAGCCCACTACTTCCTTCAAAACAGATTGGATCCCTTCCCTTAAAGCTTTTAATTCCCCACAGGTAGCCATCATATGGATAATATCTGTTCCGTACATCCCACATCTCGGACAGCTTGTTCCTGTCGTACATCCCCATTTGACAAGATGGGCTGGTGAATAGTACAGATCAAATATAGTCTTATAATGCTGCGCTTGTAGGGAAGATGATAGTAAAGTAGTGCATCCCATCTCCAATGAACTCAGGAAATTGCTACTACCCTCTGCCATTTTCTTACTCCACCTCTCCTTATGTTTTTCTAGATCGTCAGCTTGTTCTACTAAAAAGATAGGGTAGGTTGACCTAATGGCTAAGCTGGGTTTTGCCAACATGTCGTCCAGCAATTGGATACTTTTGAATCCCTGAGCCCCCCCTGTTTTTTTCCCTAAAAAATCCCTTATCTGTAAGTATTTGAAAAAATCCCTTTTCTGTAGCCCATACTGTTCCTGTAGGTCTCGAAATGTCTTGACCCCCGAGTTATCAAAAAAATTTCCTAACCGAGTTACACCTAATGTACACCACTTCGCCATATATTTATCGTGAAATATTTCTGGGAGTAATGGATTCTTCTTGATCATAGTATAATAATTATATCTACCTAGTCCTTTTTTTTTTACACCAAAATCGCCACCACTTGTGAGCGGCTTCTAACACTTTATACCTAGTTTTTTTGTAATATCTAGGCTCATGGTATGTTACTAGACACCCATTGGCAGCTTCTCCTATCTGCAGCTCATATATGTTGGGGCTGTCAACAATTGTAGTACCTTCCATATCAAATCCGAATAGTGGGCGCATGTATTGAAAGGCTGCTGCCAATTGATACAATTTTATATTCGGTAAGGACCATCCACCCCTTTCCCGTGGAAGAGACATATATTTACTCGCTCTCCTGCACTTTCCATATGCCCATATAAACCTCATGATCATTCTGTCAATCTCTTTAAATTTTAGATTGGAGAAATACAATGGGATAGTGCGAAATAAATACAACAGCTTCGGAAGGAAAATCATCTTTATCATATTGCATCGTCCTACTATAGTTAAATGTAGATTATCCCATCTACGTGCATCTTCTCTAAATTTAGCAAGTATAGGATCTATATTTAAATTTACTACTTTATCTATATTCGGTGTGATATTAATACCTAGGTATACTGCATGATCCACCCTCCGTGTATCTTTAATATTTGTATATTGATTAGCCAACAGTTGTGTCTTGGCTCCATTTAACGAATATCCAGAAAACCGACCAAATTTTTTCGCCACCACTTCTATTTCTTTTAGAGCTGAATCAGGGGATGGGGTTAGTATGGCTATATCATCTGCGTATGCTAGAACTTTGGTATCCCATCCCTGCCTGTGAATTGGTGGTATCTTATTATTCGCTTCCAATTGTCTCAGCAAAGGGTCTATATACAGAGCAAAGAGAAGAGGAGAGCAGGGGCACCCCTGCCTGGTTCCCCTCCTAATCAATATAGTCTCAGATTGTCCTCCCATTAGTTGTATTTTCGCCGCTGGGGATCTGTATAAGGCCCTAATTGCTGTAATGAATTGCCTCCCTAGCCCAAGCTGTTCCATTACAAACCACAAGTACTTCCACTTTACCCGATCAAAAGCTTTCTCTGCATCCAGAAAGATAGCCGCCATAGGCTCTTTAACAGCTTCCGTGGAGTCAAAGAGTGCTAAGACTCTCTGAATATGATTAGTCGTGTCTCTCCCTGGAATAAACCCGTGCTGCCATGGAGAGACCAGCTTTTTGATCACCAATGACAATCGGGCGGCCAAGATCTTTGAATATATCTTGGCATCACTATTTATTAATGTGATCGGGCGATATGAGGCAGGATTTAATGGGGATTTGCCCTTCTTCTGAAATATGACTGTTAGCTAGGTCCCAAGACGGGGGGATTTTCCCTCCTTTTTGTACCTGAACATACAGCTCCAACATTACCGGAAGCAAAGGTGACTTAAAAAGTTTATAAAATTCTAAGGGGATAGCATCAGGGCCAGTAGCCTTCCCTGTGAGCAGATTGTTGATTGCCATTTCTATTGCTGTAATGTCTATCTGTTCTCCAAGGAATAGCTGGTCGCTCTTATCTAGTTTTCCTGTCGTGATAGGATACAAAAACTCTAAGGCTTCTTCATCCGAATAAGCCACTGTATCATCATATAGTTCCTGATAATACCCATGAAACACCTTTCTTATTTTATCCACCTCTGATATTAGCTGTCCTTGTCGATCTATGATCTCCCTGATTACCCCAGCTGCTGTTTTCTGTACTGCCCGAGCCGCTAATAGCCGCCCGGCTTTTTCCCCAAACTCAAGCCTTTGTGCCCGCTGCGCTAAATATTTCTCCGCTATTTTTTGAGCTGTAGTCTCATTTGCTGCTGCTTTGATTATGGCAACCTCTTCCTGTACTTTCGTTATATCTGCTCCAGCTTCTATAGCCATGGCTAGCTGTCTCTCTGCACACTGCAATTTTAATTGAAACTCTATTATTCTCCCTTGAACCTCCTTTTGCCTATTAATACTAAAGCTTAATGTTTCTCCACGTATACCAGCTTTCAGAGTATCCCAAACCATTTCTACTGAAGCGGATCCCCTATTGAACCCCAAAAATTCGGTTATCCATTTGGTCATATGTTCACGGTATTCTGGATTTTTTAAAAGACCCCTTTCAAAGGTCCATCTACTACTCTTTAATTCTAGCCCCTCCAACTCCAAATCTAGCACTATAGGGTTATGATCTGAAACCATCCGGGGATATAATTCGATCCTAGCCTGCTTTAAAAAAACCGGGGAGATTAAAAAATAGTCAAGACGTGCTAATTTCTTATGCGGAGCCGAGTAATAGGTATAACCGGGATCAGGTTTGCGCAGCTTCACCCAGGCATCCATTAGCCCTAATTCTTGTTGCAGAGCACCCATGGCCTTATACACCCGAGGTTTGCGCCCTTGATACTTTTTAGTTGCGAGTGCTAACACATCCTGTAGTCCCTCCCACGAGCCATTAAAGTTAAAATCACCACATATGATATAGGGAGGTACCCATCCTGTGAGCTCAATGGCTAAGGTATCAATTACTATTGGATCGTCCGTGACCGCCCCATATATGGAACATAAAGTGAAGCTGCTATGGCCATATCTACATTCTAAGATTGCCCATCTTCCACCAGCATCAGCCTTTTGCCGAGTAAATTGTAATTTGTTGGTCCGGTCTAAAATCGCCACTCCTTTAGTTTTAGCTTCTTGTTTGGACCAGACAATTGCCTTTAGGCCCAGTGAGCCGAAAATCACGGAGTTTTTATATTCTATGTGCGTTTCTTGCAGGCAGTAAATATCTGCATTGAAGGTTTTCAATTCTTCAGCAACTCTCCTTCTTTTATGAGGATCGTTCAGACCACATATATTAATTGATGCAATTCTGAATCTAGCCATACCCCCTCTTTTTTTTTTTATACTTTCGGATCTCTTTTTTTTTGGGGTCACTCAAATTTCCATATCTAGCTACACCATCCCTTCGGTTTCCTTTCCTTCCTTTTCCATTTCTTTCCCCGATATCTCTCGTCTCCATTAACTGTTCCCTTTCCACATTTTTCCCCAGTTTTACCATTATGGATCCTCCCTCCACCCTTCTTACTTTCCCTTTCCCCATCCCCTTCCCTTTCCCCTCTCCTTTGCCCTCCCCCCCAGGCCAGTTGCCCCCTACCCCACCCCTGCCACCCCCCCCCACTGACACTGGCCCCCCATTCTGTAGAGCAATCAGACCCCTAGTGGCCTGAATGTTGATGTCGTGCGTATGTCAGCCTGTCCCAGCCCACCGGTACCCCAAGCGCCTATGTCTTCCCTATTTCCCTCCCCCTTTATACTCTATACACTTACCCCCGTCAGATATTCTTTTGCTTTGATTTCTGACGTAAAAACTCTTATTTTCCCATTCATTATGGTTTTTAGCCTAGCGGGGGCCAGCAGATAGGCCTCACCTCCTTTCTCAAAAAATGGCTTGATAAGCTGCCGTAGCCGCCATCTCCGCTCAACTGTAGCATGGCAGAAGTCTGGGCGGGTAAAAAATGTAACCCCATTATAAGTACGCGGATTTCTGGGAGGGGTTTTATCAGCAATTTCTTGACGTACCAGATAGCTCCCTAGATATACCAGGACCGCTCTTGGGTATTTAGCGTCTGCCCGTTGACTACCCTCCCGTGTATTTAGCGGGAACCTGTGAGCCCTCTGTACCTCATTGTCCCAGTCCCGATTCCCTAATTCTGGAAAAGACCCGCGCAGAAGAGTAACCATGTATGTCTGCATATTGTCCCCTTCCAGTCCTTCTGGTATACCCAGAAAGCGAAGATTGTTCCTTCTTTGTCTGTTTTCCAAATCTTCTAGCTTCCACATCACATCCGTTAGCTGTCCATCTCGGGTGGCATTCTGTTCTTTAAGAGTGTCCATATCATCCTCGACTGCCACTATCCGATCTTCCATGGAGCATAGCTTCGCTTCGATTTCCTTGCAAGATTTAGCTACCTTGCGGACTGATCCTTGCAGTCTCTTTGTGGCAACCCTTGCCCGATGGCTATCGATCCGCGTCTCCGTTTGAAGCTCTTTGATTGAGCTATAAATTGACTGCAGGATCCCCACATCGGTGCCAATTTCATAGTTTCTACCAGTGGTACCTATCTCTCCGGCTGCAGGTCCCGGATCGCTTCCATTTTTATCTTTAGCGGAGCTTTGGTTGCCACCTGTAGAAGTGTCAGCCAAGTTAATCCCTGTATAGTCCCACCTTAAGGACCTACCATTCCTAGATGCCATACTTTCAGAGCCCTCTTGTAAACCAGAGCGTGATTTAACAGATTTCCTTTGGCGAGCCTTACGTACTGTGCACTCCCCACTTGCAGATTTGTTGCCTGTTTCAGATATCTCGCTCTCGTCAGTTTCACTAAAACTACAATCAGCGCTACCAAGGTCGGACTCCTCTGTCAAGGAATAAAACTTATCACTACTTTCTCTGCCCCAATCGTTTAGTTGGAGATTTCCCCCCCCCCCATAATTTGGTCCCTTATTTTAGGACTGCCGGGAGGATTGGCAGGTTCATTCTCCTCTGCTGTGTGTCCTAATAGGCCGCCAGGTTTCCCCTTATTTTGGAGGTCCACCTGTTCACATTGCTCCACCTGTTGGGTTTGTGACTGCCCATTTTCGCAAAGACTGAGCACTTTTATAGTTGCTTCCCGACTGATATCTTGATTTCCTGACATGTTTGCTGTAGGATTATCACCGTAGTCTGGGTTTCTAGTACTTGAGTCTAATGAAGAGGATCCTTTTACTGAACAGTCCGTTTCAGCGAAAGAGGTTGCCATAACAACAGAGGTTCTTTGCATCCCTCCAGCCAGAAAGGCAGTTATAGTAGATTGGTTTTTACCTTTCACTTTGTCCTCCAGCAGGGGAGTAGTACTATCACTTGCCTTAGTACTCATCTTTGCGTCTATCATCTGTCCTAGGATAGAGGCATTCTCCCCAGCCGCTTTTCCGGTTGTAGACGCTAGACGTTTATTAGAGCCCAGTGGTTCTCCTTTTCCTCTGCCAGAGCACACAGTCTTGACACCTTCGTTTTTATCTCCCAGATGCCGATTAGCTTTAGGTGCCATATTTATTATAATGGCCTGAGATAATGATCTAATGGCTCTCGTTATGCCCACTGCTGCCACAAATACCTCTATTATTGTTTGCTTAATCACGCTCCTTAATGACCGTGCAGGAGTAGGCATATGCCATAGTGCATTTCTGTATGTGGCTACGAGCATTTGACGCTTCCTAGGATACTACACCTTCCTTCCTAGGAAGCTAGAATCTTTTTCTACCCCCTGTTCCGAATTGTTTCTCCTCTCTCTTCCTACCGCACCTTCTATTTTTATGTTATCAAAAATGACAGCCCAAACTCATGTAAGATGCGCGGAGAATTATCAGGAAATATTGATATCCTAAGGGGAATCCTCTTTATGATTACATCCGTTTTGCGCAGTTATTACTGCGGAACATAGTATGTAAAGCGTCAATCCATGCGGCTGTAGCTAGCTAGCTTTATAGTTACTGCGGCTTAACGCGGACTTCTAAGGTATCGAGACGCAGTACAAAAGTCATGTATAGACACACTGCAAAAAACGGTCTGTGCTTTCCCCCATTAGCAGTAAGCAAGTCATATCATGTTGCTACTTCACTTTAGTCATTATTGGTCCTGGCCGGCTATAGAGTTCAACGATACTCGCCCTTCATCTGGATTAAACCACTTCAAATAGTGCGGCCACCATCTGCTAAACGCCTCTGCTGCTACTGCCAATCTCGCCTTTTCAAAAAGCCATTAAGACCCTCTTTTCCTTTCGAGGGGTTTTAATCTGGATATGATGCCTGCATTTTAGCCCCAGGTCCCTCAACTTCTTAATTCCCGGATAAGAAGTCGGTGTAAATCTTATTTCGTTGCTTCCTATACAGCCACAAGGGTTAAATCAGGATAGCGTCCTTGTGCCAAGCAAACAAAGTTTTTCTTTTCCTTTGCTGTTATTTATAGTTGATTATGAAGCCTCCTCCTCCCCCTTACCCCAAAGTTACCACTCTTTTGCTGCGAGGGGGAGGGGGTCCTTGTTGTGGTTGGGCCGCTGTCCTCCAGCCGCGGTGGCTGCCGTGCCTCGCGGTCCCGCGATCCCGCAAAATCCGCTTCTGAATCCCAAGCCTAGTGAGGTAGCTGCTCAATACGAGCGCGGCCAAGAACGGCCGGTGCTGTGACCGTGCGGCGTCTCCGCGGTCAATTTCCTCTTCGCGCTGACTGCCGTCGCCGTGGCGCTTGGTTTCCGGTGGGTGTGGCTAATGGGCCTCACTACGCCGACACCATATTGCCCCCGCGACCTTAGTTCCATCATAGAATAGGGTTACTGCTTAGAACATTCTGCAACCCCACCAGACACCCTTCCACGCAGACACACTCCCCAGAACATCAGCACCTTCAAGAGGAAGTACAGGCACTCATTTGCAAGGGAGCCAGAGAGCCTGTTCAGCCACACCAACACGCAAAGGAGTGTACTACCTCTACTTCCTTATCCCCACTCTGGCTTATACTGTTCCTCAGGACCTCAACACCTACATCCTCTCAGAGCACTTCAACATGGTCATGCTCCAGGAGATCATGACTCAACTCTACAGCAAGGTGACTTCATGACTAAACTGGATGGGAAGGATGACTACTCCGGTTCGTGGTAAGGGGCCAGAATATTTAGATGAAAATGCTGCCCTTTGGGGTCACCATGGCTTCTGGGATGTTAACAAAGTGTTTTGCTGTGGCCTCTGCTCACCTTAGGACGACTGGCTGATCAAGAGCACAAATGAACAACAATGCTTGGCTTATACCCTGACCACCATAAATCTCTTGCACAACCTACAGTTGGCCTTAGGGGCGGTCCTCAACTCAGTTACTGGGAAAGCTTATCTCCATTCAATCATGAATTCAAGCTTTCCAGCCGTTACTGCTCCTTTTTAGTCAGGTCGCCAAATAATGGTTAGTACAGTCCTGCGCGGCCTCTGCATAATGGCCTCCTATACTTTTATAGTTCCCCATACCAGATTACTTGTGTCCATTGCAGGAGTTCCTAGCTGCACAGTGGTTAAAAGCGGAGTGTTACTGGGAAGATTTAGTGTTAATTTGTGCCTACACCTGTTGCTCTCTGCATTGGTTGAACAGCAGCAATCTATTGCATGGCTATCCCTTTCTCAATCTAGTACTGCAAGTTGCCATAATGATAAACCCTTCCCTCTCTGGGTTGTGGGCACATTAACAGGACGTATGTGGATACCCCACCAACTGGTTTTCCACCTCAACTGCCTGGAGCTACTGGCCATCATGTCAGCACTCATAGCTGCCTTCTGCCACATTCAACACAAGGTGGTTTTCATCTGTACAGGCATGACTGCCATATATTACCTACAGAAACAGGGCAGCACACATTCACCACAGTTGTCAGTCTTATCTCAGGGCATTTGATGGTGTGCACTTGACCACAAACTCAATTTACTGTGGGAGTACTTACTGGGAGTGGCAGCAGTTTTGCAGTCCTACTTATCAGGAAGCCGCAACAAGACCACAAGTGGGAACTCTACCTGTAGGTCCTGCTCACTTACTTCCATTGTTGAGGGTTTACAGATGCAGACCTATTCCGCACCGCTGAAAACACCAAAATGCTCAAACTTCACCTTCACCTTTGCTTCTCACGCCCACAGTCCATGGGCAATGCACTATGGATGAATTGGTCAATGATATTTGCCTCCACATTTCTGCCTCTCCCACTCCTCCCATTTGTGATTCTGAGGCTTTAGCAGATCTCACTCACTCTCATCCTACTGGCTCCCACGTGGGCTAGACATCCCTAGTTCACCACACTGCTCATCCTATCATTAGTGTCCCAGGAGAAGCTGCCCAACCGGCCAGACCTTCTTACCCAGAACCAGGCCACCTTGAGGCACCTGAGCCCCAGGCAGCTCAGTCTCCTGATTTGGTCCTGGCATTTGGCTACCTCATTCTGCCTCCTGAGTGTATGACCATCCTCAAGGAGGTTCACAAATGCACGTAGTGGGCCGGCTGTGCAGCCAAATGGAACAGATTTGTCCACTACTGTCTGTAAAGACACTGCCACAGCCCCCCCCCCCACAAGCCAGTAGTCCAAGACAGTCTGCTACATTCTTCATTTGCCTATGTCCATCCTTGCCTATAAATCTATTTGATTTCCCTTCATAGCAGTTGCTGCTTACCTTCAGAATAGTGAACACTTCACTGTTCAAGGTCCCATTCATCAAGGCCTTCATGGGAGGGTTTAAATGAATCATTCTACCTAGGAAACCACCTGTTTCTAAATGTAAACTCAACATTGTTCTCACATGACTCATAGGCCCACCTTTTGAACCCCTTCATTTGTTCCCCCTGCAGTATCTCTCCTGGAAGGTACCTTTCCTATTGGTCACAACTTTATACAGGCGAGTGAGTGAGCTTCAAGCTCTTACCTGAGAGGAACCCTTCTTTCAAGTGCATAATGATAGCGTTGTCCTTTGTACAAATCCAGTATTTCTTATTAGGGTGTTATCTTCCTTCCAGCTTAATCAAACTATTGAACTCCCAGTGTTCTTTCCACACCCAAATTCTGTAGCATAGGGGTTCTTCACACACTAGACCACAAGCAGTCCCTCATGTATCACATTGATATGACAAAATCCTTCCGCAATCACAGCAGCTGTTTGTGCCTTTCTCAAAGCCACAGAAAGGCCATGTTCAATGCAGGCATAGCTCAGTGGTTGGTTGAATGCATTTATACCTGTTAAGCTAAAGCTGAGAGGCAACTCTGCCCAGACGCCACTCTACCTGCAAAAGGGGAACACTCTCTTTTCAATGTAAAATGGCCATAATTGACATATGTAAGACAGCTACTTGGTCCATCCCACAAGCTTTCACTAAGCATTACAGTGTGGATGTTAGCACACCAACAAGCTAATATTGGCCAGGCTGTTATATTTACATTTCTTCAGCCCTTCGTAACACCCTCTGGCTAGCCGCAACTTAGGGCAGAACTTCTTTACAGTCTCTACAGAGCATGGATATTTATAGCTACACATGTCATGATTGGAAACAGTTACCCTGTAGGTATGTAGTGCAGTAGATTCACATGTGCCCACCCTTCCTCCAGTGAAGCATCAGGCTGTTGCAGATGCCTCTTCTCTCTTGCTCTGCTTATGGTCCATTTCTTTTTTTTATTTATATGCTCCATTTCTTCCTCATCTGCTGTGCAGAAAAACAATCTTAACACTATACCTCGTGAACTCGAAAGACTTACTTGAAGAACAAGTTGCACACATCCATACCCAACACTATATGGCAGGAATATGAAGAGCATGTGAACCTACAGCAATACATGCTACAAACAGATGCTTACAGAGTAAGTAACATTTTCATTCAACTTTCTCTCAAGGAGAAACACTATTGCCTTATATTCTGTCATTGGCTAGGTTGGTGCTATAATTCTGTCCTATAAAGGTGAATCTTGTTGCTGTTACTGATTACTGAAAATGCCCTTCAGAGTTGAGGTCATAAAGAACTTTTTAGAGGAAAGTTTTTCTACCTATTGGAATACCTTCTCCAACTGAAAATTAAATGTTGTCCTGTCAAGGATCATGGTCCTTCCATTTGAATCGAATTGAAAACCCTTCTTTCTACCCTGTGCATAATAAGGAGCATTGGTTGGAGCTATTACCTCTGCGGGCAGGGTTATCTAAATTCAAGTCTTATTTAAAACATAAGAGGCTTAATGAAAAACAGAAGTTCTCTGAGGCACCAGCTCCTTCAGATGTAGTTACTCTGGACATCAGACTGCTTCAGTGGTCCTAATAACATGGTCACTCTGTACCACATTCTGTGCTGTTCTTCCTAGTGTAGTGGCAAAAGGCAACAGAACAGGGCATAAGAATGAGATCAAGATTTATATTGGAAGTATCTGTCAAGTCACAGTATGCCTTAATTTGTAATTACAAATTCTCATCTTTGTACAAGAGAAATAAGATTTCTCCTGTTAGTTGACAACCCAAGATATGTGATTTTCACATAATAGAATCTTTTTCCAATGACTAACATGCAATGAAATTCTACTTTTGGATGAATTTGATCCCTTGAAAGATAAATTACTTCTTTACAAGTAAAGTAAAGAAATAACCTTCTAATACGGTTGCCAATAGGTAGTTGGGACCTAGTTTCCATAGGAAAATCGTTTGTTGTTTTGCCAGTAGCTGTTTTGCCATTCGAAGAATCCTCATGTAAGTTGCAAAACTATTTTGCCACTCACTTCAGCTGCTGTCTTGAAAGTTTTGGGATGATTTGTCAAGCGGAGGTCGAGAAAAAAGGGGGGATCCCAAAACACATTTTCCCCATGCAGTTTCCAGTAGGGATTTTAGACACAACTATAGCCCGAACCACTGGACAGAATTACACCAAATTTGACAGAATGGTAACTCTTAGTCCAGTTAGTGCCCTGTTATAAGGTGTAAATCCGTTTAGTAGTTTTAGAGATATTCAAAGAAAAACAAATGTTTATATTTAGAGGTGCAAACCCTGTGTGAATCCTCCTGATCTCATGCAGAGATACGATTGGCTACCAACACTTCAACAAGGAAGTGTTGGTAACCATTTTGGGACTCTGACTCTGCCAAACAAAAATATATATTTTTTTAAAGTAGGGGGGAGGCAGGGTAAGAATACCCTGAAACTCCTAGCTTTGGTGCTTGGGCCCCCCAGGATCCTGCCAGAGTAAAACATTTAAAAAAAAAAAAATATTGTCACTGCAAATCTCAGCAGTCACAAATTCAGTGATTTTTTTTTTTTTTTTAAAGCACTGTATCCCATGCTCAACAATTTTGCCCATGGGTGGGCCAGGTCCCGGGGACATGTGGGTAAAAAAAAAAGAGGGGAGACTGGAGGCTCCCTCCCAGGGCTGTATTGAGCCTCGGGCCCACCACCTTATCAGAGGTTTATTTTAACAATGGAGGGAGTTTTTCCCTCCCCAACCCCCTCTGTGATTATAGACCACCAACCGCGATCAAGGCGACTGCTGAAACGCGTTGAAGCTTTTGAAATTAAACTTGTGAGAAATCTCTGAATCCATAGAGTCCGTTCAAGGATTGTTTATGTATCTCTCTCTCTCTCTCTATATATATATATATATATATATATATATATATATATTATCTAGAGATAGAGAGAGAGAGAGATGTGTGTATATATATATATATGT
The DNA here is from genome assembly GCF_031143425.1 of Pleurodeles waltl. Classification (NCBI taxonomy): domain Eukaryota; kingdom Metazoa; phylum Chordata; class Amphibia; order Caudata; family Salamandridae; genus Pleurodeles; species Pleurodeles waltl. The sequence continues at coordinate 409,225,416 of NC_090444.1, forward strand.
GTGTGTGTGTGTATATATATATATATATATATATGTATATAGTGTGTTCGACGGCATGTGTAGCTGCAGATACACATGCTATGCATAGTCTGCCATCTAGTGTTGGGCTCAGAGTGTTACAAGTATTTTCGAGTCACTGCATCGAGTGACTCCTCCTCTTCGGCTCCATTGCGCATGGGCATCGACCCCATGTTAGATTGTGTTCTTTCCACCATCGGGTTTGGACGTGTTTCTTTTCGCTCCAATAGTTCAAGTCGGAAAACTCTTAACTCTCGTCGGTATTGTTTCAATCGTGTATTATCTTCCACTTCGGTACCGTCGGGTCAAACATCTTTACTTGCCCTTCGGGGGGCCAGCTCCCAACTCTGGCCTGGTCGGGTTGACTGCGTGGAAGCCTCATGGACCGGACCACATTCCACTTTTGTCCTCTGTGCCACGCAAAATTTCCCTACACAGACCAACATCTCATCTGTAATCTGTCTTTCCCCAGACCATCAGGAAGAAAATTGCAAGGCCTGCAGATCCTTCCATTCGAAGAAAACACTCCAAGACAGAAGAGCACGGAGACGCGAGATGGCAGCCAAAAGCACAGAACGTCTTGGTGTTGAGGAGGAGATCATCCACACGGCTCTCTCTGTTTGAGGATCCGACTCCGAGCAGGATTCTGAGGAGGACAGACCGCTCACAGCAGGAAAGCACGTGAGTACGCCTGCCCCTGTCCCAGCCAAGCCCAAACATAAGGCCTTGGGAATACCACTGCCGGAAGGCCATGGCTTGACCCGTAAAAAGACCTTCGGTGACCAACCAACAACTTCGGCACCGAAAAAGGCCACGCCACCCAAACCTTCGGACTCGAGCCGAAGCTCTGTCTCCGAGTCCACCAAGCATCGATCCTTCTAGTCGAAACCTCAAATCGTTTTTGAAGCCGAGGCCATCCTCCACTCCGAGCCTTTAGATACCGAAAAAAACAGCTTCGGAGCCGAAAAGGTCAATTTATACAGAGGAACATGGACTTTTGCAAGCTCTCAAAGAAAGCCATAAAATAACTGAGAAACATTCACAAATGGAGGCAATAGATGAAAGGCAATCCAGGATTCACATCCAGAAAGACACTGGCAGAATTATAACAGCACCTCCTCTAAAGCCTAAGAGGAAATTAGCCTTTCAAGAAGAATTGGACACTGCTCAGACAACATTTAAAGTGCCAAAAACCAGAGAGAAACCTCCACCTCCTCAATTTTATTCTCCTCAGTCTCCTCCTCACTCTCCTCATTTGCTTATCTCTCTCCCTACTAGTCCCACAGCTGTGCAATCTCCTGTACATTCATTTGATTTGCAGCACGACAATGTGGATCCATGGGATCTTTATGATCCAGATCCCACTCCAGATAACAACCCAGACTGCTACCCCTCTAAGCCATCACCACCAGAGGATAGCACAGGATACACTCAGGTCATAGCTAGGGTGGCATCCTATCACGATGTCTCCATGCACACTGAGCCGTTCGAGGATGACTTCCTTTTTAACACACTCTCCTCTACACATACCACCTATCATTCGCTTCCCAGGCATGTTAAAGCATGCAGACTAACTATTCCAGGAGCCAGTGAAAGCTAGAATAATTACTTCTAGGAAGGAGAAAAAATATAAGCCACCTCCCTCTGATCCTTCCTTTATCACATAACAATTGCCTCCGGACTCTGTAGTGGTAAGCGCAGCCAGGAAAAGAGCAAACTCGCAGTCATCAGGGGATGCACCCCCACCAGACCAGGAGAGCAGAAAGTTTGATGCTGCAGGCAGAAGGGTGGCATTTCAGGCAGCCAACTAGTGGAGGATAACCAACTCCTAGGCATTGTTGGCTAGATATGATCGAGCCCACTGGGATGAGATGAGATATAATACAGCATCTCCCCAAAGAACAACAGAAAAGGGTGCAACAAATAGTAGAGGAAGGGCAAGCTATCACAATCAATCAGATCAGGTCAGCCCTAGACTCTGCAGACTTAGCAGCTAGAGCAATCAACACTGCTGTCACCATAAGATGACAGCATGGCTTAGGTCTTCAGGATTTAAGCGTGAAATACAACAGGTGGTCCTCAATATGCTGTTTAACCAAAAACAGCTATTTGCCCCGAGGTAGACACGGCTATTGAAAAAATTAAAAAAGATTCGGACACAGCTAAAGCCATGGGTGCTTTGTATACAACACAACACAGGGGATCCTTTCGTAAACCCCAATATAGAGGTGGATTTAGATCCCAAACACCAGAGACATCCACCTCACAAAGTCGGCCTACCAACCTCAATATCAAACAGGTGGTTTCAAAAGCACTTACAGAAGCCAGTACCCCAGAGGCAGGGGAAAATATCAGTCAACAAAACAAGCCTCAACAGCCAAAGCAGTGACTTAATCCATCCCTCCCCAACTCACACCTCACCTGTTGGGGGGTGGGAGGTGGGGGGGGGGAGGCGGGGGAGGGGGGACCGCAAAGGTTCCACACCAATTGGCTACCCATCACAACAGACAACTGGGTATTATCAATTATCCGCAATGGCTATTGCATAGAATTGGCACAAACTCCACCAAATATTCCACCAAAACCACACAACCTCTCTACACAACATATCGCCCTGTTGCAAGAGGAAGTAAAATCTCTATTACTCAAGCAAGCAATAGAGCCAGTGCCACAAAATCAACTAGGAACAGGAGTTTACTCCCTGTATTTCCTAATTCCCAAAAAGGACGTAACCTTAAGGCCAGTATTAGATCTCAGAACTCTCAATCTTTACATCCTGTCAGAACACTTTCACATGGTAACACTACAGGATGTTGT